>NC_083716.1:216750084-218110245 GCF_028564815.1 Eubalaena glacialis
ACATAGACTGGCTGAAGGGATACAAAAACAAGACCCATATATATGCTGTCTACAAGAGACCCACCTCAGACCTAGGGACACATACAGACTGAAAGTGAGGGGATGGAAAAAGATATTCCATGCAAATGGATATCAAAGAAAGCTGGAGTAGCAATTCTCATATCAGACAAAATGGACTTTAAAACAGAGACTATTACAAGAGACAAAGAAGGACACTACATAATGATCAAGGGAACAATCCAAGAAGAAGATATAAAAATTGTAAATATTTATGCACCCAACATAGGAGCACCTCAATACATAAGGCAAATGCTAACAGCCATAAAAGGGGAAATCAACAGTAACACAATCATAGTAGGGGACTTTAACACCCCACTTTCACCAATGGACAGATCATCCAAAATGAAAATAAATAAGGAAACACAAGCTTTAAATGATACATTAAACAAGATGGACTTAATTGATATTTATAGGACATTCCATCCAAAAACAACAGAATACACATTCTTCTCAAGTGCTCATGGAACATTCTCCAGGATAGATCATATCTTGGGTCACAAATCAAGCCTTGGTAAATTTAAGAAAATTGAAATCATATCAAGTATATTTTCCGACCACAGCGCTATGAGACTAGATATCAATTACAAGAGAAAATCTGTAAAAAATATAAACACATGGAGGGTAAACAATACACTACTTAATAACCAAGAGATCACTGAAGAAATCAAAGAGGAAATCAAAAAATTCCTAGAAACAAATGACAATGAAAACACGATGGCCCAAAATCTATGGGATGCAGCAAAAGCAGTTCTAACACGGAAGTTTATAGCAATACAATCCTACCTTAAGAAACAAGAAACATCTCAAATAAACAACCTAAACTTACACCAAAGCAATTAGAGAAAGAAGAACAAATAAACCCAAAGTTAGCAGAAGGAAAGAAATCATAAATATCAGATCAGAAATAACTGGGAAAAAAATGAAGGAAACAATAGCAAAGATCAATAAAACTAAAAGCTGTTTTTTTGAGAAGATAAACAAAATGGATAAACCATTAGCCAGACTCATCAATAAAAAAAGGGAGAAGACTCAAATCAACAGAATTAAAACTGAAAAAAGAGAAGTAACAACTGACATTGCAGAAATACAAAGGATCATGAGAGGTTACTACAAGCAACTGTATGCCAATAAAATGGACAACCTGGAAGAAATGGACACATTCTTAGAAGAGCACAACCTCCCGAAACTGAACCAGGAAGAAATAGGAAATATAAACAGACAAATCACAAGCACTGAAATTGAAACTGTGATTAAAAATCTTCTAACAAACAAAAGCCCAGGACCAGATGGCTTCACAGGCGAATTCTATCAAACATTTAGAGAAGAGCTAACACCTATCCTTCTCAAACTCTTCCAAAATATTGCAGAGGGAGGAACACTCCCAAACTGATTCTACGAGGCCACCATCACCCTGATACCAAAACCAGAAAAAGATATCACAAAAAAAAGAAAACTATAGAACAATATCACTGATGAACATAGATGCACAAATCCTGAACAAAATACTAGCAAACAGAATCCAACAACACATTAAAAGGATCATACACCATGATCAAGTGGGGTTTATCCCAGGAATGCAAGGATTCTTCAATATACACAAATCAATCAATGTGATACACCATATTAACAAATTGAAGGAGAAAACCCATATGATAATATCAATAGATGCAGAGAAAGCTTTCAACAAAATTCAACACCCATTTATGATAAAAATTCTCCAGAAAGTAGGCATAGAGGGAACGTTCTTCAACATAATAAAGGCCATATATGACAAACCCACAGCCAACATCGTCCTCAATGGTGACAAACTGAAACCATTTCATCTAAGATCAGGAACAAGACAAGGTTGCCCACTCTCACCACTATTATTCAACATAGTTTTGGAAGTTTTAGCCACAGCAATCAGAGAAGAAAAAGAAATAAAAGGAATCCAAATTGGAAAAGAAGAAGTAAAGCTGTCACTGTTTGCAGATGACATGATACTATACATAGAGAATCCTAAAGATGCTACCAGAAAACTACTAGAGCTAATCAATGAATTTGGTAAAGTAGCAGGATACAAAATTAATGCACAGAAATCTGTTGCATTCCTATACACTAATGATGAAAAATCTTTAAGTGAAATTAAGAAAACACTCCCATTTACCATTGCAACAAAAAGAATAAAATATCTAGGAATAAACCTACCTAAGGAGACAAAATACCTGTATGCAGAAAATTATAAGACACTGATGAAAGAAATTAAAGATGACACAAATAGATGGAGAGATATACCATGTTCTTGGATTAGAAGAATCAACATTGTGAAAATGACTCTACTACCCAAAGCAATCTACAGATTCAATGCAATCCCTATCAAACTACCAATGGCAGTTTTCACAGAACTAGAACAAAAAATTTCACAATTTGTATGGAAACACAAAAGACCCCGAATAGCCAAAGCAATCTTGAGACAGAAAAACAGAGCTGGAGGAATCAGGCTCCCAGACTTCAGACTATACTACAAAGCTATAGTCATCAAGACAGTATGGTACTGGCACAAAAACAGAAATATAGATCAATAGAACATGATAGAAAACCCAGAGATAAACCCATACACATATGGTCACCTTATCTTTGATAAAGGAGGCAAGAATATACAGTAGAGAAAAGACAGCCTCTTCAATAAGTGGTGCTGGGAAAACTGGAGAGCTAAATGTAAAAGAATGAAATTAGAACACTCCCTAACACCATACACAAAAATAAACTCAAAATGGATTAAAGACCTAAATGTAATGCCAGACACTATCAAACTCTTAGAGGAAAACATAGGCAAAACACTCTATGACATAAATCACAGCAAGATCCTTTTTGACCCACCTCCTAGAGAAATGGAAATAGAAACAAAAATAAACAAATAAGACCTAATGAAACTGAAAAACTTTTACACAGCAAAGGAAACCATAAAGAAGATCAAAAGACAACCCTCAGAATGGGAGAAAATATTTGCAAAGGAAGCAACTGACAAAGGATTAATCTCCAAAATTTACAAGCAGCTCATGCAGCTCAATATCAAAAAAACAAACAACCCAATCCAAAAATGGGCAGAAGACCTAAATAGACATTTCTCCAAAGAAGATATACAGATTGCCAACAAACACATGAAAGAATGCTCAACATCGTTAATCATTAGAGAAATGGAAATCAAAACTACAATGAGATATCATCTCACACCGGTCAGAATGGCCATCATCAAAAAATCTACAAACCATAAATGCTGGAGAGGGTGTGGAGTAAAGGGAACCCTCTTGCACTGTTGGTGGGAATGTAGATTGATACAGCCACTATGGAGAACAGTATGGAGGTTCCTTTAAAAAATAAAAATAGAACTACCATATGACCCAGCAATCCCACTACTGGGCATATGACCTGAGAAAACCATAATTCAAAAGAGTCATGTACCAAAATGTTCATTGCTGCTCTATTTACAGTAGCCAGGACATGAAAGCAACCTAAGTGTCCATCAAGAGATGAATGGATAAAGAAGATGTGGCACATATATACAATGGAATATTACTCAACCATAAAAAGAAACGAAATTGAGTTATTTGTCATGAGGTGGAGGGACCTAGAGTCTGTCATACAGAGTGAAGTAAGTCAGAAAGAGAAAAACAAATACCGTATGCTAACACATATATATATGGAGCCTTAAAAAAAAAATGGTCATGAAGAACCTAGGGGCAAGATGGGAATAAAGACACAGACCTACTAGAGAATGGACTTGAGGGTACAGCAGGGAGAAGGGTAAGCTGGGACAAAGTGAGAGAGTGGCATGGACATATATACACTACCAAACGTAAAATAGATAGCTAGTGGGAAGCAGCTGCATAACACAGGGAGATCATCTCGGTGCTTTGTGACCATCTAGAGGGGTGGGATAAGGAGGGTGGGAGGGAGGGAGATGCAAGAGGGAAGGGATATGGGGACATATGTATATGTATAACTGATTCACTTTGTTATAAAGCAGAAACTAACACACCATTTTAAAGCAATTATACTCCAATAAAGATGTTTAAAAATAAATAAATAAAATAAATAAATAAATAAAAAGCCAAACCAGACTCTATTAAATATTTTTAGATGATTTAAAGAAAAAGAATTTTACAAAAAAACCAAAAAATAAAAGGGGGCTCCCAATCTTCAGCTCCCTGTCTGGGGCTACTTTATCTTCCTGTGAGGAGCAGGCTGCCAGAAATTCTTATTTCCCCCCAGGTCCACGGTGTAGAAGTAGGAATGGCTGAGAGCACTCACTTTCCCACCTAACCCCCATTTGTAAGGCAGAAGCTCTGCCCCAGGCACAACGGATGGAGACTATTGAGTTCCTGATTGTAACCTTCCCCTTTCCCCTCCTCTTTTCCCAGTTCACTCGTAGAGTTGAAATCCCATATTGAGAGGGTCAAGCCAAAAAGACTGGGACAGCTGCCACTTGCCTCCATGACCACTTGTCGAACAGGAGTATCATTCCTGGAAAAACACACCCTTACCCCAGCTTTGGTGCAGTGGCACCTGGGCAGAACCACAAGGAAGGCCATGAGGAAGAAGAGCTCTCCAGCTCTACCTCAGGGGACTGATCTTATTTGGAACAGAGTGAAGAACTCCTTACCTAAGTCTGTTGTCATGAACAAGGGAGATCTTGATGGAAAGCAATTAAGAGGAAGCTGGTAGCTTTGATCCAAGCAAAATTGCAGAGTTTAGTATAGAACCAGGGAAAGAGACATCCAAGAAAAGCCCTCCTGGGATCACAATCAACTGTGGGAGTCATAAAGGTTTTGCGCCTAATTGAGGTTGCATGTACTTAGGAATAATCAATCTCAATTCCTTGGTACTGGTGACTCCTTTCTTCCTTTCACTGGTTACTCCTTCATTTCTTCAACTTTCTCCATTTTTGAATGGAAGTGTCAACAAATGTTATCCTATGCCTGCTCCACCATTGCACTTTGAGGGCAGATAACTTGTTTTTTAGATTCACTGGTCTAGAAATAGAGAGGAATTTTGCCCCCAAATAGATCAGACCGAGCATCTTAATCCTACCTGATTTAGATAATTTAGATGACGAAATTGGGGACTTTTGAGCCAGTAATATTTAGATGCTATTTTGGACTTTGAGTTGATGCTATAATAGGTTGAGATTTGGGGATTTTTGAATGGGGGAATGTATTTTGCATATGAAATATATACATGGATCTTTGGGGGCCAAATGGTAGATTGTGGTAGGCTGAATAATGGCTTCCACAAAGACGTCCACATCTTAATCCCTGGAACCTGTTAATGTTACCTTATAGGGTGAAAAGGACTTTGCAGGTGTGATTAAATTAAAGCTCTTGATGGGGAGAGTATCTTGGATTATCCAGGTGGACCCAATATAATCCTAAGGGTTCTCAATAAAAATGATGCAGGAAAGTCAGACAGGTGGGTTGACAATGTGAGGATGAAAGTGGAGATTGAGTTGATGGAGCCACAACTCAAGGAATACTGGCAGCCTCCAGAAGCTGGAAGAAACAAGGAACCGAGTGTCCCCTGGAGTCTCCAGAAGGAACCAGTCCTGTTGGCATCATGTCTTTAGCCCAGTGAAACTGACTTTGGACATCTGGCCGCCAGAAGTGTAAGAGAATAAATCTGCATTGTTTTTAGCCACTATATTTGTGGTAATTTTTTACAGCATTCATAGGAATCTATTACAGTAAATAATCAGGTAACTGTGAAAGAGAATATAATTCCATATTTTTCTCCCTTCTTTTCTTAACTAATTTAAAAATCAATTCCATTCTTACAATATAAACATAATTGTATTGTTAGATCTGTGACATAGAGAACCGTAATATTTTTGACAATAACAGCATAAAGGAGGAGCGTGAGAACAAAGCTGTATTAGAGTTAGGAAATGACACCAGAGGATAATATATATCTGCCAGAAAAAATATAGAGAACCCAAAAGGTACGTAAAGAGGTTAAAATAACAAACTCTATAATTATATGCTAGGTTTTCTTTCTTCTCTCAGCTTCTTTAAACTACATAAGATTATATAAAATAATAATAACAATGTATTGTTGGATTTGTAACATGTATAGACAATACATGTTGGATTTGTAACATGTATAGACAATAACAATGTATTGTTGGATTTGTAATATGTATAGACCCACTATGTATAACAGTAATAACACCAAAAAAGTGGAGAGAGAATTAAGCTATATGAGTCAAGTTTCTACCTTTTATTGACACTAAGTCAGTATAAAGCTATCGTCTGATAAGTTAAAATGTAGCTTGTAAGTTCTAGAGCAATTACTAAGAAAATAACACAAAAGTATAATTAAATAATTCATTAAAGGAATCAAAATGTTACACTAGAAAACATCAACATCTACCTAATATAGAAAAGGCAATAAAGAAGGAATATAGGCACAAAAAAATGAGACATGTAGAAAATAAAAAGCAAAATGACAGATGTAAATCCAACCATATCAATAATAACATTAAATGTGAATTTATTAAATACTCTAATAAAAAGAGATAGTAAATTTTAAATCGTGGATTTAAATAGTAAGTGGCAGCCTTGAATTGAAGCTCAGCTAGACCAAATTTAGATCCCCCTAGTATAATGGTAACAAAAATCCTTTAGCCACAGTCATAGAAATGAGACTCAATTCAGATAGATTCTGAGATTCAGAACCATCAGCAACAGTCATCACTGAGACATGCATGGGGAAAGGGGACTATAAATGGTCACGAGTGTTGACTAGTAAAAGGGGAGGCAAAGGCAGAAGAGTTTTAATGGCTTTATTTTTGACAAGAAAATTCTTGAACTAAAGTGTGAGCTAGGAAGAGGTCTTTACATTAACATACTCTGACCCCATGAATACATAGAATAGTACCCTTTCCTATGGAAGGTTGCTATGCAACTCTGTCTAGTATTTCTTTTTATTGTTGCTCTTTCATGCAAGGGATTTTTGCATCTATGCAAAAAATTATATGCCAAATAATCATGTAATTTTAGTTAATGAGTTTTTTACTTATATATGAGGATACAGTTTTCAAGAATATGAACAAACTTTTACAAAGTCTAAGTGGAAGAGTCATGGTTTGAAGCCAGGTCTGTGAGTCAACAGAGCCCGTGTTTCCTTAGTGCACCATGGGCTTCTCACAGCATCACAAAATGGACAACTAATATTCTAATTTTTTTCTTACTGCCAAGAAGAATATGACTTTTTTGTTACTGTAAGCTTTATCTATCTACATATGTGCTGCACTTCATGTATGATCATATGCAATGTATTCTGAGCTATTTTGGCACCTATAATAATTCCTTAGTCTTTTCTTGTGAGCAACTGTCTGTATTTGAAAGCCATCTAACTATAATTTGGGCATCATCTGAGGCAGAGACTTATTTCTACAGGATCCAAGCAGGTAGCATAAATGTATGCAGTAGGTCAGGTGTGGGACAAAAGAAAGCAATGTTGTGGCAGAGAGAGCCAGTGTCTGCACAATAGTCATTCTTCTTTTTATCCTAAACAATAGAACCTTGAATTTTAATCTGGTGCATGATTCCTTGCAATAATGCCTTCATTTCAAAGCCTTCCTTGTAGCTACGGATGGCTCTATGTTAGAGTTCTGGACAGTGGTGTGCTGTAGCTGGCTGGGCTTGGCAGAGTCAGTGGTGCACATCGCTCCTAATTTTTGTTCAGGGATGTCAAGCTGGTAGCTTGAAATCAGCAGGGCAGGAGAATTTATACAATGAAAATTACAGGGCTGTTTATCAAACATTTACCAACATGCTACTAATTTGAAACAATGAGTTATAAACTGCGTTACTCTCCTTAAAAAACACCTTGCATAAGCCTCTGGCCTCTTCTTTCTTGCATCTTTCTTCATTCTGCTGCTTGGCATGAGGAGGCGATGGGTGCTGCTAAAGCAGTGTTCTTATACCATGGAAGGGGGAGGAGACTGGGTCCTTGATGACTTCATAGAGGAACCATATTATGTATTTGTTGGCTTTCAGAGGATGCTGATGCAGCTGGTCTGGGGACCATCCTTTGAGAACCACTATTACTTTGGATTTTTTGTTTCAGGCAGCTGAATCAAATTGTAACTGATACAGTTAAGAGATTCCAGTGAACTAGAGAAAACATGTCTTATCTGAAGGCATTCATATTCGAATGTTTAAAATATGGAGCTGACCAGTAATACACATCAGCTGGCCTGATTAAGCTGCGGAACAGAGTGGAAATAACTACAACATTGACTTAATGTAAAGCACTCTACTGGCAGCAGTTGATACCTCCCACCTCAGGAGAAGGAAAGGACAATGTATGTGTAACTAAATATAAAAAGAATAAAGATAGGTATCAGGAAAATAAATTTAAACAGTGACCAGTGTGGAGATTGGAGTGGACTCAGCCAGTGCACAGCCAGAACTTGCTTGGCTCTTTTTACATTCCCATGCACACTGGCTCCAGGTGTGTTTTCACTCTTAAATTGCTAGCACTGTGTCTCTTTGTTGGAGCGTTGGCCTCAGGCTGCTAGAAATTGCTTTGCTCTACTTTGTTAGAAGTACCTGGGAGTTTATGTCTCCCCCGGGGCAGATCTTAACCAATGATTGACAGGTGCAGGGATATAAATATTCCAGCTATCTTGCCTTGGTCATGATGAATCTGAGGTGTGGCCTATACTGTCTTCAGACATCCTTTGTGGGGCAGAGCCAGCGTTGTCCTCCGTAAGACTTTGCTTGATAATACACATCTGCTCTCTCTCTTAACCTTGCTAGTCCTATTTCCCTACTCCTCTACCAGTTTTTCCTGGAAAAAACTTCCTATTAATCACATTCACATGGATCCTCTTTTCAGAGTCTGTTTCTGGGGAACCCAACTTAAGACAGAGATAATAAGAATTTTAATCTTCTTCCCATAAAGCAGTGGAAGAATAAAGATCAATCATCTTGTTCTATCTTCCTGAATTTGAGCTTCTCCACTGAGATGTCTCAGATATATAGATGTGCTTGGGAAGAAAATCAACTCATTTTGTAAATCCGGGTTCATTTCGGAAGGTGGAAATATACATCTGGACTTTGAGAGGCCAGACCCAGAGATATATTAAATTAAAACAGCTGGGCTGTTAACTAATAATGTATGAGTTAAGATGATTTACTTTTCTATGAGCTACTTGTCCATCCTCTCCTAATTTTAAAATTCAGTACAGCTGTTTCATTAAATGTTTATGATCCTATTATAGGATATATTTTTAGCCTTAATAAAAGGAAGTTGATAAAGCTTCATTATCTGTCATTTCAGAGGAAGAGTAAAAAATCTAACATCTACCAAGTGAGTCTATAATGTCATCGTAAATCTTCTATTTCCCAAGCCTTTGCCTCTCTCTGACATCAAAGATAAATGACTATTACTAGAATTAATATCTCTTAAATATATCATGATTCTTCAACTTTATTAGCCAAAAGGCTGTTATGAAAACTCCACTAAACTAGAATTTGATTTTCTTTCTATGAACTGTAAGGGTGACTGTGATTTTTCAGTACCTGTAATGGAAATGTCTTCCATATTAACTCAGCAGGTTTTCTTAGAGGAATAAAATTATTTTATATGTGAGAAAGGAAATTACAAAATATAGTGGCAAAACTATTCTTTTTTTATCTTTTGAAAACCATGATCATTTATTTATTTATTTATTTATTTGAGAATTTATTTATTTTAATTTTTTTTAACATCTTTATTGGAGTATAATTGCTTTATAATGTTGTGTTAGTTTCTGCTGTATAACAAAGTGAATCAGCTATATGTATACATATATCCCCACATCCCCTCCTTCTTGCACTTCCCTCCCACGCTCCCTATCCCACCCCACTAGGTGGTCACAAAGCACTGAGCTGATTTCCCATGCAATGCAGCTGCTTCCCACTAGCTATTTTACATTTAGTAGTGTATATATGTCAATGCTACTCTCTCACTTAGTCCCAGCTTACCCTTTCCCCTCCCCGCCTCCTCAAGTCCATTTTCTACGTCTGCATCTTTATTCCTGTCCTGCCCCTAGGTTCTTCATAACCATTTTTTTTTTTTTTAGATTCCATATATATGTGTTAGCATACGGTATTTGTTTTTCTCTTTCTGACTTACTTCACCCTGTATGACAGTCTCTAGGTCCATCCACCTCACTACAAATAACTCAATTTCGTTTCTTTTTATGGTTGAGTAATATTCCATTGCATATATGTGCCACATCTTCTTTATCCATTCATCTGTCAATGGACACTTAGGTTGGTTCCATATCCTGGCTATTGTAAATAGTGCTTCAATGAACATTGTGGTACATGTCTCTCTTTTTTTTTTTGAATTTTATTTTATTTTATTTTTTTATATAGCAGGTTTTTATTTGTTATCTATTTTATACATATTAGTGTATATATGTCAATCCCAATCTCCCAATTCATCCCACCACCACCCCCACCCCCTCCGCTTTCTATGCCCAGTAGTGGGATTGCTGGGTCATATGGTAGTTCTATTTTTAGTTTTTTAAGGAACTTCCATACTATTCTCCATAGTGCCTGTATCAATTTACATTCCCACAAACAGTGCAAGAGAGTTCCCTTTTCTCCACACCCTCTCCAGCATTTATTGTTTGTAGATTTTTTGATGATGGCCATTCATAAATCACAGCAAGATCCTTTTTGACCCACCTCCTAGAGAAATGGAAATAGAAACAAAAATAAACAAATGGGACCTAATGAAACTTCAAAGCTTTTGCACAGCAAAGGAAACCATAAACAAGACGAAAAGACAACCCTCAGAATGGGAGAAAATATTTGCAAACGAAGCAACTGACAAAGGATTATTCTCCAAAATATACAAGCAGCTCATGCAGCTCAATATCAAAAAAAGAAACAACCCAATCCAAAAATGGGTGGAAGACCTAAATAGACATTTCTCCAAAGAAGCTATACAGATTGCCAACAAACACATGAAAAGATGCTCAACATCATTAATCATTAGAGAAATGCACATCAAAACCACAATGAGGTAAAACCATTATCATTTAAATCACTTAGCTAGAAGAGGTTAGTATCACTTCCAGGCTCTGAACCTTGCTTTAAAGTGGTATGAGCTTGGTAGCAAAATAATACAACTTAATTGACCTAGGGAGAGCTCTTAAGGAACACCCTCAAGATATTTGAAGTGTTCCTATTTCTCCTACCAGACACAAAAGATAATTTCATGTAAGTTTCTTTGTACTATTGTGAGTTATAACATAATTTCTCTAGAAACGTGTGTCCATGTAAAAGCTCCTGTAACACTTGCTATGCAACTAGTTTCTAATGCTAACATCATTAAGGCTCATTTTGGGTTGGAAGGAAGTGCATTTGTAAGACATTGGAAACTGCTTCTATACTTTGGGGCTAATGAAGAAAAAAACTAGAGAGTGGCAAAAAATGAAAGAAAGTATTTGAAAGTTACACATGAAGGTTCTATATGTTTTAATGGTGATAGTGTCAGAAAAGCAAGTATTTTATATGATTATTTACTACGTCGGCATCAGTGAAAAGATATTTTAACTTCTGGAATTATGACATTTTTATTTTAAAAATTATATGAGAATTTTCATACATGGGCAGAGACTAACACTACTGGCCCACATTAAGTTTTAGAAACTTGCTCCTTTATTTTTAGGTATAGTCCAGTGGAAGCAAAATTGGAAGAAAATTAAAGAATGTTTACTTCTCTTATGTCACTTAGGAATTTAAGGATTTTTATGCTTTCTCTACTCTTTCCCACTATGAAAACTTGTCTTTGACAGCAAAGACAAATATATTAATTCACACTAAGATGAGAGTTATTAGCTGTGGAAAAGATTACACCAAAATATAATGCCGTGCAAACTACCTACCAACATTTTCCCTGACTTTCTTTAACTTTTACTCTCTATATTTTCCCTCTTGTTCTAATTTTCCTGCTTAAGTATTTCTATTTATTTTGGAAGCTGCCTCAAATTTATTTTTGACATGAATACAGAAATAAAACTAAAATAAATGATAAAGACTGTACAAAAATTAGCATCATCTCAGTTTTATAGATGAGAAAGTTATTAAAACAGAGAGGTAAATGACTTGCCTCAATTTACTGAAAGTATTTTTAGCTGCAAATTAAGGCCTAGAACTCAAGCACTTCTGATTCTGGATCTAGTATTTCTTTCAATAGAAACTCCAGCTTTTCTGAGGACATCTTTGAAGCCAAATTGGTTGTAATGATCATAATACTGTTTTGTTTTGTTTTTTTTAATTTTAAAAGGCAAACTATTACCTTTCTGTAACATATTCCTTTCCAGGTTTGAAATCATAGGTCTTAAAAATAGGTGGATACTTTTAGTCTGCTACTAGTTTCTTCCTTACTGAGGATAAGCCCCTTGTGGAATAGAATACAGGTAAATCCCACCATATTAGTTGGCTTACAAAACTAGATATTGCACGGGGGGAAAAAAAGCCCACAGATGTTTTCCACATTATCTTTGAATTTTTTAAAATATGAAGATCAGATGTATGAAACTATATGAGTTTGGTTATAATTAAAACTATGTCATATTTGAAACTTGAGAGTTTTCTGTCAATTTTTAATTTTCTCAACTTCCTGGATACTCAGATTGACCTTCTCATGAAGATTTTTATCATCAAATTGTAGATTTTGAAAACATTTTCTTCATAATGCTCTGTTCATTTTTAAAGCCAATGCGTACATTTAAAAACAATATTTTTTTATAAAGTGTGCCAATCAATAACACTTATGGCAAAATAATGAATTAAACAACCACAGGTAATGGGTGTATACTCTTATCAAATACAGTGTTACTAGAATTAGAGAAGAAATCTGTTGTATTTCCAAGGCAGGGAAAGAAAAACTAATTGAGAAAGAGGTGGTTATGTGTTTTCCACCGAATAGTTATTTCCCTCTTGGTGAGATTGCTTTTAGAACCAGTGTTCTATTTTTATTATTCTCCTTTTGCCTATATTTGACAGTTTTAGAAAGTTTTATTCATCAGAAACTACAGAATTTTTGTGTACACTGCTTGCACATGTATTTTCCAGAATACGTGTTGCCTAATTAAAGTAGAAGTTTTTATGTCACAATACCTAGTCTCTTATTCATTCTGAATCTACCACTATTAATATAATTGAAACAACAATATCTATCGAAACAGTACGAAATGATAAAAGGGTATATTTTTAATTTATTACCTATTAAATTGGAGGAAATGATTAGCTAAAAGATGCTAGTTAATATAAATAAATTTAAAGCTAAATATCATTTTAACTATTGATCACATGCTGAAAGCATTGCTTCGGAAAAAACAATTTAAGGAATTAACTCTTTAACCATAGTCAGGTCATTTAACATTTTCAAGCATCATTTTTTCAAAGGTAATATGAGATCTTGAATTAGATGAATTCCAATCTCTTCTAACTTTAACCTTACAAATGAACCTTCTTTCAACGTTCTCACTTAAAAATTATTTAAGATAAATAATAGGGAGAGAGGGATATCATCCTCCCTGTATTTATCAAAACCTAATATACTTTTGAGGGAATTTCATTAGATTAATCTGGTCAGACCATCTGTGGTTTTTTTCTCCCCCCGTGCAGTATCTAGGGGCCAGAGTAGTTGAAAAATATGATTAATAAACAAAATGAAACTGAGGTTGTGACATAAGGAAGTAAATATGACCTGAGAGGCTTGGAAGGAGGGATTTTACTGCTGGAATACACCATGAAAGGATATGAATACCCTTGACTCAAAGGAAATATTGACCTTAAAAAACCGAAAGAGCCAGTTATTTTACCAGCAAAATGAGTTTACGCAGGAAAAGCAGAGAATTGAAATCTGGGACAAGCAAACTGTAGTGAGTCACAGGTAAGTCTGGAGAACAGAGGAGAAGGGCTTGCTTTTAAAAAGGAAAGAAGGAAACTGGGGAAGGCTGTGGTGGTTCTTCATTGGCTTCAGGCTCTGGGCAGCTTGTCGCTAGGTCAGAAGGAAACATTCTTCCTTTTGGGGTCTGAAAGCTGCGGTGGGTGAATCAGGCTTGAGAGCTCCCCCTTCAGGGCTTTGCCACTACACTTTAAATGAGGTTTCCTTTATTTTGACAGAAACAGAATTTTATTATGAAAGGTAGAGTAGAGCTGAGTGCTAGAAAGATATATTCCTCATGAAAATCAATAGAACGATGGAGAGTATTTATGTGAAGCTAAAAGGAGATTAGAAACAAATTTTGGCAGTATATCATTAGTGGGTACCAGGATTGCCTGCGCTCCTATCCTGACTGTGTCACTCACAGTTGGGGGACCCCGGACAATTTATTTTAATCTCTCTGTGCTTCAAATTCCTCACCTACAGAATGCGGATGATGATAATACCTTCTTCACAGTATTGCTCTGAGGATTAAATGAGATTAAACATGAAATCCCTGGCATAAAGGAAGTACTCAAGAAATATTAACTATTATTATCATTGTAGGAGTGTTCTAGAGAGGACCTGACCAAAGAAAGTGAATAGATTAAATTCACCTAGTGCAAATGACAAAGCTAGACTTCAAGAACACATTCAGTTGAAAATCTCATTTCTTGACAGCAGAGCATGTGATAAATTCTTGTCTTATCTCACTGATAGTTTCACCCAGTAAAAGGTAAAGAAAGTTATTAGGGAAATTGGTACAAGTGACCCAAGCACTTGCATATTGGCTGCTTTTAAAAAAATCAGAACAAAGTATTGAAAAGAATCAGTGTAATTTCCCAGGAAATTACTGACAGGATCAGATTTTAAATTGGCAAAACACGACAAGAAAGGCCACATACTTACACATTACAGTTATACTGACAGTCAGGATAATGTCAGAGGTGCTAAAGTCTAAAATGAACTGTGATATATGAAAAATGTTAAGGTTAACAAAAAGTTTTAAATATGTAAGGGGATTTCCAGGAAAGCAGAATTAATATATGTGATGTATATTCTCTGGCAAAAGTCTGTTAATGAGCCAAGCTTGAAGCCTGCTGGCGAAGGAGCTGATCAAGCCTGATTGCTATTTGGTAGAAAAGGGATCAAGACCCTGAACACTTTCCACCTGAGATTCAAAATTGTTGAAATTTGTTGGGATAAGCTGCAGTAGTCTCAACCTAGGCATATAAGGGCAATTGCTCTCTAAGATAAAGTCAGCATTAACATAGGAAGAAATGGGGCTGTTGGGTTGATCCCTATACCAGGTCAGGTGGGTGAATTAGAGTGATGATCCTGAATCCATGAGGCAATGGAATCCATGAGGAACATTGAACACGCGCTGTCCCTATTAACCTGTGGGCAGGCTACGTAAGGCTATCCAACAAGCCTGAACACTGGCAACCCAGGCTGAGGGTAACAATGAGAAAAGTGTTTTGACAGTCAAGGCTTCACAAAACTATAATGGGCAGAAATAGCATTTATCATTGGCAGCCCTGGTAAGGTTTTAGCAGTCAGGGAGAAGATGCTCTAGCACTAGCCACATGGAAGCATGGCTTCTACAAGCCAGATTTCACACAAAACACTTTTGGGTTTGGTGACACTACCAGTATCATGGCTATATGCCATCAAGAAGTGACCATAATTACTCTGACTTCAAGGGGTTAGATATGAGCTTTGGCTTGAGTGTTGAAAGAATAAAATCAAGCCTGACTCTTTGAATATAAATAAGCGTGGGGAGATTCCATTAGGGAAGGAGAGCAGAGGCTCAACTTCCTATTAATCTAGGTAGATGTAGCCTGGAGTAGTCCTTCTCAAACTATGATGAAGGACCATTCCCCACTCCTACCCTCTTCATGGACAGATACCTCTGTAAAATAATAAGAATGAATTACTTGAAAAATAAAAATTTAAAAATCCATAATTTAAAGCCCTATTTTTAAATTATTAGATCCAAAAAACATAAAATTAGAATTCAATAAATATAATCAGAACAAACACAACCTAGGGAAACATAATTACAAATTGTACATGTTGTTCATTGAAAGTGTGTGTGTGTGTGTGTGTGTGTGTGTGTGTGTGTAAGGTGATTAATATACTTACAAACTGAACTAGAGCCCTGAACGATATTTCAGTCAGTACCTCTCGCCCTTGGGACATGTGGTACGTATTGAAAATGACAATATATATACAGCACTGTAGAGTAAATGGATGAGACTACTTAGGCCACTGGGGCTCCTCCTGGTCATCCCAGGTCTTAGGCACAACTCTAAGACTGGGAAAAAATGAGGCTAAACTCATGTGGTCACATAAATCATATACTGAAAAAAAGCTTCTCTTGCTCTCTTTCTGTGTGTGTGTGTGTGTTTGTGTGTGTGCACGCAAGTTATGAGGAAAGCACTTAATTACAATCCTCATTTACTAATATTCTCACTCTCTGGGATCAACTAATTGCAGATGACATTGGAAGCCTTGAAACGTATCTTGTTTTACATAATATAAGTGGCTAGAAACTTGGGTTAATTTGCAGGTATGCAAAACTCTTTCATGAAGACACTGTATTGTGATAACACTAGCATGCCCACATACCACCCAACCAGGAGCCTGATTTTTAATGTTGAAAGCTTTTCACTGTGTTAAAATGCACTCTTCTTAACTCTTTTTACCATGAAGGGTAATATATTAACACTAAATTTTATTTATGCAAGGTTTTTATTCTACCTTGAATTGAATGAGCAGTATCAAATTTTATGGTTACTGTTTTTCAATTTTTTAGACTCAGAGGACATTGGTAATGTGCTGACTTGACATAAGGAGCACAGAGAAGCAAACGGTGTGATCAGGTGTGGAACTCTGGCGTGCTGTCATCCCAAGGCAAAGGTCTTGCCAGGCAATAAGAAATCAAGATCATCCTTTATCCCTTTCCTTGACTCCATCTAGATGATGCCTTTCCATATGACAAAAGAAGTCAAAGCTTTAAAATGCTGGGAATGGAGAGTAATAAAGCAAGTTTATAGATGCTGTCTGTGAGCAGAGGGGTGGGAATGAAATCATCAAATACACAGCCTAGCAAGAAACACTAGAGTGAATGCACTCTATGGCCAGAAGATCTGGATGGGAGTCCTGGCTTCACCACTTCCTAGCTGTTATTTATTAAACGGTGAAGTTCTCTGTAATGATGGCATCTTTCCTCACGGCATTATTCGAGAATTAAACAGAGCCTGGATAATAGGAAGTGCTTGATGAGTGTTGAGTATTTTAACAACTCCAAACCAATGTAGATCTACATAAAATGTGCAGAAAATCTTTCTTCCTATCATGTTAAGTATTAATATACTATTTGAGGAAATGTGATCGACCAGAGGTGGTTCTGTGATTGGCTGCCTGCCGTTATTGATAACAGAGAAGATAATCGGCCCCAGTGGTATAGGCTCCTCACCAAGGGCTCAAACGATGTTAGCCTTTCTAGAATAGCAGCAGCTGGTATTTATCGAGCACTGGCTATGTGCCATGTGAAGAACTAAATATTAACATGTATTATGGTCTCTCTTAATCCTCATAACAACCATGTGAGATAGGAACAATTAATTTCTTTTTTAAAGAAGAGGAAATAATAATAGGGATTTAAGTCATTTGCCCAAGGTCAAAAAGTTATTAAATTGCAGAGCTAGTATTTCAACCTAACTGTGGGATCCCGAAATTCCTACTTTTATACTAGTCTCTATTGCCTCTTGATAACTCCCTTAATATTTTCCTAATGTGTACTAGGAGTGACACTCTGAGGTCCCATTGGTCTCCATTGAGTTATCCTTCCCTTCTTTATCTGGTCGGTCACCTGAAAGAACGTGAAGTAAATCCAAATTCAAACAGAAAAAGCTGAAGGATCAACTTTTCATTACCCGGAGGAATGTGTCCAAAGAACTCAAGTTCTCTTTTGGTATGTCATGGAGGCTCAGTTTCCTTACCTATAAACTGGGAATAATACCCATCTCGTAGGATTATGGTGACCATTAAATAGAATAATTTGTTAAGTGCCTAAATCATGCCTAGAGTATAAGTAACTGTTGTTATTGTTGTCCTTGAGAGTTAAGGGAGTGTGGGGAAGTGGAGAACAGAGCTGGGGGAGGGAGAAAAAAATTTGAAGGATTGCATGGGTGGTTTAGAGACGACTTCAAAGATACATATGCCTATGCCATGCAGATTTTTATTCAGTCCTAGGGTTACACAAATTTTCTCTTTCCTGCTACTCTCCTTGCTGAAAGCTGTGTCCTTTTTTTTTTTTTAATTTATTTTTAAAAATAAATTTATTTATTTATTTATTTTTGGCTGTGTTGGGTCTTCGTTGCTGCATGCGTGCTTTCTCCAGTTGCGGCGAGCGGGGGCTACTCTTCCTTGCGGTGCATGGGCTTCTCATTGCGGTGGCTTCTCTTGTTGCGGAGCACGCGCTCTAGGCACGCGGGCTTCAGTAGTTGTGGCATGCAGGCTCAGTAGTTGTGGCTCGTGGGCTCTAGAGCACAGGTTCAGTAGTTGTGGCACATGGGCTTAATTGCTCCGCGGCATGTGGGATCTTCCCGGGCCAGGGCTCGAACCTGTGTCTCCTGCATTGGCAGTCGGATTCTTAACCACTGTGCCACCAGGGAAGACCAAAGCTGTGTCCTTTTAAAGTATATGGATAAGTATCATATTGTGTGTGAAAATCAAAGCGGCACTAGTCTAAAAATATGTAACCTGGATTCTATTCCTGGCCTAGCTACAGACTCCTGTTAACTTATTAATATGTGTATGTCTCAATTTCTTATACATATATATGTGTATTTATAGAATTAACTCCTTCTCCCCCATGTACAGGAATTTGGAAGTGATGACTGAACATCCACAAAATCCTAAGTTCTCTTGATGGAACCAATATGCCTACACAAGGCTTATACTATTAGGTCACATATGCTAGTTATAAAATTGCTTTGTTGACAAAGGGTTCTATCTATATGCTTATAAACAGAAAACTGTTCATTTAATTGGAATTTACTTTTCTGATGAATTTTTGAGATTTTACATAAAAAGTTTCTGACATTTAACTTTTACAAAATTAAAAATGCTCGCACACTGAAGAAAGAAACTTAGCAAATAACACACTTTACGATGGCGACCTTATGCCAAGGCAGATATGATTTGAATGAACATTATCTTAGGGCACAATTTCAGTTGATTGTTGCATTCAATTTATCATCTGCAGGTAAACAATCTGCAATTTGGGAATTGGAAACATGGAGTATATACTTTTAAAATTATTTCTCTACCTGATACTTTTGCTTTCATTTATTATTCTAAATTTCTCTGCACTCATCTTACAATTGGGGCATGATAATGACCTTTGGGGATCTAAATATAAAAATGTATTTAACATGCATTTTCATGCTAGGACTTGAACCCCAGAAATTTTGGTTCAGTTTGATCTGCTCTGGGATCTATAAATTTTAAACCATCTACAAGTGATTCTAAAATGTGTCCTTCACTAAGCTGTAAGGTGAGTTTCACAGACCTTTGTAATCCGAGGGAAAGGTTAGCTTTGCCCCAGCACTGGCAGCCACATCTCCAGAGAGAACATACTATTGGTTTCCTAGAAATTTTGTTTTCCAATCTTATGTGTGTTTGGCTGGAGTGCAAAATAAGGACGTGTGAGAGAATGAATAGAACGTCTTGATTTGTGAGGGCCCAGCACCAAGTTCACCTGTCTGCCAACTAAAGCTGCTTTTGTGTTCTTCTGTCTTACATTTATTTATTCCTCATGAAATTTTCCCAAAGAAGTGAATCATCGATACTGCGGAAGCACTAGCATTTAGGATTCTCTGTTAGAGTTTGACTGTATTCCATGACAACTCAGTGTAATGTAGCAAAAGTATTTTTTACCATATATGGTGTTTTCTTGGACTTTGACATTTTCCTATTTGCTTTGATTATACCACTTCTTAAAATTAGTATAATATCCACTCCAGAAGATTGTTGTTGCATAAAATATGGTCACGAATGAGCAAAGCACTTTGTAATCTGAAAAGTGATATACAAATGTTGAATCTAAGAAAAAAATCACCTTCCTGAATTTAATGATCCATAGGAAGTTGAACCTTGAAAGGCATTTTATTATGTGTGTTTACTTAAACCCCACCTTTGGCAAAAAGTTAAGGCAGGTTTCTTAGAGAACAAAGTTCGCCTTCATTAGAGGAAATTTTTCAAAGTAACCATAAAAATAGTCTTTAAAAATAATTACCAAAGTACTATATGGTGATTGCAACAAATGCCAGTGATGCAGAAATTTAAAAAGTAAAAGGAATGGTTCCTACTCTACCCTGCCCCCATGTGCCAGAGGCAATAACTATTACTCTATTGGTGTATGCTGTTCCAGGATTTTATGTAAAGTCTCTCTCTCTCTCTCTCTCTCCACCCCATCTCTGTCTCTCTCCTTCCCTCTCTCTCTCTCAGCAGTTAATTTTTCCTTTAACTAAAATTATCCCTTTTCACATATTAAAAATGTTCTCAACAAATTTTGAAGGCACTTCTAAGTTAGATGCCTAAAGCTCAGGTAATGCTATGCTTGTGTTAATTTTTTGATTCTGAAGATATCAAGAGTGAAAAGCTGTCCATACCCAATTTTTCTAAGTATCAGGGAAACACACACCTGTTTTCATGTCTTTGTATCTCTGTGTCTCCCCCGGGGATAAAGCTTTTACTCGGGGGATTTCTGGTTGGGGGAAAAGGGTCGGCACCTCAGTCTCACTCTAAGTGATTATTATCACACCAGTAAGTTTCCACTGTGGCTGCTGGGTGCAGGCTGTGAACACATTTGAAGTCAGCAGGGGACCGTTAGAAACCTCCCCTTTGCTGAGAGGAGCTGTAGAAACGTCTGCTTCACTGAAGCATACTTGCAACCTGCGGTCAATCGCTTCTTTTTTTCATGCAGTGCTGTTTTAAACTGTCTTCTATCCCACTGAGCAAAAACATACCCAACAAAAAACAGTACAAACAATCCCCATGAGTGTTTTTGAATTTTCCTCTGCTAATCTCATTGTTAATGGTATGAGGTCTTGCCAGGAGTCACTTGTGGTTTAGGCTACAAAATAACATAACAGTCACACGCTTAAAAACAATATCAAGCATCAAATCAAAGGCTACTTAATGCAAAACCTAGACCAATTGCTTTTCTACCTGTCTTATGGAAAAAGCATTTCATCCTCCTTACAGGTCGCTGATTACTATACAAGAGGGCATATTTAGTAATCTGTAGAAGATACAGAACACTACACTTAATAATGACATAATTGCATACTGTGAAAGTTTGCATATTAGATTATCAGCAAAAGAGTATCCTGTTTAAAATAAAAATGATCTCCAGTAGTTAGTGGAAAATGATTCAGATTTACATTCCCTTATCTATGTTTGTCCTTCCTGGCGGTGAATTTAGCAGCACTTAAATTCCTATTTGGTACAAATTGAAATGATGTTGTCCTTGGTTGAAAGCACTGATTTTTCTACCAAATGGAATTTAGGTAGAATTACCATTTATAGTAGGAATTTCAGGAGAAATTCAAAAGGTATCCCACAACCATTAAGCCTAAACCACCTAGGACTAATTAATCTTCAATTAAAAAATACTTTAAAGTTTGTATTATATGCAAAACAAGATATTGAGAAGTCTGTGTACTTACAGGTATTACTCCTCTTCTGAAAGGGTTGAGAAAAGAATGGTAGAGACTAATTAAATCCCACCACCAAACAACTATTAAAACAGTGGTAGATCCTGGTGATGAGGTACTCCCAGAAGGCTATTGGTTTTATTTGTTTATATATATATATTTCCTGTTAATAAATCATAATATTATTGTAAATCATAAACCTTGAAATAACTATTGAGATTAGGGGGAAAAAGTAATAGTAGTGATAATTTTACCACTTTCACTGGCTCAGTGGACACCAGAACCACTAGTCAAATAAAGAAACCATTAGTTTGAAAACAAAACTATATAAAAACATATATATTTTTCAATGTATTGGTCATTGATGCTGCCATTTGATTAAATTTATCTTTGGCATCTATACTTAAAAGCACTGACTTCATTATTTGGAGGACTAAGGTTGATTATGGGTGTTCAGAATTTCATTATCACCTTCATGTGATTTGGGGCCAAGTATTGATCTTTCTGAGCTTTGTTAGTCTCCCTCTGAAACAGATACAATTACTTCTATCTCATTGCTTTGCTTTAAGAGTAACGAAGGATTTCTGGGCAGGAGAGGAAATTCTCTGCTGCTTTCCCTTCCCAAGGGAAAACTGCCTCTGTCTCCACTGTTTCCTCTATCCCCAAGGAGTAGGGACAGTGCTCTGAGTGATCTGGAATTTTCTTCTTGAAATTCATTCTTGATATTCTCAATTCTGGTGCTCCAAGTATTCTTGTTTCTTCCCTTCTTAAGCCGCCATTCTTCCTGTGCCTCTGGGCATGTTGGATGACTGTGAGCTCAGCCTTCCAAAGAGTTGTAAAAAGGGAGGCCTTGATGAAAGAGTAGGCGACAACTCTGACAACCTTAGGAGAAGTCATGAATAATACAGTATTGAGGTTTTTCTGTTGTGAGGTCCACATCTCTGTGGTAGGGGGTCCTTGGAGGCAGGGAATAGCCACTGGGGAGAGAGAAGTTCCCCCCATGAGTTGGCTGCTTCTCATCATTTCTCAACTTATTTCATTCACACTCCACTTAGGAAGAATTCCTTCAAGAGACGTTCAGTTAGCTGATGGAACTTCTTAATTTTCCACGCTGTTGAGAAATTATATTGTTTGTTGTGTTTCCATGGATATTTCATTGGGAAATATTTCAGTGGAAAGGTGGGGGGAGACAATCACATGATTAACTGACTGCCAGAATGAACCCAAAGTCTCTTGAATTGAATTAAATTTTTTTTTTATACAAGTATTACACATATATTTTTTTCTGCATATTCTTTTAGAATGTGGTTTGTAGGCCAATAGATAACATATCTATATTATGTATTTTTATAATATTTTTAGTTGTTATAAGATAGTCCAACTTCCTATTGTTTGGATTTTTCCCTACTTTAACATATTTTTTTTTCAATTTATGTATCATTAATGCTGCCATTTGATCTAGCAATTACAATTAAAATTTTAAAGTGTAGAGATATTCTTTTAATATTTGAATTCTGTTCAATAAATATATGTCATTTTCAGTATCACTATTTAATACTTTGTCCAGTTTGTTTTTTAGGATGTAAATATTTGCTTGTCCAATTTACGCAGAGTGTAGGGTTCAGCCATTTTGTTGTGAATCTGCAAGTTCCTACCTCTTTGCATTTGTGGTTGAACAACACTACCGGTAGACTTCTGAAGTCTGAGAATCTAAAGTCATGTTTATTTTATGTTCAACTTGAAGACCCATCAAAATGAATAGATATTACATGAATCCCTAAATATACAACAGAATGAAGAAAAAACAGAAATATTTATTAAAATCAAATTTTTATTTTCCACAGCTAATTGCTAAAGTAATTATAAATAATTACATAGGAAGTTTTTTGCTGGTTTCAGCTGTTATGAATACAGATATATATTTCTGTTTTGAATCACTTAAGTTCACAGTTTTTCACTTAGTCTTTAAGAAGAAAATAAGTACATTTATCACACAATGACTGATACGAGAAATAGTGCTTCATGCAGCTTTTTGAGATACCCAAAGAAAAGCTTCTATGTTCATGAAAGGTCCGATTTTGATTTATTCTCATTCTGTTTAGTCCACCTCCCTCATGGCTCACTGAACCACAGGAGAATGAATTTCCTGAAATGGTAACTTTGGCTTTTAAGAAATCACTTTGTGTCAAATCATTCATTATTCTGAGACAACTTCTGGTATTATTCTGCTATTCTCTAGTCCTAGTGAATGACCTGAATCCTTTATATTACTAGGGGCAATTCTGAATAACTAACCACAAAATGGTAGAGTAAGTGGGTCTTTTCTTTTTCGAATAAGCAGGTTGCTTTTAGAACCTATATTCTTATTGGAAGGAGGAATGTTAACTTGAGGAAAAGATAGCAAGTGTCTTTTTTGGTGGGTCATCAATTAGATTCCTTTTCACGTAGGGAAGGTAGCACCGTGATTCTCCATTCTTTCTATCAATTAAAGGATTTAGAGAGGCCAGAGGAATCATTTGGGGACATTTGATAATAGATATGAGGGTCCAGCTGCTCGTCTCAGATTTGTGTTTACATGTCTAAGTCTGAGAAATAGATCAATAAGCACATACATGCCTTTCGTTTCATTAATTTTACTAGTGAGGAGACCTTTAAATACATTGTGATTCCTTTCACATGCTGACTAGTATACTCTCAAACTTTCATATTTTGTTTTTAATGGGGGGAAATAGTGCCTCACTTAAACCTGTGATATGAGAGGCTCTGATACAATTGAAATGAGCCCAACATCTGTGGAGATATTTCTGTGCCTCTTTGATGAAGAAGGAATCTAGTTTGATGGATGTCTTTATTTCTATCTTAATCACAGCATGCAAGATTAGCAATACATGTGTTTCACTTCAGTTAATTACTCAGAACGCATGCACAAATACAAGGCTTTACTCCAATTAATTACTTTGAATTTCAATGAATGTACGAGAGACCACACAAAGTATCTGTTAGAGAAAAATGAATGTTAGAGAAACTTTGTCTAAGAGCCTCCTCCAGGTCTAGATTTTCTGCCATCATAGTGAAAAATCTGAAAATATAAACATGTAGAACATATAACAATAAATCAGATAACTGGATGACCTAATATCCTGTCTTTAGCTATAGTCATTACCTGAGGATTCAAAGAATAGTGAAAAACTATTAGATTAACTGTGCCGCGGTTATAGGAAAAAAAGAAAAGGCATATGCTCTTACTGACACATTGATCCACCATTTATGACCTTAAACATAAATTTTATTAGTAACTATTCTTTTGTGCTGGTTCTGACAAAGTTTATAGATTTAAGACAAGATTATTTTCTCATTTTCACTGTATGTGCCATATTCTGAACACATCCTGATTACTGGGTACCATGTAAATAAATAGCAATCTTTTATACTTAGATACTAGAAATAATCCTTTCACTGGCTCTGGGTTATGAGAAAAACTTCAAAATTGAGAAATAATAATAATAGTAATAATGGAATGTGGACTATAAAGAAACAGGCTAAAAAGGGAACAAGTAAAATAAAAAGCAGCTTATGCTTCAGATTCATTTATCACAGACCAAGACTGCCAGCTGGTTAGGTACACCCTGGGGAGAAGTCAGCTATCATGGATGCTCGAGTTTACAAGAAAGGCACCTTGTAGACACATGACACCAAAAGTAACATAATCATGTAAAAATCAAAATTTATTATAAAGAAATGTTGCTGGGTAAAGAAGAAAAGTGATGGAAAAGGCAATAGAAAATGTGTATGAAATGAGGCAAAGAAATCTGTCAAAAATTCCCTAAAAATGGTAACTGAGAAAAAATAATTTGTGGCTGGAACACTGCTAATTCCCATAACAACTAAAGTTGTGCAAATACATGTAGTAAAAATGTGTCCATAACCAGCTTGACACTTTTCCATGGGCAACAATTGCAAATGTCTCCATGAAAGAAGGAAGGACATATTTCTTTTTATTTTATTTTAAAGCTTATTCTTATTTTTAGGAGAAGGGACAAATTTCCTGAGCTGGGAGGAACCCACCAAGGGTGCTACACAGAAGTTAGTACCAATTTACCCCTCTCTAAGCTCTGGGTATTTTCATGATAAGTAAAGATGCATTGTTGAACATACAGGTATATTTAATACCCTAAGAGCACACCTCAATGGAGCTTAATTTCTGCACTTTGATAAAGGATGGATCCTGACTTCATTTGCATCATGACTTAAGGGCACATTTATTTAGACAGCAGAGTAAGGGTCACAGGAATTTTAAGTTTGGAAAAACATTCTTAAGGAATTGCCTTCCTCGTTTCACTGTGACTCTTTTGCCAAATAAGCATTTAAAAACATTTAAAAAGAAAGTAAAGCAAAGCAAAAGCAAGCAATAACAGAGAAGCCCCCCTCAGCTTTCAAAAACTCTAATAAAAAAACCTCTATTGACAATACACAGGGAAAACATCAATTTGTTTTAGGGGTTAAGCTTACAATATAACACAAGTTCAAAAGTCCCTTCTGAAAAAACTGAACAGATGAAAAATACTTTATGGATTACTGGTATATTCTTGAGAAAGAATATTCTGGTTGAAGGAACAGTTGCTTTCTGCCTTCGGTTAGAAAATCTAAATTCCAACATAGTTGTTTGATGAAATTATACAATCCAAACCTCCTCTTATTGAAAATGGAATTTGGCTTTGGGTAAGTGACTTCATTACTCATCTGTTA
Organism: Eubalaena glacialis; assembly: GCF_028564815.1. NCBI lineage: Eukaryota > Metazoa > Chordata > Mammalia > Artiodactyla > Balaenidae > Eubalaena > Eubalaena glacialis. The sequence goes on from NC_083716.1 coordinate 216,776,595, forward strand.
GCTATTCTTTGAACAAAAGCAGTTTTGTTGCTCAATCTAGGATATGAACAGATAAATGCCTAACACCCTTTGCACTGAGCCTTGGGATGTTGCCAAAGCCATCTTGCAAGTTCAAGAGTAAGTGCCACAATATTAAAGGGTCTGAATATCAGATTCATTCACATTCAATGTCCATGAGCTGCAAATTATACAAACAATTACTTCTCCTGAGATAACGTAATTTTAAACTTTTCTATGGTTACCAAACTGGAAAGTTCAGTTCTTCCGGAACCAAGATGTTACATAACCTATTGACACAAGTACAATTAGATAAAACTGACATTATAAAAATGGTGATTGTCCCAGAATATTTTGGAATGAGACAAAATGTAATGGCTCGTTTTTGTTCCTGAATTAAAATGAACTATCTAATAACAAAAAAGAGAGGCAGATTGTTTTTAGGGTACATTGGTTGATTAATGAAAGAAACAGTTATAAACACCAAGTCCTCATGAAGGTGCAAAACAAGGTGGATTTCCCTTACTGTGCATTTAGAAAGCAGAGACATATGTGAAGACTTACTTTTTTTTTAAAATAGATCTTTATCGGAGTATAATTGCTTCACAATACTGTGTTAGTTTCTGTTGTACACCAAAGTGAATCATCCATATGCATACGTATTTCCCCATATCCCCTCCCTCTTGAGCCTCCCTCCCATCCTCCCTATCCCACCCCTCTAGGTCATCGCAAAGCACCGAGCTGATCTCCCTGTGCTATGCTGCTGCTTCCCATCAGCTATTTTACATTCGGTAGTGTATATGTGTCGATGCTACTCTCACTTCGCCCCAGGTTCCCCCTCCCACCTGTGCCCTCAAGTCCATTCTCTATGTCTACATCTTTATTCCTGCCCTGCAACGAGGTTCATCAGTACCTTTTTTTTTTTTTTAGATTGCATATATATGTGTTAGCATACGGTATTTGTTTTCCTCTTTCTGACTTACTTCACTCTGTATAACAGACTCTGGGTCTGACTTACTTCACTCTGTATAACAGGCTCACTACAAATAACTCAGTTTTGTTTCTTTTTATGGCTGAGTAATATTCCATTGTATATATGTGCCACATCTTCTTTACCCATTCATCTGTCGATGGGCATTCAGGTTGGTTCCATGTCCTGGCTATTGTAAATCAGAACAGTGTTAGTGGCTGAAGACTTTGGTTTTGATTTAAAAATAAGTATATATTATAAAATGAAGTAAAAAAGACAAAAATGATTGTTTAGTTGTTGGCTCCATTTTTATAGGACTTAATATTAATACTTAACTTTTAAAAAATACTGAGCCTGCAAATTAGTGAATATTCAGAGCTGAAACTCCCTCTCTCCTTTGAGAGAGTGTTGTTTAGTACACCTGCCCTGCCTATTCTTTTTGGACATTTCTACTTTAAAACATGGTTATTTTTGTAAATCTCCTGCTTAGGTATACTGTGTAGAATGGCAGATATGTTTCAAGACACCATAAAATATTTATAATTAGAGAAATTTTTGTTAGTTGAAAATCAATAGGTATTTATTTATTTATTTATAATTTATTTATTTAATTTATTTTTGGCTGCATTGGGTCTTTGTTGCTGTGCACAGTCTTACTCTAGTTGTGGCGAGCGGGGGCTACTCTTCGTTGAGGTGCTCAGGCTTCTCATTGCAGTGGCTTCTCTTGTTGCAGAGCACGGACTCTAGGCGCACAGGCTTCAGTAGTTGTGGCACGCGGGTTCAGTAGTTGTGGCTCACGGGCTCTAGAATGCAGGCTCAGTAGTTGTGATGCACAGGCTTAGTTGCTCCGTGTCATGTGGGATCTTCCCGGACCAGGGCTCAAACCCGTGTCCCCTGCATTGGCAGGCGGATTCCCAACCATTGCGCCACCAGGGAAGCCCAATAGGTATTTAAAAGTGAAATATTTATTAACCTATATCTATGCACACACATGTACACACATATCTACATTAATTATATATATAAAAGGTCCTATTAACCCGAAGGACATTAGAAATAGGATGCATTTTTTTATTTGAATCTGTTGCCACCCTATTTTGGTCTGAAGTACCTTTTATTGAATATCTGAAAAATAGTAGATATTGAATAAATATTTGTTGAATTTTCAAAATTATTTAAGTTTTATATACCTAATGCCCCATATTCAAGAGTGATTTCATTTATTTTCAGAAATCGCAGATTAATTTTAAAAAGTATGTTGCCTTTATTTTAAAACCACGGTGCCAATGTAGCTGTCTATCCATAATTGAAAAAAATATTTTATTTGAAAGATGATCCATGCTCTTAGATTTAAATAATAATGGGTATTGATTGTCCAACTTTTGGATAGCTCCAGAACGGAAAGAAAAGAAAGCTTAGTTGAACTAAGTAATATAAATCGGCACAGAACTTGTCTACCTTATTTATTTAATACCTCTCTGCAACTGTTAATGATAATTTTCCTGGGATAACTTAAGTCAAGTGTAGCAAGTTCAAATGCCTTAGGGCCAGGCATGTAAATACCTTCTGGAGTTGCTGGGTTGTTTTGAGAGTTGGGATGAGACATTGACATACTTTGTTTAGAAGTATTTAAATTCAGTCTCCATGTTTTAAAACACTGTGCTCATCAAACAAAACCATTTGCCTCCCTAACATTTTAGGTACAGGGACTAAATTAAAATGAATATACGGCAGTGGTTTTCCAGTGGCCTCTGTGGAAAGGCAGCACAGAATGACTTTAGTTTGTTAATGCAAATTCTAGTTCACAGTTGGACATTCTAACTCTGTAGATCTAGGTACCCATATTCTAATGTACAAACAATGTATATTTCTAAGGATTTACTGTTAAAAATGATCACAAATGAATGATCAAAAAAATCAGATGCACACTTCAAAAATAAAGTCATTAGAAATGATAGTGAGTGACTGAAGAAGTAGTGTTTGCTGAAATGAGAGGTAGCAGATGTGAGGCAGTCCTGATGCTTAAATATTGACTTGTTACACATATTTCTGTTTATTATTGGTTGTATTGGAGCTTTTGCTTTTGTAAAATATAGGCACAATATGCAGTAGAGACCGAGGAAAGGAAATAATTTGAGTATGTAGATTAATACAAATAAATCGTCAATGGTCAGTGCCGAAGTTTGTTTCTGCTCTTCCTTTCAATGTATTCCCACATATTTAAATGAGAGCTTCCTGGAGGATATAATGGTTATGAATATTGGCACTTAACCTAGAAGCAGAAGTTGAATAAACTGTGGGAAAATAAACTTCTCTTGACCATGATTTCAGGATTAATATCAGCAGGCAATTGTCTAAACTATAATTGTTTTCTTGATCTGCTGCTTTTTATGACAATTATATTCAGTAAAGAAAGCATTCTAGTGAAGTGATGCAACGTATTCATCTCCTTCACTTCTTTTTTTTCACCTGATCTGTTTGCCTTGCTGCAATAGTGTCTTCAGTTTGTTACCCTCAGACCGCCATCCCATGACTGGCCTTGATATTTCAGGTGAGTGTTATTTCAGTACCTGTGTTGTTCTGCTGGGCTGGTTCCTGGATGGGATCTGGGGACCCTGAAAAACTAAATGAGACTGGCCACATGATGAAGAGTGACTGGGCAGCTGGTGGAGCCCAGACAGATGGAGCAATCTCAGAATCCAGAGGGTTTGGGCAAGAAGCATCAGCCAGAAGTCTAGGCAGCTAGGAGTCAAGGTAAAGAAGATAGTTAGGAGCAAGGGGATGTAGAAGAAAGTCTTTAGTATCAGGAGACCAATGTGGGGAATGAGTCTGCATTTCAGTCTTATAGCAGCTACAGTCCTGGATGGGAGCCATGGCAGAAGCAAGAGCAGCAAGGGAGAAACAAGAATTCTCTACCAGAAGTGGGGACTGAAATGTTTAATCTTAAGAGTTCTTAGGTTCATAGGTTCTTAATCCAAGAACCTAGTTTTTAGAGGCTGGGTTTAAGGTTGGAATGAGATTTGTTTCCAAGCTGACCCTTGGGATTCTTAAAACCTTCCTGTCTAGCATCAAAAATTTCTCCCAGAATCAGATACCAACACTTAGAGAATTTAGTTGACCTGTTCAAAATCACAAGTTAATTAGTGTTGGGGCCAAAGTTAGATCCTAGGTTTTCAATTTTCTTTCTTTCTTTCTTTCTCTTTCTTTCTTTCTTTTTCTTTTTTTCTTTCTTTCTTTCTTTCTTTCTTTCTTTCTCTCTTTTTTTTCCTTCCTTCCTTCCTTCCTTCCTTCCTTCCTTTTTTATTGGAGTATAATTGCTTTACAATGTTTTGTTATTTTCTGCTGTACAATGAAGTAAATCAGCTGTATGTATACCTATATCCCCTCCTTCTTGGACCTCCCTCCCACCCCTCGCCCCATCCCACCCATCTAGGTTGTCACAGAGCATTGAGCTGAGCTTCCTGTGCTTTATAGCATGTTCCTGCTAGCTATCTATTTTACGCATGGTAGTGTACATACGTCAGTCCTAATCTCCTAATTCGTCCCAACATCTCCTTCCTCCACTGTGTCCACATGTCCCTTCTGTACGTCTATGTCTCTGTTCCTGCCCTACAAATAGGTTCATCTGTACCATTTTTCTAGATTCCACATGTATGTGTTAATATACGATATTTGCTTTTCTCTTTCTGGCTTACTTCACTCTGTAGGACAGACTCTAGGTCCATCCACATCTCTACAAATGACCCAGTTTCATTACTTTTTATTGCTGAGTAATATTCCATTGTATATATGTACCATATCTTCTTTATCCATTCATCTGTCATTGGACATTCAGGTTGTTTCCATGTCCCGGCTATTGTAAATAGTACTGCAGTGAACACTGGGGTATGTGTCCTTTTGAATTATGGTTTTCTCAGGGTATATGCCCAGTAGTGGGATTGCTGATTAGTTCTATTTTTAGTTTTTTAAGGAACCTCCATAATGTTCTCCACAGTGGCTGTATCAATTTATATTCCCACCAACAGTGCAAAAGTGTTCCCTTTTCTCCACACTCTCTCCAGCATTTATTGTTTCTAGATTTTTGATGATGGCCACTCTGACTGGTGTGAGTTGATACCTCTTTGTAGTTCTGATTTGCATTTCTCTAATAATTAGTGATGTTGAGCACCTTTTCATGTGCATCTTGGCCATCTGTATGTTTTCTTTGGTGAAATGTCTATTTAGGTCTTCCACCCATTTTTTAATTGGGTTGTTTGTTTTTTTTTTTGATATTGAGCTCCATGAGCTGTTTGTATATTTTGGAGATTAATCCAGTGGTCCCCAACCTCTTTGGCACCAGGGACCGGTTTCTTGGAAGACAGTTTTTCCATGGACCGGGGGCCGGGGTGGGGGGGTTTGTTCAGGCGGTAATGCGAGCGATGGGGAGCAGCAGATAAAGCTTCGCTCACCCACCACTCACCTCCCTGAATTAATCCTTTGTTCGTTGCTTAGTTTGCAAATAATTTCTCCCATTCTGAGGGTTATCTTTTCGTCTTGTTTATGGTTTCCTTTGCTGTTCAAAAGCTTTTAAGTTTCATTAGGCCCCATTTGTTTACTTTTATTTTTATTTTCCTTACTCTAGGAGGTGGGTCAAAAAGGATCTTGCTGTGATGTATGTCATAAAGTGTTCTGCCTACGTTTTCCTCTAAGAGTTTTATAGTGTCTGGCCTTACATTTAGGTCTTTAATCCATTTTGAGTGTATTTTTGTGTATGGTGTTAGGGAGGGTTCTAATTTCATTCTTTTACATGTAGCTGTCCAGTTTTCCCAGCACCACTTATTGAAGAGGCTGTCTTTTCTGCATTGTATGTTCTTGCCTCCTTTGTCATAAATTAGGTGATGATACGTGTGTGGGTTTATCTCTGGGCTTTCTATCCTGTACTATTGATCTACATTTCTGTTTTTGTTTTCAATTTTCAGACCAGGGCTCTCTATGCCACACCAGAAATGCATGTAGAAATATTTAATTGTTTTTGACATGTTTGCTTGTCACTGTTGTTTCATAACCATAAAGAGAATTAAATAATCAGGGACAGATTACTAGAGAGATAAAATGAGAGATAAAGCAATTCACAGACACATCTAGTAAAGACATACAGAAATTTGTCTTGGATTTTCAGAAAGCCTCTAAACTGACTGACTTCTCTGATTATAATTTATACATGTCTATGGTTGATTTTAGATGGATTCATTATAGATTGTCAACAATCATAAGATTTTTCAGATTGGAAAGTTCCGTTGTAAGTGAATTACCAAATAACACATAATTCCATGTACCTATCTTACTGATAATTTTGTTTTTTCTTTCATTCTTCCAAACTTAGCATTAAAGAAATGTCTTGAAATTCTGTGTTATCATGGTTTGAGCTTTTCTGTCCTGTTATTGTCCCAATTACCAAATTTTGAATTAAAAGTTTGTACAGGATATAGTCCTATATTATCTGAAAATTCAACCATTAATTCAAAGCAATTCACACTCTATGCAGTCATAATTACATTTATAATTTTATGTTCTGTTTTTGCCTTATAACCTTTAAAGTTAGTGTGGACCCCTAACTGATATAAAAGGAACCAGTATTTTTTATAGTAACCAAAACATAAATGAAATATTATTTCAAAATTTATCAGATGATGTTATTCAGAGATGAATTGCAGTATTACAGCACAGTTACCTTAGATATCTCAGGGTTTTGTTTGTTTTAAGCAGAACTGATTTTTTTAACAGCAGAATCATTGAGCTTTCTGACCTTCATGGGCCCAGGACACTGATAGTATAGTTTCATTTTTACTACACAGAATCACACTCAGCTAGAGACTAAGCTCTGACATCAAGGTGCCCAGAGAAAGCTGCAGGTGTGGGAACGGGAAGTGAATGGGCCAAGGTGGAGAGGTTTTTGAGAGAATTTCTGCCACAGAGAGGATAGATTCAGGAAATCTACAGAAACAGGAGATTTTTAATTAATTCATTTAATTTATTTATACCAACCAGGGAAGAGAGAAAAAGCAAAAAATGAATGGCATGTCCAGGGATTGGGACAAATATCTGAAAGAGCTGGAAAGAGAAGGAACAAATTTTGTATGAGAATATCTAGAGTAAGTTGAAGTCTACAGTCTTGCTACTGAAAGCATTATTCAAGAGCTAGCAGCATCAACACTAGCTGTGAACGCATTACAGATACAGACTCTTGAACCAGGTTCTGTACTTTGACACTATCCCAGGCAAATTAATGGTTGAGATTTAAGTTTGGGGAGCCTGTTTTTGACATTAAAATAAATACAAATATACCTTCAAACATTATCAGAATTACTTAGAAATTTTTCTTTGAAGTTTGAATTTTACATTTTAAAGCTATGGGAAAATGTTAGAGATCCTAACAATTTTGTGTTTTACTTCTTGTTCACTCTCAGTTTTCTTCACATGAAATATTTAATTATCAAGGTAATTATGAAGTATGCTTGGTCAAAAGCATCCTATTAAGTGTTTTATTGTAATATTAAACTATTTTATTTTTTAATGGATTGAAGTCAACTATGAGCTTGCTTTTTAAATTACAGTTGCATACCCTCCCCAGTTTTTGTTGTTGTCAGATGGTGCATTTTTCTTTTACAACATTATTTTTAATAAATGTGTGAATATAAAGCATTGCGATTGCTTTACAAGTGCCACAACGCCTGCCTTATGATTACTGGATTATATCCTCCCACACCTTATTTTGTTTTGTTTTATTTTATTTTAAATCACTCATTATCCAGCTTAACCCAATTACCCATTAGTCTTGGCTGCAAATACATTTTAATGCTGTTCAAAAAATTCAAATCCACCACCCAAAGCAAAGTTTTGCCAAAGGAATAGATATTCAAAAATGTGCTACCAGTATGAAAAGAAGTTTCCAAAGACAAGTTCTAAAAAATATTTTTGGCAAGGGTAATATCAGTATGGTAAATGTCAGTTTCCCCAGGTGTCTTCTTTCAAAGAGTTTATGTTCAGGCATATATACACATCTGATATATTTGTTCAAATATCCATTTCATTGCCTTGAAAACATAGCAAAAGCTGAAGGAAGAAAAAGAGCTCAAATTCAAATTGTACAATTTTTTTTCTTAATTATAGATGAAAACTTGAGTCAGGTAGAAATATGGTAAAGCAGCTCACTATAAAAATGATAGAAAGTTCTAGGTCAAGTTGACTGTTGGAAATAAAGCCACTATGATGTTTCATCAAATATTAGGATTCAGTGCCAAGGATTTTCATTATACACAGGGTATGAAGTACTTTATAAATCACCGTATCTGCTGACATTCAATTACATTCAGTCTTATTAATATGAACTATAGAATGTTTTTAGGTGTCTACTGGCAGTAAAATCAGATTTTTTATTAAAAAAACTTGGCAATCATACATGGCCCAAAAGTTCACAAAACACCTTTAAACATCCAAGATATAAATGCTGATTATTTTTAAATGTTTCAAACTACAGACTAATTACCTAAGAACCTTAAAAATAAATACCTGTCCATATGCCCAGGGTCTGACTGAAATAGGACAGCAGACTTTGTGCAAATCAGGTAGTGATTTTTCCAAGAAAATGTAGTCCTTCCACACCTCTTTCTATATGATAACTGTTTATTTTGCACAATAATATATTTTTATGAGTGAATCTGGTACGTTTGTAAAATGGTCTCAAAGTCTCTGAGAGAAGAAACACCTGTCCTGGTTCTTGTAATTCCACAATAATAGCTCCTGTACAGAGCAGATAATGTTGAAAATTGACTCAACATTTTCGCATTCTCACACTTCCAGGTAATGTGGACTCATCTTTTCTCTCCATTTTATATATTCTCTTCCAACTGAAGAATCCTTACATATAGCTTTTAGATCAGAGGTTTGAAACACTGGTTGTATTTGAGTCATTTATAAAACTATTGATTCCTGGACCTGTATCCAGGTATTCTGACTTCTTGTTCTGTGGGATGCCCCGAGATGGTATTATTATTATTATTATTGTTACCACCCCTGTTAATTCTGTTATGCAATCTGGGTTGGGAACCGCTCTCAGATCATGGCTATGAGGAGCTGAAAAGCCTCTATATAATTTTGCAAGTAGTACAAGAGAGAAGAGGTATTCTTGTAAGATGTCCTTTAGGCTACCACAAATTTTATGGCATTTATATGAGCCTCATGATTTGGGGGATTTATTTGCATATATATATTGTAATATATATATATCACATGTACTTATGCCCCATATTTAGAAATAAATAAATTTTTTACTTAAATAGGGTTTAAAATCATCTGTTCAAAGCAAGGCACTTCAAATCTTAAAGAGTTCTCTCGGGTGTGTAAACACCTTGATGAGAAATATTTTTCCATGACCACAAGGGGGTGCTAATGAACTGTGACTGTACATGGTGTAATTCAGAATTAAAGTAAAATCGGTAATCATATGTGCAGGTTGAAATCATTGTTATCAGCAAATTTTTCTTTTTCTGAAAACAAATGATTTATAGTGACAGTAACATAAACTGCTTTCTGTTCTGTATGTATAATTTCTCTATGCCCACAATATAGTAAGGAAATCTCTTTCTTTGGAAAATATTTTCCTGTAGAGATGTTAGTTAAATTTTCTAATTTAAATGCTTAGACATTGTTATAGGTTTGTTAAATATATTTTAAAGGGACAGATCAAAATGTTTTCTCTAATTTTAAAAATGTTTCTAGTGTCTAATTAGTTTTCCATGAACATGTTATACTTTTATTAGATTAAAAGTAACATTTATTTTTCTTATGACTATGAATGACCCTGAGCAGATTTAATTCTTCATTTGTTTCCTAATTTATCAAACTCAGACTTGGAATGTACTCAGAATTGACAAATGTTAAAATAGTTTTTTTGGTAGCATTAAGAATTTGAGGAGATAAACGTTATACTTGGTTCGGACTTTAAATAGTTAATTTTTTCCCAAAACTTAACTTTGTAACAAAAGAATATTCTAAAATATAAACACAGAAATCATCTATGGAATTTGGTCCAATAAACATTATGAATGCCTTTTATTTTGAGGCAAAAAGTGCTGGGATTTCATGAATAAAGAAGGCAGGTTCCCTGTTCTCAAGAAACGTGCAGTTTAGTGAATTTAAAATTATTAGTGTAGCGGAGATTAAGAGATTTGTGATTCCCTCCCCATTCTGTTTTGTACCTTTCCCCCATATCATCTTAATAGGCCTCAGGATTAGATATCTTCCCCTAGAGGAAGACTCAATGCATCCACCTTTTGGAACAACTGAATTTCCATGTGGCATGAAAAGCTGGTAAGGCAAGCAGGAGTTCTGTCTTCCAAACAGACGATATCTGACTCTTTTGTAAAATATGGCAATGAGTAAAGCAGAGAAGAGCCTTTGAGCTAAACCATGGAAACTTATTTTTTAGTACTCAAAAAACAGCTTCCTGGGCCTCCTGTCCTCCAGTGGTCCTGCATGCCAGCATCAGACTGAGTAACTCACAAGTACATTGAACCGCTTCTGTTGAAGCCCTCCTTTCCAAGATTTCAGAGCCCTTCATAACATACCTCCTTTGTGGTAATGTTTATCTCCACTCTGTACCTTTCCATTTTTTATCATGTGCAAACTGATGTGCATTTTTATTTGTGAGGACCTGGGCTGGATTCACTCTGAGGCTGGTCTATGCTTCAGAAAGTTAAAAATAGTTCAGAGTCTTCAGAGATGGGGCCGAATGTAGTTATCATTGTCATTTAAATCAGGATTTTCTTGCTGCTGAGATTCTATGACTATTGCAGAAATAGCTGCGTGAATTTTGGTTACTCTGCTGTCTGGACTCTTAACTTAGGCTCAGGATTCCTGTCGCCTGGTCTCACCACCAGCAGCCTGAGCCCCATATGATGACTTACCTACATGCCTTTTCCTGTACTGCTGAGACTCTGGTCTGTGTTTTGAATTCACTACCCTGTTTTGCTATGTTGTTGGATCCTAAGGATTCGGATACTTGCTTTTTTGATTTAAGTCACTCACTTGGATGCAGATATGTCCCATGCCCCTCCCGTACCTGATCTCTGCTTTGATTACCCAATCTAGAACTGATGTGACTTCTCCAGTGTCCCCATGACACTGATGCCTACATAGCTAACTTGTTGCTCCTTGCTTCGCAATATGTCTTCTCCACCTTTCTCAGGACAGGCTTCCCTATGTCACAAACGCAATGGGATCATTCTCCTATTTGTGCTCGTACATCAACACTTCCCTTTTTTATGTCATCATCTATAGAAAACCTAATTCTCAAAACACTATTTCTACTTCCAAAACCTTTTGTTTCACTAGAATCTTTCTCCTGCAAACATAGACTTTTCCTCTGTTCCATCATCTGAAAGATTCCCCTCTCTTCACATCCTGCCTATTTCTTTGTTGCCCAGTTTTGAGGCAGATCTTTCCTGCATTGTCTTCTGGAACCAACAGGCTCAACTTAGCATCAATCCTGGGTGCAAGTTGTTAACAAGAGTCAGTTAGGAGCTTCGTTGCAACTAAGCCTGCTGTTGGCAGTTGATTTTATTGAAATGGGATTTGTTTTAAACAAGTTGATAGCTATACAGAAGCTTACGGTCATTGAATGAACCAAGATTAGTTACACTCAAATTTATAGTGGATAAAAACTGACTGGGTAGGAAACAAAAAAATAGGAGGGCATTCTAGTTTCTACTGTGGCTCAGGACAGATACCCGTGACCACAGAAGATAATTTGAAGGAGCAAAAATGTGAACAGAAGAATGAGACAAAAAACAAATGAAGCTGTTAAGCCAGCACACTAATTCAAGTTGACTTCTGTGACTGGTGGGCCAGGGGAGTCCTGAGAGAACTCACAGGGGATGAATTTTAGTCTTCAATACTCCACATTCCTAAGTAATGCTTTGGCTCGAGGTTAGAGAAATCAGAGTGAAGTAAGATGGGGAAAATAGACTTTGGGGACTCCTGAGCAAGGTAAAAACTGGTCTGAATTTGTGGAAATGGATGGAGAGATTTTATTGTTCCTAGAATAACCAGGTAAAACCTAAGTAGCAAAAGCAGGGCTTTCTGCTGTATATCAGCAACATTCCTACACAGTTAGACCTTACCCCTTCCATCCATCTCTAGATTTTCTACTCCATAATCAGAAATTTTCTGAATTTTAGTCATAATGACTTCTTATGGTATTTATATTGGTTCAATATATTGGTTTATATTGACAAAGACTACTGGAATAAGTAAGGAGCATAGCTGTGTTCTTTAATTGGACGATAAGATTGTGGCAATGGTCAAATTAACACCAGCAAGGTCCATGAGACATGAGGATGTCCCCATCCCTTACCACAGTCCAGTAAATATCCTGCATTAAAAACAATGTGGCAGAGTATTCTTGACTCTAACTTTTTAAAATAAGCTTGAAGACAATCAACTAATTTTCTTACTAATTGCCCAGTTGTAACATTGATGATATCAATAGGCTTAGCAAGTTTAGTGACTTCAGGTCACATTTTATATTTTTAAAAATGTATTTGTTGACTAAAGCCTATTATTTTTTTCTAGCCTGGTAAATTTTTGCCAGCTTCTAGGTTTATAAACCCTGTGTGACTTACGTAACAAATGCAATTAGTCTGTATGCCGTTTAATTAAAATTCCATGTATGTGGTCTATTTATTCAGGAACTTCAAACTTTATCTCTTCTATAGGATAGTTAATACATAAAGTACATTAAGGGATTCTCAATTATCATTTAAAACTCATTATTGGCAATGTTTAGCAGCAATACAGTAAAGTTATAAACACTTCTATATGCTTCTTTTACTACCTCGCTTTGTGCAGTTGTCTGCAAAAACAAATTTTCCAAATTTAACAAGGAAAATTTCATCACTAATTAGATTTAGAAAACAGTCTAGAAACTAATAGAAAAAATAAACTTAAGAAGAGGGGGCAATTAGTCCAAAATTATCCATGAAATCTTTACTGCTACCATGTAAGGTCTATTTTCAGTTTACTTTTCTTTAACATCTGTAAAACAGTGATTAAAATAATATATAAGTGCATACTAAAATAACTGGTGGGAAAAAAGCATAGAATAGATGTCTTACCTATATGCAAAAAGTGAACTCATATTCTTGTGTATTTTAGAAAATTTACACTTATTATCACACAATTTAAAGATTTTTATTTTATCATAGTGCTTGGTGGAAAAAAATCTTCTGGTCGTTTTTAATGGAGTGATACCACATGTTAACAGTAGATGGCACCGTTGTCATTTTCTAACAATGTACTGCGTCAGAGGGGGCAAAGGCTCTCGTGGGCACCCATTCTTTCATTTAAGAGGCGAGAAGGAGTACTGCCCAAGAATCAAGCTTGAAAGTTGTTATTAATTTGAAATTACATCAAAGTTCCATTCTTTTGCCACTCTCTGTTTTAAAAGAACAAAAATTCCCTCATACATTTGCTGTTAACTGCTCCACTGGGGTAGCCTAAAATTCTTTTATGTGTAATGATTGTCTTTTAAATGATTTCAGTGCTTTTGCTGACACAACAGAACAAAGTCTTACAGAAATGATGCTAAGGAAAGAAATCTATCACCTCATGATAAGGATAACAATACTGTTTATTCATCTTCGATATTTATTATCCCTTTCAGTAGCATTGCATGTGTAACATGGCAGTTATAAAGGTTGCAGTCAGTTTTCATTAGTAAGATTATCTGTATTTACATTTTCTTACAAATTGCTGAAATTACCTCCCACCAGCTCTTTTGTCAATCCCCAATCCATTTACTGCTACTTTTTATCCTAAAACAAATAACAGCAGCAACAACAAAACTTAGTTCACTACTTTTTCCTGCACCGGTTTGCTATTGTCCAGTTTAATACCAAGTCAGCCATTAGTCACTAATGGATTAGTAGCTTGAAAAGGTGGATGTTATTGACAGGCTCAAATGGATTTTTAAGCATTTCTCTAAAAGTCCTTGCTAATGTTCCTTTCACAGGAACAGTTAAACATGTCAATCCCTTCCTGCAATTTTTTGGTTTTGCTCCAATCAAAAAGATAGGGTTTGCCATCCTATGATTTTCATTTTACTTTAATCATGGAGATCTAGTTTGCCTTCCTAGGATTTTCATGGTTGATTGATGGTGTGAAATAGTGCATCGGTAAGAGAATAATTGGAGAGAACTACATGGAGATTATCTGTTTTTGTTTTACTTGCCATTATGCTTCCCTCTAACTCAGAAAATTGACTGATGACTATTATATTTGAGCCTGTGTGTATGTATACAACTTTCTTCAACATACTTGGGATGTCTTTCATCTGCTACACTTATTTTATACCAAGGAATCTGGGTAAAAAAGAGGACATCATTTGATTCTCTGGTTCATTATATCTCAGCTACTACTAGAGCTAAGACAAAAAGCTAACTTTAAAATATCTGATTTGACAACACCTATGCAAACAGAGATGGTATAAACAAAGGTGAAACATATTTTCTAGGAATATTCAAAGAGATCAGACATTGCACTTCGTTTAGATGCCTAGCATCACTCAACTATACTATCCTACAGGTATGGCTGAATCAGGATAACATTACTGCTATTCTAAATATTTGGGATTGATGTTAGATGCCAAATAGCCTTCAGCTGGTGTTGAATGCTTCAGCCTTATGAATAAGTGGAGCTATTTGAGACAAAATCATCTCTAATTTCTATTTCAGTTTGGTTTCTGTTTTCATCAGAATCCATATGACTTGGCTTTTATCTCTGTAGACGTGCTAGGTGTTATATACTAAAGGAAAGTGCTAGATGCTATACTGCAAGTAAATAGGAAAAGTCCTTATGTGTCAAGGAATGTTCTTATTTTCTGCCCCACAGCTAGAACGATGCCTTAGACAGGCGAGTATGCTGCTCAGCAAATAACTTACTAAGGACTTCAGCAAGACAATACAAAAGATTCCTTGAGAAATACAGAAACTATATGTATGCAGTGTATGATTTTTCACAAGCTATAAACCCACATGTGCAACCATAGAATCGAACTTAGAAATTGTGATCTAGTTATGTCCAGGCAATTTGAGTATTTTCTGAGATTTCTCTCAAGCATTTGAGGTTTAAACTCAGTTAAATTCAGGATTTTACCTCTCCCCCTTCTGCCATCATCTGCTTCTACAGTCTGGGAGGGTCCACAATCTCATTTTGATTCACACTGGTCCATATCAGAATGGCTGTTTCCTTGTATCAGTAGTGATACAGTAGTTGTAAGTCCATTTCTCTCTGGCAGTTTTAGTATAGGCCAGGGTTTCTCAGTCTTGCCACTATTGACATTTTGGGTCAGACAATTCTTGGACAAATTCAGATAATTTGGGCAGTTGTGGAGGACTGTTTTGTGTATTGCAGCAGCATCCTTGACCTTTACCTACTAGATGCCAGTAATACTCCCTCCAGCCACGGTAATTAAATATATCTTCAGACATTGCCAAATGTCCCATGGGAGGTGAAATTGACCACCTCCCATTAAAAACTACTGTGTAGGCTTTTAAAAATCTCTAACTCTGCTGTATTATACTCGTGTCCTCTATTGTTCCAATATTATTTCTATTCCTTATTTGAGACTCCAAAACACTGTGTGAATGCTTATAATATGTTCAGGGGCAGATTTCAGTTTTGTAGGGCTTGAAGTTATATCGCTTTGGGGCCCCTGTTTAAGAAAAGGAATACAGAATTAAAAAAATAAAACTAAGCTTTAATAATAAGTTAATAATTATTTAGAAGGAGAAAAAAGAAATTACAATAAATGACAAATTTTTAAAAGCTGACAAATACTACAAATATCATAAAATCCAGAAAAACACAATACGTTTATTAATTAGCTGTTTATAACACTCTTTTGGACTCCATTTTTGGCTACGTATTCTATGATAACCTCTACAGTTTTTAGCATTATTTTTTATAGAGAGAATAGATCATTTAGGTTTTCTCTAGTATGGGTAAATTGACTTTTTTTTGGTTATTCTTGATATTTCAGTAAGGTTTACTTCAGCCTCACAATTTGTTATTCTTGTGAACCAGTATATTGCAATGCACAAAACATGTGATTTTGCATACAGACGTTTCTCTGCTTTCAGTATTATAGATTGGTGTTTTGTACAGGAATTCTGATAAATTCTATTTCACCTAATTGCCATCAAAAAAGAGATAAAATGGGAGTGTTTAATAATAATTAATCATAGTAAATGTGACATTATTGAGTTCATTCATGACAGGAGTACATTTCTGTTTTGACTAGTCAACCATGAGAACTGAATCCTTTGCTCACAATTTTACAGCTTTGATTACTGGAAGAATTCCGTAGAGACCAGCTTCTAGAGCCACACATTTCAAACCTTTTTCTTCTTCCACTTCACACATTCTTTTAGTTCTTGGTGCCATAGGACACATTCATATAGAAATACAACCTCTAGCTTTTCACATTACTGTCTCCATCCTGGAGTAAGTGAACAAGGGGACACAGTGGGCATGGTACACCAGGAAGGCTAGCAATAATGTAATTATACACAGAATTGACCGCTAACCCCATGAACATAGCCCGCTTTACCCAAACTAAATATATTCTCTACTTGCTTTGCTCTCAGAAGGACCGAAATGCCCTGGCCACTGCAATACACCTTTATGCAAGATGGAAATATGACAGGGAGGACATTGGAGTGGAAAGAGATGGACATCTTCTTTAATGGTAGTTAAAACATCTTATTTTTGCAAATTTTACAAGAATTTACAGGAGTGAAAAATACATTCCGATGGTCTCTCCCAGGGCCTCAGAAGTGACATGCAAATAAAGAGAACTGAAACATTAACTTCATTAGTTTAAAATAAACCTATTTTAACCACAGCTCCTGCCACAGGGGAAGATGGTGGGGGAGATGGAGGAGGAGAGAAGATGGAAGCAGGAGATTTATATCGGGTCACAGGAAACAAGTAGAGAATAAAGGGTTCATGATGTCTGAAAAACGGAAGGAGAATTTCCTAGCAATAGTCCACATATTAGTTTTACTTTTTTACCTTAAAGCTAATAATGCTCCCTCCCTCCAAAACAATACAGAGAAAAAAAGTATTTTGTAGCACTTAATTGCATGGTACATTTCCACTGGATTAAGAACACTCTTGCTTAGTTTGACAAGTTTTAGAATTTCATATAAATGGAATCACACAGTTTATATGTTTTGTATCTGGCTTTTTTTTTTTTTGCTCAGCATAATGTTTTTGAGAACATCCATATTGCTGCAGGTCTATCAATTATATACTTCTTTTGTAGCTGAATAGTATTTCACTGAATATTGTACTATCGTTTTTTTAATCTGTTCATCTGTTGATGGACATTTGGGTTATTTTCAATTCCTGGGTATTAGAAGTAAAACTGCTTTGAATGTTTATATACAAGTCCTGATGTGGCTATATGTTCCCATTTCATTGGGTAAGTAACTAAATTGGATCATTTGGCAAGCATATGTTTAAAGGAGTATCATGGGCAAATTTCTTAATTTCTCTATACCTCAGTTTCTGTAAGATGGAGAGTTGGTATCTACTGTATAGTCTATGTTGAGTCTAATCCATACAGAGTATTTAGCACTATATCTGGTAGACAGTAAGCATTTAAGACATGAGATGATGAGAGTTATTATGAAATAAGGACATTCTCTAGGACTGAAGAAAATTGAGGCTCTAGTAACTGGGGATGTATGTTGCCTCCTAAATGCAAAAGGAAAATCAAATTGCTTGGAGTCTATGGTCAGGGCTGTAATTCAGCACCATCACTTGGTTGCTTGGCATTTTTAGGGACGTTCTTAATCTCTCTGTGCACAGTTTCCTCATTTGTTAAGCTGGAGGAAATCCTGTATTATTATTAATATTATAGTAATAGTAGTTCATATCATATCAGATTTTAAAGGAAATCTCTTATATTGGGAAGGTATATGGTTCAAACAGATTTTGTGTAGCTTGATATTCAAACACAGGAGGGTAAAACTGCATCTGATGATTGACTTGCTTAGTAAAGTTTTTTTTTTTTTATAACTGTGATGAACTGTCTGCCTTTTTTCTTCCTTGAAAATGTCCTCATGCAGGAGAATACCTTCTCCTATAACCTACAGTTTTCATTGTTTCACTCAATCAAAGCATTCCCTCAAGGAGATTTTTCTTTTTTTACAACCTGGTTGGTGTTTATGGGGATATGTTGATGGAGATCTTTTTATCCTTAGCTGCTCTGTGAGATTTATGTAATTTAGGATTTTGTTATGAGGTTCCTGACAGCTGGGGGAGGACATAGACTTGGAATGGCAATCTCAGACATGAAACAGTCAGGACCTGTGATGCATCTAGAGTTTTTTATAGCCTAATTTCTGCAGCACATAAAATATCAAAAGCTTGAATTCTACCTCACCTAGTAATGCCTGAATATAGGTGGCTATGGTATTGGAAGGGGCTGGATTGACCAGGAGACCAAGGAGATACTATGATATTGGAACAAAGGGCCTTGCTTATATAAGCTTTCATTGAAAATTATTTCTTTCAGCAAGAATAGACACATTGCATTAACTGGTCCAAGGAGGCTGTTGGAGATCACAAGGTCAATAAAATATCCTTCACTTTTATAAGCCAGAGTGTCTCTATTTTCATTTTGTATCTTGATATCATGGTACTTCCATTTTCTATTCTGTAAATAAGATAAAATAAAAATATTTTCAGCTAATTTTAATTAAAAGTAATGATTATTAATAATCTTATGAATTAAGTATGAACATGCAATAATAAAACTCAGTAACTTCATTTTGTCTGACAAATTATAAAAATCTTCTAATTTTGATTGGTGACTAGGTTTTGAAGATACTATTCAAGACTGCTATTGAGAAATTTATTCCTGGCTTTGGGATTCTTAGAGGCTAGAGAATAAAAGTCACCAATTCATTTCTTCATTGACTCACTGAATACTTATTGAAGGTCTAACAAGATTGAGGCACTATTTTAGGCTCTGAACAACAGGGATGAATAAGATAAATCCCTGTTTGGTGGTAAAAATAGGCACTAAACCAATAAGAAAGTGAATGTATACAGTTCACAAGTAGAAATAAAAGGTTTAAAGAAAATAGCATGTAGGTTGTTTGTGTGGGTAATAGGTTTCCTGGAGGAAAGCACAACAGCACAAAGACCTTAGGCAAGAATGAGATGGCTTTGTCTGAGGAGCAAGAAGAAGGCCATTGGGGCTGGATTACATGAATGATGGGATGGTGGATACCTTTCCCAACACAGCCTAAAACCACCAAAGAAACAACTCTCTAACTTGGATTGTATGAGGGGTGATATAGAAAAGGGGTTAGATTGTGGAGTGGCAAATATATAACAAGAAAAACCTTCTGTATTTAACACAATTATTACAACTACTTATTCATTC
The DNA here is from genome assembly GCF_028564815.1 of Eubalaena glacialis. Classification (NCBI taxonomy): domain Eukaryota; kingdom Metazoa; phylum Chordata; class Mammalia; order Artiodactyla; family Balaenidae; genus Eubalaena; species Eubalaena glacialis. Next base: position 216,796,058 of record NC_083716.1, read on the forward strand.
TTCCTCTCTGCTATGATCTGAATGTTTGTGTCCTCGGCATATTCATTTGTTGAAATCCTAACCCCTGATGGTGACGATATTAGTAGGTGGGGCCTTTGGAAGGTGCTTAAGTCATGAGGGTAGAATCCTCATGAATGAGATTAGTGTCTTATACAGGAGGCTCTGGAGAGCTCCCTCGCCCCTTCCACCATGTGAGGACACAGCGAGAAAGTGCTATGAACAAGGAAGAGGGCCCTCATCAGAACATGACCATGGTGACACCTTGATCTTAGACCTCCCAGCCTCCAGAACTGTGAGACATAAATTTCTGCTGTTCATAAATCACCCAGTTTGTGGTACTTTGTTATAGCAGCTTGAATGGACTAAGACACACTCTATTACTCCAATGTTTCAACCAAATGACTTACTATTCTTTGACAATATTCTTTTCTTTCCTGTTTTCTTACTTTTGCTTAAATGCCTTTTTTTTTTTTTACCAGCAATGGTTTCTTTCTTTTCCCATGTTTTCCGAAAACTTTACATTCTTTAAGACAAGTTAAAAAATGGATCCTTCACGAAGCCTGATAGGTTCATCCTCTGAATTCCCCATAGTATTTGGTTTATGCATCTGTTTTCTGCTGTGTATTCTAATTGTTGTCCTCCCACTTGATTGCTAGAGGGCAGCAATCATGTCTTATTCATCCTAGACAGTTGGCAGTACCTAGCAGAGTCTTGGTTTTATTGGGTGTTCTCACACTATGATTGAATAAAAGAAATATACCTGTTCACTTTTCCAGTAAAACTCCAATTATTCCCAAGGTGAGTTTTCTTCAGCTTTGTATCTCTGATGTCTAGTACATCACCAGGCATAAGGAGGAGTTCAGGATCATTTAAAATAAATGAACCAGTTTAATGTATTATTAAAATTTAATAGAAATATTATATAAGGTTTTTAAAAATAATAGTTAATATGCAGAAGGTGAATAGTAGGAGTGATACAATATACTTCTGAGTTTTTACATTTAATATGAATAATGCTTGTAAGTGTATGATAGAAGATTCTGGTATAATGTGGGACTATTGATGTTATTGTAGAGGAAATGACTTCTTTTGAACTTTCTGGAATTAAAATTTAGCTTCAGAATAGTTATTTACTTAACATGAGATTGTATCTCAGCAACACTGCTAGTTCTCCTATCTATTCTTATCATTTATGTATTAATTAGGGTTAATAAATTACTGATATTATCAAGAAAGTTAAAAAACAGTGCTTTATCACCAGGTCGTTTGTTATATTAGTAGTGTGTCTTGGCTACAGGTAAACTGAGGGCACAATAATTTGACACCCTCATCTTTTGGGGGCTAATATTTGGACTTATGGCCAAAACCACTTCAGGACTATCTTCCTTAGAAATAACAAACTATAACTGTACATTGATAACTTTGACTTGAATTATTAATTACTTTAATGTGAATTTTAAATAATTATTCTGTAGTTTATAATTCACTCTGTACTCATTAGTTTTGTTATAATTATACCCAAAACATAGTGTATGGTCATGGGAGCAAAAGAACATGGTAGTTTTAGAAATAGCAATTGAGAGCTTGGCAAGAAAGAAGGAAGGATATAGCTTGAACAGTGAAAGCTCTTTTGGGGCTACTTGAATAATCAAGGGGCACTGAAGCTGTTTTATCTCATAGATAGAGTTATATAAACTCTGTAAGATTCTTACATATTCATTACAAGCTGATAGATTTATTGGGTACATTTAAGTGATTTAACATAGAAACAATCTCATGTGAAATCAGTACTTCAGTATTTTCTATTTTTCTTAATCGGTCCAATGTCCAAAACTTCATCAGATTCTAATTCTAAAAGGCTAGAAACTGATTTGTGGGAACGATATAATGAATGATGTAGGGGAGAAACTATCCATGTTAATTATATTTGAGTACTTTTCTATGCCTGCACAGAGACTTCCTAATTTGCCAAACCATCTCTGACAGAGGCTGGTTGAAGGCTAAATTTAAGAGTGTTTCTTTCAAAAAATTTGGTAGGTTGAATTATTGGGTTCCAACTCTGCAGTTCTTGATATGGCTTCATGGCAGGTGCTTTCTTGGCTTGATTTTTGAGCTTTATTTTGGATAAATGTTTGGATTGGATTTTTGAGTTTTATTTTTGTCAATGGGGGCTTTAGTTGAGGTGACATTATTGTGTGCTGGTCTCATCCTATAGATAACCAATGTTGTGGCCTTGCTCAGCCCTTGTGGTTCTCATTGTGATTGCAAGATGCCCTCAGCAATAGTCATCAGGAAATTTTGAAAAAAAAAAAAAAACGGGTTTATTACTTACAAGTCCTGGAAATTACATGGCACACCTGGGGCCACACAGTGAAGGGGAGCGAGAGAGAGAAAGAAAAGAGAGAGAATCATCCTAGGGTTCTGTTGAGAGTGGGGTTTTGAAGGCTCACTCTTTATTGATGAATTTACGTCATAAGAGCAAGAATTTAAAGCGCTGGAAGAGAAAAATTAGTGGCCCAAATGGTCAGTTTTTGAAACCAACCAAGATCTCTAAAACAAAGGAGCCTGGGAAGGGAGGGGGATGGTGAAGCCTGGTTCTTTATCTAGTCATGTGATGGGCAATGTATTTATTCAAGATAGCCATCTTTGAAGTGGGGGCCTCTTTGAAATGGATGCCTGGGAAATCAAAGCTTAAGTCAGGCACTTGCACTAAAATAAGAAACAACCCAACTGTCAGAGCTTCCACTACAGACTTGTACAAAAGCCTGAAATGGTTTTTGTGGGGTTGAATTTGCCCTCTTGTTCTCTTTCTTTTTGCCAAGAGAAGAACATACTTTGTGGAACCTCTTGTCAAGGAGGATGAAAGACACCTGGAAAAATGCCTGGATTTAACCAAACTTTGGGATCAAGCCTAACTGAACCCTGTCTAGATCAGCTGAACCTCAATTGACTCACAAATGCATAGGCAAGAAAGAACGTCTGACTGTGTGTCTGCTCCTGTGTTTTGGAGTGGTTTGTAAGGCCATAATTTTGTGGCAATGGCTGACTGATAAATTGTTCAAGATGTTCCGGTTGCCTAGTAAGAGTTTGGGCTTCATTTTGCTAATGAGACTAAGCGATTAGGTGATTTTCCTGAGGTCAGACCAAACCTCCCACAGTAATCTGAAGCTACCTATGTCAACATTACTTTCGTTTGAGCCAGGAAATTTTAAATCAGACTCCAAACCAATAAACATCTTTGCTGTTTGCGTCAAGAGATTCTTGCAAAGCAATTTTTCTGGGCAAACAAGTCGCTCATCTGGGCAAATAACTATCTCCTCATCACAACATCAGTTTGCTCAGCTGAATAAACAACTCACCTATTAGGACATCAATTAGTTTATCAAGACTTCCTTTAAGAATTTCACCCCTGATCCTAATCTATTAGGGCATTAACTTTGTTCAATTCTAACCAGATTCCTTCTTAAAATTTCCACTTTAAGCCACTTGCAAGCAGACTCCCAACATTCCAAATATTCTTCCCTAACCTCTACTTTTGAAATATTACTCAGACTGTCAAGATGATAATCTCCCTTGCTGAAGTAAATTTAATGCACTTAGCTTTGCTTGATCAACAGTGTTTTAGGCGGTTTTTGTGTAAGAGTTGACAGTTGACACACATTAGAATTAGTCTGTTGAGAAGTAATTAATCCATACACTAATGAGAATAGCAAAAACCTAAAGAGTTTATTGGCTTCCAGTTCTCTTTGCTTCACCTTTAACTTACACATTGGTCCATGCATCAGACTGACATCTATAAAGGAAAGGAGAAAGTTTCGATGTCTAAAACTATGATTCTAAGCTTCTGAGGTTTTCAAACACATATGTAAAAAAATTACTGAAACAAATTTTTGTTTGTTCTTGATCTCTCTTAATAAGTGCACAAATTGTAACATAATTTAAAATGATTATTCTGTAATTTATCTATTTACTTTTTGTCTATGATAAATGTCTTTAAAAACACTGATATTATTTATTGTTTAAATTAAAGGGTTTCTTTGCTTATATAAATTGGTTTACATTAAGAGTCTTAGTCCAAATATATAATTTTCTGATGCTAATTGTATTCTCAAATGATAACATTTCACACATTTAGAATTCACTGGCAAACTATATTACTTATCCTGAATAGAAGTTCTATGAACCTGGGCCCTCCACAGTGAAAGCACAGAGTCCTAACCACTGGACCACCAGGGAATTCCCTCATTTGGTCTTCTTTTGGAAGACATTTATTATTGCACAATTCTAACATGTCCTCTACACACAGATTAGAAACAATAAAACTCTAGAGAGGTCCTTATATGTAGGCATACTGAGAGCATGTAGAAGTAAGAGAAAAGTTTACAGTGGAGGAAACCACATAATTATTTGAAAGCAGCTATATGATCACAAAGTACAAAGTCTAGAGACATTAATAATCAGTCAGTCTTACGTACCTTTGATTAATGGATAGTGAAATAGCAGATGTTCATAACAATGGTGCCTCATCATCTGGAAAGTGACTTAGAGTTTCAGCAAAATCAGAGAATTTTTTAAAGAATTCAGAGAAAAGTACAATACCTTTTAGAAACATTCATGTACCAAAATTTTACTTTTTACCTTTTGGAGGCAAAGCATCATATGCCTGTAAAAATCTGACCAACCAAAATAACAAATTATTCAAAGAGTTCTCAGTAGTTGGGGTTTTATAATACTTATCTTTATGAAGTGTTCTCTAATATTTTCTGATTTGTTCTCTCTTAGTTTTATACCATTTCATTTTCAAGATTTTATTTATAATATATATTCCTTCAATATTTTATGAACAATTTACATTTTCACATTGGCAAGAATCAAACTTTGTCTTTTACTTATAGTTCCACCACGAGTTTTATTTCTCCCTATTCTTTTCCTTTCAAAACTCATTATTTCAAGTATATCAGCAGGATCTTATATGTGATTCACTGAGTAAAGGTCAACTCTAAATAGGAAACTGTTACACTTTTGATTTAACCTTTTTTTTATTGGTGTGGAAGTAAATTCAATTGTGAGAGATTTTTTTCTTCTAAAGTCGAAAACTTTCATTTCTTATAAATAAGATATAGATTGATTAAACTTTGTGATTCAGTTGTAATGATTCCATAGTCTTAGCAGAAAATAGTCCCATCTCTTTGGAGGGAGGTCACAATAGAAGGTAACTTTAAAGTCAGATGTTGGCCTTTGTTAACAATTGTGGCAGCTGAACTGCAGTATCTTTCATATGTGAAATAACTCGGGTATTTATACAACTTATCAGAAACTTTTAAATAGTGAGCACTCAAACTTTTTGCTGCTTAACTTAGCACTGTGAAAATGAATAAAGAAATGGATGAAAGGGTCAGTAAAGAAAAAAATTGAACACTCAATTGGATGATAGAGGAGGTGAATGAGAAAGAAAAGTTATATTTCTGAAAAAGTTATATTTTCCATTTTACAAATGGAAGTTTCCTAGCACAATAATGATGGTTATGTCAAAAGGAAAAATCCATCAACCCCCCAAAATGTTGATATACTTCTGACATAATGCTGATTTACTTCTTGGCTTTTTAATTTCAATTTACAATGGTTTGGGCAATTGATTTATTTTTTGAATTCTCTACAATTATAAAATATTTTCTGACAGGCTGAAAAATAATGGTATAAGTCCCAGTTCAGTAGCTCTATAAGTATATTGTTGAACTAGTTTGAGAGCAAATATATTTTTAAAGAAATGAAACAACATAATAACTTCTACAAAATTAATCACTAATTCCCATTTTTGGATAGTGTCATACTATGCCATTTTCCTTATATAAGTATACTGTGTCCTTTTTATAACAAATTTTGTTTGTGCTCATGCATTTAACTGTCAAATTGAGGTGAAGTAGAAATAATTTGGTTTTAGAATTTGACTATCAGAAAGGTAAATGGATGCATCCTGAGGTCTCAGAAACTCAAGACTGTGAATTGATTAACTGCAACATTATAACTCACATTTCGAATTCTGTGATTAGATAATAGGTGTTTCCAAATATTTTGAGTATGATGAAATCCAGGTTAAATTCAGTTCATGTGATAATTCATTGTCAATTTCACTAAACTTGGAGAAGTTTATTTGAGAAGTTGTGGGACTCTCATTGCCCTGGACGACCTGTTATTTCCTCACTAAGGTTTTTGCTGTACTGGGGAGAGCTACCTTCTATTGTAAAACAGATATAAATAGAAATATAGGAATTATTTTAGTGAAATTTACCTTACTGATGGCTGGAACACACTTTGAGAATTAATGCCCTCAGGCTTTGTGTTCTTGCTCGATTCCTTAAAATGTTGTAACAGAAACTCTAGGGCAACAGAAATCCAGGGAGAGACATCTGCGAATGCTTCAGAGAAAGTTGTGCTCGGCTTTATCACTATGCCAGTAGTTGAAATTTGGCAGATCTGCTAAGCCCAGGAGGCATACTGGTCTTAGATTAGTCTATAAAAATAATAGCATACAAGATTTATTGAGCTCTTACGATGTTCCAGAAACTTTGCTACAACTCCATATAAGTTATTTTGTAATCCCATTTTATGGATGAGTAATTGAAGCTCACAAAATTTAAGTAACTTTTCCAATGTCACCCTGCTGGTAAATGTTTGCTCCAGAGCTTGCAGTGTTTATGACTATGATATATTGCCTGGAATCATTAATATTCTCTTTTTGTCCTTGGGTTTTTCCTCAATTCTATGTCTTACAACTCTGACAGGCATCAACTGTCAGTTCAAAAAGCTGTTTCTAGGTCTTCACCTGCCTTTGTCCTGCCAGGTGATGATGACAAAACTCTAGTACTGATAATGAGGCTTATTATCAGTGAAAAGAGGCATAATATGCTCATGACACGTTTATGTAAGAGTCAGGAAAATTAATAGATAAAACTCTGTATATTTATATATAAGAATTTTTTAGCCTTAAGGGTTGTATTATTTTACTTAACATACATGCAAGTCTTAACTGGATGAATTCCATTCAAATACTCCCTATGCACTCATGTGCATCACTTCAGTAGCAAAAGGAGGGTTTGGATTTCATTAGTTCTCTCATTTGTCTTCTCAGATATTTAGGAAGTGTCATACAGGGCTGTTGAAATGTATTCTCTCTGTGTATTTTTTGTTTTATTATGTTTTGCTTTGTTTTGGAGACAACTTAGTACTATTCTTCTCTTTTACAGATATTCCCCCAGGACATTGTAAATAGTAACCATTTTGGAGGTGGAATTAATGTCATTGTTTCATTTTGTAGGCAATGTCACCTGACCCCTTTTGGATAGTAATTAAAGTAACAGTGGGCATAGTTATCTACTGGGAAAAGCTTTTGTGTTTGGGAAGTAAAGGATGGACTGGATTATCTAGAGATCAAAGTTTGTTAAGGAGATAACCTGCACATGCTGGAGACCCCATCAACTACTTGTGTGTCCAGAGACAACACCTGTATCTGTTAACCACTCAAGAGCACTGTACCAAACATGTTTACAAACACTTTTTTTTTGCATACTTTACATCCAGATACATTGAAGTCACCTGTTGGAAAACTAGTAGGAAAAATATGGTAGGGCAATGGTTCTTAAACTTCAGTGTCCATGAGAATCAGCTGGACTGCTTGTTAAAACACAGATTACTAGGCTTCACCTCAGAAATTCTGATTCAGTAAGTCTGTATTGGGCCTTAGAACTTGCATTTCTAACAAGTTCCCAAGTAATGCTGTGCTCCTGGTCTGAGCACTATACTTAGAGAACCGTTTGCAAGGATGCTTGTTTTGTACCTTGAAATTATATGATCAGTTTACAGTTTTAAATAGAAACTCAATCATGACACGGTACATTTTTAAACTTATCTTCAAAATATATTCAATATGGTTACACACCATAATGTATTATATGATGTACTTTTTCTCTTTTAAATTTTGGATTTTTTTCTTCTTGTTAGTCTTTGCTATATTCTTAACTCAAGGTGTATTTCCCTTCTGCTCCCTTTTTTTTTTTGGTAACATTTTCCAATTTTATGCTATTATATGTTGCTATAAAAGCCATTCTTTCTTGAGTAATTTTTCAAATTAGAATCAGCTATTAGATTGTCAACTTTCAGAAGAAGGAACTGTCTGCTATTCACTAAAAATTTTTTTTATTGAGGTATAGTTGATTTACAATGTTGTGTTAGTTTCAGGTGTACAGTACAGTGATTCAGATATATATGTATATATGTATATATATATGTGTGTGTGTATATATATATATGTATATATATTCTTTTTCAGTTTCTTCTCCCTTACAGGTTATTACAAAATATTGAGTATAGTTCTCTGTGCGAAGTAGGTCCTTGTTGGTTATCTATTTTACATATAGTTGTGTGTATTGTTAGTTCCAAACTCCTAATTTATCCCTCCTCCACCCACCCTTTCCCCTTTGGTAACCATAAGTTTGTTTTCTATGTCTGTGGGGCTATTCATTTGTAAATTCCTACTCCCCTCTTATCACTGATGCCTAGTCCTGAGCATTGTACATAGAAGAAATCAATACATATGTATTGTGTTGACTACATTCTTGTATTACATCCTTGACTCAACTTCTTTCTTCTAAAGACAAAAGAGTCACGTATAGAGTTTCAAATAACCTGTAATTTAAATATGAGAAAGGCAAAAAAAGGAGGAAGGGATGAACAGAAGGCAATAGGAGTCTGTAGAAATAGAAGGTCTTATGCAATAATTAAACCTGAATCAATTGGGATTTTAACTTATTAAATTTTTTATTTGAATGTACCATGTTTCTTTATTATTTACTTGGTGTTTTATAGTGCAAAATATCAAGAGGAACCAATCAATACAGATATATTGATCAAAAATGAGTTAGAACAAAAAAATTAAATAGAATTTTACCTGAAAATAGTTTTTAGAGGACACTGATTAAATTCAATAACTATTAAATAAGTCAAATGAAATGAAATCATAAAAAATGCTTCACAGGGCAAAATGGAATGATTTAAATCAAGGAAATCATCATAACTGGGAGTTGCTATATATAAAATATTTTCCCAAGTGAAAATATTTAATCTCTGTAAAAGGTACAGATTAAATGATTTGTCATACTTTTATGTATGTTTGAAATATTTCAATATAAAAATATAAAATCTTATTGAAAGACATAAAACAAAATTGAACAAATGGAAAGGACTACTATGTCCTTAGTCAGGAAGATGTTATTATTAGGAAGTCAATTCTCCTAAATATATATATTTAATGCAGTTCTAATTAGAATCCCAATGTGGTTTTTTAGGGGGAGGAGCATGTATAAAACAATATTAACATTTATTGCCCCAAAAGATCTAAGAATAAAAGAGAAACCTGAAAAGGGACTTGACATTCCAGATATCAGAACAGCAAAATGGAAAAACCACTAAACACAAATAAATACAGTATTGGTAAAGAAACAAACAAGTTACAGGAATAGAATAAATATTTCACAAATAAATCTCAGCAAAAATAAGAATTTAATGTATAAAATTATGTATTCAAATGAAAAGAAAAAATTTTTTTTCTGGTATTTTTTGTTCTGGTATTACTGGCTATCCACGTGGAAGAAATAAAATTGGAATCTATTTATCTCCTACACAAAAATAAACTCCAAATGAATTAAAGACTTAAAAATGAAAATAAAGAAGTAAAAACTTGAGAGTTTTAAGACTTTAAGAGAGTGTTTGCCACACCTAAATTTTGGCAAAATATTCTTAATCAAAACTGTAAACCCAGAAGACAAAAAATATAGCCATAACTGACTTTAAGAAAATTGAAAGTTTTTTCACTTTAAATTATATTATAAATGATGCCAATAACAAGATGATAAATGTGGACAAATATTTGTAACAAAATTGATAGGCTAAGACCTAATGTCAATCATTTACAAGCAGCTCTCACAATTTGACAAAAAACATAGAAAAGAGGTAAAGGGTAAAAGAAACTACAATATTGCAAATTGAAATGGCAACAGACATGAAAGAGACACTACAGTTCACTAGTTGTCAGGGAGTGAAAATTAATGTAATATTGAGATGTCATGTTACCCCCAGTAGAGTCAAAAATTAAAGGAAATCTATACATGTATGTACTGCAGATGTAAATGTGAGGTTTTAAAATGTTGGGCAAAAATAATCTGGCAACAACTACTGAAATTAAAAATAAATATACCTTTGAGGCAGATCTTCTACCATTCTACAGAATCTATACCACAGAAATCAAAGCAATATTACTTAAGGTTACATGTACATGGATTTTATTTATTATTGCTCATGGTTGCATTTTATGGTGGAAAGTTAAATAAATAAATAGTATTATAATAAATACATAGTATTATATGTACATTAAGGAATAATGTACAGCCACTAAAAAAGTGAACTTTATTTATACAAATAATCTAGCCTCTCTCCCTCTGGAGAGCAAGTAGTTACCTGGTGGTCAAGTTGTGGTTTGTAATCAAGCTGTGGGCTTCTTTATTTTTTTTTTTTTTTTCAATCAAGCTGTGGGCTTCTTGACCTACTTAGTTACATGTATAACTAGAGAAACTCCTCAGTATCAGGAGACCGCGATAAACCTTGTAATCTGGCACACTCAGCAAGGATATTAAGTGATGCTTAGAGGTCATGGTGGGCTACAAATGAGAAAAATATAGAAAGACATCATATTTTTAACATGGATAAGCTTGGTGGGAGTGAGCAGATATGGTGGAAGGGTGAGGGGATGGGGAAGGATGATGCAAACAAAAAAGAAATGAAAAAGGCTGTATTTAATATACACATAATCACATATATGTGTATATATGTACATATAAATGCATTTCTTTATGATTATATATTTAATTAAAAGCATAAGTTACAAATAGTTTTTTAAGAGGTTATAAACCCTAAAATCTGGTCATTTTCCTCTTATTTAAATCCTTTAGTGGCCTCCTATTAATTTTAGGATGATGTCCAAATACCTTTATATGGGCTATAGTCACTTACATATATAATTCCTGCTACACTCTGCATCCTCATGTTTCGTTACATCCATTGATCTACATAAGACATTTCACATATCACAACTGTGCCAAGAATCATGAAGGAAGAAAAGTCACATGTTCACTCATTGATTTGCTAACCTTTAGTCGTATTATAGTTGATTTAGAAAGGTGACCTTGAGAAGCTCTATGTCTCCCCTTCTTACAATTTTGCAGTTTCTTTAATGTTACAAAGAATGGTACAAAATGAGCTCTGCTGAATATGCAAATAATTCTAACACTTCTGTTTATTAAAACTGACCAATCACCACAACCTAAGCATTAGCTTTTTAAAATTTAGTGAGGTTTTTTTTTTGTTAGTTTGAAGAAGTACACCCATGAATACCAACAATAAGAAAACAAGGTGGGAAGTTTTGCCAGAAGAAAGAAATTTAGAATTCTCTCTGAACCTTTACTTGTGTTGCATTTAATCTTAAAAAACATTTTAAAACACGGACTAATTACGAAAACTTTAAATGTTAAATATTTTATGTGTGTAAGAGGAGCTTCCATATAATACTCAACAGTGAATTGACTGAAAGAATACCAGAGGTAGAAAATGAGAGGAAGAACATTTCCTTGCATGCATATGGTACATTCCTGAGCTTTCCACTCTAGTCAGATTTGGTAAGAACAAACAGAAGATGATTGTTCTCTTTCCCAGCTTCGGTGAAGTGTCAAGGCTTGAAATAAAAGCAGAAAATGCCCTGAAGTCTGCTTAAACAAATTATCATATAGCTATATAGAGAAGTACTATATAGCCACTAAAAAGAATGTGCCATTTCTCTATCTACTGACGTGGGTCAATGTCTGAAATATACTGTTAAGGAAATGTATCATTTTTTATTATTGTGGTATGATTGACATATAACATTATATTAGTTTCAGGTGTACAGTGTAATGATTCAATATTTATTTATACCATGAAATAATCACCATGATAAGTCTAGTTACCATCAGTCTCCATACAAAATTACAAGGTTTTTTCCTTCTGATGAGAGCTTTTTAAGATTTACTCTCTCGGCAACTTTCAAATATGCACTGCAGTACTATTGAATCTAGTCACCATGCTCTACATTACTTTCTCATGACTTATTTATTTTATAACTGAAAGTTTGTACCTCTTGACCCCCTTCATCCATTTCACTCACCCTCCAAACCCTCTCCCCCATGGCAACCACTGTTGTTTTCTCTGTATCATGAGTTTTGCTTTGTTTTGTTTGTTTGTTTTTATGAGGTTCTCCAAGTGAGACTTCCGCTTCTACCTACCCCTTCTTCAACTTCCACCTCCAACCCCTCACTGCTCTCCATGCAATTCCTCTCTCCTTCCAACCACTGCCATTTTTCTTCCCTCTAACTTCACCACTTCTTTTTATCTTTCTTTTCTCAGTCTGTAGATGAGGAAGTGCTTGACAAGTGGACAAGATAGAGGAGACTGCCTTCTAAAATAGGCCATTCAGTTCTTTTCCTGTGTGTGAAAGCAAACTGTATTTCTTCCACCTGTGTGGGAAAAAGAAAAGTTCTTTCAGGTCTAAATGCATAAAGGTATATTACATCAGACAGTTTTAGAAAAACACCCTTGGCAGTAAAATATATCTTCAAATGTATAAAAAAAAAAAGATTCTCTCTAGATTCAATATATCAGCTAGGCCTTGTTGAATTGCAAGTGACAGAAAGCCCAACAGAAACTTGCTAAAGGAAAAAGAATTTATGGTTCCAAATAAGAGAAGGGTCAAGGGATGAGTTTTGTTTAAGGCAACACTAGAATCAAGATTCAAGTAATTTTTTAAAAATAAACTTTTTAAGAATAGTTTTAGGTTTACCAAGGAGTTGCAAAGGTAGTATAGAAAGTCCTCATATAGCCACATCCAGTTTCCCTTATTATTAACATCTTACATTAATATGGTACATTTTTATCACATTATTGAAGAAATATTGATACATTATTATTAGCTAAAGTCCAAACTTTATTCAGATGTTCTTAGTTTTTACCTAATGTCCATATTTCGTTCGAGGATCCCACATTACATTTAATCATCGGCCTCCTTAGGAGCTTCTTGGCTCACACTTTCTCTGTTTTTCATGATGCTGACTGTTTTGAGCGATACCAGTAAGGTATTTTGTAGACTGTCCCTCAGTTGAGATTTATTTCATGTTTTTCTCATGATTAGTCTGGGTTTATGGGTTTCTGAGGTAGTGTTTGTCAGGTTTCTCCACTGTAAATTTATTTTTTTCCCCACTTTCCATATTCTACTCTTTAGAAGAAAGGCATCATCATGTGCAGTGCACACTTAAGGAGTGGTGAGTTATACTCCATTCCTTGAATGTGGTGTATCTACATCCATTATTTGGAATTCTTCTTCATAGGAGATGTGTCCATTCTCTTCTATTTATTTATTTATTTATGAAATCATTTCTTTATATCAGTATGAAATTATAGATATTTATTTTATACTTTGGGTTATTTTCCAATACTACTTTATTAATTTTGTTGCTCAAATTGTTCTAGCTTTGTACATTTTGGGGAGCTCTTTCACTTAGCTCCTGTGTCCTATAACCCATTTTTGTGGGATTTTTAGTTGGGGGACACTTTTTTACTTTCTGGCACTATAAGATGCTCCAGTCTTGTCTTGTACATTCCCAGACCAGCCCTATATCCAGCCATTTCTCCATTGGCTCTTGTTTTTATCGGAAAATGGTATTAATAAACCAAGATCTGGGTGGTTGGTCTGATCATTGCTTATGGGGGTGTTTTTGCTTCTAGACCCTATCAGCTGACAGAGCAAGGAAATATATACGTATATACTAGAGGTTCAAGTGACTTTATCTGGACTCAGGTTTTCTGTTTCTTTCACCTCGGTCCTCCATTTTTACTCATCTTAGATAGAAATTTTCTTCATACTTGCAAAGTGACTAGCAACTCTAGAACTTAAATCCCAAGGGATGAAATAAATCTTTTTGCCAGAATCTCCAACAATTTCCCACCATGTCTTATTGGCTCTTCTTAGGTCACATGCCAACTTGGCAGCTGATCACTGTAGCCAAGAGAAACGAAATCTTATTATGCTAAGCTTGGGTCATGTGCTCATCTCTAAAGTCAGAGGATTGATCCTATTTGAACTACATGGGCTAAGAACACAAGAGATATGAATTTGCGAACAGTTGTTAGTGAAAAAAGGGAAAATATAGCTGTATGGCTGACCACAGTCAATTACCACTACTTCTATGAATTCTGAAATTCTGAAACTGGCTACCACTTACTTTGAGCTTTTGAAAGAAAATAAGATAGTTACTTTCATAAAAAGATGCATCAGTATATGGCTTGGGCTCTATTGGTAGCAAATGAACACTCAACTTCTGAAAATTGAATAGTAATTTACTATACCTTTACATATAAGTATTTTCTGCTTTGAAACTATAAATGTGAAGAGTAAATCCATTGTCAGATTCTTTTCTGGTTTTGCTTTTAAAAATAATTTCACTTTTACATTAATGGAGCATTTAGTCTGGGAGGAAATAAAAACTGTTGACTTTTGTGGTTGTTGCTTCATTTTGACTGTCTCCATTGGTTTTCGTTATTTACCTCTTTCAGGAGCATATTCAAAGGGAAACTAGATGGCTTGTTGTTCATGTATCAAAATGTTAAGGCAATTTTCTTTTTTTTTACACTTAAAATATTGTAAAATATTTTAAAAAGGAAGGACTATAGAATGGAAGGACTCTAGGATAGCATTATAACTGAAACCACTACTGTGATCTGAAGTTTTTGCTTTTTCTTAGTAAGGCTTTCACACTTCTTTTAAATTAAACCAGCAATTAATGGAACAAGAATTCCAATGTAAAAGGATTATTTTCAAATTCATCCATTGCAAAGACATACTGGTTTTAAGATATTAGCAATCACTACAGAAGGTTGCATCCTGATTTTTATCTGAAGGAAATTATGGGTTCTGTTTGTATTTGTTAAGATTACTTTTGCTTTTATTTAATTGCTTTTAAAAATATTACTCATCCATTGTAGAAATCTAAAGGTTTACAAAGTAAGATATTAAAGACACTACTAATTTGAATTTTTAAATGCACTGCTGCTCTGGTCCTGTGAAATGTGTTTAAATTGGAGGGAAGCCAAAAACATCTTGGGTGACATCTAAATTTGAACGTTATGAAATGGATGTAATCAAATTGGTAGTTCTGAGTTAAAACTTTGGTTGTTTGGAACACTTAGAAAATGAGACTTCCAGAATTAAAAAAACATTTTTTTGAGGAGCGGAGTAATGATACTTCTTTAAGTTATAAGACTTTTTTTTTTTTTAGCTCTTCTGACAATCTTTTCCACTTCTTCTCTGCCTTAAACGGTGGATACTGGTCATAATTTATTTGTTTTCTTATGACTCTTAAGATCTCCTTTTTTGAATTCTGGATATTTCTAAAAATATTTAAGTTTTGTCTTAAAAATTTTTCTATATATGTAAGTTCCTTATAAATATAATATCCAATTCGAGACTGGCATATTCTCTCAATAATTTAAGTAAATTTTATTGACATTTATTGAAAATATTTAATATACTGGACATTTTTTTGGGGGGGTAACTTTATTTGCATTTAATAGTGATTTTTAAGATCTATATCCAATGAAACCATTTTAAAAAGCTCTATGAGGAATGGAAACTTAGATGTCTATTACACTTTTCTTTAAAGAAAAAAGCTCAAATTTCTGAAGGAGCAAGATTCACTTTTGTAAGTAGAGGCTTTGCTTCTTCATGATCTTCAGTGCTTCTTACATATTTCATTTCATTTAATCTATATTTTAGTAAGGTGGATATTAAAGTCTCTGTTTTAGAGAAGAGGAAACTAAGGCTCGCAGAGCTTAAGTTACTTACGGTCATACGGAAGTGCCAGGATTCAAACCTATCTGTAGAACATGACATACTACCTCTAAAAAATAAGAGAGCTGTTATAACAGACAAAAAAATCAAAGTATACATTAATTGTTCAGAGACACCCTCCTCTATGGTTCTCTCATGTTTCTACATGTCTTGCTGAGTGTGCAAGGCCCTGACACTCCTCACCCAGGCCATATCTCAGGCTTGTGCATACAGGAAACAACCTTGAGGGATGAGGAAATTCCTCCCTTTGGACGGAAGAGCAGGCTTTTGAGAAAAGCAGTGGATTCCGCAATTTCAGAGTTCCCTGAATTTTCAGCCCCTTATAATTCTTCCTTGCATCTTAATGAGCACTCGGGATATGTTTGATATGAGAAGTCAATGACAAGAAGTAAGTTATTAAAAGAATAAATACTACTAGGAGTGAATTCTCTAACTATTACATCTAATTGTGATGCTTGAGTATGCTAAAAAAAAAAAAATCCCAAAACCAAACCAAACAATTAAGTACAAATAACAGCTATTTCTTAGTGTCTACCATGTGACTGGTGAGTTCTCAACTCTTTATGTTGTTTTACCTCTTGCAACAATACTTTGAGGTAGGTAATAATATCCCCATTTTAAACATGAGGAAACTGGGGCCTGGAGGCATTAAGTGGTTTGCCCAAGGTTTCATAGTTAGTAATGGTGGAGCCAGACTCTGAATGCAGCCTCTCTGGTTCCAACATTGAAGCTCTTAATCACCTCATTAGAAGTTGCCACTATGTGTTTTTTGGTAATAAATGGGAATTTTTATAATGAGGTGCTGTTTGGCATCCAATTTTCATCAGAATGTAGGATGAAAAAGAATCCGTAAATAAAAGGGCCCTGTAGATGGCTCTGATACATACACAATATAAACCCGAGGAAGATTCTGTCATAGCAAAAGGACTGCACATGATTGGGCAAATATCATTTATTATACATTATGTTAGGACAATTTGTACCTCAAAATTCTTATGGAAATGGCTTTACTTTGGTAAGAATCAATGTTACAACTACAATTCCAAGTCCCAGAGTATAAAACCAAAGACAAAACAGACGTCCAGATAAATACTTTGAATGAGTACGAGAATGGAATTGACTAGGGTGATCATCCTAGTTCTTTATTGGTAGTTCCCCTGGGCCAATCTCATGATTTCTAGGACTTTTTTTTTTTTTTTTCTCCAGGTACTGAGGATCTTCCTCTTTTCCATTAGTTTTCCCTGGGGACAACTAGGACTCTACACATACCTAAAAATCTGGGGACTGATGATTGGCATGTAAGAACCAACAGAAAGACAATTTAGAGAAGAAAACGAAGTGAAAAACAAATGCTAGGGCCAAAACTGAAGAAAACCAAGCCACCTCGGTAAGAAAAGGTGTGCAGACCAAGTCCACCGCTTCATTTTATCTCGTCCAGTCCAGGAACTGCATCCCGAGGGCTCAGGGTAACTAGGCAACGAGGTTGCCCCGGTAACGTAGGAAGCGAGGAGGACACCCCTATTTAGGGCTCGGGGCAGCCCTTCCTGGCCCGGAGCCCGCGCGGTGGGAGGGGTGAAGGATGCCAGACTCTCGCGAGAGCTGCGTGTGTTCGTACTCGAGCGTCTTCGCGGTTCCCCTTAGGGACGCGGTGCGGTAGCCAGGGGCAGGCACCCGGAGCGCTTCAGATGGCTACTCAGCAAAGGATGCCCTCCTCGGCCCTGCGGGTTCTGGAAGAAGCGTTGGGCATGGGCTCGACGGCTGCCGGGGACACCGCGGAGGCGGTGGCCGCCGAGGGCGTCTACTACCTGGAGCGTATCCTTCCCGAGTAGGCGCGGCACCCAGACGCTGGCCGCGGTAACGGGTGTTGGGGGCGAGGGCGCGGGCTTCCCGCTCTGGGTGCCCTGTGAAGCTTGCGGTCACCCAGTCGGTAGAGGCGCCTATTGGAACTCTAGGTGGTTTCAACGCCACCGCGACCCCCTGATACCTACCCACTGTAATTTTTCGCCTTGTAGTAGTTGTAGGCTGATGTGTTCCTGTTGGAAAGTTAGTAGTCACCACTCAGTAAACTTTGCAGTTTTATTTTAAAGTAGCACAACAAATTAATCCAACCCTCCTTTAGCTCGGGGGTTTTCTTAAGCCCCCAAACCTTCAGAATGCCGTGAAAATAAATCCGTAGGGCAACATCAAGAGGTTAAGGAAAAGACCGCTACCTCTAGGCTTTAAGGAGAGGAAGGAGGAAGCTCAGAATATCCAGCCGGATCCTGTAGATGGTCCAATTGTCCAATGCTTAAGTGATTTGTTTTGGTAGCATCTACTTACTGAGTAGTTTCAATTTGGGCTACTTAATGATAAAAATACCCCCCCCCCCCTTAGCAACTAAATGGTAACCTGGTGACCTGACGAGGCTCAGAGATGTTAGGAAGAAGCAAGATCAGACAGTGATGAGCGATTATCATTGGAAATAACCAGAAAAATTGAATAGCCATAAGTGGATAATTAGGTTCACTATTTCTTGTGTAAAGCTTTTGAGCTCCCCTTCTCTAAATTAGTGGTACTGAGGAGAGGGGGAGGGTTCATGAGAAAAAGATAACTACTCCATTCTTCAGGCAGATAGGAGAGAGATGGGTAATCTGTTTTATTCTTAAAGGTATCAAGGAAACTGCAAAATCTACCTTATTTTTTTGTCCAAATATAATCCCCCCGGATTTGATTCAAGATTCCAGAGATCCAGCAATGATTCATTTTGTAGGCTTTTAAACTGATTAACCTGTCCTGACTCAGGCCCAGTATACATCCCTGCTACAGGGAGCTTTGAAGAACTTGGTTGAAAAGCTCGAAGAAAATATATAGTATTTCGTTCAGTGCAAACATGATTTTTACAAGAATATGTTCGAATAGTTTGAAATAAATTTGAATGAAATATGTGGGTGCTCTAGTGTCTTAAGTGAGGTTTTATACTCTGTTTTCCTAGCTCTTAACAAGCTGTCTTTTCCAGTAATCTTCCTTTTTAGATTCAAAAACAATTCAACGACTCTTTCAGCGCTAATCTACATCAAAGTATAAAGTTATCCAATGTCCATGCTAGTGATAACCAGGCATCTTATATCTGTGTGCATTAAAATGATTTCTATCACAATAGTTTAATTGTTAACATGAGACAAACATAGTGAGGTAACTTTTTTTGCAAACATCTTTGTGAAATAAGTGGTGAGACTGCAGTATACCACAACTTTCACTAATGAAAATCTGGTTTACTTAATTTGCAGGGAGATCACCGAGTTACAGCTACCAACATATAGCAGTTTGCAAAAAACCTGTCTTGCAAGGACTTCTCCAAGTAATCACATTTACAAATATAAGCAACTATAACTTTTCAGGATTTTTTTAATTGAAGTATAACTGACTTACAATATTATATTAGTTTCAGGTGTACAACATTTTTATACATTATGAAATGATCACCAGTATAAGACTAGTTACTGTAAGTCACCATACAAAGTTATTGCATTATTATTGATTATAGTCCCTATGCTATATGTTACAACACCATGATATATTTATTTTATAACTGGGAGATTGTACCTCTTAATTCCTTTCATCTCTTTCACGCAGCCCCCCATCTCCCTCTTCTCTGACATCCATTAGTTTTTTCTCTATATCTATGAAACTACTTCTGAGCTTGTTTGTTTTTTTTTAGATTCCAAATATAAGTGAAATCATACAGTGTTTGTCTTTGACTATTTTACTTAGCATGATACCGTCAAGGTCCATTCATGTTGTTGCAAATGGCAAGATTTCAGTTTTTTGTTTTTTTTATGGCTGAGTAATATTCTATTGTATATATGTGTACCACATTTTCTTTCTCCACTCATCTGTTGATGGACACTTAGGTTACTTCCATATGTTGGCTATTTTAAATAATGCTGCAATAAACATACAGTGCATATATCTTTTCAAATTAGTGTTTTGTTTTCTTTGGATAAGTACCCAGAAGTGGAATTGCTGGATCATATTGTAGTTCTCTTAAATTTTTTGAGGAACCTCTGTACTGTTTTCCATAGTGGCTGCACCAATTTACATTCCCACCAACAGTGCAGGAGGGTTCCCTTTTCTTCACGTCCTCACCAACACTTGTTATTTCTTGGCCTTTGATAATAGCTATGCTGACAGGTGTGAGGTAATATCTCACTGTGGTTTTGATTTGCATTTCCCTGATGATTAAAGATGTTGAGGACCTTTTCATGTGTCTGTTGGCCATCTATATATATTCCCTGGAAAAATGTCTATTCACATCATCTGCACATCTTTAATTGGATTGTTGACTTTCTTGATGTTGAATTGTGTGAGTTCTTTATATATTTTGGATATTAACCCCTTATCAGATATATCATTTGTAAATATCTTTTACCATTCAGTAGATTGCTCTTTCCCTTTTCATTTTGTTGGTTTCTTTTGTTATGCAAAAGCTTTCTAATTTGATGTAGTCTCATTTATTTTTGCTTTTGTTTCTTTTGCCTGAGGCAACAGATCCAAAAAAATCAAAGAGCATACTGCCTATGTTTTCTTAAAGAAGTTTTATGATTAATGTCTTATATTTAATTCTTTAATCCATTTTGATTTTATTTTTGTATATGGTAAAAGAAAATGGTCCTGTTTCATTCTTTTGCTTGTGGCTGTCTAGTTTTCCCAGCACCATTTATTAAAGAGGCTGTCTTTTCTCCATTGTATATTCTCGCTTCCTTGTAGATTACTTGACCATATAAATAAGAGTTTATTTCTGGGTGCTCTGTTTTGTTCCATTGATCTATGTATCTGTTTTTGTGCTAGTACCTTACAGTTTTGCTTACTATAGCTTTGTAGCATTGTTTGAAGTCAGGGAGTGTGATAACTCCAGCTTTTTTTTATTTCTTAAGATTGCTTTGATATTCAGGGTATTTTGTGTTTCCATACAAATTTTAGGATTATTTGTTCCAGTTCTGTGAAAAATGCCATTGGTATTTTGATAGGATTTCATTGAATCTGTAGATTGCTTTGAGCAGTGTGGATATTTTAACAATGTTTTTTCTTCCTATCCATGCGCACAGTATGTTCTTTCATTCATTTGTGTTGCTTCAATTTTCTTCATCAATATCTTACCATTTTCAGAGTATAGGTGTTTCATCTCCTTGGTGAAATTTATTCATAGCTATTTTACTCTTTTTGGTGCAATTGTAAATGAGATTGTTTTCTTTATTTTGCTTTTTGATAGTTTGTTATTAGTGTAGAGAAAGACAACAGATTTCTGTATACTAATTTTGTATCCTGAAACTTTATTGAATTCATTTATAATTTCTAATAATTTTTGGAGGAGTCTTTTGAGTTTTCTATAAATAGTATCATGTCATCTGTAAATAGTGACAGTTTTCTTCCTTTCTGATTTGTATGTCTTTTCTTTTTCTTGTTTGATTGCTGTGGCTAGAACTTCCAGTAATATGTTGAATAAAAGTGGTGAGATTGGGAATCCTTATCTTGTTTCTAATCTTAGAGGAAAAGCCTTAAGCTTTTCACCATTGAGTTTGGTGTTAGCTGTGTGTTTGTGATAGATGGCCTTTATTGTGCTGAGGTGTATTCCCTCTATACCCACTTTGTTGAGAGCTATTATCATAGGTTTACATTGAAATTTGTCAAATGCTTTTTCTGCATCTATTGAGATCATGATGTGATTTTTATTTTTTGTTAATGTGGTGTATCACATTGATTGATTTATGGATATTGAACCATCCTTACATTCCTGGAATAAATTCCAGTTGATTATGATATATGATCCCTTTAAATGTATTGTTGAATTTGGTTTGCTAATATTTTGTTAAGGATTTTTGCATCTATGTTAATCAGGGATATTGGCCTGTACTTTCATTTTTTGTAGTGTCTTTGTCTGGTTTTGGTATCATGATATCCCTGGCCTCATAGAATGAATTTGGAAGTGTTCCTTCTTCAATTTTTTGGAATTGGTATTAACTTTTGTATAAATGTTTGGTAAATCACCCTGTGAAGCTGTCTGGTCCTGTACTTTTGTTTGCTGGGAGTTTTTTGATTGCTGATTCAAGTTTTATTATTAATAATCAGTCTGTTCAGATTATCTATTTCGTCCTTATTCAGTCATGGAAGATTATATGTTTCTAGAAATTTGTATATTTCTTCCAGGTTATCTAGTTTGTTGGTATATAATTGTAGTAGTCTATTTTGATTGTATTTCTGTGGTATTGGTTGTAACTACGCTTTCATTTCTGATTTTATTTATTTGGGCACTCTCTCTTTTTTTCTTGAATAGTCAGGCTGAAGTTTTTTCAATCTTGTTTACCTTTTAAAAGAAACAGCTCTTTGTTTCATTGATCTTTTCTATTGTTTTTTTAGTCTATTTCATTTATTTCTGTTCTGATCTTTCTCATTTACTTCATTCTACTAATTTTAGCCTGTGTTCTTCTTTTTCTAGTCCTTTAGGTATAATTTAGGTTGTTTATTTGAGATTTTTCTAGTTTCTTGAGGGCGGCCTGTATCACTAGAAACTTCCCTCTTAGAATTGCTTTTGCTACAGCCCATTGATTTTGGAAGATTGTATTTCTATTTTCATTTGTCTCAAGGTATTTTTTAATTTCCTCTTTGATTTCTTCATTGGTCCATTGGTTGATTGTAGTGTGTTCTTTAGCCTCCATGTGTTTTTGGGTTTTTTTCCAGTTTTCTTTTTGTTATTGGTATCTAGTTCCATACTGTTGTGGTTGGAAAAGATGCTTTCTATGATTTCAGTATTCTTAAATTTATTGAGACTGGCTTTGTGGCCGTACATGATCTTTCATTGAGAATGTTCCAAGAGCGCTTGAAGATAATGTGTATTCTGCAGGTTTTGGGTGGAATGTACTGTATATTTGTATAAAGTTTATCTGGCCTAATGTGCCATTTAAGGTCAATGTTTCTTTATTGATTTTTCTATCAGGATGATCTATCCAGTGATGTTAGTGGTGTGCTAAAGTTCCCTACTATTATTTTACTACTGTCAATTTCTCCCTTTATGTCTGTTATTATTTGCTTTATATATTTAGGTGCTCCTTTGTTGGGTGCATAAATATTTATGAATGTTATATCCTCTTCTTGGATTGACATCTTTAGAATTATATAATGCCCTTCTTTGTCTTCTGTTACAGTCTTTATTTTAAAGTCTATTTTGTCTGATATGAGTGTTGCTAAGCCAGCTTTCTTTTTTTTTCTTTTTTCTTTTTGCATGGAATATCTTTTTCTGTCCCTTCACTTTCAGCCTGTATGTGTCTTTAGAACTGAAGTGAGTCTCTTGTAGGTGACAGCTATACAGCAGTGTACTTGAAAGTTGCTTAAGTTTGAATGCATTGTAAAAGCACTACATTTATACTCCCCCCCCATGTTTTATGTTTTCGATGCCATATTTTACATCTTTTTACTTTGTGTATTCCTTAACTGCTTATTGTAATTATAGTTGACTTTATGACTTTTGTCTTTAACCTTCATACTAGCTTTTTAAATGTCTGATCCACTGCCTTTACTATATATTTGCTTTTACCAGTGAAATTTTTTCTTTTGTATATTTTCTTATTTCTAGTTATGGCCTTTGATTCCACTTAAAGAAGCCCCTTTAACATTTCTTGTAAAACTGGTTTAGTAGTGATGAACTCTTAGTTTTTGCTTGTCTGGGAAATTCTTTATCTCTCCTCCAATTCTGAATGATAACCTTGCCAGCTAGAGTATTCTTGGTTGTAAGTTTTTTCTGTTAACATATCATGCCACTCTCTTCTGGCCTGCAAAGTTTCTGCTGAAAAAATCAGCCTATAGTCTTATAGGGGTTTCCTTGTATGTGACTAGTTGGTTTTTTCTTGCTGCCTTTAAAATTCTCTCTTTATCTTTAAATTTTGCCATCTTAGTTATAGTGTGTCTTGGTGTGGCTGTCTCTGGGTTTATCTTGTTTGGAATTCTTTGTGCTTCCTGGACTTAGATATGTTTCCATTTCCAAGTTAGGGAAGTTTTCAGTTATTATTTCTTCAAATAGGTTTTCTGACCCATCCTTCTTGCTCTTTTCCTTCTGGAGCCCCTATAATATGAATGTTAGCATGCTTGATGTTGTTTTAGAGGTTCCTTAAATTATCCTCATTTTTAGTTCTTCGTTTATTTTTGCTGTTTAGATTGGGTGATTTCCACTATTCTGTTTTCCAGATTGCTTATGTATTCTTCTGTATCATCCAACCTGTTGTAATTCCCTATGGTGTATTTTTCATTTCAGTTATTTTATTCTTCAGCTCTGGTTGGGTCTGTCTTATATTTTCTAACTCTTTATTGAAGTTCTCACTGTGTTCATCCATTCTTTTGAGTTCGGTGAGCATTTTTATGACCATTACTTTGAAGTCTTTATCAGGCAAATTATTTATCTCCATTTCATTAGGTTTTTTTTTTTTTTTCTGAGGTTTTATCAAGTTCTTTCATATGGAACATATTTATCTGCGTCCTCATTTTGTTTTACTTTCTGTGTTTGTTTCTATGAATTAGGCAAAAGAGTTATTTTCCCTAGTATTGAAGTCATGGCCTTGTGTAGGAGCATTCCCTCTATAGACTGCATGTGCTGGTTGGCTTTGGTAGGCTGGCTGGAACTGAAGTGGGCATGGGCTGGGAAAGAGGGAGGGTCCTGGGACATGCTCAGTGAGGGCTGCCTTGGCAGGGAAGCTAGAGAAGAAGTGGGCACAGGCCAGAGACATGCTGGGGTGGCGTTGGTAGGTCAGCTAGAAGCCAGGCATTATTCAGTCTGCTACCTATGTGCTGGGACTCAGAGTGAGTGAGTTTGTGCATGAGCCGTTTAAGGGTAGAGTTTTTGTTTCTTGTAAGAGCTCTCTAGCTCTTCTGTATGTAAGCCCCACTGGTTTTCAAAGTCAGACCTTATGGCGGCTCATATTTCTCATGCAGGTCCCCTGGCCTGGGGTTACCAATGTGGGACTTGAACCCCTTGCTCTTTAGCAAGGGCTTCCGTGGTTATGATATCCCCTCTTCCTTGTGGGTCACCACACTGGGGATGTGGGTCACCAGATCACACCTCTGCCCCTCCTACCCGTCTTACTGGTCTTCAGGTCGTTCTCAGAGAGTTGCTTTATATGTAGTTGTAGTTTTGGTGTGTCCATGGGAGGAGGTGAGCTCAAGTTCTTCTTACTCTGCCATTTTGATCCCACCCTTCTTTGAGGATTTTATTATCCTCTTTGTGAATTATCTAGTCACTCTGCTCTTCCTCCTTTTCTCTTTTGTTGACTATTTTTGGTTTCAACCAAAGGGTAGTCAGTAGTTACTAAACATTTAACCAATCAGTTTTCCTACATTCAGTCTTCAGGTAAGAGATTTAGTCATGTGAGAGCCTTTAACTCTTAGTTAAATGAAGTTTGAGGATTACTTTTGAATGACAATTATCCCTGTATCCTGAGCTCTCTTAACATCCATTATTAAGAGTTGACTGTGTAGTTTTATTTGACATTGTTTCTTAAGGTGATTATGGTAGTTGCTGAAGTGAGACTTTCTTGGGTTTAAAGTCTTTAGTTTTAAGGTAATTTAATTGAGCTATTGCAGTGGATAAATAAAAATTATAATATGCGCTAATGAATCAGAAATCTGATCTGTACTTTGCACGTATACTTAATCACTTCTAATCCACTACATTTGGTCCCGGACTTCCCTTATTTATGACTGAATAGATGCTCCGAGAACACTAGACAGTGAGCTGTTAATATTGAGCAAGGCTTATGAAAGGGCTTGACTCAAATTCTACAGGAAATCACCCTTTTCTTTGCTCTTAAACATTCAGACATAAAGAACATGTAAAGGTTAGTGTGGTCCGAACCAGAAACATATCCAGGATCCACCTGAGGGTGAGTGGCTTCATTAAGAGAAGCCTCACATTCTTTATGACAGTTTAGAGAATGTGTCCAAGAAATAGAATTATTACCCTTGAAACACCCCTCCCTTGTAACCTCCTAGCTATAGTGATGCCACCTGTATCTCTTCTGAAGCACTCCATATCACTGCTGTTAATTTTTAAACTTGTATAGGGCGAGAGGCAAACTTACATGACATAGTTCTTATCTTACTTAGCTATCTCCAGAACTTTAAGAAATCTAATCATGGAATATATGAATCCTCTAGTGAACTCTTTTTTAGAAAGATATTTGCAGCTTTGTGAAATATAAGGCTAGATTTTAACTATGTGATCTGTAAACGGGCAAGTAGGTATCTCTAGTAATTGTAAAGAAGATTGGTCGTCTTTCGTGAATGAATGCTCTATTAAAAATCAATACAACTTGAGAGAGGTTTTCATTCATAGTAATGATCAGGGGTTGCCTTTTAATGTGTGGCTGCAGACATTTGAGAGTGCCTATTGCAGCTGAGAGATGCAGGCTGGAATGAATTGTATTAAGAAAGCTAATGCTTAATTGATTTTTTTGCTACTTGTCTAAAGAAAGACCTTATTCAAGGAAGAGTAATGAAATGCATGGACTCCAGGGAAGTAGAGCCCCCAAAGTAGTATTGTTTTTGTTACCTACCTCCCTTTTTGCTGATTCTCTGCTCCCCTAACTGGCTTTTGATTATTATTTTATCTTTCTAGACATTTTAATGCTAAGAATTTGACTTAGATCATGGACATACATTTGCTGACCCCTGAAAAGGTCTCCTTTGGCCCCAACAGCAGTTTGTGAGGGTTGACTGAGTTTAAGCCTGTCCTTTGAGGCTAACCAACTCTGGATGCAGTCCCAAAGTCAACTGTTTCAAAAATGCAAATTAAGGATTCCAGACCCTGAAATATGGTGATCACACTAAACCAATACCCCATCTAAGATGCATGCTTTTCTTCTTAAGTAATATCCTTAGCCAGTATCTCACTGCAGTGGTAATGTTTACTGATAACTTTTTTAATTAAAACAGAACTTTTGTTATTTTTAAAAGTTATTTTGTTATTTATTGCTTTTAACATTTATTTTTTTTCCTCTAAGATGTTACTTCTCTGGAATATTTATAGTATTAAGTAAGAATATATTAGTAAAATCCTTAATTATCATTATGTTCTCAAGTAGTGTATTTCTTATTATCATTGGAAAACTGGATTTGCTCATGGGTGCTTAATTGCATCCTACATATATTCAAATAAAAAGGATAGACAATTTGAATGTAGAATGTAGAGGCATGTTACTAAACCTAGAGTGCTGAATTTTACGTGCACAAAAGTCATAGATTATTTGGAGAGAAAAAAATTATATTTTGTTCTGTGTCTTCTAGACTAGGCAGATGTTACTGTGTATATGAATCCAAGATATGGATCTTGAAATGAAGATTCTAATTCAGTAAGTGCGGGTTTCAGGGGTTGAGATTCTGCATCATTAACAGGCTCCCAGGTGCTGCTGGTGTGGCTGATCTAAGGGCTATAATTGGAGTAGCGAGGCTGTAAACAAATATCTTAACCTCTTGCCTTTATGTTTTCAGATAGAGGTATAATATATAGACCCCATATCTTTGGGTCTCCTGGTTTAGAAGTTGGAAAAACTTACACCACCATCCACTATGAGAACCATGAGTCTTATATGTTGAAAGAAAATTATTTTCCAGGTTCTGAGGCAGAAGATGGGCAACAGCTGTCTTAGGCAGGAGTGGCCAATAAATTTCCACATTTGCCAATTCTATTGAATTGGTAGTGGTTCCGCGGTATGTGGTATTATGACTTGGTAGGAAAGACTGAAGGAAGCAAACAGCAATGGGAATTTTGACAGCAAGTGTGCCAGTTATTTGCCGTCTTTGGTCTATTTTCAGTTAACTTACTTTATTTAAACTGGCTTTCCTAAGAAAGGGAACATGACTGTAATGTTTGGTATTTACAATACATTTCTTTTATTTCAATTTAGTGAGTAAAATGTTGATCATGGAGGATCCAGACTAGACTTCAGATTGCCTTTGTGTACATTGATTCTGCAGTGATATCAAAGATTACAAAGCAATTTCTGTCTATAGTAGCTTTGGGAAATCATGTAAAATATAATTAGCTTTATGTTTCACTCCAGTTCTTTATAAAGCTGGTGCTACTGGCAGTGATCACTACCTACAGATGCAGTAGTGGAGGAGACCAGTGTGTGAGGAACTTTGTATGCTGCTCTCATCTGAAAGTTGTTCATTTCTTTCTGGCTGTGGTCCATTTGCACAACCTTGTTTGTGACCCCATCATACCAACTGTCACATCAAACTCTGCTCCATAAGGCCAGCTGAAATGCTTCTCTGAAGCTTCTTGCAGTTGTATCTTCTGTAGTACTGTGGTGGATTTAGGGCTTCCTGGCAGTTTCGGTGTGGGTGTATATTGGCCTGTTTTCTGACAAGATCTACAAGGTCAGGATCTGGTGCAGATTCTGTTCGTGTAGAAACTACTAGTTCACCGGTGGTGATGAAGTACCAGGGAACTAATTCATAGTATGCAAACTCACAAGTACTACTAAATTCCTTCCAGAGCAAGTGGAGATGTGGAGAATGACCCTTAGTCTGAGACCAGGCCATGACTATAGGATATAGTACCTGGCCTGGAAGGGGGCGGTGCTGTGGACTGTGGGTGCAGGCCAGAGAGAAAAGAGGGCCACAGATAGTACCCTGGGCAAGATCAGACTAGAAAGCCAGGCACAAAATTAAGTGTCAAGTCAAGCTCAAGCTCTAGAAAGGCAGGAACAGATGTGAGTGGAATAGTCAGAGTAGAAAAAAATGAATTTTGGAACTGGAGTTCAATGATGTTTTTTGAAGGAAAACTAGGCAGGTAATGGGAAGGGAGTTTTGTAGGGGCTCAGAGTCAGCTTGGCAAGAAGAAACTGATATTAAGCCAGAATGCCAGTTTATTATTCTGCAGTGGAAAAATAACTTTGTATGAAAATTGTGACCAGCTTAATTGTATGGACATTTCCTGGAGAACAGGATCACCTAAGAGATTAGATTACAGATGAGACAGTTGCCCAGTAAAAGTAGAATCAAGATTCAAGGTTTTATTTTTCAGGCAATTCTTGACGAACTGTGCATTTCTACCCTACCGATATTGCTTCTAAAGCAGTGCTTTCCAACCGTTTTCACACACGATGCTCCATCAGATCCTGCTTCACTCTGTCTTTCTGGCTGTCCCAAGGGCCAAGGGGATCAATATCTGTACAGTCCAAAGTGTTCTCTTTATGAAAACCTAAGAGTGTGATTTCTCTCAGGCTTCAGAATCAGAGATTGCTGTACATCTGCTGAGAAACTCATCTGTTTTCATTGGATGGATACTGAATTGGTATCTGATTACATTCCCCTTTTTACCCTGACTGCTGGGAAGCTTAGAGTCAAACCTGTGGCATATAACAAAGTTCATGAGACCTTATGGCCTGTACTGTACCTTACTTCTACTGTTTCCCTTTCTCCGCTAATTTCCATATTCATTTATTTTCGTCTCCCTGTAGCTGTATGCATGTCTGTAAACTGCCACAGAATTGTTTTGGGATTTGTTTGTGCATTTGTCCATGTTTTGCGAGCCGGCTAGCCAGCTAGACAGATGCATGCAAACATACATGCGAAGGTACATTTCCTTCTTTAGTAATGCTGCAATATCACGTTTCAACTAAGTTGCTTCTGGGAAGGAAGATTTTCTGTTCACATCATATTGTGGGTACTAACAGTACCAATTAAGGAGGATCCTGGTTCCTGTTTTGGGTATTTGTACTCTTCCTGATCTTTTGTTTGGTTAACCTCTTGCCCTTGGTTTACTGAATCTTTGGGTCTATAGCCCTGTAGCTCTTTTATATTTCTCCTTCCTTTAGGGTCTTCAGATTGAGCTGTTTAAAGGATTTGATTTATCTGTTTGTAATATGACACTTGAGAGTTTGGAAAACAAATACGTGAGAATTCATTACTGAGGATATTGGTAAAAATTGCACATTGCTATTGTGTCACTGTAGAAACAGCACGGTGTAGTTGAAAATTCATGGTATTTATATTTAAGAAACTTGTCTTTGTCACTCATATCTTTGATTTTGGCCAAATCTGTTCATCTTCCTGACTTAGTTTCCTGTATTTTTCTTCAGTTTAGAGATGACTGTATCTGTGCCATTCGGTCTCACAGGGTTTTAAGAGCACATGTGGTTATGATCCATGCGACAGTACTTTTTCAGCTTTATAAAATGGTAGTTATTTTTCTCTTACTCTTTTTTGATTATGGGAAACAGAATATATTATTAGTGATTATACTCCGTTCCCTAGAATATTTTTTTTTGGTAGCAGTATGCAAGTGTTGTTTTATATTTCCAAAGCTTTGAGGACAGATCACTTTTTCCTCTATAGAGCCACGTTCAAGAAGCTTTGCTTTGACGTTTCTTCCTCACAATAAATAAGCAGTTGGCTTATTTACAATTATAAACTCTATCCAGATCATTTTAGAATATTAACTTCTTTGTGAAATTTATTATGGTATAAACAGTGATGAAGGATAGCATTACTTTTCTGGAGACTTACAGGCAAGTGACTGCCTACAAAATCAACTTCTAATAGTTGTTTCTCAGAAGGGGACATATTTTTCCATAAAAAAGAGGCTGAACTTCCTGTAGCTGAACCTAAGGAAATTTTATATCATTAAGTGAAAATGTGTCAGAAAAATATAAATCTAGAAAAGGAGGAAGATTCAGAATGTCTTTTATGTATCCATTCATCTTAACACTAGATCATGGGAGACTTAGGAGACTTCTCCACAGGTACTCATCTCTTTCCAGAACAGGGAAAATAACAACAAACACTTGTATAGTATTTATTATAAGCCAGGCACCATTCTAAATGATTTACATATGTTAATTTGTGTTAGCAAGAGAGGTAGTATAGCATAGTGAAACCTAAGCTTCTGGGGCTGATTCCCAACTCTGTTAGGTCCTGATTGTGTAACTGTGCATTTGAGTCCTGATCTGTAAAATAGAGATAATAATAGTTCAGCCTCATTGGTAGGATGAGGATGAAATGAGTTAATACATGTAAAACCCTTAGGACAGTGCCTGGCTCCTGTTAAATACTATGTGTGTGTTATCAGTTCTTATTACAAACAACAGAAGTTGTTATACACACTGTCAGGTTACTCTTGCAGGATGGGATGACAGAGAAATTTCTCATAACCAGCAGCAAAGTGAAAACTAGGCTAATCTAATCTTTGATTTTCATAACCATTGCTGTGCACTGAAGTGTTTAATTTTATACCTTTTAAACTTGGCCTAATAAAGTCTGTGCATTTGAAAAAAAATGTAAACCTACCAATGAATCGACAAAATAGCATTACTGGTGTGTATTTTGATTTCTTTTAAAATTAAATGTTGTCTTGAAGTTTTCATTTGTAGACTAACTTGTAATTTTTGAAGGTCTTAGAGCAATGCTGTTAGAATTTTTTATTAGAATCATTTCCACTGATATTTTAATGCTGATATATCTTGATAATTTATGAACTGCTGAGTTATGATTATTAAGTAGTTTATATTTGCTTAAACATTAGGCTGCCTTTTCTGAGAAGATAATTTAATTTTAAAATTGAGATATGTAAGAAAGAGAGTGGAGGTGTATCTTTTATTGATGAAAACATTGAAATCTATATTTTACTTATATTTAAATCTTAGTGTGCTTTGGTTTTTTCATTCACAATACTTTAAACCAAATAAAGAAGTCACACTGCATTGTGAATGACACAGAAACTCCGGAAAATTCACTGTGGTTTGAGATGTGTTTGAAAATTTACTGTCATAGTTTACCTGTCCATCATTTTTCTTATCTCTTTCTAATTTATGTTATGATACCATATACATTTTTGTAAGCCTTCTTAGAATCAAATTGGAAATCATTAGATAGTAAATAGATTAAAAATATAGTTTTTCATGAGTTTGGGTTGTTTGAATAATAATTTAAAATAACAATTAAGATATTTTGTCTTAAAACATCTATAATTGTAGGCTGTATGAGGAGGAGAAATTTTAAAAAATAGCTTAATTTACATGTATTTACTAACTTGGTGAGATACTTGGATATAATACTGTATTTTAAGGTTATCTCAATTTTTAAATATAATAATTTTATTCCATTATTTTGAGATTCAAACTTAACAGTACATTTAGAGGTCACCATAACTGAAGCATCTGAAGATGATTATGAATATGAAGAGGTAATTTGTTCATTTTACGTATTCTATAAATTCATTACAGTCATTCCTGTGAAATATTCATTTTATTTTTTCTTAAAAATTTTTTTTTCTTAAGTGATGCTACTTTTTCAACTGAATTTAGCTAATCAGCTGGTTAAAAGTGAGGTTTGAAAATTCTATTTAAAAATTTAGATTGGTTAACACATCTGGCTCTTTTGATTTTCTTGTTAATTGTTCTTCAGAGTCAGCTTCTCATCACCTGCCTTGTGGATCCACACTATAGTCTGTCGTCTCTGTCCATCAGGTGTTCCCAATCATCCAGTCTAGGTTTCCCAGATTCCTACTACCTAGCTGGAGCTCAGATCCTATGGTTCCCTGCAACTTAGCAATACTTCAGTCTAATACAGTTACTGTCTCAAACCTTTCCTTTAATTCATTGTTCCAAGGGAACCTATCATTACATCTGAGACTTGGAAGGCAGAGTCACTCCAAGATGACAGAAGCTGTGAATGAAACTGTGGAAGCAAGCCTGGCATTTGTGGCCTGGGCAAACAGAAGACAGGACAAACACAGAAGATAGGCTTTGTATTACTACTGGTAAAATGGAGATAATATTAATACATACCACATGAAATGAGTTAATAAATGTAACAGGCTTAAAGCTGTGATCAGCACATAAGAAGCATGCAATAAGTGTTCACTCTCATTGATGTCATAACTAGAGTCAGCTGCATTCTTCCAGGAGCTTAACATTCAGGCAGTGAGTTTTGTTTTGCTTTTTAATATTAGACATAATTTATTAGATATTTGTAGTTGCTAGTAGTTATGAAAAGTAATGGTGGAGAAAATCTGGGATGCGGAGAGAATGGTGGCATTTAGATGGCCTAACATTCTTTTTTTTTCAGCAGAGTTGTTAGACTACATTTGTCAGTATAGATAAAAGCAGTTGCCCATAAGCTAACCTCAAGTTCATCAGTAGTAACATTGAGTGATGTTTATAAGGAAGTCAGAGGGCTGCCTACTTGTTAGTTTATTTTTCATAGATCTTCAGAATGACATGGTGTCTTACATAAAGTGTATTTCTTTGGTCCTTTGTTTTGTGAGGAAAATTTATTTCTAAAATGAAATGAGGTATTTTTATATTCCTGCTAACTCTTCCTATTGTTCTCTTTCTCTGTGATTTAGATACCAGATGACAATTATAGCATTCCAGAAGGTGAAGAAGATCTGGCAAAAGCAGTTCAGATGGTCCAAGAACAGGCTACAGATACTCAAATTTTGGTGAGAATTTTGAACACAACCATAGCCTATAGTTTAACGGTGATACTTTCTACACGAAGTTTTGAAAGTCATTTAAACTATAAACACTTCACTTACTAGATGCAGCTCTATCACCTGACGTCTTTTTCGCTTCTATTTGTTTATCATCTAACCTTCACTTTTAGTAAGTAGTCATATTGACTTTGCCTTGTTTCATCATTTTCCACATGGTGGTCACTTTTGCATGACTTTGCAACAAATGACACTTTCTCTCAGAACTCTCTTTAATCTCAATGGAGTTTAAACAAGGATTTTCAGCACTTCTACAGAACTTGGTATTGTATGCATATTCTACAGTCTGTTTTGTAAGCATCTGTATTTTTTGTTTTTCATGGAAGTATTTAGATCACAGGAAATGCTTAATATATTATGCTTTTTTTCTTGTGAGGCTAATGAACTAATTTCACTAGAAAATATGGTGGGGATGCTTTCTGATTATAATACCACCAATTACATGGAATGATGGCATTCCTGTAAAATTGCAAGCTCAATTAAAAATTGACAATAATGATGATAGCAAAAATATTTTTAAAGTGCTACCAATACTAATTAACACTGAAGTCATACCAATACTAATTAAGAAGGTTGCTTTTCTTCAAAAATGAAACCTTTGCTGTGAAATATGAAGGAAATTGTTATACTCTTATTTAGGTGCAGATTTGGCTTCCTCAGTGCAAAATAGTATGTGATCGACTTCACTCCATATTCTGCCCTTTGTCAATCTTTCCATATTTTGCAGATTTCCTCGGTTCAGAAATCTAGTTACTCCTTTCCAAAATATCTGTCCATTCAAAATTGAAAAATGCTGAAGAGGAGGATTTTTTGAATCCAGAGTTGATTATATTCTAAGTGGAGGGCTTTAGCTCATAGTAAACGCTATTCTCTAATATATCCTATGGATATAGTTCCTTCTAGGTAGACGTAAAGTGAAGTCTACTATGCAGACTTTATTAGTCTGTTGGATATCTCAATGCAGTAATTTATTGGAAAGTTTTAAAACATAGCATTTTGAACGATGAGCAGTGAATAAACATATCAGTTGCATTATATGTATTACTCATCATCTTCCTTCTTGCTTTACATCATTAAGTAAAGAAGGATTAAAAAAATACTTTATGTACCATTTATTTATATTGGTACTTGGTAACATAGATATGCCTAACACAGTGCTTGGCACATAGTAGGCACTAAATGAATAGCAGTTAAATGAATGGATAAATGAATCATTGAATGAAAAAATTATGACCAAACTGTAATTGCATCTTTGTATGTGGTATCATGCTGGAAGGTGCTTGTAAATCCAAAGATAAATCCAAGAAGGGCATTTGGTGAATAAATTCAACGTAGTAGCTGTCATATCTTCTGAACCAAATATCAGTAATTCTTCTCTCATCAGTTTCTCAGAAGCTTTCTTTTATCATAAGCTTGCAAGAGTTAACTTTATAGATTTATGACATATTTGTAGCTTGTTGACTCTCATTTAAGTTTTTATCTGTTTTTTGAGTTCTTTGGAGGAACAGTGCTATGCGGAAAATTCACAAAAGTTTCCCTTAAGCTTTTAAAATTAAATATGAATTCATTTTATGATAAGCATTTCAGTTATGTATTTCTAATTTGGTTTTTGTTTCTATAGTATTTTATCTTCAAAAACTAGCTTTGAGTTGTGCCATGGGCTTTCTGTTTTAAGAATATTTATTGCTTATGAAACCCACTTCCTTTTGTTATGATTTTATTACATCTGTTTATGAGCAAGATATATTTTCTTCTATGTTAGAGGATAGTAGTAGTCTCAATTGAACAGGGAATTTTAGAAAATTCATTAAAGACTGCAAGGAAAAAAGGTCATCATTACATTAGGAATGTTGGACATAGTTGAAATTATTGGAAAAGTTGAAAGTTGGAATAATGTAAGTAGTTTTATTGGTTAAAAAATTAACAAGGACTATTTATATAAGAGTTGACATTTAAATGAATTTTTATAATTTTCTTTAAACCTTGATAATATATATGAAAAATCTGAGAATTGATGCGTGTTTTATTTCATAAATTTTAAACTTTTTATCCTATAAAATATGTTTCCTTGATAGGTGCAGTGTTTCATAACTCTAAAATAAAATATAGTTTTATCATATTTAAAGTGATTAATGAAAAAAATTAACATAGGAAATGTTATTAATCTGTAACAAATGTGTGGTTTGGTTGTACTGTCCATTGTTTCTTGAAACTGAAGTCTTTTTTCTAAGTATAAATGTAAGTAGAAATAGGAACACAGGCACACACACACATACACACACATATTCCTTAGAAATACTTGTATGTAATTTTATGAAAAAACGTCTACTTATATTCAAGCTGGGTTTTCCCCTCTACACTGTGAGCATATTATTGCCATTTTGGGGGGTAATTCTTTAGCTGTTTTGGTTCGTGTTTTTTTTGTTTTGCTAATTTTGGAGGTGCAATCTAAGGTCCCTGTATTGCCATAATAATATAATATTTATAAACTTATAATTTTATTTTTTTATTTTTTTATTTTTATGGCTGTGTTGGGTCTTCGTTTCTGTGCGAGGGCTTTCTCTAGTTGTGGCGAGCGGGGGCCACTCTTCCTCGCGGTGCGCGGGCCTCTCACTATCGCGGCCTGTCTTGTTGCGGAGCACAGGCTCCAGACGCGCAGGCTCAGTAGTTGTGGCTCACGGGCCCAGTTGCTCCGTGGCATGTGGGATCCTCCCAGACCAGGGCTCGAACCCGTGTCCCCTGCATTGGCAGGCAGATTCTCAACCACTGCGCCACCAGGGAAGCCCTAAACTTATAATTTTGATCTTTAAAAATAAGAGTAGTGGAGTACCTAAATCATATAACTGTTAAATTTCCTGACATCTCTCCACCTCCTTCTCTAAGAATATAAGGCATTTCTTTGAAATAGGTGTTTCTGGAGAAGATGAATTGATAACTGAACAAAACTACTATACTGTTTAACATATTAATCAGTAGTTCTCAAAGAATTTTACTCTAAGATATTTTCCTATATATTTATTAAGAATTACTATCAAATATTTTTATATTAAAGTTATGTTCTTATAAGAAAAAAGTAGCTCAGGATTAGTAAGTTTGTATTCCTTTCATTTATTTATTTATTTTTAACATCTTTATTGGAGTATAATTGCTTTACAGTGGTATGTTAGTTTCTGCTTCATAACAAAGTGAATCTGCTATATATATACATATATCCCCATATCTCCTCCGTCTTGCGTCTCCCTCCCATCCTCCCTATCCCACCCCTCTAGGTGGTCACAAAGCACCGAACTGATCTCCCTGTGCTATGCGGCTGCTTCTCACTAGCTACCTATTTTACGTTTGGTACTATATATAAGTCCATGCCACTCTCTCACTTTGTCCCAGCTTACCCTTCCCCCTCCCCATGTCCTCAAGTCCATTCTCTATGTCTCCGTCTTTATTCCTGTCCTGCCCCTAGGTTCTTCAGAACCATTTTTTTTTTGTTTTAGATTCCATATATATGTGTTAGCATATGTTATTTGTTTTTCTCTTTCTGACTTACTTCACCCTGTATGACAGACTCTAGGTCCGTCCACCTCACTACAAATAACTCAGTTTCATTTCTTTCTATGGCTGAGTAATATTCCATTGTATATATGTGTCACATCTTCTTTATCCATTCATCTGTCGATGGACACTTAGGTTGCTTCCATGTCCTGGCTATTGCAAATAGAGCTGCAATGAACATTGTGGTACATGACTCTTTTTGAATTATGGTTTTCTCAGGGTATATGCCCAGTAGTGGGATAGCTGGGTCATATGGTAGTTCTATTTTTAGTTTTTTAAGGAGTCTCCATACTGTTCTCCATAGTGGCTGTATCAATTTACATTCCCACCAACAGTGCAAGAGGGTTCCCTTTTCTCCACACCCTCTCCAGCACTTATTGTTTATAGATTTTTTGATGATGGCCATTCTGACCCGTGTGAGGTGATACCTCATTGTAGTTTTGATTTGCATTTCTCTAAAGATAAGTGATATTGAGTATTCTTTCATGTGTTTGTTGGCAATCTGTATATCTTCTTTGGAGAAATGTCTATTTAGGTCTTCTGCCCATTTTTGGATTGGGTTGTTTGTGTTTTTGATATTGAGCTGCTTGCAAATATTGGAGATTAATCCTTTGTCAGTTGCTTCATTTGCAAATATTTTCTCCCATTCTGAGGGTTGTCTTTTCATGTTGTTTATGGTTTCCTTTGCTGTGCAAAAGCTTTTAAGTTTCATTAGGTCCCATTTGTGTTTTGTTTTTTTTAATTTCCATTTCTCTAGGAGGTGGGTCAAAAAGAATCTTGCTGTCATTTATGTCATAGAGTGTTCTGCCTATGTTTTCCTCTAAGAGTTTTATAGTGTCTGGCCTTACATTTAGGTCTTTAATCCATTTGGAGTTTATTTTTGTGTATGGTGCTGGGGAGTGTTCTAATTTCATTCTTTTACATGTGGTTGTCCAGTTTTCCCAGCACCACTTACTGAAGAGGCTGTCTTTTCTTCATTGTATATTCTTGCCTCCTTTATCAAAAATAAGGTGACCATATGTGCATAGGTTTATCTCTGGGCTTTCTATCCTGTTCCATTGATCTATATTTCTGTTTTTGTGCAAGTACCATACTGTCTTGATTAGTGTAGCTTTGTAGTACAGTCTGAATTCAGGGAACCTGATTCC
The DNA here is from genome assembly GCF_028564815.1 of Eubalaena glacialis. NCBI lineage: Eukaryota > Metazoa > Chordata > Mammalia > Artiodactyla > Balaenidae > Eubalaena > Eubalaena glacialis. The sequence goes on from NC_083716.1 coordinate 216,834,252, forward strand.
TCCAACTCCGTTTTTCTTTCTCAAGATTGTTTTGGCCTTTTGGGGTCTTTTGTGTTTCCATACAAATTGTGAAATTTTTTGTTCTAGTTCTGTGATAAATGCCATTGATAGTTTGATAGGGATTGCAATGAATCTGTAGATTACTTAGGGTACTATAGTCATTTTCACAATGTTGATTCTTCCAATCCAAGAACATGGTATATCTCTCCATCTCTTTGTATCATCTTTAATTTCTTTCATCAGTGTCTTATAGTTTTCTGCATACAGGTCTTTTGTCTCCTTAGGTAGGTTTATTCTTAGGTATTTTATTCTTTTTGTTGCAGTGGTAAATGGGAGTGTTTCCTTAATTTCTCTTTCAGATTTTTCATCATTAGTATATAGGAATGCAAGAGATTTCTGTGCATTAATTTTGTATCCTGCTACTTTACCAAATTCATTGATTAGCTCTAGTAGTTTTCTGGTAGAGTCTTTAGGATTCTCTATGTATAGTATCATGTCATCTGCATGTCTCTCTATATACTATCATATATAGTTTCATGTCTCTATGTATAGTATTATGTGTAGTGACAGTTTTACTTCTTCTTTTCCGATTTGGACTCCTTTTATTTCTTTTTCTTCTGTGATTGCTGTGGCTGAAACCTCCAAAACTATGTTGAATAATCGTAGTGAGAGTGGGCAACCTTGTATTTTTCCTGATCTTAGTGGAAATGGTTTCAGTTTTTCAACATTGAGAACAATGTTGGCTGTGGGTTAGTCATATATGGCCTTTATTATGGTGAGGTGAGTTCCCTCTATGCCTACTTTCTGGAGGGTTTTTATCATAAATGGGTGTTGAATTTTGTTGAAAGCTTTCTCTGCAACTATTGAGATGATCATATGCTTTTTATCCTTCAATTTGTTAATATGGTATATCACATTGATTGATTTGCATATATTGAAGAATCCTTGCATTCCTGGGATAAACCCCACTTGATCATGGTGTATGATCCTTTTAATGTGCTGTTGGATTCTGTTTGCTAGTGTTTTGTTGAGGATTTTTGCATCTATGTTCATCAGTGATATGAGCCTGTAGTTTTATTTTTTTGTGACATCTTTGGTTTTGGTATCAGGGTGATGGTGGCCTCGTAGAATGAGTTTGGGAGTGTTCCTCCCTCTGCTATATTCTGGAAGAGTTTGAGAAGGATAGATGTTAACTCTTCTCTAAATGTCTGATAGAATTCACCTGTGAAGCCCTCTGGTCCTGGACTTTTGTTTGTTGCAAGATTTTTAATCACAGTCTCAATTTCAGTGTTTGTGATTGGTCTGTTTATATTTTCTGTTTCATCCTGGTTCAGTTTTGGGAGGTTGTGCTTTTCTAAGAATGTGTCCATTTCTTCCAGGTTGTCCATTTTATTGGCATATAGTTGCTTGTAGTAATCTCTCATGATCCTTTGTATTTCTGCAGTGTTAGCTGTTACTTCTCCTTTTTCATTTCTATTTCAGTTGATTTGCGTCTTCTCCCTTTTTTCTTGATGAGTCTGGCTAGTGGTTTATCAATTTTGTTTATCTTCTCAAAGAACCAGCTTTTAGTTTTATTGATCTTAGCTACTGTTTCCTTCATTTCATTTTCATTTATTTCTGATCTGATCTTATGATTTCTTTCCTTCTGCTAACTTTGGGGTTTTTTTGTTCTTCTTTCTCTAATTGCTTTAGGTGTAAGGTTAGGTTGTTTATTTGAGATGTTTCTTGTTTCTTGAGGTAGGATTTTATCGCTATAAACTTCCCTCTTAGAACTGCTTTTGCTGCATCCCATGGGTTTTGGGTCATCGTGTTTTCATTGTCATTTGTTTCTGGGTATTTTTTGATTTCCTTTTTGATTTCTTCAGTGATCTCTTGGTTATTAAGTAGTGTATTGTTTAGCCTCCATGTGTTTGTATTTTTTACAGATTTTTTCTTGTAATTGGTATCTAGTCTTACAGCATTGTGGTCAGAAAAGATACTTGATACGATTTCAATTTTCTTAAATTTACCGAGGCTTGATTTGTGACCCAAGATATGATCTATCCTGGAGAATGTTCCATGAGCACTTGAGAAGAAAGTGTATTCTGTTGTTTTTGGATGGAATGTCCTATAAATATCAATTAAGTCCCTCTTGTTTAATGGGTCATTTAAAGCTTGTGTTTCCTTATTTATTTTCATTTTGGATGATCTGTCCATTGGTGAAAGTGGAGTGTTAAAGTTCCCTACTATGACTGTTTTAATGTCCATTTCCCCTTTTATGGCTGTTAGCATTTGCCTTATGTATTGAGGTGCTCCTATGTTGGGTGCATAAATATTTACAATTGTTATATCTTCTTCTTCGATTGATCCCTTGATCATTATGTAGTGTCCTTCTTTGTCTCTTGTAATAGTCTTTATTTTAAAGTCTATTTTGTCTGATATGAGAATTGCTACTCTACTCTATCTTTCTTTTGCTTTCCATTTCCATGGAATATCTTTTTCCATGCCCTCACTTTCAGTCTGTATGTGTCCCTCGGTCTGAGGTGGGTCTCTTGTAGACAGCATATATACGGGTCTTGTTTTTATATCCATTCAGCCAGTCTGTGTCTTTGGTTGGAGCATTTAATCCATTTACATTTAAGGTTGTTATCGATATGTATGTTCCTATTACCATTTTCTTAATAGTTTTGGGTTTGTTATTGTAGGTCTTTTCTTCTCTTGTGTTTCCTGCCTAGAGAAGTTCCTTTAGCATTTGTTGTAAAGCTGGTTTGGTGGTGCTGAATTCTCTTAGCTTTTGCTTGTCTGTAAAGGTTTTAATTTCTCCGTCGAATCTGAATGAGATCCTTTATGGGTAGAGTAATCTTGGTTGTAGGTTTTTCCCTTTCATCACTTAAAATATGTCCTGCCACACCCTTCTGGCTTGCAGAGTTTCTGCTGAAAGATCAGCTGTTAACCTTATGGGGATTCCCTTGTATGATATTTGTTGTTTTTCCCTTGCTGCTTTTAATATTCTTTCTTTGTATTTATGTTTTGATAGTTTGATTAATATGTGTCTTGGCATGTTTTTCCTTGTTTTTATCCTGTATGGGACTCTCTGCACTTCCTGGAGTTGATTGACTATTTCCTTTCCCATATTAGGGAAGTTTTCAACTATAATTTCTTCAAATATTTTCTCAGTCCCTTTCCTTTTCACTTCCTCTTCTGGGACCCCTATAATTTGAATCTTGGTGTGTTTAATGTTGTCCCAGATTTCTCTGAGACTGTCCTCAATTCTTTTCATTGTTTTTTCTTTATTCTGCTCTGCAGTAGTTATTTCCACTATTTTATCTTCCAGGTCACTTATCTGTTCTTCTGCCTCAGGTATTCTGCTATTGATTCCTCCTTGAGAATTTTTAATTTCATTTATTGTGTTGTTCATCATTGTTTGTTTGCTCTTTAGTTCTTCTAGGTCCTTGTTAAACGTTTTTTGTGTTTTCTTCATTCTATTTCCAAGATTTTGGATCACCTTTACTATCATTACTCTGAATTCTTTTTCAGGTAGACTGCCTATGTCCTCTTCATTTGTTTGGTCTGGTGGGTTTTTACCTTGCTCCTTCATCTGCTGTGTGTTTCTCTGTCTTCTCATTTTGCTTAACTTACTGTGTTTGGGGTCTCCTTTTCACAGGCTGCAGGTTCGTAGTCCCCATTGTTTTTGGTGTCTGCCCCCCATGGCTAAGGTTGGTTCAGTGGGTTGTGTAGGCTTCCTGGTGGAACGGACTAGTGCCTGTATTCTGGTGGATGAGGCTGGATCTTGTCTTTCTTGTGGGCAGGACCACGTCTGGTGGTGTGTTTTGGGGTGTTTGTGACCTTGTTATGATTTTCAGCACCCTCTCTGCTTTTGGGTGGGGTTGTGTTCCTGTCTTGCTAGTTGTTTGGCTTAGGGTGTCCAGCACTGTAGCTTGCTGGTTGTTGAGTGGAGCTCGGTCTTAACATTGAGATGGAGATCTCTGGGAGAGCTTTTGCCATTTGATATTATGTGGGGCCATGGGGTCTCTGGTGGATCAATGTCCTGAACTTGGCTCTCCCACCTCAGAGGCACAGGCCTGATACCCGGCCAGAGCACCGAGACCCTGTCAGCCACATGGCTTAGAAGAAAAGGGAGAATAAATGAAAGAAGGAAAGAAAAAAATAAAATCTAAGTATTGAAAATAAAAGAAAGTTAAAAAGTAATAAAAAAAGGAAAAAAAAAGAAAGAAAGAAAGAAGAGAGCAACCAAACCAAAAAACAAATCCACCAATGATAACAAGTGCTAAAAACTATACTAAAAAAAAAAAAAAAGGACAGACAGAATCCTAGGACAAATGGTAAAAGCAAAGCTGTACAGACAATATCAAACAAAGAAGCATAAACATACACAGTCCAAAAAGAGAAAAAGGAAAAAAAAATATATTGTTGCTCCCAAAGTCCACCTCCTCAATTTGGGTTGATTCGTTGTCTATTCAGGTATTCCACAGATGCAGGTACATCAAGTTGATTGTGGAGATTTAATCCGCTGCTCCTGAGGCTGCCTGGAGAGATTTCCCTTTCTCTTCTTTGCTCGCACAGCTCCTGCGGTTCAGCTTTGGATTTGGACCTGCCTCTGTGTGTAGGTCACCTGAGGGCGTCTGTTTCCGCCCAGACAGGACGGGGTTAAAGGAGCAGCTGATTCGGGGGCTCTGGCTCACTCAGGCAGGGGGGAGGGAGGGGTACGGAATGCGGGGCGAGCCTGCGGTGGCAGAGGCCAGTTGCAACAGCCTGAGGTGCACCATGTGTTCTCCTGGGGAAGTTGTCCCTGCATCACTGGACCCTGGCAGTGGCGGGCTGCACAGGCTCCTGGGATGGGCGGTGTGGATAGTGACCTGTGTTTGCTCACAGGCTTTTTGGTGGTGGCAGCAGCAGCCTTAGCGTCTCATGCCTGTCTCTGGGGTCCGCGCTGATAGGTGTGGCTCGCGCCCGTCTCTGGAGCTCGTTTAGGCGGCGCTCTGAATCCCCTCTCCTCGCGTACCAGGAAACAAAGAGGCAAGAAAAAGTCTCTTGCCTCTTCGGCAGCTCCAGACTTTTTTCCAGACTTCCTCCCGGCTAGCTGTGGCGCACTAGCCCCTTCAGGCTGTGTTCACGCAGCCAACCCCAGTCCTCTCCCTGCGATCCGACCTCCGAAGACCGAGCCTCAGCTCCCAGCCCCCGCCCGCCCAGGCGGGTGAGCAGACAAGCCTCTCGGGCTGGTGAGTGCTGGTCGGCACCGCTCCTCTGTGCGGGAACCTCTCTTCTTTGCCCTCCACACCCCTGTTGCTGCGCTCTCCTCCGTGGCTCCGGAGCTTCCCCCCACCCCGCCCCCGTCTCTGCTAGTGAAGGGCATTCCTAGTGTGTGTAAACTTTTCCTTCTTCACAGCTCCCTCCCAGTGGTGGAGATCCCGTCCCTCTTCTTTTGTGTCTGTTTTTTCTTTTTTCTTTTGCCCTACCCAGGTACATGGGGAGTTTCTTGCCTTTTGGGAGGTCTGAGGTCTTCTGCCAGCGTTCAGTAGGTGTTCTGTAGGAGTTGTTCCACATGTAGATGTATTTCTGATGTATTTGTGGGGAGGAAGGTGATCTCCACTTCTTACTCCTCCGCCATGTTGAAGGTCTCCTCCTTTTATTTAGACTTTGGTTTCGTTAAAGTTCATTTTAAATCTTATATATCATAAATACTAATGAAATAAATACATAAAATAATTTTCATTACTTTTTTAGGTTCAATGATTAAATCACAATAAAAAGAGCTGTTTGTCATTATTGAGTTTCTAGTCCCTTGATGTACACATTTAATTTCAGTTAAAGAACCAGGCTACTTGTACCCTGAGCCTTGCCTATAGATTCTCCAAACTAGTATCTTTGACTTAATTTGAATTAGAGTTGATTCTCAGGAGTCAAAAAAACAGTTTTCACGGGAACTCACTGAGTGGAATAGTTCAAACTATATCAAGACAGTTTTGATATATGGTCCAGTAATTCTTTGTTATTCAACATTTAATTAATTCTTAAGTCCTGTCTGATTTTGTTCTCAACATATCTCATATCCTTCTCTTCGCTTTCATCCCTTACTTAGTTTCTCTCAGATTCACCTTCTGTCTTCTCTCACCAGAGCTACTGTCATGCTGCTGATACTGTGCCTCCTTCTACTTCCATGTAAGGGAGGTTTTAAACACTAATTTGAATTTATCACTCCTCTACTTAAGTCACCAATGTCTCCATCTTTCCATCTGCCTTGACCTTCTTGATGTGCTTTCTGTCAGGCTTTCCAACTTTCTCTTTGGTCCTTTCTCCATAAGACCTTGAGCTTGAATGGACTGAACTCTCATTCCTTGTCTTTGCCTCTGATGTTTTTCTTGCCTTGAATTTCCTTCCATCCTTCTTCATCCATTGAACTTCCTCTTCTTCTATAAATTCCAACTTAAGAGTCTTTCTTAACAAAGCCTTCATTTACCTACCCAAGACAAGTGAGATACTTTCCACCTTTATCTATCACTTTACCAAGACGATCTCTATTTTTTCACACGGGACACTATTTAGAAACCTCTCTAATTAGAAAATTTTATCTTTATAACTTTCATAGAGAAAACTAAGCAACATGCTAGAGCCACTTTTGTCTCCAACAGATTTCTGGGTCACATGTGGATGGATTTTTTAATAATTCAGCATTTTGTAAAGTGAGGCATATTTGCTAGTTTTTAGAGCCTTGGCTCTTTTTGTCCTTATTCTGAGGTGCTTTATTAACACCATCATTAAATTAGTTTTAAAGCTGTAATGAGAGTTGTATATATTGTATAATTGAGATAAAGATGCAACTTAAAATTACACAAATGTACCTATTGGCTGTATGTCTGATGTTCTGTGTAGATTTATAAACAGGCTTTTATAATCAAAACTAATCACAAATAGTAGAGCTTTTATACTGTTAATTTGTTTACATGTTTTGTTTTTTACTCAACTGGTCTTTCAGTTCCTTGAGACAGGGACGGTGTCTTATTCATATTTAATTCCTAGCACTTTTCACACAGTGCCTGGCATATGGGTGATGTTCAGCAAATGTATGTTAAGTTAATATTATTTGTAAAGATAAAAGAGACATTTATGATCACATTACAGCTTGGAACGTGTGTGTGTGTGTGTGTGTGTGTGTGTGTGTGTGTGGTGTGTAATGCTGAAGGACTATAGATTAGATACATAAATATATTGTCAGGATTATAAATCTCAATGTATAAGTAAGAACTATGGCAGTTTAAAGTGGTTGGATTTCTGTTTTGGATGTTTCAAGGTGTGTGTATAATATGCGTTCAGGAAGAGAAAACATTTATTTGAGAAGGCAGGAATCTTGTGTGTTGCAACCATACACACAAGCATCTTGTAAGCAAGCAGTCCATAGGCATCTTTAGAAACTAGAGTAGGTATAGTCTGTCTTCCCTTTTCTCCTATGTTCCTGATTCCTTCAACTGTCATCCTTCTCATCTTAAAATATCATGTTCAAATTTACTGACCCAAACTCAAAGGTAGCATTTATTAAGTATAATGAATGTTTGCTTTGAGCTATATTATGCCCTTACCTAACAGTTATAAATATAAATCTTCTCCACAATTCAACAACTTGATGGATGACAGGCATGCTGTACTCTGCTACTTTGGCATCTCGCATGATGTTTGATATAGGGTCCTACACATAATCGTCATTGTTATATGATACCTTTTTAAATGATCTTAAGAAAGAGATTTGAAGTTATTTCTGCATGAGCTTTAAAAAAAATTTATTTTAAAACCCCGTCATTTGTCAGGAATTTTCTGTAGCCCCCTAAATTTGCTTAAACTCATCACTATTTTGATTGTCATAATAGCCACTAGTAATTAACATCAGCATTAAAGTATTTATAGAACTTTTAAAGGACTTTTTGTAGCAAGAAAGATTCTCTTTCTTCAGTGCATTTCTGTGTAACCATTGTGTGCATTCTTTGTAACCTGGTCTGTAACCATTACCAAGTTGGGAAGGGGAAGTGGGAAGGAAAGTCCATTGCTGGGTTTCTGTAGGTGAAAATAGATCTGACTATCCAAGTATTCTGCAGTGAGATTACTGAGTTCTTACCAATGAGAAGAAAATGAATGTACTCTGGAGACAATGATGCTGTTGATATTAAGAATCTACCCATTACTTGATTTATTTTATACAGTGATATGTGATATGGTAGTTGTTATGACTGTCCTAATTTCATATCTCACTTGCTGAAATATCTCCATTTCCCTAGTTTAAGGATCTCTAAACTTGTTCTCACAAGGGTCAAATAGAAAATATTTTGAGTTTTGAAGGGCATAAGGTCTCTGTTGCAACTGCTCAACTGTAGTGCAAAAACAGCCGTAGACAATATGTAAATAAGTGGGCATGGTGGGGTTCTGATAAACTTTGTTTATGAGAACAGTTAGCTGACCCCTAATCTAGTTGATAGACTTATTTATTTCCATTATGAAATAGTAGCACAAGAGCCCTCTGTTGCACATAATTTCTTCCATAGTGTTTCTAGAAATCAAGGCACCCAAACCACATTTCTTTTTATAATGATAATAATTAAAAGAATTAAATGATCTATACATATTTTTTTCTTTTTTAAAATTTGTTATATACTATTGTTAGGGCAAGCTGACCTCCTTATTGTTTTCCAAACAATCCAATCACAGTCTTGCCTGCGTTTGTACTTGCTAATGCTGTATCTGGAACATGACTCTACCTCTTCTCTAGATTTATGTTCAGATGCCGCTTTCTCAATGAAATCTTCCTTCATCACCCTGTGTGCATAGCAGCCCAGCTCCACACACATATCTGCTCCCTACCTGGCTTTCCCTCGCTTCAACCCTCTGTTTGTACCCACAGGCACTTAGTACCATCTACCATACTATATATTTTTAATTTAGTTATTCATTTTCTGTCCCCATATTCTTGACTATTAGTTATGAGGACTGAGTCTTGTCTGTTTTCATCACTGCTTTATCCCTAGTGATTAAAATAGTTCCTGGACATAACATTCAACAAAATTCTTTAAAAAGTGAATGAATGAATAAATGAATGTAAAACCTATGTGTACAATTAATCAAAGCTTTGATATTTTCAAAATAAATAATTACACATTTAAATTTTAGGAGCAGAAAACAGTCCTTTCTTCAAAGCACGCAGTACCTGAAGCAATAGAAGACTTTCTCTGCAATTTCCTGATCAAAATGGGAATGACCAGAACTCTTGATTGCTTTCAATCTGAATGGTAAACAATTAAGTAAATAGTTCTCTAGAAATACTAACATTATTTAACATGTGTACTTTTAATCATCTTAAAAGACTTTGAGTGACTCGGCTTATGTAAAATGAATGAACTGGATAGAAACTTTTCCCATCACCGCCACTGAAACCACAACACACACACACACACAATCAGGATATCAATTTCAAAGAAATTTTTAATAAATATCTTTTCTAAATATACAAATTTAGGTGATTTTCAAGAATCAGTAAAATGGAATGTCTCCTGTAGTTATATAATGTGAAGCTATTTGATAAAATATTTTAAAAATGTCTTTAGAATAATTATAAGGGTATAATTTCCTGTATTAAGACATCCTACTAACAGTACTACTTTGCTTGTTTTACTTAGAGTGTAATGGCCTGCTTTTCTCTACTCACACAACTAATTTTTTTTCTACAAATATCCCTTCATTTAGAAGTAAGTGGAATTACATTGTCAAATGATACCTTTTTCTTGTTATAATTGAAAATTTAATAACTTATTGGTTATGAAAATCAGCAGGCATACTGTCTTTATTCCTTTGCTGTAGTGGTAATGTCACCAGGCACGTTTTCAGAGTCCTGACATTTGTTAACAAAATATTATTAAATAATTGGATAATAAAATGTTTGATTTTTAAAAGCCATTGATATTATAGAAAGAAGGAATAATATGATATATAAAGTTGTTTATAGTGTTTTGGAGTTCAATCCTAATTTTAAATATAGGTGCAATTTGTAATTTCTACCAATCCAACTTTGATTTAATTTTTATATTCTGCTTTTTTTCGTTCTCATCTACAGAGACCATGCACATAGAAGAAATCAGTTTCATTATTTCAAATTGCATGTCTAATGTTAATAAGTTTAACTAGGAGAACCGTTTTTGATTAATATGGTTTAGGAAAAAGAGCAAGTTTGATGGTAGAAAAATAATACTCTTCCTATTAAATCTGGAAGTTGTGTGAATAATTTTTATAAAAATGTCCCTAAGAAATAATTACAAATGTATTAGAAAATACATTTTTATAAAAGTAGGTAGATGGTTAATTTGCAGTACTAATGAAAGATTAATGTGATTCAGTTTCCTTTTTTTCTTCTAAAGATATGCGTTAGGACATGTAGTGCTTACATGTTTGGCCAGTCCAAAGTGTGAAATGATCCCCTTGGAAAGAAATCTGGAACCAAGTATGCTCTTAATTAGGTGCTTGTTGCCATATTATCCTTTTAGATTTAGCAATTTGAATTGAGATGAAATTTCAGAAAAGTACAATAGTATTAAGATTTATAGAACCGCTAAGTAAGCTTTCCATTTAGCATAATATTACAATCATAATGTAAAATTTGTATAAATATCTCTTCATTATATGGGCTTAGTAATACTGTGGTTCAAATTATTTTATTCTTATCCCTAGCCGCCAGTTTGTAATGAGATTACAAATTATTTGTAATGAGATTATACTGTATTGGATATTTTTATTTCAAATGAAACATTTTTTACTTTGATCAGAAACCATTACTTATTATGCATAGTAAGACTGTAGGAATATTATATATATTATTTTTATAATTTCTTATTATAGAGAAAAACACTTGTAATATATCATTGCTGTAAATTCATTTAATTTTACAAAAGGTGGTGAAGCAAGGTTTCTCTATTTTTGGTTTGTAAAAAAAAAAAAAAAACCCACAAAAAAACAAACAAAAACTCCAAAAACCAAAAAATCTGGGCAGTAAAATTTGACTTATGTTCTTTGATTCCTCAAACAGTAATTGCAGTAAATCCATTGAATCTGGGGTCAGCAAACTAAGGCTCTGGGGCCAAATCTAACATGCCTCCTGTTTTGGTAAATAAAATTTTATTGGAACACAGCCATGACCTATCTTTTAGGTATTGTCTATTTGTCTGTGGTTGCTTTCACACTATTACGTATAATGGCAAAGTTAGTTAGTCACAGCAGAGACCATATGGCCTAGAAACCTTTTTTTTTTCCTCTAAATTCTAAAATTTATTTTCTGACCGTTAACCCACACAGAAAAGATTATACATATTCATAATATTCTATGAACCACAAAAAGTCTGCACTGTGGGTTTAGTCAATGATATTTTTATGACCCTTTAGAAGTGCTCTGTGGACAATTATAATTTCCCTGGGGGGCAAAATGAAAGAAAGGGTTAACATGGAGAATTATGGTAGTGCATTTTATGTACCCTTACCGAGCATATGTCAACCATCTCCTTTCCTCCATTGGATTGTTTTGCTGGCTGTTAACAAGGTCAGGACTCACGTGAAATGTACATTCTTGCTCTTTGCCTTTTCCTCTTATTATCTCCAACTCACTCCAACTCTTCTTCCCTTTACAGCCAAATGTTTTGAAAACAGGCTCTTTATTTTCTTTCTTTCTTTACTGTTTTACATCCTTGGTTCTCTCCAGTTTGGCTTCTGTTCCTACCATTCTACTGAAGTTTGGATGGTAGTAAAAATGCCATCAAATGTAATAGTGCAATTATTTATAATATTTAATTGCTATTTTAATTTTTTCTTAATTTTAGAAGAAATTATAAATTAGTATATTCCTTTAATTTTCACAAAAGGGTAATATTGCTGCTTTTAGCCAATAAAATTTGGCATAATACATAATTACTCAAATGTGGGTAGTTCAGTTACAACTTTTACCACATATTAATTTATTTACATAGCATTTATTTTAGTGGCCTTCATATCACTTTTTTTTCTTCTTGAAATAATTTCTTTAGTGATTTTTTTTCTGCATTAAATAAAGCAAGTTGCTGAAAACCAATTTTATGGTCAGAAAAACTTTATGGTCCAATACTTCAGTCAATCCTTATGTCTTCTCTTTTGAGATAAGTATAAACCACATTCCAAATATGCATAGAAAAGTGATTTTATGCTTAAATGGTTATCTATTTGTTGTTTTGTAAGTTGTGGCGAATATTTAATATTGATTCAATTATCTTAAACTTTTGGATATTTTACAGGAGTTTTCTTGCTATTTTTTGGTATCAGATAAGATATATATATAACACAAAACATATGACTACTAATGTGTAATATATTAATAAAGATTTAAAATATGAAAATGCTGAAAATTAAACGTTTTTAAACTAATATTTAGCTCATCTATAGCAAGCTTTGTAGGGATTACTTTGTTAATAACTATATTACTTGAAATGTTTTTCTATGCTCTGGTTGTTTTTTTTTTTTTTTTTTAAATTTTGTTTATTTATTTATTGGCTGTGTTGGGTCTTCGTTTCTGTGCGAGGGCTTTCTCTAGTTGCGGTGAGCGGGGGCCACTCTTCATCGCGGTGCGCGGGCCTCTCACTATCGCGGCCTCTCTTGTTGCGGAGCACAGGCTCCAGACGCGCAGGCTCAGTAGTTGTGGCTCACGGGCCTAGTTGCTCCGTGGCATGTGGGATCCTCCCAGATCAGGGCTCGAACCCGCGTCCCCTGCACTGGCAGGCAGACTCTCAACCACTGAGCCACCAGGGAAGCCCGCTCTGGTTGTTTTTTATTTAACTTTATTAATTGCTACATATAATGAACAAAATTGTACTTATTTACAGATTTATGAATGATTTTCTGATGTTCCTGCTTACTTCACTGAGAAAATGGAAGTTCCACAACTCTTGCTTCCTCTCTACCAACCTGCCACCTCTGTTGTCAGCATTCTGCCTCTCTCCTGTCACAGCGGCTGAGCCATATACACTGTCATCTGAGGCCAGCTCTCCTCTACTGGATCCCAGCTCCTCTCACCTACTCAAGCACATGACTCCTGCAATTGTCCCCTCTCTTTCCTGCACTGTAAACTTTTTCCTTCTCTGCTGAATCACTCACATAAGCATAGAGATGTACAATAATATGTCATATATTAACAAATAGAAGAAAACAAAACACCCTGGACTCCACTTTCTCTTCTAGGTTCATCTTGATTTCCTGGGCTCTGCTTTGTAGCTTATCTCCTTGAAAGAGTTTGTTGCTACTTCCTCATTTCCTACTCTCTCATTCCTACTCTAGTTCCACTTTCATCTCCATGACTCTACTGAAACTTTTTCCAGTGACTTCACGTTACCAAATTCAGTGATCGATCCTCCGTACTCCTCCTATTCCTTCTCCTTGCATCATTTGTCACTGTTACCCATTTCTTATTTCTTGCAACACTTTCTTCACTTGGTCCCTGACCCAAGCACTCTTCTATTCTTTCACTACTTCACTGCCCCCTCTCTTTCTTAGTCTCTATTTGGTAGTATTTCCTTCTCTTCCCAATCTTGAAACAGTCCTATGTCTTCCTCACTTCTCTCTTTACATTCACTTCCTAACTGGCCTCATCCAATCTTGTGACTTGGAAGTGTATCTATTTACTGATCATTCCCAGATTTAAACTGCATGTCCTAACTTTTTCCCTGAACTCTGGACATGTACTTATAATGTTCATTTTCACTTAATTGCCCAGCAGACATATTGCATTTAACATGGATAGAAACAGTTCCTTGATTTCTCTAAGCACCAATTCCTACTGCATTTGTCCCCCCTTCACTAAATATCTGTCTGTTGCTCAGCTAAAATCCTTGGAGTCATCCTTGACTTTTCTTTTTTAACCAACACCTGACATCTGATCTGTAGGAGAACCCTGTTGGCTCCATCTTTACAGCATGTCCAGAAGATACCCATTCTTCACAATCTTTACTGTTACCAACTTTGTCTAAGCCACCTATCTCTCTCTCCTGAACTATTGCAGCAGCCTCCTAACTAGACTCTCTGGTTCTACTCTTGCTTCTCTAGAGTCAGTTTCTTCAAACAGATGCCAGACTAATCCTTTTAAAACATAAATCTGATCAGCGTCACTTGTCTCTTAAAGCATTCCGATGGCTTCTGATTCAGAGTAAAATCACGTTCCTCTTTTTGGCTCCCTGCTTCTTCCTGACTTATCTCTCACCATTCTCTTTCCTGCTCACTTAGTTGGCTCCGTTTCCAAATACTACAGATGTACTGGCTTTTTGCTTTATATTGTATATGTCAAACACCTCCTGTCTCAGGGCCTTTATATTTACTTTTCTATCAGCCAAGAATGCTCCTCTCCCACATATCCACATGGCTTAGTCTCTCACTTCCTTCAGTTCCCTGCTCAAATATCACTTTGTCAGTTATACTTTCTCTGGCCACCTTATATAAAATATCACAAACACCCCCCCATCATTCTCTACTTCAGTCTCTCTGTTTCTCTTATCTTGCTTTATTTTACTTCATAGAATATATCACCATCCACACTAGAAAGGAAACTCCATTAGATAGGTAGGGACTTGGACATTTTTGTTAATTTCACCAGTGTCTGGACTAGTGCCTGGAGCATAGGAGATGTTCAGTTATATTTTATGCACCATGATGATATTAGTACTTAGCAATTCATTAATATTTTATTTTAAAAATATCTTACGAATATTGACATTTTAAATTTAAAAAGTTATATTGCAACTCATCACTTTAAACATTCCCTAAGACTTAACTTTTTGGGCTTCCCTGGTGACGCAGTGGTTAAGAATCCGCCTGCCAATGCAGGAGACACGGGTTCGAGCCCTGGTCCGGGAAGATCCCACGTGCTGTGGAGCAGCTAAGCCCGTGCGCCGCAACTGCTGAAGCCCACGTGCCTAAAGCCCGCGTTCCGCAACAAGAGCAGCAAGAGAAGCCACCACAATGAGAAGCCCACGCACCACAACGAAGAGTAGCCCCCGCTTGTCGCAACTGGAGAAAGCCCATGTGTAGCAACGAAGACCCGATGCAGCCAAAAATAAATAAATAAAAATTTAAAAAGTGATTTAACTTTTTGAAATGTACATAAATTAAGCCAATGTAGTAGAAAGAAACAATATAAAGTCTTTTGTTTGATTTTATCCTAGGTATGAGTTAATACAGAAGGGAGTAACTGAACTTAGAGGTGGTGGGCATGTTCCAGATGTCTACACCCAGAATATGCTTTTAGAAAATGAGAACAAAATTTTGAAGAAAGACTTGAAGCACTATAAACAAGCAGCTGAGTATGTTATTTTTTAATGACCTTTTTTTTTTTTTATTTTGGACTAAATAAAAGTAAGGCATTGAATTAGCTAATAGGTGGATGGTGGTTAATGCAACAGAGCTTTAACTCTGGAGAAATGAATTATATGTCACTTCTAGTTGGAAAGAATATGAAAGGCTTCACCAGCAAATTAATTGAACAGATGAGCAGAACACTCACAACTGTAATTCACCAACAAGAGTGGAATGCCGGGGGTTGTGCAGGAGGTTGTTAATTCGTTACGTAACATTCACTTCCTTATGTATTTTGATAGTCTTATCATGGCTTGTGGAAATCTTCCCCTGTGAGGTTAAGCTAATTTCTGAAATAATAATAAAATTATAGAAAGCTAGAGGAAGGAAGGAGCTAGTGTATTCTTAGTAGAGCAATTTCAGTATTTGAAAGTTGCCCAAAGAAAACTGTTATTTTATAATTTCCTAGCATGAATTTATGCACAGAAGAGAAACTTAACAGAAACCAAATATCTCTGCATGTTTCTTTCTTTCTAAATTAATGAAAGACATGCAATTTTTGGCAAACAAATTTAGATAAATGGGCAGTGTTATCCTGGCAAAGACAAATATGTGAATGTGTTGACTTGGGGTGAACATACTTATCTAAGACAGTGTTAGATGAAAAATCAATGCTTAGATATGGAGTAGACAGTTTATGCTTTGTTCATTAATTTTTATTAAACATTTGAAGAGGGGCTTTCTCTGTTAAAGAATCGTATTAAAACAAAAATTAGATAAACAGAACTACCATAAAGGAACATAATATTTCTAAGATCTTCGTAAAAAACTTCAATGTAAAGAAACGAGACTGTATTGCCAGGTGAAGGAAACATTTAAAATAAGCTTCTACTTTTGAAAGGTGGTGGTAAATAAATGATAATTTGTACGATTGTTTATTCAGTTATTATGTGCACTTACAGAAATGTATTTTGCAAGTTATACAACTTTCATATGATCTATGGACGTACTATTTGGGATTTTACATTTTAGATGGAAGTGTATGATGATCCACAGAATGATAGTACTAGAACCAGCATCCTCTCTATCCTCAGTTCCATTTCTCAGAAGTGGTTTGCACTCTTGGCCCTGACACTCACTGTGATTTAGTATAGACACCTAATGGATGCACTGGGAATTTGACACAGCAAATTTTTCAGAGTGCTGCCTGGCATAGTGTTTCAGTTCCTGATCTTTGAATTATTGCTTGAGTTTGCTAATTTCTTTTGAATAGGTAGAGCCTCTTTCTGCAATGAGTTTTGCCCCAGTGATATGAAATTATCATTTTTATTACTGGTTGTTTATTGAATATTATATTTAATAACTGTAATCAAAACCATATAAACTGTTGCCCATGCAAATTATTAACTTAATGTTAAAAGAAACTGTGATTCAAACAGATATCACTCAAATGAAATCTGTCTCTTGTTCATGTTTACTAAAATATCAGATTACTAAATGTTTTTAAAATTTACTGTATTTACTAAAATATAGTTTTAGTTTCAGTGGGCTTATGGTATCTCTCAAATCTATCTTACTTGATATAATTAAACTTATACAAATTAGAAAAGGAAAATATTTATTTAGTTTAAGCTACCTGACATGGAAAATTTGAAGGAAAGCTGCTTGACCCTTAGTAAATGCCTAATATTTATATCATTGAATGAATAGTAAGCAAATTGTGCTTCACAGCCCCTTTTGATGAAGGATGTCCCTAATTTTGTTGGATACATTCCCAGAAAATGGAGACTGAAATTTTGTAAAGAATTCCCAAAACTACCTCTGTCATGCTACAAGTTTGCCCCAAACTGTAAGTTTCATCACACAGGTTTTTCAATTTGACTTGTGAGGATATTTTCCCAGTAGGAATTAGTGATAAACATGGGATTCCCTTTAAGGAATTTACATTAAAGTTTTCTTTTTTAGGATTAAGGCTGTTTCTTAAAGCAAGATAAATGTAGATGTCAAATATTTTTCTAATAATAATAAATATTTAATACGTAAAAAGGGTCAGGTTACAGATGTGTTATATATTATCTTGATTAAACTGGTAGCATTTAGTGATGAATCTAGAAAAATCAGTGAAATCATATAGCTGTAAGCTTATTATTTATCTAGGGAAGATTTGCCATGGAAAGAGTACTGAACTTAAAGTTCAAATACCTAGCTTCCAATATTCTGCTACTTATTAACTCAGTTTCCTTATTGTTATACTGGGAATAATTATGCATAATATTATTAACTCCTAGGGAGTGATGTGATAACTAAATAAGACAATCTATATTAAAGACCTGTGTAAATCACAAAGTGCTGTGAAAATGTCAGCAATTATTATCAATATCTCTAAAGGCTGTCATCTCTAGATTTTAAAAAATTATCATATCATTATTTTTGAAATTCAGCAATGATGAAGCATGAAGGAAGAGATGAAAAGGGCAAATATTTCACTATAAAATATCTGAATTGCTATAATTAAAAAAGAAATTGTCTTTCTCTCCTGTAAGCAATGCCAATTTTAGAACAGAGGCTTTCCCTGTATTTGCTGCAAATGTAGATTATCTTCTAAAATATAAAATTTGGTGTATGGTGTATCTGTATGTTTCTTGATGGGTGTTAACCAGACTTACTGTGATTATTTTGCAATATATGCAAACATCCAGTCAGTATGTTGTACACCTGAAACTGATATAATGTTACATGTCAATTAAATCTTGATAAATAAAAGGTTGGGAGAAAACTGCTTGGAAAATTTCTTTATGGATGTTTTTAAGGGAAAAACAGCATTATTAAAAAGATTTATATTTACATTAAATATATTATTGAGTTGGCCAAAAAGTTCGTTCAGAACATCTTACGGCAAAACCTGAGTGAAGTTTTTGACCAACCCAATACATACTAGATACTGGAGAGGAATGATATAAGTAGTAGTTTGACATTCTTTCTTGGAAGATTAGAATATAACTGTACTTTTATATTGAAATGTAGACCAATTGTTATTTTAAATGCAGAGGTCCAGAATTTAAGTGACCTCACATTTGCAGAGAACTGTTAGTTGAATGAAGACTAAAAATCATCACTTAGCGTTATCTTTCACAGTTAAGACACTATTTCATAAACCTTGTTTTATTTGGTAGTTGACCTGCCACAATATTCACCTCAGTCCGAGGTGCATAAAAACAATTATGGGTTTTATAATTAGAAACCTGTTTGCTTGATTTTGTTCCGTATCTTGACTAGCATATTATGTCTTCTGCTAAGAATATAGACTGCAAATATTCTCAATTGGATGGCTTACTCTTAAAATCATCATTGTATATAATACTTGTACTTAACATCCCGTAATCTGGCTTTCGCCCCGCCTATTCTACTCTGGTGTACAACATCCTGTTTCATTCTTGTCCTCCCTCAGCTTCTGTGAGGACATGCTGTTCTGCCTCTACTTCTACCTCATAGACAGGCTCACCTCCATGCTGTTTATGCTCTCTAAGGCTGTGCCGTGCAGTAAGATCACCACTAACTACATGTGGATGTTGACAGAATGTGCCGAATCAGGTGGTGGTAGGCGCCATGCAGAAAAAGAACACAAGTAAAGGAGACAGAAATAAATGAGGTGCTGTTTTATACAGTGTAGTGAGGGACGTCCTCTCAGATATCTGACGAAACTGAAGGAGGAGGCTGTGTGTCAATTTGGGAAAAAGGAATTCCAGGCAGAGGGAAAAGGAAATATAAAGAGCCTATGTTGGGGACAGCTTGGCTTGTTAGCGGATGAACAAGGGGACCATAGTGACTAGAATCAGGGAGTAAGTGGTAGAGGCCTTTGTTAGAACTTTGCTTTTTTTCCTTTGAGTGGGATGGTGAGGCTAATGGATAGTTTTGAGGAGAAGTATAATGTAAGGTGGCTCCTGTGTGGAAAATAGACTGGATGGGGGACATAATGGAAACAGGGAGAACATTATATCCTGAATAACCTTCTTATAGGTTGACTTATCTGGTTACAACATAGTAATAATGAAGTCAAACTGGCTTCTTATGGGACAGTTAGGTTCTTGAAAGGACAACATCTGTTGTTATCAAATTCTGCATTACTTACTAACCCCAGTCAAACTTTGGTTCAGGACAGATATTGATATTGGATCAGATATTATGGATAGAGCAACACAAATGCATACTGTCTGCCATTTGTTAGCTATAAGAATATAATTATCTCTCAGTTTTCTCATATGTAAGTGGGGTGACATTACCTATCCTTGAGGGAATCATTTTAGTGTTTAGCACAATATCCATCACATGGTAAGTGCTCAGTAAGGATTAAATCAGTATTCTGTATTACAGTATCATTTTTTTCCCTTTCAGAACATTCACTACAGTTTATGGATATATATGTATATATTTTATTTCCTTATTCTTTTTTTTTATACTCCTGTAAGGCAAAGATTATGCTTGTGTTACCCATCACAGTGTAATGAGCACTGTACCTAGTACACAGTATTATTAAGTGGGTGGAATAGCATTATCATCTTCATCAACTTTATTATTAGCAGCAGCAGTAACACTGAATAAATACCCAAGAGTGGCATCTTTTCCAGAAGGCAGGTACAAGGCAATTTATTTATTTGCTTATATATATTAACTTTTTAATTCTAAACAAATACCAAGCATATAGAAAATAAACAAAATAAAATAATGAACTTCTTGGGCCTGTCAGACAGTTTCAACACTTATCAACTTTCTGCCATTCTTATTTCATTTCTATCTCCACCCACACCCTACCCCACATCCTGTTTATTATATTATTTTTTACAGTTCTTTTTTTGTGTTATAATTTACATAAGTTGAAATGTACAAGTCTTAGCTACATAATTTTGACAAACAGATGAAGTCTTGTAACCTCCATACTCATGTTACTATAGAACATTTCTATCTATCCAGGAATTTCTTTTGTGTCCCTTCTCAGTCATTCCCTCCCCTGGCAATCACTGTTCTGATTTTATTTTCCACCTTAGATTAGTTTTGCCAGTTTGAGAATTTCATAAATGGAATCACAGAATATTCATTTCTTTGTGTTTGACATCTTCCACTCAGCTAAAATCTGTAAAATTTATATGTGATTTTTGCATTTATCAATAATTTGTTCCCTTTTATTGCTAAGTAGTACTCTATTGTGTAGTGTCTACCACAATTTGTTTACCCTTTTTCTATTGAGTTGTTTCCAACTGTGGTTATTATGAATGATACTGCTATGAACATTTGTGTACAAGTCTTTTTGTGAGGATGTGCTTTCTTTCTTTTGGATAAAAACTTAGGAATGGAATTTATGAAGGGTAGATGTATAAGAAACTGCTAGTCCATTTTCTAACATTCCAGTTGAGTCATTTTACATTCTCAAGAGCAATACATGAGAGTTCCAATTGCTCCATATTGTCACCAACATCGCGTTTTGTTAGTCTTTTAAATTTCAGCCATTTTAGTGGTTGTATGGTAGCAGCTTCTTGTAGTTTTGATATACATTTTCCTGATAACTAATGATATTGTGAACATTTTTTGTGTGTGTGTGTGTGTGCGCTTATTGGCCATTCATTGATCCTGCTTTCTGTGTAAATCTTTTGCCTGTTTTTGGTTGAATTAGTTGTCTTATTTTTGAGTTGTAAGAGTTTTTATATATTCTGGTTACAAATCCTTTGTCAGAATATTGTGAATATTTTCTTCCAGTTTATGGCTTGATTCTTCAATTTCTTAATGGTGTCTTTGGGTGAGCAGAAATTTTAAATTTTGAGGAAGTCTAATTTATCTTTTTTACAATATTGCTTTTGATATTTTGGCTAAGATACCATTGCCTACTCCCAGGTCACAGAAATATTCTGTTTTCTTCTAAAACCTTTAAAGATTTAGAATTTTTGTTTCAGCCTGTGATCTATCTTTAATTTTTGTATACTGTGTGAGGTAGGAGCTAGAGGTTAATTTTCTTTCCTATAGGAATAGTCAATTGTTCCAGCACCATTCTTAAAAAGATTTTTCATCCTTCATTGAATTTCTTTGGCATTTTTGTTGAAAATCAGTTGACCCTGTAATTGTGGGTCTATTTCTATACTCTATTCTGTTCCATTAGCCTCTTTGTTTATCCTTATACTAATACCACACTCTTGATTACCGTAAGTTTAATTAAGTCCTTAAAGTCAGATAGAGTTAGTCTTCCAGCTTTGTTTTTCTTTTTTTAAAGACAGTTTGACTATCTTAGATCCTTTGCATTTTCATACAAATTTAAGAATCACTTTGTCAATTTCTATAGAAAGACAGGGGTGGGATTAGAATTAAGATTGAGTTGAATCTATAACAATTTGGGAAGAATGTGTGTGTGTGTGTGTGTGTGTGTACACATATATTTATACATACATACTTTTTTGGGGGGGAAGGATTGATATATTTATAAGTTTTAGTCTTCTATTTGTATGGTATCTCTTTCCAGTTATTAGGTTATCTTTAAGTTAATGCTGTATATTTGTGAAGGAGCTCGAAATTTGTGTCCTTTACATCTAATTATCTAATGTATACATTTTTGTTACATTGTGAACTCCATATAATAGGGACTTGTCATCGCTTCTCGGCCTTTTGGCTAAGATCAAGTGTAATAGGGACTTGTCTTGTGCTCAGTATATCCCCAGGGCCTGTAGCTGCGCCTGGCAAATAGGAGGGACTTATGTGAATGTGTGCTATTAACATTTTGGCTCTTTAAAAAGCTTTTGACAAAGTTCAACACCCATTTATGATAAAAACTCTCCAGAAAGTGGGCTTAGAGGGAACCTACTTCAACATAATAAAGGCCATATATGACAAACCTACAGCTAACATCATACTCAATGGTGAAAAGCTGAAAGCATTTCCTCTAAGATCAGGAACAAGACAAGGATGCCCACTTTTATTCAACATAGTTTTGGAAGTCCTAGCCATGGCTGTTGGAGAAGAAAAAGAAATAAAAGGAATCCAAATTGGAAAAAAAGAAGTAAACTGTTACTGTTTGCAGATGACATGATAGTATACATAGAAAATCCTAAAGATGCTACCAGAAAACTACTAAGGCTCATCAAAGAATTTGGTAAAGTTGCAGGATACAAAATTAATACACAGAAATATGTTTTTTAAAATACTTTTTATTTTATATTGGAGTATAGTTGATTAACAATGTTGATAGTTTCAGGCTTACAGCAAAGTAATTCAGTTATACATATACATGTATCTATTCTTTTCCAAATTCTTTTCCCATTTAGGTTGTTACATAATATTGAGCAGGGTTCCCTATGTTATGCAGTAGGTCCTTGTTGGTTATCCGTTTTAAATATAGCAGTGTGTACATTTTTTTTTAATACACAGAAATCTCTTGCATTTCTATACACTAACAATGAAAGATCAGAAAGAGAGATTAAGGAAACAATCCCATTTACCATTGCATCGAAATAATAAAATTCTGAGGAATAAACTTACCTAAGGAGGCAAAAGACCTCTACTCAGAAAACTATAAGATACTGATGAAAGAAATCAAAGATACTAGAAACAGTTGGAGAAATATGCCAAGTTCTTGGATTGGAAGAATCAATATTGTGAAAATGACTGTACTACCCAAAGCAATCTACAGATTCAATGCAACCCCTATCAAATTACCAAGGGTAATTTTCACAGAATTAGAACAGAAGTTTTTACACTTTGACCAAAAGACCCCAAAGAGTGAAAGCAATCTTGAGAAAGAAAAATGGAGCTGGAGGAATCAGGCTCCCAGACTTCAGACTATACTACAAATCTACAGTAATCAAAACAGTATAGTACTGGCACAGAAACAGAATTATAGATCAATGGAACAGAATAGAAAGTTCAGAGATAAACCCATGCATGTATGGCCACCTAATCTATGACTAAGGAGGCAAGAATATACAATGGAGAAAAGACAGTCTCTTCCATAAGTGCTGCTGGGAAAGTTGGACAACTACCTGTAAAAGAATGAAATTAGAACACTCCCTAACACCATAAACAAAAATAAACTCAAAATGGATTAAAGACCTAAATGTAAGGCTGGATACTATAAAACTCTAAGAGGAAAGTATGGGCAGAACACTCTTTGACATAAATCACAGCAAGATCTTTTTTGACCCACCTCCTAGAGTAATGAAAATAAAAACAAAAATAAACAAATGGGACCTAATGAAACTTTAGCTTTTTCACAGCAAAGGAAACCGTAAACAAATTGAAAAGACAACCTCAGAATGGGAGAAAATATTTGCAAACGAAGCAACTGACCAGGGATTTATCTCCAAAATATACAAGCAGCTTGTGAAGCTCAATATAAAAAAAACAAACAACCCAATGAAAAAATGGGCAGAAGACCTAAATAGACATTTCTCCAAAGAACACATACAGATGGCCAATGAACACATGAAAAGATGCTCAACATTACTAATTATTAGAGAAATGCAAATCAAAACTACAATGAGGTATCACCCCACACCAGTCAGAATAGCCATCATTAAAAAATCTAGAAACAATAAATGCTGGAGAGGGTGTGGAGAAAAGGGAATCCTCCTACACTGTTGGTGGGAATGTAAATTGGTACAGCCACTATGAGGAGAGTATGGAGGTTCCTTAAAAAACTAAAAATAGAGCTACCATATGACCCAGCAACCCCACTGCTAGGCATATATCAGGAGAAAACTGTAATTCGAAAGGATGCATGCACCCCGATGTTCACTGTGGCACTATTTACAATAGCCAGGACATGGAAGCAACCTAAATGTCCATTGACAGAGGAATGGGTAAAGAAGATGTAGTACATATATACAATGGAATATTACTCAGCCATAAAAAGGAGCAAAGTAGTCTCATTTGCAGAGACGTGGATGGACCTAGCGACTGTCATACAGAGTGAAGTAAGTCAGAAAGAGAAAAATATCTTATAATATTGCTTTTATGTGGAATCTTGAAAAATGGTACAGATGAACTTATTGCAAAGCAGAAATAGAGTCACAGATGTATAGAACAAATTTATGGTTACCAAGGGAGGAAGAGGGGGGGTGGAATGAATTGGGAGATTGGGACTGACATATATACACTACTATGTGTAAAACATAACTAATGAGAACCTACCGTATAGCACAGGGAACTCTACTCAGTGCTCTGTGATGACCTAAATTGGAAGGAAATGGAAAAAAGAGTGGATATATGTATACGTATGACTGATTCACTTTGCTGTACTGCAAGAAACTAACACAATATTATACAGCAACTATACTCCAATAAAAATTAATAAAAAAACCATTTTGGCTCTTTAAGCTTTTAATAATTTTTAGAGTAGTTAATTGATGATTTTTGCCTCTTTTATAGTATTCCTTAGGAGTAGGCATCATTTTCCTTTTATGATGGGAATTTAAATAATTTTCTCTGAAGCTACGTCTTGCCCCATTTAGAGTACTGTCTTCCTTTGCTGAGCTTTTATAGTAAGGAAATGTAATGCAGACCAGAAAAGTTTTATTGAGAGTCCTGAAGATTAGGCAGGAAATAATACTGACTGGGATTACTTAATAGAAGATTAAAGTGTGCCATCTTAAAAATAATGAAATACTTGGTTTTATCTTCTGCCGGAAAATATAGGCATAACGAAAATTAAATGGCTGTTAATACTGAGAAAAAATTAGGTGCTTTACTAATAGGCCCTAATTTCACTTACAAAATTCACTTCTATGAAAGGTCAAAGAGTACCCAGCATTTCCAAAGACACATTTAATTTAATGACTTTCAGAAACACACACTGTGGATAAAGATAATAATGAGGCCCATAAAATTTCATGCTTTAGTGTTTAGGTAATTGCTTGTTAAATTAAGAAGGTATTTTCTTCCAGACATGGGTATACCCCTTTCTTTTTTGGTTAAGAATATAATGAAAGTTTGCATCTAATCTAGCTGAGTAGTATTTTGGCTATCTGACAATTATTCCAATAATAGTTGTAGTGGGTTAAACTAGTTTATTTATAACCAATTGAAGAGAATGAAATAGTTGGTAATTATATAGTACTGTTATCAGAAATTACTTTGATTCAAGTTTGCACACGAAAAAATACATGACAAAGATGGCCTACTTTGATTGGTGCATGTAAACAAGAAAATGTTTATATGATACCTTTTGCCAAATTATGATAACAGAATAACTCAATAAATCTATTATTAAAAGCTTAGTAAAAACTATTCAGTTAATAAAAATTATTTTACTTGGAGCATTCAGTTAAAAATAATTTTTTAGAGTACATTATTAAATTACGTTAATACGTTAAACATGGAGTTTTGGGGACAGTGCTTTTATAGTATGAAAAAATATGAGTATCTTGATATTTTATAATTTAATTATATATTTTGATATGCTGCTTTCCTGAAATGGGGAAGTTAGTCACTCTGCCATCTCATTAAGGAAAAGCATTTAGTAGTGTGTTCTTTATGATATACGAATCTAAATAGAATGTTTCACTGAATAACTTACTTCATTGTACTTGAAATAGAATTTATATATTTGGTGTCTGCCTTAATAAAAGTTTTTCTTAAACACAACAATGCTCTACTAATATAATGAGAAAATACTATATAGTTTAAATATTAATTGCTTATATGAATATTTCAAACTTTATTTTTTAGTACAACTTTTATTTTCCTTATATTAAGCAAATGGGCAGCAGGAAGGTCATAATAGGAGAAGCATCACCATGAAATGAATTTAAATTGTTTCACTGAGTAGACTTCATTTGTGCAAACAGAAAGCAAGTCTCTGAAAACCAGTTTAATGGTCAGAAAAACTTTATAAAGTCCAATACTTCAATCAGTTGCTATGCTTTCTTTCCTGGGATGAGTACAAATAGAACTTTAAGTGTATATTTAAAAAGTGAGTTGATGCAGTGCTGCACATTTGTGGTTCTGCTTAAGAAACTCTGCAATATTATTTTTCTAAGTTTTTTTTAACCTATTATGGGTTTACATTTCAGATAAGATAAATAAAATATAAGCTCATGAAGTAATTCATCAAGTTGTTGTAGACTCAAAATGGAATTTTAGTAGACTCAAAATAGATGTTCATAAAGTTTAAATTCTTTTATAAAGATATACATAAAGATCAGTGTTACTAATAATCATGTATCCTGATATTTTTGATCCCTTAGAGGATATTTACCTAGTGGCATGCCCCCTATTTTAGGTAGATAAATGTAGCTGTTTGAGGAATTGAATATATCTGTTCTGCTATACTAAATAGTAGTATGATGATGATGATGATGGTGATTACAGTAACATTTATTGAATATTTTCTATGTGCAAGATAGTATATAAGACACTTTACATACTTTTCTTGTAAGTGAATGTGAATTCAAGTGATGTTCTTGTGTTTTCACAACAAAATGCCAACTCAGCCATTTATCTTTTCTAGTCATTCTACTTAAACTCTCTCCTCCTTTTCACTCACTTCTCTACTCATTAGGCACATTTTGGTGGCAGAGGAGTTCTCTCTTTTGTTTGGTCCATCTTCTCTCACACATACACACAGAGTTAAAACCTGGAAAGAATAAACTGTTTGTTTATCTAATAGTTGGAATATTCCACAGATGATTTTTCAAGTCTCAATATTTTAATCAACATTTTCTTGTGCCTTCAAGATTGTTGGCATGGAAATGAAGTTGCGGGTTAGATGGTTAGACCATGAAGTACTGTGACACAATGTTTATTTACATGTGGTCAAAACTACAACATTGACAGTAGAATGAAGAACAATACAGGTCATCCAAAATAAGTGGGAGATGGTAGGGGAGAAAGAAAGAAACTTGGAAGAATGGAAAAGACACTTTCACCATATGCTATGTGTGGCTTGATCTTGCAGCAAGAAGTCTCACTGATCATAATATGTGCCATCAGAAGTCTGAAAACCTAAACTCATACCACTGCTCTGGCAGTATCCCAGCCACCATTCCTCAATGATTGCTCTGACATAGCTCCTAAAGCAGAAATCTATTGCATGCATTTATTTCATATAATCTGAATTTTGAAATATGAGAGGCAGATTTATTCCATTCTGATCTTTTTGTGAGCTGTCAGTACTTTAATTTAATCCATCCATTTTTCAGAATGTTAGAATCTCAGTGCAGTAGCACTTTGTCAGTTAACTAAGACTGTTAGATAACCACTTTTACATTATAAATTATATTTTACATTATTACATTGAAACTAACTTACATTGTAGAGGTGGGGGAAACATTCCCATTAATTTTTTCACGTACGACTTGGGCTGAGAAAGAATACTCTCGCTTGCTTTATGCCAGGGATCTACAGAAGATATATCCAGTTGAAGAATGCTTCTGTATCACAACACTGATATTGAAGACTTTTCTCATTAAGTTACCAATTATTTTAGTAATATGATCTGTAGGTGGTGTATATTTTTCACATGCCTTACCAGAATGAAATCTTGGTTTTCTAGAATTTATACGCTTTCTTTTTTACAATTATCAGAACTAAGTAGCCCACTTAACCATATATTCAAGCAAGTTCAGAATTAAATTTTGTAAAGTCTTTTCCTTTATTTGTAATTATTTTGAATTATCCTTTTTTATATGTATTTCAATTTTATAAACAAATTGTCTTTGAAAATAGATGGATTATGTGTTATTGTGGCAGCATACCTTTAATTTTCCTTTATTTAAATGAAATGTGAATAAATGATATTTTTGAAACTACAGGTTTTAGCCTGTTCATTCCCCACCCCCATATATGTTATGTTGGTTGGGATATTTCAATGAGAATTATAATGGAATCTTTGCTTTTCAATAATCTTTTGAATTGCTTAGTACTGGATTTGAACTGATAAGTAAGTAATTTTTTCAGAAAAGAATTAGCAGTGATTTTTAAAGTTGTTATTATTTTTATTTTTCAGCAAGGCTAGAGAAGATCTGCTGAAAACTCAGAAAGAACGTGATTTTCATCGAATGCACCACAAGAGAACAGTCCAGGAGAAAGACAAATTAATTAATGACCTCAAAGGGTAAGCTGCTAGTATTTGTTGGCATATTTATTAAAGAACTATTTAATTTGTGTTAAGCCATTTGGCCATGGAAGAAGGTTCCAGGTAAAGTTATTCATTCAGCATTTATTGAGCATCTACTGTGTGCCATGTGTTTGATACAAAGATGAGCAAGTTTAGGTCCTTGCTGTCAAGGTTCCCAGAGACTATTAAGATGTGTGATGGGGGAGGAGTTAAACAGAAATATAGTGAAATATACTGCATTGTTTTTATGCAAGCCAAGAGGTGGTCACCCCAACCAGATTGGAGAGTGAGATGGTTCAGGGACCTATTTCTAAAGGAAATGCATTCTAAAGTATGAGTTAACAGAGTGAGAGAGTGGGGTCAGCATCCTGTGCAAAGGCACCAAGTCAGTGGAGGAACATGACATGTTCGCCAAATTGTAAGCATGGAGAGCAAAGTGCAGAAGCAGCTTGACAAGGACGAGGTGGAGGGGACCACATACTGCATAACCTTGAATTTATCCTAAGGCTTTTAGAAGTTACTCTAATGATACTCAGATTCACTTCCCTCTGCCCTCTTCCTCTCCCTGACCCCGCCCCCCCCGCCAAATAAGAAAATAATTTATAATCTCTAACTAAAATTCTCCTTTGCTTGTTCTAGGGCAGTGCTGCCCAATAGAACTTTCTGTAATATTATAAATATTTTATATCTGCACTCCCCCATATGATAGCCATTAGTCACATCCTCTACTAAGCACTTTCAGTGTGGCTAGTACAACTGATGAATTAAATTGCTGATTTTATTTAATTTTAATTAATTTAAGTTTAAATTTAAATAGCCACATTTGGCTAGTGACTACTGTATTGAACAACATAGCTTAGGGGTGGTCAGGATAATTGCTGTCTTTTGTAGTGATTATGGTCATTATGGCTATTATGATTTCTTAATTATAGGCTGTCTCGAAAGAATCAATGTACTTTCTAACTTAGCAATATATTAGAAATCAGCGTTTTTCTGATTTTTCTTAATTGAATCTCTATAGAAATCAAACACCAGTTTAATGAAAGAGAGATTGCATTAACTTGACAAAAAGGCCTTGAGAGTGTTTATTCATTGACTTTAATCAATGCTTTTGGTTTCATATTTTGGTCTGAATTATTTTTTTGGTTCATAAAATTGTTCCAAGTCCAGAAAAATTCAGAAAAAAATCTTTGAAATGATTTGTTTTCCTCTTAACAAAAACATTAATTGGGAAGTAGTACAATGTAATGGAAAGAGCTTGGATTTTGGAGTCAATTAGACATTGGAAGCCTGGCTCCACTACTTACCTTTGTGTGCTCATTGTAATTCTGTTTCTTATCTGTAAAAATTGTCATAATAAAAGTACCTAATATAGTGTCTGGAACATAATAGATAGTAAGTACTCTGCACATACCCTAACATTGAAAGTATGTGCTAAATATATACTATTTCATGTAGATTTCCCTTTTGCATTTTTATACAGGTCTCTTTTTAGAACTGTATATTGTATTTTGTTTTAAAAAATTTTATATTTTAATGTTTGGGAATTAATTTTGTATCTTTTATATTTGGGAGTTATTCTACTCTCAGGACAATAAAGAAGCCTGTGGCTCTTCTGAAGTCATGTAGAAGTCTATAAAGGTAGTGAAGCTTTTTCTTGTACAAAGATAACTAATTGCTGTGCCTTCATCAGGGTGAGGTACCCATTTGCCCAGAGGAAAAGCCCAAAGGTATTTTAGTAGTTGTGTGTGTGTGTGTGTGTGTGTGTGTGTGCATACATACACATACACATACGTGAGTTTGGATCACAGTACATTCTTCATGGGAAACATCTCAGGTTTGAGTCCATTCTCACCCTCTGTGCTGGTACAAGCAGGCTTCAGTACTTCAGTTACTTGGGTTGATGACAGTCACAGAGCACCTTTGTATCCAGCTGTGGCAGCTGAAATATGATTGTTCACGGTTGCTGATGTTCTATTCATGGTAAATTGTTGTTTGAGTTTTTGTTTTAAATTATTTTTTTGAGACTTCTAGCCTATGTGTAAAATATATCATACTTGTTAAATTTCCTAGAATGTTTAAAGAGAATACTATTATAATTTATTTCATGTAAAAATTCAGCATTTTCAGATTATACTTTTTGTAATCCTTAGGGGCCCCAGTGAAGAAATCCACATTACATTGGAATATAACTACACTTAGTGTATATTCAGATAGCCTTTATTTCCATATTTAATCAGTAAGAATAATGTCTCCATTGGACCATCTGGATAAATCACTAATATATTTTTTCTAAGGACCTAAAACAAAATTTCGTTGATGACCTGAGAGTCACAAAAAAACTAGTCATGAAGTTAATCAATCACCAGTGAAGTTAATCAGTCAGCAGTGAACACCTTATCTTGTAATTGTGCCGTTGCATAATAAATCAGCTATAGAGAAGAGGGTTTTTGATTCCAGGATAAGTTAGGGTCTGAGTTCTCTGTGTCATATTTTACCCAAATATTTCAATGATGTGTCTTTTTATCATAAACCACAAAAAGTTAACCTTAATGTTTTCTCTAAATTGTTCAACTAAGTTGTAATTTGTTGCTTTTACCTGTCAATTTTTCAGAATTTCCTGTTTAACATGAGTGACTTATTATGAATGTACTTATTTTCAGAATTTTTAATACCAACAATTAGAACTTATAAGTGGATGAATTATGAGGTTCTTATGGAATTTATAAAACAGTCACACTCTTTCAGTCTGATTAAACAGAAGATTTCTGTGAATGTTGTTTCCTTGTTATATCTTATTGGTATTTATGTGTTGCTAATTCTTTGCACAGAGGATAATCCAGTCATGTCTCATGAATGAGTAGATGCCAAAATCATCAATAATGTTTATACTTCAATTGCCCACAAACTCAGCACACAATGTTTTGTGTATATAACTCTATACCTGAATATGTGTTTACAAATGTATAAATGTCCCTAGAAGTGTATAGTATATAGCAAAATGTATATATGCTAAGTACATTAAGTAGAATAGGGGATGAAATTATACATACTACTTATATCTTTTATTTTATTACTCTCTCTTGCTTTGCTGAGTGTGACTGAATTAATACACACTAAGTATAACATATATATAAAATACATATTATTATATATAATATAATATAAATATATATCGTAACTTTAATGCTTAGGTTTTATTACTGTCATCAATGAAGTATAATCAAAATTATGTTGAGAAATATGATTTATAAATCAATGGCTTTCATAAATATATTCATGAAAATATTTTATAAAATGAGGACTACTGTTTTAATTTTTTAATAAAAACAAATGTAAAATTATTTTGGGGGACTTCTGCTTTGAGTCATATCAGAATAACTGGTATAAAGCTAGCTCTCCAGCTGGTACTGGACTAGCTGTCCACTGTAATGAACTACAAAACTGGACAGAATTTTTGGTGGTGTTTTTTAGAGTAGAACTGGGATGTCTGAGAGGAGGGAAATACACAAAGTGAGCAGCATGATCAGCCCAGATTTCTGTCTGGAGGCACTTTGCAGAAAATAGTATGACAAGGTGGGACCCAAGCAGACCACGGTAGTCTTGACGAGCTGACGAGGCAGAGGTCAGAGTTCAGGGCTGCTGAGAGAGCTAGAATTTGCAGGACAGGGTGCGCAAAAGGAGGGAGGTACATGAAAAGGTACTTGAGAAATATCTGTAGTGGTTCCTTTTAGTCTTTGACCAGATACTAAGTTGTGGAAGTACATGGTAAGAGGACATGAAGCCTGCAAAGAACAGCTCCTGGGCAACTGTGTGCCAAATGGAGATTCCAGAGATTGCAGATGTAGGAGTTCTGACCAGCTACAATGGAGAAAGCTCACTGAATACTCTGAGCACTCAGTTAAGACCCTGGATAAACCCTGCCATAGGAGCTGAGCTATTCTAGTCTTGGAGAAGGAACTATTTTAGACTTGCCCTATAAAAAGCTTAAAGGTAAACTTCGAAAGGCCTCTGCAGCAGCTTGCAGCACAGCTGAAGTGTTAGCTCTTTCTAGGGCAGGAGGGCCACCTCTGCAAGCCCATAGGGCCTGAGGAGGAGCACTACAGAAACAACATTGTCAGGGACATCCTGAGAGCCAGAGAAAAAGAAGTCATTTCATATTGATGAGAGTCAGTTCATCAGAAAGATATAATATGCATGATTCTAATATAAGACTTGAAAATATATGAAGCAAAACCTGATAAAGCAGAAAGGAAAAATAGATACTTCCATAGTTATAATTGGAGATTTTAACATTCCTCTTGTAACAATTATTAGAAAAATAGGCAAAAATTCTCAAGTTGACAGAACAGGACAAATTAATTGTGCATAATTGACATTTCTTGAATTCTGTCAATACTTTGGACTTTTCAAGTGCCTATGGAATGCTCACCAAAATAGGTCGTATGCTGAGCCATAAAACAAATCTCTATAAATTTCAAAGAATTGATATCCGTACAAAGTATCTCTGACCTCAATCAAATTAAATTAAAAATCAATGACAAAAAGCTCTGGAAAATTTCCAAATACCTGGAAATTAAGTAACATATTTCTAAATCACCCATGAATCAAAGAAGGAAATGAGAAAATATTTTGAACTGAATGATTTAAAATGTAACATTAAAATTTGTGGGATTCAGCCAAAGCAGTGCATAAAGTGAAATTGATAGCTTATATTAGAAAAGAAGAAAAATTTAAACCAGTGGTCTAATCTTGTACCTTAGAAGCTCAAAAAAGAACAATTAAATACAAAGAAAGAAAAAGAAGATCAGAAACCAATAAACTAGCAAAGGTATAAACATAAGAAAAATTCAACAAAATCATATATTGGTTGTATAAAAATATAACAAAACTGACAAAATTGATAATAAAATTGTCAAACCCTAGATATACTAATTATCACCAAATGTTGGCAAAGAGGTGAAGTAACCAGGAGTCTCATATATTGCTGTTGGAAGTATAAATTACGACCCAGCAATTCAACTCCTAGGTATGGTTTCTAAGAGAAATGAGGGTACATAACCAAAAATATCTTATATGACTTGTATAAGAATTTTCATAGAAACTTTATTCATAATAGTCCCAAACTGAAAACAACTCAGTTCTTCATCAGCATAATATTGGATAAACACATTGTAGAATATACATACAAACGAATAGTACTCACAGTAAAAAGGAATGAATTACTGATATATACAACAACATGGAAAGATCTAAAAAAAAAATTATGCTGAGTGAAATAAACCAGTTTCTGAAGAGAACATATTCTATGATTCCAAGTATATGAAGATCTAGAATCTCCTGAAATGTTAGAAATGCTCTATATTTTGATAACAATGTGGACTACCTGGGCATGCATGAAAACTCTGAACTGTAATACTTAAGATCTATATATTTCACTCCATGTAAATCACACTTCATAAAAACTAAAAAATATTTTGAAAGCATTTTCAAATAAAACAGATTCTTAAAATTTATATCATATGTTGAGATGAATTGAGATATCAAAATATTTTATACTTAATTTTCTTAATATGAGGTTATTCATACTTATTTTCAAGACCATCCTTAATTTTGATGTGAATGACACCCTTTCTGTTTAATCATCTATTGTTTGTAGCCCTTGTCTTTTTGAAAATTGTTTCTGGATTAAAGAAACTGCAATTTTGTTTTCTGTCAATGAATAGCAGCAACTTCTGGGTGCATACTTGAATACAGCAAAAGTAAACAGAAAACTAGCTAACTCAAGAGAAATGCGACTTTCCCATCTCCACCTAGGTTGCAGGGAAGTTGCATGCCAAATAATACTTTTTGCACTTCTTGGCTCTGTTGTGTTGACCTTTATATGGTTAATTCATTTCTTATTCCAATGCAAAAAAATAGAAAAAAAGATTTAGGTGTTAGATGGAAATCACTGATTTAACTCAATTACCCTTTAAGACGCCCTTTATTTTTCATAGGTTGAAGTTACATTACTCATCTTATGAACCAACTATAAGAGTATTATATGAGAAGCACCATGCTTTACTGAAGCAGAAAATGCTGACCTCTTTGGAAAGAGACAGAGCAGTGGAACAGGTAAAGAGACCATCCAAGCTACCTGAAAATGATTTTTAACCATTTATTTTTTATAACATTATTAGAAATACTGGTTTTGTTTCTGAGTTAAATTTTAAAAGATTTCCCCCAATTGTCATGCTGTAAAAAAGATTAATTTGGAAACATCCAGGAAAAGTATTTTATCCATTTTAAAACTACAAAGATTATTATTGAATTAAAATTATTTAATTAAAATATAACTTTTTAGGAGATTATTAAAATATAGTTACAGAGAAGAACTCAGCCATTAAAACATAACAACGTTTAAACTGGGTTTTAAATGCCAGCTTTGACAGCTGTAAACCTGGACCTTACCTAAACACTTTAAACTCAGATTTCTCATACATAAAGTATAGCCACAATGACCTATCTTTTAATATTGTTGTGAAACTTAGATGGGATAATGAATAGAAAGTCCATGCAATTCACCCCCAAATGAATATTTGAAACACCTAGTTACTGACCCAATTTTCAGTCATTTTTGCTGTTGACACCCTTTTTCATTCTTCTTGCAGGGTTTTTGTATAGGCCTAGGCCTAGGGTAGTGGTGAGGAATCTCTAGTATAGAATTCAAGAAAAATGAAACAAAATGTTTCTTGGCCACATTAAAAATATGTAACACTTTATTAGAAAATATAAAACTGCTACTATGCTTAACATTCTTTTATTGTTTTCTGGAGATTTTAATTTTTGATCAAACTTTCAGAAGCTACAGAAGCTTGCACGATGGTTACAAAAGTTTGAATGATTTTATTAAGACTACTTAAATCAACTGTATATTGTCTTTTCTTGAGTGTAATCTTCAGCTACTAAAATGAAAACATCACTTGTCTCCTTGTTTCTTTGTGCTTGAAATTTAATTGTGTATTCTTGAATGTATGAATTGCATTAATGGTAATATTGCATAAAAATAGTTTAATAATAGTTTACATTTTTATGGTACTGTATTGTCAAGCCTTCAGAATTTCATCTCTTTGCTCTTTTTCATCTAACCTGTCCCCACAGCCTCCCAACAAGAGACACAATTCTACAACCTGGAACACTGTGAGCTAGATTCAGGTTGCTCCTGCTTCTTTTCCTGCCACAAACCAACTTAGACTTTTGCTCCTCATCTTACTCTCCTTTTCCCCCTGTTCTCATGCTCATCTCCCTATTACTCTTCTCTCAGGAGTAATCCATCAGTCCCCTGGCCATACATTCCCAAGTGACCACGTATACTTTGGCATCTCTGACAGACCACTCAGACTAAGTTTCAATATTCAGGGATATCAGGGCCTTCCAGGCATCCATGATGGCAAGTGCCTACACTCCCCTCCAGATTGTTGATTTCTGCATCTGCCATCTATCTATCACTGGACTGGATCTTCCAGTCAATATCACTGTGATTAGGGCTAAGTTATCTTCCTAGAATGGCCATCAGTTCCCCTATCTCTAACATGAGGTTAGATCAAAGGCCATATTAAGGACATATTTAGGCCACATACAGTCTTTGGGTTTCAGATGGCTCATCACTGGTTTAGTTACAAGAGCTAAGGATTAGGAGTGATAGGAGTCAGTCCCAGCTGTGCTGCAAAGTAGCCATGTGAACATTCAGGTAACTTTACATATATGTCTCTTTTCTCATTCATTAAACAAAGATAAAATTACTTGCCTTATGATTGATATGTATCTAAAATGAAAACATGTTTAAAAATGAAAATCATTCTCTCTATGAGGAAGGGTTGAATTTTACACACTACCATTCAGATGTGTAAAGAACTGTGTCTTCATTATCTACAACTTATTTTGTCTTTGAACCCCTACTCCTGCTGAAGGCAAAATAAAACATAACCTGCTATTAAAGACTATCCAGATCTTTCTGGGTTAAAACAGTCTCTTTGAGTTTAACACAGGGTGTTTGAATGTTATATTAACTGATTGTTTAGGTAAAACATATCTGTCAGTGTTAATTTTCTGTCTTCAGATAGCATCCTTTTCTTCTCACTCTTCCCAGATGGCTCCTAGTACAAGAGACCCCTATGTGTCCACTGGCCCGAAGTCTACATGCTATCCTTTCAGCCTTCACTTTCTAGTGTAGTGTGACTGGTTTGGTTATATTCCTGGTGTTTAGGTACATGGTTCTGGGTGGTTCTTTTGAGTGTGAACCTAATATACCTTGCTTATTCCATGGCCTCTGCTACACCATCTGTGAGATCCTTAACATCTGGACCTCATTGTCCTGACTCTCATTCATTGTCATTTCCTTATCATTTCCTTAAAAACCTTATCTTAATGACCATTTAAAGGCTTTTTATTTATTTATTTTTGGCTGTGTTGGGTCTTCGTTTCTGTGCGAGGGCTCTCTCCAGTTGCGGCAAGCGGGGTCCACTCTTCATTGCGGTGCGCGGGCCTCTCACTGTTGCGGCCTCTCTTGTTGCGGAGCACAGGCTCCAGACGCGCAGGCTCAGTAGTTGTGGCTCACGGGCCCAGTTGCTCTGCGGCATGTGGGATCTTCCCAGACCAGGGCTCGAACCCGTGTCCCCTGCATCAGCAGGCAGATTCTCAACCACTGCGCCACCAGGGAAGCCCTTAATGACCATTTAGCTTACTGTGTTTCTCTAAACATATAGACTTCTCAAATACTTTGCATGAAGAAGGGTTAGATTTTAGAATTTTTAATGCTATTTAGTTTGTATATAAGAGTGAAAGTATACTGTGAGATGACAAAAATCTAATAAGTATGTGTTTTCAAATTCTTTTGATAGATAATAAACAATGTAACTTTTATTTATTTTTAAAAAATATTTATTTAATTTATTTATTTAATTTATTTTTGGCTGTGTCAGGTCTTAGTTGAGACACGCAGGATCTTTGTTGCAGCCCGCGGGATCTTTCGTTGCGGCGCACAGGCTCTTCGATGCGGCACGTGGGCTTCTCTCTAGTTGTGGCGCCTGGGCTCCAGAGTGCGTGGGCTCTCTGGTTGTGGCACGTGGGCTTAGTTGCCCCGAGGCATGTGGTATCTTAGTTCCCCGACCGGGGATCAAACCTGAGTCCCATGTATTGGAAGGTGGATTCTTTACCACTGGGCCACCAGGGAAGACCCGAACTTTTAAATTTATTTAAGTCTTATGGAAACATCTATAATTTAATTAGTTTCAGCTTTACAAAATTACCGAAAATGTCCAAAATTCTGAATTAGAGCCCCATGTTTCAAAAAAGATAAAATATAATTTATTTGTTCGTATATATATGTATAATAGATTACATTTTATCGTTTTTGGATCATGGGACTCAATTTAGGATAAATTCTAAAAGATACATACATATATATGTATGTATTTCTAGGTCTGTCTGCTGAGAGGTTCTAGAAGTAATGACACTGTGGTAGCAACAAGTATACCCAGTGCCCAATATCAATTTCTAATACTATTCTCCAATAAGAGGAAGTAGTTAGTGCTCCTTGGAGAAGTGGCTGATTGTAGTCTGGGCAAGGAAAATACAAGATGAGCCCGGGTGAGCATTTGGGGCATCGTGTTGTGCTAGAAAGTACGAAATGTTCATAAGGTAAAAAAGAAAACAAGGAAGGAAGCAAGGAAAGAAGGAAGGAAGGAAGGAAAGGAGGAAGGAAATACCCAATACGATAATGGAGTATGTCAAAGGACAAAGGAACTATTGTAGGCAACTATAGATGGACCACCAACCAAATTTGGTTTGGATGTTGAGCCTGATGATGTACCATGGTAATGCATGGCATTAACAGGGGAAACAAGGTATACAGGAATTCTCTGCACCATATTTGCAACTTTTATGTAAATTTTACACTATACTAAATAAGAAATTCATTAAAAAATTTTATAATCCATTTGGCATATAATCCATTTGGCATCCAAGAATAGATATAAAATTTTCACTTTTTTTTCCCACCCAAGCATTTCATGAGCACTAATCCATAGATTACAAATTATTATCTGCTATTTTCCATTAATAAAGAAATGTTGCTACTCAATGATAGTAGAAAAATGTGTGTATCTGTATATAATTAAATAGATGATATTTTGTGTTGGTATAATCATATAAGGGATGAGATAGCTTTTTAAGGTTGAATTTTTAATTTAAGTCTGTTGTTCAGGAAATATCAGTAAATAGTATGCCAACAAACTAACAAATTGAATAAAACAAGGAGTAAGTTTGTGGGTGGAAAATGAGTTAAGAGTTTTAGGATAACAACAGTCTCTTCATATTTTACTTCCCAAGTAATACTTACCTCATCTTTTATGGACATAAAGATGAATTAGGCTGTTGTGAAGCAATTTCAACAGAGGAGAAAACTCTCTCAGGGTAGACACCTGAGTAATTATCATTAAAAGTGTGCAACGAGTATTGTTGTCTCAGGAAACTATGCTGTGAAATAAATGTTTCAGACGTTTACCCATAATAGATACTTAATACTTGCCGTGGAATTGAATTTAAACTTAAAATTATGTTTTCTTTTGTTGCAATTAATGTTTAAATTTTTAAAATACATAGGAATTAATCCAAGAGAAATGAATGTTTTCTATATTTTGTAATCAGTATTTAAACATTGCATTTTTAACCCATTTTTTGAGTTATTTAGTATATAACCTCATATCTTTGGATTTTACTTTTTAGATTTCTGGACTTCAAGAAACACTGAAGCATATGGAAATAGGGCATAGTTTCCGTGCTCCTGAAATTAGAGGTAAAAGTGAAATATAATAAAACTAATTTATTATTGGTTGGTGATTTTTCAATCTTATCAGAACTCAAAATGCTGATAGGGTGACTTCTCAACCCTATATTTGAGGTAACTATTTTTAGGCATTGGAAAACATCACAAGTCACAGAAGACAAATGATAGAAGGAAAATTTGTAAGTTGAGCTTCACCATCATCATGACTTTTGTCTGGGAAGATTCCCAAACCAAACTCTATGGCGATGGAGGTCAAGAAGAGCATGGCAGTCCTGTTTGAACTGAAGAGGCAGACTATAGTTCATAAGTTGTTGAAGCATCTAGAATCTGTAGGACAGGGCACCAGATAAGAGGGTGCTGCAATGAACAATGGCCCAGCTTGTGAGAGAGTGTACTATGAGTCCTTAGTTGATGGCTGGGCTACACATGCAAGACTACTTGAGACTTGCCAGAGAGAAAAGACTCTTTAAGATTAAGAGGGGACCAGTGATGCTATATTTCTGTTTTGTGGCAGTACCATACTGTTTTGATTACTGTAGCTTTGTAGTATAGTCTGAAGTCAGGGAGCCTGATTCCTCCAGCTCCATATTTCTTTCTCAAGATTCTTTTGGCTATTCTAGAGATTGTCATACTGAGTGAAGTAAGTCAGACAGAGAAAGACAAATATATGCTATCACTTATATGTGGAATCTAAAAAAAGGGTACAAATGAATTTATCTACAAAACACAAATAGAATTACAGATGTAGAAAACAAACTTATGGTTACCAGGGGGTATGAGGGGGATGGTAAATTGGGAGATTGAGATTGACATATACACACTACTATATATAAAATAACTAATAAGGACTTACTGTATGACACAGGGAACTCTACTCAGTACTCTGTAATGGCCTATATGGGAAAAGAATCTAAAAATGAGTGGATATATGTATATATATAACTGATTCACTTTGCTGTACACCTGAAACTAACACAACATTGTAAATCAACTATACTCCAATAAAAATTAAAACCAGTAAAAAAAAAAAAAAAAAAAAGAGGGGACAAAGGATTCTAGTTGTCAAGCAGTGATGAGATATATTGGCATTCTGGCCAGGCCTGGATGGAAAGACCTCTTCAACACCTTGGTGACACCATATTAACATTAACCATCCTGTACCCACCCTATAAAACCAAAAAGAAAGCTTACACAGGATTCCTAGGGGAAACAGAGTTTAGAGTTTGAATTTTGCCAAGTTAGCGAACCTTGGGGAATATTTAGGGCTTTCCATGGATCCACTCGAACAGAGCATAAAATTAAGCCTGGAATTCAAGGTGATCATCAAAAAATTAAACTGCTTACTAGAACAGAAATCAGTACCTTTCAGAGGAAGATAATTGTCCAGAGTCTTTAATAATCTACCTTCATACTGCTCAGTGTATAATTAAATTTTTCTAGTTATGTTATAGAAATTGGAAAATGTGATCCACAATCAAGACAAAAACAATAAATGGAAACCTATATTCGGATGGCCCAGGTGTTGGATTTAGCAGATAAAAATGCTAAAGCAACTATTTTTTAATATGATCAAGGACTTAAAGGAAAATATTACATTATAAATGAAGTGGTAGAGAATCTTGGCAGATAAATGGAAACTCAAAAAAAAAGGAAATAGAAATCTCTTACTGAAAAATATAGTAACTAAAATCAAAATTTTATACTTCACAATAGATTGGAGATGATGGAAGTGTCAGTGAATTTTAAGAGCCATCAATAAAAATCATCTATTCTAAAGAAGAGAGAGAAAAAAAAGGAAGGAAAATTTGCCTGTTTAACATACAAGTAATTGGAGTCCCAAGGGAAAAAAAATGAGAATGGGGCATAAAAATATTTAAAAGATGACCTAAAATTTTCCAAACTTGATGTAAAGCATATACTCATAGATCGAAAAAAAGCAGCTAACTATAAACACAAAGAAATCATGCCTGGATGCATCATACTCAAAATTTATGTGAGAAAATCTTGAAATCAGCAAGAGAGAAAAAACATGTTACCTACAGGGAAACAATAATACAAATAAAGGCTTATTTCTCATCAGAAATATTGGAGGCTAGAAACAATGAAATGACATCTTTAAAATGTAGAAAAATTTAATTCAGAATTCTATATTCAATAAAAATATCCTTCAGAAATTAGAGTGAAATATAAACATTTCAATACAAATGAAGTTGAGAGATTTTGTTGCAAGCCATTCTAAAGTACAGGAAATACTAAACTATTTTCTTGGGGCCAAAAGAAAAGTAAGCCAGAAGAAACTTAGATCTGCAGAACTGAATACTGTACAGAGATTTAGAAATGTTAGATTCTGGTTAATGTAAACGTTAAGATTTCCTCTTCTTAATTTTCTTAAAAGGAAAGTGACTGATAAAAACTAAAATTATAGCCTTGTAAAATAATGCTATATAAGGTATGTAAGGTATGTAAAGGATAAGAAAATAATAATTTGGGGGGTAGTGCAAATGTTCTATATCTTGATTTGAAGATATAAGTGGTTGGTTATATGCCTACTTATCTTTGTCAAAACTTACCCAACTCTACACTTAAAATGTATGCATTTTATTTTATGTAAATTATACCTCAATAATGTTGACTTAGAAAAGAATGATGGGAAGCTCTAAAATATAGAAAGACTGCAAAATGGTGAATTTTTAATAAAAATAACATTCTGGTATTTCCAGATGACTGTTCATTGTGTTCTCTGATTGATTAAGGCTTA
The DNA here is from genome assembly GCF_028564815.1 of Eubalaena glacialis. Taxonomy (NCBI): domain Eukaryota; kingdom Metazoa; phylum Chordata; class Mammalia; order Artiodactyla; family Balaenidae; genus Eubalaena; species Eubalaena glacialis. Next base: position 216,876,258 of record NC_083716.1, read on the forward strand.
AAAGAAATGTGTAGCATTCTCATATTCAAAAACTTTTTCTCAGCCTTGATTCAGTAGTTCCTTTCCTAATATTTTATATTAAAGAAATATCAGTTATGCTCAGTGATGCCTAGAGAGTCTATGCACAAGGATATTTATTGCACTCATATTTATAGTAACAAAACTATACAAGCAGTCTTAATCTTTAATCACAAGTGAATGTTTCAATATAGTTGATCATACAATACGAGAAAGTCTTTAAAAATCACACATAAAAAAATGTTCATATTAAAATATTAATGTTCAGAAATAAAAACATGTAGTATAAGATCATGTCTGTTAAATATGTGAAACACCAAAATGTTTACGTAAGTTTGTGTAATGTGATTATTTCTTCATTTTTTCCTTACTGCATTTTTTCAAAGAATATGTATTTCTGTTTACATCAAAAATTATTTTTTTCATATATATATAACTTTTAAGAAGAATACAATCAGATATAAATATGATGATGTGAAACTACCATAATTTCAGGAATTCTAACTCTCAGAATGAATAAAGATTGTGAAAAACTATAAATATAAGACGGCATAAAGGTTGAACTGTGCATTGAATTGATGCTTGCATCAGTTAATCTCTAAATGTTACGTTCTACTTATAAGAGTTTATGATTTTATTTATTTATCCTTGACATCTCTATTAAAATAAAATAATGGTTTATAGATAACTCCTTATGAAATTATCTCCTGGTATTTAATCTAATTTATAAATGAATATATTACATGTTTTTCTAGACTGACATTTATAAGTTACTTTGAAGATCAAGTTTGTAATTACATTTTTATCTGTGATGTTTTGAAGTGACTTTTGATCAAAAGAAATAAATTCAAGCCCAACATGAAGAAAACATGTTTTCTTTTTTTTTTTTTAGTTGCATGGTCTCAATTACCTGAATAAAAGTTATTCCTTAAATTCTGTACTGAATAATTTTGTGCTCCTTATAAACATGCCTTCTAGTTTTAAAGGACTTGCAGTTCCTAAGTTCCTTGTGGCATGCCAGCATTTGGCTGTGTGATCTCAGACTCTGTTATTACTCAGATTGGCTGATCAACTAGAACCTTACTTAGTCAACTTTGAAAAGAAGTTGGTTTATTGGTTAACTGGTGGTTCTTCGTAAATCCTGCTGTCCTTCACAATTATTTTAATATATTTAACTCTTTCCCTTTTCATTTTCTCATTTTGGCTTAATTTTTAAAATATTTTATCTGTCTGTCATTTGTCTACCTATTTTTTGTTCATTTTGAACAGAAGTTGGTATGGCAGTAGAAATTCTTCAGATTAAATGTAATTCGCCCTGTAGTTAGGAAACAATGACTTGATTGTCATTTACTATGAACTTTGGGAAAAAGACTAATTAATTGTTATTTAATCTGAATTTAAGGAATAAGATAAAACTTGGACTCACTTGGAGTAGTTATCAAAGAATTTTAAATGTACCATATTTTTTGACTATCAAAGTGATGCGCTTATTATAGAAAAATTTTAAATGATAAAATGTTTTAAAAATTATCCATAATTGCTACCACCTAGAGAGAATATTAATACTTTAGTAGTCAAATTTCTTACCTGAAAAGGGTTTATAATTTATAATTCTATATTTACTCTTGTCTGGTATGTAGAATAATAGAAAAATTCCTAGGAGAAACTATGAAATAGTGAATTATTATCAGCTAGATATTTGAAGTGATAGTTTTGTTACATTTTTCTTTGTTGTAATGGAAAGTAATATGTATCAAATATTTACAAGAAACTACACAGAAAGCACTTTAGTATTATATATTATGAGATAAAACTTTTTTTGTGCAAATTATATAAGCTCAAAAAGTTTATCAGTATGCTGGTTTTTATTATGTTTGTGTTAGCTGATATTTGATTTCATATGAGGTTGCAATTTGAATACAATGATACCTATTTCCAAAGTAGGTTATAAAAATACATATAATTGTATTTTATGATATCTTGTAATTTATGATAGGAAACTATGAATTCAGGAAGAACTTCTAGAAATTGGAAATGTTTTATGAAGTGAAAAACTGTGAAAGCTGACTTCAGCATCACAAACAGATGTCGTATATAGTAGAGCAAAGGTTTTAGTTTAATTAATTGCTTTTTAAATTGGGTACTTTTTGTTGCTCAGAATTTCACTACAAGATGTCAATTTCTTATGACTATATGTAGTATATGGTCTAGTTTAGAAAGATATATTATCATTTCAAATATAACCTCTTTCCCTTTATCTCTGTTACCTTTTTTTGAATTCCAATTAGATGTGTACTTGATCTCATTTCAGCTTCCTAATCTCTTAGATATTTTCTGTTTATCTCCCTGGGATAAACTATGGATAACTTCTTCAAAACATTTTTTTCAGTTAAATAATTCTTTTTTCAGGTGTGTTTAATCTATAATGGAGTTAGGGACTGGCACAATATAGGTACTTACGTATATGTTAAATGAATATATTCATGCGTATCTGACATTTAACCAGGGGCCTGAACATGTTCAGTTAACATTGATTGAATGTGTGCATACATGAAGAAATGGTTGAATGGGTGAAATTTAGCACTGGGAGTACAATAACTATAATTTCTATAAGTGAAAATTTGTTTATTTGATGTTTACTAAGGGATTGTACCTTCCTTGAGATAATGATTGTGCCCAAGTAAAATTTGGGAAACTGCATAGTAGCAGTCAGTACTATAGGCCTTTTCATTAACAAGCATTAGATGATAAGCATGAGGATCCTGTGATGGAGAAATGGACTTTGCCAGGGTGTTACTAAACATTAAGAAGCACTATGTGGAATGTGAAAATTATATGCACTTTTATGAATGTGACAAGGACCCAATGTTTGAGTCTCTCATTTGTTCTACAAATCTTTGTATAAAGTGATATTTATCTGATAGAGAGGGAATCATGTTTATTATTGGTACATTGAGAAATAATTAAGTGTTACTTTTCTTTCAATTACACATACACTATGCAATGTGTATTCTCATGTTTTGGTTGCAAATGTCGATTTTTTTCCTAAAATATTTTTATAAAGTGTAAATTCTTGTAATTTCATTTTGATTGTGGAACAACTACATATCCTCATATATAAACCAAGCCCTTTTTGATTTTTTACTTTCATTTATCCTTACCATTTTGTTTGTTTGTTTCTTGCTTTTTATTTTATTTCTTTCATGAAGTGGTTCTTAGTAATGTTTTGCATGCTATCTGAGGTCTGCTCGTATTCCTAGAATTATCTACTGGAATCCTGGATTTCTCTCCTTACTGCTTTCTCCTTTCTTCCCTGTAGATATTACTATACAAATTCTCCTTATATGTAAAGGGGAACAAAAGGTAGTGACCTTCACAGGGTTAATGACAGGATTTCATGAAATAATACGTGTAAATTGTTTAGACCAGTACCTGTTAGATAGTAAAACATCAATGAGGCATAAATGCTAGCGATTATTATTTTAAATTATTGTCATTATCAGGCTTTCACTCTTGGCTGTTGAAGAGGAAAATACAATAAAAGAGAATTCGAAGTGAAAATTTTTCTCTAATCTCCATGAGCTGTAATTGTTGCCTTTTCTCCGCACTTTGACTTCCAGATGCTGTGGGGCTCTAACTTGTGGCACAGCAGAGCGAGGACATGCAGTCTGGATACCCTAGTGTTAGAAGTTTTTAAAGTACTTTCATGTAGTACTAACTTATGCAGCATTCGGCTTTTATGTCATTGTGGGGATTATTTTGATGGTTTTCTTCCTTGAAACTGGTACTGAATAGGAAAAATTAGATCAGGAAAGAAACTAAATGTTAGCATATGCTTCCTTACTTTATAACATCAGGATTCTTTGAGAGCCTTGACAATGAAATCATCCACATATTTTTGGTGTTCATCATCTTTTCTCTATTATAAATTAATGTTATAAATTAGAACATTTAGTCACTTAATTATGAGTTAATGATTATAACCATATTAGTTATTTGAAATCAGCTGGCTGTTTAGAAATACAGGGGGAAATTATGTATACCTGAACATGTATATGTATATGGAAAAATGTGAAAAAGAAACAGACTTTTCCTGTCACTTTTCTTTTTCCCTCAGATGATTCCTGTAGGACTGCTCTTTATGTCCAGGAGAGTGTGGGGACCAATGTTACAACTATATTGGAATGTTACCCTGTGTTTTCTTTTCTTTTTTTCTCAACATTGTGAAGCATAGAGAATATTTTATTAATACAATATTCATTTAAAAATCTCTTGTTTAGGGCTTCCCTGGTGGCGCAGTGGTTGACAGTCTGCCTGCCAGTGCAGGGGACACGGGTTCGAGCCCTGGTCTGGGAAGATCCCACGTGCCGCGGAGTGACTGGGCCCGTGAGCCACAATTGCTGAGCCTGCGCGTCTGGAGCCTGTGCTCCGCGGCAGGAGAGGCCGCGATAATGAGAGGCCAGCGCACCGCGATGAAGAGTGGCCCCCGCTTGCCACAACTAGGGAAAGCCCTCGCACAGAAACGAAGACCCAACACAGCCATAAATAAATAAATAAATAAATAAATAAATAAAATAAATCCAAAGTTTAAAAGAAAAAATTCTCTTGTTTATTATCCAGTTCCACTTGGGAAATTTTGTCATTGCTTACCATTCTCTCCTTTGACCCCCTTCAACTTTTGTTTATAAACACATGAAACCTCATGATAACAGGAATTTAGATATAATGTAACTGGAGATCGGCTCACATGCTCTTCAACTGGCTCGCAATGCTGTTTCACTAACCTTGCAGCAATGCCACCCTGCATTTCTGGGAAATGAATTTGAGACTTCATTTAAAACATTTTAGTATGGTTTTAATATTATTAGTTTAATACTTCAAAAAATACGTGTATAATGAATTTGGCTTTCTTTTATTTTTTTTGGTTATAATATTTCTTAAAAACAGTATAAACATTAAGAGTAAATTGTATTATCTTATAGTTGTTCCGAATTGTGAAAAGGAAAATGCACCAGAAGGTCCTACTCAGAAAGGTCTTCGTGAAGCCAGAGAACAAAGCAAACGTAAAACAAAGATGAAAGTTAATACAAAGGTATGATATTTTTGTTTCCGTTAATTCATACTTAACTCTCAGATATTCAGATTCACGGACTTATATTGTGTCATTATTTTATTGGAAAAGGAATTTAGAAGTTATGTATTCCAAACCACTTGGTCTATAGATAGAAAATGGAGGTTCTTAAATGTTACTAGTAACTAGTTAATTGAGGGACACACATTTATTAGTGGCAGAGACAGCTCAGTGAATCACTCTGCCACTTACTCAAACTTAATCATGGCCATTTCTGCTCACCTGCTCACTCTTCTGCTTAAAATTACCTTTGTCCAAAAGAAATAACTATCAGATCATCCCTTATTTATTTTCTCATACTATAACTTCGAACTTTCATTTGTCTTTTCAAAAAGAAGAATGGAAAGAATTATACCCCATTTAAGAATCTCTTTATATCTGAGTGCCTTTGCTGTGCAGTCAGGATGAGAGTTAAAATCTTCAGTGATTACAGAAAAATGGTATTAAAAATGTCTGGTCAAAGAGATCAAAAATGAGGAAGAAAGAAGATTACACAAAACCTATGAAGGGTTTAGTTTCTTGTCATGAAAATTGCATAAAAGTTTAGCTGAGGTAATGAATGTTTTTATAAAGTAGTTGTTACCTTTGAGTTCTAAAATATCTGATATTCATTTAAAAATGAAAGCATTTACAAATATAATAACTTTTTTAGTGTAGTAATGCTATAAGAACAACAGATTTTTATGAATTCAAATAATCATTTACTTAGCTAATATCTATAACATTTTTCTTCCTCAAAGGTATGCATTGGAATCTAGTATCATATATAATATTTGAATAAAATACAGACTAAATGCTTTTAGTTTATACTAAGGCTTTGATAATCACTTTCTGGTGATATTTAGACTAGTATTTTACTGTTCCTCTATCATCAATACTAATTTTTTAGGTTTACGGTATTTGAGGGAAATCCCCTCTTTTAGTCAGCCTGCCTCAGGTTCCCCATGTCTCCAAGGTCCCATCAGGACAGACCCTCTTTTGTCACCATAAAGCTTTCCCACTTCTCCGCCTGCCTGTAATTTGAGTCTCTGCCTAATGCAGTCAGTGGCGGTAGATGACTCCATTGCTGTCACTAAGTAGTGCTTGTTCTAGTTTGGATAATCTTTATTTATCTCCACAGAGGTTAGTAAGTCAGGGAACAAATAAAAGACTCACAATAATAAAAAAATTCAGAGTTAAGGATTTTGGGTGTGATAGTGGTGGTTGTCATCAGAAACATTTTCATCTTCTGACATGGCATAGGCATTCTTTTTCAGGTAGTAAGTCATACTTAGAAATGACTGTTTCAGGTCAGTAGTTAAATATATTCAGCTCTGTGTCATAATCAAAATTCCAAACTTGCATGAGTTTCTTCTGCATTTAAGGATGTGTGAAGGGTGACTGTGGGCTGTCTGTAAGTGGGTGACAGGGTCAGCTGCCAGGGACATTGGAACAGAGCAGGCAGGAAGGCTCGGCAGGCCATAGCCCCAACAGTGGCCAAATAAATAGAGAAATTTTGGAACTTTGGGGTTAAAACACATTAGTATATTTGACAGAGGCTGCCTTTCCTACACCCCACCCTCACATCCTACCATTCTCTCCTATGGTATGGTGCCAGGTCTCATGTGTGTCGGGGGCAGGGGTGCTCTAATGTCATTCCAAGCTTTGCTCTTGTCTTCAATCCCAACATGTAAGTGTGTATCTCTCAAGATAGTTTGCCTCCTTTCATTAGGGATCAATTCTTGGGTTTTAGTCTACATGTAAAAGTTTTTATCGTGTATCCTCTGTATAAAAGTGAAGAAAAAATAGGGTAAGAGGAATGTTTTATTCACTTTTGCAATTTTAAAAGCAGTTATTTAATGAATTTTTCTGATGTTTTGCCTTTTCATTCAGGCAAAGTCAGGAAATCATTTAGGGTTTAAGTCAGAAAAAGAACTAGTTTAGATCGTTTGAACAAAATAACTTTAATACATGGAATTGATTACATAGGTGACAGAAGAGCTAAGATGTCATCTAGGGGGCAGGCAGACAACTCAGAGATTGTCAATGGCAAGACACTTTTTTTTGTGTTGGAGGCACAGTGGGAGAGCATTGTTACCAGCCTCGAGGAACTGGGTCCCTCAGGTAGGAGGACTGTGGAGGAAGAGGCTGTCTTGTAGGAGCTGAAGACACGGGAGGGATGCAGGGCATGGGGAGAGGAACTTCTAACGCACAATGCCAGGGGAGGGATTAGAAAGAACTCATTAATTAATATGTATGTAACAGAAATATTTACAGCTGAATAGTTTATTTCCAGCCATGACATATACTTGATATACTTCTTCCTTCTTTTATTTCTCATTCAGGGTTTGTGTTTTGCTTAGCCAGTGCTCATTGGGGTTCTTTATGTGGTGAGTGGACCCATGTCTTTAATCCTGAAGGGTCTGAGTATTTAGTGGTCCTGCTATCTTGGATTGTTATAGTTTTCCATTGATATTTACTACTTAACATGGATGTACTAAGGGTGTCCCAGATGTTTTTCTGGGTTCAAGAAGGTCCTCTCCAAATCCATCATTTAGCAGCGACCACGTCAAAAAGTGCAAAACTGTCACAAAAGTCTCTGAATCACTAGATGTCAGACTTAGTTTTAATCTGATGGTGCCTTCCCTCTTGCCACAATAGACGCATCCTTCTCTTTCGAACTAAGCCATTGAATAGCAGAGCCTAAGCTTGCTGGCACAGTAGGCAAACTCTTTGCAGGCTGGTTATGAGATGTAATAATTAGAGGGGCTACTTCTGTTGTTGTGAACCCTTGGTTTCCGTGACTGTGAGAACAACACTGGTGGTGTTTCTAAACTAACACTGCAGCTGATTTTTTAATAAGCTATTCTGCTATTCTATCAGGCCATCTGTTTCTGTGGGATGGCCTATCATTAATTCTGTGGGTGTTAGCCCATAACCATATTTCTTTTACTGTAAAATGCATACTTTGGTCATAAGCATGAATTGTATTTCATGACAATGTATAAGGGAATTTCTAAGTATTTGGATTGTGGTGCAGTCAGAGCAGTGAAAGCAAATATCCCATCTGAAATAGTAGTTGCCATTGTAGACCACACCTTATTAATTTTACAATAATCCACAGTCATTTTGTGAGATCCATCAATTTTCTGCAAAGGCCGAACTGGTAATTAATGAGGTTGCGATGGGTATCTATCCTCTATATCTTTGTACTACTTTATTGTGGCACACATATCTATAATTCCCACAGGACTGTGATTTGCTTTTAGTTTACTCTTTTGGTAGGGTTAATTTCTAGGGCTTCTGCTTGATCCGTCCTGCCATAGTAGCACTTACTTCGTAAAACAGTGAGCCAATGAGGAGATTTTACTAATTGACTAGTATGTCTATTCCAGGTGTACAGTCAGAAGCTGAGGAAATAACCAGGGAACGAGTCCACAGACCCACTGGGTTTACTGCGAAACAGACTTGAGCCAAAATACCATTTATCATGAGGCTATCATGACCTCCTAGTCTATTGGATGGTGTTTTTATGTTTCCAGTAAAGGGAATGCACTCAAAGTTAATATCTAATTATCTCTGAAAGGTCTGAAGTAAAAGAATTGCCCTTGTAAATGGCTCCTGTCCCTTCGGGGAAGACTTGGAAGGTGATTTAGAGTCAGGTTTTTGTTTTCCTAAGTGAACCTTGCATGATATGATGAATACATATTTGTCCAGTGAAAACAAATCAGTAACCCCTCCAAAATGAGAGAGGTTCAAAATAATGTCTGCCACCAGGTGGCAGGCTGGCTTCCCATGGTGAGGTGCCATAACAAGGGTTCCACTTTGGCTTCTGCTGTTGGCAAGCTGGACATTTAGCACTGAGTGGTGGCCAATCAGTTTTGCTTAGGGGAAGTCCTTGATACTGAGCCTGTGCATAGTCTTCATACTTGAAGACTTCATAGCTTCTCGGGCCAGAGCAGTAGGGGGTCCTCTTTGGCAGAATTATAATCCAGTGACTGTCCATTGGTAGCAGAGATGGCATATCATGCAAGCCCATCTAGAAACTAGGCTAGATTTTTTTTTTCTTCCTCTGTTACCTGGTCATGGTGAACTCACAAAGCCATAGGTATGGTAGGACATATGGCATTGAAACAAGAGTGGAAATTTGGGATTTTAAGCTGCCTGCTCATGTAATTTACTTGTGCCTTTCTGAAGTGCTCAAGCACAATTTCAATTACAATTATTTCTTTTTAAGATGAACTGGGATTTTTTGCATGTCCAGAATCATGGCTTTGAGGACAGACAGCATTCCTAGTTCATGAAAAGTAACTCAGGTCATAAGTCCTTAGTCTCTACCAGAGCTCAGGAGCATACTGGGATCTGACTCCTTTTAAAGGAGAACTGTTAGGAATAATGATCAACAGAGATGAGCATGGCTTTTCTCTAGAAGTCTAGAGGTCAGTACTGCAGTTCTGCTGGAGCTGTTTATAGTCTTTCTTACAGCATCCTTATTTTCCACAGATAATTTGAGCACCATTGGATCTGCTGGGCTATAAGACCGAAGGGGCAGGTGGGATGTCTTGCATCATACCCTGGACCTGTTGCAAAACTTTTCTTGGCCCAGACATCATTTAAACTATATTCTTTGTTCAAGATGGAGGATACAATAAGCAGCAACTTGCCTTTTGTTTAGAAGCATTATCTCAACATGCTCTAGTCAGAATTTTCTTGGTGTTTATTTCTTCTCTGGCACACATGTGTCTTATTAAGACATCTAGGTTACTTGCCACTTCTTGCTCACCAGACCCATTTAGGGTGATTTCATTTATATAGTGGAAAGTAAAGATGATCAGGATTACTATAATTTGATGGCGAATAGAGGAATTTACATGGCCCTGAGGGAAAGGAGTTACGTTTACTTCTGTCTTTGCCATGTAAAGGTAGGGGATTATATGGGAATATGATGGTAACTGCCACATCGACATCCTTTGGCAAATTTCTGCCAACACTCCCCCTGCCCTGCCTTAGTTTGCAGTATTATTTTTGGTTATATTGATCAGAGAAGGGAGCAGTTTCAGAGCCATTCACTTGGCATTTCCAACTACAGCAACCCTTATTCCATAGGTCAAGACCTAATGATGGAGTTCTGGCAATTACCATGTATGTTCTTGCAAATTACTTATTTGGAGACTAAGGAAATGACAAGCAGGTGGGTTCATGGTTCCTATCTCAGGAGCCAGACCTGAGCCAATACTTTATTACCTGGTCTCCATATTCCTCAATGCTAACGGGGGGCATCATAACACTGTACATTCTTGAGTATCAATACCATGCTAGACCCTATTTCAACAATTTCAAATGTGTGGGGTAGTCCTTCTTCTTCTGTGTGTGTAGCTGTCTGAGTAAATTATCATATATACTTGCTTTTGTGTTGTAGGATCCTTCTTCCTAGAGCCCTGGCCAAAAGGTTCAGTGTGTAAAAACTGGCTCGGGTCTGGAAATCAGGCAAGAGATTGTGGCTTTTTATGGGATGGCTGCCTTCAGCATCTTGATAATCGATCCTCAATTTCTTCTTGTTCTACAGACTGAACATTACCCTTGCTGGCTTCCCATATTTCCCAAGCATTACCCTTGCTGGCCTGTAAGGATGTTGATTCTATTAATTATCTCCCTAGCTGTCTCTGGATCAGGCTCTCCCATAGCTACTCTGATCTTTTCCATAATTGTGCCCACCTTGCTTTTGATATTTATGTGCTCCCATCGGACCTTTCTTTTCACGGGCTCCTGTCATTCCCATTGGTTTCAGGGACCCTGGTTCTCTAATAACATCTACCATCATCCTAGAGGAGAGCCACAGCTGAGTTTCTCAGTGATGTTGCTGCCCCCCTCTCCAGCACAATCTTTGATGCTTTCATAGTTACTATAGCCTCTGGACATCCTGTGGTTATCTCATGGGTTTTTCAGCCTTGAATAGTATGTCCACTGTCACATGCTCATTTCTCTGAGTCTTTTGATGCTTTTTTCCACTATTTTTCATGGTAGATTTGGCATTTCTACTTTATTTAGTTAGGCCATCACTTTTTTGAAGCTTTTAGGAGCCCTCCTAGCATCTTACTAACACCAGGGTCCTTCCCAGGGTGCTAAATGCTATGTCAGAGGAGAGTAGTCCCATATTTATATATCCTCCCTTGTCCAACTTTATGTTCTCCCTCCTTTGCCTCAACAGCCTCAGAATATAGGCCTACATGTACTCTCTTGGCACTCATAGGTACATGTTGGCTAATTCCTACAATTCCTTTGGGAGTAGTTCTTTTTCTCACTAAACAGAGTCAGTACTTCCCTGGCTAGGTTATATTGTGAATTAAATGGATTTTGGTCAGTTGTCCAGTGATGAGGTGGGGAATATATTGTAAGAGGGGTATGAGCTGTCTTGCAAGGCAGAGGACTGAATTGCTTTTGGTCAAGGGAGGCATGCTAGCCTTTAACAGAGAGGAGCAGGCCACTTTTTAGGTTTACAGAGTAAAGGGAAATCTGAAGACAAGATTTTCAAGTGCATTGTCTCAGATTTCTCTGTATCATCTCTATCTACTATGTATATATCCTCATGATTGTCTATCAAACTATGTTCTTATTGTCAAAATAAAACATTAAAAAAGAAAATATTTCATAAATACTATAGATGACTCAAATTAAATTGAATTTTATTCTATAACTCCTTTTTGGAACTGAGAATACATTAATTTTCTCCACTAAATCCATGTAATAGAGTTGCTATTCCTAAAATGACTTTTCTAATCCCATAATATATTTTCAAATATAACTTCTTTGCTGATGACTTTCAAACCTACATATTGCCATACTCAGCTTTATACCAATAATTTAGCTATTTATAATAATTTCCATTTTGATATAGTACCATTACCTCAAAATTAACATGACAATTCACAAATAATCATATTTCATAAATAGGCTAATTTCTTCATTTTAAAAATGCCTTTTAATAGTGTCTGCATTCTACTAATTCAGTCAGTTGAAAAATATGACATTATCATCTTTGATCCTATCCTTCCAGTGTCTCCCAAGCTCCCATTGATGCCTTTTTCACATTAATTGGCAGGTTCTGCACTTTTTAAAAATAAATTTATTTATTTTATTTATTTACATTTGGCTGCACTGAGTCTTTGTTGCTATGTGCGGGCTTTCTCTAGTTGCGGCAAGCGGGGGCTACTCTTCGTTGTGGTGCGCAGGCTTCTCATTGCGGTAGTTTCTCTTGTTGTGGAGCACGGGCTCTAGGTGCGTGGGCTTCAGTAGTTGTGGCTCGTGGGCTCAGTTGTTATGGCTCGCGGCCTCTAGAGCGCAGGCTCAGTAGTTGTGGCTCACGGGCTTAGCTGCTCCGAGGCATGTGGGATCTTCCCGGACCAGGGATCGAACCCGTGTCCCCTGCTGTGGCAGGTGGATTCTTAACTACTGAGCCACCAGGGAAGCCCAGGTTCTGCATTTTTAAATGGAGGTGGGGGTGGTGAAGGGAGATTTAGGGGTTCAAAATATGATTGTAAAGCGTCTAACAAACTTATCTGGAAGCTTCATTCACAGAGCAAATTTACTTAAATTAATGTTTATTTTGGTTGGGTTTGGGGGATCTGGTGGAAGTTATAGGGGACTTTCAAAAACCACCTTCAAACCACCTATTGCACTACTCCTTTTTCCTTTTAATTATCACTCCCACCCTTCTAAAGCTGGTCTCTACGGACTACCTTAGCTGCTTCCTAGACTGTTCTCCAATAGTCCATTCCGTGTGGCATTGAATAATTCTTCCTTAAATGTGCCTTTGTAAACTGGATTAATCCTCCTTAGACAATTGTGTATCTTTACTTCTCAAGCCAGTTAGCCATCTGGCTTCCTGATATGCCATGTTAATTTCTCTGTATTTTTCTATAACATATGAGATTGTACTCTAAAGTAAATTCTTATGGTTTAAACTATTTTCTTTTGAATTAAGGAAACGAATTGTGTTAATAGTGGAAAAGTGGTTTTTCTTCTCTCTTTAAGCCAATCAGTGGGTTACTAAAATAGTCAGCGGGTTAGTTTTTGTGAAGATAACTATACTTTATAACATAATTTCCTTCTATCTGTGAAATATATTTTACTCTAAAAGAAATAAGAATCATTATGCAGTTAATTGAATGTCTTTTGCAATCACATAAGTCACAGTTAAGAGAAAGAAATTACTACTTTAATGAGACTTTGAATGATTATGCAGGTGAAACTTTAAATGTATCAACATATTTATTAAAGAGAAGCAAAACAGAAGAATTCCATATAGATTTGAATAGTTTTAAAAGGTAATATTAGACGTAGAATGTATTTTTTCATTGTAGAGGGAAAAAAAGAGAATCACATGGAATCCACTGTAGTTCAAATATGTTGCTTTAATTACTTGCTGAAGAGTTAAATTTGGAGCTAGATTACAATTTTTGTATGTTAAAAATATACCACACACTTTGTGTCCTGACCTGTGTACTCAGTGATGATTCAGGAAAAGTGATAAAACACACACACACACACACACACACACACTCACACACACACACACACACAAACACGAAACATACCACTGAAAGTATTTCAAGAAATCGGGGAAAAAATTAGGAAAGATAAGGGACTGCTAACTGTCCTTTCCATCCTTTTGCTGCCTGATTTATTTCTTAACCTCTTTGGGGTTGGAGTATAGACATGCTCTTTTAAATGAAAAAAATCCTATCTAGATTGTTACGCTTCTGTCTGTACACAGATTAATGTTTTAATACCCCTTATATGTTTTTGTTGGAAACCATGCTTTAAAGTATTGTAAAGATATTATCAAGAAAACATTAATAATTTTTATCCAAATGGGTAAGAACAGAGGACAAGTTGGGAAGGATATATAAACATTGCAATATGTACAACAAAATTTACACAATATTTTATATCTTAAATATTTAAAAATCAAATTTAGAAATAGATACCTGTTACATTTTGGGAAATATTCATGTTTTCTTTATATTTAAATACAATTTAAGAATCTGATTAAAGGAGCAATTAAAAAGCCTATACTAAAATTTGTAGATTACTTATGCAGCCAAAAGCTGGTTTAGCAACAATTATTCAGAGCTTATTATAAGGAAAACTTTAGCTAAATTTTAGATATTTCCCTAAAAATAGCTTTTAATTACAGTTAATAATTTAAGTTACATTATTTTTAATCATTTAATTTTGTTTATTAATCAATAATACATGTAATATAAGAATGGCTTTTCAAAACCCAGCTTATACTACCAATATAGTTATTAAAATAACTACTTTCTCATAAGCTGTGGATGAGTTTTCATATGCTATTGATTAGTTTTTATACTTGTGCATTTATCCTAACTTCTTTTAGGTCTTAGAAATTGTGCATGTATATATATGTATCTCTATATATCACATATATGTTTTGTTAAGGGAGAAAATTATTTTTTATCCTTAATTTAATACTTTTATAACTTATCCTTGTATGAGATAACTATCACAATCAATTTTTTTCCTTCAGCATAGCGTCTGTTAACATACTGTAGCATGTACTTTGGCAGAAACTGTTTTAGAGTTTGAATTATTTTGAAGCCTAGTCTGTATATGAAACCCAGGTCTACCACTTATTACTTGTACAAACCTGGGCAAATTACTTGACTTATATGCTTCCATCTTTATAAATTGGGAAGAATAATATGTGCATCAACAGGTGTTTGTCACGATTCAATGAAATAACATATGTAATATATCTAGCACAGTGCCTATTACAGAATTGATATGAATTAAAGGATAGTGTTCCTGTAGAAAAGGGTATTTACCAGGAGAAGATAAATAATACTTAATTGCTAATACTATTTTATTCTTTTGTGTTAAACATGATATGGGTAACACTGAATAGAAGTCTGTTAAGACTTCTAGATTCATTACTTTTTTAACCATTTTTGTCATTTTATTATATAATGGCCTGAATGATTTAGCAATAGCTTTCTTTGATTGTAGGTATGGTTTCCCTGATTCAGATTTTATCCACGCTGAGATATGGACATTAGTGCATTAAGGTGGCTAATTCTGATCTTCTAATGTTTACATGTTTGCTGTTATATGTGTGAAAGTGCTACTATGCTTATAAAAATTGTACACAACTCTCAACTTCTTTAGGCGCTATTTTATATTTTGATTCACTTAATGAAAACATGGAATCTTATTTAATATCTTTGCCATGATATCTGTTGGTGTTTATATGAAATAGATTATAGTTTAAATATAACGATATGAAAATGTAAAGAGGAGAGAAAGGTCCCTTCAACTCTAGTATGTCAGTGTTATGTCATCATGTTGTGTTTTGCCACACTGGCCATGCTAATGGTGCACTTCAAAAGCAATTAAACACACTTACATGCTGATACCTTGCCTTATTAGAGTGAGTTTAGTCGCATTTTGTATTGTATTCTTGAATATTGCTAAGCAGTTATTACTGCTTTTGCCTGAAGTATTGTGATTCTGGCATCAACCAAGGATCTGGTTGACATTTGGCCAATAATTATGAATATTACATTAAAATGTTAAATCATTCTAGTTACCAGACATAAAGTTGAAAAAAAGGAAATTAGTTTTGTATTATTTTTAGAGGTTAGAAATATGGAATGCATTAAAAAGTCTAAAACCATGTGCAAATGGAAATTTTAATGCCTATAATTTGATAATAATGTTGAATATCTTTAACAGTTGAAATAATTCATTAAAAATCCCTAAGGAAATATATTAATCAAAATATTTATTCATAATATCATGCCATGTTAAATATATAAGGATTAAGTCAACTTGTTTATAATTCTGTTCTGAGTAGAAAATCAAATAAATGGAAATACATTATTACAGTAAATATATTCTGCTTTACATAAAAAGAAGTAAATGTTAATCAGAATGATAGTAATTAAGAAATACTAATTATTCTCAGGTTTTTAACTCTACTATTTATTTTGAATTATGCATAAGCATGAAGGATTTAGAAAATACAAAAATGAGATTTCAATGAAAAAAATGCTTAGATTTTTACATTTTCAAAACTTCAGTCAATATCAATATCTACAGTTTAAAATATAAATATGTTCAAGTAATATTTCCTTAATCTAATATACTATATTTGACTATAATATATAAATTATATATTATATGTATTTACATATATATATGAATAACATAAATGCAAGTTATAGACTCTGTATCTAGTCTTATACAACTTGCTTTTTCTTTTTGGTGTTTTGTTTCTAAGATTCTTCCACGTTCTTATATGGGGCTGTAATTCATTTCACACTATTTCCTTTTCTGTTCTGTTACTAATGGATGTTCAGGTTGTTTTCAGAATCTTGGTCCAATAAACATGCTGCCATGAATATTCTTGTACACACTTCCAGGTGCACATATGCAAAGTTTTCTGTAGGATATTAATCTAGGAGCGGAATTGCTGGAGAGATGAGGATTTCACTAGATGATGTCATATTCTTTTTCAAATTAGTTGGACATGTCTACAAACCCATACATAGAATTCCTCTTACTCTATGTCCTTTCCAGCACTTGGTATTACCAGGGTTCTTTATTTTTGCCAATCTAATAAGTAAAATATGTTACCTCATGGGGTCTTAATTTTCATTTTTCTGATTAATAATTAAATTTAACAGGTTCTCTTTTGTTTATAGACAATTCATATGTTAGATTCTTTGAAATGTCAGTTCATATCTTTTGCCCATTTTTCTATTAGGTTCTTGATCTCTGAAGAATATTTGCAGGTATTTTAGGTATTCATTCCTTGATCCGTTGCATGAATGTAGAAATCTTGTCACAGATGGTGACTTATATTTTCTATATAGTGTCTTTAATGAATAAAAGTTCTTCATTTTTTTATGTTTTACACCTTAAATATATATGATTTTTATTTTTAAAAAAGTAACCCAGATAAAAGTTCTTCATTTTAATGTAGGTAAATTTATCAATACTTTCTTTTATGGTAACACTTATTGTCACTTGCGTAAGAGATCCTTTCCTATGCCAAAATCAGAATGCTTTGCTTGAATATTTTCTTTTAGTAATTTTGTTTATTATATTTCCTTTTACCAAATAATTTGTGGGTAATTCCTAAAAATATAGACTTTCTCTTACATAAACACAATATGATATTTATTTTTTTATCTTATTTTTTAAACATCTTTATTGGAGTATAATGGCATTACTATAGTGTGTTAGTTTATGCTGTATAACAAAGTGTAACAGCTATACATATATCCCCATATCTCCTCCCTCCCTCCCTCCCTATCCCACCCCTCTAGGTGGACACAAAACACCAAGCTGATCTCCCTGTGCTATGCGGCTGATTCCCACTAGCTATCTATTTTACATTTGGTAGTGTATATATGTCCATGCCACTCTCTCATTTCGTCCCAGCTTACCCTTCGCTCTCCCTGTGACCTCAAGTCCATTCTCTACATCTGCGTCTTTATTCCTGTCCTGCCCTCAGGTTATTCAGAACCACTTTTTCTTTTTTTTGGATTCCATATATATGTGTTAGCATGTGGTATTTGTTTTTCTCTTTCTGACTTACTTCACTCTGTATGACAGACTCTAGGTCCATCCACCTCACTACAAATAACTCAATTTCATTTCTTTTTATGGCTGAGTAATATTCCATTGTATATATGAGCCACATCTTCTTTATCCATTCATCTGTCGATGGGCACTTAGGTTGCTTCCATGTCCTGGCTATTGTAAATAGAGCTGCAGTGAACATTGTGGTACATGACTCTTTTTGAATTATGGTTTTCTCAGGGTATATGCCCAGGAGTGGGATTGCTGGGTTATATGGTAGTTCATTTTTAGTTTTTTGAGGAACCTCCATACTGTTCTCCATAGTGGCTGTATCAATTTACATTCTCACCAACAGTGCAAGAGGGTTCCCTTTTCTCCACACCGTCTCCAGCAATTATTGTTTGTAGATTTTTCTTCAAATTTTTATTTTATATTGGAGTATAGTTGATTAACAATGTTCTGACAGTTTCAGGTGTATAGCAAAGTGGTTCAGTTATACATTTATATGTATCTATTCTTTTTCAAACTCTTTTCCCATTTAGGTTGTTACATAATATTAAGCAGAGTTCCCTGTGTTATACAGTAGGTCACTATTGGTTATCTGTTTTATTTATTTTTTTAAAAATAAATTTATTTATTTATTTATTTATTTTTGGCTGTGTTGGGTCTTTGTTGCTGCACGCAGGCTTTCTCTAGTTGCAGCAAGCGGGGACTACTCTTTTTTTTTTTTTAACATCTTTATTGGAGTGTAATTGCTTTACAATGGTGTGTTAGTTTCGTATGATAGTTCTATTTTTACTTTTTTAAGGAACCTCCATACTGTTCTCCATAGTGGCTGTATCAGTTTCCATTCCCACCAACAGTGCAAGAGGGTTCCCTTTTCTCCACACCCTCTCCAGCATTTATGGTTTGTAGAT
Source organism: Eubalaena glacialis (assembly GCF_028564815.1). Taxonomy (NCBI): domain Eukaryota; kingdom Metazoa; phylum Chordata; class Mammalia; order Artiodactyla; family Balaenidae; genus Eubalaena; species Eubalaena glacialis. Next base: position 216,894,912 of record NC_083716.1, read on the forward strand.
TTTTTTGATGATGGCCATTCTGGCTGGTATGAGGTGATACCTCAGTGTAGTTTTGATTTACATTTCTCTAATGATTACTGATGTTGAGCATCCTTTCATGTGTTTGTTGGCAATCTGTATATCTTCTTTGGAGAAATGTCTATTTAGGTCTTCTACCCATTTTTGGATTGGGTTGTTTGTTGTTTTGATATTGAGCTGCATGAGCTGCTTGTAAATTTTGGAGATTAATCCTTTGTCAGCTGCTTCATTTGCAAATATTTTCTCCCATTCTGAGGGTTGCCTTTTCGTCTTGTTTATGGTTTCCTTTGCTGTGCAAAAGCTTTTAAGTTTCATTAGGTCCCATTTGTTTATTTGTGTTTTTATTTCCATTTTTCTAGGAGGTGGGTCAAAAAGGATCTTGCTGTGATTTATGTCATAGAGCGTTCTGCCTGTGTTGTCCTCTACAAATTTTATAGTGTCTGGCCTTACATTTAGGTCTTTAATCCATTTTGAGTTTATTTTTGTGTATGGTGTTAGGGAGTGTTCTAATTTCATTCTTTTACATGTAGCTGTCAGGTTTTCCCAGCACCACTTATTGAAGAGGCTGTCTTTTCTCCATTGTATATTCTTGCCTCCTTTATCAAAAATAAGGTGACCATATGTGCGTCGGTTTATCTCTAGGCTTTCTATCCTGTTCCATTGATCTATATTTCTGTTTTTCTGCCAGTACCATACTGTCTTGATTACTGTAGCTTTGTAGTATAGTCTGAAGTCAGGGAGCCTGATTCCTCCAGCTCCGTTTTTCTTTCTCAAGTTTGCTTTGGCTATTCGGTGTCTTTTGTGTTTCCATACAAATTGTAAGATTTTTTGTTCTAGTTCTGTGAAAAGTGCCATTGGTAGTTTGATCGGGATTGCATTGAATCTGTAGATTGCTTTGGGTAGTAGAGTCATTTTCACATGTTGATTCTTCCAGTCTAAGAACATGGTATTTCTCTCCATCTGTTTGTATCATCTTTAATTTCTTTCATCAGTGTCTGATAGTATTCTCAATACAGGTCTTTTGTCTCCTTAGGTAGTTTTATCCCTAAGTGTTTTAATCTTTTTGTTGCAATGGTAAATGGAGTGTTTACTTAATTACTCTTCAGCTTTTTCATCATTGGTGTATAGGAATGAAAGAGATTTCTCTGCATTAATTTTGTATCCTGCTACTCTACCAAATTCACTGATTATCTCTAGTACTTTTCTGGTAGCATCTTTAGGATTCTTTATGTATAGTGTCATGTCATCTGCAAACAGTGACAGTTTTACTTTTCTGATTTGGATTCCTTTTATTTCTTTTTTGTCTCTGATTGCTGTCGCTGAAACTTCCAAAACTATGTTGAATAATAGTAGTGAGAGTGGGCAACCTTGTCTTGTTCCTGATCTTAGTGGAAATGCTTTCAGGTTTTCACCATTGAGAATGATGTTGGCTGTAGGTTTGTCATATACGGCCTTTATTATGTTGTGGTAAGTTCCCTCTATGCCTACTTTCTGGATGGTTTTTATCATAAATGGGTGTTGAATTTTGTCAAAAGCTTTTCTGCATCTACTGAGATGATCTTATGGTTTTTCTCCTTCAGTTTGTTAATATGGTATATCACATTGATTGATTTGCGTATATTGAAGAATCCTTGCATTCCTGGGATAAACCCCACTTGATCATGGTGTATGATCCTTTTAATGTGCTGTTGGATTCTGTTTGCTAGTATTTTGTTGAGGATATTTGCATCTGTGTTCATCAGTGAAATTGGCCTGTAGTTTTCTATTTTTGTGACATTTTTGTCTGGTTTTGGTATCAGGGTGATGGTGGCCTCGTAGAATGAGTTTGGGGGTGTTCCTCCCTCTGCTATATTTTGGAAGAGTTTGAGGAGGATAGGTGTTAGCTCTTCTCTAAATGTTTGATAGAATTCAGTTGTGAAGCCATCTGGTCCTGGGCTTTTGCCTCCATGTGTTTGTATTTTTTACGGATTTTTTCCTGTAATTGATAATCTAGTCTCATAGCGTTGTGGTCGGAAAAGATACTTGACAGAATTTCAATTTTCTTAAATTTACCAAGGCTTGATTTGTGATCCAAGATATGATCTATCCTGGAGAATGTTCCATGAGCTCTTGAGAAGAAAGTGTATTCTGTTGTTTTTGGATGGAATGTCCTATAAATATCAATTAAGTCCATCTTGTTTAATGTATCATTTAAAGCTTGTGTTTTTTTTATTTATTTTCATTTTGGATGATCTGTCCCTTGGTGAAAGTGGGGTGTTAAAGTCCCCTAGTATGATTGTGTTACTGTCGATTTCCCCTTTTATGGCTGTTAGCTTTTGCCTTATGTCTTGAGGTGCTCCTGTGTGGGGTACATAAATATTTACAATTGTTATATCTTCTTCTTGGATTGATCCCTTGATCATTATGTAGTATCCTTCTTTGTCTCTTGTAATAGTCTTTATTTTAAAGTCTATTTTGTCTTATATGAGAATTGCTACTCCAGCTTTTTTTGATTTCCATTTGCATGGAATATCTTTTTCCATCCCCTAGGATGTGTCCCTAGGTCTGAAGTGGGTCTCTTGTAGACAGCATATATATGGGTCTTGTTTTTGTATACATTCAGCCAGTCTATGTCTTTTGGTTGGAGCACTTAATCCACTTACATTTAAGGTAGCTATTGATCTGTATGTTCTTATTACCATTTTCTTAATTGTTTTGGGTTTGTTATTGTAGGTCTTTTCCTTCTCTTGTGTTTCCTGCCTAGAGAAGTTCCTTTAGCATTTGTTGTAAGGCTGGTTTGGTGGTGCTGAATTCTGTTAGCTTTTGCTTGTCTGTAAAGGTGTTAATTTCTCCATCAAATCTCAATGAGATCCTTGCTGGGTATTCTTGGTTGTAGGTTGTTCCCTTTCATCACTTAAAATATGTCCTGCCACTCCCTTCTGGCTTGCAGAGTTTCTGTTGAAAGATCAGCTGTTTACCTTATGGGGATTCCCTTGTATGTTATTTGTTGTTTTTCCCTTGGTGCGTTTAATATTTTGTCTTTGTATTTAATTTTTGGAAGTTTAATTAATATGTGTCTTGGCATGTTTCTCTTTGGATTTATCCTGTATGGGACTCTCTGTGCTTCCTGGAGTTGATTGACTATTTCCTTTTCCATTTTAGGGAAGTTTTCAGCTATAATCTCCTCAAATATTTTCTCAGTCCCTTTCGTTTTCTCTTCTTCTTCTGAGACCCCTATAGTTTGAATTTTGGTGCATTTAATGTTGTCCTAGAGTTCTCTGAGACGGTCCTCTGTTCTTTTCATTCTTTTTTCTTCATTCTGCTCTGCTTTACTTCATTCTGCAGTAGCTATTTCCAGTATTTTATCTTTCAGGTCACTTGTCCGTTTTTCTGCCTCGTTTAGTCTGCTATTGATTCTGTCTAGAGAATTTTTAATTGCATTTATTGTGTTGTTCATCATTGTTTGTTTGCTCTTTAGTTCTAGGTCCTTGTTAAACGTTTTTATTATTTTCTCCATTCTGTTTCTAAGAATTTGGATCATCTTTACTATCATTACTCTGAATTGTTTTTCAGGTAGACTTCTTATTTCCCCTTCATTTGTTTGGTCTGGTGGGTTTTTACATTGCTCCTTCATCTGCTGTGTGTTTCTGTGTCTTCTCATTTTGCTTATCTTACTATGTTCGGGTTCTCCTTTTCGCAGGCTGCAGGCTCGTAGTTCCCGTTGTTTTTGGTGTCTGCCCCCTGTGGCTAAGGTTGGTTGGTGGGTTGGGTAGGCTTCCTGGTGGAGGGTACTGGTGCCTGTGTTCGGGAGGTTGAGGTTGTATCTTATCTTTCTGGCGGGCAGGACCGTGTCCGGTGGTGTGTTTTGGGGTGTCTGTGACTTTATTATGTTTTTAGGCACCCTCTCTGCTAATGGGTGGGGTTGTGTTCCTGTCTTGCTAGTTGTTTTGCATAGGGTATCCAGCAGTGTAGCTTTCTGGTTGCTGAGTGGAGCTGGGTCTTAGCGTTAAGATGGAGATCTCGTGGAGAACTTTTGCCATTTGATATTACGTGGAGCCGGGAGGTCTCTGGTGGACCAATGTCCTGAACTCGGCTCTACCACCTCAGAGGCACAGGCCTGACACCCGGCTGGGGCACCAAGACCCTGTCAACCACACGGCTCAGAAGAAAAGGGAGAAAAAAACAGAAAGAAAGAAAGAAAAATTAAAATAAAATAAAATAATTAAAATAAGAAATAAAAAATCATTACTGAAAATAAAAAAATTAAAAAGTAATAAAAAAAAGAAAAAAGAAAGAAGAGAGCAACCAAACCAAAAAAGAAATCCACCAATGATAAGAAGCACTAAAAACTATACAAAATGAAAAAAAAAAAACTGACAGGCAGAACCCTAGGACAAATGGTAAAAGCGAAGCTATACAGACAGAATCACACAAAGAAGCATACACATACACAGTCACAAAAAGAGAAAAAGGAAAAAATATGTATTATAAAAAAAAAAAAAAGAAAAAAGCAACCCAATCAATAAATCTACCAGTGGTAATAAGCTGTATATACTAAACAAAAATAAACTTAAAACCAAAAACAAATTAGATGCAGAAAGCAAACCCCAAGTCTACAGTTCCTACCGAAGTCCACTGCCTCAATTTTGGAATGATTTGTTGTCTATTCAGGTATTCCAGAGATGCAGGGTACATCAAGTTGATTGTGGAGATGTAATCCGCTGCTCCTGAGGCTGCTGGGAGAAATTTTCCTTTCTCTTCTTTGTTCGCACAGTTCCTGGGGTTCAGCTTTGGATTTGGACCTGCCTCTGCGTGTAGGTCGCCTGAGGGTGTCTGTTCCTCTTCACTCAGACAGGACGGGGTTAAAGTAGCAGCTGATTAGAGGACTCAGGCTCACTTAGGTCGTGGGGACGGAGGGATATGGAATGCAGGACGAGCCTGAGGCGGCAGAGGCAGACATGACGTTGTACGAGCCTGAGGTGTGCCGTGTGTTCTCCTGGGGAAGTTGTCCCTGGATCATGGGGCACTGGCAGTGGCGGGCTGCAGAGGCTCCCGGGAGGGGAGGTGTGGATAGTGACCTGTGCTTGCACACAGGCTTCTTGGTGGCTGCAGCAGCAGCCTTAACATCTCATGCCGTTCTCTGCTGTCTGCGCTGGTAGCTGTGGCTCACGCCCGTCTCTGGAGCTCGTTTAGGCTGTGTTCTGAATTCCTTCTCCTCGCACACCCTGAAACAATGGTCTCTTGCCTCTTAGGCAGTTCCAGAGTTTTTCCCAGACTCCCTCCCAGGTAGCTGTGGCGCACTAGCCCCCTTCAGGCTGTGTTCACACAGCCAACCCTAGTTTTCTCCCTGGGATCTGACCTCTGTAGCCCCAGCCTCAGCTCCCAGCCCCCAACCGCCCTGGCGGGTGAGCAGACCAGCCTCTCAGGCTGGTGAGTGCTGGTCGGCACCGATCCTCTGTGCCGGAATCTCTCCGCTCTGCCCTCTGCACCCCTGTTGCTGTGCTGTCATCCGTGGCTGTGGAGCTTCCCCCCTGCCCCCGTCTCCACCAATGAAGGGGCTTCCTCGTGTGGTGAAACTTTTCCTCCTTCACAGCTCCCTCCCAGAGGTGCAGGTCCCGTCCCTATTCTTTTGTGTCTGTTTTTTCTTTTTTCTTTTCCCCTACCCAGGTACTTGGGGGTTTCTCACCTTTTGGGAAGTCTGAGGTCTTCTGCCAGCATTCCGTAGGTGTTATGTAGGAGCTGTTACACATGTAGTGTATTTTTGATGTATTTGTGGGGAGGAAGGTGATCTCCGCGTCTTACTCCTTTGCCATCTTGAAGGTCCCTCTCCTGATATTTAAATCAAGAAATTAACATTGATACAATACTATTTAATCTATAGAATTTATTTAAATTTTTCTGTTTTCTACTAACGTCTTTAATTTTTTTGAAACCAACCTTTTTATTTTGAGATAGTTGTAGATTCACATGCAGTTGTAAATAATAATTCAGCGAGATCTTTTATATTCTTTATCTACTTTCCTTCAGTTGTAGCATCTTGTAAAACTAAAGTACAATATCACAATCCCCAATTGACCTTGATCCAATCAAGGTGTAGAAGAGTTCCATCACCGCAAGCATCCCTAGTGTTGCTCTTTTATAGTCATGTCCACTTTTCTCTCTCTATTCCACTCCCTCTAATCCCTAACCATAGAAACCACTAATTTCTTTTCCAGCTATATAATATTGTCATTTCAAGATTGTTATTTAAATGGAATCATACAGTATTTAACTTTGGAGTTGACTTTTGTACTCAGCATCATTCCCTTAAGATTCATCCAAGCTGTTGTGTGGATCAATAGTTATTTTTCTTTCTTAGTAGTTGTTAATTCTTTTTTAAATATTTGGTAGAATTCTCCAAAGACCATCTGGGCCTGAAGATTTCTTTTTGGGGGGCTTTTAAATTAGAAATTTAATCTTTTTAATGGTTATAGGGCTATTCAGATTATTTCATCTTAATTGAGTTTTGGTTGTGTTTTTTGAACTTGTTAAGTTTATGAGTATAAAGTTGTTCATAACATTCTATTGTTATACTTTTAATAACTGTATGATCTATGGTGAGATCCTCTATTCCAGTGTTTTGGATATTTGTTATTTGTATCTTTTGCCTTTTTATTTTTGTCACTCTTGCTAGGTAGAATTTTATCAATTTTACTGACTTTTAAAAAAAATGAACTACCTTTTTGTTTCATAATTTTCTGAATTGTTTTCTTATTTTCAATTTCATTGATTTTTGCTTTTATCTGTATTATTTCTTTTATTCTTCCTCCAGCTTTGAGTTTCTTGTGCTCCTTTTTGAGTTAGAAACTTAAATTATTAATTTGAGCCATTTCTTCTTTTGTAATATAAGCATATAGTGCTGTAAATAGCCCTCTCAACACTGCTTTAGCTGCATGCCCCATATCTTGATATATTATACTTTCATTTTCATTCAGTTCTATGTATTTTTATTTTTATTTTCTTTGAGACTTGCTCTTTGACCTTTGGATTATTTAGAAGTGTGTTGTTTAATTTCCATGTGTTTAAGAGATTTTCCTGTTGTCTTTGTGTTACTGATTTCTAGTTTGATTTGATTATGGTAAGAGAATACATTACCTTTTGTTTCCAGGTTAGGGGTCAGACATGAGTCACCTTCTGTTCAGTAGGGAATGGTAAAATGTCCTACCACTATGCTCTTCCTTTAATCCTGGTATCTTGAACTATTAGTTTACGTTCCTATTTCCCCCATTCAGAGTTCTGCTTTTATTGTGCCTTGTGTTATTTCCATGGTTTATAGTTGTTCTTAGGGAAGAGCAGGGGGAGAGATAAGTCTACTCCATCTAGTCTCGATAGGATGTCTCATCATAAAATTTTGCTTTCCAGTTGCAATATTGAAATTACCTTGAAATTGAATTTTTTTATGTGGAGTGTAGTAGGATCCAGTTTCACTTGGTTTCGCTCAGATAATTGCCTATTTCAGCACAATTTGTTATATGGCTCTTCTTTTTCCCAATGGTCTGCAAGTACCAGCTCTGTCATTTAACTGGTTTCTGTGTATACATTGGTTTGCTTTTGGACTTTCTTTTATGTTCCATTTGCGAATTTGTTTACTTCCTTGTCAGTACCATATTTTTTAAAATAAATTTGACATGTAACATTGTGTAAGCTTAAGGTAGACAAAGTGTTACTTGTGTTACTTAGATACATTTATATATTATAAGCTGATTGTCAGTATAACGATATTTATCACATTACATTATTATAGTATAATATTATTGTCTATATTCATTATACTGTGCATTAGATCTCTATGGCTATTTACTACTCATTACAAGTTTGTATTCTCAACACCATTACTTTCACTCCACCCTCCATCCCCTGGTAACCACCAGTTTACTCCCTTTTTCAAAAAAGTTTTAACTTGTTTAGATTCCACCTATAAGTGATATCATACAATACACCGTACTTTTAAATTATTGTAGTATTTAATAAGTTTGGATATATCTTAGGGCGATTGCCTCAACCTTATTCTTGTTCTTCAGAAGCGTATTGCTATTCTGTAGTTCTCCATAAATTTTAAAATGGGTTTGCCAAATTCCTAAAAAATTTTTTTCTTGAGACTTTTATTAGCATAGCTTTGGTTTTATAGATTGATGTAGAGATAGCTGACATAATTATGATATTGAGTGTTTCAAAGCATGAATGGACATAGTTTATCTCCCCATATATTTGGTTTTTAAAAAAGTGTCTTTCAAAACATTTTTATACTTTTTTCCATACATATCTTATACATGTTTTTGTTAAATATAAGTACCTAATAATTTTTGCTATTGTAAATGATATTTACAAGTAGTTAAAATAAATAACTTTTTCCTTCACTGGCCTTGAGGCCTCCAACAGAAATCAAGAGGGTGCCTGTGAGCTCAGTGCAAGATCAGCCCTCTGTGCAACTCCACGCCTCCATCATCAGGAGTGGAGAGGGAACTCTCAAACTTGGAATAAGATCACACCTCTTCAGGACATCTTTGGCAGGAGACAACAGAGTGCCCAAGCACTCGGAGTAAGACCACCCATCTACAGGACATCATACCTCTGTCAGCAGGAGCCAAAGGGGAGATTCTGAGCAACATGTGTTTCTGGCCTCTTCTCCCCCAGACCTCTTTCTTCAATACCCATACCCTTTATCCTGTACTTTTTAGTCTTCATAAGGAGCCTAGGGCTCCCAGTTCATCATATATTCCAGAACTCTATTCCTCCCTAAGGCTCCTTATGTCACTTTTTCTGACCCAATCTCTTCTTCTCCTTTCCTGACTCCCAAATCTTTTTCTGTGTACTCTCTGGAACTTAAGATCATTGATTAGCAAAATCCTCTATATTTTTAACTTGTACTGTGAATGTTCCCTTCATCTTCTGTGCTAATGGAAATTTAGCTTTTCTCTGCTTATAGTTTCTCCTGCAGCCAGGCGGGTTCTCTTTGGGGAAAAAAAGCCTTGATTTGTCGTATCTTTCAGGTTCTGTGCTATAAATACTCATGCCATAGCCGTTCAAGCTACCATATTACTTCATCAAATGTGGAGTTGAGAAGTGACATCCACAACCAGCTCTCCTGAGATACCTCCGGTCTGCCTTGACCTATAGCAGTCTGAAGGGTGATTTCTCTCTACTCCCCACTCAACCATAGCATTGGATCTGTAGGTGAGATAAATGTCCCCTTTGCTTCTCGTTGCCGTTTTCAGTCCCTTCTTTTGCCCTCATTCATGAATACACCTTGCCTTGAATCTCATATCATCATGTCATCCTACTCAATAATAACTCTTTATTACAGGTACTTCTCAGATCATTTTTTTTGTAAAATAAAAAAGAATTAATCACTGTGACATTGTCATTTTGTAAAAAGATTACTTCCATAATTTTATTTCGATATTCTTGTGGATGATCCTCTAACACTCTGGACTTTCAGTTCCTCGATAGCCTCTTCTTTAAGTGATCCTGTTCTCCATCCATTCTCAGCCACTCACTTTTTGGTCATTCCTTAGGCCTTGCTATTACCAATAACTGCCATAAATTTTCATTTTCTTTGCTGTTTGCTCCTCATCTCCCCAACCTCTTTGTATGTTGAGGTTTTCCAGGGATCAATTCTGGGACCTCTTCTCTTTGGTGTCATCACTCCCTAGGTGATCTCATCCAGTCTCGTGGCTTTAAATTACCTATATGTTAGTGACTCATTAAGTTATATCTTCAACTGAGCTCTCTTTCCTGTCCTCTAAGTTTATGTATCCACCTCAGCTGCATACTTGTCCTCCGCAGTTAGATATCGAGTCCGCATTAAAGCTCTATCTCCTGCAGTTTTCTCCATCTTAATTAATGGAAGCTCTGTCCTTCCAGTTCCTTAGCCAAAAACCTCTGGAGTTATCCTTGAGTCATTTCTCTCTTAGACATTTCACATCAGATATGAAAAGAAATTATTTCGGTTCTATCTTTGAAACATATCCACACTTCCATCTTTTCTTACCACAAGCAGTGTTGCTCTGTTTTTCCTCCCCACCGTCTCTAACCTGGATTATTGCAATAGCTTCCTAACTGACCTTTCTGTTTTTTTCTTTCCTTTGCTTCAGTCTTCTTTGAAAACAGCAGCCAGAGCGATCCTCTTAAAACATAAATCTATCCATAACGTTTCTCAGTTGAAAACTTTCTAGTGGCTTCCTATCTTTTTCAGAGCTATAGGAAAGTCATTATAGCCTCTGAGGCCCTACACAATCTGGCCCCTTTGTAACCTCTCTGACCTCATCTACAGCTACTGGCCCATCTTTTACTCAACTGCAGCCACACTAGCCTCCTTCCTATTTGTAGAACACTCTAGTCAGGCCATGCCTCCAGGCTTTTGCACTTGAGGTTTCTTCTGCCTGAGCTGTCTTCCTTCAGATATTTGAAAGGCTCATCCCCTCACTTCCTTTAAAGTTTTAGTCAAATGTCTCCTTTTAGAGAGACCTTCTATAGCCACCCAATCTAAATTTTAATGCTGCCCCTCATTCCCTTTTCCTTCCTGGATCTCTTTCCTGCTTTTGTTTTGTTTTTTCTCCTTACACATCTTACATATTTTTCTCTTACATTCTGTGTTGTACTTTTTAACTTGTTTATTGCATCTCTTCCCCACTAGAATGTAAGCTCCACAAGAACAGGTATATTTATCTGCTTTATTCACTGCTGTATTCTCAGTGCCAAAAACATGACTGGCCAATATTAAGTACTCCACAAATATTTGTGTTTAAATGAATGAATAACTGAGAAATACATGTTCTGTTTGTTGCTGTTACATAGAAATGAAATTGATTACTCTAAGTTGATCTTAAATATAATGACCTTGCTAAACTCTCCATTGCAAGAGGTTTTTTTAAAAAAATTTCCTTGCAAATAATGATATTATCTATAAACAATGATAGTTGTGATTTTCCTCTTCTGATCCTGGAAAATTTTATGTATATTTCTTATTTTTGTGCATTGTTTAGGACCTCTAGAGAATGGTTAAATTGAAGAAATTGGAACAGGCATTCTTATCCTGTTTTTTATTTTAGAGGGAATGCTTCTTATGTTTCAGCACAAGAGATGATATTTGTTATAAGTCTTTGGTAGATATTCCTTATTAGGTTAAAAAAGTTTACTTCTATATTTGCTAAGTTTATTTGTGTTTTATCACAAGTTAGTGTTAATTTTTTAATCATAAATGAATGATAAGTTTATTATCATGTTTAAGTGTTAATTTTTATTTTATCGTGAATGAATATTTAATTTTCTGCCTGAGATGATTTTCTCCATTAACATTTTAATGTAAATGACATGATGGACTTTCTAATGTAACATTCTCTTTCATTCTTGGGATGAAACTAACTCATTCATCATGTGTTATATGATGTATATATCACTGGATCTAGTTCATAGTTTTTTCTTAGGATGCTTACTTCTATTTTTTGAATAAAACTGGCCTTTAATTTTCCTTTTTAGTCACTGTCTTTTTATAATTTTGGTATCATTACATGAGTTGCTGAATATTCCCTCTTTTTCTCTTCTTTGACTTTTTATATCTACCCTTAAATGTATGGGTAGAAGTCTTAGATGAAACTAATAGGAGCTACTATGTATTTATTGGAATATTTTATACTGTGGATTCAGGTTTAAAATTTTTTTTTCAAGTCTTTTTTGAGTTTGTTACAATATTGTTTCTGGTTGTTTTTTTTTTTACATCTTTATTGCAGTATAATTGCTTTACAATGTTGTGTTAGTTTCTGTTGTACAACAAAGTGAATCAGCTATATGTATACATATATCTCCATATACCCTCCCTCTTGGGCCTCCCTCCCACCCTCTCTATCCCACCCGTCTAGGTCGTCGCAAAGCACTGAGCTGATCTCCCGGTGCTATGCTGCTGCTTCCCACTAGCTAACTATTTTACATTTGGTAGTGTATCTATGTCAGTGCTACTCTCACTTCGTCAGAGCTACTCTCACTTCGTCAGAGCTTACCCTTCCCCCTCCCCCGTGTCCTCAAGTCCATTCTCTATGTCTGTATCTTTATTCCTGCCCTGCCACTAGGTTCATCAGTATCATTTTTTTTAGATTCCATATGTATGCATTAGCATACGGTATTTGTTTTTCTCTTTCTGACTGACTTCACTCTGTATGACAGACTCTAGGTCTATCCACCTCACTACAAATAACTCAATTTCGTTTCTTTCTTTGGCTGAGTAATATTCCATGTATATATGTGCCACATCTTCTTTATCCGTTCATCTGATGATGGACATTTAGGTTGCTTCCATGCCCTGGGTATTGTAAATAGTGCTGCAATGAACATTGTGGTACATGTCTCTTTTTGAATTATGGTTTTCTCAGGGTATATGCCCAGTAGTGGGATTGCTGGGTCATATGGTAGTTCTATTTTTAGTTTTTTAAGGAACCTCCATAGTGTTCCCCATAGTGGCTGTAACAATTTACATTCTCACCAACAGCACAAGAGGGTTCCCTTTTCACCACATCCTCTCCAGCATTTATTGTTTCTAGATTTTTTGATGATGACCATTCTGACTGGTGTGAGGTGATACCTCATTGTAGTTTTGATTTGCATTTCTCTAATAATTAGTGATATTGAGCATCTTTTCATGTGCCTCTTGGCAATCTGTATGTCTTCTTTGGTGAAATGTCTATTTAGGTCTTCTGCCCATTTTTTAATTGGGTTGTTTGTTTTTGTGATATTGAGCTCCATGAGCTGTTTGTATATTTTGGAGTTTAATCCTTTGTCTGTTGTTTCATTTGCAGATATTTTCTCCCATTCTGAGGGTTGTCTTTTTGTCTTGTTTATGGGTTCCTTTTCTGTGCAAAAACTTTTACATTTCATTAGGTTTCAGTTGTTTATTTTTGTTCTTATTTTCATTACTCTAGGAGGTGGGTCAAAAAAGATCTTGCTGTGGCTTATGTAAAAGAGTGTTTTCCCTATGTCTTCCTCTAAGAGTTTTATAGTGTCCGGTCTTACATTTAGGTCTTTAATTCATTTGGAGTTTATTTTTGTGTATGGTGTTAGGTAGTGTTCTAATTTTATTCCTTTACTTGTAGCTCTCCAGATTTCCCAGCACCACTTATTGAAGAGGCTGTCTTTTCTCCATTGTATGTTTTTGCCTCCTTTGTCGTAAATTAGGTGACCACATGTGCGTGGATTTATCTCTGGGCTTTCTATCCTGTACCATTGATCTATATTTCTGTCTTTGTGCCAGTACCATACTGTCTTGATTACTGTAGCTTTGTAGTATAGTTTGACGTCGGGGAACCTGATTCCTCCAGCTCAATTTTTCTTTCTCAAGTTTGCTTTGGCTATTTGGGGTCGTTTGTGTTTCCATACAAGTTGTAAGATTTTTTGTTCTAATTCTGTGAAGAATGCCATTGGTAGTTTGATAGGGATTGCATTGAATCTGTAGATTGCTTTGGACTTCTGTTTTATGTTTTAGTTTTTTGGCCCCAAAGCATGTGGGATCTTAGCTCCCCAACCAGGGATCGAACCCTCACCCCCTGCATTGGAAGGCGAAGGCTTAACCACTGGACCGCCTAGGAAGCCCCTGGATTTTTTAATATAATAGAATTCTAGCAGTTATCTCTTCTTGAATCAATTTTGGTAAATTATAAAGTAATATATTTACATGATTATAACCATTTTGTCTAAGTTTTGAATTTACCAGCATAAAGGTATTTGTTGCATTTTTAATTTTTTAAGTCTCTAATAAATCCATAGTTATATTCTCTTTTTATATTTGATATCTATTTCCTCCCTTCTTAAAATTCCCCCCTCCCAGACTCTCCCCCATCTCTTATCTGTCTTCTTGGAGATTTATGAATTTTATTGGTATTTTCAAAGATCCAACTTTTGAGTTTTATGATTCTCTATTATATGCCTATTTTTTTCATTACTTGTGCTTTCATTGTTATGATTTGCTTATGACTACACTCTTTGGGTTTATTCTTTTTTTTTTTTTTTTCCACTTCTTAATTAGGATACATAGCTTATTAATTTTTGGCCTTTCCACTATTCTAAATATTTAATATTATAAATTTCCTCCTAAATACTACTATAACTGTATACTGCAGGTGTTTATATGTAGCAATTTAATTTTTGCTCAGTCTTAAGTATTTTAAGATTTCCATTCTGATTTCTTCTTTGTCCCATGGTTGTTTTAGAGGACATTTTCAAATTTACATATGCATGATTTGGGGATTATCTTTTCTTTTTGGTTATTATATATTTCTAGTTAAAATAAATCACGGTCAGAGCACATAAGCTGTATAAAACCAATTCTTAAAATATGTTGGGAGCTGTTGTGGTAGAGATTGCTAGTTCTCCACTGAAACATATTTTCTTTATTCCATGGTTTTCATGATATAGCTAGCCATGTAGTTAGACCTTATATTTCTCAGTTTCCTTCACACCTATATGTGACCATAACAATAAATTTTGCCAATAGAATATGCCCTTACTTGGTGTGTGCCTATGAAATTATTTTTCGGAAATACTTTCACTTTGCCCTTATTTTCAAGGGAGGATACTACTTTGATCACTAATGCAGAGCTTGATTATGTACTTATGTATGTTTTGGCCAAGCATAACTTGATCCTCTGACACAGCAGAGGATTGGATGTGCTTGCACATTTTGGTTTGCTCTCTTGTACCTCTGCCATGGAATGAGAAGAGCATGTCTCAGCTAGCCTCTGGTTCAGTGAAAGACATGAGGATCAGTGCTGCCATAACTGGGCCCAGTCCATATCAGTTCATCTCCAGCTGACCCACAGTACATGAGCCAGATAAATCTTCTTGTTATGTACCACTGAGATATTATGGTTGCTTATTATATGACACTGATACAAGTGCCACTTCCATGGTCTTGTTCTTAAAGTAGCATCAGGTTCGAACTGCTTTATACTCATTTATCTTCAATTTATATGGATCAAGGAAGTGCCTGTAACCTATCTTTGACCATGCAGAGAGACCAAGACAGTGTCCTAAATGGATGAACAAAAAGGGAAAGGAATCCTGGCCCATCATGCTCAGGTGTGCATCAATTTGATCACTCACCTTGGGAGGATTACTTGTGAGAGGATTATTTTACATTTGTTTCAGTCCACCCTTTTAGAGAAGTCTCGGTTTTAACAGCTTAACTTTTATCCGAATATACAAGTTCTTTATCAACTAGTATATGGTCCCTTTTTATAAGTCTGTATACTTGAGAAGAATGTGTATTTTCTAATTTTGGAGTTCAGAATTTCATATATATTTAATACAGTTTGATTTTCATATATTCAGATCTTCTGTATCTATATTATATTTTGGTCAATATCAGTACTTCAGTAAGTTGATGGATTTTTCAGTCTTTTCCTACAATTTAATCCATTTTTTCATTACACATTTTTAAGCTATTTTATTAGATGCTTATAAGTTTAGAATTGTTATATCAACTAGATGAATTGAAGCATCATTTGTAGTAATCTCTTCTATTTTTTCTTTTTAAAATTTTTATAAATTTTAAACCAACTTTAATAATCAATACTGTCCTTTTAATTTTCTTTCAATGTTTTTATACACATATATACAGTATATATTTAAGAGAATATTGGAATGACTTTATATACATTTTTTCAAGTAAAAGTGCTAATATATATTTTTACACATTTTAATCTACTTTTGTACATTTATTTTTCTTCTAACAACATATAAGCATTTCTCATGACAGTATATATTCTTCAGACACACTAGATGTGATGTCCTTATAATACGTCATTATTTGTATATTACATAATGATTTTACCTCCTTACATGTACTCAGTATGGTTATTTCCATTATTTTATTGTTTTAAATAATTCCACGAGGTAAATCCTTACATGTAAAAGCTGTATTCATATCTCTGATTATTTTTTTAGGATAAAACTCAAGAATTGGCATTGTTGGGTCAAAGATTATGAAAAAGTGTTTATTCTAGACTTTGTTTTGAAAGTGAAATATAAAGAAATTCCTTTTAAAATCTGCTGCTCTCATTCATTTTTATTTTACACACTTTCTTCTTTACCTCAGACTTCTCTGTTTCTAGTAATGCTTTGCTTTGTGGTCTGTTTTTTATGATATAGCTACTTCATCTTTCTTTGATTAGTATTTGCTTGGTACATTTTTAAAAATCTCTTTATTTTTAACATTTCTCTGTATATTTTTTATTTCTTTAAACATTCCTACAGTTCTGCTTCCATATCTTATGGCTGGCCTACAGTTTAGTCTCCAGATTGCAGTTCTCCTTTGGCATTTGTCATCGTGGCAACCCATTTTTTCCATGCGCTTACTGCTTATAGCTCATATGTTAACTCCACAATTTTCCCTTATTTTTTCCTCCTTTAACTTCTGTTGAGTGCAACAATGCAATAAAAGTATGTTTTACTTGGGTTTTAGTTGTTTTTCAGTGGAAGAATCCTTCAGAGTATGTAGTTTAATATATTGCTGAGTCTGGTATTTAATTTTAGCAATTAAGATTCTCATTTGATATGTCTTCTGGGAGAATACAAGTGAATGACAATCCATTTTTAGTCTATGGAGGAAAATTATAACAAATTTTAAATGCTTCTGTTCGGAGTTAAAATATTTTATACTCAGTGCATAAACCAAACTCTTGATTAGAATTGTCCTAGAGTGGATGAGAGATGGGAAAGGATAAGTTTGGGAAGTACATTTACTTGGGTAGTGTAGGAGTTGGAGGAGTTGAAGTAATGTCAAAAAGGAGCTTTAGATTTGGATAACAAGAAGGTGCATAAGGTGAAATAAAATTTTGTGTAATCAAAAAGGAGCTTTACTTAAGTTCAGCTTTTTAAAACTGATAGCAAAAAGATAGTGGATTAATATATATAGTATATATTATTAGTATATATAGTATATTAGTATATAGTAGATTACTATATATGCCATTTTTTTACCTTTTTGAATAGTTTTCTGTTTTCTAAATTCGTTTCTACTTCTTATTATGAGCCAGATAGTAGAGGCTTAATAGTAGAAGAAAAGGCATATAAACTGTGACTTTATTCTTGTATCCATTCTCATTGTGGGAGGATACAAAAGAAGAGGGAAGAATAGTGGTTTTGAGGATTTTACATTCTTGATCAAATGATTTTTATACTCAGGAAGAAAAAAATCATCTTATTTCACTTGATTCTAAACTGCTAACTTTGGAATATTAATGCATAACATTTTATTTAGCCATATGTTAATGTTTATAATTTGTATTTAGGTAGTTTATAGGACAATTTTATGAACCAAAATAATTCAAAGCATTGGATTTTAATTACTAAAAATACACAGTTATAATTCCCTTAATTTAGAACGAAGAGTGTTACCTTGATATATAGAAAAAGTTTGAGTTTAGAAATCAGATATACCTAGGCATTGTTACTCTACGCACCTCACTTAACCTTTATGAATCAAAGTATTTATCATCTGTAGGCCCTTAATAAATCCTAGCATACTCCCCATGTTAACTTCTCTAAGTTACTTAGAGTGACATCTTGTACCACTCTTAATTATTTTTATTTTGGCTCTTTACTTTCCACTAGTTTATTCCCCTTCCCACCCTGCAGACTCACCCTTTTTTGGAGAAGGGCTAAAGGTTTAAGTCTGAGACTGATGCTATGTCACAATGAGATTATAGGGAAAAAAAAAAAAAAAAAAGGAACCACCATGGAATAAAATTTAGAAGAGTAGGGGAAGAATATCATAATAAGAGAACATAGATCCAAGAAGAAGAGGTAAACAGTAGTGTCACAAAGAAGAGATTAAAAGTGAAAATTTGTAAATCATTAATTTCCTCATTCAAAATGAGTTATAAGGTTAAAATTAAAAGTCATTGATATTTTTAAAGACCTAGAGTATTCGACTTATAGTACTGGATTCATATATACTATATCTGTAATATGAGGATCTTTTCAATCCATAATATCCGAACTCTTGGGTTATCTTAAATAATGCTATTAATTAATATGTTCATACAAGACTGTAAATGGCTTTACTGAAGCATAAAAGAATGGGTTAATATTGTTACCATTCTTATTGCATTTTCTTAACATATGGCTTCTAGAAAAAATGCTATGGTGTTCCACAGAAGCTCATACATATAAACTATATTGAAGTGTTCATGTATTTATAGTGGTATCCATAAGATTAGGTATTATTTAAAAAATTTTTGGAGTATCAGGTTGTTGAGATATTGCTCCAACAGTGGATAAAGAAATCCAGTAATAATTTTTGTTCCTAGAAAAATTATTGTTTTGTATGTGTGTATATGTGTTTATGTGTGTGTATCTACATACTAATTAAAATAGTTGAACATCCCACTATGTGCTAGGCATTGTACTAGGTTTATTTTATATATGTTTCCTAATTTAAATGGACCTATTTAAAATTTATTAACTTTCTTAAAATTGTAGAGAAAATTACATATATTATTCAAAATTATTTACCTTTGTTTTTTTAAGTATGTTTTAAAAGATTAGTTTCAAAACTAGGTGCTTATAGCAGCGAATTAGTTCATAGTTAAGGTTTCTAATAATGGTTTAAAAAAGAATGCTTAAGTTGATAGTGAGCTAAAAAGCTGGCAGTGTAAATGAACACAACAGGAATGTGTGGTACTTTTCAACACATCGTCTCTTGGAATGATGGATCTGATTACGTCATCATTACATTCGGCTATGATATATATCACAAGCCCAGAATTTTACTACTTTTCCATCTGATGGTGTTTAGTACCTCTTGTAACCACATTGTCAGTTCTCTGGGATACTTCACAGTGCAAGCAAAGTTGTGATACACTGATTGAGAGCCCTGGGTCTGGAGAAATACAAGTAAGTAGGTGATCAGTTTTTATCACAGTATCATTATTTGCCAAATATCTACAATCTTGATGTTTAACTCTATGCCTAAAAAATAAAGGAATAGTTAAATGGGCTTTCCCATTTCATTCATATCTCCTCAAAGAACCGTAGGAATGTTTATAATTTATTTTAGCCACTCTCCTCAAATGTAAAAATTAGGAAACATTAAATGCAAAGTATATGTTGTAGATAGTCGCCAGGGGTAAATCTGCCAGTGAACCATGTCTCCCCGTATTCACACCATAGTTTAGTCCCTCCTACAATGGGTCTGGGTTAACCCTGTGTGACCAGTGGAATGTAGCTGAGTTGATGATACAAGACTTCTGATACTAGGAGAAGTATCAATGAAAAGGATGAAAAGGATGGCAATTTCTTGGAAATGTCTCTTGAACACTCTACTTGGGGGAAATGGCCACCTTGTAACAAATTTGACAATCCTGAGACCATTGTCCTGTGAGGAGGCTCACCAAATGGAGAAGCCACATAGAGAAAAGAGATAAAGAGGCTTGGCTAGCTGTTCAGCCGTCCCATCTGAGACACCAAACATGTGATTGAAGAAGCCATCTTGAACATCGAACCAGTCAAGGCCTCAGATGACTCTAGCCCCAAACACTGTCTGATTATAACTGTAAGAGACACACCACCTGAGAACCATCCACCTGAGCTCAGTCAACCATTAGCAATAATAATACATGGTTGTTTTAAGCCAGTAAGTTTAGGGGGTTTTGTTAACACAGGAGATAACTATGAGTATATACAAAGTATTTTGTTAGCATTTGTGAGAGAGAGAATCAGCCTCTATTTTATCACTTCAACCTAAAGCAGCATCCTTTCATTATGGTCATTTCCAAGGGCAGGGTGTTCACTATTCATGAGGCAACCTGTTCGTTTTAGGGTAGAATGTCAGGCATCTGCTTTCTTCTATAGAGTCTGTTACCCAGCCCCCCTTAGATTTCTGTCTAAGATACATAGACTATGCCTACTACTGCTTTTTACTAAAGCTCTTCAAATATTTAAATATACGTGCTATTATATGTGCATGTATATCATTTCAGCTTTATCTTTCAGCTTCTTCCTTTCTAAGTTCCTTCAACAGTTTCTCTACTCTCTGGAGTCCCATTAGGATACTCAAACAATAATACTGTTGGTTTGACAAGTACAAGTACATAATACAGGAACTCTAAGGTTCCAAATCAGTTATTACTGGGTGCTTTGTTACGGGATTTTAGTGTACATTTTTTCTGTAATTGGCTCTAACCTAGATAATCATTAAAGCTGTGGTATGCTACAGACAGCTCTATTTCATTTAGATTCTGGAATTTCTGTACCTTAATATATTTTCTTTGAGCACAGGCAATATTCTTTACTTAATTGTTCTCTTAGGTATTAAACATTTTGATTGTTGTTATAATATATACAGATACTCTTAGAACTTTAAAGTTCTAAAAATATCTCAGGAGAAAAAATATGCTTTCTTTTAGAATTAATTACCTGGAAATAATTTGTAGTTTATTTTAAATCCAGTTTATCTAATTATATGAAAATTTTACCATGATTTTAAGATTGGTTCTTGAATGAATTTTTTTTTTACTGTAGAAAATGTAAAATCTCAGTTCTCTATAAATAAAATGTATTTATTTTTAGATTAAATTATATTTTAAATATGAATTTCATTTTATGGTATTTTTATTTTATATTATGAATTTTGGGGGTTTCAAATTCTTATTTTAAAACAGAAAAATTAATGTAGAATGAAGTGTTCAGGGACAATTCTTTTTCTCCCTATCAAAACTATCACATAATTAGTTTGACACGAAAGTGATTTTGTGTTACAAAAGTGATAAATTTCCAGTCTTGTGATGTACTCCTCATGCAAAAATGTAAGCACTGTGCCTTCAATAGGAAACCAGGGCAGTTTGATTTATGTTTAATCTCAAATAAATAAATAATAAGTAATAACTCTTGATAAACTATTTGACCTAGATCCTTCTAAATGATAAATGAGAACTTCAAGCTCTAATTTATTTGTACCTAATGTACTGTATTTGTATATAAGTAGCTGATGCCACTGCTCCATTCTTGGTGGAGCGTTCTACATGATTTTGTGTTGTAGCAAAAAAGTACACTTGACTAAGAATCTGGTGACAGCTTTTGACTTTACTAAAAAGTGTTTATAGGTTTTGACAACAATCTCTTAGGGGCCTATGTCTTTGTAAAACAAAACATTTTTGTTTTGGATCTTTTTCTCTTTTATTTTAAATGATTCATTTTTCCCATAGTTACAAAATCTTAAAGAATAGTAATTAATAAGTTATATCTTAATTTAATTAATAATTTATCTTAATAATTTAATCAATATATTATCTTTTAATAGTGTATTAGATAAGTAAAACACCAAATTTAACATTCAAGTAACATCTACTCATAATATAGAAAAATGTTATAAATTAACATACTGTCTAATAAAGTTTGGCATCTATTTGATGACTCTAAGATAGATTTTCAATACTAAATATTTTTTAAGACTTTATTTTTTAGAGCAGTTTAGGTACACAGCAAAATTGAGAGGAAGGTATACAGATTTCCCATATAATCTTTGCATAGCCTTCTCTAGTATCATCATCTCCCACCACAGTGGTACATTTGTTACAACTGATGAACCTACATTGACTCATTATAATCATCGAAGTCCATAGTTTACATTTGGTTCACTCTTGGTGTTATACATTACAGAGGTTGAACAAATGTATAATATGTATCCATCATTATAGTATCACGCAGAATATTTTCACTGCCTTAAAAATCCTCTGTGTACCACCTATTCATTTCTCCCTAACCCCACCCCCAACCCCAGACAACCAATGATCTTTTTACTGTCTCTATAGTTTTGCCTTTTCCAGAATGTCATATAGTTGCAACCATATAGTATATAGCCTTTTTAGATGACTGGTTTCTTTCACTTAGTAATATGCATTTGTTTCCTCCGTGTCTTTTCTTAGCTTGATAACTTATTTATTTTTAGTTCTGAGTAATATTCCATTGTCTGGATGTACCATAGTTTAGTTATCCATTCACTTACTGAAGGATATCCTGGTTGCTTCCAAGTTTTGGCAATTATGAACAAAACTACTACAAACATTCCTGTGCAGGTTTTTGTGTGGACATAAGTTTTCAACTCCTTTGGGTAAATGTCCAAGGAACATGATCTTTGGATTGCTTGGTAAGGCTATGTTTAGTTTTGTGAGAAGATGCCAAAATATCTTCCAAAGTGGCTGTACTGTATTGCATTCCACCGGCATATAATGAGAGTTTCTGTTGCTTCACAACCTCCCAGCGTTTGTTGTCAGTGTTCTGGATTTTGGCCTTTCTAATTATGTGTAGAAGTACCTCATTGTTGTTTTAATTTGCATTTTCCTGATGACATATGTGGAACTTTTTTTTCATATTTTTATTTGCACTCTGTATATCTCATTTTGTGTGGGGTTTGTTAAGGTCTTTGGTCAATTTTTTAATTGGGTTGTTGGATTTATTATTGTTAAGTTTTAAGAGTTCTTTGTATATTTTGGATAACAGTCTTTTATCAAATGTGTGTTTTTCAAATATTTTCTGCTAGTCTGTGGCTTGTCTTCTCATTTTCTTCACATTGTCTTTCGCAGAGCAGAAGCTTTTACATTTAATGAAATCTAACTTATCAATTTTTTTCTTTCATGGGTCATGGCTTTGGTATTGTACATAAAAAGGAATCAACATACCCAAGGTCATCTTATGTTTTCTCTTATGTTATTTTTTATGAGTTTTATAGTTTTGCATTTTACATTTAGGTCTGTGATCCATTTTGAATTAAGTTTTCTGGAGGATGTAATGTGTGTGTCTACATTCATTTTTTGGTGGATGTTCAGTTGTTTCACCACCATTTGTTGAAAAGACTGTCTTTGCTCCATAGTATTGACTTCGCTGCTTTGTCAAAGATCAGTTAACTATATTCATGTGGGTCTATTTCTGGGCTCTTTATTTTGTTCCATTGATTTATTTGTGTATATTTTTGTGAATACTATACTGTCTTGGGGAGTTTGTTAACCATAAAATCAGAAGAACCTGAGCACGCAGTGAGGAGGACTGATTAAACATGGAATGGTGTAAAGATGAGATGAATGGAGAGAGTAGGGGCACACATCTTGAACTGTCACCTGCCTGAGCAGGACATCATGCACAGTGAGTTTACTGGCCTGAAGTTACCAAGAAACATCAGTACCAGAAGCCCTTTCTTGATGGGGGTTGGGAGAGGTTGGGAGAGACTTGAAGTCCTCACAGGAATCTTAATAGAGTATATTTCCAAAGTCCTAGTCTGTGGTAGAGGAGGAGACTTCAAATATAGCCTAATTCTGTCACCCGCACACAAATTGTTTGTGAGCCACAGAGTGCTGTTTACACAAACTTGCAGAATACAGTAGGGACCAGATCTTTGAGTGAGGAGGCTCAGAGGTATAGTCCCAGTAGTTATAAACTTGCTTTTAGGAGTGAAAAGTAGGTCATAGACCAAACTGGTTATTGGAAAACCAGATGAGCTTTAACCGTAAACACCATTCCAGCGATTGTGGCCTACTCTTGGTGTTATGAACACAGCATAGCACAACACTTGATGTTTTTCCACACCACAGCACTCTGATAAAATATTTGTATGGCCCACTGAAGTAAATAGACAAAGCTTTTCGGTGATAGAGGAAACTAGACATTGGGCTCTGGCATCCCTACACCCCTCCTGGCTGCCCTAGGGGCTAAAAAGAATCAATATTTTGGGTGTGGCCATAACCCATTTGTGGCAAACCAATTGGGAAGCTCTGTTTTGAGGAGTATAAAAATGAGTTAGACGTAATATTTCATCTGTCCTCAGGTTGCTTGGTGTTTTAGGGAAGGGAACATACCTGTGTAACACAATGATAAGATGATAAGAGGTAATGATTTCCAGGAGAAAGATGTTAATATAGTGCTATGACTCTTAAGAGAAGGAAAAGATATCCTCAAGTATTTCTAAAGTCCTTAGATGATAATCTTGTTTTCTCTACTCAAGTTTGTAGAACGGTAAGTCACGTGGGGCCCATGAATATCATGTCCTCATCATTTCTGATTTGGGGTAAAGACTGTTGTAAATGTCAGGGGCTTCCGACAACTGCTTAGTGATTTTTGCTTCCACATATTCATGTAATTTGCTATCACAGTATCTCATATATAGAAGATATTATGTATCAAATAAAATACAGTTGTGCAATATACATTACACAGTGAAATAGACATGTTTTACTCCTTTTTGAACTACAGAGTTCTCAGTGTGACATGGTCATATACAATATGGGTATAGCTTGCTTTATGAAAAACTATATACCTGCTGACATATACATAAATTAATTTTGGTAAATCATGACAGAGTATCTGTTTATAACTTAAACAGCTGTAGTTTTTATAATAGAAAATAATATACTGTATTCTCTTTATAAGACATTCAGGAGTTATAGGAAATATAGAAAATCATAATGAAGAAGCTAAAAATCATGTATAATCCTACTGTTCTGAGGTAGTCATTATTATCGTTTGAGAGAATAATTTTTAATTTTGTTGACAATACACAGTTGTTAGTTGATAAAAATACACAGTTGACAAAAAATACATAAGTAACATATAGTTGTTTATGCGTTTGCTTGTTTTGGCTTTACAAAAATGGGACCCTATTATGCATAATTTGGAAACTTGCCTTTGTCAGTTACCATGTTTTCACATAAATAAACATATAGTTGATTCATCATTTAAATCAAAGATCTTTACTGCCTACTTAGTTTTTCTTTTCTAACAAAGATTGAACTTTGAAATTTCATCTTTCTTCAACTGTTGTTAGGAATTTGTAAAGATAGGTGATGTAGAACAGTAAAATTTCTTATCACTTAGAGAAATATGACAGTATTATTTTAATTCTGATTTTCAGTGTTTTGTCTTCTGGAAGAATGCATTGGTAAAGCAGGCATGATAACATTCTTCAACTTAAAATTTGATTTCTTGAATTTCTTATACTGTTCATGTCTATTTTAAATTATTAAAATAATTGGGGGAAATGATTCACTTGAGTGGGAATTGTAGTTCTTACAGACATATGAAATGTAAGTTCAAATAACATTTTTGTGGTTATAGTGACACAGAGAGACAGTAATCTGCACAAATGACTTGAACAGTCACCTGCAAGTGGTACATTATGTTTTGTTTTGCTAAAATTAGGTTACTTTATAATGCAGGCCTATCCTGTGGACTGTTACTGAGCATAGACAAGAAAGCAGTAACTAAGGTTTTAATAGTTCGCCCTATGTTCCAGGAACTGAATTATCTTCTTAGCTTATATTATATAATTTTAATTTTTGCAAACAACAATTTCTATTTTAGAAATAAGCTCCTTTATAAAGAATATAAAACTTAGTTGGAAATACATGTTTACATGAACAGTAACTCCCACAGTATGTGATTATTTTATCTAACTATATTATATATTTCTATAAAGTGTATATGTTTAGTTGGCTTCATAGACATATAATTTTATATATACATATGAGCTGCTAATTACATTGTTAAATATATTATAGATTACATTATTCACACACTATTAAACGTACATACACATATATGTATGCATGTAAGTTTATCTGTAGATATATATATTTATATTTATCTATCTATCTAGATATACATACAACTATGTCAAGAGCATCGTGCTTTGTTGCAGGAACTGGAGCCCCTAAAGGGTGTTCCCAGCTTATTTTAGGGGATTTCCAGGGTGCGGTCTGAAGGGTTTCAGTAAGAGGTAAAGTGGATTTTTCCAACTTTCTTTGTGGCTTGTTCTTTTAAGTTTGCTGCTCTGCTTGGCATATGGGTTTTCTGCTGTTAAATATTTTTGAGCTTTCTACTTGCTTGTGGATTAAAAGCAAAGGAAAAACCAAATTGTACAAAAGGGCTTACAACTGTCCTGCATCCCTTATAGCTACCTCAAATTTTGCTTTTGAGGGGCAACTATCTCTAAAGATTTGTATTTGTGCTTCTTTTTGTAGTTAACTCCCATTTCTTACTAATATTCCCATATTTTATTTTTTGACTTATAACTTTAGATGTTATTTATTGACTTCCTGCTATGTTAGTTGAAAATTTAGGTCATTTACTAATTTAACCTTCTTTTTACTCTTTTGATATACTTGTATCACTATCTTTATTCTTCCTTTTAAATAGAATAAAATACTTAATAGTAATTAATATACTTAAACGTCTGTGTTTAGATTCATGAACTGTAGTATCTCTTGTGTCTTTCCTTTGTAAGATCCACTACTTGAGCTTCTCTCCATCCCTTTATCTCTCATTTTCTCTTGCATTTCTTAAAATCTGTCAGCTGTGCTTTTACATTTTTCAAGATTGATTACATTTAATTAAATAACATTCTAATCTGCGACCAAGTTTTAAATCTTTTGTGTTCTCTCTGTAGGTTGTCTATACAAATTGAACACTAGTAAACTCCTTCATTACTGTGATAATGTAAATATTATTTCCTATACAGCCAAGTAGTGTTCTGTGAATATGTATTTTTTTTTTATATCATAGATTTGGGGCTACTCAAAAGAGACCATCCACACGTAGTGTCCTGTTTTCACACTCTGCTACATACTCAATATCAAGCTACGTATTGGTTTTCTTCATGTTTGTAGCATGCTTTTTTTTTTTCTAGTACAGATTTTTCCACTCAAATCTGTAATCACCTTTCTAGTTTCCTGTAGGAAGAAGAAATGTATGCTTATTTTCTGTAGTTCTAATACTTATTATGTCTATTGCCCGTAGTATATGACATTTTTTTTTGCATGGTTGTTGTGTTTTATTTTTTTTTAAGTTTTTATTTTATATTGGAGTATAGTTTATTAACAATGTTGTGTTAGTTTCAGGTGTACAGCAAAGTGATTCAGTTATGCATATACATGTATCTATTCTTTTTCAAATTCTTTTCCCATTTAGGTTGTTACCTAATACTGAGCAGAGTTCCCTGTGCTATACAGTAGGTCCTTGTTATAATTAGAGTTGGTTGCTTTATATTGAGATGGTAACTTTCCTATGCAGGTTTTTATTTTATTTCTCTTCGCCTTTGCATTTTCTCATGTTCTGTTCCTTTATTATGTCCTAAAGTTTTTTCAAACTCTCAAACATTTCATATTATCTATTTAGTGAAATCCACTTCCTCCCCACCCCCACCCCCTGCTTCAGCACTTTTCCTGGAGAGCTTCCTTACAAATCTGTCAGTAGTGGTTACTCTTTAGGTCTGGTGCCCGAATGTCATTCTGACATTTCCATTCACTGCTTTCCTGGGTGGATGTTTTCTTTCCCTGTTACTGGGGTTCACTTTCATTTTGCTAACGTACTTTCTTGAGTAACTTCCTAAGAAAATGTGCAATTGATACTAATCTATATTTTGGCCAAGGATGAAATTCCAGATTGAAAAACTTTTGGCTCAGAACTTTAAATGAATTGATCTGTTTTGTTCCAGCATCCTACATTGCTAACTAATAGCAAGTCTGAAACCAATCTAATCATGTTTTCTTTTATGATTTTTGGTTTTTAAAAATTTCACTACATAAGTCTAGATGCTAGTTTTTTTAACTCACAGTTCAGTGGGCAATTTGATTTTGGATCATGTGCTGAGAAATATATTGTATTTTTTAATCCGTTCTCTTTTTCTGGAACTCCTAGTTGTTTGTTGGTCTTCCTGTATTAATCCCCTGTTTCATTTATACTTTCTCTTGTTTTTCACATCTTCATTTCTACTGAAAATTTTTATTTTGAGAATGATACATTTGATTTAAAATAGTTATTTCTTGTTTTGTTATTTTTTATGGCCTCTTGTTCTTGCTTAATCTTAATGTAATATATTTTTCAAGGGTAATTACTGGATTTTTGTATTGTCTTTTGATCCTGGCACTACTCATTTACCTAGAATCTTTCTTTTTTTTTTTTTTTTTTTAATTTTATTTATTTATTTATTTATTTATGGCTGTGTTGGGTCTTCGTTTCTGTGCGAGGGCTTTCTCTAGTTGCGGCAAGTGGGGGCCACTCTTCATCGCGGTGCGTGGGCCTCTCACTGTCGCGGCCTCTCTTGTTGCGGAGCACAGGCTCCAGACGTGCAGACTCAGTAGTTGTGGCTCACGGGCCTAGTTGCTCCACGGCATGTGAGATCTTCCCAGACTAGGGCTCGAACCCGTGTCCCCTGCATTGGCAGGCAGACTCTCAACCACTGCGCCACCAGGGAAGCCCCTTTCTTTTATTTTTAAAATATGTTTTGTCTTCTGTAATGGTGCAGGATTCTCTTAAATGGCTTATTATTGATTTTATGTTTGCTTTTAAGAGTGATTCAATATAAAATCTGAGTGGGATCTCCTCTTGAATTATTTGGGTTTGGCTTCTGGCAACCTTGGTGTAGAATGAGTTAACGGGCAGCTGATCATTTCTCTGAGGCTTTTAAATACCAGAATTCAGTGGGTTTTGCTCCAGGGGTCAACACCTATACTAATTATTAGTTGACTTAGTTCGTACTTTTCCCCAGCCTTTTGATCAGTTTCTTTAGAAATGAACTTTTCTTTTTCTTCAAGATCTAATTTCCTGGCTTGTGATCCTTCTGTGCTGTGGGACTAGTGTGGTAGAGGTAAGGAGAGCAATGAAAAGTGCGAGTGAAAGGGAGTCAGCTCTTCTGGGTGGATTAATGAACACTCTACTTCTAGCCCCTCTTCTCAGTGCTGCTCCAAAGAAAGCTTCCCAGCTTTTCCCTGGTCCCATTCTCTCTGTGGATATGCAGAGCAAGTTAGCTTGCTCTGAACTGTATGGCCTCCGTGAATATTCTAGCCTGGGCTTCCCTTTCCTTGCTTCCTTTGTCAGTATTTTCCAATCACTTTTCCTCTTTTCTCAATATCCCATTTTGTTTTCTTTATCGTGGAATTGCGCCTTTTAATTTTCCTTTATATTAAATATTTTAGCCATTGTCCTTCCCACTTGCCTTCTCATTCTACCACCATTTTCCTCTTTAATATGCTCATACAGGAGATTATTTCAGGAGCACTAATTAAGGTCAAATAAAAATAAGGGGTGAGAAGGAAGATATTTATAAGAAAGGATCATATTCTGAACTTTGTAATATTGGTATGGCACTTATGACATGGCAGGCATTCAAGAAATAACGAGGCACAGTAACATTTAAAAGGTGCACGCTTTTTAAAAGGAGTATTGTTTTTTCCTTTAAAATAGGTGTGCATTAAAAGCATGCACTACTATTTTTTTCTTTGAAAAGAGCTAGTCAAATTACATATATGCTTCTTACAGTTATATGGCCTACAGTGTGATTGAGCAGATTAGGTTATAGGTTTTGAATCAAAAGTGTGACTTAAAAGAACATGCTGAACATCAAAATTAAGACAGTTTAATAATATAAGAGATCACTGTGAACAAGTCATGTTATGGGCACACCTTATTTCAACTACTGCAGTAATTGGACTCTTGGCGGGACTTTCACATGCAAAAGGATGCATTAAGGGAACTAGTTAAATATACTTTTCTTCGTGTTCCTAAAGCAGGTTAACAAACGGCAGGTTGCATTTATAGTGATTTCTATGGATAATATTGCTTTCTCAGTTAATACAAGATAAAGTTAAATTATACATTTATTTTATTGAACCTTAAACAATAAAAGCAATATTCATTGGTTTACTATTTTCATTTATACCATATCTCAGTGGCGCTGTTGCCTAGAGCATGACATCCCATTGACGTTTGCAATATATGTCAAAATGGTAGTGCTGTTTATTGCTTTCTTTTGGAACTTACTCGTCACAGAAAAATAAACCTTGGGTAGATGATGAGTTTGATCTGATAATGAAGGATAAGAGCAGTGATAAGTATTGTTTGGATAATCTATCACAAGACACTGTCAGATAATCCCTAGAGAGTGCACTTATACTTTATATGCTGTATTTTTCTTCAGATACAGATATTACCCATTTTTGAGATGACAAAAAGAGAACAAAAGAAAATGGGTTGCTGTATGAAGCAAAGATGAGTGTATTATCACTCACAAAGAGTGTTATTACAAACTGGAAGGTACAGAGACACATTTTTATTTTAAAAGACAAAGGCCAAGAAGGTATTTAGAATTTACACAAGAATGAAGTTTGTGAACATAGAAGTCACACGGGTTGCCTTAATACTCTTGAGAGAATTAAAAAAGTTCCCTGAGTTCATTCTGTGCAACCATATATTGAATTATTCTGTGTTACATGAAGTTCTTATAGTTCTTTTAATAACCTATAGCATTAAATAATTGCTATAGAAGAATGGCTTCTGTGTTAATTTTAGTAACTTTTTGTCAGTTTTTAAAAAATTCTTTTTTGAAAAATTAATGTTGATTTCCCATAGGCACTTTAAAAACAAGAAAAAAACAACATCCTAAGCATGCATGTTCACACGTACACACATGCACACAGAACCACCAGGCTGTTTATTTGGTATGTAAATAGGAAAACCAGAATTGGTACCAGGTATCACAGGGCCACTTCCCTCTACTTCTGTTCTCATACGCCCAAGTATGCCATTCTCCAATGTCTGACCCAAGATAGGAGATTCCTGTAGGCTATGCATTTTGCTCCTTGGCTGACATGAAATGAATGGTTACTGTAGGTCGAAGTTTAGCCCTCTGGGTACCATCTTTCCCATCTCAGAGCCTTAGTCTCCAGAAGTGGATAGAATATCATCAACAGCAGCCTCAGTCTATGATGACAGCTCAGACTTTCCAAATACTTCCCCTCCCTGCCCCAGCTCTTATCCATCAGAGTAAGGCTATCTTCTCCCTAGTACTTCTCTTACCTCAAACACTTGAGGCTTGTCTTTTATTGACTTATTTCTTCATGGGACTCAGGCAGGGGAGTAATGGTATGGCTACTATTGGTTTAACATCTTTTTTTAAAAAAAATTATTTATTTTTGGCTGTGTTTGGTCTTTGTTGCTGCGCTCGGGCTTTCTCTAGTTGAGGTGAGCGGGGGCTACTCTTCGTTGCGGTGCACGGGTTTCTCATTGCAGTGGCCTCTCCTGTTGTGGAGCACGGGCTCTAGGTGCACGGGCTTCAGTGGTTGTGGCACATGGGCTCAGTAGTTGTGGCGCATGGGCTTAGTTGCTCCGTGGCATGTGGGATCTTCCCGGGCCAGGGCTCGAACCCGTGTACCCTGCATTGGCAGGTGGATTCTTAACCACTGCGCCACCAGGGAAATCCTTGGTTTAACCTCTTTATCTCGTTTGGAATGATGGATTACTCTTCTTTCTGGGTTGTGTTGATTAGGACAAAATTATCTCTTACGGTACATTTTGAGCAAAAATATTCTTGCTGCTTAAAACCTGAGCATTTCTCTGGACTTACTTTCTATTTCTTTCTCCAAGGGTGTAACTACGCAAAAGAAAATTCCCATTCACCGACCAAAACTTGCTTTACTTTGTTCAACTCCCAATATTAGACATAAACAAATAAATGTTAGAAGTATTTTAATATAGGATTAAGTTATCTTAAAATTAATGACATAGTGTAGCAGGGTAATGAATATCAAAGACTGGAGAGAAGGATGATTCTTGTTCTCAGATGCTAGGTTGGTCACATACTAGCTGTGTGACCTTGGTTCAATTAAGTCGATTATCTGTGTCCTAATCTATAAAAAGGAGCTAACAACTGTACCTCCCACATATGGTGGCTGTGAAGTTAAAAGTGTTTAGAACAGTTCCTGTCTGAATTGTTAGCTATTACCACTAATATTATAATGACATTAAATATTCAATATTTAATGACACTATTAAATACACTTTAATTTTGGTTCTTTCAGTAATCCTGTTTTGTAGGTAAGGATACTAAAGCCCAGGAAGTGTTATTAATTTGCAGCAGATCATCCAATTAGTGTGGGGTAAAGCTAAACTCAAATGCAAGACTGCCTTGAAATCCTTTGCTCTCGCCTCCATTACACAGTCTTCCTTCATTTGTTGATTTGTTACAATGAGGGTCTTTAGTGAAAACTGTATACTATAATACAGTATACTTATAATAGGATAGTAACTAGTATTATCAAAGACACCTTATTTATACAGAGCATTTCAGTGGTGTACGTATCCTATATTCATAGTCAGCCTTAAAAGTTATTGAACTTTAAGATATGATGCGGGAACTAGAAGGGTGCTTCCCATGGAAAACTTAATTTCCCTATATACCTATTCTAGAGATAGGAGAGGAGATGGAACTAGGGATTACCTTAGAGGAAAGTAAGTACAGCCAGGATGCTATAGTGGATGCTTTGAGCCTTGAAGGGGTAGCATGAGAAAAAAATATTTTATTATACTTATTGGCCATTTGCAACTCTCATTTAGTGAATTATCTGCATATGTCCTTTGTTTACTTCTTGCCTATGTGATTTATAAATGTTACCTATGTGATTTATAAAAGGGGATAAGGATACTTTTTTCCTTTCTTCCATGTGCATTGCAAATAATTTTGGCAGTTTCCTATTATCCTTTTAAATTGGTTTATGATAATGTTCATCAAAGAAGCTTTTAACTTCTATTTTGTCAAATTCATCACTCTTCTTATTTTATTGGATTTTTTGCTTGATATTTTCATAAAAATTTTTCCTCATCCAAATATTATTATATTAATCACCAAAAATTTTTTCCAGTGCTCTTATGGCTTTATAGGTTACATTTATATCTTTAATTTATCTGGAATTTATTTTGGCATATCTGGTATGAGGTTATAATCCAGCTCTATTTTTTCCTATCTCTAGTAAGTGATTTGTTTTTCTCCAATCAATACAGATTTTAAAAATCTACAATTTGCACAGCCAAAAATGTTATCAAAATTTGTATTATGTATTAGCACTACTGATGAGTTTCAATAGTGACGACATTTTTATCCATATTTTTGCTTCTCTGGCTAGAAGGCAGATATTACAATCTTCTATTGTACTGCAGTCATCCCTATGAATTTCCCCCATGAACTGTTCTTTAGAAGGTTAGAACTGGCATATATATATATATATATATATATAGCTTTAAAAGGCCATACTCATTGGGATATTTTCTTTGATATTTTGCTCCTTGAATTGCCGAAGAATTTTTCTAATATAAGTGGTCTTAAGGATCAAATTATGATTCTTACTGGATTTGTGGCCCCAAAGCCATGAAAGCAAGGGCGATGATGCTACTCTCCAGGGATAATTGCTGTATTAAATTCAAGGGATGTATTCCATGATATCTCAAATTTAGTTGTCAAAACTGAATATCTTATCTGCTTTATAATGATTGTTTAGGAAAGACTGACCTGGCAAATGGCTATCATTAAAATATTTAGTGCAAATTTAATTTCTTTTGCTGGGTGTCAAATTCATCTAATAGTACATCTTATTTTCTAGACAGTGATTTTTGAGTGGAGAATAAAAGCCCTTATCTCTTATTATGTAGTTAAATCAAACAAATAATCAAAAGCTGATATAGAAAAATAATGAGATAAAATACATTTAATGATGATTATTTCATTTAGTTATTTGAGCTTTTTAAATCCATATGGAGCTCAATATAATTTAGTTTGATATTTATTAAATCTAAAAAGATTGATAGAATTGTATCACATTGCACCAATTATTCAGGACTAAAAACAAATCTGAACTCACTTGATTACATCAAATTATATATTTTAATGGTTTTCATCAAATAAGAAAGTCATATAATATGTGTTTAGGGCCAGAGTTGGCCATCTTTAGGATGTGCGTAGGGGCTCTGTTTATAGTCCTAGTACAACTCACTAGTTCTGTAATCTTAGACAAGTAACTTAACCCTGGTCTTTGGAACCAGCTCACCTTTCATGCAGTTACCTTCTCTCCCTTGTATTAAAGGCAGATATGCCTTTATTCCCTTTATGCTTTATGTCTTTTAGTTACTATCTGTTAATAAACTGAGATATCTGAGAATTATCTTAAGTCATTCTCAAATTTTCGCTCCGATGTAGCTGAAAGTACACTGGGCTTAGAGTCATAAGCCCTGAGTTTTAGTCCGTGCACTATTATTTATCAGCTGTTTAATATTAAGTAAATCACTTAATCACATTTTGGTGCAGCTTTTCGTCAGTAATTGGTAGGATCGTGAGTAGGACTAAATTGGGCAATTGAAAACAATTTTAGGGGTTTTCAAACTTGAGGGCGTGGGAGAAATCTCTGTGGCTAGTGGAGGCGTTAGGTAGAGAGGGAGATGACACAAAAGATCGGTGTGGCTTTTTTCTGAAGGCAGTCAAATTTATTTCAGCCCCATACATCAAGCAACAAAGATATTGGGCATTTAGAAAAATGTGTGGTACTGTAGACTTCTGATACTGTATCATTAAATCTATATAATTTAACACAAATAAAATTGCTTTTAACGTAATTGTATTATCTAATTAGATTATTTTACTCTTATCATGCCATTAAACTTGACTTAATGTCTTATCCAGTCAAGTAGTTAATGAGTTATTTAAGGGTCAGAAGTACTAACTGTATTGTATTATGTACTGTATTTCTTCATGTTACCCACAACCAGCAAATCTTTGTCTGAAATGATATTCCTTTCCTAATACCATTTAATTCCTTTTCAAATACCATTAAATCCCTTTTCTTTTATGGGAACATTTGCATTAATCATCATTAGTGGCAACCCTGGACTAAATCTTTTACATGCAGTCTTTCCATTCTCAGTATATCATGTAATACCGTGCAATAATGAAAACCCTCTTAGTCTTTAAGCATTTTGATGAAAAGTATGAGGTTGAGAGTCGCATTGTTCATGCCTTGTTTCTTTCTAACTTTGAGACTTTGGGCAAATTAATTTCTCTGACCTTCAGTTTTATCATTTATAAAATCAGGTTTGTAATACCCCCTTTAAAAATAACTTTTATTAGAGTTAAATAATAAAATGTCTGTATAGAATTTAGTCAGGTGCTCAGCACATGGCAAGCCTTCATATTGTTACTGTTAATAAGAATCTTTCTATATTTTTAGGTTGTTTCTTAAAAATATTTTTCTCTTCATTTTGTGAGCTTTGTGTTCTTACTTAAACCAAATTTATTCTACCACAAATCCTGGCAAAATAAGGGTAACTTTAACACCCCCATAAACACCTCACTTAGTCTTATAGAACTTTGACTTGTTCTGCTTCAATGAGCTTTAATTTTGTACTCCAATCTTACCATCATGTCCCAATATTTTATTTTACATGGTCAGAGAAATTTGAGTGCTTGAGTTAGGGAAATGCTTGATAAATCTTGATTTACTTTACCTTGATATCAAAGTGCTCTTTCCGCCTGTTACATTATCTTATTCTTCATGCCGTCCCTCCGCCCATTTTGTGTCTGGGCAGAACGTGTAGGTAGCTTCCATTAGTTAATGCAGTGTAAAGCTTGGGTCCCTGTCATTGTTGCTTCAGATTCTTTTGGTTGCTGTTGACAGAAATCCATCTCAAGCTAGCATTAAGTCAAAACTCATCTCAAAGTAGCTTAGTTTTACCTAAAAGATGGGAAGTCATTGGTTAATATAATTGAGAAGCCCATGTGCCAGTTCTGGATTTAGGGATGGTTGGATTGGAGGGGTTCAAGCAATGCTATTATATTTTCTTTGTTTCGCTTCCACTCTTTGTCTCTCTCTCTCTTTGCCGTTCAATCTACCTCAGTATTTTGGCTCTTGGACTCAGGTTTTATTTTCAGATATGTGCTAGTAAGAAGTTTTGGCACCTGCCATTTCAGGTGCTCTGATGTTTCACTGCCCCTCCTGTGACTGGGCCTTTGCATATGCCCTAACCCAGATTCAAATCACCTGTCTCTGAAAGTGGGGTACTGTATCAGTTAGACTAATAGAAATTATTCTCCAAATAATGATTTGTTTCTGTTATTATTAATATAACATAAAAAATAAACCACAGAAGTTTCCAGATTGGTGACCCAGAATACATCCATGTGTCAGGTCTCAAACTTCATGGACAGAAGCTCCTGTGTTCGGGACCTTGACCTATGTATCTCTTCATCTGGCAGTTCATTCATATCCTTTTTAATGGCATGTCAGGAATGTGTAACCACAATTTTCCAGTGAAATTGAGGTCATGGATTATTATCTGCAGCTTTTTCTCCCTTTACCATGAAGATTATAATATTTTTACATAATAGAAAATACAGAAGAATTTTGCTATATTAATTTCAATGCTTTGTTTTTTGATATTAACAAAATGTTGATCTATTTTAAAAAAGCATGTATACTTCATTCCAAAATTCTAACACTTAGACATCCTAAATACTATTTATTTCCTTTGGTTTTTAATATACATACTTATATTTTAGTTTGTAGAATAGTATCAAGGATATGTTTTCTCTGTGTTTGTCTTTCAATTTATAACTTTGATTCTTACATATTTAAAGGATAGTTAATAAGATTAAAGTTGACACTGTATTTATGTTCTATTAGATGTGGTGTCCTCAGAATTTCTTTGAAAATATGACCCCAGATTAAAATCATAGATTAGACTTGCTTCTTTATCTCTATTCTTACTCAAAATTTCCCCCAGAGTTAGAGCTATTTGGTTGCCAGGTGGATAATTATATTGCTTAAGAATGACTTTATGAACAGCCTGAGGTTGCCTATTAACCAGAGATTCTGGCTGGACTGCAGGATCCGTTGCTGCCAATATGTGAAGCAGTTTTTCTCATAACCCTGACATAAGGCTGAACTCCTCTTTCATAGTTTTTGTAATGCACACCCAAACCTAAAAATGGAGTGGTCAGGTTGTGTGCCTCTGGGTTTAAATCATATATCTTATTATCTTGTTTCTTTATTGCCTGATTAGAATGGATGAAATTTTGTAAACCAAGCACAAATTGCTTCACAAGATTGCATTCAACTAATCTAGTTATGTTTTCATTCTATTCTGAAACGTACATATTCTTCCCATCTGTTAGACACACACTTCTTTTAGAGGCTTAAATTGTGTTTTGTCTGTCTCTGATGGTTTTGCCTGACTCTGTGTTGTAAACTTCCAAAGTCATTCTAAAGACTTTGAAAACATCCAAAGTTAATTCTAATTTAGTGGAAAAACAGTCAATTTAATGGGTTAGTTTTTGAAATCTAGGTTTCAAAATCACCTAATTATCAAATGCCAGATAATAAAATCTGTTTGTCCAAAATTTGACCTTTTACCTATTTCTTTTATCCCATTAACGAGAGAGAGCCTTGAAGTTCTCTTACCATTAATTAAATTTCTTACAGAATATGGTAAAATTATTATTGTAATATAAAGTTTTACCTGAGGAAAAAGAAAAACTCAAATGTACTTTTTTGCATAAGGTACTTTATAAATGTTATATATTATATATTCATAATAATATTGTTATAAAGATGAGATTTTTCATGTCTCCTATTGCTAGCAGTATGTTTAGAAGAGTTTGAATTCTATAATGATAAACTTTCTTAATTATGCTCTTCTTGCATATTCAAGTGCTATGAAAAGTCTTTACCTTGAACTCCATTTGTGACCTACAACCTAGAAGAAACAAATAATTAATGGGATACACTTTAATTCCAGTCTATACTAAGGGAGCCCTATTCAGTATGTATGGCTGGGGGAAGAATATCAATGGCTAGGAAGGGAACTTAGTAGAAGGAAGAAGCGTGTATGTATATCTGAATGCATGTGATTGAGGCAGGGAAGGAATGTGGGTTCCCAAAGTGAAGTCAGAAATGGGTTGGAGCCAAGTAATTTTATAGAAGGGTATAATATCTTCAATCATACCTCACAGTGTCTGAAAGGGCATGTGGGTTTGATACCAGAAAAGTACAAAACAAAACATCTTACTATTAGTGAATTAAGATTGCTTCTAGAAAATTGTGGATTTAAAAAAAAATCCTTCCCTTCAAGTTAAACCACACTGATCAAGCCTGAAATGGGCAATAGGAAGTCCTTATTCAGTCTCTTTCCTGACCTACAAAACGCATATACACACCCTGACCAAGATCCTTGTTGGAAAGGCCATGGTAGATCACCATTGCCATCAGTTTGGGTAAGCTTAAGTCTTTTAGATTCTTCAAACTTGAAATATCTGTACTCACATATACATACTTAAAAATTTTTCTCTCACTAATGTGGTATATGTAATTCTTGGCACAGTTTCCATGTATTGCTTTGTAATCAAAGTCTCTGACTTTTTAACAAAGACCCCCATATAAAAACAAAAACAACTTCCTGCTTCAGAAACTAAGGGAGAAATTCTGTGGAAAAAGAAAAGTGGCTGTATATGCCGAGATATAAGTTTAAAGAAAAGGATCAAATTGAAAGAAGCAGAAAAGAATGAGTTAAAAAGATACCATGGATAAGAAAGGCGGAAAAGTGAATTCCCAGAAGTAGGAGACTGAACAAATCCAAGTATTTATGACACTACTTAACCACAATTTCAGTAATCTCTATCCCTGGACTTTTTTTCCCTTTTTTATAAACCTACTTTTAAAATGAAGTATAACATCCATTTAGAACAATAGAACACAAAGTTGTAGCTAATCCCTCCTGGCACCTCCTCATTCTGTTCCCTCCCTTCTCCCCAGCACTAGCAACTATCCTGCCATCAAGCACTGTTGTCACATTTGCCTGTGTTCACAATGTATATGAATACATAGAGCGTGTATGCCTTTGTGTCTGGCTTCTCTTACTCAGAAATATGTTTGTGAAATTCCTCCATGTTGTATGTAACTATAGTACTTGCATTTCTATTGCAGTTTAGTACTTTGTTATATGAATAAATTAGAATTTATTTTTCTATTTCACTGTTTATAGGAATTTATACATTAGCTATTCACTCTTATCCAACTTTTATTTTAGTCTTAGGCTTATATATGTTAAAATGTTCTCCCTCAGTCCTTTTGCAGAAGCATTTTCAGTCATCTCTTGAATAAAGCTCTACTAGATTCTGAAGAAGGGCATGGGGTACAGAATTCCCTAAATTCTTATATGTTTAAAGTTGTTTTTCTATAGCCTTGATATTTCCATAGCCTTGATATTTGGCTGCATTTAAAATTTTTGGTTCATACTCACTTTTATTGAACTTTTTTTTTTTTTTTAACATGCTGTACCATTGATCTCTCTCTCTCTCTCCCCATTTTTTTTTTTTTTTTTTTGGTTTGTTTCTTAAAAGGGAAATGCCAGTATACTCTCTTTTTTTCCCCTTTGTAAGTTATTTGATCTTTTTGCCTGGGGACCTTGAAGTTTTTTTTTTTTTTTTTTAAAGGTCTAGTAGTTTTACTAGGATATATCTTAGAGTTGATGTTTTGGGTTAATATATCCCAATTGTCGTTGGACTCTTTTCAATATGTAGGTTGGAGCCTTCTTAAAATTTATGGAAAATGGTCTTGAAGTTCAGTTTTAACTATTATTTCTCCTTCATGGTTTTATTTTACTTCTCTAGATACTATGATTATGTGAATGTTATCCCTTCTTGTCCTGTGTTCCATTTCCCTCACATTCTTTGAAATTTTGTACTACTTTCTTATTTTTGTCCCCTTGGTTGTTTTCCTACCTTTCTTCATTACTCCTTAATAAATTTTAGTTTGAATCCCTTTTCCCTTATCTTTCATTTCTGAGATAATTTTGTCTTTTTCTTCCATTTCCTTCTTGAGTTCAGTCAACTCTGTTTTTATTTCGTCCTTTTTTGGCCTATTTCTGTTTTTAACTATGGAATTTCCAATTCAAGATACTTCTTTTTTTTTTTCTTTTTTTTTTCTTTTTTTTTTTCTTTTTTTTCTTTTTTTTCTTTTTTCTTTTTTTTCTTTTATTTTGTCACACACACACACACACACACACACACACACACACACTGTATTTTATTTTTACAAGAGATAAATAGACACCAAGCATTGTACATGGATGACCACAACAAAAGCAACAATGATTGCAATTACCAAACATGAAACACACTCATACTATGTCATAATATTGACATTCAGTCCAGTAATCCTCCACTGTAACAGCTCCTTTTCTTTGCAGTGAAAATTGATTTGTATATTCTTTGCCTCTGAGTCCTTGTGGGATTTTTTCTTTTTTTAAATTCAAACAGTAAGTCACAAAAATTATACTCATCCTCATCAGTTCACTCAGTCCCATGTAATTAATTTTTTTTTTCATCTTGATCTTTTGTTAGCACTTTTATGAGCTCATCAGTTTTTCATTAGAGTTCTGAAAATGCTTATTCATTCAGTTCAGCAGTACAGTCAGGTACCAGAAACCTGTACTTGTCAGAGTCTTTTCCATGAATTTCCTGAAGATGAAACCCTTTTATAGGAACATATTTACAAAAGCATCAGAGTACACCCAGAACTGTCTGTAAATGACAAAAGACTTAAAAATGACCACTGTTAAAGATTTGATGAAAGTTCATAATAATGCAGTTGACAAGAAAATTAGTTATTTTTGAGATATACATTTTAAAGTAATAACTAGGATTATGACTTATAACATTATACCAGAACATATAAGATTTTTAGGAATTTCATGTAATGTCTGAAACATTTATATTAACATATTTCCATACAAATAACCCAATGAAAGTTTAGTATTAGTTGTTTTGTTTGTTTGTTTATACTGCAGGTTCTTATTAGTCATCAATTTTATACACATCAGTGTATACATGTCAATCCCAATTGCCCAATTCAGCACACCACCATCCCCACCCCACCGCAGTTTTCCCCCCTTGGTGTCCATATGTCTGTTCTCTACATCTGTGTCTCAACTTCTGCCTTGCAAACCGGTTCATCTGTACCATTTTTCTAGGTTCCACATACATGCGTTAATATACGATATTTGTTTTTCTCTTTCTGACTTACTTCACTCTGTATGACAGTCTCTAGATCCATCCACGTCTCAACAAATGACTCAGTTTCGTTCCTTTTTATGGCTGAGTAATATTCCATTGTATATATGTACCACAACTTCTTTATCCATTCGTCTGTCGATGGGCATTTAGGTTGCTTCCATGACCTGGCTACTGTAAATAAGTGTTGCAATGAACATTCGGGTGCATGTGTCTTTTTGAATTATGGTTTTCTCTGGGTATATGCCCAGTAGTGGGATTGCTGGGTCATATGGTAATTCTATTTTTAGTTTTTTAAGGAACCTCCATATTGTTCTCCATAGTGGCTGTATCAATTTACATTCCCACCAACAGTGCAAGAGGGTTCCCTTTTCTGCACACCCTCTCCAGCATTTGTTGTTTGTAGATTTTCTGATGATGCCCATTCTAACTGGTGTGAGGTGATACCTCATTGTAGTTTTGATTTGCATTTCTCTAATAATTAGTGATGTTGAGCATCTTTTCATGTGCTTCGTGGCCATCTGTATGTCTTCTTTGGAGAAATGTCTATTTAGGTCTTCTGCCCATTTTTGGATTGGGGTGTTTGTTTCTTTAATATTGAGCTGAATGAGCTGTTTATATATTTTGGAGATTAATCCTTTGTCCGTTGATTCGTTTGTGAATATTTTCTCCCATTCTGAGGGTTGTCTTTTCGTCTTGTTTATGGTTTCCTTTGCAGTGCAAAAGCTTTGAAGTTTCATTAGGTCCCATTTGTTTATTTTTGTTTTTATTTCCATTACAAGATACTTCTTCAAGTGCTTCTTTGACTGCATTTAGTTGTTTTGAATTGTGTCATGCAGTTTTCTTCTGCTTCATGGCTGCTTTTGAAGGGGAATTTTCATCAGTTCAGATGTGACCAGTCTTTTTTTTTTTTGATTTTTTTGGTAATAACCCTGTATGTATTAATTTTTTTCTTCCGTTCATTGATTTCTTCCGTTTGTTGATTCGGGGCTGTTTCTACGATTCCTAA
Source organism: Eubalaena glacialis (assembly GCF_028564815.1). Taxonomy (NCBI): domain Eukaryota; kingdom Metazoa; phylum Chordata; class Mammalia; order Artiodactyla; family Balaenidae; genus Eubalaena; species Eubalaena glacialis. The sequence continues at coordinate 216,936,812 of NC_083716.1, forward strand.
TTCACTAGTGCCCTTTTCTATTTGTATATCAAAGCTGTTTTTTTAGCGTATTTTTTAAAATTTGTGGGCAGAGTTATGTATCCTCCAATATTTGGTTCCTTTTGTGTTGTAGGATCCTAAATTTTTCGACTTGCATTTTTTCCTTTTCACTATTCATTTGCCAAAGCCCACGTCTTCCTCTCTTTGGCTTTTTCTTCCCAGAAACTATGCCTTTTGAAGACAACCACTTATGTGCACATTTTTAAATTCCTCCCCCTGGAATCCCAATCCTCTACCAGGAAACGATTTTATTATTTTATAATGTAGGACGGACTTACTCTTTGTGTAGATGGTTATGCCTTGCTAGCATTCCTCTTTCCTGGCTGTCTTTCTCAGTTTGCTCTTGTCCTCTAAGTTTTGCAGTAGGGGGAGGTGTCAGAAGTTGTTTGCTGGAATTTGGTGTTTTTTTCTGTTTACTTATATTTTTTTAAGTTTGGAAGATTATGCTGATGGTTTGATTTTTGTGGTTTCTTGTTCTTTGTGCTCTTCTGTATTATTTTGGAGGAAATTTTGTGAGATGCTGTGATGGGCATTATTGTTATTTAAACAATTGAAGTTTGCATTTTGAGGCAATGTGCAGAAACCTTAGAATTTTTATATCTACCCAATGAATTAAATTTATTAATATCCTGGATGTCCCTTTTCACTTGTTTTAGACATTTGTATTAAAGTCTGCTTGTATTATTTTAGCTGGGCCAGATTTCTTTTTGGTGTTTGCATGGTATCTATTTTTTCTTTTTTCTTTTTTACCATTTTTGCTTCCATATATTTCAGTTTTATATCTTTAGTTTTGTATCAGAAAGTTTTACTTTCTGTCTAGCCACCCATGTATTGGGCTAAATTTTACTATCTGATAATTTTCATTTTATTTGTCCCTCTTGTTTTATATTCCTTTCTTTCTTCTTTATGGCTTTATTTTTACTAATTTATTATTACAATAATTATTCCATTTTTTCTCTCTACTAGCTTGGTAATGTTTAGTGGACATATTAGAGATTCTCCCTGAGTCATCTTCTCATCAGATTCTAGTGCAAATTAGTACTTTTACCATGATCTTAGAATATTATTTATTCCCTTTACATTTTGAGTATTCCACTGTTGTCACATATCTACATATGTATATATTTTAAACTCTGTAAGACTTCATTGCTATTGTTAATACAGTCAATTTTTTAGATATACTCAACTACTTACCTATTTCATTTCTAATCATTCCTTCATATATCCTTAAGTTTCCTTCTGAAATCATTTTCTTTCTAACTCAAGATTTAAAGAAAAATTTCTTTTAATGTAAACCTACTCATAAAAAATTTCTCCCAGTTGATTTTGTCTGAAATGCCTTTATTTTATTTCCAGTTTTGAAAGATAATTTCACTGAGTACACAGTTCTAGGAGAGCAAATATTTTCTTTCAGCACTTTTTTTTTTTTTAAATAAATTTATTTATTTATTTATTTTTGGGTGTGTTGGGTCTTCATTTCTGTGCGAGGGCTTCCTCTAGTTGTGGCGAGCGGGGGCCACTCTTCATCGCAGTGCGCGGGCCTCTCACTGTCGCGGCCTCTCTTGTTGCAGAGTACAGGCTCCAGACGCGCAGGCTCAGTAGTTGTGGCTCACGGGTCTAGTTGCTCCGCGGCATGTGGGACCTTCCCAGACCAGGGCTCAAACCCGTGTCCCCTGCATTGGCAGGCAGATTCTCAACCACTGCACCACCAGGGAAGCCCTTTTCAGCACTTTTGAGATACTGGTCCATCATCTATGGCTTCCTTTGTTCTGTTGAGAAGTTGGCTGTGATTCTCACTATTCCTTCTTCAAATGCAATATATCTGTATTTCCCTCTGGCTTCTTTAAAGATTTTCTCTTCATATTTGGTTTGCAGCAGTTACATTATGATATATATAAGTATGTTTTTCTTTTTCTTTTTACTGCATGTGGTTTGTCATGCTTTTTGAATTTATGGCTTGATGTTGTTTATCAGTTTTGAAAATTCTCAACCATTATCTTTTCAAGTATTGCTTCTTCACCATTTTCTCTCTATTTCTATCTGGGATACCAGTTTACATTTTTATAATTTTTAACCTTTTATTCCCTTTGTATCGTCTGGTCTTTTCCATATTCTTAAGCTCTCCCTATGTCAGCCAGGTCGTTTCCTTTGGATCCATCTTCCAGTTCAGAAATTAACATCTGTGACTGATTTCTTCATCATCTCCAATTCTGGTGGCTAAGTTTCTAATGTCCATCCTTTCTCCTGGGTTTTGGTCACATGGTCTTGAGTTTCTTTTGCCTGTTTTTGTTTATTTGTTTTGTTTTTGTTTTTTGAGTACCAGACAGTGTTTCTTTAAAAATAGAAGTCTGATTTGAGGCCCAAGTGTGATATTATCTTTTTCCAAAGAGGTTCTGTGCTGGCATCTTGCAGGCAGCTGTCTAGAAGCACTATCAATGGTATATCACCTTGTTCCAATTAGTGACTGAGATGATTCAAAGTTTAGCTTTGGTCTTTGGAAGGTCAAGTCTATTTCTAGTTCACTCTTATTCCTCAGATTCTCAATGCAAAGCCTGGAGTGTTTACAGAACCCATCCTTTGGCTGGGCTCTCAGCTTCAACTTTCGTCCTTCTTTCTCAATTTCTTAGCCTCCTCTATCAAAATTGTCTGACAAGCAGCCAAAGCTTCTGGAGAAAATGAACTCCAAATGCCAGGCTCACCTTCATGTGTGTTTTTCTTCTCTTGGATCTTGATTCCATTATTCTTCACTATATTTTTAAACACTCTGATGATTTCAAAGACATCTAAAAAATATTTTTGGACCATATTTTCTCTTTTTTTTCAACTGTTCCTTATATCATCATTCGTCATTACTGAAAATCACCTGCTTTGAGGAGAAATATATATAACCTTAAATTTTTATATTTATACGTAGGATGTACCATGTGTTGAATAATTTAAAACAGTATATTTTTGTTGAAAAATGTGATGTATTTTCTTGAATTGCATTTTTTGCCCAGAAATTTCAGTGCCTTCAGTGTGTGTAAAAGTCCAGTGTTTTATCTGGTCTTCCTGTTCCTTCATGGTCTTCTGCCATTCACCTTTTCAATATTTCCATCCTTGCCTACTTATACCCTCTGTACGTTTTCAGTTGCATTTGGGTTTCTTATTTCCATACTCTCTCTGTGTCTAAAAATATCTGAGGTACTAGGTTTTGATTTTCCCAGAGTCCAAATTCTTTTTATATAATGCATGTTGTTTGTCACCATCTTATTCAAATGCCATTTTCTGTCTACAAGACTGTGATTCCCTGGAACATGAGATTAATTGGTCTATAGTCCTAGAACAAGCCTAATTATTGTATCAAGATGGATCCCTGTCAGAGACCTTGCTCCTTCCTGGTTGTCTGACTCTGCTGAAAATTATCTGGATGAATGTGTTTCACTCCATTGTATGTGCCTGTTAATGTTGCAGGAACATTCAAACAGGAATGAGGCCACCTTTTGGGAAAGTGATTGAGCTAATTTGGACCAGAAGACAAACGTTTGAAATCATTGAAACACAGGTTATCTTGAATTATTGCTGCCTAACCTTTGATTTTGTTATGAATATATAGTAAATTTGGCCTATGTATGCATGGCTAGAAGTCAAAAGATAGAAGTTGAATCAGAATCTCTGAAAGGTATTATTAAAATATAAATGTATAATGGCTTTAAAAATCATATTTACAGAGTGCTACGGTTGGTCATTGTAAATCAGTAGGTGCATTTTCAGAGTCACTAAATCTTTAACACTCATTATCATTCCATAGTGCAGAAATGAATAATGTCTCTAGCTAACCTCAATAGGATTTACCACCTACTGATTGAATTAGGGAAATAAAATTCCTATGTACGTTCACACACAACAATATAAATTGTAAAGTTATTTTTATACCATTTCTACCTCAGAGGAATATACTGACTCTGTTCCATGAATGAGAGATGAACAACACATCGACTTATGGGAAGGCCATTTGTTCACTAAATAGGCATTTATGGAGTGCCTGTTATGTGTAAGATACTACGCTAGGGAGACAAAAGTGAATAATATTCCATACTTGTTTTCTAATAGCTCATAGTTGAATGGAAGGACTATGCTCTGACACAATTGCAATATTCTGTAATAAGTACGGTTCTACATTAATAACAGGGGTGGCACAAAGAAAGAGGTAATGTGACATGGCGTATATTTAGGGAAGCAGTCAAAGATGAAATTAGAGAGACAGGCTGGGGTTATCCCCATGGCTGGGCTTGTGTCATAGGAGTTTAAACTTTAGCCTGCGCACAGCAGGGAGTCATTTGATGGTAATATACAAGGGAATGGTTTTTGACTATATATGCTGTTTAGTAATGCCATTTTATGTGGGGGATTCCTTAAGCAGGGAGACACGTTAAAGGCTGCAGCAACCTCTTGTGGAAAAGGATGAAGACTTATACTAAGAAAGGATCAAGTAAATGCAGAGACGTGAATTAATTTAAAAAATGTGGTTCAAGAATTATTAGAATGATGTCAAATTGCAGATCTGCAAATGAAAAGCAGTGCCATTAATCATGGTCATTATTTTAAAAAGTGAAACTGCTTTGGGTGAAAGATAAGAAAAAATGTTTAGTATTAGAGAGTGAGGCACATATGGAACATCTAGGTAGAGTTAGATGAAGCCAGAAAAGATATTAAAGTAAACCTCAGTCATGGAGGAAAATGCTACAGGATTAGACGTGAAATGAATTCTGAGAAGTTCATTGTTTAAGAGGCAGGTCTATATATGTAGCCTTCTGATGACTAAACTAAATATAGTGACAATGCCTGTCAGCGAAACTGATGGCTAACATTAGAATATCTATCATAAATGAGACTTTGGTAAATGTTGAAAAATATTAAAAACTTAGCATTCTGATTGTTACTTAAAGTGTTGATAGTGAGATCCACAACAGATGAATAAGAGGCAAAGGCATTCTGTTGTGCATATTTTGAGACTGACTTGTTATCTTACCCCATGTTATCCAAGGCCACTTCTAAAGAATTGACAGACTTTGGGGATGGGGTATGGAATTCCTACAGTGAAAGGCAATCTTTTACATTAAACAGAATGCATAGATACACTGTGTAGATACTATATGGAATTAATTTCAGCTGAACAGATTGTAATCCATCATTCCTAATTGACACCCACAGCCATAAAAGAACCTCAGCGCAATTCCTAGAAATTGAATGGCTTCCTGTTGTAGGCCTTATTTAGATGTTGGATGCAAAATAAAACCCTGATTATATTTGGGGGAGATAACTTGTTAGGTGGGGTTATGTATCAGGAAACTTATAAAGATTAAAAATAAGCAAACAAGTACATTTTTGGTTTTGTGATTAGTTTAAATCAAGTCACTCTGACTCTAATTAAACAAATTGTTTGAGCTGTTTTGTTGTCTTAATTCTAGCCATATGGCAAAATAAAACACTATGTCAATGCAACATTATATGTGAGAGGACTTTGTAAACTCTGTATTGTCATAATTACAAGTACTGTTTTCATTACTAATAGAAACATTGTTAGCAGTGTGGCTTGTTGGGACCTGTGAAAATGAAAGTTATGATAGCTAGTATTTATAAAAGTATTCACTCACTCCCTATTCTCTACTCCCAAGGATCATAATTCACTAGTGACAGTTTCTCTTTAGGTGCTTGTAAACTCCTTGAGATCAGGAATTATCTCCCATGTCTCTGCGCTCCACTCACCTAGCGTACTACTTGCACATTAATGCACTTTTCTGAATGAATTAATAGAATCTGTAGTTTCTGCTTAATTTCCACTCTGAGAGTGGGGGGAAAAAACGCTAAGAAGGATTCATTTAACTATGATTATCCATTCACCTTCTGAATACTCTTAGGAAACTTCAATGAAATCAAAATTTTAAACAATCCCGCCTAAAAATGTTAGCAGTTTAATAAGTCACAGATCAGGGCTAGGGATAGAAAGTTGACAGTCCACAGATGTATTTTGTTTGGCCCTCCCAACACTGACATTTCTCAGGATTGAGTAATTATTATGTAAATTTGTTATCAATATTTGTAATCGATTCTAATTCACCTAAAAATATTTTCTTCTCTTTGTTTCTTCTTCACCCGTGCTGGCCTCCTTTTTTGTTGGAACATGCCATGTTCACTCCCCCTTCAAGTCGTTCAACTGGCTTTTCCCTCTGCCTGGAATGCTCATCTCCTAAATAGCTTCATTGTCAACTCCATCACTGCCTCCAATCTTGCTCAGATGCCACCCAGGCTTACTTCGGCTGCTATCTGTAAAATTTCACAGTCATCCCCCACAGCACACTCTCCTCCTGACCAGTGTGCGCCCAGTCTCCCTTACTCTGCTCTTTTCTTTCTTTCCGTAGCAGTTTTTATATTCTGACGTTTTATGTGATTTACTTGTTTGTTTATTGTTTATTTTATGTCTCCCCAATATATTGTAAACTACATGTGGGCTGGGATGTTTATTTTTCTGTTTGCTTACTAGTATATTTTGGGAAGTTGGAATAGTGTCTGGTATATTGGGACTATCAATACATATTTATTGAATGACTCAATGAAAACCCCCAATAGCTGACTCCTTCTGAAAAAAAAAAAAAAGTGCTATATTTTAAGATTGGGGTTACATTCATACTACATTCCCTCCATTGGTTGGTGGCAACTGGTGCTTTAAGCAAGACATGCATGCATTTCTCAGCCTCTACAGTTATCACTCCAGTTGTCTTCCCAGTACCGAGTACTTATATACGTTGGAATTAATGTTCATATTTTTGCTTTTGTTTTTCTTACAGAAGAGAGAAAAGTTAATTATGTCTTGTACTCATGTCTTTACCAAAAGTGGGAACATGGGATCAAGAAAGAGCAAGAAAGTTATATGTTTACTAAAAAAAGGGGGAGAACATATTTCTACATTGAAGTAAAGAATTTATCTATGTATTAAACATACATCTTTCAATGCCTGCTAAATTAATTCATTTGAATTATCTTCCTGGCTTTTGAATGTCTGAACCTGCTTTATATAGTCAAAACTGCAAACTTATTTAAAATTCAAAGATAAGAAGGACCACTGAAGCACATGTATTAACAAAAAGAAGATAAATATTGCAGAAGATCATGTTAATAGAAAATACCTTGAGAAACTCAGGGTATAAGTTAGCTATTTTACTGTGAAGTCTCATAAGGTTATAAGTCACCAAGCCACAAGCAGATCATCCTTGTGGATATCCATAGACAGTGAAAACTTCAGCAGCTAAGATGATTATCACTTTAGGCACAGGCTTGCATTTCTATCTGGACATGTAAAACAAACAGATGCCATCCAGTTGGGGCAGAAGTATTAGGCATTTCCCCTTAGCCACTAATGCAGATAACTTTACCTTGCTACAAAAAAGGCATTGCCTTTGAGGGATGGAGACAGATAAAACTGGTGAGGAGAGATGTCAATAATTATCTATACTTTCTATCCACAAAGCTAATCAGAAAATCCTTGACATTTACTCAGAGTAATGCCATAACTCAAATAAATGAAACTTGATTTGTTGAATTAGGAAATCTGTTGAAAAAAGGTCCACCATTTTCAAAAGTTGCCCCATTTACTGACTTTTGCATGAAGCATTGTTTAGCACTGCTTCAATGCCTGACACTGTGACAGAAATGGTCACCTGTGTCATCATTATGGTAGAATCCTCTGTGCTTTCTGTATATGTCTCTGCATTTCATTCACCCTTCCTTTGAATATTTTTGAGTCTGCAACACCTTTATGTGATTGTAATAGTGTTAAACCAAAGCTATAATTTATTGTACAGGATTATTTTACATGTAATATAAATTGAAACTTTTTAGATATTTGCATTATTCCATAACAAGCTTTACCAAAATGAAAAATTGGATGACTTAATATTTTTTTTTAAATTACAGTTCTTAATTTAACTGCATTAAAGTCAGGATAAGAGGGCTGAATTAAATGTTGCAATTTCAGTTCCAAAAATGCATGATTATTCTTCATTTTGGAAGCCTGCCAACTAGAGAATATATTAGGCTGTGAATGCAACTAGACAAGTCATACAATTCAGCAATTTCTAGCTGGTCAAGATATATCTTTGGGCAAATTTAACCTTTATAAGACTTATTCTTGGTCTCTGTTTCATAGAGATTTTGCAGTTGTTTATCTTAAGTGAAAATTACAGTGAGAGGGATATAACCTAAAAGTCACTGAAAAGTCCAGGTCTATCAATTTTAGTTTACATGCTGCTAAGTGAGGGGAATTAATAAAGACAGAAAGTCTTCATTCATTTTCAAATAAAACTGCTAGTTGAGAATTGCCTTATTGTACAAACCTAAATATATTATGTCCTTTTCATAATGTCCAATTCATTGATTTTTGTCATCTTTCATTTAATTGCTTATATTTTTGGGTCAAATAGGATTTAAAAAGATGTTATAATCATTTTCTTACTATAGTGAACTGATCTGATTTAAAACCATTGAGAAAATAAACAGCTATGTTTAAATAGCTATGCATAAGCAATAACTAGATACTGTATGAGCGACCCTTTGACCTCTGTGAATCCTGCTTATATTTTGATTAGCATCTGTTTAGGCTCCTGGTCACTATGGGAGCCACTAGGATGCCTTCCAGAGAAATAGAAGGATAAGCAACCCAGCTGTGTGCTCTTTGTGCCAATAAGAGGACCTGTGCCAGCTGGCTGCCCTCCAGAAATGTGCAGTGGTAAACAGAAAGTTACCAACAGAAAGGTATTTATTGCTTTCCCAGAAGGGGAATTTTAGCTAAGAGAACACAAATGAATTGGATCATTATTCCCATTTCTCAGAAAAGGTCTGTGCATGCACGAGAGGGGTGTAGACTTCATTCTTTGCTTTAAAACTTAAGTTTATTAAGGCTGTCATAGTGTGATTTTTATAAATGAAGAGTATTACTGAAATGGTTACTTTACTCGGGGATTAAAACAGTAATAGGTTATCTTGACTTAGTAATGGGTAGAAAAATTCAGACATTCCAAACTCTCAGTGTGTGTGGTCTTATATACACCAGTTTGAAATTTGGGTGTCTTTGCATACTCAAACACACACAAAAACCAACTCAAATATCTCAGTGGCTTAAAACAGAAAAACAAATAAAACAAATAAATACACTACATGGCCATTGTGGGTCAACAAAGGGGCTCTGCTCATCATAATCACTTTGGGAATGCAGGCCGATGAAGAAGCTCTTGTCATTGCTTTCGTAGTATCCGAGGAAGGGACCAAAGATGTGGACAAACATGTCCTGGCACTTCACGCTTGTTCCCAGAAGTACCACATGTGGCTTTTGCTCACATTTCATTGGTCAGGTAAATCACACGGCCACACCCAAGTTTAAGAGGGCAGAGATGTGTAATCCTAGACTGTATTATTTTTACATCATACATATGTTTAATATCAAGCTTTTCCAAGTGTTAAGAGTAATCTCAGTTCCTTCTAGAAAAATTTGAAAATGCAGAAGTGAATATAAAATAAACAGCATACAGAGTTAGTTACCATTAATATTTTACACACTTTCTTTTAGTTGCACACACATATGCGTATGTAGATATATCATATATATGTCCTCTATATTATGTAGGTACTTTTGTATTCCATAAATTTTCTTTGTGGATATAATTATTAATAGCTAAATAGTGTCCCATCACCTGGATGCATGGTATTCTATAATTAACTAATCCTTTTTTTTTTCTTTTTTTGAATTTAGGTGTTTCTAGTACTTCACTATAATAAATAATGGTCCATGGATATCTTTATATATACATCCTAGCACATTAGTCTGAATATTTTCCTAGAATACATTTTTAGAAATAGGCTTACTGATAGAAGGTATTGGATCATTTCTTAATAAATTTGATACATATTATCAAATTTCCTTCTAGAAATTAGTTTATATAAGTTTATATTATTACTTGCAGTATGTGAGAGTACCTCACCAATTTCTCATTTAAAAATATAGTTTTCCAATTTGTAAATGAATAGCATCTCATTTGTTATTATGTATTTATTAAATTGTTAGTGAGACTGACCATTTTTACATGTTTACTGACTACTTTATGGGTGATTTTTGTATCCATAGACTGTACTATTTTCTTCAAGAGAGTTTAGTTTTTTATGATCAATTTAAAAATATTTTTATATGTAACTTATATTATTACTTGTACATACCAACATTTTCCTTGCAGTTTTTCCTTTGATTTTTTTTTTAATTTTAGAAGTTTAAAAAATTGCATAATCATTATAACTGTTTTTACTTCACGATTTCTTTCTTAATGTTATGCTTAGATAGGGCTTCTGTATTCCAAAATCATATAAATATTTACTTACATGTTATTTCTGGTTCTTTCATGATTTTTTTTTTTTTTTAACATTGAACTCTAATCCACCTGGAATTAATTTGGGAGCAGGATAAGATGCAATATTTTACCTTTTCGTCCCAAATAGTTAAATCAGTTTTCACAACTTTTATTGATTAATCTATATTGAGTCTCCTGGAGACTCAGTCATCAAAAATGTAGACTTACACGTCAACAAAACCAACAGGGAGATCTCACCAGAGACAAAGATCTGCATTAAAAATCATTGTGCTACTATGTAGAAGGTCTTAATACAGAACCTTATTGGCATAGTTAAGAAAATATTCTTAATTGATCTGGTTGTAGTATTTTGTGGCTTATAGCAGATTAGAAACCACACAAAAAGGGGATGAAGAAAAGGGCAGAAATTGCTGTAATTTTTATAATTAGAAGGAGACAGAAAAACTAGAAGGTAGACAAAGTTGTATTATTCAACAGTAGTTTTCATAATGATTACCAAGCCATTAAGGTGAAAAGGTTTCATTATCTTTACTCTTTCTGTTTAGGGAGCCCATTAAAAAAACAAAAAGGTTTAAATCAACAGGCCTTGAGGAAAGAACTGGGAAAAAAATATGGTAAAATGAAAAGGATTTTGGAGTCAGACAAACTTGGATTTCAATCCGAGGTTCTTAACCTAACAAATCCATGACATTGGGAAAGGGGTTAGATTATTTTAGACTGATTTTACCCATCAGTAAAATGAAGGTGATAAACGATCCTTGTGTGGCCACGTTGTAATCAAAGTGATATACAGTCTCATCATGTTCATCCCTCATCTACCTCCTTGTAACGCCCAAGCCTGCTTCAAGATGAATTCTGAAAATTCCAAGTAGATATGGCATTCTCTTCAGCAACTTCAGGAGCTGTTTGTAGTTTATAGTTAAGCCAAATGATTCCTTTAAGCTAGAAGAGAAGTTAGGTCTTAAGTATTTTATCAATGTACCTTAGTTAATAGGGTCCAGTTGGAGACACAAGAATACCGCCATAGATACTGGAGCTATAGGGCAAAGAAGAAAGAACTGAGGCTTTGGGGCCAGGAAGATAGAATTTGATTCCTGGTCCCACCACTGATCAGATAGCTGATCACTCCACTGATGAACTCCTACCTGAGCTCTATTTTTGTCCTTTGTAAAAGAGAGATGATATCCAACATGCAGAACTGTCGTGAGGATTTGGCACGAATAAGTAGTTTAGTCTAGAAATATACTTTAAAAATGTGACAAACTAGAGGAGTTCTCAAGTGATAGTTTATTGGTTGTACATTTTGTTTTTGCTAGTCTTTTTACTTTAGTCTAATTTGATATGGGTCAAAGAATGACTCAGTGATAGCCTTAAAAATGTATCAAAACTATTTGCTTGATATAATCATATACAGCAGAAACTTTAAAGAATTATTAGATACTTTTAGGAGTATTAGATCAAAAATGCCTAAATACATATGAAAACAGCATTTTGCAAGTATAATCCTCCCTACAATCTAAAGCCACAACAATGCAAGCAAACATAAAGGTCAAGCAATTGAACAAATACATAAGTGAAGAAGGAAGACTTATCCTGACTCATTCTCATTTTAATACTCAGACTGTGAATGTCAGTTAGCTCAATCAAGTCTTAACAGGTAATGTCAGCTGTCAATCATTCCTAGGTAGTGATGTGTGAAGTTTGTCAGCAGGCAGTGGACTACTTGCGTGATGAATGAAATAATGAGGGCACAGAAGCCTGAACAAAACTTCTTTTTTTCTGGTAAATTCCTCTCATCATGGGAATTTAGGACAAGGAGAGAAAAATCACTTTAAAATCTGTTTTAAGGCAGTGTTCATTTAAGCATTGTCTATTTTAAAACATTCATCTTTTAACCTTGTATTTTTAAAAATTAATGTCAATGGCAAATGATTAAGCATCAGCATTTTTAACTGTATAGGTCAGTGTAAACAACATTAGCTGCTACAAGAAATAAGCCTCCAAATTCAAAGTGCTTTTACAACTAAGGTTCATACTCACTGTGGATGGTGTGACTCCTCTGAGTTCATTCAGTGACTCAGGTATATTGGCAGCCATCTGGTAGCTACACCACCTGGAAAATAGTCCTCCAAAGTCATTGTGGCAGGTGAAAGGAAATGGTTAACTATGTTGGGATGTTTAAGGGCTAGGACTCGAAGAGGCTTCCATCATTTCTACTCACATCCTGTTTTTCAGAACCCAATAACTTTAACTCAGTTTAACTGTAAGAGAGGCAGGGAAATGTAGAAGAGCTCTTAAAAGTCTCTGTTATACCCACCAAACTTGTTTTATTTGAACAGTCATTTAAATCTAAGTTTCTAACTATATCATATCCAGTTAAGCCATGGTTTGAAAATACTAGTTACAGGTTAGAGGGCATTTAATATGTGTAGACTAGATTCTTTATATACATTACTTTATTTGAAAACTTAAGAAAATGATACATTCATATGATAAAATATTCAAACAGTAAAGAAAGGTATAATATTAAAAGTAATTAATTCTATTCCCTTTGCTCTGATCTCTATTTACTACATCCATTGGTGACAACTATTTTGTTTTTTCTTTTGTTCTGTTTTGTTTTTTGGCTTAAAACAACACTTATTTATTAACTCACAGTTCTGAAAGGCAGAAATCTGAAAACAAGGCGTCAAGGCTGGGTTTCTTCTGGAGGCCCTAGGGGAGAATCCTTTCCTGGACTTTTCCAGCTGCTAGAGGCTGCTTGGATTCCTTGGATCATGGCCCCTTCCTCCATCTTCAGGGGACATCACTGCAAACTCTGTTTCTATCATCATATCCTAGTCTCTGATCCTGAACCTCCTGCCTCCTTTTTATTTTATTTTTTTAAGATTTTCATGTTTTGTTGTTTTTTAATATAATTTTTTTCCTTTTTTAAATTGAAGTATAGTTGATTTACAGTGTTTCAGGTGTACAGCAAACTGACTCAGATATATCTATCTATCTAGATATATATATATATAATGTATATTCTTTTTCAGATTCTTTTCCATAGGTTATTACAAGATATTGAGGATAGTTCGCTGTGCTATACAGTAGGTCCTTGTTGTTTATCTATTTTGTATATAGTAGTGTGAATCTGTTAATCCCAAATTCCCAATTTATTCCTCTTCCCTCTTTCCCCTTTGGTAACCATAAGTTTGTTTTTTATGTCCATGAGTCTATTTCTGTTTTGTAAATAAGTTAATTTGTATCATTTTTTAATTCCACATATAAGTGATATCATCTGACATTTGTCTTTCTCTGATTTATTTCACTTAGTATGATAATCTCTAGGTCCATCCATGTTGCTACAAATGGCATTATTTCATTCTTTTTTGTAGCTGAGAAATATTCCATTGTGTGTGTGTGTGTGTATATATATATATATATATATATATATATATACCACATCTTCTTTATCCATTTGTCTGTCGATGGACATTTAGGTTGCTTCCATGTCTTAGCTTCCATGTCTTATAAATAGTGCCGCTATGAACATTCATAGGCTACCGCCTCTGTTTAATTTTTTATATTTTTTATTGAAGTATAGTTCATTTGCAATATTATATTAGTTTCAGGTGTACAACAGTAATTAAATATTTTTATCTATTATACTCCATTTAAAGTTATTATAGAGTTTTGGCTATATTCCCTATACAGTACAACATATCCTTATAGCTTATTTATTTTATACTGTAGTTTATGCCTCTTAATCTTCAACCCTTGTCTTTCCCCTCTACCCTTTCCTCTCCCCACTGGTAACCACTAGTTTGTTCTCTATATGTGAGTCTGTTTCTATTTTGCCATATCATTTGTTTTATTTTTTAGATTCCACATATAAGTGATAACAGAGTATTCGTCTTTACCTGTGTGACTTATTTCACTAAGCATAATATTGATAACATCTGGATCCATCTGTGTTGTTGCAAATGTTTCATTCTTTTTAATGGAAATATTTCATTCTTTTTTATGGCCGAGTAATATTCCATTGTGTGTGTGTGTGTGTGTGTGTCCATTCATCTATTGCTAGACAATTATCCATTCATCTATTGCTGGACAGTTAAGTTGCTTCCATATCTCGGCTATTGTAAATAATGCTGTTATAAACATGGGGGTGCATGTATCTTTTTATTAGTGTTTTTTTTCTTTGGGTATATACCCCATAGTAGAAATGCTGGATCATATGGTAGTTCTATTTTCAGTTTTTTGAGGAACCTCCCTGTAATGTTTTCCATAGTGGCTACACCAATTTAGATTCCCACCAAGTGTACTAGGGTTCCCTTTTCTATACATCCTTGCCATTATTTATTATTTATAGACTTTTTGATGATAGCAATTCTGACAGATGTGAGGTGGTAGCTCTTTGAGGTTTTGATTTTCATTTATCTGATTATTAGCGATGTTGAGCATCTTTACATGTGCCTGTTGGCCATCTGTATATCTTATTTAGAAAAAAGACTGTTCAGGTCTTCTTCCCATTATTTAATTGGGTTGTTTGGTTTTTAGACATTGAGTTGTATGAGCTATTTATATATTTTGGATGTTAGCCCCTTATCAGTCATATCATTTGCAAATATTTTCTCTCATTCAGTAGGTTGTCTTTTTGTTTTGTTGATGTTTCCTTTGCTGTGCAAAAGGTCTAAAATTTAAATAGGTTCCATTTGTTTATTTTTGCTCATTTCTTTTGCCTTAGGAGACTAATCCAAAAAAAATTGCTACGATTTATGTCAGAGTATTCTGCCTATGTTCTCTTCTAGGAATTTTATGGTTTCAGGTCTTACATCTAGGTCTTTAATCTACTTTGAGTTTATTTTTCTATATGGTGTGAGAATTTCATTCTTTTACATGTAGCTGTCCAGTTTTCCCAGCACCGTTTATTGAATAGACTGTCTTTTCTCCATTATATATTCTTACCTCCTTTGTTGTAAATTAATTGTTCATAAGTGTGTGAATTTATTTATGGGTTCTCTATTCTATTCCATTGATCTATGTGTCTGTTTTTGTGTCAGTACCATACTATCTTGATTAGTGTGCCTTTATGTTATAGTCTGAAGACAGGGAATGTGATATTTTCAGCTTTGTTCTTTTACTCAAGATTGCTTTGGCTATTTGGGGTCTTTTGTGGTTCCATGTAAATTTTAACATTATTTGTTCTAGTTCTGTGAAAAAAGTCAGGGATTTTTTGATAGGGATTGCATAAAATCTGTAGATTGCTCTGGGTAGTATGGCCATTTTAACAATATTAATTCTTCCAATCCATGAACAGAGGATACCTTTTAATTTCTTTGTATCATCTTCAGTTTCCTTCATGAATGTCTTAAAATTTTCAGAGTATAAGTTTTCACCTCCTTGGCTAAGTTTATTCCAAGGTATTTTATTCTTTTGGATGAGATTTTAAATGAGATTGTTTTCTTGCTTTCTCTTTCTGATATTTCATTATTAGTGTATAGAAAAGCAGTAGATTTCTGTATATTAATCTGGTTTCCTGCAACTTTACTGTATTCGTTTATTAATTCTAATAGTTTTGTAGTGGAGACTTTCAGGTTTTCTACATGTAGTATCATGTCATTTGCAAATAGTGAGTTTTATTTCTTTTTCTTGTCTGATTACTGTGGCTAGAACTTCCACTACTACATTAAACAAGTGGCGAGAATGGTCATCCTTATCTTGTTCCTGATTTTAGACGAAAAGCTTTCAGGTTTTCAATGCTGAATATGATGTTTGCTGTGGGTTTGTTATAAATGGCCTTTATAATATTGAGATATGTTTCCTCTGTACAACCTTTGATGAGCGTTTTTATCATGAATGGATGTTGAGTTTTGCCAAATGCTTTTTCTGCATCTATTGAGATGATCAGGTGATTTTTAATCCTTTTGTTAATGTGATGTATTACATTGCTAGATTCGCAGATATATTCCATTCTTGCATCCCTGGAGTAAATCCCACTCGATCGTGGTGTATGATCCTTTTTATATATCATTGAATTTGGTTTGCTAATATTTTGTTGAGGATTTTTGCATCTATATTCATCAGAGGTATTGGCCTGTAGTTTCTTTTTATAATGTCTTTGTCTAGTTTTGGTGTCAGGGTAATGGTGGCTTCATAGAATGAATTTGGGTGTGATTCCTTCTCTTCAATTTTTGGAACAGTTTGAGAAGATAGATATTAGCCCTTCTTAATATGTTTGGTAGAAGTCCCCTGTGAAGCCATTTGGTCCTAGACTTTTGTTTGCTGGGAGGTTTTGTCTTGTTTTTTTTAATTACAAACTCAATTTCTCTTCTAGCTATTGGTCTGTTCAGATTTTCTATTTCTTCCTGATTCAGTATTGGAAGATTGTTTCTAGAAATGTATTCATTTCTTCTAAGTTTTCCAGTTAGTTAGCGTATAACTGTTTGTAGTATTCTCTTGATTTTTTTGTATTTCATGGTATCAGTTGTCATTTCTGCTCTTTCATTTCTTATTTTGTTTATGTGGGTCCTCTTTCTTTTTTTGAGGAGTATGCTAAAGGCTTATCAATTTTGTTTATATTTTCAAAAAACTAGCCCTTTGTTTCTTTGATCTTTTGTCTGATATGAGTATTGTTACCCCAACTTTCTTGTTATTTCCATCTGCATGAAATTTCTTTTTCCATCCCCTCACTTTCAATCTGTGTGTCCTTAGCTTTTAAATGCGTCTCTTATAAGCAGCATATAAATGGGTCTTGTTTTTCTTTTTTTTATCTAATCAGCCACCACATGGCATGTTTTTGATTAGAGCATTTAGTCTGTTGACATTTAAAGTGAATATTGATGGATAAGTACTTATTCCAATTTTGTTACTTATTTTCTGGTTGTTTCTGTGATTCTTCTCTGTTCTTTTCTTTTTTAGTTTCTTCCCTTATGATTTTATGATCTTCCTTATTTGTATGCTTGTGTTCCTTTCTCTCTAGCTTTTGTATATCCGTTGTAGGTTTTTGATTTGTGGTTACTATGGGGTTCATGTATGTTGACCTATATCTACTTGTTTTAAACTGGTAGTCATTTACTTCAAATACATTCTAAAAGATGTACATTTTTTTACTCCCCTCCCCAACATTTTCTGTTTTTGATGTCCTATTTTACATCTTCATGTTTTCCCCTTCACTGTTAAGACCCTTTAACATTTCTTTTAAGGTCAGTCTGGTATTCATTAACTCTTTTAGTTTTTTTCTGTCTGAGAAGTTTTTTCCTCTACTTCCATTTTAAATGATAATCTTGCCTGGTGGAGTATCATAGTTTGTAGGTTTTTCTCTTTCAGCACGTAAATATATCATGCCCTTCTCTTTTGGCCTGCAGACTTTCTCCAGAAAAATCAACTGATAGCCATATGGGGTTTTCCTTATCCGTGACTCTTTGTTTTTCTCATAATGCCTTTAGAATTGTCTCTTTATATTAACTTTTGCCATTTTAATTATAATATGTCTTGCTGTGCTTCTTTTTGGAATCATCTTTTTTTGGGATTCTCTGTGTTTCTTGTACCTTGATACTGTTTCCTTCATCAGATTTGGGAAATTTTCGTCCATAATTTCATCAAATACATTTTTGACCCTTTTCTCTCTCTCTTCTCCAGGGACCCCTATAATGTGAATGTTGGTCTGCTTGATATTCTCACAAAAGTTCCTTAAACTGTTCTCATTTTTTAAAATTTCTTTTTCTTTTTTTCTTTGTTTTTTTTTATAAAAGAAAGAAGTTTATCTCTCATTCATCGTAAAATCAGCCATATATGTTTGAAAAACAGGAGTAACTGAATGTGAGAGATACGTTGCTTATTCTTTTTTTGTGTGTGTGTGTGTTAGTTTCTGCTTTATAACAAAGTGAATCAGATATACATATACATATGTTCCCATATCTCTTCCCTCTTGCATCTCCCTCCCTCCCACCCTCCCCATCCCACCCCTCTAGGTGGTCACAAAGCACCGAGCTGATCTCCCTGTGCTATGCGGCTGCTTCCCACTAGCTATCTATTTTACATTTGGTAGTGTATATATGTCCATGACACTCTCTCACCCTGTCACATCTCACCCCTCCCCCTCCCATATCCTCAAGTCCATTCTCTAGTAGGTCTGTGTCTTTATTCCCGTCTTGCCACTAGGTTCTTCATGGCCTTTTTTTTTTTTCCCTTAGATTCCATATATATGTGTTAGCATACTGTATTTGTTTTTCTCTTTCTGACTTACTTCACTCTGTATGACAGACTCTAACTCCATCCACCTCATTACAAATACCTCCATTTCATTTCTTTTTATGGCTGAGTAATATTCCATTGTATATATGTGCCACATCTTCTTTATCCATTCATCCGATGATGGACACTTAGGTTGCTTCCATGTCCTGGCTATTGTAAATAGAGCTGCAATGAACATTTTGGTACATGACTCTTTTTGAACTATGGTTTTCTCAGGGTATATGCCCAGTGGTGGGATTGCTGGGTCGTATGGTAGTTCTATTTGTAGTTTTTTAAGGAACCTCCATACTGTTCTCCATAGTGGCTGTATCAATTTACATTCCCACCAACAGTGCAAGAGTGTTCCCTTTCCTCCACACCCTCTCCAGCATTTATTGTTTATAGATTTTTTGATGATGGCCATTCTGACTGGTGTGAGATGATATCTCATTGTAGTTTTGATTTGCATTTCTCTAATGATTAATGATGTTGAGCATTCTTTCATGTGTCTGTTGGCAATCTGTATATCTTCTTTGGAGAAATGTCTATTTAGGTCTTCTGCCCATTTTTGGATTGGGTTGTTCATTTTTTTGTTATTGAGCTGCATGAGCTGCTTGTAAATCTTGGAGATGAATCCTTTGTCAGTTGCTTCATTTGCAAATATTTTCTCCCATTCTGAGGGTTGTCTTTTGGTCTTGTTTATGGTTTCCTTTGCTGTGCAAAAGCTTTTAAGTTTCATTAGGTCCCATTTGTTTATTTGTGTTTTTATTTCCATTTCTCTAGGAGCTGGGTCAAAAAGAATCTTGCTGTGATTTATGTCATAGAGTGTTCTGCCTATGTTTTCCTCTAAGAGTTTGATAGTGTCTGGCCTTACACTTAGGTCTTTAATCCATTTTGAGTTTATTTTTGTGTATGGTGTCAGGGAGTGTTCTAATTTCATACTTTTACATGTATCTGTCCAATTTTCCCAGCACCACTTATTGAAGAGGCTGTCTTTTCTCCACTGTATATGCTTGCCTCCTTTATCAAAGATAAGGTGACCATATGTGCGTGGGTTTATCTCTGGGCTTTCTATCCTGTTCCATTGATCTATATTTCTGTTTTTGTGCCAGCACCAAACTTTCTTGATTACTGTAGCTTTGTAATATAGTCTGAAGTCAGGGAGCCTGATTCCTCCAGCTCCATTTTTCGTTCTCAAGATTGCTTTGGCTATTCGGGGTCTTTTGTGTTTCCATACAAATTGTGAAATTTTTTGTTCTAGTTCTGTGAAAAATGCCAGTGGTAGTTTGATAGGGATTGCATTGAATCTGTAGATTGCTTTGGGTAGCAGAGTCATTTTCACAATGTTGATTCTTCCAATCCAAGAACATGGTATATCTCTCCATCTATTTGTATCATCTTTAATTTCTTTCATCAGGGTCTTATAATTTTCTGCATACAGGTCTTTTGTCTCCTTAGGTAGGTTTATTCCTAGATATTTTATTCTTTTTGTTGCAATGGTAAACGGGAGTGTTTTCTTAATTTCACTTTCAGATTTTTCGTCATTAGTGTATAGAAATGCAAGAGATTTCTGTGCATTAATTTTGTATCCTGCTACTTTACCAAATTCATTGATTAGCTCTAGTAGTTTTCTGGTAGCATCTTTAGGATTCTCTATGTATAGTATCATGTCATCTGCAAACAGTGACAGCTTTACTTCTTCTTTTCCGATTTGGATTCCTTTTATTTCTTTTTCTTCTCTGATTGCTGTGGCTAACACTTCCAAAACTATGTTGAATAATAGTGGTGAGAGTGGGCAACCTTGTCTTGTTCCTGATCTTAGTGGAAATGGTTTCAGTTTTTCACCATTGAGGACAATATTGGCTGTGGGTTTGTCATATATGGCCTTTATTATGTTGAGGAAAGTTCCCTCTATGCCTACTTTCTGCAGGGCTTTTATCATAAATGGGTGTTGAATTTTGTCGAAAGCTTTCTCTGCATCTATTGAGATGATCATATGGTTTTTCTCCTTCAATTTGTTAATATGGTGTATCACGTTGATTGATTTGCGTATATTGAAGAATCCTTGCATTCCTGGGATAAACCCCACTTGATCATGGTGTATGATCCTTTTAATGTGCTGTTGGATTCTGTTTGCTAGTATTTTGTTGAGGATTTTTGCATCTATGTTCATCAGTGATATTGGCCTGTAGTTTTCTTTCTTTGTGACATCTTTGTCTGCTTTTGGTATCAGGGTGATGGTGGCCTCGTAGAATGAGTTTGGGAGTGTTCCTCCCTCTGCAATATTCTGGAAGAGTTTGAGAAGGATAGGTGTTAGCTCTTCTCTAAATGTTTGATAGAATTCGCCTGTGAAGCCATCTGGTCCTGGGCTTTTGTTTGTTGGAAGATTTTTAATCACAGTTTCAATTTCAGTGCTTGTGATTGGTCTGTTCATATTTTCTATTTCTTCCTGGTTCAGTCTCGGCAGTTTGTGCATTTCTAAGAACCTGTCCATTTCTTCCAGGTTGTCCATTTTATTGGCATAGAGTTGCTTGTAGTAATCTCTCATGATCGTTTGTATTTCTGCAGTGTCAGTGGTTACTTCTCCTTTTTCATTTCTAATTCTATTGATTTGAGTCTTCTCCCTTTTTCTCTTGATGAGTCTGGCTAATGGTTTATCAATTTTGTTTATCTTCTCAAAGAACCAGCTTTTAGTTTCATTGAGTTTTGCTATTGTTTCCTTCATTTCTTTTTCATTTATTTCTGCTCTGATCTTTATGATTTCTTTCCTTCTGCTAGCTTTGGGGTTTTTTTGTTCTTCTTTCTCTAATTGCTTCAGGTACAAGGTTAGCTTGTTTATTCGAGATGTTTCCTGTTTCTTGAGGTAGGCTTGTATTGCTATAAACTTCCCTCTTAGCACTGCTTTTGCTGCGTCCCATAGGTTTTGGGTCGTCGTGTCTCCATTGTCATTTGTTTCTAGGTATTTTTTGATTTCCCCTTTGATTTCTTCAGTGATCACTTCGTTATTAAGTAATGTATTGTGTAGCCTCCATGTGTTTGTATTTTTTACAGATCTTTTCCTGTAATTGATATCTAGTCTCATAGCGTTGTGGTCGGAAAAGATACTTGATACGATTTCAATTTTCTTAAATTTACCAAGGCTTGATTTGTGACCCAAGATATGATCTATCCTGGAGAATGTTCCATGAGCACTTGAGAAGAATGTGTATTCTGTTGTTTTTGGGTGGAATGTCCTATAAATATCAATTAAGTCCATCTTGTTTAATGTATCATTTAAAGCTTGTGTTTCCTTATTTATTTTCATTTTGGATGACCTGTCCATTGGTGAAAGTGGGGTGTTAAAGTCCCCTACTATGATTGTGTTGCTGTCGATTTCCCCTTTTATGGCTGTTAGTATTTGCCTTATGTATTGAGGTGCTCCTATGTTGGGTGCATAAATATTTACAATTGTTATACCTTCCTCTTGGATCGATCCCTTGATCATTATATAGTGTCCTTCTTTGTCTCTTGTAATAGTCTTTATTTTAAAGTCTATTTTGTCTGATATGAGAATTGCTACTCCAGCTTTCTTTTGATTTCCATTTGCATGGAATATCTTTTTCCATCCCCTCACTTTCAGTCTGTATGTGTCTCTAGGTCTGAAGTGGGTCTCTTGTAGACAGCATATATATGGGTCTTGTTTTTGTATCCATTCAGCCAGTCTGTGTCTTTTGGTGGGAGCATTTAATCCATTTACATTTAAGGTAATTATCGATATGTATGTTCCTATTCCCATTTTCTTAAATGTTTTGGGTTTGTTAGTGTAGGTGTTTTCCTTCTCTTGTGTTTCTTGCCTAGAGAAGTTCCTTCAGCATTTGTTGTAAAGCTGGTTTGGTGGTGCTGAACTCCCTTAGCTTTCACTTGTCTGTAAAGGTTTTAATTTCTCCATCAAATCTGAATGAGATCCTTGCTGGGTAGAGTAATCTTGGTTGTAGGTTTTTCTCCTTCATCACTTTAAGTATATCCTGCCACTCCCTTCCGGCTTGCAGAGTTTCTTCTGAAAGATCAGCTGTTAACCTGATGGGGATTCCCTTGTGTGTTATTTGTTGTTTTTCCCTTGCTGCTTTTAATATGCTTTCTTTATATTTAATTTTTGACAGTTTGATTAAGATGTGTCTTGACGTGTTTCTCCTTGGATTTATCCTGTATTGGACTCTCTGTGCTTCCAGGATTTGATTAACTATTTCCTTTCCCATATTAGGGAAGTTTTCAACTCTAATCTCTTCAAATATTTTCTCAGTCCCTTTCTTTTTCTCTTCTTCTTCTGCGACCCCTATAATTCGAATGTTGGTGCGTTTAATGTTGTCCCAGAGGTCTCTGAGACTGTCCTCAGTTCTTTTCATTCTTTTTTCTTTATCCTGCTCTGCAGTAGTTATTTCCACCATTTTATCTTCCAGGTCACTTATCCGTTCTTCTGCCTCAGTTATTCTGCTATTGATCCCATCTAGAGTAGTTTTAATTTCATTTATTGTGTTTTTCATCATTGCTTGGTTCCTCTGTAGTTCTTCTACATCCTTGTTAAATGTTTCTTGCATTTTGTCTATTCTATTTCCAAGATTTTGGATCATCCTTACTATCATTATTCTGAATTCTTTTTCAGGTAGACTACCTATTTCCTCTTCATTTGTTAAGTCTGGTGTGTTTTGACCCTGCTCCTTCATCTGCTGTGTGTTTTTCTGTCATCTCATTTTCCTTATCTTACTGTGTTTGGGGTCTCCCTTTCACAGGCTGCAGGTTCGTAGTTCCCGTTGTTTTTGGTATCTGTCTCCAGTGGCTAAGGTTGGTTCAGTGGGTTGTGTAGGCTTCCTGGTGGAGGGGCCTAGTGCCTGTGTTCTGGTGGATGAGGCTGGATCTTGTCTTTCTGGTGGGCACGTCCACGTCTGGTGTATTTTGGGGTGTCTGTGGCCTTATTATGATTTTAGGCAGCCTCTCTGCTAATGGATGGGGCTGTGTTCCTGTTTTGCTAGTTGTTTGGCATAGGGTGTCCAGCACTGTAGCTTGCTGGTCGTTGAGTGAAGCTGGGTCTTGATGTTGAGATGGAGATCTCTGCGAGATTTTTGCCGTTTGGTATTATGTGGAGCTGGGAGGTCTCTTGTGGACCAGTGTCCTGAAGTTGGCTCTCCCACCTCAGAGGCACAGCCCTGATGCCTGGCTGGAGCACCAAGAGCCTTTCATCCACACGGCTCAGAGTAAAAGGGAGAAAAAATAGAAAGAAAGAAATAAAGAGGATAAAATATAGTGAAGTAAAATAAAGCTATTATAAAACAAAGCTATACAGACAAAATCTCACCCAGAAGCATATACATATACACTCACAAAAAAAGGAAAAGGGAAAATATTAATATATCCTGCTCCCAAAGTCCACCTCCTGGATTTGGGATGATTCGTTGCCTATTCAGGTATTCAACAGATGTAGGCGCATCAAGTTGTTTGTGGAGTTTTAATCCGCTGCTTCTGAGGCTGCTGGGAGAGATTTCCCTTTCTCTTCTTTGTTTGCACAGCTCCCGGGGTTCAGCTTTGGATTTGGAGCCGCCTCTGCGTGTAGGTCGCCTGAGGGCCTCTGTTCCCCGCCCAGACAGAACGGGGTTAAAGGAGCAGCTGCTTCGGGGGCTCTGGCTCAGTCAGGCCGGGGGGAGGGAGGGGTACGGATGCGGGGCGAGCCTGCGGCGGCAGAGGCCGGCGTGACGTTGCACCAGCCCGAGGCGTGCCGTGTGTTCTCCCGGGGAAGTTGTCCCCGGATCACGGGAGCCTGGCCGTGGCGGGCTGCACCGGCTCCCGGGAGGGGCGGTGTGGAGAGTGACCTGTGCTCGCACACAGGCTTTTTGGTGGCGGCAGCAGCAGCCTTAGCGTCTCATGCCCGTCTCTGGGGTCCGCGCTGATCGCCGCGACTCGCGCCCGTCTCTGGAGTTCGTTTAGGCGGCGCTCTGAATCCCCTCTCCTTGCGCGCCGCGAAACAAAGAGGCAAGAAAAAGTCTCTTGCCTCTTCGGCAGCTGCAGACTTTTTCCCGGACTCCCTCCCAGCCAGCTGTGGTGTGCTAACCCCTTCAGGCTGTGTTCACGCTGCCAACCCCAGTCCTCTCCCTACGATCCGACCGAAGCCCAAGCCTCAGCTCCCAGACCCCGCCCGCCCAGGCGGGTGAGCAGACAAGCCTCTCGGGCTGGTGAGTGCTGGTCGGCACCGCTCCTCTGTGCAGGAATCTCTCCGCTTTGCCCTCTGCACCCCTGTTGCTGTGGGATCCGCGCTGATAGCCGCGGCTCGCGACCGTCTCTGGAGTTCGTTTAGGCGGTGCTCTGAATCCCGTCTCCTCGTGCACCAGGAAACAAAGAGGGAAGAAAAAGTCTCTTGTCTCTTCGGCAGCTGCAGACTTTTTCTCGGGCTACCTCCCGGCTAGCTGTGGTGCGCTAACCCCTTCAGGCTGTGTTCACGCCGTCAACCCCAGTCCTCTCCCTGG
Organism: Eubalaena glacialis; assembly: GCF_028564815.1. Lineage (NCBI taxonomy): Eukaryota > Metazoa > Chordata > Mammalia > Artiodactyla > Balaenidae > Eubalaena > Eubalaena glacialis. Next base: position 216,961,956 of record NC_083716.1, read on the forward strand.
GATCCGACCGAAGCCAGAGCCTCAGCTCCCAGCCCCCGCCCGCCCTGGCGGCTGAGCAGACAAGCCTCTCGGGCTGGTGAGTGCTGCTCGGCGCCGAGCCTCTGTGCGGGAATCTCTCCGCTTTGCCCTCCGCACCCCTGTGGCTGCGCTCTCCTCCGTGGCTCCGAAGCTTCCGCCCGCTGCCACCCGCAGTCTCCGCCCGTGAAGGGGCTTCCTAGTGCGTGGAAACCTTTCCTCCTTCACGGCTCCCTCCCACTGGTGCAGGTCCCGTCCCTATTCTTTTGTCTCTGTTATTTCTTTTTTCTTTTCCCCTACCCAAGTACGTGGGGAGTTTCTTGCCTTTTGGGAGGTCTGATGTTTTCTGCCAGCGTTCAGTGGGTGTTCTGTAGGAGCAGTTCCACGTGTAGATGTATTTCTAATGTATCTGTGGGAAGGAAGGTGATCTCCGCGTTTTACTCTTCCGCCATCTTGCCCTATCCCCTATTTTTCTTTTTGGTGTTTTCATTGGGTGATTTTCATTATCCTAGCTTCCAGATCACTTACGTGTTCTTCTCTATCACCTAGTCTACTTTTAATTCTTTCTAGTGTGTTTTTCATTTCAGTTATTGTATTTTTCAGTTCTGACTAGTTTCTTATTAAAATCCTCACCATGTTCATCTATTCTTTTGTCTAGTTCATTTAGCATTCTTATTACTAATCCTTTGAACTTTTTACTTTGGGAAATTGTTTATGTCTGTTTCATTAATTGTTTTTTCAGGTTTTTGTTGTTCTTTCTTTTGAAAAAAATTTCTCTGTTTTCTCATTTTGCTTAATTTCTCTATCTATATGAAATTAGGTCAAACAGTTAGTTACATATTCCTGTCCTTCTGTGGGAATGTCCTTATATAGTCTGCATGTGTCCAATGGCTTTGGTGGCAGAGCTGAATCTGAAGTGAGCAGAAGTCATGTTGTCATTCAGTGTGTGCTAGCAGCCATCACATCGGCAGTAGGTAGGACTGGAGATGGAAGAGCTAGGACCAGAGCCAGATGTTAGCTGGGGCTTCTTTTCTGCTCCATAGCCAACACCACCATATCGGGAGTGGGTTGAATCCCATGTTGCTGGAGCAGAAGCCCTGGTGTTCATGTCTGATCTGGTTCTGTTCCCTCGAAGTGTGTGCTCTCTGCCCCAAGCATTGACATGTTCAGTCCAGAGAGGAGCATTGCTGGAACAAGAAGGGCTGGAGCAGGAGCTTGGCATGGGCCGACGTGCAGGCTGGGGTGGTCCCAGCACCAGTCAGAGCTCCAGAACACTCCTGATCTGCCGTCCCCCATGAATGCCAGTAATGGCTTCTTTTGCCCCTTTCAGATGCTGTGTCAGGTCTGAGTCAACTCCTTCCCCCACAACTCCATACCTTCCTTAGAAGTGGCAGCCTCTGCCCTAGTGGGGAGCTGCATTATAGAGCAAGAGGGGCCAGAGCAGGTACTTGGCATGGGCTGGGGCATGTGATAGGGTGGTCCTGGTACCAGTCAGAGCTCCAGACCACTCCTCGTCTCCTGCCCTTATGAACACCAGTAATGTTTGCCCTCGCTCCATTTGGATGCTCTGTCAGGTCTGAGCTGGCTCCGTCCCCCACATGTGTGCACTCTCCTTGCCTGTGGCAGCCTTCAGCCTAGTGTGTCGCTGCACCACGGAGCAAGAGGGATGGGCGCCAGTTCTCAGCTCAAGCTGAGGAGCATGCTGGGGCGGTTGTGGGAAACTGGCCCAAGTCCTGGGCAGTTTCAGTCTGCTTCCTCTGCCGTGTTTTGGGAGTAAGCAAGCATGTGTGCACTTTTCACAAGCAGAGTCTAAGTTCCTTACAGTCCCACTGTCAGTCCCACTGGTTTTCAAACCAGCTAAGGGGACTTGTCCTCTTGGCGTCATACCCCAGGGCTGGGACACCCAATACGGGGTTTCAACTGCCCACTACCCAGGAAGGGTTGCCAAGCCTGTGTAATCTCGCTCCTCTTCTGTGTCCCCTCCTAGGGGCTCAGGTGCCGATCTGATCACTTCTCTTACCTTCCTACCTGACTACGTCTGGATCTTTCTTACAGTGTTGTTTGTGTAAGAGTCTTTCTGCCAGTCTCCAGTTTGTTTTCAATGAGAATCGCTCCACATGTTGATGAATTTTTGATGTGTTCATGGTGGTTGGTGAGCTCCACATCCTCCTGCTCTGCCATCTTGATCTCCTCCCGGTGACCACTGTTAAGATTCTTGCTCTCTCTGTCTCTCTCTAAAAACGTTTCACAGATACATTAGCACTTACCTATGTAGAACCTTTTTTTATTTTATAAAAATGGAATGATTTTCCTTATATGCTATTCTGTAAATTTTTTAAGTTAATAATATATCATAGAGTTAATTTTGTATAAGTGTATATAAATTTAGAGTGATATTCAAAATATTTGACAACCATTAGAGCATAAGCACTGACCAATCAGAATGGATGCTGGATGTAGAGTGGGAGAATGGTTCTGGAGCCCCAGGTGTGCCAGAAATTACCTTAATTAGGCAATATAATGAATAAGTCAGGGGCAGGGGTTGTACCCATAGAAGGAGCTAGAATGTGGGGGTGAGAGGAATATGGAGTATGTGCTCAGGGTATCAGCTGTTTTCCAAGTAGTATGAATATCTTTCAGTATTTTAACAACTGACAGGGCCATACTGGTGCACTAGGGTTATATCAGCACTGCATGTACCTCATTCTATTTAAAGGTAGTACACCAGAATAGTACTATAATTTTTAAAGTAAATCAAGGTATTGATGCACAATTAGATTGCTTTTAATATCTTATATTGTAAGAAGTGCTGTGTATTAGAAAACAAAAGCAAATCACAAAAACAAATAAATAAAAAACATAAACAGAAAAGAAAACTTGTGTATGTAATTTGGTGAAACTTTGTGAGCATATCCACAAGGCAAATTCCTAGCTGTGGAATTACCAAGTCAATTTTTATTTCGATAGATATTTCTTTGAAAAGTCAAATTAGTTTACACTCACCCCAAGTGAGAGAATATTTTATTTCCATATCTTGTCCAACAGTTTGCATTATTATATTATCAAAAATTATGTCTTTATTCAATTTGATAACTGAATGATTAAGGAAATATTCCATTCTTGTTTAGTAATCATTTTGTAATAGTTGAAAAATTGTTAGATTTGGAGTCATTTAGACTTAGACTTTTTGTTTGTATTTGGATTAATTACTATGAGTTTGTTTTCTCAACTGTAAAATGGAGATATTATAAATGTCAATGCAATTTTGCCTGGTTTGTTATTCCAGATTAATTTTAGAATAATTTTCTAAGACTCCTCAAAATTCACACTGAAGTTTTTATTTGAATTGAATTAAATATTTAAATCAAACTTCTGAAGTTCATTAATAGACTTTCTATCTGAGTCCATGGACTATCTATATTAAATCAGCCCTTGCTTTATATCTCTGAATAAAGTGTGTTTTTCTTTCTGTAGGTTTAGTAAATTTCTTATTAGTGTTCTATGAGGTATTGTATATTTTATTGTTGCTAGATTTGATGAAATATTTTTCTTTTATATCTTCTGTTCATTCATTGCATATATGAAGGTTGCTACTTTTATAATTTGTAGTATATTTGTAGTAATGTGGCCTCTTTATAGTTCCTTTTTCCATTTGGCTTCATACACATTATCTATCTATCTCTATCATCTATCAATGTAATCACAATATATGCAACTTATCATAATTTCATCTACTTCGTTCCAATAGTTTTATTGCTTATTTCTTCACCTTAATATCTTCTGCATATTTCTACTCTAGCTTTTCTTTTCATTTATATTGTTCCTTCTTGAAACTGAGTCCTTGCAATGGAAGGAGTGTATTCTACTTATATTTGTGGTCTGGTAAACGACACTAATGCCCGACACAAAGTAAACACTCAAATGTTAAGTGAATGCCTGAGTGAATAATTTTGAGCTTCAGATTCAAGGTTGTTCTGGGCAATTCCCATGAACGTTAGCTCAATGGAAAACAATAAACAAGATAGAGAAGCAGACACAAGTCAAATGGCATAGATACGGAGCCTGGGTACCCAAGGGACTAATGTGGAAGGAGGCCAAAATAGATAATTGGCTTCCCAATCAGGATAGATACAGGGGATGCCTAACTGAGATATGAGACTGTATTCCGACAGGTCGGGTCATAGTAAAGTCTGCTGTAATCAGCATACCAGGAGAAATTAATCCTGGAATTTGATTAAGATAGAGTATTTTATAATAAGTAAGTAAAGTATGAAATAACTCAATGAATTTACTCACCAGTTGAAATTAACATGTGCCACTAGTTGCAGCAATAATAAACACAGAAATAGCTAATGTTTATTAAGGATTTATTAGGTGCCAAGCATGTGATTAGTGCTCTACAGAGATTATCTCACTTAATCCTCATAGCAGTCTATGAATTCAGTATGATTTTGATTGTATTTTACAGGTGGGAGAATACAGCTTAGAAAGTTTGTTAAGTAGCTTGACTAAATTCACATACTAGTATGTAGTAAAGCTGAATTGTGAGGAAAAGCCAAGATTTTCAATCCTGACCTTTATTTCACATGGGGAGCTTTAAAATAAAATAAATGCCAGTGTCAGAGCCTCTCTTTCAGAAATTATTACTTAATTGGTCTGGGGTGGGGCTTGGTGGTATTGGTATGGTTTAAAAAGCTACATGGTAATTTCAACATGTCCTCAGAGTTGAGACCATTGACCTGTCAAAGCACATTACTGAGAGTTTAGCTTTGCCCTCGAATTGTACCTTGTCAGTACAAAGGAATGATAATGGTTATGTAGCTTGAAAGAATAGTTTTAAGATTTATTTTCCTTCCTCTATGCACTGTCCTTATTTATGTATCCTGTATTTAACTTTCTGATCGTGCCTGCCAATTTATTGGCTATTGTCTCCTGGAATGTTTCAGTATACAGGCTGGGTTATAAAGGGTCTTAACGTTTTGCCTCTGCAAGTGCATCTATATTTAGATAGGATTGCTGTTACTAGGCCTTTACTGCTCTTGTAAATCTTCTTTTAAAATAGTTGTTCAGTTATTATTATATTTCCCTATATATCAAACAGGTTGTAGTTGATTAGGTTTATTAAATGCCTTGTATTAGTTTTATATAATGATGGGTTTAACAGTGGTTATACAAGTTGCTGTAGATAATAAGTTTATGGTTCTAGATATTTCCATGTAGTCAAACCATTATACTCAGAATGGATCCTGCTCCACCTTGCTATGTTTTCCAACATAATAATTTATCCTACCTCCATTTCCAGCCCAAGCAATATTATTAAAGTGAGGTACCATCACAACAATAGGAAAAGGGGCAAAAGGCATAAATATACAGTTGAGAGAAAATGAAGTACAAAAAGAAATACAAAAATAGTTAACCTAATCAATTCATTGGCAAAATACCAATGAAATACAGTTTTATATACGAATTAGCAACAGTTTTTTCAGACTTTTTATCATGTAATTACATATTTATTATTTTATTGTTTATGGCGTCCTCATGCTAGAATGCAAGTTCCACAGGGTCTACTTTGGTCAGTGATACATTGTAAGAGCTGAAACCAGTGCCTGCCCTGAAATAGACACTCAATAATAAATATTCGTAAGAGAAAGAAATATGTGCATGTGTGAGTGTGCCCATAGCAAAGATGTGGTACATTATATATATTACTATATAACTGGCAGGGGTGTGAATTCATGTAACAATTCTAAAGAGCAATCCGTGAAGAGGTATCATGTTTTTTGTTAAATGTTAATTTTATTTGGATTATTATTTATTTACACTTCTAAACTGTGTTTTAAGGATGTAATCAGTAGAGTGCAGATTTATAGACAGAAAACCCTGTTCACAGCGTCGATAATCATAAGGCAAACAAATATAGCTGATGTTAAGTAAAATATGACATTTATCATTCTTTCAAAATAGACTAAATACTGTGAAAATGCAGTAATATAATGTTAAATGAAAAATGGAGGGTGGATAATAGAGCATGGTTCCAGTTTTGTAAAAATTGAGAAAGAGAGGCAGGCAAATTCTTAAACCAGAGTGATAATAGTAACTATACCAGGGTGGTAAGAATAATTTTAATTTTTTTCTTTGTAATATTATAAAATGCATAAAATTTCTATAAGGATGTATATTACTTTCTTGATCAGAAAAATACTTCATTTATGAAAATTGGCTTTATCATTTTCTAACTCTGAGGATATAATAAAGAATCTGTTGCAATGTAACCTCCACAGGGGCAAATCTTTTTATCTGCTTTGTTCATTGGTGGATTCCCTATGCCTAGAATAATGTTTGGGATAAAGTAGCACTCATAAATATTTTTTGAATAAATGAATGAGTGTGCAAATGAATAGTATGTCTCCCTCTTTTAAAGGCAGTTTTAAAGTGTTAAGGGTAAGCAGATTGATTACTTCCTTTTTGTGTAGAATTGAACAATTAATCCATCCATCATTAAGTGTCAATTAAGTGCTATTCATAGCATGTCTTCTTTCCACTGAGGAGAGACCACTTTCTTATGGGCTGAAAATGATCTTTTATCTCTCGTTAGAGTTTGCTGGGTGGGGAGGGAAATGACCAACACATGGCAGATGTCGATTCTAATGTATGTGAGATTTAAAATGATTATGACAGAAATTTTTTATCTTTAATAAGTACCTTTAATTTAGCCCTGTGTCCTCAGATTTAAAGAAAACCATAATTATCAATTAATAAATGTTGTTATTTTGTTATCCAATTAAAATGTGTTTAGTTCCCCATTTATAGAGAACAAAAGGAGTATAAAAATAATCACAGATTTTGTTGATGTTACTGTTGGGGATGGAAACTTATTGCAAAAGGACAATAGACCAATAATATAAGACAATGCTATATTGTGCTTCATTGTAATTCAATAAGGGGATTTTTTTCAAGTAATTTTTACCATGTAGTATGCAGTTTAGATTTATGCAAGTAGATATATGCCTTATTTAAAATTTTATGTTTTTTACATATTTTCTCAAAACTAAAATCAGGAATAAGGGATTTAAGGTAAATCCTGATAGATTATAATAGTAACATTTATGTTCTAATATAATATTAAATAAAACTGTATCAGTGTTTGCAATGAGTTGTCTATTTTACACAGAACTCTTGCTATATTTTTTTCTCTAGGATTCAGAGTTTCCCACTGATATGCAACCAAATCCAAACCTGTGTTTATGCAAAGAAAATATTTGTCCAGCAAAATTTGACTACAAGCTGAATAACATATTTAGACTTCACGAACTTCCAGTGAGCTGGTAGGATTCTTGATGTTTTATTAATACCTTTGAGATTTTATTGTCATGTTTAAATTTTGATGCTCTTATAGCTGTTTATGGTCAAAGTGTTTTGCTCTTAGCCTGTTTCTGAAATTGCTACTTATAACACTGAAAGAATCCGCTTAAAGCTGTTTCAAGAGTCTCAAAACTAACTGGTTTAGGCACTTGGTGGCAGTGCAGCCTAAGTGCACTACTGTGCATTTTTAATGTAGAGGTTGCAGTTCTGGCTTAAAATAAAGCACAGATTGTTTTTAGAGAGGTTTGTAGGATTTGTTTTAAAAATAGGATCTCAGCAACTATGCATTTCATTTGATTATTTTACTTAATATTTTATCAAATATTAATATTAATATTTTATGGTTTTTTCCACATTAACACATTATTTTGTTTTGTTTTGAGGACCATAGTTTTGTGAACCATAATCACATCAGTTTAAAAGCAAAACTTATTACTTGCTAATAAGTTTTATGAATCTGCATATTTATATTCATAGGAAACATTTTAAATCTTATAAAATTTATACTACTCCTATTCAGAGTGTTTGAGAAAAATATTTCTGTGGAGAATCAGTAAATATACATTCTACAATAGATTTCTATGGTACTTTAAAATTTTACTGAGTGGTCAGCTTTTGTAAATAATCATGGATACATCACTTTGATTATGGTTTAGGTAAGTAATATTGTTTTCTTGTATTTGTTCATATAATCCCAACTTTATATTATTGATTTTTAAGAAATTTGTACAAAAATGTATAGCAAACATTATGTAATTGCTCCTCTTATACTTAATGAGGAAAAATGTCTCAGAAGAGGATGTTAACCAACTCTAATAATCTACACTTAACTGTGGTAAGGTTTTTCTTGTTTTGTTTTGTTTATTTTGCAAAGTTTACCTTGCTCTTGATGACTGTTTGTATAATTCACTTTCTAAGACCTATTTGTTTGATTATTTTCATGTAGCAAGACTCTGCCATGACCAAAACCAGTAGGTTAATGAATTGAAAAGGTCTGTTAGTAAAAGGAACCATAATAATAATACATTCATACCTTAAGTATTCTATTTCAACTTAAAACAGTTCATTTGCATTCACATGCCAGTCTTTTGATGTAAGGCCATGGCTTTTTCTTTCCTTAAGTGACTGCTGATTGGAATTCTACATCATATTTCTTGCATAAGCTATACCAATAATGCATCGCTAACAATTTCAATTTTATGATTTTCTTAATCTGAAACAAGAACTTCAGCTGCTCAGAAGATGATCTCCTCACATTTCCATGGCATTAATTTAATTTTCATTGATAGCAATTCTGCTTATCACACTTATATTTTATCACCTTGATTAGTTTTTAATTACATTATAGTAGCAAACGCAACTGGCTTATGAGGTTTAGTAACAAACTCCTTTGACTCTTTGTGATAGTGGACCTTAGCTGGTGGGAGTGGCTTGTGCTGGTCTGCTGGGGCATGGTCTGGAAGCTCTGGGCAGGGCACTGCTAGCACAGCCAGAGTGTTTTACAGAGAGAATGGGAAATTGACCAACGATTAAGTGGAGGTTAAGGGAAGAGCTTTTACTAAATGAAAATGTGGAGAAGAGAAAGAGGGAAACATTTGACTCTTACTCAAAAACAAAGTCTGGATTCCAGTTTAATTTATTTGCAGACTTTGGAAAGACAGCTGCCCTGATAACTACTACTGCAACCCAGGGAATAATTTCTCTGTCATAATCTTCACTAGTTAGCCCATGAGGAGAGAAGATTCTAGCATTATGAGTTAGGCAGTAAAAAAAAAAAAGAATTGTGAGTAGAAAACTAATCACTAATCTTCTAGTGTAACATACCTCAAAGGAAAATTAAGCTGTGACTTCGGGCCAACTCATTTACCTGGGCCTTTTTTTTTGCCTGTTTCTTCTTTTCCAATTTGTCTCAGTTTCTGCTTCGTTATACCGCCATTTCCTCATGGTCACAGGTTTGTTTTTCTCTCTCCCACCTATTTTATTCTACTACTTTATCTGTACTCTCATTCTATACCACCAATCCTTAACTAGCCATAATATAAAATTCAACTGTAAATTTTTAGTGTTTCTCAAATAATTTCATATACTCTGTTCTTAATTTAAAACTGAATCACCCCGCTCCCACCACCCCATATACACACACAGAGGTTTGGTACTTTATAGGTCTTTAATAGTATAATGTTTATTGACTCAATTATATGTTTCTTTAAAGAATAAAAAATGTTTTTTGTTTTATAAGTAACTGTGAATTTATTTATTTATTTTGTTTTTCAATTACCATCAGTGGAAATAAAGTTCTTCCTCTATGGTATATAGGTTCCTTAACTTCATCAAAATAACAATAATAGTAATGACAATGATCATGAAAGAATATCAATAATAACAAAAAACTGTTTTACTAAGCATCTTTCAATGCCAAGATTCAGCTGTTTTTCCCCCATCTCTCTCTCTCTCTCTCTATATATATATATATATATATATTTTTTTCTCTCTCTCTTACACACACACACACACACACACACACACACACAGATGAGGCTCAGAGACCTTGAGAAACACAGAGAAAAATTTTGTATCAGGTCTGGTTAATTCAAAAGCAGACCACAAAACAGTGAATGAGCCACAAGGTATTTTAGAGAAAAAGCCCAAGGAAATAGTTTCTATTTTTACAATCAAGCATACAGGTATGCCAGTAACATACAACTATATAACCTATGAGTTTGGCCAAGATACTTTTTTCCCCTGACAAGCTTGACCTAGGATAATTGCTTTAAACTTAAATATTAAAATAATTAATTAGATTGTGTTTAAGTGCAGAATTTAATTGTGTGTTCTTTCCCTGGAAAACACAGATTTATTAAAATGTATTTTACTATGTTTTTCCAACAAGGTCATAATAAAATAAATGCATATTAAATTCCAGATAATTTAAAACATTTTAATGTCTTACTAATTTGCATTTTTATAGAGTGCAGTTTCATAGGTTGAAGAACCAGAAGGATTTTAAATCAGATTAGTTAACAGAGTTTTTAAGTTCTGAGATAGATGTCTTTCTCCTACTTTCACAGGATGGTTCCCATCAGCCTAGAAAATATCCTCCAGTAACTCGTATTAGTTTAAAAAAAAGATTTTTTCTTGCACCTACAACCGCCCACCAAACCTATGCTGTTTTCCTAGAAGCTGCTCTGCTCACTTTCACTAAAAAAGTTGGCAGTAGTGCTGACTGAACTAACAGCCTCCACTCGCTCTTCCATTCTCCCCTCCAGTGGAGCTCCCTTCCTTTCCTCTGCTCTGGAACTAGCTCTTGTCAGTCATTCCTTGCTTCCGTGTCCACCACCAGTGGCCACTTCTCCGTTCTCGTTTTCTTCTCCTCTCAGCTGCAGTCAATACGACCACCACCTCTGCGTTTACTCTCCTGACTCCCATTATTTGCATGGTCCTGGTCTTCCTGCTGAGTCCCAGGCTGTCCTGCTCAGTGTCTTCTCAGCAGGCTGCTTCTCTTCTGCTAGACCTCCAGTTGATAGATTGCCCCAGGCTCAGCCTCAGAGCTTCATTTTTTCACTGTCCACACTTTCTCAGGTGGCCTGTTCCAAGCTCAGACTTTAAACATTCTCCATATAGTGATAGGTAATCACCTTGGGAATATCTCTACCATTGCCATCTCTCTTGAGTTTGAATATCGAATAGGCTTCTCCGAATTATCATGCTCAGGAAGAACTCTTGTTTTCCCTCAGAAAAATGGGTCTCCTGATCTTCCCCATTTTTGCAAAAGCAAAGTGTAAACTTATATGAATTTACTCAAGCTAAAAGCCTAGGAGTAGTTTTAACTACTCATTCTCTCACCCTGCAATTGCCACCATTAAATCTAAGAGTAAGTCTGATAGGCTTTTCCTCCAGAACATATTTACATTTTCCCACTTCTCTCTATCTATCTATATTACCATGGCCATCTCTCAAACTATTGCAAAAGCCTACTAATTCACCCCACCTTACCCTACAGTAATTCACTTACTTCACAATAGCCAAACTGATCTTTTAAAAATGTAAATCAGATAAGATTCGCTGCTTTTGGTACAATAATGTCTTCCCCTTGTTTTAAAGTAAGATCCAAACTTCTTACTGAGGCCTACAAGGCTCTGCAAGTTGGGACTCCTGCCCTCCTCCCATTGTGTTGACCACATGCTCTCCCCTTCTCCCTTGCCCAGGACTCTCAGCTACCCCGTCTTCTCACTACTCTGCAAACATGCCACACTTATCTCTGCCCCCAGGTCTTTACACTAGCTCTTCCCTCTCCTTGTGTTGTTACTTTTCCAGTCTGTGCACACCTGGCTCCTTCTTATCTCTAAAATCTCAGCTCAAATATCACCTCCTTGGAGAGGCAGCTCCTGAAATACGTAACTAATGTTTTACTCCTCATTCCTGCAGTTACTGTCAGTCCTGTCATTCTACTTTATTTCCACCGTGGTTTTTAGTAGGCATGCGGCATAAATTTTAAAGTACTTTATAAAAATGAAAAAGAACATGAAATCTTAGTATTTTTCTAGTTTATGGGTGGCAGAGACTGGCTAGATTCTCACCAATTCAGTTTCCTCCTCCCTGGGCCCATTGGAAGGTCTTATCTCCCAGTCTTCTGAAGTGTGTTAACCCTTAAGACTTTCATTGGGATTCTCTACTCTCTCTGACTTCATCCTCATAGCTGGAATCAGAGGACTTTGAAAGTGACAAACTGTGTGCTAGAAGGCATGTGGATCTCTGAGTCATGTGTGCTTGGAGAGTTCTCCAACCTTCATCCTGCTTTGCGTGAGGTACTGCTTTAATTGCCCTGACTAATGCACTATATTTTTGTGAAAATGGATGAGTTAGGCTCTATAAGATAAGTGGAATTAAAAAAAAAAACAGACTGAAGGTACTTTCACATTCATTCATTCTACAAAAATTTATTGAGCATTTAGCAGACACTATTCTGGACAATTAATTAAATACATAGAAATCTGTTCCCAGGAAGCTTACATGTGTTACAGGGAACAAGTAATAAATCAGTAGGGAACACATATATGCTATAGTATGTTTGATGACCATAAGTGCTATAGAGAAACACAAAGCAGACAGAGGGAAATGGAATAGAGTGTGGCTTGAGGTTAAACACAGAGGCCAGGGCTGTTCTGAGAAGGTGGCGCATAATGAAAACCTGAAGTGGGTGAGGAAGTGAGACAAGCAGAGAATAAGGAAGATGGTTAGAGGTGAGAAAACAACGAATGCAAAGCCCTTGAGGTGGGAACATGTCCAAAATGTTCCAACAAGGAGTCCAGTATAAACAGAGTAAGTGAGCTTGCAGAAGAGGAGGAGGAAACTAAGTTAGGTATTTGGGGACCAGAGGGAGTGTGACTTAGGGCCTTATAGATCATAGTAAAGAGGATTGTGAATTTTATTCTGAGAATGTTGGAAAGTTATTAGAGGATTTTGAGACGAATTATGCAATTTGGCTTACATAACAACAAGATGCTCTGACTACTGTATGGAAATTAGACTGTCAATGGAGGTTAAGGGTAGAAGCTGGCAGGCTAGTTAGGAACTATTTCAATAATTCAAGAGAACTGTAAAGATTTCCTGGCCTAGGATGATAGTGTTATAGAGGCTAAGTGGTAAGATTTTTCTTTTTTGATGAGACAGTGAGCAGGATTTTTGGGTTGGCAGGATGTAGGGTGAGAGAGAGGGCAATGAGGGTTGACTTCAAGGTTTATGGTCAGAGCCAATGAAGATAGAGTAGCCATTAATTTCAAGGATAAGGGAGGGCCAGGTTTGGAATGTGGGGTTTGGCATGTTAAGTTTGGGAGGCCTATTAAACTTCCAAGTGGACTTAGATGTGGATGGGACCCTTTGATTCTCCTGTGAACACAGTTCACAGCTATGTGTACTCCCTGGCAAGTAGTTAGGTTCATGTCAGTACTATTCCATGCACTTCCATGGAAGCAGTCACCAGAAATGAAAAAAGTGACTAAGTAGCTTTTAATGCAAAAAAATGGGCATTATAGAAATGTAATTTTTTAGCATGGGTCAATATTTCTTGTCTTGTTTTGGCTATAAATTATATATGTTTATAAGAAACCGTGATTATATTCTAAAATGTGAGTTTCCAAATTAAATATTAAATCCTTTTTATAACTCTACATTTAACTGGTATTTTACAATGTATATTTATAATAAGATTAAGTCATAGTGTAATTTTTATGCTGTTTTTATCCCCCAAACAGACAAGCAATATATTAGAGCAAAGTGTATATTTAAACTTTGAATTATCAAAGGAAAATAACTTATAGTTTCTTGAAGCATCAAAAAATTCTCCTTAGAAGGGTAATAATTATATGCAGATAAAAATATTTGTAATCATTTCTTACAAGTAGTGTACAGAATACTTTAAAACATTTTCTATAATATAAAGATATATTCTGCTGGTTTTGTAATTTACTGTCAAAGTACTAAGGTATTCAGTTAGCTTCCATTAAATAATGATAATATTTATGGCCTAAACTTTTAAGAAGGAAAAGGTACATGAATTTACAGTAAATGTAAACATATATTTTTATGACCCATTTATCTTTTTAGGTGTGTTCCATAAATAAGTACATCATCTAATTAGGATATTAGATTTTCAATTTATTTCAGATTGTCTTTAGTGCCTTTGCACGTATCTTCAGCTTTAAACTAAGTTTGTTTAGGCACTTTGGATTTGTTGAGCAGCTGTCATCTTCCAGAAGGTGCCCTGATTTGTTTTGTGGATCAACTTACAGCTAAAATTATGGAAAGGTCTTTTCATTGGTCACAGATGATGCACAAAGCATTTTCAATTCCAGTGCTGCATAGACTCAGAGAGAGACCGACAGTTACCCTTCTGGGGCTATAACAGTTTCATTCTGTTTTAATTATCTAGATCCATAATAATAACCACAGTGACCTACAAGAAGGTATTATTGGACATATTATAATTATATATAGCAATTATGTGTAGCACCAACAATGCATAAAAATCCCACTTATTAACTAAGGTTGGTAAAAATGAAATTATGCTAGTCTCCCTTAGGACATAGCTTCACTTTTTGGAAAAAAAACAAACAAACAACTAGTCCTTCAGTTTTTACATAAAACTTTTTCTGGAGTATATTATTATGATGAGGAAAGTCAAATTTCATGGAATGACAATGCAATAATAATTTTCCAATGAATATGGAAACTATCTCTCACTCTACTTTCTTGCTTAGCTGCTTACTAGTATTTCCTATTATCTACTGTGTAATAGAAAGGGAAATGGAAGTTAAAAGCAAAGGTTAATCTTTGTAATACAGAATGTCAGGCAAGATGGTTTAGGACAAGTATCAATATATTTCTTTTTCTTTTTGACTATTTAGTGTTTCAAACTATATCATATTCACACATATACTAATAATTCAGTTTAAAAGTTAGAGATGACAAGATTTGATGAAGTACAAGTAATCAGTGGTTTCAGCAATTTTTGTCATTACTTGGGGTGTCTCACCTAAACTTGCCAAGACCTTGTCTTTAATCCGTGCTAAATTGATGCACATGGAATGGTATCCCATAATTTATTTTTTTCTTGCTGTTCATAGTTAAATGGTGAATGAGCTGTAAATATCAGTGCTTGTGCCAGTAAGTTTAAATCTTAAACTAATTTTGGCAATTTTTTATGTGGCCACTATCAATAGTGTTTTATAATCTAAGGGAAATAATAAAACTTTTTATTAGACTTATACATCCAACATATGTAATAATATTTGTACTTTGAATCCAACCTTAATTTAAAATTACTGACATCATCCCAAGGCAATCGCTAGTAACTCAGAGTACCTCATAAAATAGGACATTTCAACTTGTGTGTCTTGTGAGCACGTCAAACTTAGTAGTTCTCAAAGCCAATTCCCTCTTCTACCATCCCCTCCCCTCCACCTTCACCTTCTTCTTTCTCCCATTTTGGTTTGTGTCATTCATTATCATCCATATAGTTACCTAAGATGATCTGTGAATCTTAGATCCTCCTGACCACTTACTATCACATTCAATCAGTCACTTAAGTCCGTGTATTCTGTATCCAAAATGAGTTGTGCACTATTCATTTCTCACAGTCCATCAACTGTCACTTAGGCTCCCCCAACAGCCTCCTACTGGTCTCTCTACCTCCAGTTGTTCCTTCAACTTTAACTTATCCTCTTTACTGCCATTAGAGTAATCTTTCTAAAATGATCTGATATCTTATTTCTGCTTTAAAATTTTAAATTATATTTTAAGCCCTCAAGACACACTTGGCTCTTCCCAATCTAGCTCCAGCCTATTTTTCTATCGCTTACTGTACCGCTAGCCTCTATACCACTATGCTCTAGACTCAATGAAGTCTTTTCAGATGTTCATGTCTTAGCCATGTTCCTTTGACTGGAATGCATTTCCCTCCTTTTTCTATTTGTAAATATCAAGAAACCTAAAGAAATCCCCACCTATAAATCAAACCTCCTTTCTGCCCTCTTGGTACTAGATGCATAATATAATAAAGGGGCATATTGAACAGGTCCTATTGAATCCCAAAGATGATTTATTTATATGTTTATGTCTCCCAAACCCTCAGCAAGGACTCTTGAGGAAACAGACCGTGTCTGATTATGAATAGCCCCTGACATACAGGAGGTGCCTGGTGTGTGCTGAAGGAATGAATGCATGGATTGGGTGAAAATTTTGTGTGCAGTCATAGTTCTATAGCCAACTTTTATTTTTTTATTATTTTTATTATTTTTTTAACGTCTTTATTGGAGTATAATTGCTCTACAATGGTGTGTTAGTTTCTGCTGTATAACAAAGTGAATCAGCTATACATATACATACATCCCCATATCTCCTCCCTCTTGCGTCTCCCTCCCACCCTCCCTATCCCACCCCTCTAGGTGGACACAAAGCACCGAGCTGATCTCCCTGTGCTATGCATATAGCCAACTTTTAAAATTATATTATCCACTTATAATTTAGGTATCACTTGATGTCACCCTGTCAGTTTCTGCACTGGAACTCATTAAATAACTCTCCTCATGGCCATTTTGGAAACTACCATTTTTATAACTATACATTTAACTGGTATTTTACAGTGTATATTTATAATAAGCTTAAGTCATAGTGTAATTTTTATGCTGTT
Source organism: Eubalaena glacialis (assembly GCF_028564815.1). Classification (NCBI taxonomy): domain Eukaryota; kingdom Metazoa; phylum Chordata; class Mammalia; order Artiodactyla; family Balaenidae; genus Eubalaena; species Eubalaena glacialis. The sequence goes on from NC_083716.1 coordinate 216,978,520, forward strand.
TTTATCCCCCAAACAGACAAACAATATATTAGAGCAAAGTGTATACTTAAACTTTGAGCATGAGCCATGCTGAGATCCCATCTGCTACCAGTGTAAGTTGGGATACTTTATGTTGAAAGTGACTGAAAAATACAACATAAATTGGTTAAAAGATGAAAGGGAGTTATTGGGTCAATAAACTGAGAAAATCAGAAGTAGGAGTGGCTTCAGGTCAAGCTTAATTCAGTGTTTAAAAATATCACTAAGTACCTGATTTCACTGTTTTTTGTTTATTCTGCCTTTTGTATCAGCATTATCCTCAGACTCCAGGTTCTCTTTTCAGTGGAGCAAAATGGCTGAAGTGTTTCTAGACTTCATATTCTTTCACAACGCCATCTAGGGAAGGGTCTCCTTCCATAGCTCTTAAAGAAAGAGAATGGAAGTTCTCTTTCCTGCAACTTTAGGCAAGTACTACCCTGTATCTCATTGACTGATTGGATTAAGTGCCGTCCCATAGTTGAATATTGTGACGAGGAAAATGGCCACTATCCTGATATAAAAAAATCAGTACTTAAGATGGGGATGGTATCAATCCACATAACTGATAATAAAGGGTGGGCGACTCCAAAAAAAATAAAAAGCCTGGGTGTTGTTAAAAGGAATGGATGCTGAACAAGTCTCAACTACATGATGCAGTTTGCCATCTCTGCTAGGTTTCATGGTAATCAGTGCTAACCAGTCCCTTGTTCCCCAAGTTGTAGTATATTCCCATGGGTTCCAACTAGTGTCTCTGGGTGTTTTCTCTGTTACTAGTTTTGAAGGTCCTCTTGTAACATTTAGCATTGTGTGGTAAAAAGAAAATTGCCACAGGTAATCATGCATGCAGCCATTTATTTGGCAACACTTATCAAATGTACTCAGGACATTGGTCTATGACCTGGACAGATCAAGAAAAAGAAAACACTTCCCAGGCTGTAAGGATTCAGTGAAATGGTCTACATAATAGTACATGGCATTATTCCTGGAGCATGATATATGCTCAGTAGATATTCTGCCTATCTGCTGTCCCTATCCTCTTCCTCTGACCGGGTCTCCTCTCACCAATGTAGTGACCTGAGACAGGGCCCCTTTTACATACAAGAATAGAGTTAAGCCATTCTTCAACTACTAACCTGGACCTGTAAGTATTGTACACCTATTGAGATTCATCTTTGAATTCTGATGCTGTTTGACTGAAAAATGGGTTAATTTGTGGTCAGTATGACTTGCTCTCCTACCTGAATCTCTGTTGCAATCTGCTTAGGCTCTAACCTCTGTGATTCTAGAACTAAGTCTTTTTTCAGATCTGATCATTCTCTACTCCTTCATTTTTTAAAAAAGTAACAGTAACGCATTGTAAGAAATGACAGTTTTAGATAGAGAAGTAGATTACTCATTTGACTGGAGCAAGATCTTCAGGAAAAATAACCAATTTACACTTTAAGCTTACTAAATAGAAACAGTATCCATCACATTGTGTACTTTTCTCCAGTAATTTAAATGATAAATGAAAGTAATAATTAGAATTCCCACAGCCTTTGACTGACTGTTGATATTTTCTACAAATATTTCTGGGTGGAGGAGACCAAAATATTTACCACATCATAAACATGGTTCATAAATATCTGCGAGGAATTCACTATGACTTATTAAACCTTTGCCTGAAATCTTTAGTGCAATTATAAGAATTAAGGTCAAAAACAGAGAAGAAAAAGAGATGAGCAGTTTTAATATATATTGCCCTTTAATGGTTTATAGTTTTCTATTTGGTTATAACTTAAAAGATGTTCAGTGGAATTTGAGTGTATAATGGATAGAATAACAAGCATATTTTAAATGTTGACGATACAACTATACCCTTATTCTTAGAAATGGTACATGCTCTTTGTTATATTGTCCTCTGTAAAACCTCAGAATGGGTTGTTGGTGGTGCCTTTCACAGAGGACAAAGTTTGAGTGGAGGTGGTCAATGTGATACCTGTGAGTTGTATGTGCCTGTGAGACATCAAACTAATATGGATCTGGAGTTCAGAGGTGAGAATAGACTGAAGATTAAAAATGAGATTCATCTTCATATATATATGACAGTAAGTAATGAGGATGGAGGAAATGTTTGAGGGAAAGAGGGAAAAGAGTAGAAGACCTTAAAATGGAGCTTGAATTACTCATTTAATGAGTAAGTCAAAAGGAGTTTGAAAGAAGAAAGTAAAAGGATAGGCAGATAGGACCACAGAATTCAGAAAGCAATATGTCATAGAAAACTAGATGGGAGGCATGGTCAACAATCTTGAATGCCACTGCGAGGTCAAGTTGATTTGGTCTAAAAATATACCTGCAATATTACAAGTCACTTTAAATATTACAGTCACTTTTTCATGGAGATAGTGGCAAAACGAAATTGGCCTTAGTTAATTAGTGAATTGGAAATGAAAAATTGCATACAATGAGCTCAGTTAATCCATACATAATTCTCAGGTATGTTTCATACAGAAAGAACTTCTCTGATCCACTAGGGAATAATCCACATTATTCCCTTCATAGCACTGTGTTTCTTTTCTTCATAGCTTAAACCTCAAAGCTCAACTTATTTTTAATAATTTGTCTCTTTCACGCAAAGCTATCTTATTTGGTATTCAGATGTTTACACATTGACTTATATTCAGACTGACTGGAGAGAACATTTTCATATGATGTTATTAACTTTTTATGTCAACTAAACCAGGATGGACAGCTCAGGTAGGGACCTGGATTTTCGAGCAAGAATGAATTTCAAATGCCACTACTTTTGAAATATCAATCAAAAGCTAAGATGATTTGAAGGCCAATTTCAGAGAATATACCATTGTTTCCAGATTCAGAAAATATATATGTTTAAATAAATCACTTAGTGTCTTCTTAAACTATAATCCTGCATTTTTGCTTGTAGTGTTTTGAAGTAAACTGGTTCTAAAAGCAAAATTTGATTTAAGGAAACAAATGTAAGGTTCTTCTACTGTATAATTATTATTTCTTTTATTTTAAAATTTTTCTTTAAACCCAAAGCACATTGAAATGGATTGTTGCTGCTTAGAAAGGGCCTTTATATCATGATTCATTTTTCTCTGGGATTTCTTATCTTTGATATAGTAATACTTTCCTAGTACTGTATTTTAAATTAAAATTTTTCTACCATCAAGCTTAAATTATTCTGGTGATACTTCTTACCTTTCAGAAGTACAATGTTGTGTTTCCTTTAGGGTCTCATGTTCATTCTAGTCTCATCTTTATGTTGATAAACATAAAGTAATAGATTAGGGCTATATAAAATAGAGAAACTAATCTATAAATATAAAAATATAGTTTATTTTTTCCAAACTTTTATTTTTTATTAAAATATTGGTACTCACAATGAAATAAAATACTATTACTTTTTTGTTACAGAGAAGTACAGATTATATTTTAGCTTGATTAGCTAAAATGGCTTTTAATATATAAAAGTCAGAGTTAAACTCTGTTATTGCAGAAATTCCTTGGCGGTCCAATGGTTAGGACTCTGCGCTTTCACTGCCGTGCGCCTGGGTTCAATCCCTGGTTGGGGAACTAAGGTCCCACAAGCCGCATGGCTTGGCAAAAAAAGAAAAAAATCTGTTATTGCAATGATGAAACAAATTTTCAATGGCATCGAAAAGTCAATAATAGGCAGAAATGCATATAAAGGGGGTAGGGCGTAATTTAAACAACAAACAAACTAAACTTTTGGATAAACTGGTATATAAATGTACTGATTCTACTCCAAACATGTAGTGTGGTAAATGTGGCTGAGTCATTCTCTACTTTGGATGTACTACTTAGAGAAAGGGACCTCCAAGCTAGCTCTCCAGATATCTCTTTTATAACTCTGCCTCCAGTATTCCATTCTTATACATGTCCTTAGGCAATTTTGAGGTTCAGGGACTTATACAATAAAAGTTTTTTTCTCACTAAAACCTGGACAATGGAGATTTTCCTATTTGGATAGCTTTCCTGGGCATCTTTTTTTCCAAACGTTGACTCAGGAAATCTCAGCGAGTTAGGATTTACTTTTGTAACTCCGGCATCTTTAACACATGACCTTTGAGGTTCTGAGAAGAGTGAAAAAAGAGTGAAATATCCCTGTGAGGGTTTCATGGCCAGCCCTGGGAGTATTACACACCTCCAGAACTTAGTCATATGGTATTGAATTAGCTGCAGTGGAGACTGGGCAACATATGCTGAGGTTCGTAAGCACATAGCAGAATCTCTGTCACATCATCTTTCTGTTTTATAATTAGGCTGATCCCCTTAATGTTTATGAAATGATTGCAGCAGCAAATGTATACACAATAGGAAAGAGAAAGAAATCCTCTCCTCCAACCGTGGACTGTTGAGTTTTCCCTTATAGCTTTGGTCACAAAGCATATTGCTCTATGGAGGAGAGTTCAATACCTGGACCAAAATCAGGATTCTATAAAGGAAGGTAGAAGTAGTGAATGAAGCCAGGCAGGTTGACTGTGAGTATGATAGAGAGCCAGGGCAGAATGGTACCGCAAAACCCAAGACAGAAGAGCGATGTGAAAAGATGGAGTGGCCGATCTTTTGCAAAGAGTTCAATAATAGGATTTTAAAGAGGCTGATAGGGAAATTAGATGGTCCATAGTAAATTCAGTATAAGCAGTCCAAAAGAAACCAAGAGATTATTTCCCACATTGTGGTTTATTGAGGAGTGCATGGTTGCTGAGGAAGTGGGCCCATGGTATCCACTTGTAATTCTGCCCTCCATGCAGTTGACTTTCCTAAATGAATATTTCATTCTCAATGAAGGTTTAGGCTAAATAATATAAAAATATTATAATTATGGTTTACTTCATTAAAAAAGTTAGTTCTGTCGAAATTTAGCATAATGTCATTATTTTTAATTTTTAGCTTTCTCAGTTCTCATAGATCTAAAGTGAAATATAATTTATAAAATTGAAATTATTTATGATAAGACAGATACAAGTCTATGCAAATTGTGCTAATAACCCAGATAATTAATTATTATACATTCCTAAAATGGAATCCCATTAAGTTATTTTACTATGATGGATGTAATCATTTTGATAATGTAAGTAATCTACACATTTTTCTAGATTAATCACAGATGCTGTTCTAAAACTGTGTTAATGTGATAAATTATAATAGTTCACTTATTATCAGCATCAAGGGTCTTTAAAGGCTCTTAATAATCATATTCAAATTTTATCACTTAGAAGTAAATTGATTTTTTATTCGAAGTAAATATCTAAGATGACTTATTTTCTGCAAAACAGTTAACTTGTATATAATCATGAAATGAACTAAATAAATATCCAACCAATAAATAAGTAGTTTATATTTGTAGATATCCATGTTATTTGAATCATTGTAAAAGTTACTTAAATTAGGTCTTCCTGATTTCTTACCTGGACTCAGTAGCCTCCTACTGATTTCTCCTACTTCCAATTCATCCTCCAAAATCACTAAATTCTTTCAAGACAGGAAAACGTACCATGTAGCATTTCTATTTTACTATCATATTGACAACTTCCTGTTATGGAAAGATGAAAACTAAATTCCTCTGAACTTTGACCCCTACTTCGCACCCCTGCTTCCCTCAGTAGCTTCCTGTCCCCTTGCTCTCATCCGGAGTGCTTCCTGAGCCATCCGCGCTTGTGCATCTGCTCTGCCTAACACAAGCAGAAGGTATGTGAATCAAAGAAATTATTGAAATATTAACTGATTTTTTTACCATGGCAGCCCCTTTTTCCTGTTGCCATTATCACAGTTGGAGTAGTTTGGTGCTGTACTTCTGCCCAGTGGGGGAAAATATGACAGAAAATTAGAGAAAGAGGAAAAAGAGAATCTTTCTTACTTAGGAGAACTTTGGCCCTTAGGTGAACAGAAAAGGCTCCTGGAATAGTTAAATCACAGTGGAGAAGCATAATGTGTTAAGAGCAGGGCCTACTCCCTTTCCCTTACCTCCAACTTATTTTGCGTGGTCCAAGAACACAAGAGATCTGTGCCCCATTTCCTAAGTATAGCCCTAGGGATGTGAAAAGATTCCAGAAAAGAAACTGCTGCATGGTGTGTCTAGACAGACAACATCACAGCTTCAGTCCTTCAGCATGGAGTAGGAATTGCCCAATGATTCCTATGTTCCGAATAATGGAACAGAAGTAGCAGAAAGAGAGCTACTGAACCAAAACAGGCCACAGAACAGGAACCAAAAGTTTTTATTGAGACTTCTGTGAACTATTAATGAATTATTTGAGTGATGCCTGTAAAGCCAGAAGATATTTAGGTTCTTATGGTCTCATCTCCAGTGTTGTTATAAAATGAGGCAACCTAAGAAATTATGCTCAAAGAAGAAACTCAGTTAAGACAGAGAAAGATAAAGAAGATACATTTCTTGCTCACATGAAATTATACTCTGAAATTCACATCAGCTGTGGAAATTTATACCTAGTTTTTTATGTATTTAAGTAATGGTATAATAAAAATAATCAATTCATCGCTAAAGTCCAATCATTTTTTTCTTTAATAGGTGCCCATACATTTTACTAAGGCTTGATAACAAAATGAAGCCCAAGATCTTTTGTAACATTTCATTGTTTTCCTTGAAATATGAACTGACATTAAAGCTTTTTTACTTTTAAAGAAAATGATCTACATTTTTTACTTTCTGAGGAATGCCCCTGGGTTAAAGGTTGATTTATCATTACTCATAGGTCTTTCAATCATGGATTTATACACTCATTTATTAATTGATTCTAGAATATCTACTTAGCTATTAATATGTGTCAGGCATTATTATAGATGGTGGAATTACAGAAATAAGGAAGTCCCTGTCCTCAAAGAACTCAAAGTCTAGTTGGGTGACATACTTACAAATACAATATAATAATCACATTAGGGGGGCCACTTAAAGCAAACTGTGAGGTAGTGTGGGATGTGAGAAAAGCTCTCTTCGAGTTGACCTCTGAGTATAAGCATTGAGCAATGTTTATATTAGGTGGGGGGAATTTTTTTCAAGAAAATAAAATGGTTGCTCTTTCATTAAATGGGAAAAATAGAAAAAGTTTCAACATAATTGATTTTCATGTTTCTGAATTTATTTAGTGCATTCTAATCTACTATCACTTTTTACATTAGAAACATTCCTGAAATGTTGAATATAAAGCTTGTAATTTTATGCCAACTCATCCTCTTACAGTTTCTTATTGACTTAACATTTTGTCCTTGAGCTCTAATTAAAACTATGTCTCAGAATTTTAACTTTTACTCCTAGAAACAATCTCTCTTCACCTCTGTAGAATGTCTTTGTATTCAATTCTCCTGTAGAATCTATGTAAGAAAATGGAATTAGAGCAAACATGTTTTTATAGAATAATGTTTGTTTCAGGTTGAATTGTGCCCCGCCAAAAGATATGTTAAAGTCCTAATTTCTGGTACCTGTGAATGTGGTCATATTTGGAAATAAAATCTTTGCAATTGTAATCAAATTGAAGTCATTCTGGATTAGGATGGGCCAAATCCAATGTGACTAGTGTCCTTATAAGAAGAGAAGAGATGCACACATACACACACACAGAGTCATACAGGGAGAACACAATGTGACAATGAGGACAGAGATTGGAGTTATGCTGCCTCAAGCCAAGTTATGAGAAGGACTGCAAACAACCACCAGAAGTTAGGAGAGAGTCAAAAGAGACAGTCACAGGACAGTTTCTCCTTCACAGCCTCTAGAAGGAGCTGGCCTTGCCCACACCTTGATTTTAGACTTCCAGCCTCCAGCACTGTAAGAGAATAAGTTTCTTCTCTTTTAAGCCACCCACTTAGTGGTACTTTGTTAGAGCAGCCCTAGGAGACTGATGCTGCCTTAATTCCCATTGCCTTGCTCATAGACTTCTTGGAAACAAAATTTTTCAAAACTACAACAACAAAACAATCCACACAAATTTTGCTTTTATTAATAATTTAAACAACTTTTGATTATTCTACGTAACTTCCCAGATAAATTATTCTCAAAGCAGTGTTGTCTGGAAGCAGTTACTCAAAAGGAGTTTTGGGTATCTTTATTAAGCATCAGCAGCCAGTTTCACCCTTATCCTCAGACAAATTGGCCTCCTGCTCTTGCCCTGAGCCTCAGAGGGTTCTACCATTTGGAGTGACTTTCCTGAGATTTTTAAGTCCTCCTTTGGTATCTGAGAATGTCTGGGGCTGGCAATGCCATCTACTGGACAACATGCTTGGCATCCCCATTTCTCCTTTTTGGGGGTCTTCTCTGATCCTCTCTCCTGAGTGTAGATTCAACCAGATGCCCTGAGGAGCTCCTGAATTTGTGCCTATGGGGTTTTGCAGGACCCCAATATCAGGATCCTGGTTCCAGGAAGGTGGCCTGGTCAGCAAATTGCTCCTGCTTACTGATATGGTAATTCTTCCATAGACAGCCCACAGGATTGGGCTGTCATAATGGTCCTGACATGCTAATTTGGGGTGACGTCTCACTCTGGACATTGGACAATTTAGGGATCTGGGTGTAGGCTCTTGTCTATCTATGAATGTGTTCTCTCTCCTGTCCATCTTCTGATTTGCTGTGCTAATCCTAGCTTGTAACATCCAAGGATGGTCACCCATCTCCTCCTCAGGCTTGGAAGCATACTTTCAGGCAGTCTTCCAGGATAGCCAAGCCTGTCTCCTTTGAGGGCTTTTGAGACTGTGCTGCACAGAGCTGATGGGCTCTTCCAGTTGATGGCCTTTCTTTTGTCTTATCCACGTGGTTATATTATAGGCTTCTGAGTCAGCCTTAAGCTATGCCTGATAAAGGACAAACATTCCTTGCATGAGTAGCATGGTCATAGGCTCCCTGCCTATCTTCTCTGCTAGTGGTGGTGTGTAGAACTGATTATGACCTAATGAGTTCAACAGTAGTCATGTTTGAAAATGTATTGTTTTACATTTATGCTAATTCTATGGTGTAATGTATTGCTTTACATTTATGTGTTACCATTCCAAGTGGTAAAGTTAGCATGACCACAAAATAAATTATTGTTCATGCTTTTCTGCGTGCTCTGCATAAGACTTTCATTTGTGGTCAATGTCAATGAAGCATCGCATTATCGCTTGAGACTGTCATTGGAAGCCAGTATTCACGATGGATGATGTATTGTCATGAGCAATAATGTGGGCATCAAATAATAAACAGATTAGAGAACTGCAGAGCTGAGAATATCTATATTGTTCAATATAAACAAGTTCTGAAAAGGTATGGCATTGTGAAGTCATAATAGTATAGCTATCTTTTTTCCTATGACTGGTTAAAAGAAATTAGCCATGAATGGCACATTTGAAAGTAAAGAACAAGAAGATAGTTCCAGAATCTGAACATGAAGAGATGGAGCCTGGATACTGAGACATGAGACAATGTATTTTAAATAAAATCTTTCATTTAAACAATATATGGTATATTGTTAACATGTAAACACATATGTTTATAGATTACATATATACAACATATAAACAGGAGCCTCACAAAAAAATATTTGCTCTTGGCCGCACATCCCTAGAGGTGGTCCTGTCAATAGCTGTGAAAGAGAGAGATAAGGACTGGGCTCAGGGAAAAACTGACAAAGCCTCAGCCAACCCAGTGGGGTTATGCCCCTCACTGGACTAAAATGGTCTTGCCTTAAACCTCTGTCTCTCTCAGTTGCTGGCCCTTGGAAGGATATGACCTTGGGCAAGTTGGCCCTCTGCAACTGAGGCCGACACTGAAGAAGCTGATAGCTGGAGACACTCCCCCAGTGCTAGACATGGCTTGAAATGGGGATCTGGATGGCACATCTTTCTGTCTACCACAATTATAATTCCAGATTCAAATTTTAGAGAGGTTTGTAAATAGAGCTTGAATATATTCTAAAATGCTTATAACAAACAGACAACAAAAATACATATAATGCTTTCAAAATTATGGAGAAACAGAGTCAATTATTATTAATTTAGTGCCTATTAATAGATCATTAACATTAAAAAAAACTGCCTAAAGATAGATTTGCAAATTACCAGTTAATCTTATAATGTTCTAATTTCCAAATGTCTGATTTTCTACGTCACTTTTTCCCCACCTTTGGGCTTTAAAGTGTTTTCTTAAATATATCAATATAGATATTCTTAATTTTTTTACTTGTTACAAATGTCATAATTAACCAGGTCCTCCACATATATATTTTAAAATGAAGAATACTCCAGTTATAAAAATAATAAAATTGCATTTTTGTATTCTAATCCTCCCCACCTCAAATATTCATTCTCTGAAATCAAGCAGCTTTGCCTTTTCCCTGTTATTTACCTCCACATTTTTAAATGACCTCCATTTAAAATTGATTTTTCTACTTTAAACTGTTTATTCATTTGTTAATATAGAAGAACCACCTTGCTTAAATTGCCACTCTTTTCCTCCACCCGCTCAGACATTTTCTTTCCCTCCAGCCTACCAATTTATAATTATATCATAATATTTCACTAATTCAATATTCAGTATTTACATCCTATGATGAAATTCTGTTTTTAGCTGAAGCAAGTTGTGATAATTATTTCCTTCTTTGTACAATCTTTTTTCCTCTTGGAGACAGACATCATCCCTGCAGCCCTGGGTTCTCTTGTTCTAGTCTGGACCACTTGCTCTCTGGGTTGGCTGCACAGCTGCTGTCTCGAGCCTCCTTTTGTCAGCTTCCTAGAAGATTTCTTGGCCCCTCTTTATTGAATCCCATTTCCTGGACACCATATTTTATTCTCTCTTGATTTATCCCCTCATTTTGGTGCTGCACACTGTGGAGAGGAAAGACTTTTTCCTTTAACGCTCTAGGTTCAATAGCTAGGTCTATGAAATAAGCTGAAAACAGGCACATTAACATGAGAAAAGTTATACAAATTTATTCATTTTTGATATTGCGTGCACAAGACATCACTGGGAAAAAAAATGAATACCCTAAGATGCAGTAAGATTCGAGAGCTTATATAGTGTCATAATAGGGGAAAGGTAGGGGGAGTAGGCCACTTAGGAGAGAGAATAAATGATTTTTAGGAGCGATGAATGGGCCTTTAGAAGAATAGACGGGAGATATGGTAGTTTGTGACAAAGTTTGTCTGGGTGTGGTATTGATGTCTAGTCTCCTATCCTGTGACAAGTCAATCTTCCCTGGTTGAGGAAACTCCTGGGGCGGGGAGTTATGACAGTTGAGTTCCTTTTGTAACATTCGTCTTTAGGCAGATAAGGGGAATTCAGAGAAAGCCTCTCCCTGTGTTTGCTGTTTTTAAGGGCCTTCAACTCAAAATAATCCTTATGCCAAAGAGGCATATAATATTTTAGGGTGGCATATTCTGCCATCCTCCAACATTGACTTTATGAGAAAGAAGGCAAACTAGAAGAAGGTTTTGAGAATTTGAAAATCTAAAAATGTCTTTATTCTTCATACTTGATTATTTGAGAAAATTCCTATGTCAAAAATGACTTTTCCTCAGAATGTTAAAGTTTTACTACAGTGCCTTATAGCTTGAGAATATGTAGGGGCTTGTCCAGAAGACCTCATCAAGGGGGAAACTCAAAAGGTTAATATCTACAGGTGTTTTCTTTATAGGCTGATTTGTGTTTTCTGGAGAAGCATCCAGTGACCTGCTTTGGCTGAAGGGGGGAAGGTGACTGAAGATTCTCACCCTTCCTCCTATCTGTGCCTGGAATCCTTGAGGCCGTGTCCACGATGGTTCAATGTCTTCAGAGTGTAAACATTTACCTTCTGCCAAGGAGGTTGCATATGCTGGGGAGGGACTTCAGGGAGTCGAGAGAGTCTTAACTGTTGTTGATGGAAAGTTTCAGTGACTCTACCAATTTTCAGCTTTACTTAATGCTTCATAGTCATCATATTTCCAGGATCTGGGAGAAAGAACTGACTTGCTTCCTGTGCATGTTACTGCCGCAAGCTGTTTGTTTGGTTTCAGCCTTCTCCGGACTGTTAGATCAGTTAGCATTCATATGCTTTGCACTTTCCAAAATTTCATCTTCTCTCCCCTGCTATTGCTCTTGTCTATGACTTTGGGGGATTTCTGTCTGTTTATTTCTTACTATCATTCTGGTTGAAGTTTGAGGAGTTAAGCATGTACATTTAATGTGTCAGTGAAATTGCAACTTCTGATCAACAACTTCAGTGACATTTCTGTCCTTTTTTGTCTCTCTGCTAAAATATTTCTCTTCCTGAAATTGCAAATATTGATATATACAAAAAGTCTGATCAAATATGGAAGACTGAATGTTTTATTTCATTTTCTATACTAAAAGCAGTCCTAAAAACTAAAATGACACACACAAAACCATACAGACATAAAATAAGCCACCAGTTTTAATTAAATGAGAAATCAGCCACAACTCCCCCCAGAATACTATTAAGAATAGCTTAGGAAATATAGGAAATAGTACAGGAAAAAAATGCAGCAAATTGTGGAAGTGAGGGTGCACATACATTTTTAAATTTCTTGCAGTATACAGAATTTTCACAAGTAAATTCCCTGATAAGTTAAAGTCAAACTAGAAGCAGCAAAATGCATCATAAGCTCTGTTGAAATAAGTTCAGGGATATGGGTGAGAGGCTTAGACAAATGAAAGAAGTGAAGCGTCGTGATATTAGTATCAAGCAAGGTGATATATACTGATAGACTCTAGACTTTCAAAATATAACAGTATATGCAGCTGATATGGGATTCTAATTCTTAACAAACTCAAATTTTCAAAGGGCTGACCATCATCTTAATCTCCTCCATGACCAAAGAATATTCTACATAGTCAGTGGGTAATTTCAGCAGAAGTTGAAACTCCAATGTTATGCTGGAAATTTAGAGAAAAATAGGATTAATTTCCTAAGATATTAATACCTGGAAAAACTCATCTCTTTGAAGAAAAGGTAAAAATTGAGTCAAATTTGATGTTTCAAATAAAATTATAAAGTATTTTTAAGTATCATTTGATTTTTAGAGTTGGAAACCTGTTTTGGTTTTACAACAGTAGCATTAACTTTTTAATATATAGGTATATATATGATATTATATTTTCAATTGCATACATTCTACACTTGGGTGCATAATTTTTTCATTTAATTGGTTTCTCAATGCAGAAAAATGCCACTAAAAATCATATACATAAATTCAAAAGTCACTTGTTGCTTCCCTGCAACAGCAAACCTGGCCTCATTCCTATATTTTTGCAGCCTGGGCAAGCTGGTTATCAGTCACATAGCCTTTCTTGAAACTAAATGAAATATTAGAAATATTATTTTGAAATGATAGATATTTGGAAAATTCCCTTTCTTAGTAGACAAGAACTTTATGTAACATGTTACATTATATGAAATTCTAATAATCAAGATACGTTTTAGAGTAGATTTAAATTGATCTTTAGATGTTCAGGCTGATAACATTTCTCTGTGGGATTTAATTTTTTTTATTGACACATTAATAAAACCATTCTCTACTTTAGAGCTGTAGGAACGAAATAAATTTGTTATTCTAAACCTTAGGATGCTTAATAGGTTTTTTAACACGATAAATGCAGCCACCATGGATATTGTTCTTCATTATAAGACCACCTCAGAATAATTAGTGGTCTGCTGGTAAACCAGTCCTCCCCACCAGTATAAAGTCCCGATTGGCAGCATTTGCTGATTTCTATGAAGGAAATTCTCCCATCATGGCTGACTTTGAGGTATCCATCTGATGTCACTGAAGGCAGAGTTGGGGAGGGAAGTTCACAATTGGCTCTCCTTGGCTGGGTGAGCCAGCTTCAGTGTGCCTCTGGATTAATATATTCATTTTTAAATTTATTTTTATTTTCCTCTTAAAGTTAATACACTTAAAAAAAACCAAATAGAACAGAAGGGTTTATAATGAAAAATGATTCAAACCTCATTCTACCAACCCTAATACTGCTTCCCAGAAGTTGTTCCTTTGAACTGTTTCTGTTTGTAGTGCTGTTGGTTATTATTTTTCTTTAAATCTAAAATTTTACTAATATGGCTTTTTCTTGATTTGGCAACAATACAAACACTTGCAACTCTTTCAGCTAGGAAATTTTTCCATTATCTAGTAACTTTCTTCTCTGCATTTTCTCTGTTCTCTACAATTCCTATTAATTGGACATAATCATCTTGAATGATACTGTCTTTTCTTTCATATTTTTTTCTTTTTTATTGAAGTATAGTTGACTTACAATGTATTAGTTTCTGGTGTACAGCAAAGTGATTCAGCTATATATATATATTCTTTCCATTATGGTTTATTACAGGATATTGAATATAGTTCCCTGCATCTTTCATATTTTCAGTCTTTTTGCTGTTTCATCTTTCTTTTGTTTTTTTTAGTAATCATGTAATTAAACACTTATGTTTTTTCTATTTTTTCTTAGCATTATCTTGTTTAATGGATAAAGTATTATTACAATCTTATGATTCTAATTAAAGCTATTTATAATCTTTTCTAGTTTCTGAATTGTCAGTTTTTCTTTCAGTTTTTTTTTTTTTTTTTTTGTCTTGAGCTTTATCGTTTGTACCATTAGTTTTCACATAGCCGTCGACCTTTGGTTGTCTATTTGTATTCAATAATGTGGGACTGGGTTGATTTGTCTACTGGGTGATTTGAGTGTTCTCTCCAGTTCTGTATGAAGTGTTCACACTATGACTTTCAGCAGGCCTGTCAGCACCTTTCATAGGTTGGCAGGTCTTCAGGCTTCAATTTGGGATCGTCCTGGGGCACTCCCAAATGTCAGAATGGACAAAGCTTGAACCCTAGCACATGATCTTAATCGTCCAGTCCTACTTCTGCTCATGCAACTGTTTCAATTTATTTAGAAAAGTGGTTTGTGTGGAGGGGGCGGGGGTGCTGTGGGAGGTGTATGGGTGTGATTCTCCTTGGCAGTATATGCCAGGTTGCCTGTACTCTGAAGGTGAGGAGTACAGGAGAGAGAAACATGGATGGGAAAGGGACATGTGGGAGAGCAGACCGGTGCAGTTGTTTCATAGATGGAAACCGCCACCAGTCCTTTCCTCCCGCTCTCACTGCCAGTCTTCCAGGCTTTTCGCAGTACCTTCAGATTCCAAACCCAGTACCTTTGGAGAGTTCTGCTAGGGCTATATGCATTTTTCTCTGGTGCATACTGTATCCATACATTCTGGGTTATGGCTTCATGTTTTTGTTTCATCCAATGAAGGTTTCAGTCTGCCTTAATATCCCCAGAAATGTTTGAAGTATCTTATCTACCCTGTTAATAATTTGAATGTGAATTGGAACTTGAAATGAAAACTTCATCACACTGGACCATTAAACAGTGAACCCATTTGGGATCCTACCATCAGTGAACCATTTCAATACCCTCTTTGGGTGCTCTCCACATTGTATCTGTTATATGTATATAGTAATGTTTTTTGGATTTTGATATGAGCACTAGCTAAGTACTGAGCAATAGCATCAGGTTTTTTGTTTGTTTTTAAGAAAATATCAATATCAGGAAATTATTTTCCTCTAAAAGTGTACCCATTTATAAAAATTCTTATTCCAATTCTGGTTTTTAAAATTATAAGCATTATATATGAAGTTTGGAGTATATTTAGGAAGATCTCTTCATTTGGAAGAATAAAACAAAATCTTATAAATTATTATAATGTTGTGTTGCTGGATCTGGTTATATTTTTATCACAATCAAAATATAAATTTGCATTCGTTAAAGCTTCCTTTGTCAAATAATCTTAGGAAATGTTTATAGTCATATTATTTTAGCCCAAACTATGAGGATTATTTCTTAATACTCTATTATATATTCATATTCCAAAAAATAATTTGATTTTGAAAGGGGCTTGGGAACCCAAAGCAATTGACATTCTGAAGATAAATTCAATTTATGGACTAAGAGTTTCACTTTATATTGACTCAATTGAATTTAGAAAAATTGAATATTATTTTATAATAAGATATCTTTTTTCTAAGTATTTTAAAACAGATAATATAACTCTTACTATGCTATCTTCTAACCATTTATAATTATTTAATAAACTAGTTATTTAAAGATTAACCCTGAATTTTAATAATATTAAATAATTTAGGGAATTTCCTTGTGGTCCAGTGGTTAGGACTCCATGCTTCCATTACAGAGGGCACGGGTTCGATCCCTGGTTGGGGAATTAAGATCCTGCATGCCGTGCAGTGTGGCCAAAAATAATAACAATAATAATAAAATAAAATAAATTTTAAAACCCCAATACATTCTAAAAAAAAATAGTTTATGCAAAAATATGTGTACATATTTTCCAGTAAATTTTAGAACTAATACAACTGGACAATAATATAAGTATAACTGACCTCATTTATTTCCATATATACTGCTATGAATGCAACTAATTATTCTTAGAATTTAGTTTTTCTACATCATAGAATAAATATCTACCTGAGTATATATAGCTTTAATGTATGTGTACATAATACTAAATGTGAAAATTAACATATATGTGCATGCACAGAAGTGACTGTGGTCACCTATGTTTCAGATATACACAAAACATAAATATGGGTATAGGTAATGTATATACATCCTCTTCTTGTGTATGTATATATACATATATGTGTGTTTTCAAGGCCAGATTAAGCAGAATACTTAGTCTCCCCCACTTCTCCCATGCCTTATTATTCTGCACCATGCATTCACTCTTACTGAGTGGTTAGGGTTAGGCTGACACTTTTCAGGCTGAAAGGCAGAAACATTTATCTTCACTGACAAACAATTTGGGAGTACTTTCCTAGGGTCGCAAGACATTTGCTCTAACACAATTCTCATTCTATTCTGTTATGAAGCCCCAGCAACATTTGGCATCTTCCTACTGAATTTGCGTGTAATGAACCAAATGACACCAGAGGTTGACTGTAATATATATTAAAAAGTTCATGGAAAATTTTCTGTCTTTGAAATTTAAAAAGTAATGTAGGAATTCTTTTGCATATATTTTTTGAGGAAGAAACATTATTACTTTTTCTCTAAATATAAATGTAATATCATTTCTATTAGAAACTATGAAAATATTAGACAATACCAGGAAGAAATAGTAATATCTACAATCCTACTAGTCAAAGATAATTGTTATTGATATTTTATGTATGGCCTTAATCATATTTATGTATAATCATGCATTATATATATATTTGATAGGTGTATTTGGAATCATGCAGTTTATATTTACAGACTTTTTAACTTAATTTTCAAAGATATATGTCATTAAAATATGTTAAACAGCTTGATAGTTTGGTTTTTAATGGATGCATGATATTCATTCTATGAACATTATAACATGTAATCACCCTATATTGTTGGATATTTGTTATTTTCAATTTTTGCTCTTATAAATTACACCATGATAAAATACATTTATAAATTATCATGCACATCTACAATGGCTTTGGTTATTTATTTATTTTGTGTAATCTGATCATGCTGTTAACATTTTTTATATCTAAATATGTGTGTTTTTAATTGATTTTGAAGAACCTTTTTTTTTCTATAATGGTATTAAGCTTTGGCCTATCCTATATGCTGCAAATTATTTTTTTTTACTTTTTTGGTTGCTTTATAATTATGATCATTTTTGATATGCATTTTAGTTTAAAATGTCTACTTTAGTACAGTCTTTGTGGAGAAGAAATTGGCAGTTTCTCAAAAAGCTAAACACATAGTACTTTATTATCCAGCAACTTTTCTCCTAGGGATTTACCCCAAATAATTAAAAACGTATGTCCACAAAACACTTGTAAAAATGTTCATTATAAAACTCTTCATAATAACAAACTGTTGGAAACAACTTAAACTTACACCAAAAAAGAATAGATTAAAGAAATTGTGATGTATTCATAAAATGCTAAGAATTAAAAGAAATAAACCCTAGATTCACACGAAAACATAGAAGAATCCTAAAAGCATGCTCATTGAAAGAATCAAGACACAAAATAATATGTACTGTGTAATTCTATTTCTAAGATGTTCAGTAACAGGTATAAATGATCTGTAGTGTTAGAAATCAGGAGAATGGTTACCTTCATGAATGGGGAAGGGAAAAAGAATGGAAAGGGACACAATGGAACTTTCAGAAGTTTTGGTAATGTCTATTTCTCATTTGTTGCATTGGTTACATGGGTTTATATTAGTCACAACTCAAGAAACTCTACTGTTATAGACTGAATTGTGTCCCGTCAAAATTTATATGTTGAAGTCCTAACCTCCACTACTTCAGAATGTGACCGTATTTGGAGATACAGCCTTTAAAGAGGTAATTAAAGAATACAGGTCATATAGGTGGACCCTAATGCTCTATGACTGGTGTCCTTATAAAAGGAGAAGATTAGGACACAGACATACACAGTGGAAGACCATGTGAAGACACAGAAAGAAGGCAGCCATCTACAAGCTGAGGAGACAGACCTCAGAAGAAACCAACCCTTCTAACACCTTGGTGTCAGACTTCTAGCCTCCAGAATTGTGAGAAAATTAACTTCTATTATTTAAGCCACCCAGTCTGTGGCATTTATTATGGTAGCCGTAGAAAACTAATACATCTACTTTCTAGATTTGTGCAGATTACTGCAGGTTATTATACTCAATAAAAATGCAAAATTTCGATTATTAGACAATTCTGGCCAAGCCAAAGTAACAGGGAAAGAATTGCTCTCCTGACTGAAATAATGAGAAAAGAACAGACAAAGCATATGAGTAGATGGCTTTCAATATATTCAGAATTAGCCAATGGAGATGGTTATCACTGAGGAACAAGAAATAAATGAGGTGAGCCCTAGAGTAATTTTCTGATTCCTGCCTGAAGAAAATTCCAGATTATTTCACAGTTTGGGGGAATTCAGATGGATTCCAGTGGTCTTCCAGAGTTGAGGAGATGGAGCTCAGAATTCAGAGAGTCCAAGGCAAGCTAGAGTTTTTCAAGACAGAGTATTAGAGAGTAGAGAGCTGTGTAGATAGAAAACTTCAAATATCTACATAAGGTCTCTGAATTATCTAGCTGAGTACTTATCAATGCATGTGTGTACAGGAACTACTTGAGGCTGGTGAAAGAACCACACAAAGTGATCAGAGTAAAAAATCCCTAGAGTTTCACATAGGGCTGAGAAGATTCCTCTCGTCACCAGCCAGAATGGAAAATCTTATCTTTCACAGGACATGTACGTACTCAGAAAGGTTTTGTTTTAGTAGTTGGGCCAAATTATCCATATACTACTTACTGTCCGTCTAACAAAGCTTCAAAATAAGTTCTAAAAGGTAAAACTGTCCCAAAGTGATGTAACCATATCCCAGAACTAAGATCAAGAATATTTATTTAATATTAATTAATATTTTAAAATATCCAGAACCCAATAAGATAAAATTACAGTGCTTGGCATCCAAACAAAAATTACCATCCATGAAAGGAAGCAGAAAAGCATGACGCCAAATGAGTACAGAGACATCAATCAATTGAAAGTGATCTAGAAATGACACAGACAATATAGTTATTAGACAAGGACATTAAAACATTTATTATAACTGCATTCCATATGTTCAAGTACCTTAAGCATATTAAGTAGAGACATGGAAGATAATAAAAAATACACAAATGCAACTTCTAGCAATGCTGATTACACTGTCTGAGATGAAAAATATCAATTATGTCTATGCTTTCCTTTGCATTTTTGCTGTGCCTATGTCCCACTTTGAGATAAAATATTCACCCAAACTTTCTTGTAATTTCTTTGCAGTTTCAATTACATAGTAAAGTAGGATCTAATTTATTTTTCTATATTATTAGACAATGCTCAGAACATTAATTATGTTTTCTATTATTGTACAATTGATTTAAAATGCTAGTTTTTAAAATTTATGAGTGCTATTACGTATTACTGTCAGTCACGGTTTTTTGGTTTTCTGATGTCTCTATTTGGCAAAGCCATTTTTCTGTATCTGTAGATAGGTTAACACCTTTCCTTCTCAAACTATTCTAAAAAACTGCAAAGGAAAGCATACTTCCAAACTCATTCTACAAGCCCAGCATCATCTTGATACCAAAACCAGACAAAGATATCACACAAAAAAAGAAAATTATAGGCCAGTATCTGATGAACATATGCAGACATCCTCAACAAAATATTAGCAAACTAAATTCAACAATACATTAAAAGGATCATACACCATGATTAAGTGGGATTTATCTCAGGAATGCAAGTGTATTTCAATATCCCCAAATCAAACAATGTAACACACCACATTAACAAATTGAAGAATAAAAATCATAAAACCATTTCAACAGATGCAGAAAAAACTTTTGACAAAAATCCAGCATCCATTTATGAAAAAAACTCCCCCATAAAGTTGGTATGGTGAGACCATAACTCAACATAATAAAGGCCATATATGATAGACCCACAGCTCACATCGTACTCAACAATGAAAAGCTGAAAGCATTTTCTCTAAGATCAGGAAAAAGACAAGGATGTCCACTCTTGCCACTTTTATTCAGCAAAATACTGGAAGTCTTGGCCACAACAATTGGACGAGAAAAAGAAATAAAATGAATCCAAATTGGAAAAGAAGAAGTAGAATGGCCACTATTTGCAGGTGACATGCTACTATACTTAGAAGATCCTAAAGACACCACCCAAAAACTATTAGAGGTCATCAATGAATTTTGTAAAGTCACAGGATACAAAATTACTGTACAGAAATCTGTTACATTTCTATACACTAACAATGAACTATGAGAAAGAGAAGTTAAGAAAACAATCGCATTTACAATTGCATCAAAAAGAATAAAATACCTAGGAATAAATCTAACTAAGGAAGTATAAGACCTGTACTTTGAAAACTGTCAGACACTTATGAAAGAAATTGAAGGTGACACAAACAGGTGGAAATATATATCGTGTTCATAGATTAGAAGAATTAATACTGTTAAAATGACCATACTAAAATGACCAAGGCAATCTACAGATTCAGTTCAATCTCTATGAAAATACCAATGGCATTCTTCACAGAACTAGAATAAATAATCCTAAAATTTATATGCAACCCAAAAGACCCTGAATAGCCAAAACAATCTTAAGAAAGAATAACAAAACAGTAGTATCACACTCTCTGATTTCAATGTAAACTACAAAGCTACAGTATTCAAAACAGTATGGAGCTGGCACATAGATCAATGGAATAGAGTAGAGGGTCCAGAAACAAACCCACACTTTTATGAGCCATTAATCTATGACAAAGGAGGCAAGAATATACAATGAGGAAAAGACAGCCTTTTCAATAAATGGTGCTGGGAAAATTGGACAGCTACATCCAAAAGAATCAAACTGGACTAGTCTCTTACACCATGCATAAAAATAAATTCAAAATGGATTAAAGGCTTAAATGTAAGACCTGAAACTGTGAAATGTCTACAAGAAAACATAGGCAGTACGCCCTTTGACATTGGTCTTAGTAATATTCTTTTGGATGAGACTCCTCAGACAAAGGAAACAAAAGCAAAAATAAGCAAATATGACTACATTGAACTAAAAAGCTTATGCACAACGAAGGAAACTATCAACAAAACAAAAAGGATACCTACTGAATGAGAGAAGATATTTGCAAATGATATATCTGATAAGGGGTTAATATCCAAAATATATAAACAGCTCATATAACTCAGCATCAAAAAACAAACAAACAACATAATTTAAAAATGGGCAGAGAATTTGAATAGACATTTCTCCAAAGAAGACATATAGATGGCCAACAGGCCCATGAAAATATGCTCAACATCACTAATCATCAGGGAAATACAAAGCAAAACCACAATGAGATATCATCTCACACCTGTCAGAATGGCTGTTATCCAAAAGACAACAAATAACATGTGTTAGTGAAGATGTAGAGAAAAGGGAACATTCATACACTGTTGGTTGGAATGTAAATTGGTGCAGCAACTATGGAAAATGGTATGGAGATTCCTCAGAAAATTACAAATAGAACTCCATACAATCTAGCCATTCTACTCCTAGGTATTTAAATAAAGAAAATGAAATCACCAATTAGAAAAGATATATGCACCCCTATGTTCACTGCAGCATTATCTATGATAGCCAAGATATGGAAGCAACCTAAATGTTCACCAATAGATGAATGGATAAAGGATTTGTGAGATATGTGTGTGTGTATATATATATATACATATGTACTCAGCCATAAAAAAGAATGAAATCTTGCCATTTGTGACAACATGGATAGACCTAGAGGGTATTATGCTAAGTGAAATAAATCAGACAAAGAAAGATAAATACTGTATGATTTCATTTATATGTGGAATCTAAAAAACAAATGAACAAACGTAACTAAACAGAAACAGAGTTATAGATAGAACAAACAGGTGGTTGCCAGAGGAGAGGGAGGTTTGGGGAGTAAAGAAATAGGTGAGGGAGATTAAGAGGTACAAACTTCCAGCTGCAAAATAAATGAGTCACAGGTGTGAAATGTACAGTGTGGGGAATAGCATCAGTAACTATGTAATATCTTTTTATGGTGACAGATCATAACTAGAATATTCATGGTGATCATTTTGAAATGTATAGAAATATTGAATCACTCTGTTATGTAACAGGAACTAATATAGTGTTGTAGGAAAATTATACTTCAAAAACAAACTCATAGAAAAAGACATCAGATTTGTGGTTACTGTGGGTGGGGGAATTGGTTAAAGGCAGTCAAAAGGCACAAACTTCCAGTTGTAAGATAAATGAGTACTAGGTTTGTAATGTACAACGTGATAAATATAATTAACACTACTGTATGTTCTATATGAAAATGGTGAAGATAAGTAAATCCTGAGTTCTCATCACAAGAAAAAATATTTTTTCTGTTTTTAAAATTTTGTTATCTATATGATATGATGGATGTTCACTAGAGTTATTGTGATAATCATTTCATGATGCATGTAAGTCAAATCATTATGCTGCACACTTTAAACTTATCAGTGCTATATGTCAATTATATCTCAATAAAACTAGAAGGAAAAGAAAGATGGAAAAGGCATTAAATTTGTAGAATAAGATATTTTGAGAAAGAGAGAGACCACAATCACATAACTTTTATTACAATATATTGTTATAATTGTTCTACTTTATTATTAGTTATTGTCATTACTCTCTTATTGTACCTAATTTATAAATTAAACTTTATCATAAGTATGTATGTATAGGAAAAAATCATAGCATGTATCTGTTTTGGTATTATCTGTGGTTTCAGCGATCCACTGGGGTCTCGGAACATATCTCCCCAGAACAAAGGAGGTCTATTGTATTTATTATTTTTATTGTCAGAGACTGAAGTCCTATTTATCTAAACTTGGCTGGCCCAATTAAAAAAACAATTAAAATTTTTAATTTTCCAAAATCAGTACTCAAATGAAAAAGTATTTGATATTTTGAAAGTTTGTGTTTCAAGTTTGTGTTCTTAAATGTTAGGTCCTAGTGGAATGAATCATTATCTATTTATCTATTTTTTACTCCTTAAAGATGTAGCGTAAATTTTTGGAAGTCATGTTCCAGGACTTCCTCAAATACCTCTACCACACATGACCCTATTAGGTCATATTTACAGAGATAGTGACTTCTGACTTTGGGGAGTCACTTTTATAATTTAAAATAGAAAGTTATTCAGAAAGTGCAATATTTATAGTGTGATAATCTGTAATAATTTATATTATCTTCTCTTTTGGATCAAAGTAATTAAAGTGTTAGAAATCACCTGTTAATTTCTTCCAGTCATCCTTTCTTTCAGCTAAACTTGGCAACTCTTGGTGTCGCCCCAACTCATAAACGTTTCCTGGAATGCTAAAAAAGGGATCATTTTCTTGTTCGGATGCAGTGGTTCCCTGGTCTACCCAGGAATCAAGAGATTGAGGGAGATAGCGGTCCTAAGATGAAAATGAAACTATACTTCACCACTTTGTAAGACCATCTGATGACCCAACATGGATGCAAATGAACATTATTGTACCTGGGGATAATTTTGCCAACTAAATAAGGAAGTGTGAAGTAGAAAATAGGAAGAAGAAAACTGGAGGAGTAGGTTCTGGATCTCCAATGTAAAAATGGAGTTTGGAATGCATCAGCAAGTAGTTTACATCTCCCTAATTTTTCATATTCTCAATTTGTATGTATATGCTCACTGAGTTACAAGTAAAGACTAGAGGTGGCTTACCCCTGCATAGCTTATTGCATATGTGCTATTTCTACTATTGATTCGGTCAGTATAATAAACATCATGATCTTCCTGTTCTTGAATTTGACACCTCCATGTTGGTTTCACTTATAGATAATGAAAAGTAAAGGCTGAGAATGGAGGCCATGAAGAAACATAAGTCGAAGTAGTGATAGGGCAGTGGGGTGCTTGAAGGGAATTTTGGGGAGACAGCTCCTAATCTTCAGAGGAAAATCCCTCAGAAACTTATAGTGAGGGTATAGAGAGAACACATGAACATATGAAAAAATAAATTTAAAAAATAGAATGTAAAAGTTATCATGGAGAATTGCACAGTTAACTGCCAGATTTGTGTTATAGATGATATTACTGCTTCTTCCTTTACAGGAGGTGAAGATTGCTGAGAGTTATGGCTCCCGAAATTTCTTAAAGGGTGGTGAGGATTTGGCTAGATATAGAAGAGTAAGAAGGAACCTTACAGCATGTATAATAAACATAAAAAGCAAAACTATCAGACCCCTGTCAACACACAGCTAAAAAGGAAAACAATAGTAGTTTTTTTTTTCCCTTTTGCAAAAACTGGAAATGTTTTGTCTAGATAAATGAATGTTTTTTAATAGATGAGAATTATTTTCCCTCAACTTAAATTATATGCAAAGAATCCTTCTTGAATGAGGGTGGAAGTATAATAGGACTGGGAAACTGATAGAGACTCTATCTTTATGGCTACCTCATTACTCCTGAAAATCACCCAGGTGCTATTGCCCGCAAGTGTGACAAATTCAAGCTTAGGTTAATCCAGAAAAAAAAAGTTGATTTTCATAGTTAAGTCCTCAATATTAAACCTGAGCTATACTTGATCTTTTAATCTATTTTGATGAGAATTTTCATTTTGATTTAAAAATAAACATAAATAATATATATTTTATTTTGGCAACTGTCTCAGTAAAAAATAAGGAATTTTTAAATCTTTGCTATTATGTAATTTAAACTGTTAATGCATACTAAATTCCTTTGAAGATAATGGTAGTTATGATCATCTATCCCCTTCATTCTTGTTTTTTGTTACATGAAACCAGACAAATATAATTATTTTAATAAAGCTTTGCTTTATGGTTTTATTATTCATTAGGAAGAAAGCATTATTCTCACAACATTACAGCTTATGAGATAAAAACCTGCCCAGTCCAAGTTTAAAATAAAGAAAAAATAAGGAACAAAATATTGAGTTGCTGTTGCTACTTAGTTTTTGTTTACGTCTTTTGTTGTCGTAAAATCCCACCAATAAGCCATTGCATTAGTACAACTTCCTCAATTACTTTCCCTCACTGATGTCACTAATTGTGACTCATTAATCATGAGATTGTTAGTAGAAGGAACAGAAAAATAAAAACAACCTATACTAAGTATAAATATTTTTAATTGTAAGATGAGGTGTATTTTCATTGCCACTATGCAAAGGCAAAGGGGAAAAAATGAGGTGATTCAGCTATGTTTTTCTCTGATAGGGGACTTAATATTACTGAATATAATTCTTTTTTTTTGTTAACATAATATATTTTTATAAAAAAGTATAATTCGAAATCTAATTCTTAACTTTAATTTTTCCATTTCCTCAATGCTATGCTTTTTCTTGAAACATGGAAATGTTTGTGTCAGAGAAGAAGAACAAATTAAACCTAAGTGAGCAGAAGGGAGGAAATAATAAAAATAAAATGAATCAATGAAATAGAAAATAGAGAAAGAATAGAGACATCAATGAAATGAAAAGCTGATTCTTGAGGAAGATCAGTAGAATTGATAAATGTCTAGCCAGACTGATCAGAATAAAAGGAGAAAAGATTCAATTAACAAATATTAGGAATGAGAGGGGATCCATCAGTACAGATTCTACAAACATTTAAAGAAAAGTCAGGGAATATTAAGAACAATTTTATAGCTGATAAGTTCATCAAATTAGATGAAATAAACAAATTCCTTGAAAAAACTACTAAATCTCACTCAAGAAGAAATAGATGACCTAAATAACTTTTTATCTAGTAAAGAAACTGGTGAGGTTGAGCATCTTGTTTTAAGTTTATTGCTTTTTTATGAATGCCCTTTACATATCTTTGGCAGATTTTCTGTTCAAATCTCAAAATTTTCTTTTTAACTGTTGAATTTTATATGTTATTTTATACATTGATCCCTTGTTAGTTTTAGACATTGCAAGTAACTTCTCCCTATTTTCTATTGGTTAATTTCATCTATGGTGTCTGTTATTGAATTAAAAATACTTAATTTTCATGCATTTAAATTCATTAAATTTACCCCTTATCAATTTCTATTTTGGGGTTTTATTTAATTTTTCCTACCCCTAGATGGAAAATATACTCATACATTTTCATTTACTGGCATTATACCTTTCCATTCAGATTTATGTCTTTAATTCCTGTGAATTCCACTTTGAGATTTAATATAACAATCCATCTTCATATTGGTAATTTTCTGAGCTCTCTATCCTGTTCTGTTGGTCAATTTGTTCTTGACCAAACAGCTTTATTACTATGGCTGTTTAATATATTTTAATAGTTTAATGAACCTTCCTACTTCCTTTACTTTTTTCTTCAAACTTGGTGCAAGCTTTACATAGACTATTATTTTCCTATATGCACTTTTGATTAAACATGTTAACTTCCTCAAAAAACCCCACGTGGAATTCTTATTGAAATCGTGTTGAATTTACAGATTAATTTGCGGATAATTGAAAGTTGCAGTGCTAAATGGTTTTATCCATACACATGGTATACATTTTTAAACATCTTTCAGATCTTTTAATGCAGGTTTTCATATTTCTCAGTGAAAGTCTTATGCACTTAAATTTCTTTAATAAGTTCCTCACAATTTTCTTGCCTTCTCTTTCAAGAATGCATATTAGTCAAATATTGAACATATTGAATTGGCTTTCTGTTTTTATGTTTTTCTATCCTGTTCAGTCAACCTTTTTTTTTTTTTCAAATTGTTCCACTCAATAATTTCTTTTTTTTTTTTTAATAAGCAGGCAGGATGCCATGCACAAAGATGATGTTCCTGACTCACTGTAATTTTTTTTTTTTTTAATATTTATTTTTGGCTGTGTTGGGTCTTCGTTTCTGTGCGAGGGCTTTCTCTAGTTGTGGCAAGCGGGGGCCACTCTTCATCGCGGTGTGCAGGCCTCTCACTATCGCGGCCTCTCGTGTTGCGGAGCACAGGCTCCAGACGCGCAGGCTCAGTAGTTGTGGCTCACGGGCCTAGTTGCTCCACGGCATGTGGGATCTTCCCAGACCAGGGCTCGAACCCGTGTCCCCTGCATTAGCAGGCAGATTCTCAACCACTGTGCCACCAGGGAAGCCCCCTCAATAATTTCTTTGACATTGTTTTTCAAGCACTTAATTATCATTTTAGTTTTCATTAATATATATTTAATTTGAAAGATCTTTCTTGTTTTTTGGAGTATTCTTTCTTTATAGTATTCCTGTTTATAGTATGTGAATATTTTATGTCTCAGAGAAAATTATGGAACTTCTGAAGTATTTTTCTGCTTGTAGCAACTCCATCTTTTCTGAGTTGCTTATTA
Organism: Eubalaena glacialis; assembly: GCF_028564815.1. Taxonomy (NCBI): domain Eukaryota; kingdom Metazoa; phylum Chordata; class Mammalia; order Artiodactyla; family Balaenidae; genus Eubalaena; species Eubalaena glacialis. The sequence goes on from NC_083716.1 coordinate 217,006,437, forward strand.
TTTGTTCATTTGTTTTGGGCTCTGTTTTTCATATAAGAGGGTATCCTTTGATATCTGGTGATAACTGGCTGACCATCAGTGATTAAGAATGAAGAAGCACTTCATGCGTGGGAGACGTTTGTGTGGTTTATTAGTCAGCCACCATTTTAATTGGGGCTCCCCAATTGTTGATGTCTCTAGGTCTTTACTCTCTGCAGAGAATGAGCTACGATATATGAACTTCCAGGGATATAAGCCTGGTTTCTGTGTTCCAGAGCATATTTGAAGAAAAGGACTTGTGAGGGCTGGGGGGAGGGGGTCTCTACCATTCAATTTGTAGAATATTACTTAATCCCTTTTTTTGTAGTATGGCACCTCACCTTTGCCCTAATTGATAATGGGGTCCCTGAGTTAGAGCCTCTACTGTTGAATTTCTTTAGACAATATATCTTGCAATTTTTCTATTCATGAGAAGAGAGTGGGACCAAGGACCCTCAGACCTAACTGCTCCTTAAACAAACTGAGTAGATTCCTTGTATAAAGTTTCCTGCCTTTGCTTGACTCTTACTTGACTCTCTCGCCTCTTTGTTATGCCTCTCTGTAAACACTTAGGTTTGCGGTTTTCTCCTCTGCTAAGTCACTACTATTTTTCCATCTGTTTCCTGTTTCTTATATTGCAGGTTGGAATTACAGAGGCCTCCTGCTTTCATTAAGCATAACGTATGTTATTGTTCTGATTGTTTTTTGATATATCTTTACCTTGCTGTGTTAAATTAAAAGTCAGAAACATATATTTTGTGTTATGCATTTGTTCAGAGTGGTCATATTAGCTTCTGTGCATAGGAAGAATTCCATAAATGTTTTAGATCAAATGTATATCTGTTGTAACGTATACAAACATGTAGTGATAATGATTTAATTTAACAAATATTTTACTAAGTTTCAATCACTTTGCTAGGTAACTGAGAACTACATTCTTGTGAGTAAGAAATAATAAATAAGAACTGTATGACAGTTGAAGTTACTGGTAAATGCTACAGAAAAATATACAGCAGATAAGGTGATAGCAACAGATTTGAAGAATGTTTTAAACACGTAGTTCAAGGAAGCCTCTTCCCCTTTTCCTTATTGCTTAACATTAAAAAACATTAAAAAATTTTAATATATTAAATATATATATTTTAGTGTATTTATATATATTAAAAATATATGTTTTATTTACACAGGGATCAAATGAATCACTAAAAAATTCACTTAGAAATAAAAATGATACTTGTAATGGTTGGTAGCGGTTATAATTACTTTGCAAGAAGTATTTCTCTCTTCCTTGTTTTCCCTGCTTTGGGAGAATTGGAAAAATAAAGCTATTTAATGAACTGTGGTTTAAATACCCTTTGGAAATCTAAGTTGCTTTCGAAAAAGATGTATAATGCAGTTATATTCCTTTGTTTATGGAGGAGGGAAGGAAAGAAACCTGAGGCTTATAGAAATAGATTACATCTCACTTATGGAACATAGATTAAAATAATATATTTTATTGTGGACCTCCCTTCAGAATTCAAACTAAATATCATTTACTTTTTCTATTTAAGTAATAGCCTCAGGGCTTTTTAAAAAATATCGTTATCAGAAGATGACCTAATATATCACTGATATATATATGTCACATTTTATAGTCTTGAAATGATAAAATAGAAAAGGGCTCCCCAAATACATTTTTTCCAGTAAAAGTAGTCCTGGTATATTCTCTATTGTCTTGCTTTTTTTTTTTTTTAAAAGAGAAACAATATAAAATACTTTCCTGTTCATTGCTTTGAAAGTGAACATTTATTTGGCCTGTTTAAATTCATAATTTATTTTCTTTTGAATACCTTGCACATATTTATTATACAGTAGTGATTTAATTTAGAAGTTCTGTAGTATCAGTACTTTTCTACTAAAATTATTAAATATAAACATTTAAATTATTTTAACCTCATTTATTTTTTTTTCCACTTATTTTCAAATAACAGTGTATTTGGTATATAGAATAAGTGTTTTTTTTAAAGTGTGGAGTACTTTTAAGTTTGGGATTAAATCAGACATATGGTTCCAAAATTGAATATGTAAAAGTATGTACATAGTGAAATTCCCCCTCCCACCATGGTCCTGCCTCCACCCAGTCTCCATACCCTATGTGGAAGTAAATGTTTACTGTGTATATTTCCAAAGTTCTTATTCATATATAAACAAGCTTGAATATATATTCTTGCTTGCCCTTATTTATCTAAAATTTAGCATATTTAAAAATTTTTCTGCACATTCTTTTTATCACTTGTGTCATGGAGGTATTTCAATATTGGTATTATAAAGAGCATCCTCATTTGTTTAATATATACATAGTATTAAATTTTATGATATCCCAAGATTCATTTAATCTGTCTCTAACTGATGCATATCTAGCTTTTTCCCAGTCTTGTATTACTGCAATCAATGACATATACAGTTGACCATTGAAAAACATGGGTTTGAACTGCACGGATACACTTATATGTGGATTTTTTTCAATGAATGTATACTACACGATCCTCTGTTGGTTGAATCTTTGGCACTGAGGATATAGAGGGCAAGCTGTAAGGTTATGTGTGGATTTTTCAATGCAGGGAAGGTCAGTGCCCCTAATCCCTGCATTGTTCAAAGGGCAACTGTACTTATGTTGTTTTGCACATGTAAATCTGTAGAGAATGGCCCAGAAGTGGAATTACTGAATACAAAGATCCAGACTTTTGTAATTTTGATGAATAGTAACATTAATAAATTTCCCCCGTTGTATTAGTTTATATTTTCCACATCAAAAATTGAGAGAGGTGTTTCCCTTACAATATCTTTTCAAGCTTTTTGGTTTGTACCAATATGATAGGTGAAGAATAATACCTTAGGGCAGTTTTAATTTTTATTTCTCATATTATAAGTGAGGATGAGAATCATTTTAACAACCACTATTGTATTTCTTTTTCTGCAAGACTATATATTTTCACCATTTTTCTTTAGGGTTAGTTTTATCAATTTCTAGAGGCTCTTTATGTATGAGAGAATTTATTTATCTTTTCTGTGTTATAAATTTCAAATATTTTCCCAGTTATTTGTGTTTTGCTTATGGTCTTAATTTTTAAATTTTGTATCAAAAATCTAAAAGCCTTTCCCATTCAAAGTTTGAAGTGTTATTCTCATGACTTCTGATATTTTTATGATTGTATATTGTACCTTGTAATATTTTACACATTTAGAATTTATCCTGGTTTTTCAGATAAAGTATGTATGCCACTTAATTTTTTTCCAGATGCCACTGAGTTCTTCTGATATTATTTATATAATCATTCTTTAATTGATATATTTAAGATGTCACCCTAATTATATGCTATATTCTTGAATGTTTTGTGTTTCTACCTAGGGTCAATGGAACTCAAAGTAAAACTCAATTTTTTTTTGCTTTTAAAAATTACTTTGAGGAAAGATCCATAATATAATATTCAAATAGGAATTTTTACATTATAGGTTTTATTTTTCCTATTATTTATTTTTAAATTTTTATTATACCTTTTACTCTAAATATTAAGGTACAAACTTTATTTGATGAATTATTAACAAAATCTCAAATTGATGGGTTATTTTAAGATGTTTTAATAGTTAATTTGACAGATACTCAAGTCAACTTCTCTAAAACTGAATTTATTATTCTCTCTTAATCCTACCAGTGTCGAGACTCATATCTGGGTGTCATCCTTGTCTCCTGCTTCTCACTCCCTGGTCTTATTAATTCTGACTCTTAACAGTCTCCTCTCCAACTTCTTTCCCAGACCAATCTTACTGTCGCCTTCTTGAAGAAAATTGCCATTATCATTTACCTATGTTAGGTCAACAAGTCCTGCTTAAAGCTATCTGAGTAAGTTCATTCTCCATATGGAAGCGAGATTTTTAAAAAAAAATTTTATTTGGCAAAAATATGCTTTTAGGTTTTTTATTTGTTCAAATCTATCATTATCTTCTGGGGGACTTCCCTGGTGGTCCAGTGGTTAAGAATCCACCTTTCCCAGTGCAGGGGAAGAGGCTTCAATCCTTGGTTGGGGAACTGAGATCCCACATGCTGCAGGGCAACTAAGCCCACACTCCGCAACTACTGAGCCCACATGCCGCAACCATTGAGCCCACGTGCTCTAGAGCCTGTGCGCTGCAATGAAAGATCCTGCGTGCCACAATGAAGATCCTGCGTGCCTCAACTAAGATCCAACGGAGCCAAAAAAAAAAAATCTTTCTTAGATGTTTGAGTGTGTGTGTGTGCGCATGTGTGTTTTAGCTTTATTGAGATATTATTGACATATTACATTGTGTAAATTTGTGGTTCAACATGTTGATTTGATACACATATATTTCAAAGTGATTACTACCATAGTCTTAGGTAAATCTGCATTGTCACATAATTACCATTTCTTTTTTGTGGTGAGAACATTTAAGATCTACTCTCTAAGCAACTTTCAAGTATAAAATACCATATATTAACTCTAATAACTATGCTGTACATTAGAACCCCAGCACTTATTTGTCTTATAACTGGACTTTTTGACAAACATCTCCTCTTTCCCCTGACTGCTGAGGCCCTGGTAACCACCATTCTAATCTCTGTTTCTGTGAGTTTGGCTTTTTTAGATTCCACATATAAGTGAGATCATACAGTATTTGTCTTTTGTTGTCTGAATCATTTCACTTAGCATAATGCCCTCAAGGTCCATACATGTTGTTGCAAGTAGCAGGATGTCCTACTTTCACATGGCTGAATAATACTCCATTATGTATAAAACATCTTTATCCATTCATCCATCGATGGACACATAGGTTATTTCTATATCTTAGCTATTGTGAATAATGCTGGAGTGAACATGGGAGTGCAGGTATCTCTTTAATACCCTGTTTTCCTTTCCACTGGATACATACCAGAGTGGGATGGCTGCATCATATGGTAGTTCTATTTTAATTTATTTTGTGAAACCTGCATACTGTTTCCCATAGTGGCTGCACCGATTTACATTCCCACCAACAGTGTATAAGAGTTCCCTTGTCTCCTCATCCTTGCAAAAACTTATCTCTTGTCTTTTCGATAATAGCCATTCTGAAAGGTATGAGGTAATATCTCACTGTGTTTTTGGTTTGCATTTTCCGAATGGTTAGTGACATTGAGCACCTTTTCATGTACCTGCTGGCTGTTTGTATGTCTTTGGGAAAAAAATGTCTGTTCTGTTCCTCTGCTCATTTTTTAATCAGATTTTTGGTTTGTTTATTTTTTTACTATTGAGGTATATGAATTATTGATATATTTTGGATATTAACCCCTTATCAGATATATGATTTATCAATATTTTCTCTTATTCCCCCAAAGGTTGCATTTTCATTTGTTGATAGTTTTCTTTGCTGTTTAGAAGCTTTTTAGTTTGATATACCTGTAGTCCCACTTTTTTATTTTAACTTTTGTTGCCTTTGCTTTTGGTGTCAGATTAAAAAATCATCACCAAGAACAATGTCAAGGAACTCACTCTCTATGTTTTCTTCCAGTTTTATGGTTTCAGGTCTTAGGTTCAAGTCCTTAATCCATTTTGAGTTGAATTTTGTGTATAGTGTAAGGTAGGGGTCTAGTATGATTTTTTTGCATGTCGCTGTCCAGTTTTCCCAGCACCATTTTTTGAAGAGATTATTCTTTACCCATTGTATATTCTTGGTTCCTTTGTCAGAAATTAATTGACCATATGTGCATGGGTTTAGTTCTGGGTTCACTGTTTTGTTCCATTGATCTATGTGTTTGTTTTTATGCTAGTATCATAGTGTTTTAATTACTATGGCTTTGTAATATGGTTTGAAATCAAAAAGTGTGATGCCTCCAGCTTTGTTCTTTCTCAACATTACTTTGGCTATTTGGGGTCTTTTGTGGTTCCACACAAATTTTAGGAATCGATTTCTGTGGAAAATGCCATTGTAATTTTCAGAGGGAACGCACTCAATCTGTAGATCAATTTGGGTCATGTGAATTATCTGTCTGTAATTATCCAAGCTACCCTCGTTGTTACTGGTACCTCCCAGTAGTTAAGAGTGTGCCAAGTCCTGGCTGTGTCCTAAAGGGGATGATCACAGTCAGCACATAGATGTAGTTTGATTGGAAGCCGGAACCTGAGACAGCAGCTGGGAAAATACATAGTTCCCGTCCAGAGGGAAACTGGGAAATGGGCATTTTGCCTGTTCCTTTTGAATTTGGCCTAGCTTTATAGCTGCCGAGGGTGGTGGGGTTACGGAGGATGTGTGTCTTGCACCTGTCAAGAACTACTGCTTCGTTTGCTACAGTCCGTGAGACTCATGAAAGCAAACACCATTGGCTACCTGAGCCAGGTGATCCAGAAGCCCATCTCTTGGGCAGCAGCTCCAGAATCTTGTATACCAGAGATGTGTACAAATTCCTTCCAGGGAGGTGCTGGAGACTTGGAGTGGCCTAGAGGGAGAGGGCAAGGCAGGTGTGCATAGTTTTCCCTGGTCTTAGGGGAAGATCTCAGTCAGTCCCTAAGATTTGTATGTATTAGAAGCTTGACCCCAGGCAACAGCTCTTAAGGTATGCAAATATAACTGTTTCTGGGAAAGACTGGAAGATGGGTGTTTCTGCTTGTTCCCTATGCTCTGAGCCGTGGGAGGATAGCTGGTTAAGAATTATTTATTTATTTACTGCATGCAAGACAGTTGTCTATGAGAGCCAGGAAATCCAGGGAGCTATCCCTCAGGTGGAAGCTAGTACAGCTGGGGCACAAATGTGTATACAAGTTTCTTCCATGGAGACACTGGCAATTTGGGGCAGGCTAGTGGGAGAAGGTAGAGGAGGTATCTGCTGGCTTCCTTGGTCTCCACGATGGATGGCAGTCAGCCCCTACATGCGTGCTAAGTTAGAAGCCTACCCTCAGGCAGCAGCTTTTAAAAAGTATACAAATAGGCCCTTTAAGGGGAAGACAGATCTAGGTGTTCTCTGCCTGTCCCCTCAGATCTGAGACAAGGGGGTAGGTAGTCAAGGGCACAAGCCCCATTGGCTTTCAGAGCTAGGCAGAACTAGGTGTTTTGGTGTCCTTTCCCTCAGATGGGGGTCTTAAAAGTTAGAGCTATAGATATGGGGTCTAAACCCTTGCTCTTCAGACAGAAGCTTGGAGTTGGGTGTTTTCTCTGGATTGTATGGATTGTATGGAACTGTGCCTGTGGGTGGGGTGTGGATGGGGTGTATGGGTGGTGTCGTTTTATGGTGAGAATGTGTCTCAGCCTCTTCTACCATTTCAATGAGGGTATTTTTTCTTGTTTGACCAATGTGTAGGAGTCACTCAGCTAGTTTCTGGATTTTTTTTTTGGAGGAAATTGTTCCATGTTTAGCTGTAGATTTGATTTGTCCATGGGAGCTTACTATGTGGTCATCTTGGACTGGAACATGGGCCTGTGTGTGTATGCTCAGGGGTAAATATTCACCTGTTCTTTACCATGTTTATATTGCTCCCTTCCTACTCTTAAATTTTCTTCTGGAATTCGTTTCTATACAAGATTTCAATTAGGAATATAACATAGTTGTTTTTCTAAATAACCAATTGACCAGCCTCATTTATTGAATAATGGTACTTTTCCACTAATATATAAATGCTGGAATTACCATGTTCTAAATTTTAGTCTGCTTTTTGTTATATTATGACATTATTTTTCACTATTCAAATTATGTCATAAGTTTTAATATATATTTACATATTTATTTCTCTTTTATCTTAGAATTTTCATCTTCCAGATAAACTTTAGCAGTTAGTTTCCTTAGCAAAACATGCTGCTGAGATTTTGATTTAAAGTGTATTTTATTTAAAAAATACACTTTTTTAAAAGATAATTTATAGTTTTCAATATTGAGTAATCCCATTGAAGAATATGTTATATCACTCCACTCCATTTATTCAAGTATTCTTTTATGTCACTCAAGAAGCTCTTGCCATTTTTATCATATGATGTCTCCAAAATTCCTGTTAAATTTATTTTTACTTATATTATATTCACTGTTGTGTATAGTACGTTTCAACATTTATACCTCTGATTTCACTTACCCGTCTAATTGTATTTGCTATAATTTCCATAAAAATATCTTTATGAAAATAATGGAGCTAACAGTGAGCCCCTTTGTGTTATTGCTGACTTTGATGGGAATGCCCTTCTAGTTTTAATAGTAAGTGTTATACTAACTGTGTGTTTAGAATAGACATTTAAAATATATTTTGGTTGATATTTGGAAGGAAATAAATTTAAATGTGTATGCTAGACATGCCATTTTAAAACAAAAAATTTCCAATTGATATTTTTAATTCTTAAATTTTTTTGATTTTATATGTTTATTTCAAAATTATGCCAGGAATATTGAAGGTAATCTGTAATTTTGTGGATGTCTTGACATAAAAATTTAATGTAGTTCTTAAACACTTGCATTGAAATCTTTTACTCTATCCCAATCTTGCTATTTAAATAAATTTTTTATCATCTAAATCTCTAATTTCCTTTTTCCCCCGATATGTCTTCATATAACTTATGTTAGTATATGTCATTAAACAAAGAATGTGACTTTTTGAGGGTTCTGATTATTTATATTTATATCCGATGGGACATCAGATGTCTTTTTCTATCATTCCTCAACCGGATGCCCCATCCAACTCTAAATTAGTGAAAGCCTTGCCTATATTTATTTCTTCATTGACTATGGCCTTAAGATTCTTTTCTTGCTATTGCCTAGAGTAAAACCTCACTTCACTGAGATCATGTTTTCATTTGACATGGATGTTTATTTAATTGTTTCATACCCTAAGGGGAACAGACACAAACCTATTTACAACATAGATTTCTGCTTGTGCTTGTTTTCTTTCTTCCTTTATTTCTCAATTCATTCATCTGCCTGATGCAAAATAATATCATTTCTGTTAATGTTACATCAGGAAGTCAAAAAAATATTCCACTGAAATAAAATATTTGACTAAGTATCATGATTGAAATATACTAAAATTAGTATAGCTTGATCTAAAAAGTCATACTTATGTTATTTGTGGTTTTCCCTCAGTAAATGGATTTCATTTGCTCAGGTGACTGAGTAATGAACGGTGTTAGAATAGTACCCCTTTTAGAGCTCTTGAAATCTGCCAGCTGAGATAGTATCTTCGTAATAATGATCTAACCACTTCCCTTTTTAACTTTTTAGTTGCCCTTTGCTTTTCTCAGTCTGTTTTTGTCGTTTCTTTCTAAACGCGTATGTGTACACACACATATTCAACCTCCATTCCCTTTAATTTTATATATTTTGGGACAATTTTGAATAGTTGGAAAATTTTAAACCTTTCAACTATTTTGTCCTATTTCCTACATTTTTATGAAGTATAATGATATTTCCATGAGACAATATTAATCATTAAGAATGAAATATTTTGAAAATTTAAAAATTGCTAGTTCTTCCCAGGATATGGTATATGGAGAAATCAGGATGATAAAAAAGGACAAAGAAAGTTATAAATGGAAAACTTATAATAAAAAGCAGATAGATTATACATCTTTAAGGAGTTTGCATTTTTTAAAAAAACTTTTTCAAATTCAAAAAATCTTTGTATTGACTGGTCTAAAATTAATTTTCTTCTCAAGCAGAAATACATTTGAAGTGCATTCTTTTGATTTGTCTTCACAAGCATAATCCTATTATCTATTTGCAAAGATGTTTTGTTTTAATGAGGAAGAAGTCAGGAGAATAGAATAAAGTGTTCTTTATAAGTGTTTTGTGAGTTTTCACTTCTAAAAGATACATGTTATCTACTTGAAATGTAAGAAATTTTCTTTTAAAAACATTCTAGAGTAAGAGATTTAATAGTGATCCAATAACTTAATAATACTTTAGCAATCTTTACTTTAACAATGTCTTTGTAAAATGTATTAGTTTTTTATAAATATATTAGTACTTAAATGAATATAAATATATTGATGACTGATAAAGTTACCATGTGAAAATCAGTTCCACAGTTAAATTTCCTTTCACCTCCCATAAATCATTATAAAAAGTTCTAGAAATTAAAAACATGAAACAGATGAACTCATAATAACATATTTAAGTATGGGATGTCTTTTAAATATCACCAAAAATTTGGTAAAAAAAACATGGTTTTATGATGAAAAGAACAAGTTAGAAACTTTTTATGACACCAATATTATTAAATGTTAATAAAATGTTTTAATTATTTATATATGTTGATTTAGCTTTATTCATTCTACTAGCATTTTATTAAACACTTTCTATATGTTATGTACTAGGGACGTGGAGATAAAAACAATGTAAAAGATAGTCTTTATCCTTTATAATATATTTAAGAATATTTGCAACATTTTCTGTGAGAGAAGTGTAAATCATAGACAGGTATAATAGTTTTGATTCTTTGAGCTCTTTTGCTATGTTCAGAATATCTTTTTAGTTAGTTTTATGTTTTAGTTATAGAAAATTTCAAACACCCATAAAGGCAGAATGGTACAAGGAACCTCCATATACCATTACTCAGCTTCAAAAGCCATCAGTTTTATATCCTTTAAAGTTTCTGTTTTTTCTTTTTGAAATATTTTAAAGCAAATCCTGACATCATATCATTTCACTCATAAATACTTCAGTATGTTTCCCTAATAGATAAAAACTTAAAAAAAACGGAATATCATTATTACATTAACAATATTGACAATAATTCCTTATATTATCTAAGACCTAGTCCTCATTCAATTTCCTTCAGTTGCATAGAATTCATTTTAACCATACAAGCTGTGACTGAAATATAGAAGAAATAAGACTACTAATTTTATCCTTTCATCAAAATAAGATTAAAATCATGGGTATTTAGTTTTCTATGCCTTTATCTTCTAAAGCAAAGTAACAATTGTCATCCTAGAGATCTGTTCTGAATTATCTGTACAATTTACAAAAGGAATGGCTGTGTTTATTATCATTTCAACTTAGAAGGTCAGCAAGAGAAGGTCAGCAAGTGCATAAACTTCTTGCTTTGTGATGACAATGTGATGTCAGGCAGGTTTTCAGCGAAAGAATGCAATTAGTGTCAGGTGCATCAAATCACTGCAGGTAATTGCAATCATTTTTATGGAGAAAGAAGAGGAAAGAGAAATCTCAGAGACTGAAAAAAAAAGTTAACAGCTATATGGCAGCTTTTGTGGGCCCTTGTTATTCAACAACCGAATTACAGTGGAAAGATCATGACATAAATTCAAATTACATTACATATCTAAAAGTCATATTCTAATTTAAAAAGAAATGTTTGCTTGTCTGAATACTTGCATATTTAATCTAAATCATACATTATGTTTTAGTCATTGAATGTTGGTTATATTTTAAAAGATTTCCTCAGTATATTTGTAAAATTATAGTACACCTATTTTAATTTTAATTACTCTCACAATGAGAGATGTGAAAATGCCAAAAAATATCCAAAACTTTGTAAAATTTTTATTCACTATCTTTTTCTAAAGATTTAATTTCCCAGTGGGTTATTAGATTAAGGATTTATAGAGATGATCTTTCTCTAATTATAAAATATGTAAATACATGTACATTTACTTTGAAGTGCAAAAACTGGCTAATGATTAACAGGGGACCACTTTGAATTGTTCCTACATTGCTTTATGAGTGATAATCAGTATTTTAAATACAGTATTCTTCTAGAATGCATATAATTCATATAGGTATTTTCTTGCATTTTTTTTCCTTTTATTAGGTCTATGCACATAAAAATCAACTATAAAAGTCAAGTGAGATTCAAAGGTAAAGATGCAAACTGTTCTCTACCTCACCCAGCCTGAATATGGACACATATTGCTCATATACTGCTTATATATTATAAATGTTGAATTGTGTATACAGTGTTCACTCAGGAAACAAACGTGTGAAATTATATCATGTTTACTCTAAGTACCCTCTTATTTGTAATTTTCCTTTTATTATGAAACTTCCATAAGAGAAAAGGAACCTATTCAATTTTGTGGATCCCAGAAAAAGAATCTAGAACATAATGAAGTGTTAGGATATGGAGGGTCATAAGCAAGAGTGGATTGTTTATTTTTTCGAGACAAATAAACCTAGAAACCATGGTTTGAAACCATGCTCTGTCTAACTACTTGAACTAATAAAACCAATAATGTGTCATTTGTCTTTAACAGGAAAAATAAATCCACATATATTTCAAGCAATTCTAGGAGGACAAATAGAATCTACTTAGGTTTACAAGTAATGCTAGTGGACTGTTTCAGCACACCTCAAAAATACAATTTTATAATTTTAATACTCCATGACAAGGAAATAAAAATTCAAAAAGCATTGAAGAAGAAAAATAAATAGTAAAAGACTCCCTCTTAATCCACATTCTCAGTTCTTTTTTTTAATGTAGCTCCTTTTACCATCTCTATATTTTGTTCTCCTGGTATAAGTTATATGCTTGTGTATTTCTTGATATATCACCTCTAAGCAAAATCTACTGTTTCTGCAAAATGGAAGGTGAGAACTAGTTCTTTTCACTCTTTGTACTTCCTATACCTTAAGCGTTCTTTTGGTTTTTGTTTTATCAATTGGATATGTTTATACATTGAATTAATAAAAATTAACCTTTATTTCTGTATCCATCTATTTTGAACAGTTATCTTTGACTTCACACAATGAATGATGAATGAATTTAGCATCTATTAATTTTCCTCCAGTATCCCTCCACATCTCAAATTCTGTCTCATATGCTAGTACTTTAATAATTTCCGGCATTAATATATATATTAGACATCAAGATCTTTAATTTTTTACTATAGATTCATTCTTAAAATAGATTTCAATAAATAGTATTTATAATATTATGATTATGTAGCTACTATTGACTAGGTAATGTGGTTGGATTTGTGCGTAAAAGAGTGTAAATTTTTTACCTCTAACAAAACTTTTCTGCCTGAAGTATATTCATGTATGCAGAACAATAGGATCCTCTTTTCTTAAATTTAATTTCTTGCTTAGAATCACGCCATATTTTCATTTGCTGTATTTGAACAAGGACTTTGAAAAACAATATTCTGTTTATCCAAGAATTTTCAACTGCATTTGTTTTTATTCTTTTGACAGGCAAAAAGAAGTTTGCCTTTTGTTGTATTACTAATATACTCTAGCTCACTGAACACATTATATCGTGAAAGTGCTACTCAGTAATAATTTCTTACTAGATCCCTTGGTCAGCTGTCATTATGAAATCTCTTCTTACTGTAGTTCTTTCATACATACACAGTGTCTTGAATTTCAATTTATGCCTGTCAATTTCTCTTTCTTAACCTCCTCGTTCATTTTGTTTGATTAAAAATGTCTTCCAGTAATTAAAAAACAAAACATGGAGATATTTTCTGAATTTTTACGTGTCTGAAATGTCTTTTTTTGCTTTCATATTTTATTGATAATTTCGTTGCCAGAGAATTCAATATTGAAAATCATTTCCTACAGGATGTTGAAGACATTCCCCATTGTCTTTCAGAATTCAGAGTTGATAACAAGGAATCGAACACTAACTGACATTTTCTTGGCAGGGTGGGGAGGGGAAGGTTCTGTATGTTTTGGGGATCTTCTAGTGATTCTTGTTGTGAGATTTAATGAGATATGTCTAAGTATGTGCAGTTTTCTTTTGCCCAGTGACATCTTGCATTCTGAAGATACCTATCTTTAGCTATGAAACAGTTCCTGCTGTTAATTATTCCTTTCTACTCTCTTATCCCTTTTCCCTTTTTCTAGAAAGTATGTTTATTGATGTTGACCTTCTTGAATTGATCTTCTATGTCTTTCTTTCTCTTCATATGTTCCATCATTTTAATCTTTTCCTTTACATGGGGGAATTAAAAATTTTTTTCTTTTAGTACTTAATATTGATTTTGCTTTTATTTTCACACTTATAGCTTTAATTTCTATGAACACTTTCTTACTCCCTGATGGCTTCTTTTAAATGATAGATTTTTTCCATGTATGCAGTATGTCTTTTTGAATCTCTCTGAGAGTGCCAATTATAATTGGTTTCTAAACTTTGAATTATTTCTGGTTTCTCTGTTACCAATATGTTATCTTTGTCTTTCTTTTTTCTCTTGCTTTTGTTCTATTCATCTTCCTTGGTGTTTATTATTTGTACATATTTATCAATGAAGGACTAAATGGGTTAATATAGGTGACTTGTTTCGGTTTTCTCTGCTATTACATTACTCTCCTCTGAGTGATTGTGCTGACTACAGCGCCATATATGTGGAAGGACATGTTCATTGGCAAATCCACTCCTTCTTTTGCTCTCCTTACCTGCCAATTAGGAAGAGAGAGAAGGAATGGGAGCTTTGTCATTATAAAGGAAACAGCAGCCACCTTTGTGAAGCCTTCTTAGGTGCTGACCTAAGCTGTGACTCCCACTGTTTGAGTTAACCTGCTTGTGCAATCCCATTCACCTTCTCTGCATTTCTGTAAATGTCTTTTGTCCGTGCTGTTATTTCAATGATTGACTGAAAAATAGGAGGAGGTGGCAGAGGACAATACATGTGCCCTGTCTATCATCTTGAGCCACACATTTAAGAGGAATTTGAGAATATTATTAACTTTTTAAATTATAAAGTTCTGCAAAGTAACTTAATTTGTGGGTAAAATATTTTAAGTGAAGATACTTGAGAATTACTATGGTGACAACTTGTAATACATGCCTTGCAGCACATAAAACAATTAGAGAAATAGTTTGTGATAAAACTACCACTTCCTAACATTTATTGAACATGGCTCATGTCAAGCACTGTTTTGAGTATCTTATATTTATTAACGTCATTCATACACACAAGAATCCTGTGAGTTTTATACCACTATTAACTACATTTTACACATTAGGAAACTGAACCTAGAATGATTAAGAGACTTGTCCAAGGTGAAACAGCTACTAAACAACCAAGCCAAGATTCAGTCCTACAGTCCCTAAGCCTACAAGCTAAATTATATCACTACTGTGATGAAAATGTTAAAAATCACAAAAATAAGATTATATGTGAAAATTCAAAAATGTATTGGTTGTATTATGGTCCCTAATAACAAAATATTTATTTTTAACAAATTTAGTAATACTTCTTTTTAGAAGAGTTGTTCAAAGTAATGTGTCAGTGTTACTTTCGGTGGCAAGAATACCAGGCCTCCAATTCTAGATGTACTGCACATCCTAGTTCTGCAACTAGTATTGATTTATTTACCTTCTCTGCTCTTCAGTTTTCTTTTCTGTTACATGTTCATTTCATTCCTCATGAAATATGTATTAAATGCTACATTCCAGGCTCTATTCTAGGAGTGTGAGACACAGCAATGAATAGAAGAGGATTCTTCAGGAAATTTATATTCTTGTGGGAAAAACAATCCACGAGTAAATACAAACTCAATATGGACTTCTTCTTCCAGCAATGAAACTAGCTTGTTTATGAGTTCTTCTATTCAAAACTTGAAACCTGAGCAAAGTATAAAATATCATCTGTTAAAAGGCATGGGAGGGCTACACGCTAGCAGGAGGATTTGCGGAGCCCAAATCCCGGAAAGAAGGCAAACCTAAATAGGTGAACCTGACAGCTGAAGCTGCTTTTCCCCTCGCTGGTGTCAATTCGAAAACAGCTGTTGAGAAGCTGAGTAGCTGAGTAGGAAGCGGAAGCTAAGAGGCTGAGAAATAGACTGGGTCTTGAACAATCAAAAGTTGGAAATAATCAGGGTCTACAAACCAACAAGCTCCCTTGAAAAATCCCTGACTGTCAGTTGAGACCCTGAAAGGCTAAAAAAGGCTACAGCCTAGGACTAAGAATCAACCAGTAATGTCCCAGACCTCATTAGGACTGAAGACCAGTTTTGAAACAGCTCAGGGTCTTGAAGATTATCTTTTTAGCTAATTGACTACCTGAGCAATAGAGAACATATTGATGGTTCTAAGCAATGGTGGAGGTGTTTTGGTAAAACAGAGAGTAGGGAGGAAAATGCTGGTGCTGCTGAGGGCATGTTGAATTAAATGATTATGGGGTCTGTATTGAATTGGGGAGGGAGGAAAAGAAAGAGAGGATTCACAGTCTGGGAGAAAGGAATGGCTTTAAAGCTGGAGGTCATGGTGATTGGACACAGGAAGTTGTGAACAAAAGCTAGTTTTCCCAGTTGAACAGTTCAAGGACTGAGTGATGACAAACTTCAGAGATGGTAAAGTGGTTGCTGGAGTGAAAGAGAAGATAATTGATCAAGAAGAAAGCAGGAAACTGCACAACTAGATAGTTGGAGGAATTATCCAAATTAGATGGTTCATTTGCATGGAATACTGGCAGGAATTAAATTGAGAGGAAGTCAAGACCTCTCAGAATAAGAAGTACTAGAAAAGTTATGTAATATTTTCTCTAAGGAGATTTCAACTTTAACAGGAGAAATATTCAGAAGGAAAAAAAACCCCCCACAAACCTTTATTCTTTGGCTAAGCGGCATTTTTCTCTCTTCCTCTTCAATGTTTTATTCTGCAATCCATAATTTAAGAAAAAATATGTAATTTGAGGAAGGATTTTTTTTTAATTTATTTGAAAATTCAGATAAGTATTGAGAGGAAAAAACCTTAAATTTCATAGCTATTATTTTATTTTACTCATAAGTAGATTGCTATTCTTCACAGTAATTTTTGACAACAGATTAATGACCTAAGCTCACTGTGTAACATCTGGTATACCTTCTGTGGACTAAAAATCAATTAGAATTTTTAATTATTTTTGTGCAACATCTGCAAGACAGTCTAATTCAAAGGCAAATTAAATGGTCTCTCTGGTGATGGTGTAGTAAGATACATTCATGGCTTAAGAAACTGCCCTTTCCTAGAGTGTACAATTCAAAAATATTTGGCTTGTCTTTTCTCATTTGGTTATTAGATTTAATTTATGTGGTTAATAGCATACATTATTGTATATTAACAGGTTTTGAGACCAATATCAGAAATCATTGTTTAATTTTCTGAGTACTTCTAACTCTAGCATTTGATTTCTTATCAAACTTTTTTTTCAGAGTTGGAAAACAGTTTCAAATAATCCCCATATAATTAATTGATGATGATATGCTTTTCATCCTCTGGCTTATCTTGAGCCATTGCCAGTGCTGTTTAAATCTTCTGATTAGGAGAGTCAGATGCAAACAGAAATACAATAGAGTGACCAAAAGCTCTGGAGACAAAGTTGAATGCTCTTTTCCAATCAACACAGATTCTAATCAACTCAGATGTCAGTTTTTAATCCTTGATTAATTATAATCATCTATAAAAATCATATTTGTTATTCTGTGATAATTTTTGACATCTCTGTTCTTCAATAGGGTGCTATTATGCAAAGAGAAAATGTAAATAAAACTCTTCCAACAAAGTTGACATTAATCTGCAGATGGTTGGTGCATTCTATTGACCTCTATCTCTAGTATTCGAAATATAATTGATCTTGGTTAATAGTAGCCATTTCTCAATGCTAAAAGCTCAGCCATTAATTTTATACTTGTATAAAATTCTCTTGAAATATTTTACTTTGTTTCTTTTTAAAATTTTTAAAATTTTATTATTATTATTTTTTACATCTTTATTGGAGTATAATTGCTTTACAATGTTGTGTTAGTTTCTGCTGTATAACACAGTGAGTCAGCCGTATATATACATGTATCCCCATATCCCCTCCCTCTTGAGCCTGCCTCCCACCCTCCCTATCCCACCCCTCTAGGTGGTCACAAAGCACTGAGCTGATCTCCCTGTGCTATGCAGCTGCTTCCCACTATCTATTTTATATTTGGTAGTGTATATATGTCAATGCTACTCTCTCACTTTTTCCCAGCTTCCCCATCCCCCCGCCCCCATGTCCTCAAGTCCATTCTCTACGAATGCGTCTTTATTCCTGTCCTGCCACTATGTTCATCAGAATTTTTTTTTTCTTTTTAGATTTCATATATATGTGTTAGCATATGGTATTTGTTTTTGGCTTTCTGACTTACTTCACTCTGTATGACAGACTCTAGGTCCATCCACCTTACTACAAATGACTCAGTTTCGTTTCCTTTTATGGCTGAGTAATATTCCATTGTATATATGTGCCACATCTTTTTTATCCATTCATCTGTTGATGGACATTTAGGTTGGTTCCATGGCCTGGCTATTGTAAATAGTGCTGCAATGAACATTGTGGTACATGACTCTTTTTGAATTATGGTTTTCTCAGGGTCTATGCCCAGTAGTGGGATTGCTGGGTCATATGGTAGTTCTATTTTTAGTTTCATAAGGAACCTCCATACTGTTCTCCATAGTAGCTGTATCAATTTGCATTCCCACCAACAGTGCAAGAGGGTTCCCTTTTCTCCACACCCTCTTCAGCATTTATGGTTTGTAGATTTTTTGATGATGGCCATTCTGACCAGTATGAGGTGATACCTCATTGTCATTTTGATTTGCATTTCTCTAATGATTAGTGATGTTGAACATCGTTTCATGTGTTTGTTGGCAATCTGTGTATCTTCTTTGGAGAAATGTCTATTTAGGTCTTCTGCCCATTTTTGGATTGGGTTGTTTGTTTTTTTGATATTGAGCTGCATGAGCTGCTTGTATATTTTGGAGATTAATTCTTTGTCAGTTGCTTCCTTTGCAAATATTTTCTCCCATTCTGAGGGCTGTCTTTTCGTGTTGTTTATGGTTTCCTTTGCTGTGCAAAAGATTTTAAGTTTCATTAGGTCCCATTTGGTTATTTTTGTTTTTATTTCCATTTCTCTAGGAGGTGGGTCAAAAAGGATCTTGCTGTGATTTATGTCATAGAGTGTTCTGCCTATGTTTTCCTCTAAGAATTTAATAGTGTCTGGCCTTATATTTAGGTCTTTAATCCATTTTGAGTTTATTTTTGTGTCTGGTGTTAGGGAGTGTTTTAATTTCATTCTTTTACATGTATCTGTCCAATTTTCCCAGCACCACTTATTGAAGAGGATGTCTTTTCTCCATTGTATATTCTTGCCTCCTTTATCAAAGATACGGTGACCATATGTGTGTGGGTTTATCTCTGGGCTTTCTGTCCTGTTCCATTGATGTATATTTCTGTTTTTGTGCCAGTACCATACTGTCTTGATTACTGTAGCTTTGTAGTATAGTCTGAAGTCTGGGAGCCTGATTCCTCCAGCTCTGTTTTTCTTTCTCAAGATTTCTTTGGCTATTCGGGATCTTTTGTGTTTCCATACAAATTGTAAAATTTTTTGTTCTAGTTCTGTGAAAAATGCCACTGGTAGTTTGATCAGAATTGCATTGAATCTGTAGATTGCTTTGGGTAGTATAGTCGTTTTCACAATGTTGATTCTTCCAATACAAGAGCATGGTATATCTCTCCATCTGTTTGTATCGTCTTTGATTTCTTTCATCAGTGTCTTATAGTTTTCTGCATACAGGTCTTTTGTCTCCTTAGGTAGGTTTATTCCTAGGTATTTCATTTTTTTTGTTGCAATGGTAAATGGGAGTGTTTCCTTAATTTCTCTTTCAGATATTTTGTTGATACTGTATAGGAATGCAAGAGATTTCTGTGCATTAATTTTGTTTCCTGCTACTTTACCAAATTCATTGATTAGCTCTAGTAGTTTTCTGGTAGCATCTTTAGTATTCTCTATGTACAGTATCATGTCATCTGCAAACAGTGACAGCTTTACTTCTTCTTTCCTGTTTTGGATTCCTTTCATTTCTTTTCCTTTTCTGATTGCTGTGGCTAAAACTTCCAAAACTGTGTTGAATAATACTGGTGAGAGTGGGCAACCTTGTTTTGTTCCTGATCTTAGAGGAAATGCTTTCAGGTTTTCACCATTGAGAATTATGTTGGCTGTGGGTTTGTCATATATGGCCTTTATTATGTTGAGGTAGGTTCCCTCTGTGCCCACTTTCTAGAGAGTTTTTATCATAAATGGGTGTTGAATTTTGTCAAAAGCCTTTTCTGCATCTATTGAGATGATCATATGGTTTTTCTCCTTCAATTTGTTAATACGGTGTATCACATTGATTGATTTGCATATATTGAAGAATTCTTGCATTCCTGGGATAAACCCCACTTGATCATGGTGTATGATCCTTTTAATGTGCTGTTGGATTCTGTTTGCTAGTATTTTGTTGAGGATTTTTGCATCTATGTTCATCAGTGATATATTGGCCTGTAGTTTTCTTTCTTTGTGACGTCTTTGTCTGGTTTTGGTATCAGGGTGATGGTGGCCTAGTAGAATGAGTTTGGGAGTGTTCCTCCCTCTGCTATATTTTGGAAGAGTTTAAGAAGGATAGGTGTTAGCTCTTCTCTAAATGTTTGATAGAATTCACCTGTGAAGCCATATGATCCTGGGCTTTTGTTTGTTGGAATATTTTTAATCCCAGTTTCAATTTCAGTGCTTGTGATTGGTCTGT
Source organism: Eubalaena glacialis (assembly GCF_028564815.1). Taxonomy (NCBI): domain Eukaryota; kingdom Metazoa; phylum Chordata; class Mammalia; order Artiodactyla; family Balaenidae; genus Eubalaena; species Eubalaena glacialis. Next base: position 217,026,938 of record NC_083716.1, read on the forward strand.
TCATATTTTCTATTTCTTCCTGGTACAGTCTTGGAAGGTTGTACTTTTCTAAGAATTTGTCCATTTCTTCCACGTTGTCAATTTTATTGGCATATAGTTGCTTGTAGGACTTTCTGTTTCTTGTTGCTATAATTGCTTTGGGAGTTTTTTTTTTTTTTCCCCATGTATATTTTGTACATAACATGTCTATGGTCTGTGATGTCTTCTCTTCTTTTCAGAATTTTAATTCTTTTAATTTTGTCATAAATATCTATGCATATTTGTTTTGCTGGTACAAAAAAGTTTTGATGATTTTCTAAACATTTCTAGAGACTTTGATTAGCCAACTTTGATAATAATGTGAACATATTTATGAAATATATAAAACTCTAAAGTTTAGGCTAATCTTAACCAGTGTGTTTCAAAATTTAATGTGCATACTTGTCGCCTGGGGATCTTTTTAAAAGGTCAGGTTCAGATTTACCAGGAATGAAGTCTGCATTTCTAATAAGCTCTCGGGTGATGCCTATGCTGCTGGTCCTCGGACCATAATGTGAGAAACAAAGATATAAATAACTGTATGTTGTAATATGTTTGAATATTTTTCATCAAGTAAAACTTTGAAGTTTATTGAGGATATTAATTGTCTTTAGTTGTAGATGATATACTATTCTTCTATCCTTTCACTATATAACTCCTTACAAAAGCAGTCTTAATGTTGTTTATCCAGTTTTTCATCAACCCTGCTGGGACCACTTACAATCAAATTTATGCCCACATCAGTTTCCATGACTGTTCTTTTAATGTTCTGTATCAACCCACTCATCTCCAAACCAAGGTTATTTATGCTCATTGCTTATAGCAAATTAGTGTGTGGAGGGCAAAACCAAGCTTTCAAGGAAACAAGGAACAGCCTATATCACAGTAATTGTGACAAGGGAATCTGGGTGCTAGAGGTATTGGTACTTAAGGAGCTGAGTATGGTGTTTGGGAGGAGAGGAAATCCTGTATGCCAGGTTGGATATCTTGGAACCAGCACCACCAGTTACACATCAGTATGTTCTTAGGCTGCTAGATAATGTTAACCACACTAGTTGTGTTCTTGTTAATACCTCACCTTACTTGTGAGGATTACCATATACACATCAGATATGTATATATTATACATGCACATACATCTCAAAAATTTTTAAGCTGTGTCAGGTCATCCTTATTGCCCTCCTGGTCTATCGTGAACCAGAGGAATAATTATGATGTTTGGCATAGGTTAGCATCTAGTCAATATCTCTTTACACACACAAATACAAATAATATTTGTATTTATATAATACACACGTACACACAAACCCATAAAAATGGCTGACAGTGTCTGCAGTTCACTTTCACATTTGATCCCGGAAGTCAATGTATGGGCAAGTTTGGCCATTTCCTTTATTTTCCCTTTGCCCTCTCCATCTTATTAGTGCTGAGATCCTTTTCCATCAAAAGAGGACCTAACCAGTGTAGCCTCTTTTCCACTTCTCTCATAAGCAAAACCCCGTGAACCATCATCCATCAACATAATGCTACACTAGTCTCTAAAATCCTTGAGTTATAACTGCTTATTTATAAAATTAGTGAGGAGAAGAGACTGGCAAGTAATTCCCCTATGCCAGACTGAATGAATTAGTTTATATATAAAGATATTACCTTCGAATTTTTATTCTCTCAAATAGCCTACAGTGTTACTTATAATTTTATAGGATCTTGTGGGAGACATAAGTATGCTGATACCTTGAATATAACCTTAAAAGCATTAAAATAATAGGATAGTATTTTTATAAACTAATGGGTATTTATTATTTTCTTTTGTATTTTTCTTAACCTTTCTTTATCTATTAGAGAGCTGCTTTCTTATTTTCATTTCAATTGATTATTATGTTTTAATAAATCATATTGGAAGTGATCTATTATAGCTTCAAAAGAAATTTATCAGCTTTTTGTTTTATGTATGTCTTTTTTCCCGTAATTTTCACTGGAAGTCCAGGCTATTTAATAAAACATTAACACATTAGTGGTCTATGAATTGCCATGCCCGTTTCTAATTGCTAGATTTCAAAATAATTCCATATTATATTTTTATTCATTCAATTGTTCATTGAATGAGTTGTTCAGAAATTCAAACCAACATTATGTTTCATTTCCATTAGTCGATACACTCTGAATGGATATAACTCACTTGCCTTGCGATCTTCATTTTATGAGGTTTAAAGTCATTGCTCACCATGCTCATTTTTTACAAATATAGTTGCAAATGGTCGTTAATCATTTATCAATCTCTGGTTTTTTTTTTCCAAATAGTTCTTGTATTATAAAATGGAGTTTCTGATAATGAGCATATACCAGAAACCCATAAAACTACTCAATTGATTCCTATGTTTTCATACTCCATTTTAATTTTCTTTTACTTTTTATTTGGAAATCCATTTTTTCAAAGTTAAAAAAAATATGCAATCCAATTTTTCTCCTTCTCCTCTTTAGTTAAATGTAATCATAAACGTAATTAATAGATGCTATAAAGGGTACATTTCAATACAGAGATCAGCATTATATTATGCTCCTCGTGGAAAGGAAAGGGAATTTTTAAATTAAAAAAGAAAATCTTCCCTGGCAACACGATCCCAGATGGCTAGAAGTACACCCTTATTCTAAACACTCTACCTGACTTGAGCATTATTATCTGCTTCCTGTACCATCATTCCCTTGAGTTCTACAGTCCAAATTAGACCTTGTGTGGCTGGCAGATGGTTTTCTTCCTCACACCAGAATTTATATTCCCCTTCCAGACCTGTGCTTTGTACTTGACATACCTGCTCTTGCTTAAGCGAGACTGTGACCATGTGTGTTTTCCCAGTCTCCATTTCTGTTTTCCAGTGGGCTTGTCTTTCTGTCTGTTTGTCTTGTCTCTTTCGTCATGACCCCATCTCACAACTATCTGTTTCTGCTCAGATGGTACATACCTGTTTGCAGGTCTGCTTTAGAACTTCCAACAGATACTGTTCAATTTACAAAACGATGAAGTCCTGAAACTTAGGAAAATTCTGGTAGTGATAATAACTGTATTTTCCCTTATAGTATTCTGAATTTAGTCATGAAAATATTCACCAAGCATGCTTTAATCATCTTCATTTTATTCAAAGCTCTTTGGTTCCAAGAAGCAGAAACCCACCTGAAGCAGCTTAAATGTTTAAGGATACAAAAATGTTGTGGAAATGAATGAAATACAATTGGGCATTCTGGAGACAGGCACTGAGATGTTGGAAGCCACTGAGGACAGAGATAATGACTCTTTACCTTTCGCTCTTCCTCTGGAACCACCGGCTCTCTGCTTCATCCTTTCTTCTGTATATTTGCTTCAGTCTTCTCTGAGAAGAAGTATTTTTACTGTATATCTTGAGTGGGCTATTTTTCATACACTCTATTAAAAATATTCTCTTCATATAGGTATCTATATCAAGAAGGAATAATTTTTGTGTTTTCCTTTATAAAGGTTTTCTCTTTACTGTTCTTTTTTATAAACAATTTTCATGAACATTTAATCGATTTAACTCTATTTAGATTGAGTGCATTTGTATTGATAAAATCTACAATTTTATGTACAACTTTTCATTAACATATACATTTTGTTAGTCAAAGTGATAAGTTTAGAAATAAAGTAACTGCTTCTCATTCTCCCTGGCTCGCCTCATCAACAACGTTTTATCTGTGATCTAATATTAATTGACATGACATTATCATCATGTATGATATCAAAATAAAAAGCACAGTTGTGCTACTGATCGTGATTTTACATAAATATCAGAAGATTGATGTTATTTATCTGAATACCCTTAAATATCCCATTACGTAGTTCCGTGGAACAGTATATCTAAGATTTAATTGTAATTGATGTTTCTAGATAATTTCCTCAAAGACTGTAGTGATTCACAACCCCAGCAACAGTGGATAGAGTGCCACTTTTTAAAAATCCTTGTCAGCATGCATGTTGTTGTTCTTCATTAATTTTTTCCACTCAGAATGGAAAGTAATACATTGTTGTTTTAACTTCCTGTGTTGCTTTTCCCTTACTAATACTGAGATAGATCATCGTTTGACAACTATATTGATGATGTATCTCGTAGTCTGTCACTGTTCTGGTTCTTGCCATTTAACAATAAACTATGTAATTAAGCAAGCCTGTCTGTTATTTTATGGATTTCTTCCTGTTTTGCTTCATAAGACTCCTCCTTCTAATTCAAATTAACTTTTTTTTTTGTCATTTTACCTTTAAATATAAGAATGTTGCTCAGTTTTACAAATGAAGAAACAGAGAGTTAGAAAGTTCAATAACATTGTTAATTAACTCTATATCTCTTTCCAATTACTAATCATTTTTTGCTATATTTATCATAACTATTATAATAATATATGGTATCTGCTCTATTGAACATCTTTTATCAGATGCCTGGTAACCCTTTTCCCTCTTGCTTTTTAAAGGCCTTAAATGTTCTTTAGCAAACAACACTTTTTAGCCATGTATTGTTGATCTCACTCCCAAGTCCAAATTGATATTGATTGTATTAAGCTAATCATCACATCTTACTTCTTGCCCATTTGGAGTCAGTGGAATTTTAGGAAATGTTGCGGTCGGAGTGGGGAAGTAGCAAAAAACAAGGCTTTCCGTGTTCCTCTTTTGTGGTGCTAAGATGTAAAGCATCTTCTGCCACCTTGTTATGACAATGGAAGCCAACTTTTGGATCTGATACTCAAAAGAAGTATAGCTCAGACATAGAGGCTGTGATATGTGAAGTGTGAATCAAGCCCTACCCAAAGCTAGCCCTATCAATGGACCTTTCAGTTAAAGAGCCAAACAATTCCTTTCAATATTAAGCCTTTTTCAAATGAGTCCTCTTCTCTCCTCTGTACATCATAAAAAGTCATCAAAGATATTCCCTAATTTTGGAAAATGCGAACTATGGAATGAAGAGAGACTCTCTTGCTTAAATGTTCTAACACAATCTGTCTTTTCAGTTTTCTTAATCTAAATTATATTATTATGTTTTATTTACAATATAAAAATCTTACCTTTTACTCTTAAAATAGTTTCAAAGAGAGAATAGGTGCTATGTAGGGTCTATATATGGTACCTTTGATACTATCCAGAGAGTTGTCTAAGTCTTTCAACTTTATAGCTTAGATAATATGACTTTTCCTTCTCTACTGTATCCTCTTAAATTATTATTTTAACAGCATCATAAATCAAATGAATATGTCTTACCTTAATGCATAGTCTTATTTTTTAAATGGCCAAGTGTGCTGGGAAGAAAAAATTAGTTATTTTTAACAATTGGCCTCAAATTCTTCTTTATACAAAAACATTCTCTAATTAGAAGGTTCCTGAGTATAGTCATCTCTTAGTATCCACAGGGGATTGGTTCCAGGACCTTCTGAGGAAACCAAAATCGGCAGATGCTCAAGTTCCTTATATAAATGGTGTAGTATTTGCATATAACCTATGTGCATTCTCGCATATGCTTTATATCATCTTGACTACTTATAATAACTAATACAATATAAATGCTATGTAAATAGCTGTAAATACAATGTAAATATTATGCAAATAGTCTCCAGTGAGTGGCAAATTCAACTTTTGGCTTTTGGAACTTCCTGGAATTTTTTTCCCTAATATTTTCCATCGGAGTTTGGTTGACTCTGTGGATGTGGAACCTGAGGAGATGGAGGGCTGACTGCACAACTTTAGCCATGGCATATGAGGCCTGGAGGTCATGAACTGAAAGGGACAGGGGAACAAAGAGAGAGGTGAAACTGTGCTGTATCATAAGTTATAGTGATTGGAGATTGGGGTCAGGACCAAGCGAGAAGTGGAAAACAGGGAACCTTAAACAGGAGTTTTTGATAATCAGTTTCAAGTTGTTTTCTGTGCTAGATGAATGTATTTTGGAAAGGGCACTGTGTCCATAGAATGGCATGTTCAATGTGTTGAAGTAAACTCAGTTGCAGGAGGTCATACGTGATTCCTGATAATATTGAAAATTATTTTTTCAGTGGAAGAGTATAGGAACTTAGGTTACTTTCTGCTTACATTTTGGTAGGAGGGAACACTGTTCTGCAATGAGTAAAATGTTCATTTTTATTTAGAAGTTCTTTCTTTAGGTACCAGGGACTAACTACATAAATAGGCAGAACTTCAATTTCTGGAAGCAGTACTGTAAACATTATAACACTTAAATTTTTAAAAAATAGTATGAAACTATAAATGGAAAAGATACATTAACATTTAGTAAACATTATATGTTGAATGAATAGCTATGGTCATTTTAGCAAATTAAGCCATTGTTTCTATATTGTATTTCTGTTATTTTAAGTATGAGTATTGTATATGCAACATAAAGTAGAGTGTGTTTTAAAATAAAAACCCAATATAGTATATAGATATATAAATTAAATTGACTGCACTATTTATTTACCAATAGTACATCTTCTCTGGAAAAAACAGGCTTCTTTCCAGATGAGAAGAATCACATATCAACTTGTCAGTGAATGAAAAGTCTATATCTAGTTTTGAAAATAATTAGTTATACTGAATCTAAAACAAAAGTATATGACATACTGCTTAATATTTTCTCAAGTGTTTAACACTTGTCAATTTTCCTTCAAATGTTCATTGCAACTGCTCTTAGAAATATCAGTTGTGCTACAGTATTTTTCCAAATTCCTATTAAACATTTTGGCCTTCTTTAGAAATAACAGATGGTAGAAAACCACGTTGCATTTTGTCCCTCAACTGCTTGTGTAGTGCTTTATATATTGCTAAATCTTTATGCAAGACTGAAAATAAAAGGATTATGTCAGAGACAACTAAGGAGTAAATGTTAATATTTTTTCAAATAGCTAAGGAGGAAAACACCATCTTGTCTGAAGTTTCAGTAACTAAATGTTAAAATACCTTCCCTACTGCCTTTTGCAAAGAAAGAAATGGGTTTCTCTCTAAAGTTTTTTCCCTCAAATTTGATACTCCTTATGATCGCTTGATTTCTTTTTTAAAGAATTCAAGTAGACAGTGAAACAAGAAATTCTGTTGGAAAATCTGGATTTCTCTGCTTTTTTTTTAAAATGACTTGAAATATTTTGTAGAAACTATTAGATGTTAACAATAATTTTAGGTTTAAAATGTGGCAGTAGATTATAAACAAGATGAGTGCAGACAGTTCCATACACCATTTGGCTAATTAAAGAAAAAAAACACCTGGCACTCTGACATTTTATGAAATATCATGGACTAATCTAATTGTAGAAATGTACATTTTAGTAAGATTATAACATTCTTGAAGCTAGGGATTATGTAGTAGCCAAGTTCTGCTACCCCCGGTCACCCAGCAGAGTGCCCAGTCCTCTAACATATGTTATTGGCTAAATCTATTTGAATTGTTTTTATCCTGCTAGTGACTTACTCTTTGTTGGAGTTTTTATATGATCAACATTTGAAGCCAACTTCTGGGAAATGAGGTTGGGTTACCGACCTGGGATCCTTCCAGCTGCAGTGGGAACAAACTATGACTTGAATAGAAAATGGGAAAACAATGACGAGGTTCAGAAGGAAATTGAGGTTGGGCTCAGAGTTGCCCAGGAAATCATATTTTAACACATGATAAAGAAGTGCCCAAAGAGTCTTAGAGCAAAGAAAATTGCAGAATTTTTTGCTTATTATAGAAAGAAAGAAAAACCAACTAGACATGAGTGCAGGGCAGGCCTTTGAAGAGAGGATTGGGAAAAGGATATGATAAATCTAGGTGATATATTCGTGGAGGAAGGAACCTGGCCATTTCAATAACTCATTCATCAGGATTATTCACTGATGTCTTCACTTTAAGAATTTACTGGCAGCTAAGAAATATATTTTAATAGTAATGAGTCCAAATAGCATGTGTTCGGGTGTGTTGGAGGAAGCATGGCTAAAAGGAGCTCTTCTTGTTTTTTAATTTCTTAACTGATTAACAATAGACTTTAAAGGACTTTTAAAATCCCCTGACTTTTATTTGTGAATGATGAAATAATTTTCAGAAGTATAAAGACTTTGAAGACAACCAAATATGACCATATATTTCTTGCTAAACATATTAGTTTTATCCATTCAACTTATAGCATGTTTGGGTTTTTTTCCCATTTTTTAAGTGCATAATCTCTAAAATATAGCAAAGTTTATATTCTTGGAGAGGTAAAATACAATATCTGTCAAATCAATAATTTGCAAACATTTAAATTTGCATAAATTTAACCTTGACAAATAATTTTTGGAAGTGACAAAATTGTCAGAACTTGTTTGAGTTGTGACTCTTGTCCATGATAAGGAAATAGTACCAAGCAAGATTAAAAAGGGCTTTTGAAACATTTATTACCTGCCCCCTATGTGTTCCATTGCTAGCTTCTGGTATTCAGACATCAAAGGCGTGGTCCTTGACCTCCAAGAATTCATAGTAAGGGAAGATACTAACAACACAATTAAATGTTAAAGGCTATAAATGCAAATAACAGGGGAGGAATTCCTACATCAGCCCGGGGGTGGAGTTAATCAGAGATAGTGTTTTGACAGGGATGATTATTGAACTGATTATTTATAATTTAGTCCAGGATTTGTGGGTGGGTCGGGTGGTGGGAAGAAAGTGGATGATGATGAAAGGATGAAAATAAAAAGGGCTCTGTTTTAGAAAAACCTAAAAATGTAGAAAATCATATGTTATAGGAGAATTACAAGAAACTGAATATGTTGAAACAAATCTTAGTTGTGGAAAAGATCTGAAAGAAATTATATATTGTTAGAACAAAGTGTAAATGTGATAGATGAGATTAAAGTGGTGGGCAGAGGCCAAATCACAATTGATGCTGTATGCTATCCATAAAAAGGAGTTTGAACTTTGTAAATTTAACTTGGAGTTACTGATGGATTTTAAGAAAGGAACTGATGTGATGGCATACACTTTAGAAATGGGGATGGGTTAGAAATTGTTAATATTGGAGGCAAAGAGACAAGATGTAACAGAAATTCTAGTGAAAAGAAAGGAGATCCTTCACTAGGGTAACTGCTTTGGGAATGGAAGGGCCTAGACCAATTACAAAGGATTTGGTGGAGTAGAATCTAGATTCCATACTTAGAGTGAAGAAGAGGGAGAAGTCTTGGCATCCAGCTTGGTTCATTGAGTGGATGGTAGTTTCCTTAAAAGTAGGAGCATAATGAGGAAGACTGGATGGTGGGAGTGGGAGAACAAATAATGAGTTTAATGCCTGAAAAGTGACGATTACTAATAGAAAATTGGATGTACATCTGAAGTTGAGGAAAAATCAACTTTGAAGATGTAAATTTGGGAGTCATGAAGTGTTCTTATGTTTATTCCTGTGTATTTCTGTTATTAGATTGGGAAAATTATTCTCCTGTGGGATTTTAAAATCGTCCCCTGAGTAGTATGTGAAAGGGGTTTTTTTGTTATTTAAGCAATATATTAAACATCAAAGGCACATGAATAATTTAAAATGGTTTCAGATAGTCCATTTTCTCCTTTTTATCTTTTTTAATAGAATATGTATATGTTGTCCGTTACTTATCAGTCAAGAAGACACATCTTCATATGCTTATATTAACAGGAAATTGAATATGAACCATTACAATGAAGGCCTATAGTAATTTAATATGACAATGACTTAGACTGTTGGAAAACTTTAAAATTATTTTTAAGCAAAACACCAGCCACCTCATATATTTGTGACTTTTTTTGTAAGAAAATTAAAAAATACAGCATAAGGACATTGTGCTATCCATTCTGAGAAACTACAATTGAATAGGAAAGTATCAGAAAGTACAATCAGGTTTATATCAAAGTTCTTACATGGCATAAAAATGATGGTTTAGAAAAATGAGTTCAAATTTAAATGATAAGCTAATCAAATATTTCTTGAAATGGAAAGCCTTATTGCTGATAATAATTTTTCTCAAACATTATTTATTAGGTTTTGTAGAAAAATAAACAAAAAGTATAGTAAACTGTTTACCAGATTCAACCATACTCTTGTGAACCAAAAAGAAAGAATAACATAGAACACTTACTTGATTATATTCATGTGTAAAGTTTCCTCAGTTGTGTTGGGCTAATGTAGATTGACCAAACTTCTCCAAAATAGCAGAGAATTAGATCACAGTGTGGATGAGCAAACAGATATCTCTGCATTATGACTTTATATAACCAATAGCATAAATATACCCTCATAGTTGAAATAATTTGTCTACAATTCATTTGGCTAAATATTTGTAGGTATTTTATTGGTAAACAAATGGAAGATGCTAATTTTTCAATTCAGTTAAAAGATTTATAAATTTTAATTAACTATCAAAGTTCACTCCTATTTCCTCCCAATATTGCACCTTGTAAATTGCTCCAGATTTCGTACACAAATTGGAGCAGATGGGACCATGACTGTAGCTCTGACTGTGGCAAATCAAGTTTCTTTAGCCATTTCCTGTGCCAGGATAGGCCCCACTTTCCATCTTTCCTTCCCCAAAGAGCTCTACCACAGCTTCATCTTTCCCTGAGAATAATTTTCCTTGAACATGGGGAGTGCTGGGTGCTCTTTTGAGTTTACAAATTTTGTCATCTATACTTCAGGAGTGATAGTATTTCCTCCCATTCTTTTTCAGATCTGCACAGTTATGAATCATCTGAAAGTATCAATGTTCCTATGCTAATCTTCAACCCAACTTGATAGTCAAAAAACATATATATAACATGTAAAAAGGTCAACGAATTTGCTATGAAAACATGCTTGAAAATGGCTGGTTTCTTTACAAAAGCTAAAACACCTAAATTCTAACAATTTTTCAATATAACTGTACATTTTTGTTCTGCATCTGGTCGTCTTTATCTTCCAGGCTTAGGAAACTATAAGATCTGTCACTTCAGTTGTATTACATTCTAGAGTACATGTTTTAAAATCAATTCACCAGTGCTTCTCTGGTGGCGCAGTGGTTAAGAATCCACCTGCCAATTCAGGGGACTCAGGTTCGAGCCCTGGTCAGGGAAAATCCCACATGCCGCGGAGCAACTAAGCCCGTGCGCCACAACTACTGAGCCTGCGCTCTAGAGCCTGCGAGCCACTACTACTGAAGCCCGTGGGCCTAGAGCCCATGCTGTGCAACAAGAGAAGCCACTGCAGTGAGAAGACCCCGCTCGACGCGACTAGAGAAAGCCTGCACGCAGCAACAAAGACACAACACAGCCAAAAATAAATAAATAAAATAAATAAATTTATTTAAAAAAATAAAATCAATTCACTATCTGCTTATTTTAAGGAAAGATCATTTAATTCTAACTCTAAAATGACCCTGTTTTGAAAATTTAGTCATTGATACTTTTAGGAATACTTCCTTTTTTTAAAAATAGATCTTTATTGGAGTATAATTGCTTCACAATACTGTGTTACTTTCTGTTGTACACCAAAGTGAATCAGCCATGCGCATACATATGTCCCCATATCCCCTCCCTCTTGAGCCTCCCTCCCATCCCCCCTATCCCACCCCTCTAGGTCATCGCATTTTTTTTTTTTTTTTAGATTCCATATATATGTGCTAGCATACGGTATTTGCTTTTCTTTTTCTGACTTACTTCACTCTGTATGACAGACTCTAGGTCCATCCACCTCACTACAAATAATTCAATTTCATTTCTTTTTATGGCTGAGTAATATTCCATTGTGTATATATGCTACATCTTCTTTATCCATTCATCTGTTGATGGATGTTTAGGTTGGTTCCATGTCCTGGCTATTGTAAATAGTGCTGCAATGAACATTGTGGTACATGTCTCTTTTTGAATTATGTTCTCAGGGTATATGCCCAGTAGTGAGATTGCTGGGTCATATGGTAATTCTATTTTAGTTTTTTAAGGAACCTTCATACTGTTTTCCATAGTGGTTGTATCAATTTACATTCCCACCAACAGTGCAGGGGGGTTCCCTTTTCACCACACCCTTTCCAGCATTTATTGTTTCTAGATTTTTTGATAATGGCCATTCTGACCAGCATGAGGTGATACCTCATTGTGGTTTTGATTTGAATTTCACTAATAATTAGTGATGTTGAGCATCTTTTCATGTGCCTCTTGGACATCTTTATGTCTTCCTTGGTGAAATGTCTTTTTAGGTCTTCCTCCCATTTTTTAACTGGATTGTTTGTTTTTTTGATATTGAGCTCCGTGGGCTGTTTGTATATTTTGGAGATTAATCCTTTGTCTGTTGTTTCATTTGCACATATTTTCTCCCATTCTGAGGGTTGTCTTTTTGTCTTTTTTATAGTTTCCTTTGCTGTGCAAAAGCTTTTAAGTTTAGTTAAGTCTCATTTGTTTATTTTTATTTTTATTTCTGTTATTCTAGGAGGTGGGTCTAAAAAGATCTTGCTGTGGTTTATGTCAAAGAGTGTTTTTCCTCTAAGAGTTTTATAGTGTCTTGTCTTATATTTAAGTCATTAATCCATTTTGAGTTTATTTTTGTATATGGTGTTAAGGAGTGTTCTAATTTCATTCTTTTACATGTAGCTGTCCAGTTTTCCCAGCACCACTTATTGAAGAGGCTGTCTTTTCTCCATTGTATGTTCTTGCCTCCTTTGTCATAAATTAGGTGTCCATATGTGTGTGGGTTTATCTCTGGGCATTCTATCCTGTACCATTGATGTATATTTCTGTTTTTGTGCCAGTACCATACTGTCTTGATTTCTGTAGTTTTGTGGTATAGTTTGAAATCGGGGAGCCTGATTCCTTCAGCTCCGTTTTTCTTTCTCAAGATTGTTTTGGCTATTCGGGGTCTTTTGTGTTTCCATACGAATTATAAAATTTTTTGTTCTAATTCTGTGAAGAATGCCATTCGTAGTTTGATAAGGATTGTATTGGATCTATAGATTGTTTTGGGTAGCATAGTCATTTTCACAATATTGATTCTTCCAAGAACATGGTATATTTCTCCATCTGTTTATGTCATCTTTGATTTCTTTCATCAGTGTTTTAGAATTTTCTGAGTACAAGTCTTTCACCTCCTTAGACAGGTTTGTTCCTAGGTATTTTATTCTTTTTGTTGCAGTGGTAAATGGCAGTGTTTCCTTAATTTCTCTTTCCGATTTTTTGTTGATAGTGTATAGGAATGCCAGAGATTTCTGTGCATTAACTTTGTATCCTGCAACCTTACCAAATTCATTGATTAGCTCTAGTAGTTTTCTGGTAGCATCTTTAGGATTCTGTATGTATAGTATCATGTCATCTGCAAACTGTGACAGTTTTACTTCTTTTTTTCCAATTTGTATTCCTTTTATTTCTTTTTCTTCTCCGATTGCCATGGCTAAAACTTCCAAAACTATGTTGAATAAGAGTGGCGAGACTGGACATCCTTGTCATGTTCCTGATCTTAGTGGAAATGCTTTCAGTTTTTCACCATTGAGTATGATGCTTGCTGTGTGTTTGTCATATATGGCCTTTATTATGTTGAGGTAAATTTCCTCTATGCCCATTTTCTGGAGAATTTTTATCATAAATGGGTGTTGAATTTTGTCAAAAGCTTTTTCTGCATCTATAGAAATGATCACATGGTTTTTATTCCTTAATTTGTTAATGTGGTGTATCACATTGATTGATTTGCGTATATTGAAGAATCCTTGCATCCCTGGGATAAATCCCACTTGATCATGGTGTATGATCCTCTTAATGTGTTGCTGGATTCTGTTTGCTAGTATTTTGTTGAGGATTTTTGCATCTATGTTCATCAGTGATATTGGTCTATAATTTTCTTTTTTTTGTGATATCTTTTTCTGGTTTTGGTATCAGGGTGATGGTGGCTTTGTAGATGATTTTGGGAGTGTTTCTCCCTCTGCAATTTTTTGGAAGAATTTGAGAAGGATTGGTGTTAGCTCTTCTCTAAATGTTTGATAGAATTCGCCTGTGAAGCCATCTAGTCCTGGACTTTTGTTTGTTGGAAGATTTTTAATTACTGTTTCAATTTCATTACTTGTGGTTGGTCTGTTTATATTTTCTAATTCTTCCTGGTTCAGTCTTGGAAAATTGTACCCTTCCAAGAATTTGTTCATTTCTTTGTTGTTGTCCATTTTATTGGCATATAGTTGTTTGTAGTAGTCTCTTATAATCCTTTGTATTTCTGCAGTGTCAGTTGTGATTTCTCCTTTTTCATTTCCAATTTTATTGATTTCTGTCCTCTCCCTTTTTGTCTTGATGAGTCTGGCTAAGGGTTTATCAATTTTGTTTATCTTTTCAAAGAACCAGCTTTTAGATTTATTGATCTTTGCTATTGTTTTCTTCATTTCTATTTCATTTATTTCTGCTCTGATCTTTATGATTTCTTTCCTTCTACTGACTTTGGGTTTTCTTTGTTCTTCTTTCTCTAGTTGTTTTAAGTGTAGGGTTAGATTGTTTATTTGAGATTTTTCTTATTTCTTGAGGTAAGATTGAATTGCTATAAACTTCCCTCTTAGAACTGCTTTTGCTGTGTCCCATAGGCTTTAGGTCATTGTGTTTTCGTTGTCATTTGTTTATATGTATTTTTTAATTTCTTCTTTGATTACTTCAGTGATCTCTTGGTTATTTAGTAGCACACTGTTTAGCCTCCATGTACTTGTGTTTTTTACAGGTTTTTTTTTTTCCTGTAATTGATTTCCAATCTTATAGCATTGTGGTCAGAAAAGATGCTTGATACAATTTCAGTTTTCTTAAATTTTCCGAGGCTTGATTTGTGACCCAAGATGTGATCTATCCTGGAGAATGTTCCATGTGCACTTGAGAAGAAAGTGTATTCTGCCACTTTTGGGTAGAATGTTATGTAAATATCAATTAAATCTATCTGATTTATTGTGTCATTTAAAGCTTGTGTTTCCTTATTTATTTTCTGTTTGGATGATCTGTCCATTGGTGTAAGTGGGGTGTTAAAGTCCCTTACTATTATTGTGTTACTGTCAATTTCTCCTTTCATGGTTGTTAGCATTTGCCTTATGTGTGGACGTGCTCCTATGTTGGGTGCATAAACATTTATAATTGTTATATCTTCTTCATGGATTGATCCTTTGTTCATTATGTAGTGTCCCTCCTTATCTCTTGTAACAGTCTTTATTTTAAAGTCTATTTTATCTGATATGAGTATTGCTACTCCAGCTTTCTTTTGATTTCCATTTACATGGAATATCTCTTTCTGTCCCTTCACTTGCAGTCTGTATGTGTCCCTAGGTCTGAAATGGGTCTCTTGTTGACAACATATATATGGGTCTTGTTTTTGTATCCATTCAGCCAGTCTGTGTTTTTTGGTTGGGGCATGTAACCCATTTACATTCAAGGTTATTATTGATATGTATGTTCCTATTACCATTTTATTAATTGTTTGGGGTTTGTTTTTGTAAGTCCTTTTCTTCTCTTGTATTTCCCACTTAGAGAATTTTCTTTAGCATTTGTTGTAAAGCTGGTTTGGTGGTGCTGAATTCTCTAAGCTTTTGCTTGTCTGAAAATCTTTTGACTTCTCCATCGAATCTGAATGAGATCCTTGCTGGGTAGAGTAATCTTGATTGTAGCTTTTACTCTTTCATCACTTTAAGTATATTCTGCCACTCCTTTCTGGCCTGCAGAGTTTCCGCTGAAAAATCAGCTGATAACCTTATGGGGATTCTTTGGTATGTTATTTTTTTTCCCCTTGCTGCTTTTAATATTTTTTCTTTGAATTTAATTTTTGTTAGTTTGATTAATATGTGTCTTGGTGTGTTTTTCCTAGGGTTTATCCTGTATGGGACTCTCTGTGCTTCCTGGACTTGGGTGATTATTTCCTTTCCCATGTTAGGGAAGTTTTTGACTATAATCTCTTCAAATATTTTCTCAGACCCTTTCTTTTTCTCTTCTTCTTCTAGGACCCCTATAATTTGAATGTTGGTGAATTTAGTGCTGTCCCAAAGGTGTCTGAGATTGTCTTGAATTCTTTTCATTCTTTTTTCTTTTATCTGCTCCTTGGCAGTTATTTCCACCCTTTTGTCATCCAGCTCACTTATTCGTTCTTTTGCCTCAGTTATTCTGTTATTGATTCTTTCTAGTGTATTTTTCATTTCAGTTATTGTGTTGTTCATCTCTGTTTGTTTGTTCTTTAGTTCTTCTAGATCTTTGTTAAACATTTCTTGTATTTTCTCAATCCGTGCCTCCATTCTATTTCTGAGATTCTGGATCATCTTTACTATCATTACTCTGAATTCTTTTTCAGGTAGATTGCCTATTTCCTCTTCATTTATTTAGTCTTGTAGGTTTTTACCTTGTTCCTTCATCTGTGACATATTTTTTTGCCATCTCTTTTTTTTTTTTTTTTTAATGAGTGGGATTGTGTTCCTGTCTTACTGGTTGTTTGGCCTGAGGCTTCCAGCACTGGAGTTTGTAGGCTATTGGGTAGAGCTGGGTCTTGGTCCTGAGATGAGGAACTCCGTGAGACCTCACTCTGATGAATATTCCTTGGGGTCTGAGGTTCTCTATTAGTCCAGTGGTTCGGACTCGGAGCTCCCACCGCAAGAGCTTCGGCCCGACCCCTGGCTCATGAACCAAGATCCCGCAAGCCGTGTGGGGTGGCAAAAAAATAAAAAATAAAAAGAGGACAATAACAAAGTAAATAAAATTAGACTAGGAAACTGACAGATATGTTAGAAAGAATATCAAAATAAAAATATAGATGAATCAACAACTGGAAGGTACATCAGTACCACAATAGTAAAAAAGAGGAGGAGGGAAAAGAAAAAAAAAAAAAAGAAAAAAAGAAGTGGCAGGGAAAAGGCCTTGGCTGTGGAGGGCTGGGCCTAAGCAAGGGTGAGGTTTGGGTGGTGGGCAGGGCCTGTGCTTAGGACCCACAGGGCTGTAAAAGGCCCTGGGGGCTGTGGTGGGTGGGGTGTAGGCTCAAGGAACAGAGGGGGCCCAGTCGTGCCCCCCACCCCTGGTCTCAGAGGGCGGGGGACCTCACCTGGGAGCCCAGCAGGCTTCCTGGGCTCGAGTGGGTGGGGCAATCGCCCTCTGTTCCTCTCCTGCTCCTCCCAGAGGACCCCTCCCGCCTGCCTCTCTCGATCTTCCTGTCCTCCCTCTTATGCCCCCAAGGACTCACTCAGCCTGGAGGGGGCTTTGGTTGGGGGGGGGGTACTGCCCAGGAGCTCAGCAGGCTCCCTGTGCCCTTGCCTGAGTGGGCGGGGCAAACGCCCTCCACTCCTCTCCCTCTCCTCCTGGAGGGCCCCTCCCACCTGCCTCTCCTGGTCTCCCCAGCCTCCCTCCTATGCCTCCAAGGACCCACGCAGGGGGGGTGGAGGGTTCTTGGAAGGCAGGGGACCAGCCTGGGAGCTCATCAAGCTCCCTGGCTGGCGTGGGTGGGGCAATCGTCCTCCACTTCTCTCCAGCTCCTGCCAGAGGACCCCTTTCACCTGCCTCTCCTGATCTCCCTGGCCTCCCTTCTATGCTCCCAGGACCCAGGTGGCCTGGAGGGGGCTTTGGAGGGGTGGTTTCGGCCTGCGAGCTCAGCAGGCTCCCCGCCCGAGTGGGCCTGGTGATCGCCTCTGCTCCTCTCTCGCTTTTCCCAGAAAGTCCCTCCCACCCGCCTCTCCTGATCTCCCTGGTCTCAGGGGCGCGGATCCTGTCTGGCCTCCACTTCTCCTCCCCCCTCAGTACACCCACGTCCTACCGGTTCACTTGGGGGTTCCTCTCATTTCCTTGGGTATCAGGGTCCCCCATCAGTGGCCGACAGGCGCCCTAGTTGTGGGGAGATGCTAACTCCGCGTCTCCCACACCGCCATCTTGACTCCGCCCTCTTAGGAATATTTCTGCACAAATTCTTGTTTCTGTGTTCCTTGCCAGTATCAATTAGTAATAGGAATTATATAATTTTTAGTGATATGTTCCAAGGAAGAAAATGCCACTAACATAATAAACCCTGAGGGTCAAAATTAGGGATGGAATTCCAATATATATTATAAAATTTAACAGTTAATCAATTTCTATTGGTTTTACATTTAATATGCAATTTTAAAAGATTACCACATTTTAAATTCCTTGCTCCATATCTCTCATTTATGTGTGAAATTTTATTTATATTAAAGAAATTAATGCAAAGAAAAAGCTTTCATCTTTACAATATTGGGACCTAAAAATAAAAAACAGAAAGGATCTCTAGTTCCAGAAGTATGAAATAGATCTATGCTTTCCTCTGGATACTGAAGTGTAACTATATAAAATCTATAAACAATCACATGCACACATATACATAAATACATAATCATTAAAATGGGTCTACCTGCTTTACTCATGTGTAAAATGAATACCCTTACAAAGGGCCTCTGATTGAATCTAGTCTAGTATTTTAACTTTCTATTAGCAAAAGTTGAGACATTTATAATTCCATATACTAATACTTGTTCTGAAGTATTTGCTTTAAAATAAAACATTTTATAAAAGCTACATACTCAATAAGTCACTATTGGTTGAAAAATGCAAATACATTTAACAAATTAAATAATTAAATATATATGTCTTTGCCCTGTACCCTGGTGTTCAATATTCTGGAAAGCATCTGGCAATCTTAACAATGAGGATAAATAGCCTAGATTACTCCTTAGTCCCTTTTAGCTTTAACGTTTTTATGGAGGCCTGTGAGAAGTCCCTCTTCAAAGAAGGATCTTCAGTGCAGATTAGAAATGATATCCGTGTCTGTTCTTCAAGAAGGGAGGAAGTTCAGAGTTTGAATGGCGCCGATGAAGCTCCTTGCTGGGCAACACAGAGCAAGCAATTTGAGGTTGTTGATGTGAATGAATCTCTAAAATGGAGTAACCACTTTGTCACTCTGAGTGTACTGTTCTTTTAACAGAGACCCTTTCTCCCTTTTCTTCTCCCCGTTAGAAGGCAGTTCTTCTAACAGACAAGTATAATATATTGTAATTTATTTTAATGATTTCAAAAACTATACTAATCTTCACTTTAATAGTTACCACTCCCATGCCATCACCACCTCCATGTTTGTCTGAGTTTTCTGTATCCCTGCTTTCATCTGATTAGAGGAAAGCAGCCTCATTCCAATTTTCTTCTATTTCTAGAAAGCACCTAATTTACCCATTTTTCCTTCAAAGATTAGCTAGCCAATGCCTTTTCTTGGAAGCCTCCTCAGAAATAAGAAAACCTGATGTAATGCATTTGGAGCCCTATTTCATGGCATATGTGCTTCTGGTTATTTTAGTGTGTGACTCCTAATACCCCTCTCAGATGTAACACTGTGTTTTCCTCTGGGTCCCTGTCCTTTCCTAACCCCTAACCAGATCCCGCATACTAAGATGCAGTGTCGACCTCAGTCAAATTCATGGAATCACAATCACAGCTTTGATCATTTTGGAAACTGCCTTTTTCCTTCTTCCTTTATTTTCCTTCATATCATCTATATCTCACTTCTGCTCATGAACTCTTAACATGACTTGGCTTTTAAGTTAACAATATACTTTAAAATATTGCAGCATTTTAAGTATTTGTGACATTTTAGACATTTTTACTTTCAAAATTCAAATAATGTGAATTTTGTTTATAGTTGTATATTTCTTGAAGATTTGCCGCAATGTTTAAGTCCTCTTGTTTGCCAGGGAAAAGAAGTTTTCTCTGGAATTCTTCAGAATGATTTCCTTCTCTTTTCTAGATCAGCTTCTTTTTCTGCATGCCCAATTAGCTAATGGTTGTGCTCTAACCAGAGAATCAAAGTAGACTTCACTTACTTCAGCACTTCCTCTACATCTTATCAAATACCAATTCCTGTGCCTTTGATTCATACACATTTTCAACGCATCACCTTCTTTCTGTCTCTACTGGCAGGTCAGACCCTCCTGTCGTATCTATCTCACACAGATTATTTCAGGGGTCTTTTATCTCCTCACCTTCAACCTTTCTCCTTCTTCTTCAGTCTAATCTCTGCTTTCCATGTAGTGGTATCTATCTCATGGATCTTCCTTCTAAATAAAATCTCTTGGAGTACTCCGTGATCTACAGATTTAAGTCCAGATTCCCCGGAATCACGTATAAAGCCTTCTGTGACCTGGAGATGAGCTAATACAAGATAGCTCCTCCCTATACTTTGTGCTGCATTACAAGCCTCATGTTTCATTACAAGAAAAGTTCTTCCCGATGATCATGTTGTTTCATGCTTTTGTGTATTTTCTCTTTCTTCTCTGCCTGCATCACTCTTCCCCCTCTTTCTTTACCTGGCAAGTCCCTATTCATCTTGTAAGTCTCAAATATCATTCCTTCCTGAAAATTTTCCCATGTCCCTTTGGGTTCACTAAGTGATCCCTCTTCTGGGCCCCCAATAAATATTACTGTAATTAATTATTTTACATTTCTGTCTGCTTCAGTCCTTGAAGCAAGGACTTGCAGGTATGTATCTGGGACCTGATATAGGACCAGACACATAGGAGATAATCAACAGAATGTTTGTTAAAATGAACCAAATTGAACTTTTCCATTCAATACTTAAAACCTTCATTTTGAATATATATGTTGTTTTAAAGTATATTCTCCAGTGTTTTAATGTCCATCTTTGTGTCTGAATAGAATAGCATAAAGATTGTAATGACTTTGGAATTCACTTAATAGTATAATAACCATATCCATGTCTGTCTGTCTATTTATCTATGTATGTATGTATCTATCTATCTATGTAAATTAGTTCAAGGCTTTAGAGGGCTCTTGGGACTTTTGACAGTCAATGTTTGACAAATTATAAATGTAACTCTACTGTTGACTAAGGATAATACGTGAGTTTCTTGAGGGGGAAAAATACATTTTAGATGATAATTTAGAAACATATGTAATTTACCTTTTGAAGTGTGCAAATAATAAGCTGCTATTCCATCAAAAATAAGAATAACAAACTCGAAAGAATTCACATTCTCACCTATGAACTTCTCTTATATCCAACATCATTCAATTAATTCAAACTCACTGGGATATTGTGGTGAAAAATTTAACATCATGTGGTTACTTCCATTAATAATATCATTGTTTTTTGTCAAATTTAATAACAATTGAGTTTACCCAGCTGGAAAAAGTTAGACAAAGACAAATAGACAGGTAACTCCTTACTGTCAATTAGCTTAAGAAGAAATGCAATTTTTCTTTCATCATATATCAAACTTGACACATTTTTCACTTTTAATTTTACTTTAAAATGTTTTATGTGATAGCTGTGAGAAGTCTAGATAATTTAAATTTAAAGTAGTTATAGAGCTAATAGCTTTAGAATTTTCCTGTTACACCACATAAAGTTTTTGTACTATCTATAAAGTCATACAACACTTGAGTAGAAACAAGTATTTCTAGGCATTGAATAAATTATATTGCTGTTTCAAGTAACATAGTGGACTTAAAATTCCAACTAGGCCAACAAATATTAGAATTTAAACATTCTGAGGTCTGTTTTACTATATTCCCTGGAAATATTAATCAAGTAATCCTCATATGTAAATGGCAGAAATAAGTGTTGTGCAAATTAGATGGCAATTTTTATTAAAATTAAAAGTATTTACTCTGCAAGTTATTGCATTCATTATTCAATAATATATTAAAATGTACTCGGATCACCATTGTGTACTTCATCAATGTGCTTTTGTGCTTCATTAATTAGCAGCTGACTGAAAGTTAATGTTCATCATGTGTCAGTCTCCTCAAGAAAAATCATTTGTTATTCAATGCCAAATCACAAAATATTATAAATTACCAGCAACATTTCTTCATTTTACTTCTTCTTATAACACAGTCAAAGATCAAACTGGTAGTACATCAGATAAATAGAATAATACATTTTAATTTAATAAGCAAAAGGCCAGGCACATTTCTCTATGGGGAATAATATCTCCTTGACTGAGATCAGAAGGAGGTTGTAAGCTTTTGGGTAATGGTACAGAGTTTTTTACGCTGATTTGAACCCTGAATAATTGTGTATTCTTGTCTCTCTTGGGAAATCTAACTTATTTTAAAATTTTGGTTTATTTAGGGCACTTAAGGATGAAATTTTATTAAATAGCATTTTACTTTTCCATTTATGCAGACGAGTCGGTTGTCATGTTTACTTCAGATCACACTACTGCTGCTTCAGAACATACTCACTTTTGAGTATAAAACCTGAAAATATGAGATTGAAATCCTTTAACTCTGAGGCCTCTCTCTGACCTAAATTTCAGATCATGTTTTTAGGACTGACAATTAAGAATATGATTAAACAAATTTTCAAATTAAAACAACTGAAGTGCAAAATTTTAGTAATTTTTGGATGCTCACTTACATATTTTTAAATTTTTTAATAAAATTTTTATTGGAATATAGTTAATTTAAATAAAATGTTATATTAATTTCTGCTGTACAGCAAAGTGAATCAGTTATACATATACATATATCCACTCTTTTTTAGATTCTTTTCCCATTTAGGCCATTACAGAGTACTGAGAAGAGTTCCCTGTGCTATATGGTAGGTCCTTATTAGTTTTCTATTTTATATAGAGTAATGCATATATGTCAGTCCCATTAAGGATTCTAAGAGGTACCAGTAATCCTAATGGGTTGTTTAGTATTGGAAGCTAAGGAAAAGGAGATTTATGAAAGTCAGAGGCACAGAGTGAGCTCTGAGATAGGTGTACACCAATTGTGGAAGCAGTGCAGCTTGATATACTAGTTAATGTTATCAGATCTTTGAAATTAAATACACTTCCATCAGTCTGATTCCATCATCACTAAGCAAACTTCTGATTATTTGACACCCCTTTTAATTTCTTTCCTTGGAGAGAGAATGTGTGGTCAGCTAAACAATGGCCAGCCAATCTTCCCTGTTATGAAAGGGCTGGAGGTTACAAAAGCATTTTGCTGAGACTTGTGAAAATAAAATGTCCAGAATGGAAATACGAGATATTACTTTTCAGCACTCAAATAGTTGACTTTTTAAAAAGGCAAAAACTGAAATAAAACTGATATGAGAGTCTGCCTCAGCAGTAAGCAATGTTGCCCTAGGTTTTCCAAACTGAAGATGGCAATTCAGTAGAACCTTACTCACTGAAGAAATTTTGGTACCCAAATTCTGATTTGTATTGAAAGAGATTCATTCATTCATTCATATGTTTATTCATTTGGTAATTTAACACATAATTACTGTATACATTTTTGATCAAGGCACTTTGCTGGTCACTGGGGATACTGTGTTAGCTATACATTCCAGATCTCTGTCCTTATGGAGCTTATAGTCTACTTATAACATATGTAGATATAGTTGCTATATATTTTTATGACTTTCTCTATATCCTTAATTTACCTGGGTCCTTGTTCTTGCTAGCTACAGTTCTACAAACATGAGAATATTTTTAAGAACTTATTTCACACAGTTATAAAAGGTACACTGAATCACATTGCTAAAATCACGTGTTACACAGTTTCTAAATTCTAGAAATTTGCTACATGTTGACATTTTAATTAAAAATTTTATTTTGATCTATCTATTAGAATTTCTCTTTTCTTTTTCTAAAGTTAATTTACTTCAGTATTACTTTTGGCCAATTATATGTAGTAACTAAAGTCCATGAGCTTTGCTTCTCTGAAATTTTGACAAATATTACTATTTTATTTAATAAACAGAAAGATATTATTACATGTTATGCAAATTATTTTCATCAAATAGTTTTCAAACACTAGTACTAATAACAATATTTTATGTACACTGAGTGGCTTTAAATGCCTTTTGAGATAATCAAATTAATCTTTGTCAATAATGCATCAAGCAATATGGTATTGGTTACAGAAACAAGACTGCCAGATGCCAGGTTCACTGGAGTATAAAATTCAGAACACTCAGCATCACTGGGAAGAAGTCCAAATGATTGGAAACTGTGAACCCAATTGACTTCTGAGACTCAAATGAAAGGTTATAAGAATGAGCTGAACTATTCTAATGAATTGCTTCTTTTATGTTCTATATTATAATTTTTGTTCAAAGGAAAAATTTCAGACTAAAGTCAATCAAGATCTCAAATGAACTAAGAAAGGCAGCGTTTCACGTACTTTCTCTCTGTTGTTTTGTTTTGTTTAGGGGTGTGCTGACATGTTTTGGTAATGGGTCCTAAAGTGAAACATAACATGTCATCATGTTACATAAACTTTGGTGGGAAAACAAACTCTGTAGACAACCTACTTACTTATTGCCTTTGAATATGAAATATTTGAGTCAAAAAGTTGACCTTTAGAAAGTATTATCTTTATGTTATCTAAATTGAGCAAATGTGTATTAGGAAAGGTTATGTCTCTTCAGTGTCATTCTTTTATATTCTCAAATACTTATGATCTATTTATTTGTTCTTTAAGAAGATATGGCCCCAAGTAAACTATTCATTTCAGAATTTAAAGACTCAGTTAACAAATATACTTTTAAAGCTCAGTTTACTTGTAATAAGGTGAAAATGTAAATAGCCTGATGATTACAGAATGAAGAAAAGGAGGAACAGTTATTAAGAAAATATTTCTGAAGGGCTGTATAAGAATTGTATACTTCTTCTTGACTGCTCTCTTAAATATGTACCATAGATTACTTATAATTCCAAACTGTTCGTAGGCTCATTGAAGTAGATTATTGGCTAACAGTTTATGCTTAAATTTTCTTTATCTTTTATATTTTTCCTTTAATTTTCTTTGATTTGATCTTACATAAAACATTACAATAACTGGATAATCTTCATAGTTTCTTAGCCAGTTCCCCTTTCCCCAACTCTCCATCCCAAGAGTCATGTGTTATAGTTATGGTTCTCTGGAGAATCAGAACCCATTGAAGATACATGTATATAGTTTATTTATAAGGAATCAAGATCCGCATTCAGCAAGCTGGAGACACAGGAGAGCCAATGCTATAATTCCAGTCTGAGTCTAAAGGTCTGAGAAACAGGTGAACCTATAGTAGAAGTTCTAATGTGGGTCTAAGACTGAAGGCAATGTAAGATCCATGACTGATCTCAAAGATAGTTAGGCAGAGAGAACTAAAAGCATTTTGTTCTAGACAGGCATTCAATAGATTGGATGAGGCCCAACCATGTTGAAGTGGGCAATCTGTTTTACTCAATCGAAAAATTTAAATGTTAACCTCATGCAGAAACCAGATATAATGTCTAACCAAATAGACATTTGATCCAGTCAAATGATGCATAGGATTAACTATTACAAGTCCTACGTATACACATGGACACACACACACACACACACACACACACGCTGTAGTTTGGATTTGCAATATTCTATTCTAGTTTATTCTTCTTCCCCAAGGAAGGCTATAGAATCTTGAGGATTTTCCAAATTTTCAGTTATAAATTCCCTGCACCTTCTTTTATCACTTCCTTTTTCCTAAGTGATGCAAAACCATCAAGGTTAGAATTAATACTATTCTGACTTCAATGAACATGGGTTAGTTTTGCCTTTATGAACGTTAAATGAATGTAATTGAATAGTGTCCTTGTGGTATCTGGTTTCCTTCACTTAACACAGTATTTCTGAGATTTATCCATGTTGTTATATGGACATTGATAATTATTTTTAGTGTTCAGTAGCTTTCCATTATATAAATATACCACAATTCTATCAAAAGGCATTTATGTTCTTTTTAGTTTTTATAATGCATAAAGCTGCTGTGAACATTCATGTATGTGTGTTTTTGGTGAAAATATGCTAGATAATAGGGGAGATATATGTTCAGGTTTAGTAGGTATTACTAAACTGCTTTCCAAAATGGTTGAACCAATTTATAATCCCAGAAACAATGTAACAGAACTCTATTTACTTCACATTTTTTGCCAGAAGTTGATATTGTTATTCCTCTTGATTATAGCTTTTTGTTAATGTATATTGATATTTTAATTGATATTTTCTGATAATGATTTGAGTACTCTTTTATACGTTTCTTGGATATCATTTCCATTTTTAATAATTATAAATAATGTGGCCATGAACATTCTTATATAGGTCTCCTTACTTGGTCTAGTTACTGAATGTCCACCTGACTGTGTCTATTAACTTGCAGCTGGACCCACTAAAGATATTGAACCCTAGTCTCATCTTCAACCCCAGATTTCATTATCTACATCTAATCCTAAGCCTCTCTTGTTTAGCTTACTGATTTCAGCTGATTTCTCTGTCACTCCATCCATGTTTAGCAACGACTACTTCCCTAATTCTACTGTCACTCATGCAGTCAGTGAGAGATAAATCTTCACTTGCCCTTCAGTCATACTATCTTACCTTCATCGGAACAGAGACAGTGATGAATGAATTAATCCACAGAATATTATGGGAATCATCAGATGAAAATAAAGGTGAGAGAAGGTGTTGATAGAGAAGGGCAGAATATTCTCAGGGAAGAAAATAGCAGAAGCATGTAAGAGAGTAAAAATCAGTCGACGTTTATAGTGCGTGTGTCTGACTCATCAGGAAGAAAGTTTATTTTGGTTAGGTGAAGGAAGAGATGGTAAAATACCTTGAAGTATGGTCAAATAGTTTCAATTTGATTTAATAGGAAATAGGGAGCAACCAGCCATAACAGTTCTCAAATTATATTTCTTCCATGGGTATATTTTACATTATGGATTTTTAAAAGGGCATATTTGATTATTTAAAAATTAGTATAGCTATGAACACATATTCTAGTTAAATATTTGTTTACTTCTTTTTATTGAACTTTTCTATTAAAAAAAACGGGCTATATATTCCTCAGTGCTTAAGTAATAAATTAGGTATATGAGTTAACTTTCTAGATTAATATTGATTGATGTTTTGCACCTGCACCTGTGAAATTTAGAATGATTAAGTCTATTTACTCACAGCATCTATGTTAGTGAGAACATATCAAAATTTTCTCATGCACAGTCTAATTTAATAATTTACTTTTTAATGAGAGAGTGCTAGGAGACAATATTAGTGTCATTTTATACCTAACAAATTACTAAAATTGACTTAGCCAGTAAGAACAGAGATTTGACAGACACCTGAGTCTAATGATTTGAAGCCCATTCCTCTGTCCATCTTGAGTTGTCTGTTCTCTTTACTATGTGATCTACACCTATATGCATTTAAAAATCTATCTAAGATACAGTTGATATTTTGACCAGGAGGTATTCATTTTCCTTTGCCCACAGATTACAGGGACTATTTACATTTTCCTCTGGAGAAAGTTGGTAATTTGCAGGTGCAGCTGCGTCTGATTTCAGGAAGTTATTTAATTTCCCTTCCACTGAGGCTAATAAGCACCTTTCATAGTTGTTTAATTTTTTATTTTCCAGATCTCAATTCACTTTTAATATTTTCTAAGGTACTAAATTTAACTATGGTCCTTTATAGTGTGAAGGATAATACATTTTTTTCGACAAGAAGTTATCTCTACTGATTCTTGAGACCACAGATCCAAATCCATGCCCATCAGCCCTTGCTTATTTTGTTTTATCTAAGTGTGTGTGTGTGCGTGTGTGTTGTGTGTGTTTGTGTGTGTGTGTGTGTGAGAGAGAGAGAGTGAGCTAGAGAGAGCTGGAGAGAGAGATAGGAAAGGGGCAAGAAGTTGGGGTTCATAAACATGATAGATATTGTACTTTCAAATAGAAAACAAAATCTACCAATAAATAAAAGCAGGCAAATTTTTAAAAGAACAGTCATTTTAAAATATTATATATTGTGTCATTTTACAAAGGTGATAATACAACTGGTTATTCATTGATCTCAGAGGCTTAACTTTACAGCAAAAATCAAGTAAGAGCCTGAATTTGTCCAGTGATTTTGTCCATTTTAAAAATAAAAGCCAGAAAACCCCCAGGTTTTTAGAAGCCTCCCAGGAACATTTTTGCACCTATTAGCTTGATTCTCTACATTTGTTCTAAATTACTGGAATAATGGTTTATATTGACCATTCTAACCCCTTTCTTACTGTTCACTAAATTCACTTTAAAGAAATAGTAACCTCTTTTATTCTACATTTATACATTTTGTTTACACCAATTCTTTTCTGCCACTGTTGCCATCTTAATTTTCCAGGCTTTTGTTTTCTTCTCTGGATATTTTTAATACATCCCTCTCTGTTTTTCTGTGTGTGGACTTTTAAATTTATTCTGAATGCTGCATCTTCTATTTGCTACGTTAGTTTTCTTACACCCCATAGTGACTAACCAGTTCCCCCTAGGACTCATCAATGACAGTATATCAACTACTCAGTAAGCCTCTTTCCAAGTCCTACGCTAATCAAATTCAGGTTATACTGCCTCTCTTCTTATTTGAGGCCCATTTTTTTCTGCCCATTTCCCCATCATTTCATTTTCGGTCCAAACTGTCATTTTACATGATTCTCATCATTAAAAATGCAGATTAATCCTTATTTTCTCTCAGACTTTTCAGACTAAGAAAATTGAGTGTTGATCTTTAATTCAGCTTTTAATGATAGTAGTGTGTATGTATTTTTTATTCATAGTATTTTTACCTTCTAATCCTCTAAACAAAATTTACTCTACCTATTAAAAGTCCAGCCAATGTAACCACCACAGGCACAGAGAAAGCAGTTCACAATTAAGACTTAGGCCCAGTCATGGTTGGCTGAGGCTCCTGGCTGGAGCTCCCGCTAGCCCCTCTGTTATTGCCTCAGCGTTGTAATTATGGCCACTTTTATTTCAATATTCTTGACACTTTTATTTCAAAGTTTGTTGACTGATTTGTTTTGTCCCCATTTTTTCCTATTTTAATGATAACATTCTTGAATTTTTTACTATCAGGTATATTATCGGTTAAAACAAAATAGTCAAGGACATTGATTAAAATGAAGATCAATAATTATATATTAATAGCATATCTTTATATGCAGGAATCTGTACAAATGCTATAACTTCTTGAAAAATAAATCTAATTGTTACCATGCTGAATGAAAAACATTTAAATATCTTGATAAGCTATATTAGATACAGTATAAAGGATTTCAATCCATTTTTATGGCTTTATTTGGCTTAAATGGAATGTTTAGTTAATAATACATAATGAATTATGTCGTCTATTTTATTTACTTCACAGATAGCTATACTGTTAACTACCCCAGTTTTTAGGAGATATGCTATGTAAACTAGTAATAGAATTCCCACAAGAAATAGAATTTTTCACTAAGAAACACATTTTTGTAATTCATACGTATCCTATTATTGCATTAGGTAATGGTATCTGATAACATATGCAAGTATATAAATGATGAAGCACTAGGCTTCATTTTGGAGATGTAGAGAGATCTTTTGTTTCATATTTGTAACATTTTGCCTTTTACAATTGAAACCAGGGATTTCTTTTTTTAAATTTTTCTTTCTTCTTTTTTTTTTTAAATTTAAAAGCAAGCTTCCCTACTTTGGTTTCACAGAAAGCTACCCATTTTTAATACTTTTAATACTTTAATGCTTTTAGAATGTTCTCCACATTTAATATATTGTATGGGTGGAGCTCTAAAAGCAAAGAAGCGATAGTTTGATGATATAATAATGACAGTAATAATAAAAATTGCAGTGCTTTATATAAATACAGTGACATTTATTTATCTCAAAACTATATTAGTGTGTATGTTATAATTTTGGCCAATTTGTATATATTAAATACCTGCAGCAAAAGTAGAGTGAGAGTTTGAAGCAATCGGTGTATACTTCCATCTGAAATGTTAATGTCGCTCATCTTTAGTTTAGATATAGATAATTTGCCCTTATTTTTCTTAATTAACAAACATACATTGAGTAATAAGTACAGGTATTCAAATAATATTCAGAGAGGAAATATCAAGATTAATATATTTTTTACATAAATAAACATCTAAAATTTTAAGTGCCCCAGGATCAATAATTGCAATTTTTCTTTTTTTCTCTTAGAATTATGTCGAGTTGTAACTTAGTAATTTCCAAATGTTTATCTTCAGCCGTGACACCTCCTCTGAATTCCAGCTGCTTATTTTGCATCATCACTTGGATATCTAAAAGGCATTTCCAACTTAACATGGCAGATATAACCCTCTGAACCTACTTCTTTCTGATTTCAGTTACTTCCCTTACTCCATTCTCATAGTTATTAGGTTAAAAAAGCTTAAAATCATTCTTGAATCCTCTCTTTCTTCCATACCATATATTCTATTATGAAAATCTATTGGTTTTCCTTTAGATTATACCCAGTATCTGACCACCCCATAACCATCTTTATTTTTAACCACTTATAATCCAAGCCACCATTGCATATCACCTAGATTATTACTGTAGCCTCCAAACTGGTCTCTCTGTGTATACCTTTGTTCCCCTTCAATCCTAGCCAAGTCTGTTTCAACACAGTAGCCAGAGTGAACCCATCAAAATATAATCAGGTCATGTTGCGCTTCTGCTCACAAAACCCACTGTCTATTTAACTTGAAACAAAAGTCAAAATCCTTCTCAAAAGTCAAAGATCTTACATGATTTGTAGCCCTGTTACTCTCTGACCTCACCTCCTGATACTCTACTTCTTGCTTACTCTACCCAGCCATACTGGTCTCCTTGACTTGCTTTGAATAGACCAGGTAATTCCTTACTTAGGGCCTTTGAAAATTGCCATTCCTGCTGCCTGAAATAATCTTTCCTCAAGTGTCTACATATTTTTTTCCTTCACCTACCTTAGGTCTTATCCATATGACAGTTCAATGAGACTTTTCCTAGCTAAATAATATGAACGTTCTCTGACACTTTCTATCTACCTTTGCCACTTTTGTTTTCTCCTTAGCTCATATGTCTATTTAGGTTTTTATTCTCTGCCTCTCTCCTCTAAAATACATTTTCTATGAAGGCAGAGATTTTTTTCCTTTTTATTTTCAATACTGTATCACAAATTTTTGACATGTGATAGATGCTCAACAATATCTGATGGTTGCATGAATAGTTTATTCTAATTCTCTTCCTTTAGGGAGCAGAGTTTGGAAGTGGGTGAGAAAGAATTGCTTAGTATAAACTGAGAGTAGAAGTACTCAGCTCAAAGGTATTAAATAGAAACTCTGATGTTATGATGAATCCCACCTCTCAATCTCTTTTTCATACAGTGTACTCAGGTAGCAAGAACTCCTCTAGCTTTGGGAACAGGATAGCAACCCATTTTAAAATCCCATCCTCATGTCTTGCTGGGAGAATATTCTGAATAGATAGTATGGTAAATAGTGTTTCCAAAACAACTTACTCATTGAAATCCTGTTGATCTATGAGTGGGGGAATGGGAGTTCTGGAATTACACAAAGCTAGGTTTGTTTTACGAACGTAAAATGAAAGTTTTCATCATTCACTAGAACTGTTAACACCCTGCAAGGGGTTGATTAAATTAAGCTCTCATAATATCTGGGGTTTTATAACAAATTTTATTTAGACGGATGCAAAGGTCATAAGATACCTGGCATATCTCTTCCTTTTCCCATCTTACCCTGCACCTCTTAGTGCTAGCACCAGAAAATAGCCATTGATGGAATCAGCAGGTTTCAGTCAATCTAAAACAGAAAGAGTAGAGGCAATTAATTAACTTTAAAATTTTCTCACTTCAACCTTTGATGCCTGGCCTATTGCAGAAGCCTGTCCCTTCTGTCTTCAGTGGTCTGGAGGCATCAAACAATGAATACCCATCACAACAACCCTGTTATTTTTCTTGGAACCTGTATGCCCATTTCTTGAAATGACGGTATGCCATCTATTCATCTGCTCGGTCACAAAGGTTGGGAACAGTCCCAGGTAGGTCATTACTTAAACTTGACATTTACGTTTTGGAAAGCTTTATTCTTCTTTTAGCTCATCTGTGAAACTTCCTTATTATGCTTTCATAAGGCATTATGGGGCATTAATATATGGAGATTGGTTAATATTGTACTGTCAATGTGTAACTTATGCTTATAACAAAGATAACTTCTGATTGAAATTATGTTTGAAAAGACCAATACAGGAATGATTGGCTGTGAGTTCTATAACTTTTACCCACTCGTGGAGTAAAGCAGCAGTCCCCAACCTTTCTGGCACCAGGGACCGGTTTCGTGGAAGACGATTTTTCCACGGACATGGGTTGGGGGGGATGGTTCAGGCAGTAATGGGAGCGATGGGGAGTGATGGGAAGTGGCAGTAAAGGGTAGAGAAGGGAATCAATGTTTCCTTTGAACTTCTCATTGCTGAGGAATATGCTAAGTACTTATATATATTTACATTAATTTTGAAATAATCCTTCAACATTTATATTATTAGAAACATTTTGCTGATATGTAACCTGAGAGTGTCAGAATATTTGAGTTCCCCAAGATCAAGTTGATACTCAGACCATTAATCCACAAATATGTATTGAATACCTACTAAAGGCACAGTTATTCTAGAGAGATGATGCAGATTACAATTTGTAATTGTCATGATTTGCCAGGTGAGAAAAACCCACCAATGAGAATACCAAAATTGTTATTAGGAGTGAATAGTGTGTTTGGATCCTTGGCTCATTAGAGCTATCTTTTAAAATGACTTCATTTTGCAAGTATAGACATGAAGTCTAATATTGCATTTTGCAAGCATCTTCCATAAGGAGTAGCCTGGAAGGGGCTTCCACTTATAGAAACAATGAGACCAAATGCCTGTTATGAACTCTAATGTCATCAGTGACAAAGTGCTAGAGGTTTAAAAATCCTCAGTCCAGCCTACCTCAGCCCTTTGGTGGTGCTTCATGTCCTAAAAGCTTTCCCTTGTGCACACCTAATTATTACCTTATCCTCACTATAAGAGGGCCTGGCAAGCTTTAGGCTGTAGCCCCCTAGTTTTGATTAATTCAATAATGTTTTGTTGTGAAAAAATAGTAGAGATAAATCACTTTTTTCTATGGAGTATTTCCCACTTCAGTTAGTTGCTGGGTAAAGTTTAACTTTCATGTAACTATAGTATTCATGCCATTAAGTTTCCATTGTCTGTCCTCTGCCTTAACAGTCCCTCTACTTAGAACATTCCTCCAGATCATCATATTTGGACTCCTTATCAGCATCCATACCCAATGAATGGACTCAAATGAAATTTTCTCAGAGTCCTTTGCAACCATCAAATCTCCATAAACTTCCCCACCACTGACCCTGCCTTCCACTCTGCCTTCACTGCCTGATCGCTCCCTAATCCATTACAATGTGTTTCCTTCATTGCACTCATCATTATCTGAAATCATTTATTTGTACATTGGTTTACTTGTTTGATATATGTTAGAATATTAATCCGCTGTTCCTGCCACACACACACACACACAAACTGGAAAGTGTTTGCTTCCTTCGCTGTGGCACGCTTAAGAATGTCACTTACTTTGAATAAGACATAATACACTTATATTTCTTACTTGAATACGTAGTTCTCATAATGCCATTCTCCTTAGCAGGGGCATAGAAAGCCCTTCTTTTCCTTCCTATCTTCAACCAAGTCTCATCATTCACCCCATGACTTAAACATACTACTATACTTCAGAGTTTGCTGAATATGCTACACTCTTCCATTCTCCATCAGGATTTCTATCTTCTTTGCCTCCACAAAGAGTACCAAAAAATAGAGAGAAGAGTCACAGAGTGGATTGGATTGCTAGACCTCGTGACATCCCCTGATTACTTTGTTTCTTTTATCTTCTTTTTATTGCTAAATTTTCTCTCCAGATTTCCTTGCCCTTTTTTTTAATAAGAGTTTAACTGTGCCTTGTACAAATCAGTAATTTAAATATAAATATATTCTTAGTAACTAGTTCTAATAAAGAGGTTAGATACTTGGCTCACATTCACAAACTTAAGCATTTTCTTTTTAAATTTAGCATTGCTGCTTCCTTAATTTCTCTTTCTGATAGTTTATTGTTAGTGTATAGAAAAGCAATATGCAGATTTCTGTGTATTAATTTTGTACCCTGCAACTTTACCAAATTCACTGATGAGCTCTAGTAGTTTGGTGGTGGCACCTTTAGTGTTTTCTATGTAAAGTATCATGTCATCTGCAAATAGTGACAGTTTTACTTTTGCTTTCCAATTTGCATGGCTTTTATTTCTTTTTCTTGTCTAATTGGACTTCTAATATTATGTTGAATAACAGTGGTGAGACTGGGCATCCTTGTCTTGTTCCTGATCTTAGAAGTAATGCTTTCAGCTCTTCACTGTTAAGTATGATGTTAGCTGTGGGCTTATCATATATGGTCTTTATTATGTTGAGACATGTTCCCGCTATTCCAACTTTCTAGAGAGTTTTTGTTATAAATAGATGTTGAATTTTGTCAAAAGCTTTTTCTGCATCTATTGAGATGATCATATGATTTTTATCTTTAATTTGTTAATGTGGTGTATCACATTAATTGATTTGTAGATATTGAACCATCCTTGCATTACTGAGATAGAGCCCACTTGATTATGGTGTATGATCCTTTTAATGTATTGTTGGATTGGTTTGCTAATATTTTGTTCAGGATTTTTGCATCTGTGTTCATCAGTGATTTGGGCCTGTAATTTCCTTTTTCTGTGATATCTTTGCCTTCTTTTACTATCACGGTTACGCTGGCCTCACAGAGTTCAAAAGAGTTCCTTCCTCTGCAATTTTTAGAATAGTTTGAAATGGATAGGTTTTAACTCTTCTCTAAATGTTTGGTAGAATTCACCTTTGAAGCCATCTGGTCCTGCACTTTGTTCGTTGAGCATTTTTTTTTACCTACTATTTCAATTTCATTACTGGTAATTGGTCTGTCCATATTTTCTATTTCTTCCTGGTTCAGTCTTGAGAAATTGTACATTTCTAGGAATTTGTCCATTTCTTCTAGGTTATCCATTTTATTGGCGTATAGTTTTTCATAGTAAGCTTTTGTGACGCTTTGTATTTCTGTGGTGTTGTTTGTAATTTCTCCTCATTCATTTCTGATTTAATTGATTTAGGCCTTCTCTCTTTTTATCTTGATGAGTCTGGCTAAAGGTTTATTTATTTAAAGATAAATTTTATTTATCTTTTGAAGAACCAGCTCATAGTTTCATTGATCTTCTCTATTTTTTTTTTTTTTTTGGTCAGTCTCTATTTCATTTATTTACGCTCTGATTTTTATGTTTTCTTTTCTTTTACTAACTTTGGGTTTTGTTTGTTCTTCTTTTCCTAGTTGCTTTAGGTGTAAGGTTAGGTTGTTTATTTGAGACGTTTTTCTTTTTTTTCTAAGGCAAGCTTTATGGTAACTAATTAAACTTGAAAGCTTTTGTACAGCAAAGGAAACCATTGACAAAATGAAAAGACAACTTACTAAATAAGGAAAATATTTCTAAATGATATGATCCATAGGGGTTAGTATCCAAAATATATAAACAGATCATACAACTCAATATCAAAAAACAAACAACCTGATTAAAAAATGAGCACAAGACCTGAACAGACATTTACCAAAGAAGGCATACAGATGGCCAACAGACACATGAAAAGATGGTCAACATTGCTAATCATCAGAGAAATGCAAATCAAAACTATGACATATCACCTCACATCTGTAAGAATGGCTATCATCAAAAAGACCACAAATAACAAATGTTGGTGGGAATGTGGAGAAAAGGAACCCTAGTAGATTTCCAGTAGGAATTTAAATTGGTGCAGCCACTTTTTAAAACAGTATAGAGGTTCCTCAAAAACCTAAAAATAGAATTACCACATGATCCAGCAATTCCACTGCTAGATATCTATCTGCAAAAAAAGAAAACACAAATTCAAAAAGATACATACACCCCAGTGGTCATAGCAGCATTATTTACAATAACCAATATATGGATGCAACGTAAGTGTCCATCAATAGATGAATGGGTAAAGAATATGTGGTGTATATATACAATGGAATACTACTCAGCCATAAAAAAGAATGAAATTTTGCAATTTGTAACAACATGGATGGACTTGGAGGGTACTATGCTTATTGAAATGAATCAGACAAAGACAAATACTGTATGATATCTCCTATATGTGGAATGTAAAAAATAAAACAAACTAGTGAATATAACAAAAAAGAAACAGACTCACAGATATAGAGAAAAAACTAGTGGTTTCCAGTGGGGAGACGAAAGGTGGGAGGAGAAAGATGGGTTAGGGGATTATACATACTAACTACTATGTATAAAATAAATAAGCTACAACAATTTATTGTACAGCACAGGGTATATAGCCAGTATTTTATAATAACTATAAATGGAGGTTAGTCTTTAAAAATTGTGAATCACTATGTTGTACACTTGAAACTTATATAATATTGTAAATCAACTATAACTCAATAAATAAATAAATGAATAAAATGAGCATTATTTTCTGAATGTAGTCATTTAGAAATAGCTTGTGTACGTTTAAACCATAAATGGAAAAATTATTACAGCTCTAAAGCACAATGTAAGTTAGTTTCACCACAAATATGAGTGTTTAAATTTAGGCAATGATTAGGAAAGATGAGAGGTGTTAGACCTGAAACATTAATAAACTGTGTTGATTACAGTAGCATTTACAATTTTGTTCTCAAATATAATTATATGTTTTATATGGTTATATATAATATATATATATTATATATAATATACATATGTTAGATATAACATAGATAATCAATTTTATTCAATTAAATATATATTTAATTTGATATATATTTAATTTAATTTAATTTTACTTTATTTTATTTTTGCTTAGTATAGGACCTTTATAACCTGCAGTTAGATTCTAATGCCTATGAAATTCAGATACAACAGGGTTTTTACTTTCAAATGCATGGGTCCTCCTTCATGGGACTCTGTAAACTCATTCTTAACTATGTGCACTCTTCAATAAGTCACTCTCTATTGATTTATGCCAAGTTTGATTTGTCTTTTTTAAGACAAATTGTGTTAAATTTGTTAAATTGTGTTGTGATTTACCTATAATTTCATAAAGAAAGCTAGTAAGCTTGTTTAGATAACTTTATTGAAATATAATTTGTTATGAAGTCAGGATTTGGTAGAAAAAATAAAAGATCTTAGGTTTCATTATTTTTTAAAAATTAAATTAATGGTAAATATTTAAAATAACCTTTATTTGTGAGTCAATGAGTGATCATGATTTTCCAGTGGAGATATTATAATGATATTATTGCTTTCTTAAAAAAAAAATGTTATATAAATCTTTTATGATGCTATGCATTTATAGAATTTGAGAGAGAGATGAATGAGCATAGTTTAAGTAGGCTGAATTATTTTTATATTTCTAGTTAATGACATAATCAATATTTAAATTTTAATTATCAATTTGAAAAGATAACTGAATCAAACTTTATTACATTTTCAATATAATTACTACTTTTCTCAGAGAATAATATGAAGTATATTATCATTTACCTTTCACACATATTAATGTTCTTGGAAGTGAAACAATTAATATAGAAAATGCAGACTTCAGTTCATGGGATAGGAACACTGTAGTGAAAATAGAGTACTATGACATTTCCTATTATTATAAAGAAATATACATATTAAAATTAAAGTAATTATCACAGTCAGGAACAACAAAGCTGAGGACATTTTTGGCTAATTATGGGTCAGTGCATAATCAATTGTGTTAATTTTATCCATTTAAAATACAAATTTTCATGTGTGATGTGTGTGTATTAGTGTATTTGATTTATAATGTATAAATATATTTTTATTAATTAGCAATCTAATATTTGAAGAGCTTTATTTTTATATTTAAGTCATTCAAATTACAGAAAAACACTTTGGAATCATGAGCCCTTAGATACTATCTATTTGGGCAACTGCAACACCTTCTGAAAAGGTAAATAAAAATGCAAACAATATACTTCATAAGTAAGGCAAAATATTATATATAAAGTGCAATCTACTTTTAGAAAGGAGGTGCTGTGCTATTAGAAGAGGTTACTGTTAGTTTGGCTAGTGTGAAAAACTTCATGATAGAAGATTTTTAATGGGCATAGAAAATTGTTTGATATCAGGAGGCAGAATATTGATGGATGAGTCTTTCAAGAAAGAGTTGATGGAGATAGAAAGGGAAATGGAAATGGTTCATGCGACAGAGGGGATGTGAAATGACTAGAGAAGATTAATTGTATATAGAATAGTGAGCTATATTTGAAAAGCTAGTTTAGGAAAGATTGTAGGGAATTCTGAAGAGTTAAGTATTGGAATTGTATACTTTACCAATGGTGGATTAACAGTTTTTTAATCTTTGGAAGATTTCTTAGAGAGGAAGATTAGATATATGTCATTTTCAAAGTGTGTCTACAGATGGACTACCTGATAGAATTATCTGGGGTGTTGCTAAAAATGCATATTCAAGGTAGCTAAACCTCAGCTTTCTGATACAGTAAGTCTCAGTGGGATCCAGAACTGTGCATTTTTAGCAAGATCTCCTATATCTTATTTCACAATGAAGTCCCAGAACCACTGGAAGAGAGACCATAGCCAGTGGAACTCTACTTTGAGGTTGCTAGAGCCTCAGAATCTAATGCCCCTCTCCAGGGCTTGTCTTCAAATGAAGAACATATCAAACATTCTTTCAACAATACACCTGCATAGTTGAAGATGACTGCTTTTTATACTAAGTCTGAAATTATCAGAAATTGTGATTCTCTCCCAGTCTGTGTTCAGAGCCGAGGCCCTCAGAGAACATTACTGGTTACCTTTATTAAATTGTCATCATATTAATCAGGACTCTCTTGGTTGAATGAAATAGAATCCATAGAATATGCAAATTCAGCAATTCCATTTCTGTAACTATGATAGAAGAAAATTTACTTTTTTGTGAATGAGTTAATTTCACTTGGGATTTTGTTTTTAGGGTTTTTAAAATTTGCATTTTATGAAAAATTCAAGTCTAAAACAGCATTTAAGAAAAGAAATACAATTCCATACCTTTGTATGATGGTGTTTGTTAATCTGTCGGACACATGAAATGTGTGTGAAGAGTAATGAAGGATTCAATTCTTTGTTCAAATACCTGTAAATGTTTTTCCTTTATTCCTTCCCCTTTGAAAAATCAAATCAGCACTCCTTGGTGTTTATTTAAAAGAGCTGAATACTTATGTCCACACAAAAGCCTACACACAGATGTTTATAGTAACTTTATTTATAATTGCCCAAACTTGGAAGCAACCAAGATGTCCTTCAGTAGGCGAATGGATTAATAAATTTTGGTACATCCAGACAATGGAATATTATTCAACCCTAAAAAGATTAAAGAGCTATCAATCCATGAAAAAGATGTTGAAGAGCTTTTAATACACATCGTTAAGTGAAAGGAGCCAATCTGAAAAGCCTACGTACTGTACAATTCCAACAATAAGACACTGTAGAAAAGGTAAAACTATGGAGACAGTAAAAAGATCATTGGTTGCCAGAGGTTGGGGGGTGATGTTGTTTGGGAAGGGATGAATAGGTGGAGCATAGAGGATTATTAGGGCAGTGAAAATACATTATATGATATTATAATGATGGATAAATGTCATTATAGATTTGTCCAAACCCATAGAATGTACAACACCAAGAGTGAACCACAATATAAATTATGGACTTTGGTGATTGTGATGTGTCAATGCAGATTTATCAGTGGTTACAAATGTACCACTGTGGTGGGGAATGCTGATAATACGGAAGGCTATGCATGTGAGGGGCAGGGGATATATGGGGAATTTTTGTACTTCCTCTTAATTTTAATGCAAACCTAAACTGCTCTAAAAACTAAAGTCTTAAAAAATTAAACCAACCATTCCCAGGTCTTCCATTTGCTAGATGTTGGTATTCAATATTCACAGTTTCTGTACCCTGTAACTGAGACTGTAAGGCTGTCGTGAGAGATGCCATATGAAGTTAAACGCTGAATTTTTCCTATATAAATTGATTGCTCAGGTAAAATCAGTTTTTATTGCTGCTGATATTTAAGACATAAACCCATCTGAACTGCTTTTACTCACAACACTTCTGACATCAAACACGTGCTTTCGTTTATACACCAACAACCAGTTATCCCACTCTCTGGATACCACTGGTTGTCCTGCAATTCAGTTCAATTCACTGACTACCCAGAGTTCGCATGGACCTCACAGATTAAGGGCTCATTTTCACAAGACTGTCCCCACTTCAGATGTCAGTCACAAGTCTCATGTTGCCACCTGTAGTTCTGACTAACTGGCCATAAATTCAGAGGGTTCCTGCAGTCCCCTCCCCAGGTTTGATAATCTGCTAGAACAACTCATAGAACTTTGGAAAGTGCTGTACATACTGTTATGACTTACTATTATGGTTTACAGTAAAGGATAAAACTCAGGAACAGCTAAATGGAAGAGATGCAGATGGCGCGGTATGGGGGAAGTGGCATGGAGCTTCCATACCCTCTTCAGGTGTGCCACCCTTCCCCTGCCTGATGTGTTCATCAACCCAGAAGCTCTCTGAACCCCATCATTTAGAAGTTTTTATGGAGGTTTCATTATGTAGGCATAATTGATTAAATCATTAGTCATTGGTGATTGACTCAATTTCCAGCCTCCCCCCTCCACAGAGATGAGGAGCAGGGCTAAAAGTTCCAGTCCTCTAATCATGGTGACCAGAACCCATCCAGAAACTATCTGGGGCCTCCAGGTACCAGTCATCTCATTAGCATATAAAATATGCTAATATAAAACTCAGCACTCTGGAGATTCCAGGAGCTTTAGGAGCAGCGTGCCAGGAACTGGGGACAAAGACCAAATATATATTTCTTATTGTATCACAACCCACTACTTACTTTTCTTTTAAAAAATGAAACAGTTACTGGTTTATCATGTGTTTAAAACTTTTTTGCTATGCTGTCACTAAATTGAAGGTAAAATTTTATGGTTTTTGCCTGGACTGTATATTTTCTGTCTCCCTTGCAATAGATGAAGATAGACAAGTAACATATTAGAAGACTTGAAAATATTCATGAAGCATCCACCTTTAGGCTTATCTGAAGTAGTCAGGGTTTTCTTAGTAGTATTCTACTTTTATATTATGTGCCCATTTTATACCATGTTCTTTTGCTCTCTCTAAAGAAATGGAAGCATTCTACCTAGCAACTAACCTAGTCTCCCCTTTTTTTTTTAAATGAAGAATAATGTGCATTTATTTGATCTGCTTTGAAAAATAATAATTTAAATGGAGAGGCAGATTATTCTAGTAATAAACATTTAACTAGGAATGGGTTAGGCACTTTTAAAAGCATGTAATGCATGTAAGCCATATTGGTTAACATTAAAAAACTGACTTATTAAAAAATCATAAAGAGATATATTAATCATAATCCAAACATACCAGAATAAACATCAATGAATCTACCCCTCTATCAACCTTAACTCATTCCTCAATATCCAAATTCTGTACAATGAATGTACTCTCAAGGGTCAAACAGGCATTTATCCCATTTATATACAGGAAGATTATATGGCATTATTCTTTATGGTACATATTTAATAGTGGAATAAATTAAATAAATTAAGAAAATTAAAAGGCACTTTATTAGATCAATTCCATGAGGTTTAATTAGTAATTATATAAACTATGGTATAATGAATTTATACCAATTTAAGGAAAATACCTGTTTTCTGTATCTTTGATTTATTTTTAATATCTCAAAATCTTGTAGAATATAAACTAGAGGGAAAATATATCTGCATTCTGGGTTTTTTAATTTATTTATTTTATTTATCTTTGGCTGTGTTGGGTCTTCGTTTCTGTGCGAGGGCTTTCTCTAGTTGTGGCAAGTGGGGGCCGCTCTTCATCGCGGTGCGCGGGCCTCTCACTATTGTGGCCTCTCTTGTTGCAGAGCACAGGCTCCAGATGCGCAGGCTCAGTAATTGTGGCTCAGGGGCCTAGTTGCTCCGCGGCATGTGGGATCTTCCCAGACCAGGGCTCGAACCCGTGTCCCCTGCATTGGCAGACAGACTCTCAACCACTGCGCCACCAGGGAAACCCTGCATTCTGGGTTTAATTATCAGTATTTTAAATTACCAATGCTTATACTTGAACAAATTATATTATGGTAATTTTTTGCTTTAAAGGGGGAATATCAGTAGTTGAAGAATAATTCAAGCTATTTATCATCATCTTTGAAGAAGTAAAATAACAATAAAGCCCATTTAGGAGACACATTAATCTCTTTTGTGACTCCAGAAGCAAGCAGAAGTTTAAAAAGCATGTTCAAAAATTATTTGGAACATATCTTTTCTATTCTCTAAGAATATATCTCTAACATTCTTTTTAAAAGTTAAGACATATAGACTAATGCAATGCTAGAGGCTGATGCTTCAGGAGGTAAGTGACAAAGGCAAGTTTTGAAGACGTGTCCTTCCTGGGGCCTTGAAAGAAAAGACTGAAAAATATCAGTAGGGGAGTAGTTAATTACAATGACAAAAACGATGTCTTCTTTTTGCACATTGTTATGTTAGGTCAGTGACAGAGCTGGGATTTGAACCCAGGTTTGTCTGAATCAAGTCTCCACACCTTTGACCACAATACCTTGACATAGTGCTTAAGAAGGTTATCTGTTGAGCCAGATAACCTGGGTTCAAACCGCTGCTCTATGCTTACCAGCTGTATCATCTTGGGCATGTTAAACCCCGTGTTTCAGTTTTTCAGCTCTAAATGGAGATAATAATAATAACAGTGCTTACTTCATAAGGTGGTTATGAGGATTAAATGAATTTGAACATTTAAAACACTCAGAATGGTCGATGGAACATAATCAGTGCTCAAGCAATTTAGCAAGTAGAATAATGTAGTTACCTAGGGGTATGTTTGCTATCAATTTTAGAGCATTTTCTGGGAATTTATATTGTTCACAGTTACATATTCCATTTTTTAAAATTAATTGCTACTTGAGTGCAAGTGCAAGTGGGTTTTTTTCAGTACTTCTTCTGTACTTTTTGCCGTTTGAGAAACTAGAAAGTACAAGTTTCTGATTCAGAAACGAGTTTGTCTTTCTAGTTCTCAAAACAGGCCAAATTTGTTCTGCTTTGGGCCTTGGCACTTACTGTTGCTTTGTCAATAGTGTTCTCACTGGATTTTCATAAAATCAGCTCCATCTCATCCTTCAGGTCTCAGCTTCATGGCACCTCTTTAGCCTTCCCTGACAGTCCAATCTAATATTCTATCACCACCACAGCAACCCTGTCTCATCACTCTTTATCCCATTGCTGTATTATTTTCTTCTATTATTTACCCTAAATGGCATTCTTTTTCATTCATTTGTTTGTTTGCTACTTGTTTATTGTCTAATTTCCCTGCTTGAATGTAAGCGCCTTGGGGGCAGAGATCATGTCCTGGGGGTACCCTATTGGTTGCTGATTTTACTCCAGTGCTACTGACTTGTGAGGAGTATGGCAGTGCTCTTAATGGTCTTCTAGGTACTAGTTAGAAACACATACTCTCGGCTCTTTACTACTTGCCTAAAACTTGGTTGAGTGGGAAAATATATTTTTGGAGGTCTGAATTGTTTGTAACTTTA
Source organism: Eubalaena glacialis (assembly GCF_028564815.1). Lineage (NCBI taxonomy): Eukaryota > Metazoa > Chordata > Mammalia > Artiodactyla > Balaenidae > Eubalaena > Eubalaena glacialis. Next base: position 217,070,520 of record NC_083716.1, read on the forward strand.
TCCATTCTTCTAGATATTCTTTGTTTTATTCAGAATTTTTAACCAGCTATCATCAAGCTGGGTATCTGGCATCATTTTGCTACTGGTGAAACTGCAGAATTACTTTTATTGAACTGTGTATACATTATGCCCTAGCCCACACTGAGGAATGTTGTAAGACATAGAGTTGCAAAACTTACCATTATTATTTTGGAAGTGGTGTAACTGAGGATTTGACTCATGCTTCAGTATCAGTTGACAAAAACAGAAACAACTTTAAGTAGTTAAAATAGAGGAGAGGGAATTTAAAGCAGGACAGTGGTTATGTGGGTGATGGAAGCACTGAGCAACCAAATGAGAGAAGAGGAAAATGAGAAAATAGTGACAGACTAGCTACCACTGCTAAGCTGGAGGGACAAAGCGAGTAGGTGACATTCCTGAATTCAGGGGGTCAGGGTTCCTGGAAGGAGGAAGCGCCACCTGAGCAGTGAGAGCCAGAGACACAGCACCTTCCAGAGGTTCATGTTCGAGAGGTTGGGGAAGAAATACCCTGGCTGCTCCCTTTCTGTCCCCCTCCAATCTCCAGTTAATACTTTCCATTGGCTGAAGCCAGCTGGAAGTCAGCTGGTAGGGGACCCTGGGGGGAAATGGCTTTCATATCAGCCCCCTGCAGCATCGAGCAAAGGAGTAGAGAGGTCAGGAATAGAACTGAAGGCAAACTGGCCCAGGGCTGGTATACTACTCCATGAGGAAGCATAAGTGCAAATTGTACTAAGTCCACAGGATAGGAAATAGGCATGGCCCTTCGTGGCAATTGAGTTGTTTATTTATAATGGGCACTAAAATATGACACCAATCATGATTCTCTCCTTGTGTTGGTTTCTAAAGAATGTAAAGTCAATTTTACGGCTCTCTTTTGGCATTGTGCACAGGAATCTTCTGGAATATATTTTGAGTTGTACTTTACTCCCAGATTTATTTTTTAAAGGTTATTAGTCACTTGACTAGGTGCTACAGCTGTGGGTTAGTAGCACATGTAGTCCTTGGTGGCAATGACTCTGAGAAAGTGGCTACTGTGATTCTTGGTGCCATTCATCCTGACCAATTTGTCCATTGCTCTTATAGTTAAGGCTGTTGAAGGGACAACGTCAGCAATTGTGACCTACTAACTGAGCTTGTCTTAGAATTCTGGATTTCTGACTCTAAAACTTATGCTCTTTCAAACTATGCTGACATCTTAATACTCCTTTCAAAATTGTTTCTTCAATCCTTAGTTTATGTGTTACTTCATCTGAGAAAGTTATTGCCTTACCTCTGTCATAGCATTTAGAACACTGTAATAGGGCATTCAGCTTGCTCCTTCTCTTTCTCTTAGATACTTTGAGGATAGGTGCACTGTTATTTATATCTTTATTTTTACCACCTTCCATAGTGTTTGATACATGCAACATGCTCAGTAGACACTTTGAATGAATGAATGAATAAGGGAATGAATGAGTAAATAAAAGGAGTACTTTGGTTAGGTCAATCCATTTTCCTTATTGATGAGGTAAATAGGATATTTAATACTTTTACAGTTGGCATTTAGTTAAAGACAGATATTACCAAAATTCAAAGTGACCCAAACCATTTGAACAAGTGTAATGTCATGCAAAAAACTGAATTCAATTAAGACTAGTTTTGGGCTGTAAACTTTGCAAAGCAACCAAGTCAAGAAACAGAAGATGGCAATTGCAAGTAAAACACAAGTGTGTCGATCTATAAGTCATAATGATATGCAAAATAAATGAGTCCATGGTACAATGTCCTATGATCAGGCATTAGGAACTTATATTTCCTTAACCAATTTTCTAAATCTGGCACATACATCTTCTTTGGTGAAATTGTACACTGCTTTGAATAATGACATGTAGATGAGTAATAAGACTCTTCATAAGAGTTAAACATAAAGGTAATAAATAGACTAAGTCCACTCAGTGCATAAAATTTCCGAAGGACCAGCTGTATTTTTAGGTACACAGAAGTGTCATAATAGGTAGAATTTACTTTGTGCTTTACTAGACTCCTGGGAGAAATCAGGAGCCTGATTCAGCTCCCGGGGCTACTTGTAAAACTGGAAACATTTGCACCTTAGAAAACACTCAGGATTTTCCTGACCTCACAAAAAAAGGCTGGAAACTTAGTTGCTGAGAAAACTTGATCTCATGATTGAACCATAACTAGATATTTACAAATTTGTGAAAAGTTGACTGTAGTAACACTGGGAAGTGAAATTTCAATCTAGTGTTAAAAGAGCACAGCCTTGTTCACTGGCTTTTTAAGCAATGCAGGACATATGAATATAGGTGAGGCAGTGCTAAGGTCTATATTATTCTCTCTGAATAGAATTGTGTAGACAAAGTATTACACTCTTAAAAATGCTGTAAGTTTTCCATGGTGACATTTCTGGATTGAAGGGGCAGAGAAATACTGCTTTGGACTTTGGTGATTTAAGGACCGGCGGAAAGAGTAGTGACAGTGATGTTTCTCTGTGAAACGCTAGCTGGGCCAGAGAGCTTGACTTCAAGGTAGAGATGGGCTATGCCTGGTAAAGAGCTTTAAGGTATTTATACTATGGGTACATTTACTTTGTGGAGTGTTCCATTGGTATACTGTTTTTGTTTGTATGTCTGAGATCTCAGGACTGTTTTATCATTTAGCTCATTTGTCAATTTATTCATTCCTTCTCATTCTTCCAATAGTCAATTATTAAGTTCTTTTAACTTTTCAGTACTAAAAATAAAATGATAGGATGCTCTAAGTGTTCATGGTGTGGTAAAGGAGGAAGACAACTAAAATAATACGTTGAAATTGCTAAAACAGTGGGTAAAACTGCTTTGAGAGGAAAAAGGAGGAAATGATTAGTAGAGAATTTGAGAAGTAAAGGGAGACTTTGTTAGAAATGATTCTATTTGAGTACAGTCTTACATGATGAGTAGAATTCCTCCAGTTATTTAAAGAAAGCCTTGTAGGCAAGAAGAAATTATTACTGTGTGGTTTAGAAAAATATTCAGTATTTCAGAGTTCGGATCCTTGGTAATTGGCTTTGAGAGCACTGAGTCCTGTAGGCTGATTTTAATGTAAAGCACCTCTAACTCCATAGCAACCATCTCCCCAACCATGTGAAGAAGATCCTCTACGAAGCATGATCTTATATCACTTGCAACTCCTTCAATGGTATGGATGTCTCTTATACTCTATCTTGTGTGACAGTTAGGTCTATACTGGTATTACACTAAATTATAAGTTTCTGCGTTACCTTTTCCCCAACTGTGTCTTGCACAGATGGTGCCTGATACATGGTAGTCTCCTGAGTATGACAGTCTGGCTGTAACTTCATAGGAAGTGCAGAGGATAGGAGTTGGAATACAAAGATCAATGGAATGTTTTTGTGTCCCTGTCTGTGGTTACTTTGGTCTAAAAGGAAAACAAGTAGCCCAATACATACTACTACTACTACTTAGTATGTTATGCAGTCTTATACTTGTCAAAGCACATGGATTAATATAGCAATCATTCTATAGCAAGATTTTCTAAATTTAAATTTGTAAACATTTGTTGATTTCAACTGTTGAACTAACTGGGCAAATTATACTTTCTTAGAAATGCAGAGCTTATATTGGCATCCAAAGATCTATGCAGTTTTAATACCTCTTTACTTACATTTTTGTTTAAAAGAGACAAATTAGTTACAATGATATCAATTGTTGCATTGAATTATTTAGTAAATAAGTAGATTTAACCCATTTGAGTTTTACAGCATTGTATTAGAAAAGGAGGAAAACATAGATGTATATATTTTAATTTCTAGATTCTTTTTTCTAGAAGAGAGAATAGTTTTTTTTTTTTTTTTGGTACCTGTGTGTTATGTAGGAGAATTTCATAAATTATTTTATTAATTCTAGTGGTTTATGGGAACATCTTAGATTATCTAGGTTTAAAATCGTGTTAGCAAAAATAGTTTTGTATTATTTAATTTTCTTTCCTTATTGCTCAAAACTCCAATGTTAAACAATAATGTTGATATCACTATAAGCTTCCTGATTTTAATTAAAATAATTTTAAAGTTTTATTTTTAAAGTGATATTTTCTGTTGATTATGGTAAATAATATTTATCATATTTAAGTTATTTTTGCTTCTTCCTATTTTACAAAATTCATGTGATGACTGCATCTATTAACATGAGTATTAATATCAATATTTTCCTGGGTGGTTAATTTTTTTTTGTTTAACTTTTCCTCCTCTTTTATCTGTTATGCTGGAAACTTATAAGGTTCTTTGTTTTGTGTTTTTTTGGTAACATTTGGAGTTCAGTAATATAGCAAGAATATACCTAATGTTATGATTTTTCTCATTATTTATGCCTCCATTGCTGATCATTTTAATCTAGAGACCTCATTATTTTTAAGCAAGTGAGATTTTCTGTGTTTACTTATTGCCTCCTATATGCATGCTTCCATAGATTTGCAAATCGTATGCTTCCATAACAGCAGGGTGGCTGAATATAGTGGAATAGACTGTTAAAAAGCAGTACAATAAATAAACTACAATGGTTTGGTGATTAATTTTATGTGTCAGTTTGTCTGGGCTAAAGGATGCCCAGATAGCTGGTAAAACATTATTTCTGAATTTTCTGAGAGTGGTTCTGGAAGAGATTATTATTTGAATTGGTAGACTGAGGAAAGAAGATTGCCTTTATCCATGCAGGTGGGCATCATCCAACCCAGTGAGGGCCTGAATAGAACAAAAACATTGGAAGAAGGATGAATTTGATCTCTCTGCTTGACAGGGATATCAATCTTCTCTTGCCTTCAGACATCAGTGCTTCTGGTTCTTGGACCTTCAGAATTGGACAGGGACTTACACCATCAGCTCCCCTGGGTCTCAGACTTCCCTTCTTAGATTGAATTCCACCACTGGCTTTCCTGGTTCTCCAGCTTGTAGATGACAGATAGTGAGACTCCATGAGCCAATCACATGAGTCAATTCCTGTAATAAATCTTCTCTTAAATATATCTTTCTATATTTTATTGGATCTGTCCTCTGGAGAACCCTGACAATACAAATGGTATACAATGGTATGAATGAATTCTAACAATATAAACCTGAGCAATTTAAACATAATACAGTTGAAATGAAAATAAGTTTTTATTAATGATAAAGATGAGGTAAAACTATATGAAAATAAAAGAAGGGGAATGACAAACACAAGCTTCAGAAGGAGCTTGGGAGAGGGGAGAGAGGGAATAGAATGAGGGAAGACCCATAAATAGATACGAATGATTGGTGAATCCTACTTTTTGCATTGTGTATGGTGGACTCTTAGTTGCTTATTATACTACTCAAAAAGGATGAATTAATAAATACAGAGGGCCATGTATGGACCAGTTATGAAAGTGTTACATGCCAAGGTCTATGTGTGATCACATTCTGTATACCATGGTGTGGAACAAAGAGTGCTGTTTGTTTTAATAGACTGTTATTTTTCTAGGGACCAGTTCTTTCTTCTCTGTTTTGAGCCCATCTTAGGAGTAAGCTATTACTTTTCTCCTTTGTTTAGGACTCAAGTCTAGCTGCTGGCATAGCATATATTGGGGTGATCCCTAGAGTGGTGAATGGTGCATTTGCTCTGCTCCTTTGGGTCTTTGATTTAGCAACAGGCAGATTTAGAGTTCCTGTTGAGGTCCCAGAAGGAAAACATCTCTGCTCACCAACCTCCGTGTAGACTCCTAGACTTAGTTGTGTAGAGAACCTTGTAGCTCTTCTTCCAAACTCTGAAGGCCAGCCAGACTAGAAACATCAATGAGACATATGGCACCGTTCCCCAACTCTGAGGAGCTCTGTAGACAGAACTCTTCCCAGGATCTGTCTCAGCCTAATCTAAACCATCAGTCTTTTCATCCCCAGGCCCCAGGCTCTATCTGCCTGGACAGATATAAGTCATGTCCCAAGGATCTTCATCAGGACCAAAGGAGACTTGAAGGCTCAGTTGCCTCCTGTAATTAATTCCTCCCTTTTGGCCACAGCAGCCTCTTGGCTCATAGGAGGTAGATGTGTTGGACCTGAGAGTGAAGGGGAGCCAGGAGATTTAAAAATTGCTATTTACCCAGAAATGTCTAACCTCTGAAATAATTTCTTTAGCTTGGCTACTGTTTTTATTTTCATAGGATTACCAGCTCAAAATTTCAGAAATTTTCTACTTTACCTCTCTATCTATCCATTCACTCATTCATTAATCATCTGTATTCTCCTTCATTTGATAGACTTGAATATTTTTCAATTTAGACTTTGCAAAATAAAGGAAAGAAATATCTCCAAGAATAGCAAGTAAAGTTTTAACATTTATAGCTGGCAGAGCAGGTTTGAGAATAACCTAACTTTGTGAATGACTACAAAGGGTGTTAATTAAGTAGCAGATGTTTTATCACCTATGTCTGTTTGAAAAAAAATGTAGCACAGATGTAGGAAGCTTAAGTACATCTATAGTTTGTATAACAAAACTCTATATTCATTGGATTCCATCTGCCACACTAACCTCAAACCACACTTAGTGCCAGCCAATTAACACCTTGATTGAGCTATAGACCACCTGCAGCTTCAGCAATGTAATGAATTCACTCACTCCCACATAAAAACTCATTGTAATGTCTAGATTAAAGCAGCATAGTGAAAAAGGGAAAAATTTCACACGTCAGTTTTGACATGTAACAGGTGCGTGTGCACACACACACACAGAGGCATGCAGGGTAGTTGTCTCATCTCTGCTTCTCCCTTCATTTCTTCATTCTCTCAGTCATAGGATATTTGGTCGAGGGCCTTGCAGGCTCATAAACACACAAACGGCAATCAGAAAAGAACATTATATCCTATTCCCTCAACTCAAATTTGAAAAATCTCAGGCAAGTACTCAGATTTGCTTAGCTCAGGTCAGATGCTGTTCTGAACAGGACTGGATACCCTGGTTGATCCAGTTGAGGTTAGTTGCCTAATCCTGTGGCCACAAAAACAAGAGTCCATCATAACCACATGAGAGGAACAGATGAATAAAGTATTTTGGGGGTTGGAAAAAAAATAACCTAAATGAAAATGTAGGACAATTGATGCATGTATGTGTTGTTAGATATACAATATAAATTCTTTATTGTCACGTTTTAAAATAAAATCTGCATTGCTCACTTATAAATTGTAAAGTAGATTTTCCTTTCATACTAGGAACAAAATCAGAGAAAACTAAGGTACCAGTTAAATTATTTTTAAGCAGAAAAATGACATTTTGAACAGTGAGTGTCATGACACCTTACCTAATGGCAACTTGCAGGATTGATCAGAGAGGAGCGAGCTGGAAAAATAAGACACTATCACTATCGTGGTTATCCGGATGCAATGTTATAAAGGGAGTAGAGTTAGAGGATGAGGATAGTTTTGTGTTTCTACAGGAAGTTTCACAATGAGGGGTAGATAGGTGATGACTAGTCTATTCATTCTGCCTTGTTGGTTGCAATAGTTATGAATGGATATTTTTTTCTCAACTCATCATGAAAAATCATGCAGAATTCTGGAAGATGGGAAATATAAAAACAGCAAAATAAACTAGGGTAAAATAGATTTGATTTTGCACAGCTCATTTTATTAAGAAGATCATTGCAGAGTTAGTTATTCATCCAGTTATTCAGGACTCAACATCAGAGAACATTCTTAATAAAAGGGCCCAGACACTGTCATGACGTTAAGTATTATCATTCCGTACCGATCCATCTGTAAAAAGGAAGAAAAGGAAGTTCCTGACTTTTATTATATTCTATTCTCAAGGAGAAGAAAGGCAGTTTTTAATTTATTTCATGTCTAATAAAAACTAGCTTAAAAATCCTTTACTTACCATGAAATCGTGTTTGGATAAATGTAAAAGACCAATAAATATTCCCTGAAAGGTAATGGAATAAAGAATTTGTAACAGAGGTTTGACTGTATGCAATTTGTGGAGCTGATTAATCTCTGTTAGTTGGGAAGGGAAGATGGATGTAAATTGAGGGAGAGCAAAGACAAGATGGAACCCATGGGCAGGTGTTGGAACCCATAAGAATGGACTGAACATGTGTTCGTTCTCATTGCCCCCAGCCTTGATGTTATAGATGTCCTGCAAGAGAAGCTGGCACCGTTTGTCTCAGAGCTAAACACACACCTGGCTCAGAAATTGGAGAAGAATCCAAGGGAAGGTGGATCAATAGTGTGCTTGGGGGCTATTCATGCCAAAGAGATGAACAGGCAGATCGATGACAATGTGTATGAGCTACAAAAGCACCTGGGGCCCTGCCCTGACATACTGAGGGTCACAATTCATATGTCTACTGCTTTACTTCTGTCCTCAAAATCTTATGGGAAAATATACCTCTTGCAGTCTGCCTTAACTGGAAATATACAGAGAAGGGAATTCTGGGAAACATAGTTCAACCTGGCCCAGTTGACACGTTATAAAGTCACTACAGTTTACTGTTTTCAACCTGAAAGCTTAGGTTGAAAACAGTAAACTGTTTTTAGCCATATTTAATCTATAAGTAAATAAAGTCATGCTGTCGTTTAATATGAAAATATAACAATTATCTTGCCTTATAAACAAATATACACTCATTTTTTTCTCACAAGCAGCATGCAAAGTTCCATTTTTAAAAAGTGTCTTTTCTTCTTTTTGCTGATTCACACTCCCCCTTTGATATCCTATAACTTAAATAGTGAGACATATTTTGTTAACTATTAACACATTGTATGTTACATGATAGGTGAGTGGGAAGCAGATAAAACAGTATTTGTTATATTTGCTTTAAATACATATATATGTATTTATGCATGCATGCACATACATGACATTTGTTTGTATCAAAATAAGGAAGGAAAACTCAACAATTATAGCCTTAATTTCTGCAGTTTGTCATGTGATTGTAGCAGATACTTCCACTTACCTTCTTCCACTATCTATTACATTTTCTCAGTTGTCCCTTGCAAGATATCTGCCTCAGGTGAGCCCATTACAGGTTCTTCAGGAATGGGAAGACTAGATTTCTAAGGTAGGAGTAGAAAGCATGCCTTAATTGGCAAAGCACTCTTGAGAGAATTTAGGAGTTCGGTGTCCCAATTTTATCTAAGTTTGCCAGTATGTTCTCATCCTAATTTTCAGGGTCCCATTCCTTTCCAAGTGCCCTAATTTTATCAAAAATGATCATGTGAGTTTGGGAAATCAATTTTCATTGTAATTCAGCCATTGTGATTAGGTTTTGGATTTGGTTTCAGATCTATCAGACCTGAGGTTACAGGCGATAAGGACTTCTTTTAGGGTAGGCTTGAAAGTTATTAGGCCCCTTATGTGGACTTCAGCTAGGAATGTAAAGCCCTGAAATCATTTCCTTTGATATTTACCAAGTACTGTATCAATTAGATCAGAATCACTCAAAAGTTGCATGTGCATGCACATTTGTTACAATTTGTTACAAGGATTTGACCATATGCATTATGGAAGCTGGTTACAACAGCCTGTGTAAGCCTATTGATTTTGCATCTGATGCTGGAGCTTGAAGTGTGTAGGGCAGGCAGTTAGGAAGGAAAAAGAAGAAGGGTATAAAATGAGAGAGACCAAAGGCAAGCTGAAACCCACACGTGTGAGCTGGAGCCCATGAGGACAGTCTGGAGCATGTGTCAGTTCTCAATGTCCCCAGCCCACCAGAGAAACTGGTACTTCCTTCTTGAAGGTAAGCAGAAACCTGTCCCAAGGATTTGAGATGCTGAAGGAAGATCCAGGGGATGGTGGAGAAGTCATACTCCCAGCTGCTGCCCTATGCCAATCAGTGGAGTCAGCAGGTGAATGAGAACAGGTGTGAGCTACAGAAGCACCTCGAGTCTGCTGCAGCCTCCTTCTGAGCATAAGAAATATGGCTGCTGCTTCACCTGTTTGCTCCGAATCACAAGTCAAAATTGTCTCTTGTGGCCCACCCTAATCTGAAGCAGAGAGGGAAGGAAATTCCAGAAAATGTAATTTAGTTTAAGCAAGTCCACACATTACTAAGCCACCACAAGGTATCTTTAGGCTGTCTCTATATTGTTTGTGTACTGTGTGTATAAAATTAATAAATATTTCTACGTTTGGTGTAGAAAATTAATTTTTATCAAGATTAATTTCTTATCAGGTCAAACGTAGAAATACTTGTAAGTTTTGCTTGTCATTGGCTGTTTGAAATATTAAACCTATGACTTTAATCACTTTTCGTCATTGCTCTAAGCTCTTGAATTGGCATTTGAGTTTCCTTTCCTCTTCCCTATTTTATCACACCCTCCCTCTATACACAGATAGTAATTACTTTTGAAGATATAATTCAATTTAGGTAATTTGTGGTAATATTTAAATTTTTCATTCTACTTTACACAGACCAATCCTTTTTTATGATTTTAAGCCTTAAGCATAGCCTTGGTGTTTTATGAATTGCTATTTATTGAGCGAAACATACCTTTAAGAAGAAAATGTACATAGTGGCAAATTCTAAGATTTATCCAACTGTCAAAGTTATACAAAAAAAAGTACAGTAACTTTGTACTCCAAAATAGACCCAATTTTTCAAATTGGCAACCAGTGTATTTGTTTTCTTTCTTTGGAGAAAATAAAAGATAATCCCTTCTAATTTCTGTCATATGAAGTGTATTCTCTATGTTTTGCATTCATTTCCTTGATATATTCTATGAATAAAATATACAGTTCTAATGTAGTTACCACTTCTTTTCCATGCAATAATTAAATGTGTACTTGATATTAAATGTGCTAAAGTCTGACTTAAATGAATCTTACATTTTTATAATATTCATTTTAATAGACAATTTGAAACGGGATGTGAGAAAAATGAAATTTCTCATTTTGTAAATATAGAAATTAGTATACTTCATAGTAGATAATGGAAGATTTTTTTCATTTTTTAATTTAAGTACAGTTGATGTACATTATTACCTAAGTTACAGGTGTACAACATGTTGATTCACAATTTTTAAAGGTTATATTTCATTTATTGTTACTATAAAGTACTGGCTATATTCCCTGTGTTGTACGATATATTCTTGTAGCTTATTTATTTTATACATAATAGTTCTTACTTTTTTAATCCCCTACCGCCATCTTGCCCCTCCCCCTTCCCTCTCCACACTTACCACTAGTTTTTTCTCTATTTGTGAGTCTGTTTCTTTTTTTGTTATAGATACTAGTTTGTTTACATTTTTAGATACCACATATAAGTGATAACATACATTATTTGTCTGTTGCTGTCTGACTTATTTTGCTTAGCACATAATACCCTCCAAGTCCATCCACATTGTTGCAAATGGCAAATTTCCATTCTTTTTTTATGGCTGAGTAGTATTTCATATATATAGATAGATATCTATATCTATATGATCTATCTATCTATATCTATATTTTAGATATATATCTCCTATATCCATTCTTCTGTTAATGGACACTTAGGTTGTTTCCATGTCTTAGCAATTGTAAATAATGCTGCTGTGAACACTAGGGTGCATGTACCTTTTTGAATTAGTGTTTTTGTTTTTTTTGGATATATACTTAAGAATGGAATTGCTGGGTCATATGGTAGTTCTATTTTTAGTTTTTTGAGAAACCTCTGTACTGTTTTACACAGTGGCTGCACCAATTTACATTCCCACCAAAGGTGTACAAGGAGGGTTTCCTTTTCTCCACATCCTCACCAACATTTGTTATTTGTGTTCTTTTTGGTGATAACTGATAATGGCAGATTTGTAGTTAAATTAGAATGTCTGCTTCATATTCTATGCATATCTGTGATAATCAATATTAAATCAACAACTTGAGTAATATAAACCTCCAAAATTGATTTAATGCATATATTCACTTATTCAGATATCACTAGCCTGAATCTTATATTATGGAGAACCTAACCAAAACTCAGTATGTCAACATAAAGGACTCTGAATGTCTAAATAACATATTTCAAAACCCATTGAATAATAAAACCCATTGAATCATTCTCAAGAGAATCACTCAGGTAACCTGCAAATCTAATGGACACTTACATGTCTGTTTTTCTAATGTTAGCAAATTAGAAGTTACAATGTAAAGACAGAGGAGGCTTTAAAAACAAATCTTCTTATAAGTGGCACCACTATATTTATCATATTATATTTGATGAAGGGCAAAAAAAAAGAGTAACAAAATCATTGAAAATAAGAACTTTAACAGTTATGGGTAATTTAGTTTAAAGAGAAAATAAACAAGGACACAGGGAATGAAAGTGAGGAGCATAGTAGAGTAAAATATTTAATGGTCATAGTGGTGACCCTGAGTCATTACAAAACACACAATGAACATTAAATTCCGATTTAAAAAACCTTGAACAACAGATGAATGGATAAATAAGATGGATAATACATATACAATGAAATATTACTCAGCCATTAAAAAGAATGAAGTAATGCCATTTACAGCAACATGGATGGACCTGGAGATTATCATCCTAAGTGAAGTAAGTCAGACAGAGAAAGGCAAATATCATATGATATTGCTTATATATGGAATGTGAAAAAAATGATACAAATGAACTTATTTACAAAATAGAAATAGACCAACAGACATAGAAAGCAAACTTATGGTTACCAGGAGGGAAGGGGGAGGGGGAGGGATAGATTGGGAGTTTGGGATTGACATGTACAAACTGTTTTAAAATAATTTTAATATGCTAAATAGGTGAAAAGCTACATAAATTTACCATAGAACTAGAGCTTTAAAACATCAAATGGAAATACTATAACTAAAAATAATAATAACTGAAATTTAAAATTCAGTAGATTAGCTTAAGAGAAAATTGGATGAAGCAAAAGGAAAGCTAAACGAACTGGAACAGAGGTCAACAGAAAAAATTCAGACTAAAGCACAATGATTAAAAATGATAGACAGTACCCCTTTCTAAATAAAAGAATATAAGACATCTAGGGCATATGTTGAAGGTCTAACATATGTGCAATTGGAGCTCCCAAGAAGAGAAGAAATAAAAAATGAGGCAGAAACAGGACTTGAAGATTCCAACCCCAGAGAGTCCAAAACTGGCAAAATACATTTAATATAACAATATATAATAAATACAGTAATGTTATATAACATCACACAATAAAAGTTACATGTAGCATACAGTATGAATGTAATATATAATGTACATTACATGTTATATGTGTGTATATATGTATATATATGTACACACATATCTATATCACTGTCACACACAAATATATATATATATACATATATGTACGTATATGTATGTATTGCTGTCAGCATAATGCAGACACATGTTCCTGATGTCATCTATAACTATATAAAATGTATTGTTGTTGAAAGGGTGAGATAAGATCTGAGTTCATAATCCAGATCCATGATTTCCCAGATGTATTATTTTAATTCATTTATTTATATTCTCTAGTCCTAAACATTTTAGTATTTTAAGGAATACCTTGTCTAATGTAATGTAATACAATGTAATGTAATATAATATATAATAATCCCAAAGTTTGGTTGATACACAGAAAATAATAAATACAATAATGAGCACAGAAATAACTACTATTACTTGAAACTGTTCAGGTTGGATATCAGGGGCAAGAAGAAAAATAAAATGATTTATCTTGAAACCTTGGTCTCTAGCTCTAGAATATATATACCTAAAAACGAAACAAATTTTAGCTGCTCAGATTGCAATATCTGCATTCAAAGTACTCCACAATTGTACCTAGTAACACTGGGTGCGAACTAGCTTCACGTGTGTGTAACTCAGTGCTATGCTGGTGTGGTATGGGATGCTGTTGGGAGTTAGGACAGTGGCTACCCTTTCAGGGTCAGTAATTTAAAGTGGGGCTTTGGGATGATGGTAACATTCTGTTTCCTTGATCCAGACCTGGGGCTGGCACATAAGTCTTTTCAGTTTTGGAATGAGTCTTACCTCAAAATCAATTTCTTATTGACTCCCCTTTGTTGATCAAATCCCATCAGCTGCTTCATGAAAGTATACATTAAATTAAAATTTAAGTGCACCTAATATTTACATATGTAAAATAAGTGGAAAGAACTTTGATCTGAGCCAAGTTCCAATTTCAGAAATGAAAAAGAAATTGATTTAGTTGATGTCAGCTTTATGTTAAAAAATACAAAAACCACTAGTTTGAGGCTCTTCTGGAATTTCCTGGGCATCTCCGTAAACTATTTCTGGTAGTTTTTGAAATGAAATGTGGTTATGAGGCAGTATTTTGGGCTATGTAATCCTTTATTTCTAATTGCTAGTCATCCTCATTCCAGATAAAATATCTTGGATGATTGTAAACTTTCTTTTCCATCCTAATATGCTACCATAGACTAAAGTGAATATATTTAGGAAAATACCCTTCTTTCAAAAGCATGTCCTGCTATTATTTTATGAAAATATTAATTGTTTTGGTCTATGCCATTTTTATTATGACTAGAATCACTGATTGGACAGATTTGCACAGTACTGTACCTCAATGATTGTGGGTCAGGCTTTGCAGTGTGTTTGTGTTCACCCGTGTTCACATATGCCATTTTGATTTTGTTTGCCCAGAGGGCAAAGAAAGACCTGTGGCTTTCCTCACTGACAGGAGTGCCTATGTGGATTACCCACAGGAGCTGGTTTGGATACAGTTCATTTACAACTAAGTAATACATTCTTTATTTAACAATATAAATGTTCTATGATTTGAAGAATCTCAATACCTTATATGATTCAAAATTGACAGTTTAATTTCAGGAATTTGTATTTTAAATGTTACGTGTTAGACTCTATGACATAAATCACAGCAAGATCCTTTATGACCCATCTCCTAGAGAAATGGGAAGAAAAACAAAAATAAACAAATGGGACCTAATGAAACTTCAAAGCTTTTGCACAGCAAAGGAAACCATAAACAAGACGAAAAGACAACCCTCAGAATGGGAGAAAATATTTGCAAAGGAAGCAACTGACAAAGGATTAATCTCCAAAATTTACAAGCAGTTCATGCAGCTCAATATCAAAAAAACAAACAACCCAATCCAAAAATGGGCAGAAGACCTAAATAGACCTTTCTCCAAAGAAGATATACAGATTGCCAACAAACACATGAAAGAATGCTCAACATCATTAATCATTAGAGAAATGCAAATCAAAACTACAATGAGAGCATAGTGGAGAAGAAGATGGCGGAAGAGTAAGACGCGGAGATCACCTTCCTTTCCACAGATACATTAGAAATACATCTACACGTGGAACTGCTCCTACAGAACACCCACTGAACGCTGGCAGAAAACGTCAGACCTCCCAAAAGGCAAGAAACTCCCCACGTACTTGGGTAGGACAAAAGAAAAAAGAAATAACAGAGACAAAAGAATAGGGACGGGACCTGCACCTGTGGGAGGGAGCCGTGAAGGAGGAAAGGTTTCCACATACTAGGAAGCCCCTTCGCGGGCAGAGACTGCGGGTGGCATAGGGGGGAAGCTTTGGAGCCACGGAGGAGAGCACAGCCACAGGGGTGCGGAGGGCAAAGCGGAGAGACTCCCGCACAGAGGCTCGGCGCCGAGCAGCACTCACCAGCCCGAGACCCTTGTCTGCTCACCCGCCGGGGCGGGCGGGGGCTGGGAGCTGAGGCTCGGGCTTCGGTCGGATTGCAGGGAGAGGACTGGGGTTGACGGCGTGAACACAGCCTGAAGGGGTTAGCGCACCACAACTGGCTGGGAGGGAGTCCGGGAAAAAGTCTGCAGCTGCCGAAGAGGCAAGAGACTTTTTCTTGCCTCTTTGTTTCGCGGCGCGCAAGGAGAGGGGATTCAGAGCGCCGCCTAAACGAGCTCCAGAGACGGGCGCGAGCCGCGGCGAACAGCGCGGACCCCAGAGACGGCATGAGACGCTAAGGCTGCTGCTGCCGCCACCAAAAAGCCTGTGTGCGAGCACAGGTCACTCTCCACACCGCCCCTCCCGGGAGCCGGTGCAGCCCGCCACGGCCAGGCTCCCGTGATCCGGGGACAACTTCCCCAGGAGAAAGCACGGCGCGCCTCGGGCTGGTGCAACGTCACGCCGGCCTCTGCCGCCGCAGGCTCGCCCCGCATCCGTATCCCTCCCACCCCGGCCTGAGTGAGCCAGAGCCCCCGAAGCAGCTGCTCCTTTAACCCCGTTCTGTCTGGGCGGGGAACAGAGGCCCTCAGGCGACCTACACGCAGAGGCGGCTCCAAATCCAAAGCTGAACCCCGGGAGCTGTGCGAACAAAGAAGAGAAAGGGAAATCTCTCCCAGCAGCCTCAGGAGCAGTGGATTAAAACTCCACAAACAACTTGATGTGCCTGCATCTGTTGAATACCTGAATAGACAACGAATCATCCCAAATTCAGGAGGTGGACTTAGGGAGCAGGATATATTAATTTTTCCCCTTTTCCTTTTTTTGTGAGTGTATATGTATATGCTTCTGGGTGAGATTGTGTCTGTATAGCTTTGCTTTATAATAGCTTTATTTTACTTCACTATATTTTATCCTCTTTCTTTCTTTCTTTCTATTTTTTCTCCCTTTTACTCTGAGCCGTGTGGATGAAAGGCTCTTGGTGCTCCAGCCAGGCATCAGGGCTGTGCCTCTGAGGTGGGAGAGCCAACTTCAGGACACTGGTCCACAAGAGACCTCCCAGCTCCACGTAATACCAAACGGCAAAAATCTCTCAGAGATCTCCATCTCAACATCAAGACCCAGCTTCACTCAACGACCAGCAAGCTACAGTGCTGGATACCCTATGCCAAACAACTAGCAAAACAGGAACACAGCCCCATCCATTAGCAGAGAGGCTGCCTAAAATCATAATAAGGCCACAGACACCCCAAAATACACCACCAGACGTGGACGTGCCCACCAGAAAGACAAGATCCAGCCTCATCCACCAGAACACAGGCACTAGGCCCCTCCACCAGGAAGCCTACACAACCCACTGAACCAACCTTAGCCACTGGAGACAGATACCAAAAACAACGGGAACTACGAACCTGCAGCCTGTGAAAAGGAGACCCCAAACACAGTAAGATAAGGAAAATGAGATGACAGAAAAACACACAGCAGATGAAGAAGCAGGGTCAAAACACACCAGACCTAACAAATGAAGAGGAAATAGGTAGTCTACCTGAAAAAGAATTCAGAATAATGATAGTAAGGATGATCCAAAATCTTGGAAATAGAATAGACAAAATGCAAGAAACATTTAACAAGGACGTAGAAGAACTGAAGAGGAACCAAGCAATGATGAAAAACACAATAAATGAAATTAAAAATACTCTAGATGGGATCAATAGCAGAATAACTGAGGCAGAAGAACGGATAAGTGACCTGGAAGATAAAATGGTGGAAATAACTACTGCAGAGCAGGATAAAGAAAAAAGAATGAAAAGAACTGAGGACAGTCTCAGAGACCTCTGGGACAACATTAAACGCACCAACATTCGAATTATAGGGGTCGCAGAAGAAGAAGAGAAAAAGAAAGGGACTGAGAAAATATTTGAAGAGATTAGAGTTGAAAACTTCCCTAATATGGGAAAGGAAATAGTTAATCAAATCCTGGAAGCACAGAGAGTCCCATACAGGATAAATCCAAGGAGAAATACGTCAAGACACATCTTAATCAAACTGTCAAAAATTAAATATAAAGAAAACATATTAAAAGCAGCAAGGGAAAAACAACAAATAACACACAAGGGAATCCCCATCAGGTTAACAGCTGATCTTTCAGCAGAAACTCTGCAAGCCAGAAGGGAGTGGCAGGATATACTTAAAGTGATGAAGGAGAAAAACCTACAACCAAGATTACTCTACCCAGCAAGGATCTCATTCAGATTTGATGGAGAAATTAAAACCTTTACAGACAAGTGAAAGCTAAGGGAGTTCAGCACCACCAAACCAGCTTTACAACAAATGCTGAAGGAACTTCTCTAGGCAAGAAACACAAGAGAAGGAAAAGACCTACACTAACAAACCCAAAACATTTAAGAAAATGGGAATAGGAACATACATATCGATAATTACCTTAAATGTAAATGGATTAAATGCTCCCACCAAAAGACACAAACTGGCTGAATGGATACAAAAACAAGACCCATATATATGCTGTCTACAAGAGACCCACTTCAGACCTAGAGACACATACAGACTGAAAGTGAGGGGATGGAAAAAGATATTCCATGCAAATGGAAATCAAAAGAAAGCTGGAGTAGCAATTCTCATATCAGACAAAATAGACTTTAAAATAAAGACTATTACAAGAGACAAAGAAGGACACTATATAATGATCAAGGGATCGATCCAAGAGGAAGGTATAACAATTGTAAATATTTATGCACCCAACATAGGAGCACCTCAATACATAAGGCAAATACTAACAGCCATAAAAGGGGAAATCGACAGTAACACAATCATAGTAGGGGACTTTAACACCCCACTTTCACCAATGGACCGATCATCCAAAATGAAAATAAATAAGGAAACACAAGCTTTAAATGATACATTAAACAAGATGGACTTAATTGATATTTATAGGACATTCCACCCAAAAACAACAGAATACACATTTTTCTCAAGTGCTCATGGAACATTCTCCAGGATAGATCATATCTTGGGCCACAAATCAAGCCTTGGTAAATTTTAAAAAATTGAAATCGTATCAAGTATCTTTTCCGACCACAACGCTATGAGACTAGATATCAATTACAGGAAAAGATCTGTAAAAAATACAAACACATGGAGGCTACACAATACACTACTTAATAACGAAGTGATCACTGAAGAAATCAAAGGGGAAATCAAAAAATACCTAGAAACAAATGACAATGGAGACACGACGACCCAAAACCTATGGGACGCAGCAAAAGCAGTGCTAAGAGGGAAGTTTATAGCAATACAAGCCTACCTCAAGAAACAGGAAACATCTCGAATAAACAAGCTAACCTTGTACCTGAAGCAATTAGAGAAAGAAGAACAAAAAAACCCCAAAGCTAGCAGAAGGAAAGAAATCATAAAGATCAGGTCAGAAATAAATGAAAAAGAAATGAAGGAAACAATAGCAAAAATCAATGAAACTAAAAGCTGGTTCTTTGAGAAGATAAACAAAATTGATAAACCATTAGCCAGACTCATCAAGAGAAAAAGGGAGAAGACTCAAATCAATAGAATTAGAAATGAAAAAGGAGAAGTAACCACTGACACTGCAGAAACACAAACGATCATGAGAGATTACTACAAGCAACTCTATGCCAATAAAATGGACAACCTGGAAGAAATGGACAGATTCTTAGAAATGCACAACCTGCCGAGACTGAACCAGGAAGAAATAGAAAATATGAACAGACCAATCACAAGCACTGAAATTGAAACTGTGATTAAAAATCTTCCAACACACAAAAGCCCAGGACCAGGTGGCTTCACAGGCGAATTCTATCAAACATTTAGAGAAGAGCTAACACCTATCCTTCTCAAACTCTTCCAAAATATTGCAGAGGGAGGAACACTCCCAAACTCATTCTACGAGGCCACCATCACCCTGATACCAAAAGCAGACAATGATGTCACAAAGAAAGAAAACTACAGGCCAATATCACTGATGAACATAGATGCAAAAATCCTCAACAAAATACTAGCAAACAGAATCCAACAGCACATTAAAAGATCATACACCATGGTCAAGTGGGGTTTATTCCAGGAATGCAAGGATTCTTCAATATACGCAAATCTATCAACGTGATACATCATATTAACAAATTGAAGGAGAAAAACCATATGATCTTCTCAATAGATGCAGAGAAAGCTTTCGACAAAATTCAACACCCATTTATGATCAAAGTCCTGCAGAAAGTAGGCATAGAGGGAACTTTCCTCAACATAATAAAGGCCATATATGACAAACCCACAGCCAACATTGTCCTCAATGGTTTAAAACTGAAACCATTTCCACTAAGATCAGGAACAAGACAAGGTTGCCCACTCTCACCACTATTATTCAACATAGTTTTGGAAGTGTTAGCCAAAGCAATCAGAGAAGAAAAAGAAATAAAAGGAATCCAAATCGGAAAAGAAGAAGTAAAGCTGTCACTGTTTGCAGATGACATGATAATATACATAGAGAATCCTAAAGATGCTACCAGAAAACTACTAGAGCTAATCAATGAATTTGGTAAAGTAGCAGGATACAAAATTAATGCACAGAAATCTCTTGCATTCCTATATACTAATGATGAAAAATCTGAAAGTGAAATTAAGAAAACACTCCCGTTTACCATTGCAACAAAAAGAATAAAATATCTAGGAATAAACCTACCTAAGGAGACACAAGACCTGTATGCAGAAAATTATAGGACACTGATGAAAGAAATTAAAGATGATACAAATAGATGGAGAGATATACCATGTTCTTGGATTGGAAGAATCAACATTGTGAAAATGACTCTGCTACCCAAAGCAATCTACAGATTCAATGCAATCCCTATCAAACTACCACTGGCATTTTTCACAGAACTAGAACAAAAAATTTCACAATTTGTATGGAAACACAAAAGACCCTGAATAGCCAAACCAATCTTGAGACAGAAAAACAGAGCTGGCGGAATCAGGCTCCCTGACTTCAGACTATATTACAAAGCTACAGTAATCAAGACAGTTTGGTACTGGCACAAAAACAGAAATATAGATCAATGGAACAGGATAGAAAGCCCAGAGATAAGCCCACGCACGTATGGTCACCTTATCTTTGATAAAGGAGGCAAGCATATACAGTGGAGAAAAGACAGCCTCTTCAATAAGTGGTGCTGGGAAAATTGGACAGGTATATGTAAAAGTATGAAATTAGAACACTCCCTGACACCATACACAAAAATAAACTCAAAATGGATTAAAGACCTAAGTGTAAAGCCAGACACTATCAAACTCTTAGAGGAAAACATAGGCAGAACACTCTATGACATAAATCACAGCAAGATCCTTTTTGACCCAGCTCCTAGAGAAATGGAAATAAAAACACAAATAAACAAATGGGACCTAATGAAACTTAAAAGCTTTTGCACCGCAAAGGAAACCATAAACAAGACCAAAAGACAACCCTCAGAATGGGAGAAAATATTTGCAAATGAAGCAACTGACAAAGGACTAATCTCCAAGATTTACAAGCAGCTCATGCAGCTCAATAACAAAAAAACAAACAACCCAATCCAAAAATGGGCAGAAGACCTAAATAGACATTTCTCCAAAGAAGATATACAGATTGCCAACAAACACATGAAAGAATGCTCAACATCATTAATCATTGGAGAAATGCAAATCAAGACTACAATGAGATATCATCTCACACCGGTCAGAATGGCCATCATCAAAAAATCTAGAAACAATAAATGCTGGAGAGGGTGTGGAGAAAAGCGAACACTCTTGCACTGTTGGTGGGAATGTAAATTGATATAGCCACTATGGAGAACAGTATGGAGGTTCCTTAAAAAACTAAAAATAGAACTACCATACGACCCAGCAATCCCACTACTGGGCATATACCCTGAGAAAATCATAATTCAAAAAGAGTCATGTACTACAATGTTCATTGCAGCTCTATTTACAATAGCCAGAACATGGAAGCAACCTCAGTGTCCATCAACAGATGAATGGATAAAGAAGATGTGGCACATATATACAATGGAATATTACTCAGCCATAAAAAGAAACGAAATTGAGTTATTTGTAGTGAGGTGGGTGGACCTAGAGACTGTCATACAGAGTGAAGTAAGTCAGAAAGAGAAAAACAAATACCGTATGCTAACACATATATATGGAATCAAAAAAACAACCAAAAAAAAATGGTCATGAAGAACCTAGGGGCAAGACGGGAATAAAGACGCAGACTTACTAGAGAATGGACTTGAGGACACGGGGAGGGGGAAGGGTAAGCTGGGACAAAGTGAGAGAGTGGCATGGACATATATACACTCCCAAATGTAAAATAGATAGCTAGTGGGAAGCAGCCACATAGCACAGGGAGATGAGCTCAGTGCTTTGTGACCACCTAGAGGGGTGGGATAGGGAGGGTGGGAGGGAGGGAGATGCAAGAGGGAAGAGATATGGGGATATATGTATATGTATAACTGATTCACTTTGTTATACAGCAGAAACTAACACACCATTGTAAAGCAATTATACTCCAATAAAGATGTTTAAAAAAATGTTATATGTTAGAAAGAAGTTTGAATAGTCCGTGGAGAATCTCTGAATTCTCAAAAAGTGTCTGTTCCATATAAAACAGAATAAGTAGCAGATGCTGTTTTAAATTAAATTTAAATAAGACCTTTCCCATACCTGTCTGGACGGTTTCCCACAGATCTTGACATCACCGGAGTGAAAATATTCTCCAACTCCTTCTTCATTTCATTGAAATTCCCAAGTACTTGACAGGATAAAATTCTTTCTTTTTGTTTCTTTAAGTATTTTGATGACCTATGCATTTTCTTTTCATTTTTACCAAGGCTGAAACAGAGTTTCTTAAGTTTTCCATTTCTATATCATGTTTTCTCCATAGTAATACATTGACTCTATAAGTGATAAGTACAAGTACACTACTGAGTATATTATGTAACTAGTTGTATTTGTAAATATACACAAACACGTATTTTTAAAACAACATTTTAAAATCCTAACAATATCGAGGTTTTTTTTAAAATTGTGAACTCCAGAATCATAGGTCAAAGATTCAAGTATCAGTTTAGCCTCTTATGAGTGGTGGACTTGATCAAGTTACTTAATTTCCCTCTTACTTAGTTCCCTTGTCTATAAGGTGGAGGATACAGTAATATTCACTTTATAGGGAGTTAAATGAGGTAATATATTTAAAATTTTAACACAGTGTCTGACACATAATAAGTGCTCATTGAAGATTAACTATATCGTTAGTTTGCAGTGTTTTACAGTGATATTGTATATTTGACTATGTATGTGACAGCTTTCAAAAATATATTTTCAATAAACAGATATCACAATAATCATGATAAGGTGAAGTAAAATAATAAATGTTGATCTCTTTAATTTTTATAACTTTATGCAAGCTTGGTTGCTTTTACCAACTTTCAAAATCCTTTCAGCAGCATGTTCCTATAGAGTTATTACTTTCAGCGTCTTGAAATCTCTTCCTCGGAAAAATCTTTACAGAAAGAAAGACAATGATCATAGAAAATTTGCAATCCCAAATCTCTTAAAACCAAAGTTCCCCTTGCTAATGGTTTCCTATCATGATCTAATCTTTGTAAAGAGAGAAAAGATACAGACTTGTATTCATACTAGCTTCTCTATAAATATTTTAGAAGGAGAAAGAAACGGAGGAAGAGTTGGTAGAGGTTTCAATATTCTATTGATAAAGATCAAGAATGAGTCCTTTCACCCGGAATTTCTCCTATAATTTTTTTAAAAAAGAAAAAATGATAATACCTCGTGAATTAGCTACTCAAAATGCATTCACAATTTTTTCCTCCTTTGTCTTTCATTACTTTACAGTGCGAAAAGCTTAAATTATTGATTTCCCAGGGTTTCTTATGTCCCAGGGTTACTCCTGCAACACAATTTTGGGCATGAGGAGGGATTTATTTCCTGTTTAAAAAGGCTCCAATTCATCAGGAGAAACTCTTTTGCCCTTCGTCCCTCTCTTGGTATAAAATCTTACAAGACTGCTTCCCCAGTCTCATCTTGAGCCCTCTCCTCTCTCCGGACCACAGGCTACTGCTTTCACTTGCTTAAGACACACCCTGTGGGCAGAACACCCTCCTTAGTAATCCCCTCCTTTTTGTATCAGTTTATTAGTTTCTTCCTTATGAAACAGCACCCCGCCTTCTTCCCCAACTCCTCCAGAATAGATCTGGCTCCTTTTTTCGTATATTTCTATGTGGTCTTCATCGTACTTTAATGTATGTAATGGAATACCTGGCTACAAGCCACAAGGGGCAGGACCATCAGTCTTGTTTATCCCTGTGCCGTAAACAGCCAACATCTAATGAGCCAAGCACTATGGGGTAAGCACTGTTCTAACCACTGTACATGTACTAACTTATGCTGTGCTCATTGCAACATCCTGTTTTACAGGTAGGCAACTGAGGTAGAGAAAGGTTAGATAGTGGGTGGGTGGCAGAGTCTGAGTCAGATGCAGGTAGCTTGCTCCCGAGCCTCTGTGCTTAACCACTGTGATCCACTCCCTTTCTAGAAATGTGCTGAAGAGTGGAGAGGGCTAGGATATTTTATATGAAAAAGAACACTAAGAGCCACTCTGTTGTGTAATTAGAGCAAGTTTTAAATGATGTTTAAAACTTTTTCTGCACTATATTCATGCAGTCTTCAATATAACTCGTCTGAATATATACTGATTTTATAATTTTCTTTTGCTACATCTCTTTGTTATGTTATGTTTGAAAGCAGTTGTTCTCAAGTATTAAAGTACTTGATGATGAGAAAGGCTACAAAAACCTTTAAAAAGTATATATTCTCCAGGCTGTCTCCCAGGTATTCTGATTCAGCAGTATTCAGGTGAGGGTCCAGTAAGCTTAAAGAAAATTCAACAGACTAACCGATAAAGTGGGTTCACTGATAAACATTTATATAAGAAGTACTGCATTAATGAATATGCTAAACATAAACAGATTTGTATTAATAATAATAATAAAAATTCTATAATTATAAAGTTAGGATATTCACATTGTCAACTTTTTAAAATATAGAACCCTCTCTTGAAACATCCCAATGGCCAGAGTTATTATCTTTATTTTTAGATTTCTTCTGGATGATACAACTATAAATGGTACCATGAGTACTAAAAACCAAAGTGGACTAATTAAGGCTCCTAGGAAGTGATTTTTGATTCACAAAGCAGCCTGCTGGGCTTTTTAAATACAGTTCAGTGCAATAAACAATGCCATTTCAAAATGAGACAGATGGATTTTTTTCCTATTCCAATAACAGCATATGACAGTTGGTTTTTTATCCATTGCACTTATTTTATTGATGTGCTGTTGATTATATTTAACTCTATGAATAAGCAAAATTAAACAAAAGGAATTGTTTCTTGCTATTTATTTATGTGTTTGTGTTTTGCATTCATGCATGTACATAGGCATGTATGCATGCATGTAGGTCTGTGTGTATGTACTTATATATGTGTGTATGTAATTAGGTGGTCTTAGGTTCATAATGGTGTTAGGTCTCTGGTTGGTGTTTCACCATTGTGTCTATATAATATTAAACATCTATAAACACCTATATGATGGGCATATAGGTTACCTAGTTATAAAAATAAAAATTGGAAAATCTTTGTGGAATGCCTTGATAGACCTTAAATCAAAGTGTTTATAGATGTTAATAAATATTTCTCTTGGTTCTCAATGAAATCATAGATTGCTTTCTCACTGAATAGAATTTTTTTCAGATTGGATAAAAACAAAATAAATATATATATTCTAATAATTATTGTGATATATTTTAATTAAGATCTACATTCAATTTGATAATCAAATTGACTGTAAATATTTGTCTGTCTCTAGCATGAATATAATTCTAGAAATAAATTAATTGGATTTCCCTATGATACCTCAATTTATTCTCAGTTTTAAATAGATTGATTAACATTTAATGCGCCCTAATATGTGAAAATAGGATATTCTAATTTCTTTTGATTTAAAAACAATGGATTCTGAAAACCTAATGTGTAATGTAGGCTTAAGGTTCTACTGCCGCTTTAATCCAAAAATATTCTTCATAACTCAATTTTGTCTTATGTTTAAAAGGTCATTTTAAAAAGCAATGACATTTTAATGGCAGTGTAATTATTTTTCTCTGAAGGCTAATGCTAATTAATTAAAATCTTCAAAATATTGTAGTTTGTGAGAAAAATTGTGTTATTTACGTTCAGTCATCAATGAATAAAATATAGATAATAATTCCTGAATTAATCCACATTGTAATTACCCAAGAGAATTTGGTTTCCATATGAAGATGTGTACCATCCTTCCTCCTCCTCCTCAAAGATGGTGCTATTGCTATACCAATATAATGGCTATGGTTATCTATTATTCTGGGTTATTTTCCTAGGATTTATAATTAATACATAACGCGTATGTCTTTGCATATATATTATATATATATAATTATTTTTCCCTAGAAGCTGTCTCAATCTATAATATGCAATAACAATAAACTTTATTCAAAATCTTCTCAAGGAGAAACATTAGTCTAGGTGCTTAGGTTCAGTGGTGCTCAAATCAAATTACCTTTTCACTCGTCCACTTTACAGAATTGTGGGGTGGGCAGGAAGATAGACACCAATCATTACAAGATTAAATATAGACCTGAGATGTGAAGTATGAATAGCAGTTAACACGTTGTAGGAATTGTCAGGGGGAGATTAAGATCTCCCCAGACAAAAGGATTAGCCTACAAAAGACCTGAAAATCATGCGGAGAGTGAGCATAGATCATTCTAAGAATTGATAAAAAGCCAGTATGGACTTTTTCAAGAAGCCAAATACCAAGAGGTAAAGGGATGAGAGATGAAATTGGAGTGGTTGACAGAGGCCACGCTATGCAGTTTCAAATACTATGTTAAGGATTTTGGTTACTATCTCAAGAGCGAAAAAAAAAAAAAAAGCTAGTTAGCAGTACAATTAAAATCTCTGTACTATCTAATAGGAAAATGATGATTGCAGATATGCTTACCCATATAACAATTTCTAAATAAGGAGGCATCATTTGAAGTATGAAGACAATACTTAGGGCTACCTAATTAATAATTTACATGTTATTTTCATGGCACTCAGTCATATTCCTTTTCTTAAGGATCTTATAGTTTCATTGGATAAGCAATATACAAATAAATGTTATTTAACAATAGTGAACAAATATAAGAAATATTAAAAATTAGCATCAAATAAGTGTAACAGATTATGAGTTGCTGAGTGCTCTAAAGAGGATTTGGAAATGAAATAATAGAATTGAGTATTCCAAGAAGTTGTACAACCTATACTACAGATGGCTTCAAGAATAAATAAGACAGGATGATTCTGAGAAGATGGTAAAGTAGAAAGTACCTGGAATCTGTCTCCCTATCTAGACAACAATTACACTGATAGAAACTGTATGACGTAACTATGAGTCTACTGAAGGCTTGCAACTTCCAGGGGAAGGCTTAGAAGATAACTTGCAGTTAATTTCAGCCAATTTTAGATCTTAGCATAGTAGCAGCTACCTATCCTCCACTCCCCAGCCACATGGCAGACAGTTGTGCATAAATTATTTTTATATGGAAAAAAATAAAGAACTTTTATAGTGAGTTCTTAATCCCTCCTGTATACTATGACTATGGTTCCTGTAATTTTTTTCAAGTATGGTTGTGAGTTTTTAATGCATAGTCTCAGTTTAGATGTATAAGAATGTATAAAAATTTTGTTAATATGTTAGCATTCAACAATCCATGCTTTTCAAGTAATTTAAATAGTAAGTGAAATTTAAAGATATAACCAAATAATGTAAATTAAACTGATGCATTTTATATACAAAATTAGCCACTATGTTTTAAAAATGAGATCGAGGCTTTTTATCATTTTAAACCTCATGCTTAGGTATATTGTGATTGCTAAAAATTTTATGGAAAGCAATTCGATAATGTATCTACCAAGGATCCTAAAAACATCTATCCTATTTCTCCTAATAATTACATTCTGACAGTCTTCCACAAGAAACATTAAAACATTCTGACAAGAATTTATTGGTGAAAATACATTGTGAATTATTTGTATTTCTTAAATAATATTTAACAACCTAAGTGTCTAAAAACAGAGTTGGTTAAGAAAATTAGGGTTCATATATTCAGTAATATTATTTGATCCCTAAAAGTAGTATGTACAAAGACTTAAATGGTATAAGAAAAGGTTCATGATGTTATGTTAGTGGAAGAAAGTAGGAAATTAAACTCTATGGTATGCATAGTGTATCAGTTTTCTATTATCACTGTAACAAGTTTCCTCAAACTTAATAGCTTAAAACAACACACGTTTATTATCTTACATTTATGAAAGTCAGATGTCTAAAATCAATCTCAGTGGGTTGATGAACTCAAGGTGTTGGTTGGGCTGGTTCCCTCTGCAGGCTCTAGAGAAGAATCTGTTTCCTTGCCTTTACAGTTTTTAGAGGCTGTCCTCATTCCTTGACTCATAGCCGTTCATCACATTGCATTTATCCCTCTGCTTCTGTTGTCAAATCCTCCATCACTGACCCTTCAGCCTCCTTTTTATAGGACCCTTGTGATTACACTGCGGTGGATTATTATCCAGACAATCCAGGATTATCACATCTCAAGATTCTTAATCACATCTGCAAGTTGCTTGTGCCATGTAAGGTAACATATTTACAGGTTCTGGGACTTAGGATGTGGACATCCTTGGGAGGACATAATTCTGCCCACCACACATAGAGTGACCATATTTATCATTTAAACCAGGATACTGTTGAGTGTAAAAGAGGACACTATTAATAATTATTTCAGGATAACACAGGTAAACAGGAGCTGTTCTTGAAAAACCTAGATGAGTGGTCATCTAGTATACCACCAGATTGATGAGAAATGACAAACTGTTTGAGTTCATTCAGATTTACATTTTTGAAAGGGATCTATTTTTGTTATCTTAGGAAAGTTTGATTTTTTTTTTCTCCTCTTCTTTATAGTTCTGGGATATTACTGTTATGTATCTAGATGTGGAACTTTTTATTCATTATATTCAAGGATTCTTGGTCTTTAATCTCAAGATAAATGCTTTTCTTAGTTACAGGAAACTTTCCTTTTATTATTACTCTGATTTTTTCTCCTCTAATATTTTTTTTCTCTTCCATCTTTGTGAAACTCTCTCTATATGTATTGAACCTTCCGAGTAGATTCTCCATGTCTTTTAAATTCTCTCATGTTTTCTATCTCTATCTTTTTGAAATTCTGAGGTTTATTCCATTTTATCTTCCTATTTACTTTGGCCAACCTGGCTGCCATCTGGATCTGTGTGATTTTGAAACATCTCACGTGTTTTGCACAGTATTTCCTCTGCTCTTACTTCTCTTTCAATATTTCAATATATTTCTTTCCACATTTCAACTTCCTAAAATTTATAAAAATTTCTGATTCCCTGATGGTACTCTTTTCTAGTCTTAGTGCTAATAAGTATTAATTAATTTTTAACTTTTCTACTGTAATTTAAAGGGAATTTGAGGAGCTTATTTGACATTTCTATTAACTTTCTAACTTGAAGGTAAGCTATGGCTGCATTTTATTTCACTGTATGAAGAAGTTATGATTCAATTTACTTATACACTTATTATAAATTGTTTGTACTTTCTTAGCTGTTATGATGCATATATATATATATATATATATATATATATATATATATATATATATATTTGCCCATCATGGAATACTTCATTACACACACACACACACACACACACACACAAATGTTGAGGCATATCTGTGATTATGCACTTATATTAAATGTCAAAAATACATCAACTTTAAGCCTTTCTTTTCCACAGGAAAGGTTGTACATTTTAAATTTCTATTAACTTGGTATGAAAATGCCTATACAGTTGATTCTCATTAGCCACGGCAGTTAAGTTCTATAAACTTCCTAGGGGAAGTACAGAGTTATGTTCCTGAGGGCCTTCGGTCACAACATTTTCATGAACCAATCAACACATACCTTGTTTTATGTGTGTTTCTGCTTAAAGATATCTTAATATGTATGGTTGATTCAATAACATTGAACTCACCATTGACAGCACTGTAACTCATGCCTGAACAAAGCTCATCTAACATATATATATTTTTTGTAAGGTACATGCCAGCCTTTTTGCACTTAGGAACACTAATCAGCACTTTATTACTATGCCTGGGGGCTGAAATCAAACCATTTAAAACAGAGAAATCAACAACAAAAAACAAAACAATGTACAAGTATAGTCCTAAAAAGACCATGAAAAGAACACGTGTTTACAGTATTAGAACTGAAATAAGAAGGGAGAGCATTACCCTGGACTTCAGCTGGGACCATGTAGGTTTGGCGACTCAAAACTTTAGCTGCTTTGAAAATGTCCATGAATAACCATGAAAGCACTGAGAGTTAATTTGGAGGTGACAAAAAACTTTTAGTGAGTATGCAAATTCACAAATACAGAATCCCTAATAATAAAGATAGACTGCGCTTTCTTTCTACATATTCCATGAGACAAATTAATTTGACAAAACAAAAATGAATCCCCAAATACCTAGGTTTTTTTCAGGAAATAGACTACTTTCTGGAAGATCTCAAATTTCCTGTGGCTCTATTCACCAATCATTGAATTTCCCTTTCTTGGTCAATCATATAAAATCTGGAGTTAATACAATACTGTTTTGGGATCTCCCATTTGTAATAAAAGTACTGTGTAATAATTTCTTCCCAATAAGTATAGTTATATACAAAACAACAATTTCTGCCTCTTCTATCAGTAATAATAATTGTTACTATTTGATGAGTGCTTTCTACATTTTCTCATATGTATATAAGAGGAGAAAATTGATTCCATTTTACAGATGTAGAAACTAAGGAATAGATACAGTAAATAACGTATCCAAGTTCACCCCTTGGTAAATAATGAAGCAGAACTGTAATCCAAGTAGTCTGATTCCACGATGCACCTTTCTTAAATTATCACTTTCTTAAAGTATCTCTGCTATCTCTCCACTATAGAGCCAATTGAACTATTACTTCTTAAAATGTCTGTTTTCTGCCTTTATTTTCAGAGGAAAACATTCTTTTTTAAGTTTTCAGGTTTCTTTGTTTTCTTGCTGAACATCTTAAAACATATATGAAAAAACTAAACATCTGTCTCATATTCCCATTAGGACATCTATTTGATTTTTCTGTTTACTACTTGTTTTTCTAGTAAAGGCAATCTGGGTTAGGGAAGAAAAAGGAATGAAAGCAATATTTATTAAAATTTTATTTTGCAATAGATAACTGGGGTAAGGGCTTTATGAAATTATTTAATCCTCATGATAAATTTGTGACATTGATATTATGACTCAGTTTATGAAATAGGAAACTGAGGTTTTGGAAACTGTTATAAAATACCTCACTTCACTCAGATAATAAGTGAGTAGAGGCGGCTAGAGGCAGGACTGCACATGAGCCAAGGCTCCAAGCCTTTTGAACATACTTTTGTCCAATCTGATTTCACTTACAAAATAATTCAAAAACAACATTATTACGAATTTCAAGATGGCAACCATAGATCATTAACCCCAAGTACAGGACTATTCTGAGTATGGGACCCTGTGTGAGTTTGCTATTTGGATGCTCATGAAGCTAGCACTGAGTAGTAAGTCTACTCTTTTGACTTCTCCTATCTGTGGGAAGTCTTTTGTCTTTAGGGAAGGATACACTACTGAAGGTGCAATGTATCTTTCTACTTCCGTTTTTTAAATCATTTACCACAGGACTGGCACAGTATCCTGCTTTCTAGTTTCCATCAATCATCTGATGAGACAGGGTGTTATTTCTGAGTGGAAATAGTGAGGAGCCCAGCAGTGTGGCCTTTATGGCCTCTGATCGAGGACATTCCTAGGACCTTTAAAGTTGCTTCTCTAAGATTGGGTCCTGTAAATATTCTATAACAAGACTTATCTGTCAATAAACAAGATGTATGTAGATAACAAGATGTATGTAGATGCAGACCTAAATGTATTAGCGTTTATTTATTTGTTCCTTCATCCTTCAAATATTATTAAGTACTATATTAGGTGCTAGATATGGAATTGTTTAAAAAAGACAATTCTATATTATATTAATACTGAAAAATATAATTGAAACAACTATACAAATACATGTATACTGTAATTACACATTGCTATGAAAGAAAAATAAAACAGTGTTGCATGTAATGAAAAAGTGGAATGATGACTTGCATTTGGTTAGTGTTAGGGCTTGCTGAGAAAATACTATTTTAGTATAAAGGGTGAGAAGGCTCTAGTTGGAGAAAGAGTTAGGAAAAGAAGTATTCCAGGTACAAAAAACAGAATGTTTAAGTTCTAGGTAAAAAGGAACTCAAGTTTGTTTAAGAAATTAAAAGAAAGAAAACCAAGGTTAGATGGAACATCATGAACAATGGGGAAAATGGTGAGAAATCATTTTGGAAAGTAGAGAAGGGTCAGAACAGCTGGTCCATGTTGTGGAAATTGGATTCATTCGAAGTTCAATAGAAAGGCACCAAAGGGTTTTAAGCGTGAGTGTTGCATTGTTTGATTTTTATTTTATGATTCTTCGGGCTGCTGTGTGAAGAGTAGATAAGAAGGAGCAAAAAGGGAGGCAGGATGCAGTCCTAGCTTGACTAAGTAAGGGTAGTGAGAAGTGGATGGAAGGATTTGTTTTAGAAAATGGAACTGATAGGATTTAGTGATGTACAGCTTTCGTGTCTGAGGGTGGGGCTTTCTAAGGTGAACTTGATAGGTACCATTTACTGAAATCATGATGACTCTGTAAAGAACAGCTTCAGGGAAGGATGCAGAGGCGATCAGGGCTCGAGCTGGGGCAAGTGCAGTTTGAAATTTCTGTTGCCTGCTAGTTAACTAGGGTTAGCTCTACTCTTCTACTTTTTGAAATCCTTTGCATCCTGCAAGGCTCAGTGGTAGTGTTAGAATCTCCAAGGTACTTCCCTGACTACTGCCCCCACCCCAATCCTACCCCCAGCTCCCCCAGTGCAGACTGCACTTTTCCTTCTCCTGAGCACTCATGTGCATTCTTTTACCCCAATTGAGTCATTATTTTATTGTGCCTTATAGCATAGGGAGTTGCTTACATGACTTGGTTTAACCACTGCACAGAGAACTTTGAAAGTAGGGATTCATCTTTATATCTCCAGTGACTTGCACTGGCTTTGCAGATGGCAATTTTGTGTGGCTTTTTAAATTGATTATTACCTCATAGAACTTAGCATACCTGTTTCATCAAGTCCATGTGTTTTTGCTTCTTGCTTGCTTTTATTCTGTTCTTGCTTATCTCATCTGTCTGGCCTTACAAACATATCACATTTAATAACAAGTGTCTTTACATTCAAATTCCTTAAGTACTAGGCTTTTGAACTTCTTAATACCTTAGGATCAGATCTAAAAAGTCA
This sequence comes from Eubalaena glacialis, assembly GCF_028564815.1. Classification (NCBI taxonomy): domain Eukaryota; kingdom Metazoa; phylum Chordata; class Mammalia; order Artiodactyla; family Balaenidae; genus Eubalaena; species Eubalaena glacialis. The sequence goes on from NC_083716.1 coordinate 217,103,795, forward strand.
CACTTGCCTATTTAGTATCTCACAACAGCTAAATTTATCTCAAGACTATATTTTTTGTAATCTTTTCTTTTGTTATGAGGGAACTTCTCTCCATTTCTACTCACTTTTTTTTTTTCATCTTTACTGGAGTATAATTGCTTTACAATGTTGTGTTAGTTTCTGCTACACAACAAAGTGAATTAGCTATATGTGTACCTATATCCCCATATCCCCTCCCTCTTGAGCCTCCCTCCCACCCTCCCTATCCCACCCCTCTAGTTTGTCACAGAGCATCGAGCTGATCTCCCTGTGCTATGCAGCTGCTTCCCACTTTATTTGAGCAGTTGCACCAGTTATCACTCTAGAGGCATCTATATGTTAACATCACGGAGGGCTGTAGCTATTTGAATAAAGTATAGCCTGATACTGTAAATTTATGTCTGGACCTGGTCCCTTTTATCTGTATTTAATCATCTGGTTTTCTCTCTATTGTCAACTCATACAGCATGCTTACTGAGTCTTGTATTTCTTAAATGGGAGCAAAACTCTTGTACTGCATACACACACACACACACACACACACACGCACACACACACATTTCAGCGGTATCAGCAGCTATGCCATCTATATGCTTAATCTTATAAAATCTGGAAATGCATGGATCATCAATTTTACATTTACTTGACCCTAACTAATATCCATTTGATAGGTTTATAGAGCTTTGTTTTCACATACTTTGAACTATACACCAGTTCAGTTCAAAGGGGAGAAAACAAGGTCCATTGATATTCATTCATGAAAGTGTTATTGATTTATAAATGTAACAGAGGGTTTGATGTGATTAATGGAAGAGGAAGAAGAGACTGTAGGAGTCACACTGAGACTTGGCTACGTGGTTCTCTAGCTGGGGAAAGAAGAAGACCAGCTAAAAGTGTGAGTGTCTAGATGTGAAGAGACACATCCATAGCCTAGGAGAGTGGCAATCATGACGAAGTGGAAAGCTTGATACAGTGGAGCACCATAATCTGGTTGCCTAATGCATTTCTGGATAAAGTGCAGAAATGCATTAATATACACCAAGATCCCTTGCCTGTTGGAATGCAGAAGGTGTTTGACGAAGATAATGGAGAAAAGGTTAAATGGGCTCTTCTAGTTCTTCTCCTTTATGAGCATCTAGTTTTAGATTTCTCATAGAAAAACTGTTTTAAAAGAATAAAACAGAGACATGAATCTGGATAGAGAGTGACATTTCATGTCAGTCAGAAAGTTAAACCGTGAGAACCCATGACATGAGCCAGATGTTGGGGGTAAACTAAAATATTAATATTTATAGTAGTATAAAATAGAGCACTGAGGGAATCCAGGAGGAGGAGTTTTGAAACAGAACTGTAAAGGGTGAGCGGCCCTGGGAGTGAGGTGGCCTCAGAAACCCAAAATCCCAACCAGGTTCTTGCACCTGCTCTGGGATATCAGGCAAGTCAGGTTCTTGGTGCTTTAGGTTCCTCACCTGTAAAATGACTTGGGTAAACTAAGTGATCTCTAAGAGAACCCCCAAGGTGGCTCTGTGTTCTAGGTACCTGTCTTAGTTGCTGTAAAGAATAAAGTGATAGGACTACAAGGTCAAGGAGATTGGCATTGGAGATTGGCAATTTAGTAGTCCTACTAAGTTATGGAAAATAGAAGTGGAAATGGTAAAGAAAGAAATAAAAATCTTTATATGCTGAATATAGCAATAAATAAATCTTTATATGCTAAATATAGCAGTAAATATGGCAAGTCATGTCTCACATATATATAGATGTGAAAAAATGTAGTCAGTGGATATGGTTATTTTCTATTTTATAAAATTTTTTAACTTTTTTTCTTAGGGTAGTGAGGTGCATAGATAGAGTACATATTACTTTTATATAATTAGAATTGAGCATATGTAGTTAAAAATCTTATTTTTTAAAGTACATCTTACCCATAGTTAGATAATTTTCTAGGTTTTAGTAGTGATATGGGTGCTTTCTTTTTTTTTTTAAATCTGTACACTATTGGCCTTAGGGACACAAACTCACCCACTAAATTCTATTAAAATAATTCAGGGACTCATCCATTCTTGCAATAATTATGATTATGAGCATCCAAGGAAAATTAGTGTGTAGTGTCTTAATTAAAGCTGGGCAACATAATTTTATTTACAGATTGAATTCTATTAAATCTTTAGAGTGGTATATTTTTATTTTACTTTCATGTAATTAATATTTAACATAGCTCTTAGTGTAGCACATTGCATTATGAATGCACATTTTGTGAGAAATGTAATAGTATGTAAAAAAAACCCTTTTCTTTGGAAGATAGCCCATGAATTTTGTTATTATATTAAAATGCAAATTTTGCCTTTTGCTTGACTGTTTAAAATACTTATGAGCTGCATATTTGCTTGTTTAGAAGTATTAGCTGAGAAAAATTGTAAAAAAATCAGTCTGATTTCATTTGGATGTTTTCACGTTTTTCAACCAGTGTTGGGAGTCTTTCCCAGTGGCATTCTTAACTCATAGTTATGATGTGAATATTTTGTTTGCCTTAATCCTGATCTTGTTTTCTTTAGGAAAACTGGGAATCGTATTAGTAGCATATCACCAAAGCTACATGGCAATTAAAGTTTGAGCCTTGGGATAGAAGAGTAAAAATTTCAAATTCTTATTACTGCTCTTGTCACAAGACGTTGTTGTTTTGCCTGTAATATTCCCTCTAAGGCGGCTTCTAAGAAAACATCATTTATCTTAGTTTAGCTATGAGAAGTCTGTAGAAATCCTTTCTTCATTTTATACAATGAGTTTTCAGAAATATCCACAAATGAAAACTAATAGTTAAGCACAAAACTCTGTAATGTTCGAAAACACCAAATAGATGTTTGGCTGAACCTTTTTTATTAACAGAAATAAATGGAAAAGAAGAAAATAAAAACTCCCAAAACTTTATGTTCCTTAATACTAAAATAGGACAGTATGAATCCTCCATTAATCCTGGTGGTTCTCAGATTGGGAGTAAAAAAGCCCCTGAGTTTCATGAGAGGTATTCTGATGAAAAGAAACTGGATTTTTGAACTCTAGGCAGTAGCTTTTTAACAAGTATTGTCCCCTCGCGAACATCAGTGCTCCCATCTCTCACTTGCTTCCAATCCTTTATTCTCACCTCCTGCATTAGGAATGGTGCCTCTAGGTGATGCTGTGTTCCTGGTGCAACTAGAAAACAACCAGCCTTTCCTTAGCAACATCTGATTTTGTACTGCTTCCTCCTGGGTGATTAGATTTAGAAATCTATGAAAATGGGGCTTTTCTACTTTTTGTTTGTCAAACATGCTCTAATTCTTAAAATTCATCTGAAAATGATGTTGAACAATGAACAGATTCAACAATCTGTTGAATGATGTGTTGAACAGGTAGTCCATGTGTTACATAGAGTAATTTCATTATTGTTAAGTACTTTAATTAATTAAGTAAAATTAATACTAATAATTAGCTTCATAGCGTAAAAGTAATGTTTCTCATAAACTGTTAAATCACTCTTACAATCTAGAGTTTGAGGACAGGGTTATTTTATTTTGTTTTAAATCACTCATCTATGACTTTTTTTCTATGAGGGTAATTTCCGAATGATTTTTAGCCATTTCAAAATCAAAGTTTTTCTCCTTGAGTTAAAAGATTTAGTATGCTTCATATGTCCTAGGAAATATTAGAGAGACTTTTTCACATACTGGTAATACTTACATTAATATTCCAAAGCTAACTCTCTAACTACTGCAGATTGATCATCGGAGCACTAATTTGTTCACCCTATGCATGCAAAGGGTTCACCCTCTTGTCTGTTTTACTTCTAGTTTTTAAATGTGTTTGCAATATTTTAAAATGTTGGGGACTGTCTCAAATAATCAAGCAAGATAAAGTCCATTAGAAAATTAAAGCAGAATTGGAATTTCAAGACAAAAATATTGGTAATTTTCACATGATAAACTAAAGGAGGTCAGAGTTGTTTCTCTAATTATTTACTGAAGTCTGTACTACAAATCAGAAACTCCCACAGGGTTACTACAGAGTGTCTTTAATCGTGAAAACAACTATGAAAATATTTCACTGTTATCATCCATGATCAATTCCTAGATTATTTTCAAATTAAAAGAGGCCCAGAATTACATAAAGCAATTTTAAGGGGGTATATGGAAGAGCTTTCTTTTCGATAATTGTGTCTTTATTTTAATATACTAAAAATGACTGCTATATTAAAACAAAGCTTTGGCTGATATTGTTTAAGATAAAGCATTAAATATGCTTATGAATTAAAGAAAGAAGTCACTTTAAGGAAAACATTAAGGAAAATATAGGACAGTTGGAACTTGGCTGTGGCAGCCATACTGAAGGTGGTATATGACTCAGAGGTTCAGGAAATGGTGATCCAAAGTAGCCCTTTGGGTAGTAGTTGATTGTAAAGAGCCAAGATTTCTCAAAGGATTCTTGAAGCAAGAGGCCTTGTTCTGGAGAAGAAACACATTACTGGGGTGGAGATTTTAACACTAACCCAGACAGTAACCAAGGACTGCTTTCTCCTCTGGTGCTTCTGCTGCTTCCAATTCCCTGTCATCTCCTCCACAAGACTTCCTTCTTTATCCATCCTTTCATACATATGAGGAATTGGCTCATGTGATTATGGAGGCTGAGAAGTCCTACCATCTGCTGTCTGCAAACTGGAGACCCAGGAATCCTGGTGGTGTGTAGTTTAGTCCAAATTTGAAGGCTTGAGAACCAGGGGAGTTCTTGGTGTAAGTCTCAATCTGAAGGCAGGAGAACATCAATGCCCCAGCTCACACACTCAGGCAGAAGGGACAGAATCTCCCTTTTGTTCTATTCAGTCACTCAATGGATTAGATGATGCCCACCCACATTGGGGAGGGCAACTTGTTTTATTGAGTCTACCAATTCAAACGCTAATCTTGTCTGGAAACACCCAGAAATAATGTTTAGCCAAATACCTGGACATCCATGATTCAGTCAGGTTGATACATAAAGTTAACCATTACCTTCTCTAAATTTGGATATCTTTGAGTTATGTACCCCAATTTTGATATACTCAGTTATGGTCAGGGTGTTTTAGGGATGCCAGATCTATGTAGAGCTGTGAACAGGGCATATGTATTTAAATAGGCTGTGAGCTGATGATGACAGTTTGATGTCATCTCTAGGACATCATTAATGTCACTGATGAGGAAATTGAGGCCTAAGAATAATCATACAGCAAATGAACACAGATCCAAGACTAGAGCCCAATTTTGATTATGCTCATTGCTCAGTGCTTATCACCACTTATCCAAAACAGTTTTTTATAGATCAGAAGCACATAAGATATTATTAAGTGACTAAGAATGATTTCAGCATACAAAGCTTTTTCCTTTTAGGAAACTAATATATGAAAGAGATCCCAGTATGGGGAGGGACAATTAAGGGACCATAGGAAGTAATAGTTTACTAGAAAGTTGTAAAGTGTTCAAGATCAGTTTCTGAATCTGCTGAATCACTTTGACTATATTTTATTTCCCTCTGTGGTTTTCCTTTCCCTGTCAGCAGCCCACTACTACCATGCTGTGCCCTGGTCTAGAAGTCCCTTCTTTTCCTTGTTCAGTCCTTATCAGAATATAAATATATTTGCTACCAATAGAACAAATCTTCTCTCATCTCTCTCTTTTTTGTACATTTTTAAACATTGCCTTTTGACAATTAACTCTTCTTAGGTTAGGACCTTCTTCCTTGGAATCCATGGCACTGTATTTATTTCTCTTGTATCACTCTTTTGGTCCCATCTTTTAGATTTCCTGCATCATCTCGTTGACTGCCTACTGCTATTCTACTAGAGCTCTATATTTGTACCTCATTGTTTTTCTATTCTATTAAATCTATACTCATGATATGCATTTTTGCATCTCCTCACCCTATATTACCTATTCGTGTTCATATTTCCAATTATTTTGAAAACATTTACACGGATGTCTGACTATTGCTTCACCTCAAAGCATTCAAAAATTAAAGCATCATCTGCCCCACCCTACAACAGAGCTCTCCCAAATAACTGGTTCTCATCAATGATCAGGTCTCTAACTTGCTCCATAGTCTCCTCTTTCTTGAATTTCAGAGTTTTGCCACTTTTTGCTGTTTACTGATGATGTACATGTAGATGTTTGTTCATGAAATATTTGATCTCTGTTCTTCTTTATTCAAACTTTCCCCATCCTGCAAGGACCCAAATAACACCACACTCATGAAATTGTCTTAATGCTGCAGTCTTTTATCATCTTTGTTTGTAACTGTATTTTCTGAACACCACAGAAATTGGCAATCATTAAAGAGATATTTTTAAAATAGTCATATTCCTAGAAATAGAATATTTTTATGAAAAAAGTTTTACAAAAAATTCACTTTTTAGACTAATTAAACCTAATATGCTCATTATAATGTTACTATAGGTAGAGAGGCTTATACTGCTAATATATATTCGTTTTCAGGTTCACGTCTACATATTATTACTGGGTCTAGACATTATAACAGAATGGATGAAATCCACGTGTCCATTAATAAGACATTGGAAGAATAAATTATGACACTTCCATGTAGTGAAACATCACACAGTTTTGAAGAAGGATGCACCAATGTCAATATATGTCCTGCAGTACTGTAGTATTGTTCAGAAGGGGAGAAAAGTGCATTGCTGAAGAGGGTACGCAGTTTAACATCATTTGTATACAAAACTAGGCTCATACATAGATAAGCAAACATAATATATATATATATGTGTGTGTGTGTTTTATATACACACACGTATACACACACACACACACACACCCACCTACAGGGAAGCTCTTGAAAATTATGCAATAATTTGTCAACAGTGGTTCCTACAAGGGAATGCAATAGTTACAGACATTTCATTAAATTCTGAAATTTTACAATAGGCCTAAATTAATATTATAATAAAATAAATTTATTACAAAACAACAAAATAAGGGTAGGAAAGAACAGTCAAGAAATAGCTATAACTTTAAAGAAAATACTCATTCCATCCCCAGTTGTTGAATTATTGTGAAAAAAATTTTAAATCTCATATGTCATAGTGCATTCTTTTTCTTAAAATAAATTTATTTATTTATTTATTATTTATTTTTGGCTGCATTGGGTCTTCGTTGCTGCACATGGGCTTTCTCTAGTTGCGGCGAGCAGGGGCTACTCTTCATTGCGGTGCACAGGCTTCTCATTGTGGTGGCTTCTCTTGTTGCAGAGCACGGGCTCTAGGTGCACGGGCTTCAGTAGTTGTAGCACGCGGGCTCAATAGTTGTGGTGTGCGGGCTCTAGACGGCAGGCTCAGTAGTTGTGGCACACGGGCTTTGTTGCTCCGTGGCACGTGGGCTCTTCCTGGACCAGGGCTTGAACCCGTGTCTGCTGCACTGACAGGCTTATTCTTTTTTTTTTTTTTTTTTTTTTTTTTAAACATCTTTATTGAAGTATAATTGCTTTACAATGGTGTGCTAGCTTCTGCTTTACAACAAAGTGAATCAGTTACACATATACATATGTTGCCATATCTCTTCCCTCTTGCATCTCCCTCCCTCCCACCCTCCCTATCCCACCCCTCTAGGTGGTCACAAAGCACCGAGCTGATCTCCGACAGGCTTATTCTTAACCACTGTGCCACCAGGGAAGTCCCAGTGCATTCTATATAAAATGTTAATGGCTTTAATACTTAACAGTTGCAAGCATAATTTATAAGTAGATATTTTAAAAATCGTTTCATTATCTTGGCTCTGTTTTTTAAAGTTTCTAAAGATATTTATATTAATTAATTGAAAAATATATAATACTTGTCTTTACCTGGGAGGTGTTATAAACTTTAAACAAATTTAATTTGCTATACGTATTTCAGTTGAACAGGAAGATTTAATTAAATAATAATAGATTTTGGAACAAATAATAATAACAAAATAACTATATCTGTCAAAATGACATGCTGTTATAACTTTGTAGTTATAATAGTTTGTAGTTTGAAATGTCATCTAGTTCCCTAACACAACATAGATTTTGGAGTAAATAAAGATGTGATAATTATTCTTATAATACATTATAATATAAAATTGCCCAGGCCTCACTAATCTTCCTGCTCCTAACCTCTATCTACATGCCTTCAGAGTGAGTCTCTCCTTTTATTTCATACTGGAAGCCCTCCCTTTGTATAAGTTCGCAAATCCTTTTGGTGTCTCACCTTCACCCATTATCAATTCTTTCCTGCTTTTCTCTCCTCACCTCCTGCTACAGAAAATCTCACTTAAGGGCAGTGGCCCAGTCACTGCTCCCAGAGCCACCCTGCGAGAATGCTGCTTTCTGCCTTAGGTGGTCTTCTGGGCTCCCAAAGTGGCAAAACAGAAAGATTGTAAATAGTCAACATTTCCTTTTGGTTTTACGTCACCAGAGCTCTGCTGTTTATAACACAGAAATAGCAGGGACATGCTACTCTCCAACTCTTCAATCCAGATCACTTTGTGTCCACTGCTATTTCATTTTCCTGCTTTGTTTTCTGGTTCCCTGCTCACAGGGATGCACCAACATCCTCCTGGGTCCTCCTTAATGAAGGGCAACTTCTCTGAATGCAAATCAGTTAAAAAAATGGATTCCTGGGTTGGGGGGATACCTCAATTTCTAACATAGGTCTAGATATCAATTTAAGCTTAGTCTGAAGTTCTGTGACATGAAACAGATTTATGAGTTTGCTCAAAATGATCTATATACAATAATCATAAAAAAATGCTTTTACTGGAAAGTTTAGAAGAAATATTCTTTTTTTTTTACCATTTTAACTTTTTATTTATTTATTTTTTTAACATCTTTATTGGAGTATAATTGCTTTACAATGATGTGTTAGTTTCTGCTTTATAACAAAGTGAGTCAGCTATACATATACATATATCCCCATATCTCCTCCCTCTTGCATCTCCCTCCCACCCTCCCTATCCCAGCCCTCTAGGTGGTCACAGAGCACCGAGCTGATCTCCCTGTGCTGTGCGGCTGCTTCCCACTAGCTATCTATTTTACATTTACTGGTATGTATAAGTCCATGCCACTCTCTCACTTTGTCCCAGCTTACCCTTCCCCCTCCCCATATCCTCAAGTCCATTCTCTATGTCTGCGTCTTTATTCCTGTCCTGCCCCTAGGTTCTTCAGAACCCTTTTTTTTTTTTTTTTTTTAGGTTTCATATATACGTATTAGCATATGGTATTTATTTTTCTCTTTCTGACTTACTTCACTCTATGACAGTCTCTAGGTCCATCCACCTCACTACAAAAAATTCAATTTTGTTTCTTTTATGGCTGAGTGATATTCCATTGTATATATGTGCCACACACATCTTCTTTATCCATTCAACTGTTGATGGACACTGAGGTTGCTTCCATGTCCTGGCTATTGTAAATAGTGCTGCAATGAACATTGTGGTACATGACTCTTTCTGAATTATGGTTTTCTCAGGGTATATGCCCAGTAGTGGGATTGCTGGGTCGTATGGTACTTCTGTTTGTAGATTTTTAAGGAACATCCATACTGTTCGCCATGGTGGCTGTATCAATTTACGTTCCCACCAACAGTGCAAGAGAGTTCCCTTTTCTCCACACCCTTTCCAGCATTTATTTATTTATTTAATAGATCTTTATTGGAGTATAATTGCTTCACAATACTGTGTTAGTTTCTATTGTACAACAAAGTGAATCAGCCATATGCAGATGAATTTTTTAACTGGTAACTTAAGACAGCTCTGCCGCCTTTAAACTTCCTTTGTAGGAAACAAGTGTCAATACATTGTAGCTTCTTTTTAAGCAAGGTTATAATACCAATTCACACAAACCAATGTTTCTCAATCTGTGGGTGGGGGAGGTTCCTCCCCACCCCCAGGGGTCATTTGGCAATGTCTGGATACTTTTGGTTGTGGGGAGGGGTGGTGTGCTTACTGGCAGCAAGTGGGTACAGACCAGGGATGTCCAGCATTTATTGTTTGTAGATTTTTTGATAATGGCTATTCTGACTCGTGTGAGGTGATACCACATTGTCGTTTTGATTTGCATTTCTCTAATGATTAGTGATGTTGAGCATCCTTTCATGTGTTTGTTGGCAATCTGTATATCTTCTTTGGAGAAATGTCTGTTTAGGTCTTCTGCCCATTTCTGGATTGGGTTGTTTGTTTTTTTGACATTGAGCTGCATGAGCTGCTTGTAAATTTTGGAGATTAATCCATCCTTTGTCAGTTGCTTCATTTGCAAATATTTTCTCCCATTCTGAGGGTTGTCTTTTCGTCTTGTTTATGGTTTCCTTTGCTGTGCAAAAGCTTTTAAGTTTCATTAGGTCCCATTTGTTTATTTTTGTTTTTATTTCCATTTCTCTAGGAGGTGGGTCAAAAAGGATCTTGCTATGATTTATGTCATAGAGTGTTCTGCCTGTATTTTCCTCTAAGAGTTTTAGAGTGTCTGGCCTTACATTTAGGTCTTTAATCCATTTTGAGTTTATTTTTGTGTATTGTGTTAGGGAGTGTTCTAATTTCATTCTTTTACATGTAGCTATCCAGTTTTCCCAGAACCACTTATTGAAGAGGATGTCTTTTCTCCATTGTATATTCTTGCCTCCTTTATCAAAAATAAGGTGACCCTATGTGCGTGTGTTTTTCTCTGGGCTTTCTATCCTATTCCATTGATCTATATTTCTGTTTTTGTGTCAGTAGCATACTGTCTTGGTTACTGTAGCATTGTAGTATAGTCTGAAGTCAGGGAGCCTGATTTCTCCAGCTAGGTTTTTCTTTCTCAAGATTGCTTTGGCTATTCGGGGTCTTTTGTGTTTCCATACAAATTGTGAAATTTTTTTGTTCTACTTCTGTGAAAAATGCCATTGGTAGTTTCATAGGGATTGCACTAAATCTGTAGATTGCTTTGGGTAATATAGTCATTTTCACAGTGTTGTTTTTTCCAATCCAAGAACATGGTATATCTCTCCATCCGTTTGTATTGTCTTTGATTTCTTTCATCAGTGTCTTATAGTTTTCTGCATATAGGTCTTTTGTCTCCTTAGGTATATTTGTTCCTAGGTGTTTCCTTAATTTCTCTTTCAGATTTTTTGTTTATAGTGTATAGGAATGCAAGAGATTTCTGTGCATTAATTTTGTATCCTGCAACATTAGCAAATTCATTGATTAGCTCTTGTAGTTTTCTGGTAGCATCTTTAGGATTTTCTATGTATAGTATCATGACATCTGCAAAGAGTGACAGCTTTCCTTCTTTTCCGAACGGATTCCTTTTATTTCTTTTTCTTCTCTGATTGCTGTGGCTATAACTTCCAAAACTATGTTGAATAACAATGCTGAGAGTGGACAACCTTTTCTTGTTCATGATCTTAGAGGAAATGGTTTCAGTTTTTCACCATTGAGAACGATGTTGCCCGTGGGTTTGTTATATGGCCTTTATTTTGTTGAGGTAAGTTCTCTCTATGCCAACTTTCTGGAGGGTTTTTATCATAAATGCGTATTGAATTTTGTTGAAAGTTTTTTCTGCATCTATTGAGATGATCATTGGGTTTTCTCCTTAAATTTGTTAATATGGTTTATCACATTGATTGATTTGCATATATTGAAGAATCCTTGCATTTCTGGGATAAACCCCACTTGATCATGGTTTGTGATCCTTTTGATGTGCTGTTGGATTCTGTTTGCTAGTATTTTGTTGAGGATTTTTGCATCTATGTTCATCAGTGATATTGGCCTGTAGTTTTCTTTCTTTGTGACATCTTTGTCTGGCGTTGGTATCACAGTGATGGTGGCCTCATAGAATGAGTTTGGGAGTGTACCTCCATCTGCTATATTCTGGAAGAGTTTGAGAAGGATAGGTGTTAGCTCTTCTCTAAATATTTGATAGAATTCGCCTGTGAAGTCATCTGGTCATGAGCTTTTGTTTGTTGGAAGATTTTTAATCACAGTCTCAATTTCAGTGCTCATGATTGGTCTGTTTATATTTACTATTTCTTCCTGGTTGAGTCTTGGAAGGTTGTGCTTTTCTAAGAATTTGTCCAGTTCTTCTAAGTTGTCCATTTTTTTGACATATACTTGCTTGTAGTAATCTCTCATGATCCTTTGTATTTCTGCAGTGTCAGTTGTTACTTCTCCTTTTTCATTCCTAATTCTATTGATTTGAGTCTTCTCCCTTATTTTCTTGTTGAGTCTGGCTAATGGGTTATCAATTTTGTTTATCTTCTCAAAGAACCAGCTTTTTGTTTTATTAATCTTTGGTATTGTTTCCTTCATTTCTTTTTCATTTATTTCTGATCTGATCTTTATGATTTCTTTTCTTCTGCTAACTTTGGGGATTTTTGTTCTTCTTCCTCTAATTGCTTTAGTTGTAAGGTTAGGTTGTTTATTTGAGATGTTTCTTGTTTCTTGAGGTAGGATTGTATTGCTATAAACTTTCCTCTTAGAACTGCTTTTGCTGCATCCCATAGGTTTTGGGTCGTCGTGTTTTCATTGTCATTTGTTTCTAGGTATTTTTTGATTTCCCCTTTGATTTCTTCAGTGATCTCTTGGTTATTAAGTAGTATATTGTTTAGCCTCCATGTGTTTGTATTTTTTACAGATTTTTTCCTGTAATTGATGTCTAGTCTCATAGCGTTTTGGTCAGAAAAGATACTTGATACGATTTCAATTTTCTTAAATTTACCAAGGCTTGATTTGTGACCCGAGATATGATCTATCCTGGAGAATGTTCCATGAGCACTTGAGAAGAAAGTGTATTCTGTTGTGTTTGGATGGAATGTCCTATAAATATCAATTAAGTCCATGTTGTTTAATGTATCATTTAAAGCTTGTGTTTCCTTATTTATTTTCATTTTGGATGATCTGTCAATTGGTGAAAGTAGAGTGTAAAAGTCCCCTACTATGACTGTGTTACTGTCGATTTCCCCTTTTATGCCTGTTAGCATTTGCCTTATGTATTGAGGTGCTCCTGTGTTGGGTGCATAAATATTTACAATTGTTATATCTTCTTCTTGGATTGATCCCTTGATCCTTATGTAGTGTCCTTCTTTGTCTCTTGTAATAGTCTTTGTTTTAAAGTCTATTTTGTCTGATATGAGAATTACTCCTCCAGCTTTCTTTTCCTTTCCATTTGCATGGAATATCTTTTTCCATCCCCTCATTTTCAGTCTGTATGTGTCCCTAGGTCTGAAGTGGGTCTCTTGTAGACAGCATATATATGGGTCTTGTTTTTGTATCCATTCAGCCGGTCTATGTCTTTTGGTGGGACCATTTAATCCGTTTCCACTTAATTATTGATATGTATATTCCTATTAACATTTTCTTAATTGTTTTGGGTTTGTTATTGTAGGTCTTTTCCTTGTCTTGTGTTTCCTGCCTAGAAAAGTACCTTTAGCATTTGCTGTAAAGCTGGTTTGGTGGTGCTGAATTCTCTTAGCTTTTGCTTGTCTGTAAAGATTTTAATTTCTCCGTCGAATCTGAATGAGATCCTTGCTGGGTAGAGTAGTCTTGGTTGTAGGTTTTCCCCTTTCATCACTTTACATATGTCTTGCCAATCCCTTCTGGCTTGCAGAGTTTCTGCTGAAAGATTAGCTGTTAACCTTATGGGGATGCCCTTGTATGTTATTTGTTGTTTTTCCTTTGCTGATTTTAATATTCTTTCTTTGTATTTAATTTTTGATCATTTGATTAATATGTGTCTTGGCATATTTCTCCTTGGATTTATCCTGTACGGGACTCTCTGTGCTTCCTGGACTTGATTGACTATTTCCTTTCCCATATGAGGGAAGTTTTCAACTATAATCTCTTCAAAGATTTTCTCAGTCCCTTTCTTTTTCTCTTCTTCTTAGTCCCCTATAATTCGAATGTCGGTGCATTTAATGTTGTCCCAGAGGTCTCTGAGACTGTCCTGAATTCTTTTCGTTGTTTTTTCTTTATTCTGCTCTGCAGTAGTTATTTCCACTATTTTATCTTCCAGGTGACTTATCCGTTCTTCTGCCTCAGTTATTCTGTTATTGATCCCTTCTAGAGAATGTTTAATTTCACTTATTGTGTTGTTCATCATTGTTTGCTCTTTAGTTCTTCTATGTCCTTGTTCAACTTTTCTTATATTTTCTCCATTCTATTTCCAAGACTTTGGATATCCTTACTATCATTACTCTGAATTCTTTGTCAGGTAGACTGCCTATTTCCTCTTCATTTGTTTGGTCTGGTGAGTCTTTACCTTGCTCCTTCATCTGCTGTGTGTTTCTCTGTCTTCTCATTTTGCTTAACTTACTGTGTTTGGGGTCTCCTTTTTGCAGCCTGCTGGTTCGTAATTCCCGTTGTTTTTGGTGTCTGCCCCCAGTGGGTAAGGTTGGTTCAGTGGGTTGTGTAAGCTTCCTGGTGGAGGGGACTGGTGCCTGTGTTCTGGTGGATGAGGCTGGATCTTGTCTTTCTGGTGGGCAGGACTGCGTCTGGTGGTGTGTTTTGGGGTGTCTGTGGCCTTATTATGATTTTAGGCAGCCTCTCTGCTAATGGGGGGGGGGGATTGTGTTCCTGTCTTGCTAGTTATTTGGCATAGGGTGTCCAGCACTGTAGCTTGCTGGTTGTTGAGTGGAGCTGGGTCTTAGCATTGAGACGGAGATCTCTGGGAGAGCTTTTGCTGTTTGATATTACGTGGAGCCAGGAGCTGTCTGGTGGACCAATGTCTGAATTCAGCTCTCCCACCTCGGAGGCACAGGCCTCACACCCAAACAGAGCACCAAGACTCTGTTACCCACACGGCTCAGAAGAAAAGGGAGAAAAAAAGAAAGAAAGAAAGAAAAAATGTAAATAAAAAGAAATAACGTTTTTAAAAGAAAAAATTTAAAAAATTATTAAAAATAAAAAAATTTGAAAGTAATACCAAAAAAAAGAAAGAAAGAAGAGAGCAACCAGACCAAAAAACAAATCCACCAATGATAACAAGTGCTAAAAGCTATACTTAAAACAAACAAACAAACAAAAAACTAAAAAACGAACAGACAGAACCCTAGGACAAATGGTAAAAGCAAAGCTATACAGATAAAATCACACAAAGAAGCATACACATACACATTCACAAAAAGAGAAAAAGGAAATATATGTATATATATCGATATATTTTAAAAAAAGGAAGAGAGCAATGAAATCAACAAACAAATCTACCAATGATAATAAACTCTCAGTTCTAAACTAAGATGAACATAAAACCAGAAACCACTCAGTCACATACAGCAAACCCCAAGTCTACAGTCGCTCCCAATGTCCACTTCCTCAGTTTTGGAAGATTCATTGTCTATTCATGTATTCCAGAGATGTAGGATACATCAAGTTGACTGTGGAGATTTAATCCGCTGCTCCTGAGGCTGCTGGGAGAGATTTCCCTTTCTCTTCTGTGTTCGCACAGCTCCTGGGGTTCAGCTTTGGATTTGGCCCCACCTCTGCATGTAGGTCACCTGAGGGTGTCTGTTTCTGCCCAGACAGGACAGGGTTAAAGGAGCAGCTGATTAGGGGGCTCTCGCTCACTCAGGCCAGGGGGAGGGAGGGGTGCAGAATGTGGGGCGAGCCTGTGGCGGCAGAGGCCAGCGTGACATGGCAACAGCCCGAGGCGCTCCGTGTGTTCTCCTGGGGAAGTTGTCCCTGGATCACGAGACCGTGGCAGTGACGGGCTGCACAGGCTCCTGGGAGGGGAGGTGTGGATAGTGACCTGTGCTTGTACACAGGCTTCTTGGTGGCTTCAGCAGCAGCCTTAGTGTCTCATGCCCATCTCTGGGGTCCGCACTGATAGCTGCAGCTCGAGCCAGTCTCTGGAGCTCGTTTAGGCGGTCCTCTGAATCCCCTCTCCTTGCACTCCCCAAAACAATGGTCTCTTGCCTCTTAGGCAGATCCAGACTTTTTCCCGGACTCCTTTCCGGCTAGCTGTGGTGCACTATCCCCCTTCAGGCTGTGTTCACGCAGCCAACCCCAGTCCTCTCCCTGGGATCTGACCTCCGAAGCCGGAGCCTCAGCTCCCAGACCCCGCCTGCCCCAGCGGGTGAGCAGAAAGCCTCTTGGGCTGGTGAATGCTGGTCGTCTCCGATCCTCTGTGCGGGAATCTCTCCACTTTGCCCTCTGCACCCCTGTTGCTGCGCTCTCCTCCATGGCTCCGAAGCTTTCCCCACGCCACCCGCAGTCCCCACCAGTGAAGGCCTTCCTAGTGTGTGGAAACTTGTCCTCCATCACAGCTCCCTCCCCGAGGTGCAGGTCCCGTTCCTATTCTTTTGTTTCTGTTTTTTCTTTTTTCTTTTGCTCTACCCGGGTACATGGGGAGTTTCTTGCCTTTTGGGAAGTCTGAGGTCTTCTGCCAGCGTTCAGTAGGTGTTCTGTAGTAGTTGTTCCACATGTAGATGTATTTCTGATGTATTTGTGAGGAGGAAGGTGATCTCCACATCTTACTCCTCCACCATCTTGAAGGTCTCTTAGAAGAAATATTCTTTACTAACAATTTTGTTTAGTTTTTATTTTGCTTTCAGAACTTGAATCAGTATTTCCAAGAACCAGATAATAATAGAAAATTTCTATTCTTTTTCAGTCTTGCTACTTCCTGCAAATCTGGTACTCCAGAAAATAGAACCACTAGCCAAATAAGTAGTACAATTTGATTTAAAATTGTACTGCTGGTCCTGACACTATTGATAATTTTAATTTCCCCTTAACTTCCTTTTTCCACATTTACAGACGGCATTCAAAATGTAAATACATTTAAAAAACATCTGAGGAGAATCTTTTTTTCACTTTCCAAATCTTTTATTCTAACTATATTTCACAATTCACTGTTGTTCCAATGATTTATGTGTTTGCCATTTTATGTATGATGAAAATGTTAGGTTCACTTGGGTCTGAAGGTTGTATTCATTTATTTTATGGTTTTTTATTTTATTTTATGGTTGTATGATATTTAGGACTAAAGTTTTAAAATAACTTTGATAAGGATATTATTTTAAAGAAATAGAGACTATATTTTTAAAAATTTTGTTTGTTTTTCAACAAGTATGTGAGATCCTAAGGAAAAGGAACTTGAAATGGGAATCTAAACGGGAGGACCCTCACAGGAAGAGCCCATGGGATTCAGATACATACATAAAAGGTTTTAATCACCTCCAATGCACTCCACTGGTGAGAAAGGGATTATCACTAGGTCAATGGGGATGGCCAAATACACAAGACCCACCTGAAACTAAACATGTGAGATCCACAGTAGATTAGCATATAAACCCATAACCCATTGGGGAGGGCACAGCACACCACTCACTCTGGGCCACAAAGGGGTTGCCTTCAGGAACAGAGTGAACAAGTAGGGGCTGTGGACAATAGGTTTTAAAGCATCAAGAGGGTAGGGTGACCCTGGTTCCTAAAAAAGGATGTGGTTGGCTTCTTTGAATAATTCCACCACCAGCAGGGAATTGAAACCAAGACTCAGGGTTAAGGAGAAATTGTACTTAGTCCCTTTGACAAGAAGACTGATTGGCTAGGGGACTTTATTCACGGGAGCAGAGTTGAGAGGGGAGCTTGCAGTTAGGCCATTGGAGGCCTGGCAAGTTTCACCAGATGTCATGGCAGCACATAGTATCAGGCCATAATATCAGGTTTTATTTTCAGGCCTTACAACACAAAACCACTCTTATGTTGTCTTTTGTTTGTGAGGAACAAATATTTTCTCTGGTAGTATAAAAATGATGCTTTATTATAAAGGCAAAACAGAGACTCTTATGGAAATCCAAGGCCCAGAATTATGGCAAGACATCAGGAACCAAACTTGTGTTCTGTGTTCTTAAAGGATGGTCTCTCCCCCTTCCATAGATGATTTGCTCGGCTGTGTGTTTCTGATCCTTACTCTCTCTCTTGACTCTTCCTCTTCCTAATAATCTTGGATGCTTCTCATGAGAGCCACACTCCTCAACCTTAGAAATACTTGACTTTCTAGCTCTAATGACTGCTAACATCTGGCAACCTCCTTCTATGCTTGCAGGTTCAAATTCTTAAGACAGCATTTGATTGTCTTAGACTTTTGCATTCTTGAAGAGGCATCAACACCAGGCTAAGTCATATGCTCATGGCAAGCTTAGGAATGAGCTATTTCTGAGATAGACGTCTGTTCTTTTTATATATAATTAGCCTCAGCTGATATAGATATGGGGATATATGAGAAAACATAGCTAAATAATTGAGCAGATACTGAGGGCAAAGATTTTCTCAGCTAGGAAAGGTGTGGGGAGCAGGACCTTCTGAATGTGCATAGCAAAATATCTCAGAGCATCAAATCAGTTCCCCTCTGCAGTTTTCTCTTTCAGGAAATAAAAATATAATTTCTTATCCACAAAGTCAAATGAGTGAATCAGCCTGTCTTTTTGTTCTTTCTCCTGCCCACTCCCTTTTCTTCTCTAATTTTGTAGCACTAAATATGTCATTTTCTTTCTTAGTATTTGTCTCTTTATTTGAAATATACAGCCATTAACCCGGTGTAGGCAGGCTCCTTTCCTTTCAGCTTGGGTCTGTTAAAACTGTCCTCTGGCACTTCCTGACTCTCTTCCTGCCAGCCCCTCCTATACCCAGCCCAACTGATCCTAAAGAAGCACCATTTTCAATAAATTGCCTTATCTCTCCATCCCAACAGAATTTTCTTCAAAGCAATACCTTGCAATGATTTCTGTGTTTTGTTGTATCTGCCCTACTTCTTGATAAAAGGGGAACTGGCTCTCTAGAGAATTTTACATCTATATAAAAGATTGGAATTACAGGGTAGAAAAGTCAAGATTTAAAAAAAAAATAACAGTAAGCCTCAGGATTATTATATTTTGTTGTCTTTGTCTGTTCCCCAAACCAGATTATAACCTGGAGAATAAGAATTTAGTCTCATGGTTCTTTTTAACCCAGCCAGCATTCAATCATACATACTTTTGATGATGGTGATACTGTTGATTTCTTTATGCTTTGAAAGCATAAATAGTGAGTTATTTGTATTGGTTATTTGATTCAGTTGCTTACAGTCAACCACACTAAGTCTTTTGGAGCATTTGGTCTATTGACATTTGAAGTGATCATTTATAGTTTTATATTTATTAGTGTTTCATTACTTTTTTTCTGGTTATTTTGTACTTCTCTATTCTTTTCTTCTTTTTGCTTCCTTCCAAAGTTTCCTTGGTTTCCTTCCATCAAACCAAACATGGTTTGATGTTTATCTTAGTGGTATTCTTGTGTTCCTTTCTTTCTAGTTTTTGTGTATCTATTGTAGATTTTTGATTTGTGGTTATCATGGGGCTTTTATATGTTGACCTATAACTATATCTACTTGTTTTAAACTGATAGTCATTGAAGTTCAAACACATTATAAAAGATCTGTATTTTTCATCCTGTCCCTCAAATTTTGTGTTTTTGTTGTAATATTTTACATCTTCATGTTTATCCCTTAACTATTTATTGAGGTTATAGTTTATTTTACATTTTTTCTTTTTTCTTTTTACTAGCTTATTTAAGTTGTTGATCCACAGCCTTTACTATATATTTTCCTTTACTAGTGGATTTTTTTCTTTTCCTATAAATTCTTCCCTCTTACTGTAGCCTTTTCTTTTCCACTTAAAAAAGACCTTTTCACATTTTTTTGAGTCGGTTTAATATTGATGAACTCTTTTAGTTTTTACTTGTTTCAGAAGTTATTTGTCTCTTTCAATTGTGAATGATAACCTGCTGGGTAGAGTATCCTAGGTTGCAAGTTTTTTCCCTTTCAGCACTTGAAATATATCATGCCGCTGCCTTCTGGCCTGCAAAATTTCTTCAGAAAAATTAGCTGATAGCCTTATGGGGGTTCCCTTGTATGTTACTCTTTGTTTTTCTCTTGCTACTTTTAGAATTCTCTCTTTATCTGTAACTTTGGCCATTTTAATTATGTCTTGGTGTGGGTCTCTTTCAGATCATCTTGTTTGGGTCTCTTTGCTTCCTGTACTTGTATATGTGTTTCCTTCTTCAGGTTTGGGAAGTTATCAGCCATAATTTTATTATGGCTTTTAATTTTTAAAATTTTATCTGGGATCCCCATAATGCAAATGTTAGTAGGTTTGATGTTATTCTAGAATTCCCTTAAACTGCTCTCATTATTTTTTCATTTTTTTTTTTGTTGTTGTTGTTATGATTGGGTGATTTCCTTTACTATGTCTTCCAGATCAATTATGCATTCTTCTGCATCACCTAGTCTGCTCTTAATTCCTTCTAGTGCATTTTTCATTTCAGTTATTATATTCCTCAGCTCTGACTGGTTCTTTAGTTTCTTGTTAAAATTCTCACTGTGTCCATCTATTCTTTTCCCTAGTTCACTTAACATTCTTATTACAAATGGTTTGAACTCTTTATCTGGTAAATTATTTACCTCTGTTTCATTAGTTTTGTTTTTTTGTTTTGGGAAATTTTACATGTTATTTCACTTGAAACAAATTCCTCTGTCTTTTCATTTTGCTTAACTTTTTCTGTTTCTGAAATTAGGTGAAACAGTTATCTGTTCTGGACTTGAAAGGGTATCCTTTTTGGGATCATCCCTATATAGTCTATCTGTATCCAGTGGCTTAGTGGGAGAACTGGATCTGAAGTGAGCATGGGTCATGTCTTCTCCCAGGGTGATAGCTAGCAGCTGTCACCTTGATGGGAGGTGGGGCTGGAGATGGTGGGACTAGGGCTAAAGCCAGGTGTGAGCTGGGGCTTCCCCTATGCTCAGTGGCCATCATTGTCCTACTGGGGGTGGGGTCGGGTCCCAAGGTGATATAGCAGAAGGGTTCGGTCCAAGCTGGTTTTGTTCCTTCTAAGTGTGCACTCTCCCCACTCCCAGCAGCAGCACCTTTGCCCCAGAGGGGAGAAGTGCTGGAACAACAGGGGCCAGAGTGGTTGCCCAGTGTGGGCCAGGGCATGCTCTGGGACAGTTCTGGCACACCAGTGAGAACTCCAGACTGCTTCTGATCTGCTGTTTCCATGAGTACCAGTAATGGCCACCCTTGTCCCGTTCAGATGAAGTGCCATGGTCAGCCAGCTCCATCCCCCTCAAACTGTGCACTCTCTTTGCCAATAGCAGTCTTTGCCCTAGTGTGGAATTGTGCCTGAGCTAGAGGTGCAGGGGCAAGCACATGATGTGGGCTGGGGCACACTCTGGGGTGTTCATGGCAAACTGGTCTGAGTCCTGGGCAGTTTCAGTATGCTTCGGCTGCCTTGGTTTGGAAGTAAGCAAGTAACTACTTGTTCTTCATGAGTGGAGTCTAGATTTCTTATAACCCTCCTATTAGTCCCACTGTTTTTTGAAGCTGCTAAGAGGACTTGTCTTCCTGTTGTCAGATCCAGGGCTGGGGTACCCAATATGTGGTTCAAACTGCTCGCTTTCTAGGGAGGATTTCTGAGCCCATGTAATCCTCCTCCTCTTCTGTATCCCCTCCTAGGGGCACAGGTCCTGAACTGATCTCTTCTCTTCCTACCTGACTCTGTGTGGATCTTTCTTTACAGCCTTTATTGTAGAGGAGCCTTTCAGCCAGCCTCCAGTTTGTTTTCAGTGAGAATTTTTCACATATGGATGTATTTTTGATGTGTTTGTGGGGGAGGTGAGCTCATCATCCTCCAACTCCACCGTCTTGATCTCCCCTCAACAAAAGATTAGTAGCTACTTTATTTCTATAAAGTATAAAAGGATTAACATTAGCTTATAGAAATTTCACAATATTCTGATTTCAAATCAGGAAAGGATTATGTGTTTTTATACCCATAACTTCTTTTTGCAATTTTGTGGATTTGTAAGTGCATAAAAAGAATTCAGCCTGACTCCAGACTGACAAGATTGGATTGACATCTGATAAAAGTTGTCAACATTGCCTGTCATATTGAAACTTAGTAGACTATAAAATGCTTATAAAGGCTTCAAGTTATCCTGTCAATATTGGGATTTCATTAAGAATTAATTAAAACAAATTTGCTTGTTAATAAAGCTCAAAATATCAATCAGTTCTATCACTAAAACGTGTGACTAACTTGTGTGTTATGTGATGTATGTGTACATCCATGGATAAGAAATGAGATCTCATAGGCCAGTTTTTAGTTTATACTGAAAGCAACAGGGTGCAAAGGGATGTGCAAAATTTTTAATTAAAATTAGATCCCCACCTAGAGGGGTGGGATAGGGAGGGTGGGAGGGAGGGAGATGCAAGAGGGAAGAGATATGGCAACATATGTATATGTGTAACTGATTCACTTTGTTGTAAAGCAGAAGCTAGCACACCATTGTAAAGCAATTATACTTCAATAAAGATGTTTAAAAAAAAAAAAAAAAAATTAGATCAGAGCATACACACAGCCAAGGTTAATTTCAATATTTTTCACAATGAGCAAAATAGGGAACAATATCTCTTTACTTTGATGATCATTCCAGAATGGATTTTGTACTTAACATTCATATTGATTCACATATTAGAACAAAATTAATTTCATTGAGAAAGTGAAAATAGAGTACTTCCTATGTCCAACTTACTACAATGTAACAGAGTAAAACTTGTTAAAGTTGTACTTAAATTATATATTAAATTAATTTAATGTATTTGTTTTATTTTATTCATTCCTTAATTAAATTACCAGGCCCTCATGACACTTTTACTTTCTTATAGAAATGATAAAAATATCTTTGTAAGCTTCTGCGTTACTTTAAGTCACTAACAAGCAACTTATTTAATTAAAAATAATCGTATTTATTATGCAATAATTATTTATTGATAATGTACTATGTTCTCTGTATTCTACAAAGTGGTGGTGATAAAATGGTAAGCAAAACAGACACATTACCTATATTCGTGGAGTTACAGTTTATTGAGAGAAAATATACATATTTAAATAGTCCTACCATGAAAAATTGTATCTCAAACAAGTGTTATAAAGGAGAGGTTTCCAAGACTATGAGAGTCTGGGTAGGGGAATTTGACATAATGAAGCAGGTCAAGAAAGTCTTGAAGAGGTTACACTTTAGTTTAGATCTGAAGGATTGGTACCAGTTTTGGTAAAAAGAGTCAGAGAAGGATCTGTTCAGGCAGAAGAGCTGCATAAAGGTCCATTGGCAAAATGCAGTTCAGTGAATACAGGGAGTGTTGTAGGTTAAGTTGTGCTCTCCCTGAAAGATATGCTGAAGTCCAAACCTCTAGTACCTAAGAATGTGATCTTATTTGAAAATAGAGTCTTGGCAGATTTTACAAAGTTAAAATGATGTTGTTATGGTAGACCCCCAGTCTAATATGACTGGTGTCCTTATAAAAAGGGGAAATTTGGGCACAGATATGCACAGAGGGAAGACTATGTGAAGAGACACAGGGAGAAAATAACCATCTTTAAGCCAGGGAATGCCTGAAGCTACTCGAGGCTTGGAGAGAGGCCTGGGACCGATCCTTCTCTGGCACCTTCGGGAGAGCATGGCCCTGTTCACATTTTGATTTTGGATTTCTGGTCTGCAGAAAACTGTGAGACAACAAATTTCTGTTGTTTTAAGCCACCTTGTTTGTGTTACTTTGTGACAGCAACCTTAGGAAACTGGTATAGGGATTGAAAGCAGGTTAATGCAGATGAAAAGGGCAAATAAGAGTAAGTTGATCTGAAGAGAAGATGGAGCAATAGGTAGGAACCAGGTCATGGAGAGAGTCCTAAAGTCCATTGTAGGAGTTTTGTTTTTATTCTCAGAGCAAAGTAGTTAAGCAATCCAAACAGAGATGATAGTAGCTTGGACAAGAGTGGTGATAATGGTTATGAAGAGAAGTCAATGGGAACAAGAGAGTGGATTGAAAATTATAAATAACTTACAAAAAAGGAAGTTTACTCAAGGATATCACTCCAGAAATTCTCTGCTCTTTTCTTTTACCATTAATTTTTCAGTCTACACTGGATCATTCTCCTCACATCAAAGGGTACCCCTTTTTTCTATCCGCTTCTTTTTGGTTGTTGATAACGGATTGATTGAGATATAGTTGACATATTATGTACATATTAAAAGTGTGAAGTTTAATAAAAGTTGACTTATTGATATAGCCATGAAACTATGACCACAATCAAGATAATGAACATATCCAACCCCGAAAGTTTTCTAGTATCCTTCTGCAGTGACTTTCTTTATCCCTAGTGATATTGCTATCTTTGAAATCAATTTCGTCTGATATTAATATAGCCACTCCAGTTTTCTTTTGCTTATTATTAGCATGGCATATCGTTTGTCATCATTTTACTTTTCACCCATCTGTATCTTTGTATTAAAGTAGGTTCCTCACAGACAGCGAATAATCGAGTCTTGCTTTCTTATCTAATCAGATAATCTTTTGCTTTTAATTGGGAGTGTTTCATTTATTTACACTTAATGTGACTCTTAGCATGGTTAAGTGTTAACCATTTGCTACTTGCTTTCTATTTGTCTCATTTGTTCTTTGTGTTTTTGCCTTTTTCTCTGCCTTCTTTTGGATTGAATATTTTTATTTTTTCATTTTATGTATATTATTGTCTTATAGCTATTATTTTTGGCTATTTTAGTGGTCGATCCTACCTTTAATATTAAGTGGTGTACCACGTCACAGATAGAGCAATTTATAAGAATATAAGTCACGCTTATACTTCTCCTGATCTTCCTGTTTTTATGATTATGCTTATTATTTTACATATGTTAAAAATCTCACAAGTCAAATATCGTTGGAATATATTTAAATATTAAGTTCTGGATTGGTTTTGATTGATATGTTTTTATTGTCATTATGGTTCAGATTTTACTTCTTTGCATATCTGGTAATTTTTCATTTTATGCCAGGCACTTTGATTTGTTACCTTTTGTGTGCTGGATATATTTTATATATCCTATAAATATTCTTTAGCTTTATTCTGAGAAATAGTTAAGTTACTTAGGAGCAGTTTGATTCTTTTGGGTCCTGCTTTAAACTTAGGTGGAAACAGAACAGTATTTAGTTCTGGATCTTTTTTTTTTTTTTGTCCCCCTGCCTTGGCAGGGTCTTTCTAAGTACTCTTCCCAAAACCCCCATGAATTATGAGGTTTCCTAGTCTGAAAAACATTCACTATTTCCAGCCTCGTGTGAACTCTGAAAATCATTTCCTCTAATCCTTTCAGGTGGTTATTTTCACAGCCTTTGGTAGTTTCCTCACAAACATGCATTGATTGGTACCCAGATGAATAATCAAGGGGACATGTGTGCAAATCTCTGGAATTTTCTCTCTGCTGCTCTCTTCTCTTCAGAATGCTACCCTCTTTAGACTCCTAGCCCTGTCTACTCCTGGAAAGATTGTTTATACTTTCTTTACATAACTCATTTCCTCCTTTTTTAAGCCTCTTTCCCTCTTGTTTTCCCCTCTCTCTAAAATCCTTAGCAAGTCACCAATGACCATCATTTTGTTAAACCTACGGGTTGATTTTTGGTCTAAGTGATATGGCCTCCATAATGTTTGACCCCATCTTTGCTGATTTCCCCCCTCACTCACTCCACTACATTTCTTTTTAATTCCTCAAACGTAGTCTGTATGATTTTTTTCTTGATTATTTATACTGGCTGTTCCCTCTGATTGGAATGACCTTTCTTCAGATAACTACCTGCCTAACTCACTGCCCTTTTCCAAGCCTGATCACCCTACTTAAAATTGCAACAACTTCCTGTGATAGCTAGTCTCTAAAAATGACCCTCACTGAACGTTGTGTAGCCCCCTCCCCTTGAATCTGGGCTGCCCTGGGACTTGTTTGTAACCAATAAAATGTATCAAATGTGACAATCTAGAACTTCTGAGGCTAAGTCAGAGGAAGTTTTGCAGCGTCTGTCTTGGGTCCTTGAAATACTAACTCTCAGGATGGTCACTGACAGTACACTCTCTCTCAGAACACAGCCTCCATGCTGTGAAGCCAAAGTCACATGGAGAGGCCACCTATAGGAACTATGGCTAATAACCTCAACTGAGCTTCAACTGCTGGCCATGTGAGTGATTCATCTTGGACCTCCATCCAGCACAGACAAAAGCCCTAGTTAATATCTTTCTGAAAACACATGAGAAACCCAAGTGAGAACCAACTGGCTGAGCCCAGTTAAAGCACAATATTATAGAAAATAATAATACCTTATTTTAAGCCACTTAGTTTTGAAGTAGTTTATAGTTAAGGATGACTAGAAATCCCCTTTCCCTGCTTAATTTCAAATCCCCTATACTACATTTTATTCTTTTTCCCCTGAGTATTTATTATTCTTTAATATACTTTATGACTTGCTACTTTATTATGTTTAGTATTTATTTTTTGTCTGGTTGTCTCCACCAGATTAAAAACTCTAAGAAGGTGCTGATCATTGTCTATTTTCTTCCGTAATATATCTTAATTGTCTAGAACAGTATGCCTGGTATACAGTAGGGATTCAATAAATATTTGTAGAAAGAATAAATGAACAAAGCAGTAGTCTATCATAAAAATTAAACAAGAATCATTCTAGAGATGATCATAAATTTACCTTAAATGTGACACATTTCCAAAACCAAAATGCTAAATTAAGGTATCAACAAATATCATAGAGTGTCTTTCAATTTAGGGACTTATAAATAGAAAACTGAAAGGTAACTATTAGAAATAGAAGCTACTTGAAATTACTTTTAAATATTAGACCATTATATGACTCTTGGTAGTGATTTTACATTACTGTAAAATTTTATGGAGTCATAATGAACAGAAGACCAAAGAATTTTTGTTCAAAAGTAACAAAACAAAATTTAAGATGAGGAGCATATAACTATAATTTTCCAGGAGAAGGATTTCTGGCAGTACCTTTTTTGAGTGATTAAAGAGTTAACATAATTTGAGTTATACAGGTTTATTAACATCAGTTTGGCACTATTTAATGGACTGTCTGCTGGAGATTGACTTGTATTTGTGCTCAAAATATATAAAATATATTTTTCAAAAAAAGGAGGGGGAGAGAAACTGATTTATTGTGTTGGTGTCCAAATGCAGTTCAAATTGCTTTTTGTGAAAGAGTGATGTCATGCTGTTTCCTTAAAGATCTTTTATCTTGAAAACTATATTTCAGTTCTTAGATAGTTATAAATAAGTGATATGAAGGATGGCTATGAGTTTTTAAGGAAAAATACTTTTTAAGAATGTTCACTGAAAATCCTTTTAAAACTATAGGCTCTGAATTTTAAAAACATTCATATAGATTCGTTTTTTGAATCTACAACAGGAATCTTGATATCGTTGTAAAAGAATCATCAAAGTTTGACTTCTAATGCCAACATGCATTTTTAAGCAAACTAAAACAGAAAAATGCCAAGCACCTTCCTCTAAGCTTGCAATGTACGTGAATTTTATATTAATCCTTTTGGACTCCTTCTGAACTTGAATATCTTACAGGTCTGACTGGGAAATTTATCAATTCTTATGCTCAATGAATTCAGTCATTGGGTATATGTAATTTAAAGCAATGAGGCATAACTGTCGGGGGTGCTTAAAAATATCAGTATGGATAGATAGCACAGACTCGGCATACAGATTGAGATGTCATTTGAGCCAAGGGCAAAGGCTAAAATTTAGTCTGAATTTGGAGCAAAACCAAAATTAAGACCAAACCTTACTGCGACACACTGAAACTCAAGTTTTTCATGTTTTCTTTATAGACAGGACTATTTCTCATTTATTTAACTTCTGCTATACAACCTTCACATTAAAAAGCAAAACAAACAAAATAAAATGTCATTAAATAATAATACATGATGTAGTTTGCTAAACAATTTACAGTTTCTTTTTTTTTTTAAAGTGCTGCTAACAGGTTCTAACCTAACATTACCATTATCCTATATTCCTTTCCTTATAGAATGGAGTATCATGATAACTAGGCACTAAGTTAAGTCAATAAAATGCCAAGTTGCCCCTTTTGAAATGGTTTTACATAAAGAATGACTTGAGATTATTTAGTCCTTGGTGGTAGAAATCTTTAACATGAAACCAAGTAGTTGCTTTTTTTGGCTTTGATTCGGGGGAAGTCAAAATCAAATGCACAAGGCCTGAAACATGGTGAAAAGGAGTGAAGTGGGCATAGTGGAGACTGAAGCTTGTAAGCCCTATCTGAGTGGGGAAGCTACCCCTCACCTCTACCAGATGGTTGCCATGCTGAAATGTGGGCCCAAGGATGCCAGGTGTTTTGTTCCTGTGAGAAAAGCCAGGAATATGAGTTTATCATGTCATATCTCCAAACTAATAAACATCGAATTTACTTCATTCTTTTGTACTCTTTGTAAGGTGAAAAGAATGAAACAAACAAATAAATAAACAAACATATATGCATATATTAAATTTGGTCTACAGTTTACTAGTTTTAGGTCAACTCCTATTATAACTTTTTCTAAATAATGACCATCAGGATAACCTCTTAAATTTCCTCACTTTCCTCAACTACCAACTTGTTGACACTAACAAGGTAGCATAGTAAAACAAGAAAAATTCTGTGTTTCTATGTTAGGCTAATTTTTTTCAATTGTCAGTGTACCACTGCTAAAACCTCCTCATTTTTCATTCATTTATTTTATATCTATATATCTTCTACTTTGTGCCAGGTAATGTTTTAGGCTCTTGGGCCACAGCAATGAGTAATATATATTAGGACCTGATTCTCAGAGAGCTTATACTCTATTGGAGGAAATAATCAGTTGCTAGGAAAATATGATTAGTTTCATCTAGTAGTTAATGCTTTGAAGAATAATAAGACAGGTCATGAATTAGATAGTGGATCTCTGGGTGTGTAAGTTTATATCATTTGGGCAGGAAGGCTTCACTGAGGAAGTGATAGTTGATCACAGATTTGAATGACACGAAGGAGCCAATCATGAGAAGATATGGAGAAGAAGCCTATGATTTCATTGGGAAGAACAAGACATGAGTCCTAACTTGGGAAATGACTTGGTGTGTTACAAGTATAGATATAAGGTCAGTGTGGATATATATGAATGATCATGGGAGAGTACAGTGGGGGGTTAGTTCAGAGAGTGATTCAGGAGCCAAATATAGGTTATATAGGAAGCATTTAGTAGTTTTTAAGCATGAGAGTGAATGACATGATCTGATATAGATGAAAACACACAAACAAAAACAAATCACTCTGTTGGTGGATGAAAGTTAAGAGTGGAAGAAGAGGTGGGACCTTCAAGATGGCAGAGGAGTAAGACGTGGAGATCACCTTCCTCCCCACAAATACATCAAAAGTACATCTACATGTGGAACATCTCCTACAGAACACCTACTGAACTCTGGCAGAAGACCTCAGACTTCCCAAAAGGCAAGAAACTCCCCATGTACCTGGGTAGAGCAAAAGAAAAAACAGAGACAAAAGAATAGGGACAGGACATGCACCTCTGGGAGGGAGCTGTGAAGGAGGAAAAGTTTCCACACACTAGGAAGCCCCTTCACTGGCGGAGATGGGGGCTGGGCGGAGGGGAAACTTCGGAGCCACGGAGGAGAGCGCAGCAACAGGGGTGCAGAGGGCAAAGTGGAGAGATTCCCGCACAGAGGATTGGTGCTGACCAGCACTCACCAGCCTGAGAGGCTTGTTGGCTCACCCGCTGGGACAGGCGGGGGCTGTGAGCTGAGGCTTGGGCTTCAGAGGTCAGATCCCAGTGAGAGGACTGGGGTTGGCTGCATGAACACAGCCTGAAGGGGGCTGGTGCGCCACAGCTAGCCGGGAGGGAGTCTGGGGAAAAGCCTGGAATTGCCTAAGAGTCAAGAGACCTGGAACTGCCTAAGAGTCAAGAGACTATTGTTTCGGGGTGCGCGAGGAGAGGAGATTCAGAGCACCGCCTAAACAAGCTCCAGAGATGGGCTAGAGCCGCGACTATCAGCGTGGACACCAGAGACAGGCATGACATTCTAACATGGCTGCTGCAGCCACCAAGAAGCCTGTGTGCAAGCACAGGTCACTATCCACACCTCCCCTACCAGGAGCCTGTGCAGCCCACCACTGTCAGGGTCCCATAATCCAGGGACAACTTCCCCAGGAGAACACACAGCATGCCTCAGGCTGTTGCAATGTCACGCTGGCCTCTGCCGCCACAGGCTCACCCCACATTCTGTCCCCCTACCTCACCCTGGCCTGAGTGAGCCAGAGCCCCTAATCAGCTGCTACTTTAACCCCCTTGTGTCTGGGCAAAGAACAGACGCCAGACGGTGAGCTACATGCAGACGCAAGGCCAAATCCAAAGCTGAACCCCAGGAGCTGTGTGAACAAAGAAGAGAAAGGGAAATCTCTCCCAGCAGCCTCAAGAGCAGTGGATTAAATCTCCACAATCAACTTGATGTACCCTGCATCTGTGGAATACCTGAGAAGACAATGAATCATCCCAAAATTGAGGTGGTGGACATTGGGAGCAACTGTAGACTTGGGGTTTGCTGTATGCGACTGACTAGTTTCTGATTTTTATGTTATCTTAGTTTAGTTTTTAGTGCTTGTTATCACTGGTGGATTTGTTTATTGGTTTGGTTGCTCTCTTCTTCTTTTTCCTTTTTTTTTAAATTACTTTTTTTATTCTTTTAATTTAATAATTAAAATTTTTTTTATTTTAATAACTTTATTTATTTTATTATATTTTGCTTTCTTTCTTTTTTTTCTCCCTTTTCTTCTGAACCATGTGGCTGACAGAGTCTTGGTGCTCTGGCTTATTGTCAGGCTTCAGCCTTTGAGGTGGCAGAGCCAAGTTCAGGACATTAGACGACCAGAGACCTCCTGGCCCCACGTAATATCAGACAGCGAGAGCTCTCCAGAGATCACCATCTCAATGCTAAGACCCAGCTCCACTCAATGACCAGCAAGCTCCAGTGCTGGACTCCCCATGCCAAACAACTAGCAAGACAGAGACGCTGGCTAAAATCATAATAAGTTCACAGACACCCCAAAACACACCACTGAACGTGGTCCTGCCCACCAGAAAGACAAGATCCAGCCTCATCCACTAGAACACAGGCACCAGCCCCTCCACCAGGAAGCCTATGCAACCCACTGAACCAACCTTACCCACTGGGGGCAGACACCAAAAACAATGGGATCTACGAACCTGCAGCATGTGAAAAGGAGACCCCAAACACAATAAGTTAAGCAAAATGAGAAGACAGAGAAATATGCAGCAGATGAAGGAGCAAAGTAAAAACCCACCAGACCAAACAAATGAAGAGGAAATAGGCAGTCTACCTGAAAAAGAATTCAGAGTAATGATAGTAAAGGTGATCGTAAATCTTGGAGATAGAATGGAGAAAATAAAAGAAACATTTGACAAGGACTAGAAGAACTAAAGAGCAAACAAACAATGATGAACAACACAATAAATGAAATTAAAAATTCTCTAGAAGGAATCAATAACAGAATAACTGAGGCAGAAGAATGGATAAGTCACCTGGAAGATAAAATAGTGGAAATAACTACTACAGAGCAGAATGAAGAAAAAAGAATGAAAAGAATTGAGGATGGTCTTAGAGACCTCAGGAACAACATTAAACCCACCAATATTTGAATTATAGGGGTCTCAGAGAAGAAGAGAAAAAGAAAGGGACTGAGAAAATATTTGAAGAGAATATAGTTGAAAACTTCCTTAATATGGGAAAGGAAATAGTTATTCAAGTCCAGGAAGCACAGAGAGTCCCATATAGGATAAATCCAAGGAGAAACACGCCAAGACACATATTAATGAAACTATCAAAAGTTAAATACAAAGAAAGAATATTAAAAGCAGCAAGGGAAAAACAACAAATACCGTACAAGGGAATCCCCATAAGGTTAACAGCTGATCTTTCAGCAGAAACTCTGCAAGCCAGAAGGGTGTGGCAGGACATATTAAAGTGATGAAAGGAAAAAACCTACAACCAAGATTACTCTACCCAGCAAGGATCTCATTCAGATTTGATGGAGAAATTAAAACCTTTACAGACAAGCAAAAGCTAAGAGAATTCAGCACCACCAAACCAGCCTTTCAGCAAATGCTAAAGGAACTTCTTTAGGCAGGAAACACAAGAGAAGGAAAAGACCTACAATAACAAAACCAAAACAATTAAGAAAATGGTAATAGGAACATACATATCGATAATTACCTTAAATGGATTAAATGCTCCAACCAAAAGACATAGATTGGCTGAATGGACAGGAAAACAAGACCCGTATATATGCTGTCTACAAGAGACCCACTTCAGCCCTAGGGACACATACAGACTGAAATTGAGGGGATGGAAAAAGATATTTCATGCAAATGGAAATCAAAAGAAAGCTGGAGTAGCAATTCTCATATCAGAGAAAATAGACTTTAAAATAAAGACTATTACAAGAGACAAAGAAGGACACTACATAATGATCAAGGGATTAATCCAAGAAGAAGATATAACAATTGTAAATATTGATTCACCCAAAATAGGAGCACCTCAATACATAAGGCAAATGCTAAGAGCCATAAAAGGGGAAATTGACAGTAACACAATCACAGTAAGGGACTCTAACACCCAACTTTCACCAATGGATAGATCACCAAAATGAAAATAAATAAGGAAACACAAGCTTTAAATGACACATTAAACAAGATGGACTTAATTGATATTTATAGGACATTACATCCAAAAGCAACAGAATACACTTTCTTCTCAAGTACTCATGGAACATTCTCCAGGATAGATCATATCTTGGGTCACAAATCAAGCCTTGGTAAATTTAAGAAAATTGAAATCATATCAAGTACCATTCTGACCACAATGCTATGAGACTAGATACCAATTACAGGAAAAAACCTGTAAAAAATACAAACACATGGAGGCTGAACAGTATGCTACTAAATAACCAAGAGATCACTGGAGAAATCAGAGGAAATCAAAAAATACCTAGAAACAAATGACAATGAAAACATGACAACCCAAAACCTACGGGATGTAGCAGAAGCAGTTCTAAGAGGGAAGTTATAGCAATAAAATCCTACCTCAAGAAACAAGAAACATCTCAAATAAACAACCTAACCTTTCACCTAAAGCAATTATGAAAAGAAGAACAAAAATAAAACCAAGTTAGCAGAAGGAAAGAAATCTTAAATATTAGATCAGAAATAAATGAAAAAGAAATGAAGGAAAAAATAACAAAGATCAATAAAACTAAAAGCTGGTTCTATGAGAAGATAAACAAAATTGATAAACTATTAACAGACTCATCAAGAAAAAAAGGGAGAAGACTCAAATCAACAGAATTAGAAATGAAAAAAGAGAAGTAACCACTGACACTGCAGAAATAACAAGGATCATGAGAGATTACTACAAGCAACTCTATGCCAATAAAATGGACAACCTGGAAGAAATGGACACATTCTTAGAAAAGCACAACCTTCCGAGACTGAACCAGGAAGAAATAGAAAATATAAACAGACCAATCACAAACACTGAAATTGAGACTGTGATTAAAAATCTTGCAACAAACAAAAGTCCAGGACCAGAGGGCTTCACAGGTGAATTCTATCAGACATTTAGAGAAGAGTTAACATCTATCCTTCTCAAACTCTTCCAGAATATAGCAGAGGGAGGAACACTCCCAAACTCATTCTACGAGGCCACCATCACCCTGATACCAAAACCAAAGATGTCACAAAAAAATAAAACTACAGGCTCATATCACTGATGAACATAGATGCAAAAATCCTCAACAAACTACTGTCAAACAGAATCCAGCAACACATTAAAAGGATCATACACCATGCTTAAGTGGGGTTTATCCCAGGAATGCAAAGATTCTACAATATACGGAAATCAATCAATGTGATACACCATATTAACAAATTGAAGGATGAAAACCATATGATCATCTCAATAGATGCAGAAAAAGCTATCGACAAAATTCAACACCCATTTATGATAAAAACCCTTCTGAAAGTAGGCATAGAGGGAACTTACCTCAGCATAATAAAGGCCATATATGACAAACCCACAGCCAAGATCTTTCTCAATGGTGAAAAACTGAAACCATTTCCTCTAAGGTCAGGAACAAGAAAAGGCTGCCCACTCTCACCACTATTTTTTTTTTTTTTTAAGGAATGGGTTGGATTTGAGGCTGATGCTTTTTTTTTTTTTTTTTTTTTTTTTTTTATTTTTGTCTGTGTTGGGTCTTCGTTTCTGTGTGAGGGCTTTCTCTAGTTGTGGCAAGCGGGGGCCACTCTTCATCGCGGTGCGCGGGCCTCTCACTATCGCGGCCTCTCTTGTTGCGGAGCATAGGCTCCAGATGCGCAGGCTCAGTAGTTGTGGCTCACGGGCCTAGCTGCTCCATGGCACGTGGGATCTTCCCAGACCAGGGCTCGAACCCGTGTCCCCTGCATTAGCAGGCAGATTCTCAACCACTGCGCCACCAGGGAAGCCCTCTCACCACTATTATTCAACATAGTTTTGGGAGTTTTAGCCATAGCAATCAGAGAAGAAAAAGAAATAATAGGAATCCAAACTGGAAAAGAAGTCACTGTTTGCAGATGGCATGATACTATACATAGAGCAGAGTAAAGATGCTACCAGAAAACTACTAGAGCTAATCAATGAATTTGGTAAAGTAGCAGGATACAAAATTAATACACAGAAATCTCTTGCATTGTTTTACACTAATGATGAAAAATCTGAATGAGAAATTAAGGAAACACTCCCATTTACCATTGCAACAAAAGGAATAAAATACCTAGGAATAAGCCTACCTAAGGAGACAAAAGACCTGTATGCAGAAAACTATAAGACACCGATGGAAGAAATTAAAGATGATACCAACAGATGGAGAGATATACCATGATCTTGGATTGGAAGAATCAAAATTGTGAAAATGACTGTACTACCCAAAGCAATCTACAGATTCAATGCAATCCCTGTCAAACTACGAATGGCATTTTTCACAGAACTAGAACAAAAAATTTCACAATTTGTATGGAAACACAAAAGACCCCGAAAGGCCAAAACAATCTTGAGAAAGAAAAATGGAGTTGGAGGAATCAGGTTCCCTGAATTCAGACTGTACTACAAAGCTACACTAATCAAGACAGTATGCTACTGACACAAAAACAGAAATATAGATCAATGGAATAGGATAGAAAGCCCAGAGATAAACCTATGCACATATGGGTCACCTTATTTTTGATAAAGGAGGCAAGAATATACAGTGGAAGAAAGACAGCCTCTTCAATAAGTGGTGCTGGGAAAACTGGACAGCCACATGTAAAAGAATGAAATTAGAACACTCCCCAGCACCATACACAAAAATAAACTCCAAATGGATTAAAGACCTAAATGTAAAGCCAGACACTATAAAACTCTTAGAGGAAAACATAAGCAGAGCACTCTATGACATAAATGACAGCAAGATCCTTTTTGACCCACCTCCTAGAGAGAAATGGAAATAAAAACAAAAATAAACAAATGGGACCCAGTGAAACTTAAAAGCTTTTGCACAGCAAAGGAAACCAAAAACAAGATGAAAAGACAACCCTCAGAATGGGAGAAAATATTTGCAAAGGAAGCAACTGACATAGGATTAATCTCCAAAATATACAAGCAGCTCATGCAGCTCAATATCAAAAAGCAAACAACCCAATCCAGAAATGGGCAGAAGACCTAAATAGACATTTCTCCAAAGAAGATATACAGATTGCCAGCAAACACATGAAAGGATGCTCAACATCACTAATCATTAGAGAAATGCAAATCAAAACCACAATGAGGTATCACCTCATACTGGTCAGAATGGCCATCATCAAAAAATCGACAAACAATAAATGCTGGAGAGGGTGTGGAGAAAAGGGAACCCTCCTGCACTGTTGGTGAGAATGTAAATTGATATAGCCACTATGGAGAACAGTATGGAGGTTCCTTAAAAAACTAAAAATAGAACTACCATACAACCCAGTAATCCTACTACTGGGCATATACCCTGAGGAAACCATAATTCAAAAAGATTCATGTACCACAGTGTTCATTGTAACTCTATTTACAGTATCCAGGACATGGAAGCAGCCTAAGTGTCCATCGACAGATGAATGGATAAAGAAGATGTGAAACATATATACAATGGAATATTACTCAGCCATAAAAAGAAACGAAATTGAGTTACTTGTAGTGAGGTGGATGGACCTAGAGTCTGTCATGCAGAGTGAAGTAAGTCAGAAAGAGAAAAACAAATACTGTGTGCTAACACATATATATGGAATCAAAAAAAAAAAAGGTTCTGAAGAACCTATGGGCAAGACAGGAATAAAGACAGAGACGTAGAGAATGGACTTGAGGACACGGGGAGGGGGAAGGGTAAGCTGGTGCGAAGTGAGAGAGTGGCATTGACATATACACACTACCAAATATAAAATAGATAGCTAGTGGGAAGCAGCCGCATAGGACAGGGAGATCACCTTGGGGCTTTGTGACCACCTAGAGGGGTGGGATTGGAAGGGTGGAGGGAAACACAAGAGGGCGGGGATATGGGGATATATGTATACGTATAGCTGATTCACTTTGTTATACAGCAGAAAGTAGCACAACAATGTAAAGCAATTATACTCCAATAAAGATGTTAAAAAAAATTGGAAGAAAAGATATCATTTAGTAGGTAATTCAAGCAATGTTGATGGGAGAAAATGGTGGCTTGAGTTTATGTGATCGTAGAAAAGTAGAGAATGATTACAGATTAAGAATATATTTGGAGGGTTGAACCAGAAAGACTTTTTGATATATTTGATGTAGAAGGTGAGTAAAAGAAAGGAACAACGATAACTGCAATTTTTTTTCTACTTTAGTAATTTTGTGGTATCATTCACTGAATTGAGGAGCATGGAAGCGGTATACTTTTAAGGTAAAGATAAAGTTGCACTCCAGAGTTAGGTATTGGGCTTGCTAAATTTGAGATGTTTCTTAAAGTTGCAATTAGGAATGTCTAATTGGTAGTTGGATATTTGCATTTGGAATTCAGAAGAGAGGTCAGCGCTATTAATATTTGAGACCCAATGGCATATGGGTTGTAAAGTCATGGGACCAGGTGAAATAATCTAAACAGAAATTATAGAGAAAGAAGAGAAAAAAATCTAGAACATAGCTTTGGGACACGCCAATATTGAATAAAAGAGGAATACATATAATAGAGGAATCAACAAAGGAGACTGAGAAATAGCTAGTGAGGTAAGAGAAAAGCCAAGGAGGAGTGTTGCCACAGAAGCCAAGGAAAGAAAATATTGTAGTTCAAGAAGAAGCAAGTGGCCAACTGTTTAGCTGAGAGATCCAGAAATATTAAAACAGTGAAATAGCTGTTAAAGTTAGCATGGGGGAAGTCATGTGTTACAAGAGCTATTTCAGTTGAACGATGATCTTTTGAGGAGAGAATGGAGGACAAAGAAGAGGGAGACAATAAACAACTCTTCCAATCAGCTTATTGTTAAAGGGAACCAAGAAGAAGAATGATAGCTGCAAGGCAACGTGGACCCAAAGAGGGTTTTATAAAGTAGGAAGATTCTAGAATATGTACGTTGGTAGGATTGACTTGGTAGAAAGAAACTGATTATGCAGGAGAGGGGATAATTGCCAGAGCCAGGTTCATTAGAAGGTGAGCATTGTGAGAGCTAGACCACAAAAGGAGAAGTTTAATATGAACAGGGACATTTCATTTATTGTAAGAAAAAATAGAGGGGCAGAGATAGAAGTTCAGTTTCATGTAGGTCTGTAAATTTTGTGATGAAAGTGAAGAAACTTTAGGCTGACTATTTTATCTATGTCAGCATTTGAGAGGGAAGAGTGAGTGGAAAGGAAGTGGGACTAGAGGTGAGGACACCATTGGACAAAGGAGAAGGTATGAGATTCTCATTTTGGATAATGTCAGAGTAAACATGCAGTGTAGTGGGTTTGCAGGGTATTAGAGAATACCATTTGTCACCCTGTGGTCATACATTTAGAGTGAGACAAGAGAGCATTATTGTGCATCATGAAGCTTGCACCATGTGGTAGGTGAATAATGGTCCCCCAAAATATCCAGGTTCTCATCTCTGAACCTGTGAATATTACCATATA
Source organism: Eubalaena glacialis (assembly GCF_028564815.1). Taxonomy (NCBI): domain Eukaryota; kingdom Metazoa; phylum Chordata; class Mammalia; order Artiodactyla; family Balaenidae; genus Eubalaena; species Eubalaena glacialis. The sequence goes on from NC_083716.1 coordinate 217,141,928, forward strand.
TGACAAGAGGGACTTGGCAGATGTGATTAAATTAAGGATCATGAGATAATATTTTTTGGGGTTAGCTAGATCTGTCCTAAATGTAATCACAAGTGTCCTTTTAAGAGTGAGGCAGAAGGAGATTTGATTAGAAAAGAGAAAAAGGTAATATGATGAGAATAAATTTCTCATGTTTGAAGCCAGTGGTTTTGTGGTAATTTGTTATACAGCGATAGGAAACTGATATGCTCCATTAATTAATTAATTAACTGATTCATCCCTCTTCCTTTGTATCTATAACTTCTCCCTTATTTTAGGATACTTCCTATTAGCATTAAACATGCTTAAGAGTCTCCTTTAAAAAGCAACAACATTAATAAACAAAAACAAGATAAACAAAATTTCTTAACTTCACCTGCTCAGCTCTAGCTAATATTCCCTTTAAAATAGTCCTTTTTAAAACTAAAGGTTTTAATTTTTATCTTCTCCACCTCACCTTTCATCCGTTCCTTAATCCACTGCCAACTGTCTTCAACTTTTTACGCTAGTAAACCACTCTAAATATTCAGCAATGTGCTTTTATTCTTAATTCCAATGTAATCTGTTCACTTCTACTTTTCTTAGCCTCTTGGTTAAGCAATTGATTTCCCTGTTCTGGTGATATTCTCTCTTCTTCTATTCTATGACACCGCTTTTTTTCTAGTTACTTTTCCCCCCTCTGTCTATTCTTTAGTCTCCTTCATGAGCTGCCCTTTTTTCAATTTTTTCCTGAGTGTTCTTAGTAGAACTCTATTTTCTTCTCATTATATACACTTCCCTTGAGTAATCTTACCTATTTCCAGGACTTCGATTACCATCTGTATACTGATCACTCCAAATTTTCTCTCTGACGCTCAGAGTTCTCACCTGCTCAAATACACCCTGTTCTACTACACCTTCCTGTCACACTGAGATGTCCTGAGTTGGAATGACAGTCTCTGTCATCCTGTTCCACAGCACACTCATACTAGACTGCAGTGACTAAGAATATTGGATCTGGGGTCACTGAATTGAATTTGAGTCTGGCTTTGCTCCCTTCTTTCCTGCAATAGCATAGGAAAGCGATTTCTCATCTTAATCTGTACAATAGTAAACCCCCTCTAAACTCTGATGATTAAATGACACAAGATACAAGTCAAGGCATAGTATGTGGCACACAGTAGGTGATTAATAAATGCTGGCCATTATTATTACTGCTAGTTTTCTTCTTTTCCTAAGTACTGTATCCACTGGTAATTACTACCATGGCACTTGTATTTTCTAGTGCTGTTTCTGTAATAGCTTCTAAGCTCTTCCACAGCTTTCGGTATTCACAGCCCACCACTGCTATCCCCACTCCTCTTTGCATTTGTCTCCATCAGTTTTCCTGTCCCTCCTGCATTTGCTTTTCTGTTTTGTTTCACTTTCCTTGTCATTCCCACACTCATTTTTCTGTTCTCTTTGTCACTCCCCTCCTCCTCCTGAGTCTCAGTAGTCCAGACCACTCTTTAAGACAGCTGTCCCCAACCTATTTGGCACCAGGGACCGGTTTCGTGGAAGACAATTTTTCTACAGACCGGTGGCGGGAGGGGGGCGGGCAGGGGCGGTGGTTCAGGCGGTAATGTGAGCGATGGGGAGCGGCAGATGAAGCTTTGCTTGCTCCCTGCTCACCTCCTGCTGTGAGGCCCAGTTCCTAACAGGACCGGTACCGGTCCGCGGCTCGGGGATTGGGGACCCCTGCTTTAAGACATCTTCCTCTATGCCAAGTTCTGCTTCTTAGTTTTTATAGTTGTAAGATATTTTATCATTATTATTTATAGTAAAAATTGGAAGGGATGATCAGTAGAGACCTGTAAGGCTCCTTAACCTGAGGACAGCCCTGGAAAAGAAATTTCCTTGAAATAAGTTAGTGACAGATCACCTGGCAAACACTAATGGTATGCACTAGTGGGAGAGTCATTATCTATGGACTGCTATAGCAGGATGTCTAGGGTGCTTACGGAAAACAAACATAGAATCTATGGATCTATGTGGCATGGTCCCCTAGAAATGTAATGTATACTCTGTGACACTCCTAGTGTAAAATGGAGATTTTTTAAAATGTCCAAACAGCTCCTTTTAGGTAAAAACTAGCACTGTACATATCTGTCAGGGGCTTCATTTGTTAACCTGGTCCTGATTGACAAGAAAGGCCTGGGAAGTTGTGTTCGTCTTTCTGTATATGTCCCTGCTTTGTCTGTGTCATTTGATTATGTGTATCCTTGAAATCATTAGTAAAGCTTGACACTGGGTGAGGTTTATGATTTGTGTGAGTCTGATTTGACAATTCAAACCTTTGGGTTTTCTCAGTAGATATGGTGGCATTCAGATGACTGAAGTTGCTGGAAAACTTCTCTCTAGATATTTGAGTCAATGCTAGGCTATGATTCCAAAATAACTATCTGTAATGGTTACACTTCCCTTTGAGGCAATGTATTATCATAGTAATTCAGTGAAGAAGTGTGTATACATGTGTATAATGCAATGCGTCATCGATGTCTATATCTCTGAGTCTGTATAATGCCACAGAGCAAACATCAATCTGATCAGTGATTTGCTATTACAGAGCCTCTAGAATATTTGACTATTAAAATAAATAAATAAATAATTCATTCATGTAGCCTCCAACTATTTAAGAAATCATTTCTATAAAAATATATGCATTTTTCACTGAATTACATATGAACCAATTTACAAATAAGGTTAGCTTATTTTCAAAATATCCCATCTTCTTTTGAAAATTGTAGCCTAAACTATTTAGATACTATTTATGAGAAGTAGAAATATAACACACCATAGTTGTGTCTTTTTCTTTTTCTTGCTGTTAGAATGAATATTACATATTTTTCAAGTGTGCTATTTTCCAAACGTGTATTTCATCATATTGTAATTAGGACCACAACATTTCCTAGAATGTTGCTTACATCTTAATGAAAGGATAATCATGCTGTGGAGCTTTATATTTTGGACATTACATTTATTTCTCAGTGATTCTCTCACTTTGTAGAAAAAATTTTTTCATTCCTTTGTGTCTTTAATGCATCATGTACCTGATGGAAAATAAAGATATTCTTCAATGAGGCTATGTTGTCGGTTGATAAGAATTCAAATATCTATGTGAAGCCCCTTTTTTCTCCTCCTTTTACAGATTTCCAAAATTCTCTATTTCTTTTTAGTAAGGGTTCCTTGGATACTTTTTAACATTGCTTTTCTTTCTGCATCTTTTGAAAGATGATCAATGTGTAGAGAGGATTACAGTCTGAAGGGACTTGGGAATCTAAAAAAGTCATCTGGGTTCAAGAGAAAGGGGAGGGACTTCCCTGGCGGTCCAGTGGTTAAGACTTTGCCTTCCAGTGCAGGGCGTGAGGGTTTGATCCCTGGTCAGGGAGCTAAGATCCCACACGTCTCGTGGCCAAAAAGCCAAAACATAAAACGGAAGCAATATCGTGACAAATTCAGTAAAGACTTTAAAAATGGTCCACATCAAAAAAAAAAAAAAAAAAACTTTAAAAAAAAGAGAAGGGGAGTCAATGCTAATTATAATGTAAGAACAATAAAAGTTCACCTTTGTATCGTCCTTCACCTTTGTATCGAACTTCTCAAAATCATTTCAAGATATTTCTAATATATAAATATCATAATCTACAGCACACAGAAGCTGAGATCTCTGCATATTCCAGTTTATTGAATTACAAGGGAGAGCGATTTTATAAAATTAAAATCTCAGAATGGATTTTCTTTTGACTGTTGTTTGGAAAGGCCTGTTTCCTTAGTTGATAAAAATCAAGAAGATTTAAGATTGGCTGTAAATAAAACAACCTCCTCCTGGGAGGTGAAGCCTGACAGTAGTGCTGGCACCCAGCCCCACTGAGGGTGCCTCCCCCTGGCTCTGTCTTGGACTGTGTCACTGTCCCCTGTATGCCCTGCCCTCCTCCTTGAGAGATTACACCCGTCCACAAAGTTGAACTCAGGTGTACCCATGTGATGATGTGATGTGTTTTGGTCAATGAAGTGTGAACAAAGGGAAGGATGTCACTTGCTGGCACAGGCTTTAAGAGTTGGCACAGGCTTTGCCATACTCTCTCTTTTTCCTTCTCCTGTGACAGACATATTGTGTCCTAAAAGAAGATGGCATGACAAAGCTGCAGGCAACCAACAATGGACATGTATGGTGAGTGAGGAATAACATTTGTGTTGTAAGTCACGGATGTTTTAGAGTCGTTTGCACTGAAGCACAACCTAGGCTGACTTCACTGGTCAGGTTTGTTAAGACTATTCACTGTCCTGTTCTCTAGTGTTGCTACTTACTCCCTTTGTAATATTCTGACCTAAATGTGGACAAAGGCACTCCTCTTGATCCTCCATTGCTAAGTACCTTCACTAAAACCAGGTGTCAGAAAACTGTGAAAAAACCTGGAATCTAGCATAATCCCCCCTATTTTTACTGATTCTCTAGTTCCATATGGAACCCCAGGGTAAAAACATCTTGATAGACGTCCAGTCTTTAGTTCCTGTTCTTGGCTAGCAATTGAGTGGCTCTTACCACCTGTGGCAGACACTGCACAGTTGCACAGATCAGCACCTCCTTCAGGAAAGTACTCATTGCCCAGTTGTGAGGACCAACTGTTAACTCCTTTGGTTCCACCTCAGACTGAGCTGAGGCCATCTGCTCCTCAGAACAGCCTTAGACAGTGACTAAGCCAGAATGTAGTGCCAGCACCTAGACACTTCCTGTCAACAGGGGACTTGTCTAATGGGTAATCTTTGAGGCTCCCCAGTGGGCTGGCTGAGACTTCGTCAGATCTGCATTCTGCCTGGCAGTTCCTCCTGCCCAATCCTGCTTTCTCTTATTTCTTCACTGATATTACTTTCCAAGATAATTTGTACTCCTAACTTTGGCTTAACATCTGCTTCCTGGAGGAACAAACTCACACAATATTCACCAACTTTTTGAGAGTGCCCTCCTAGGTATAAAGACAGGACCAAAAAAATAAAAAACAAAAAAATTTTTAAATTTTTTAAAATTAGAAAGAATGAAAGAAAGAAATGGTGGAATTTATCTACACTGTAGGTAGAAGTAATGGATGCCCGAACTGGTATTTAACTGGTCTTTAATGACAAGAAGTGGGAAAAAAAAAGATTTGAAAAAAATTTAGGAAACTCAAATTATAGGCTTATCTTTGCCACTAAATTGTGTCACATTAGTCTGGATGTTTAATTCATCTGGACTTTGGTTTACTCACTTGTGAAAAGGAGTCATTTGAATGAGGTAACTGCTAAAGTTTTTTCAATACTATTCAGAGAGAAAAAGTGGGGGAGGGCGGACAAAGGGGAAGGGGAGGGAGGGAACAGGGCAGGTGGAATTATAGGATGAATATAGCAGAAAAGATTGAAAGAGCTTTGGTTGGGAAGATTTGCACATTTATGACATTAGTGAGAAGTCTTTTTTTTCAGGCAAAAATCTAAAGTGCATTTAACATCCTGATTTATGTTCCTGTAGCCTCCTAACTTTCTTTTAAAATCTCTTAATACCATAAACATATTTTTATCTAGTCTTTTGAAAGAGAATTTATAACATCTTAGAACTGTCACTTAAATACGAAGAGGGAGTCAATCGTAATGGGGGTATTTGGTAAGTTTGTGAAAAGCATTAAGCAAACGCCCAATAAAACCAAGTTTCCTTTTCAAAAAATTCAAGGATTTATGTAAATCTCATAAACTTTGGCAGTCAGGGAAAATAGATATTTGCCATAAAGAGTAGTGACTTGAGTCTACAGCTTAAGCAATACAGGTAATTGTAGGAGAAGTAAAGAAAGAAGTTCTACTTTACTCTCCTGTGCTTTGGCAAATTGTGTTGCATCTGCTACAGACCTGGCAAAGTACAGTGTATCATTTTGGAAATTGCTGCTGAGTGTGGTTACTGCACACTACCGCAACAGAGGTTTCCAAAGTCATTGCAGAGCTGGGGTGACAGGGTCACTAGGTACGAGCACTTTCTGGGCTCTTTGTCAGTCTGCTGAATAGCTGACATCAGTTTCAGGAGGCAGAAAAGTGCCAGAGTCTGTTTTCACTTGGCAAGCCTTTGACAGATAATAGTCGAGTGAATAAAAGTTCTACTAACTTACTTGTACTTCTAGAACTCCACGATGTTTCTTGAGTGTTGAATTAAATGAACAGGCAAAACAATAATTGATTTTAAGTTTTGTTATCATTCTAAAAAAATCCTGAAAGAATTCATATTTTATTTTTAAAATATCAGTAAGTGTAAATGTAGCAGTGAAGATAAATACAATACTAAATATTTATTCTAGTGTGGGCACCATCACCTCTTGCCTGAAATACCGAAGTAACCTTTTTATCTCCTATTTTGCCTTTCTTCAGTCTTTCTACACAATGTAGCCAAAGAGACTTTTCTGAAGAAAAAAAAAAAAATCTGATCATGGCCATTCCCTGTTAAAATATCTCGTGATCTCACCTATTTAAAAAACTTTAGTAGGTTAATCCATTAACTAATGCTAATGTAAGAAATCACACAAAAACGTAGTTGCTTAAAACAACAAAATCATTTTCTTTTCCTCACCGTTTCTATGGATACATAATTCAGGAGTGGTTTGGCTTAATGGTTCTGGCCTGAAGTCTCTCTAAGGCTGTGATGGCTTGTTGGCTGCAGCTGCAGTTATACGAAGGCTTGACTGAGGCTGGGGATTCGTTCCTAAGAAAGCTCACCTCCCTTACGTGGCTGTTATGTTGCTGATCGCAAGTTGATTTCTCTCCAGAGAGCTGCTTGAATCTCCTCAAAACATGGTGGCTAGTTTACCCCAGATTGACTCAAGCAATCAATGCAGAACTCCACTGATTTTTGTGACCTAATCTCAGAACTTTCTTTATCACTTCTGTCATGTTCTATTGGTCAAATAGGCCAGCATTCATTCTTTATGGGAGGGGAGCACACAGAGGTGTAAATAATAGGAGGTAAAGATCATTGGGTACCATCTTGGAGGCTGGCTATCATAGTTGGTTTTCATTTGTTTACTTTGGGAAAAAGTTCAAACTCTAAGACATTGCTTACAAAACCTTGGTCAAAATGATTTGACCATTTCTTACATCTTCACCTTCATCCTGCCATTCCCTGGATCATGCTCAAGCCGTAAAAAAAATCTTTATTTAGTTCTTCTAATGCATACCATACTGTTCTCACTCTCATCTCAGATCTCATATTCCCATTATTTTATTGATCCACTTCTACTCATTCCTAAGGTTAACTTGTTAGATATTACTCTTTTTTGAAAGTTTCACCTTGACTTCCCAATCGTGGATTGGTGACTTGGTTCTGTTCCCACATAGTATCTTGTCTTTCCTAAATTATAATATCCATTACACTTATCTTTTATAATTACATTTTTTTCCTATTGTGTATGCACTAGCAATCTTTGAGATCTATGAAGGAAGGAGCTTTGCATATTTTGTTTTCATTCTGCCTCATTGCCCACCCCAAGTGTAAAATGAAATATTTGTTGAATGAATGAATGAATGAATGATTATAAAAATGAATGTAAGAATATCTTGACTCTCAGTAAGTGACATTTACTTCTAATTTTCTAAGAAAACAGATACAATCTAATAGCTAAATTCACCTATAATCATTTTTATCTAACTTATCTCTCTTTATAAACATTAAAAACAGAAAAGGAAAATCCAGTGTAATATATCAAGACTAGGGTTTGGTACTCTTTAGGATCATGCTAGTAATTTGTTGATTCTAGAAATACATACCCCATATTTTTCTTCCAGTGATCAGTGATAAACTAATGAAAATGATTTTATCTTTCTAAGTTATAGATCAATACTCTGGCATCTGAGAATCAGTGAAAGTCAGTTAAGATTTTCTACTAAATTAAAATATTTTTTCTTTCAAATCTGTGAAATTGCAATGTTGTGGTTAAAATAGACTGAGTCAAAATTTTCATGTCTTCAAATTTAGTATTACCTATATATTATTTTCGTATTCCAGTTTTAAAGACGAACAAAGCATCATTTAGCAAAATATAGTATTATTAATTAATTGTACAAAACAAAGATCACTTAAAGACATTTCTATGAATTTGAAATGTTTTTATTAAATATGTCACTTTACCTCCCACTAAACGTCACTGAATATAACCAAATCGCTATTCACAGTAAGAGACCCTACTGTGCATATGCTTAGAGAAATAGTAGTGCTTAAGAAAAGTACTTCATTGGTCAAGTTTCAGTCAATATTTCCATTATTTTAAAAGTGTTGGAATACCTACTTCTCCAGATATGTTAAATGACAAATAAATGGAGGGAAGCAGGGAAGGGGATAGTTCGTGTTCCATCTTATTGACTGGAGACTCTGAGAAAGCACTTCATGTAGGTTGATGTGGCATCTGTAAATACCATCTGACTGAACAGAACCTGGCTGGTTACTTGTCTCAATTATACTGATGTTTCTGGTCTTAATGCCTTTGGGGCTCACATTTATCCTTTGTCTGCCCCATGGATGAACTCATTTGGAAGACATTTTTGTAAAAGGTCCCCAAGTCGGAACAATTACTTTGAATTTTGTCAGCGCAGTATTTACATATAGCAAAAGTTAGTACATTATTTGATAATAAGTTCATGGTAATCTGTGGTCCTCTGCTATATTGGCATCATTTACACATCACACAGCCTGCATTTTGTAAAACTTTCTTTGATTATTTGTGGTTTGAGACATGAATGTAAGAGGTACAATGAAAAAGGAAAGGGTGAGTTTCCTTTCTGTTTATGATACTTATATAAGGTCTATTTAGGACTGATTTGGGGGTACTTGGACATATTTTATTGTGAATTCACAACCTACCTTATGAACTTTGAAAAGAGGAAACAAAACCAGTATTTTGAGCTATGGCTCAGCTCATCAAAGTTTTAGACTACGTATCATGTAGCCGTGATAAAAGCTTCAGTTTGCTAATCAGGGGTTTATTTTACTCTCACCAACAGAAAAATATTCAAAAGAAATGAAAATGCTAGTAGGAGAAAATAAATACTATCAAAAGCTTATATTGTGGACTTAACTCTCAAGCTTTCCAAGTGAAAAGGTAGACTTTTATTAACTAATAAAGAAAAGTTGTAAAAAATATGGAGAATATAGTTCTTTTGTCTACCTGAATCCTTATCCTCTAAAGAGTCAGAGAGTGGTGACATACATTTCCTTTAAAGGGTGACAAAGTATATTTGATTTTATAAATTTTAAGGGCATTTCTTGGAATATACTAGTAAGTTTAATCATAGCCTAAATGCACATTCTTAACTCAAAGAATGCATTTTAGTTTGAAAATAAAATTTTCTACAAGTTATGTATATTATTTTGTTATTGAAACTACCAGTGTGCGAGTACATGTTACTGTACAAAAATTTGTTACAGGAGATAATATAAATCTTAAGGAAAATTACAGAATTATATTTAATTCATAAGCAATTATTTTATAATTTTTTAGCTTAGTTTATTGTATCAACCTAAGAGCTCTTAGGTCTCTAGCACCAGAATGTAAATATGTATCTATGTAATAAGTACTAATGTAACAGTCATCTTATATGTTATAGTTCAATATTCACAAATGTACTTTTGGATGTGAATCACATTGTATGGATGTGTTGGGTTGATGTTATCGTGAGGACACTGACAAACTGCTATTGCAACTGGGTAAAAAAGATAAAATTCTCTCAGTATACTTTAGTGAAAAATGTGTGTTCTCTTAAGGTCCAAGATACAATAGTTTCTTGGATACAGTAGTTGAAGATACAATTGTTTTGTAGCAAAACTTCAGTGATCAGTAAGCTTAAAACTCAAAAACATATACCATTAATATTAGGAGTTCATATTAAGGGCTCAGACTGGTATCACAATGACTCAAGATGTTGACAATGTGGTCAGTTTTCTTTTCTCCCATCTCTATGGGATGTGATTCGAAATTAGCCATTTAGTAAGCTTTAAAATCATTAACTGATAACCGTATTGTTTCCTCATCACATGCTAGGCAAACAGCAGGCAAATAAATAGCTTATTGTCAACAATAATCCCTTCTGGTGATTTTATTAAAGTAATGATAAAAGAGTTTAAAAAAATGAAACTGTGGAAGTGACCAAGAATGTTTTTGTGTGTTTGTAATATGCTAATTATTCTAGATAGTCCTTGTAGAAGACTGCTTAAATAAGTCTTCAGCTACAGTTGCAGTCAACAGTTTTAGCTGTTGGTGTTTCCTTGGTGGTACAGGATCATAAATAATTAATATTTCTAAATTAGCATGGTCCAGTCTCCCAATTTATTGCCTTAGTCACCTATTTTCAAGTTGATAGATTTTTCTCTCAGGTGCTAAAAAGTGATTTTTGGATAAATTGTTTTGGCTAAAATTATCCCTAAATAATGGGTGGTAAATATGTGTTGATCTGATTTGAAGACTTAAAATATCAATATCTTAGATCATTTAGAATGTGTTTATTTTTCATTATGACATTCATTCATTATGAATTTTTATTATGAAACTGATTATGAAATTAATTTTTCTTTATATATAAAGAAAAATTTTAAAGTAAACAGAAAAGTAAAAACCCATTTCCACTTAACCTAACAAAACAATTACTAACATTTAAATATAATTTATTCTAATCATTTTCTATATTTGTATACATTTTTGCATATACTTGTAATCATATGTTTGTCTTACAATTTTCTATTTCATTTTATTTATCCCTATAGACATCTAACACCGTCTGTATCATCTAACACTATTCATAATACATAGTGGATATTTAATAAATGTGATCAATTGAATATATGAAATATATCCAGATACCAGAAGAATGCATATTTATACATTCATGTATAATGAATGTAGGGTTTTCACAATTCCAAGATGCACTATTCTCACTATTATCTGTGTAAATAACACTCCCAAAGGTGTAACTCTATTTATACAGACCATTATGCGCATGGTGTTTCTTTTAGAGATGTGCAACACTGTGGCCATGTATGTGTATTCATGTGTAATACATATACATACTTACATAATGCATAAATACACATGAATACATACACAAATATAATAGCCATAGGTATATATCAATATATCTATAAAACTGTAGATAGATACTACTACTGCTACTACTTCTTAGATTTATATCTATCAATCTATCTATAAAACTAATATTTATCCCTACTAATAACCTCAAAATTAAATGCACTTCAACTCATTAGTTTAATAAATATTTATGTGTGCTGATACTGAGCTAAGGACTAGGGAAGCAATGTATCATCAAGACAGACATTATTCCTACCCTCTTGAAAATACTACAGATGATAGTGTAAGAGAGTGTTAAAAGGAGACTTTTACTGATATCACAGCTCTAAAATGTCTAGCAGCTCTATGACTACAGACAGTAGCTAGGAGGTATCTTTATATTTCAAACTGGGATGATGAACCCTCTATGCCAGAACTGTAAAAGGCAACCAGAGAAATGGTTATGCTAGTATCACCAAACCTCCACACTTAATAAGAAAAGGCTGGGAATTCATTTGAATTTGAGATTTGGAAGGGAGAATTTCTTTGAGGAAGTCAGAGTCCTGTGACATTTGTCCTCCCTTCCTCTCGGTAAGGAGAAAGGCTCTTCTGTCTTCCTCCTACACCAAGTGAGAATTTGCTTGAGTTCTCTGAAATTGGAGGAATATCAAAGATGGCTCATGATTTACTAAATAAATTAAAAATAATATAAAAGTGTCTTGAGGCAAGAGAATAGTTAGCTGCCTTGCAGGCCTGGTGGCAAGGGTAGGAGAGACTTCCCTAGGGATGAAGGGCACTTCATGCCATACTTCTTGTAGATTGGATCAGATGTGGGTGCCACAAAGGAGAGAGAACTGTGAGAAGTCTTGGAAAGAACTTTGTTCAAGATGACCTTCTGAAGGTATATATTGACCAAGCAAAAAGCCGCTGGAAGCAGAGAATGAAGGGGCATTGTAAGCTGCCTACATGGGAAGAAATCACAGTCTTAGGAATATTAGGAAAAACAAATGGAGGTCACCAGTTGGGGGGCTCTCTGAAGAAGTTACAAGTATCTCAAAGAAGGAAACAAACAAACAGATCTTGGGCCAGCCACCATAGAGTGTGTCAATGATGTATGGCAACTGTGCCAGTCATTTAAGCTTTCTTCTGCTTTTCATCTCTTCTCCATCCCACCTGAGGAGTCAGAGGCAGCCTGGAGTAAAAGATCAAGGTAGGGAAAGAAACCCAAACTCCCTGCCTTGCCCATTTCAAGCCAAATTGGAAGAGAGAAGATTTAAAGTGAATGTCATTTAACATTACATTAGACTAGCCTAGACATGGTATTTTTGATATGTTACTACCATGAAGTAACTTGACAAGCAATGAAATTTGATTGAAACTTCATCCATCACAGGGAGGAAATTGTTTAAAGGGGAAATTGTGAAAAAGTATAAAGTCATGTTATTTTTTCACTTTATCCAGCCTAGTTCATTCTAGTAACTGGTCACAAAAAGCAATAACAACAAAGAATCACAAGTTCTATAATATAGGCTATGAAGCATGTTATATGAGGACAGAGAGAGCTTTGCTTCCAGCTATTTTGAGCTACTCTGCTTACAACTACTCCATGATGGTAGAGGTGAAGAGAACGTAATCTTGGATCCATGGTAAATCCTGCCTAAGACACTGACTGTAGAGATGAGGTGTCTCCAAGAGGTGGTTGGCAAGACAGAAAACCAGGAGCTGAGGAGGGTCAAAAAACTAGACGAAAATCCATCTCTTGTGCCTCAGAGAGTGTAGCAGAATATTCTCAAAGTACTACACTTTCTCTCCTGGTGTCTCCAGGCACGCACAAAAGCATCCCATAAGGGGAAGGAAACCTTTTAAAACCTGTCAGGTTGAGAGATTGCTAAGCCATCGTACAATAAGTCCACTCAAGTAGGAACTTTCATGTTCTTCTCGCCTTCCTTTTCTTCCTCCTCTTTGATCCTGGAGGAAGATAGAAACAGCAGCTAATAAGCAATAGGGAAGGGCCGTAAAAGAGATCTGACAATGGAACAAAATTGGAAGCCCAGATTAATCATAAGAGATTTTGATTATAGGATATAAGATGGAGCATTTGTAATTACTAAATTAAACTGTGTTTTGACATTAAAGTTACCCAAAATTTCCTATTTCCTTAGTAATAAGAACTAACACATAGAGCCCCTAGTATGTGCCAAGCGTGGTTCTAATAGCTATTATCTCTATTAACTCTTTTAATCCTCAAAACAACCCCAGGATGTAGGAAAATATTATGCATTTTATAGAGGAGAAAACTGAGGCACAATGACTTGCCAAGGTTATACAATTTGTAAGTGACACAGTTTGGGACTTATATCCGGGAAGTCTGGTTCCAGAGTACATGATCCTTACCACTACTTTCTAGGCTAAAAGTAAAGATAAATGTCAGGGACTGCTCTACTTTTCATCAAGTGTCAAACAGGGAATCTCCCTCCTCCCCACTAAGCAGGTTTGAATATAGCAAGGGAAACAATTACAACGTTGCTTCTACAGCTATAATTCCTTGTTCAGTGTATGTGTATATCCTGGAGAAAGAAATGTAAACACTCTGTATTTCTATGCCCTATCTATGAAACACCAATACCTTCCTCATGGTGTATAGTGGGGATTACATGAAAGGATTCCTGTTAGATCAGCATGTTTCCTGGCACACAACAGCCCTCAATTAATTCTACCCATCTTTTACTAGACCATTATCTTTTCATCTACCTGACATTAGTGATAAAGCTCTTTGGGGTAATTTCTACACATCACTAAAGACACACGGTTGCTCTCAGAGGAAACTGAGATTTCATGAAGTTCATTGCTCTTATGTAAATAGCAAAGATCTATTAGATGTCATTATCTACTGACAAAATGACTCTGTTTTGGCCTGAAACATGTGCAGAGGGTACTGGGATGTCACCCATTCCGCATACATAACAGATGAGGCAATTAAGTAAGTGGGAAAATAATTGCAAACTAACTACAAAGTGCAATATTGTGTCAAGTAGGAAGTGATAAAACCCTACCAAGGGTTGAAATTTTCCTCATCTATATGTTGAAGACCTCTGACAAAGCTGTCACATTCTGGGACATTTTTGACATTTTATTTTCTGTATTCTACACGTGTTCTCTACATTGGTTCTCTTCCCTTCATATTTAAACATATGGTAAATCTGCTGAAGTCAAATCAGCTCTTTCAGTTCTACTTTCAGTTTCTCAAATGCATTACATTTTTGAGACATCTTTCTTTTTAACAAAACTTGGATTTTTCTAACTATATAAAGAGTTAAGATGCAATAAAATATTCAATTTGTTGCAAAAACACTGTTCCACATATCAAAATGGTGACAGATAAAGGGATTTACAGATTGATTTGATACACAGCTCCATTGTATCATGGCTTGAAATGTTAATTAGCTGATGTTTAAGGTAATTTGGGGGTGTCAGTGAATAATATACAGAAGTGTGCAGGTTGTAAACAAATCGCACAATTCAGAGTTGAATGGTGCTTAAATCTAGAAGCAAACCCAAAATTTGTGTTGAAGGAAATATCATGAGGGAGGAAGAGAGTAACAAAGATTTTTTTTAACCAAGAATGAGAATAAGAACCTTCCCCCAAAAGAAAGTTGATGTCTTAAATTGCTATTGTTTTGGCATCATTTATAATCATTTACTAACTGGCTTTTGAGGGTAAGTCAGCTTATCTTCTGTTTGTAATTCTTGTGAGGGCAATTTAACTTCTTTAATCTATCATTTCTAATTACCTTCAAGGTTAACTCTATACAACTTAAATCACATTTTGCTACACTATATAGATCCTGGGATTGTCTTATCGCTACTTTGTCATCAGTATAATTCTAAAAGTTCTATTTGCAATCTGTAGGACCTGGAGTGGTAAACACAGCCAGAATTAAAATGTATTGATGAGTGAAAATAAGTTCTTTGATCTCAGTGGGAAAAAGAGAAATACAGTCATACATGCCTGAATTCCACTGCTTTTACATTCTAAGCCTTTGAAGTTTTTCTTTCCATACTTTGGTTCATAGTTCGTGTTTTATTTTTTTCCTGGTAGAGTTGGTTGATATGCTTAGAGTTGAAAAGACAGGGATGTTTTTTAATAAAGATGGATTAATAAAGACAGATAATAAGTGTTTGTTTCTATAAGGCTGAATACAAAGGGCATTTGTATCTACTCTCCACATACTCCTACTGTATAGAGCAGTGCTTTTCGAATTTCCGTGTATATAGAAACCACCTGACAATCTCCTTAAAATGCAGACTCTGACTCAGTAGGTCTGGAGACCCTAAATTCTGTTTTTCTAACAAGTTTCCAGGTGGTGCTCTGGGGACCACACTTTGAGCTGTAAGGATAAATATTGAATGAAGAATGAAGGGAAGGCTAGGAGTATCCTACATATTTTACTTTAATATTTTTACTGTATTAGGCATCTTAACATCTATTATCTGCTATTAACCTTCGTAATAGCTCTAGGAAGTCATGTTATCCCTAAGATGTGGGAAAATAAATAGACAGACATAGATATAGCAATTCAGAATAACAAACTTGTCTCTCTGCTCAATAAGCAAGGTGTGCATTGTGAAAGTACCTAACCTCTGAAGGTCTTAGTTTCCATTTTGTAAAAAGAGGATGAAATAGGTACCTCACAGGGAATGTTAGAAGGGGTTGAGATGCACGTACAGCATCTAGTTCAGTGCTTGACCCAAGTAAGCCCTTAAAAAGTTATCTATTGTTATTGTTACAGCTCTAATTGTAGCAGTATATTTTGCCAGTCAACTAAGAAAAATACTTAAGTGCCTATATTTCATATTTAGTGTTAGCCATTAAGAGATGGTATACTTTGAATTATAGGTGTAATTGACAAATTTGTACTTCTATTGACCTGATTGGTTAAGATACTTAATCATATAATATTACTTTCCCTCTTTACATAATAACCTTGGTAATAACCATTCATTGCAAATTATGAATGTACTGACTTCTTTGTAGTTTTCATTAGTCAACACTGAGGCACACTGAGTATGTATTTTTTTCTCAGCATGGGAAAGTACAAGTCAAGTAGTGTACCCTAGTACGCCAATCATGTATTAATTTCAAGATTGTTAATTAGCATCATGTTGAAGTGGTAATATTATCATGGTATAATGCCTTAATTTGTGTTAATAAGTCTTTATTTTATCTTATACAAGAATCACAAATTTCCACTAGATGTAAAAAGAATGAAAGCACCAACTGAAAGCTTTTAATAAAGCGTTAATACATTTAAATTTGTGATTAACATTAATTATTTTACAATCCTTTATTTTAAAGGAAATGATATAATAAAACAAAAAACATATTATATATAAAAGGTAAATTTTTCTTTCTAAACATAACTGAAATTTCAGTAACTGAAGTGAGAATCACCATAGAAGTATAAGAAATGCTCTTTGCCCTCAAGAAAAAAAGTATCACACAGAAATAATTAGAAACTAATTATTGTCTAAATTTTGTGAAAATACAAAGTAAGAATTCAAAAATGGGAGAAGACAGGAGTAATTATAGGGATGATAAATGAGACAAGCTTAGATTTGAAGGATCCTCGAGGTTCAAGTGGATGTAGTATGAAAACAAAAAACAACCACTTAGAAGATAGCATCTCTTTTTCTTTTTTAGAAGAGCATGGGAGAAAGGATCAGAAAACCTGAAGTTAAAGTCGGTGCTAGTTTGAGCAACTGACTATACGTTTCTTGAACCATATTTTCTCATTTGTCAAATGAGAGATTTATAAGGAACCAATGACTGAGGTACTGTTCCAGTATTAATCTACTAAAAGCAACAAAACTAACCTTAACTTTGAACTAAATTCTTCTGAATAGGGTGCCTTCTGTAAACTTTTTCTCAAGTCTTGAACTGGGAGGGGGGAGCTTTCAAATTAACTAGCACAGCTGACCCTCTTGGGAAGGGGCCTTCCATTTGGAAGGATTTTGAAAAGAGTAACATTCCTGGTCTTTTCCTCTACCCCTCATTTTCTCTTCTTCTTTGGATGAAGAGTGACTTATTTGATTGGTAATTTGAGATTTTTCTTTGCTTTTAATTTTATAATCAGATAACCTTTCTGGACTATTCTCTCACAATCAGTAAGGAGCCTGCCCTTGCAGGGATGGCCTATGGCTGTCCAGTTTAGTCATTCAGTAGGATTTAGATACTAACTCCGGGGTAAGGTATTAGGAAGCCCTTATGTGTGCATAAGTCATGTTCTATAATCCAAGCTACTCTTTCTTTCACACTCTTCTGTCTATATTTCATTTACTTCTGAAATTTAAGGGAAAGGTGGTTGTTCTCATTATGCCCTGAACTAGCACAGAGGATCAGATTGTCAAATCAGAAGCATAAAATAAGTTTACCTAGTGTTATATTTTGCCAATAGTTTCAAGGAAACAAGCAATCAAGAAACATGGACGGAAAAAAGGCGGGGTGGGGGGGTGAGATCTAGGACATTCTAAGTGGCTCCTCAGGTCTTTCTTTTTTGCATCAGGCATGCCTTCCAACCCGGAGTAATAGATGAAATTTTCAGAAAGTTTTGCAAATCACCTCATCTAGCAGAGATTTTTAGGTTATGAAACATCTGTATTTTATAGCCAGATTGTTATAGGCCTCATGTGGCATTTTCCAGGGAACTGTGTTTCGAAAACCCACAGATTCTAGATATGTCTACCATAAGCTAACCAAACCATGGACATCCTACTGAGAGCACTTTATAGATAAGAACTCTCTTCCTAGTAAATGTTATTAGTTTATTTACCAGGAAGTGCCTTATGAGCATGTTTACAAGAAAGATAATGCAGGAGGTCACTTTCTTTCCCTGAGTGTGTCTCTTGGTAATCAGAGAGAAATAAATCACAAGCCACCGTTTTAACACCCTCTTCCCCAGACCCACTCAATTCCTACAGACTAGGGTAGAAAAGTACATACAGGAGTGGGAATAGACATAGTATACCTTCTGACATTAATCCAAATAATTATTATTGTTTGTTATGAGCAGAAATAATATAAGAAAACTTTTATCTTGGAGAAGAAGAGCCTAGCCAGACATTATAGAAAAGTTTAGGGGTGAGTAAACGGGGATAGATTGACCAGTCAGAAGGCATGAGATGGTGAGTCGAGCATTACAGTAGTAACAGTGACAATGGGGAGGAAGGAGTGAAACCCAAAGGTATTTTAAAGAAAGAAATGGCAGAAACTGGTAAATTTAAGAATAGAATAAAGGTAAGACAAGAGTTTTCTCTACAACTTCTAGTGAAGGAGATGAAACTGAAAGTGGTAAAATTAAATAAATAGCATTATTTGCAGAGTGGATCAAAGTCATAAAAAAAAAGAGATAATCTGAATTTAATTGATAAGTGAGAAGGTATGACAGTCATCCAAAAGGCAGTAAGCCAGATAGTTTTATTGGAAAAAAGCAAGTTTGGGGAATATGAGAAAATTTGGAAATGAGAAAAATCTAATAGTTCATTCATTCAGTTAACAAATGTGCATTGACCATAATACTTTGTGTTATTTCTAGGCTTGGGGATATAGATGTGCATAAAACAACTGCAAACAAACAAAAACAAACAAAAATCCCTGCCCTTCATTATTCAATTCCCCTGTGCTTTTCTTATCTGATCTCTTACTACCCCCAGACTCTGTCCTCAGTGAAAAAAATCATATTCTTAATTTCATCTTCCTAGAATGTGCTTCCACCCGCATTCTTCACCAAGAGATCATGTCAGGAGATCTCTCTTCTTAAACACTTTTACCTTCTGAAGCATATGCAGTCAGTGCTCTGCTCATAACACCCACACTTACCCCTCAGTGCATGTCAGTCTGATTCCCAACTGCCAACATGATGGCATTTTAAATGTTTTTATATTCTAAATAATCCTTGGAGGTTTCCTTTCACTGCTGAAGTCCACTTTGGCCACCCCTATGGCAGTCAAGAAGTGATGTGGCATTAAAGCCTGCTAAGAACAACCCACAGTCAGTGACTGGTAGTAGTCAGTGTATACATACTCCACTTCCCTCACCCCTGAGGTTGGATGTCTTTGAGAGACGTGGCCTGTACTGCAGAGGTTCTCCAGCAAGGTCACGGTCCAGTCCCCCGCAGTGGTAGCTGGCTTACTAAGCCTTCATTAGCCACCTTTCCTTTCTTGTCTTAGTTAGAATTGCTATAGGCAAGGATAACTGAACACAACCTTTCCTATCCAAAATATCATCTACTGACTGTGTTTTTAGCTGCGGGAATACAGTGGGAGATTATTAGTTGCCAATCTTTCCTTTGGAAAAAGCAAAACAAAACAAAGCAAAAAGCCTAAGACTTTTAGTTGCTGAAATCCACTGCAATCAATGACTGGGCAATATTAGTATCTTGGCAGTTTCCATCAGAAACGTGCTCCTTACAGGCGTCACGCTACACTGGTCACTAATTGGCATTTGGCATTCACTTTGAAAGTTTCAGGAACTAAACAGTAGAAGCAGCAGTATCAAGGATGTCAAGATACCATGACATGACACCACTCATATCAAGTTGAGTAGGGAAACTACTGGTTTTACTGGTGTGATCACACTCATAAGGGTTGCTTTAAAATATGCAATGTGCTGCTGGTGGAGCTGATGACTCTAACAGAGGTGGAGCTCTTTATGGGGAAATGAGGAGTCTGAATGTCAGAGGCAAATGCCTGACTGTTTTGTTCTAACTCACTCCTTTCAGTTTAAGGATTCTCAAAAGATAGTTGATGATATGTACATGCACTAGACATCCTGCTCTGCAAGTTTAATTTTGAACATATAGTCAAGGTAGAATTTTATCCTCAGCAAAGATTATGGACATTTTCATGCATCCCATCTTGATATCAGTCATAGTCTTTATGGTTGCTTTTATATGAATCTAACATTATAAAGTCACTATCCAAAACTTCTCAGGATATAATGAACATACACTAAAATTTAAAATAAATTTCCTTGACACACATGCCAAGAGGAAATAAGTCATTAGATTTCATGTTGTAGACATGTCAGTTTTCTAGCAAATTTCATTCACTGATTCATTCAGTCATTTATGACAGGCAATAGAAATTGAACAGTGACTTAAATATACAGTAAAAAAAAAAAAAACCCCAAAAAACAAAAAACAAACAAAAAAAACCACCTGCCTTCATGGAGATTAATTCTAGAGAAGAAAATGGCAGTTAAAAAACAAGTTTAAAAAAATAATATAGATGTTAACAAGTGCTATGGAGAAAAAATATATACATCAAGGGAATGTGACAGGACATGGTGAGGTGGGTTTGGGGGAATAGCTATTTTAAATGAGGTAGTCAGGGAAAAACTCATCAAGGTGATTCAGCAAAAGCAGAAAGGGGGTGACAGAGTGAGCCTTGCCAGTATCTACTGTAAGAGCCTATCAAGCAGAGAGAACAATGGATGCAAAGACCCTAACATAGAAATGCTTCTGCACAGTAATTAAGTCAGCACCACGTGGAGAGGAATACATGTGAAAAGGAGTAGTGGAGATGTGGTAAGAGAGGTAGCAATAGTCTGATCATATAAGGCCCCATGAGCCATTCTAAGGTGTTTGGTTCTTAATATTGTATAAGCCGTGTGGGAAACCACTGGAAGATTCTGAGCAAAGGAAGGACATTAATTGACTTATATTTTAGTACCATCAATCTGGCTAACATGTTAGAAATGGAGTATATTAGTCAGATTAGGCAAATGGCTGTTAAAAAAATAAATCACCTTCAAGTCACAATGGCTTAACATAGTAGCAGTTTATTTACTTACTTATTTATTTATTTATTTATTTATTTATTTATTTATTTATTTATTTTGTTCATAGAACTAAGTGAATATGAGTGTTTGGCAGAGAAGAGCTCTGATCCAAGTAGCCAATGAGGGATTCAGGGTTGTGTATCTTGTGGCTCCCTCGGAGCCCCAGCCCAAGGGTGTCTGCTACCTCCTTCTACTCCTCAGCCAGTCAGAGGAGGAGAGAAGGAGAGCCTCTGAGAAGCAGTGCATATTATTTCCAACAATAATTCACTGGCCAGAACTCCATCACATGGCTGTATCTAACAGCAAAGTAGGCTAGGAAATGCTGTCTAAATCCGTGTTCAGGAGGAGAAGGAAGTGGGTTTCGGAGAACAATTATAGTCTTTGCTATAGGGAACAGAGGCAGAAACAGGGAACTAGTTGGGAAGTTGATTTTGTCCAAGAGAGAGATGATGGCAGCCTGCTCCACAGTGGTGGCAGTGGATATTGGCAGTGGATATAATGCGAGATGATGCACTGAAGAATTTCCCAAGCTCTTGTTTTTCTTTTTTTGGTGGAGGAGAAGCAATATTAAGAGATGCTATATGAAAAAAAATTGTTCAGATCAAATATGATTGGAAAATGCTGTATGTCTTTACAGAAGATTTCTTAGAAATTTTATTAAGCATAGGATTTTTTGTTTGTTTTGTTTTTGTTTTTTATTGCCTAAAGATAAATGTAATAGGCAGTTGTCTAAAAGAATTCTTCAGAAATTTTTTAATAGACGGTATCACGTAAATAGTATTCCATAGAATATTCTTTGGGAAGAGAAATGAATTATTGTTTAGAAGACAAGACTTTGGTCTTTGACCCATACTTCCTGTGTGACTTTGGGTGAGTTTTTAACTCTCTTTGAAACACTATCCTTGATTCTGAAATGAACCTGTTACTACTTAGACTTCTATCCTTACAGGGTTATACAAGTCAAATAAAATATTGTACATGTGAGCACTGTAAGTATAAAAGAGTGTTATTATAACTGTTTCTGTAACTAAGAAAGAGCAGAGCACATGGAGATGCAGAGTTTTTACCATGAGGAGGCTGCATGTCTGACCATCAAGGAGTCTTACAGGGTAGTATCATCTTGACAATGGCCACTGGGCTGGGCCTCAGGCTTTTACACCCTGGAACTGGTGAAAATAGATCTGCAAAGCCAAATTCTACCTGTCAGCTCATAGAGTTGTACGTAAACAGGACTCCTAATGTATTAATTTAAAATAGTCTGGGACCACTATGTTTGTGACCCCCATTCATGACACCTTCCTTCCAATATAGGAATATTTGAGAATGCCAAGTAAAGAGTTTAACGTTTGTTTAATGAACACAGTGAATCAGAGAGAAAAACAATACGTATGTTGTGGAGGATATTCTCTTTCGGCCTTGATGAGAACTGATGCACATAAGCCCTCAGCTCTTCAGTGAGCATGTCGGCTATGTTGAGCGTCTAGGTCAACTCTCCATTATTGGGCTGAGAGGATGCCTCTTTCTAAGCTACACAAATTGAGCAAATTTTTCAGTTCAAACTGTCTTGTTACAAATTGGACAGAGAACCAATGATTTGATTTTAATTTAGTCATAGTCTCTTTCTTTTTGTGGTTTCCTGTGATTACATTGGGTTACCTGGGAATGCCCAGTGGCCTGAATGACTCATTCACAGTTGATTAAGCTTATCCATTATGTCAGGTGTTATCAGTTAACCATGAGCAGTCTCATTACTGATATGAAAGACCTGGGGCTTAACATCAATGAGGGAAAGACCCAGCTAAGCAGAAAATGGTAGTGGTTATGGTTGATGTTAAAGTTTATAAAACATGTAAGAATTTTAGATTGGTTAAAGTAGAAGTTAGGAATCAAAATGCAAATATAGAGCAATGAGCAACATGCTTCCACTGTGAGAGCATCTGCTTGCCCTCTGTTGGGTATAATGCCAGGTGTTTGGAATGGCTTAGCTGTTTTCATTCTATCACTTTCACTTTATTTTTCCCCTTCACTTTTGAAGGATAATTTTGCTGAATATAAAAACAGATTGGTGGCTTTTTCTCTCAGCACTTTCAGTATTTCACTCTACTTTCTTCTTGCTTGTGTGGTTTATTACAAGAAATCTATTGTAATTCTTATCATTGTTCCTCTACAAGTAAGGCAATTTTCCCCTCTGGCTTCTTTCAAGATTTTGTCTTTGGTTTTCTGCAGTTTAAATAGGATGTATTTATCCTGTTTGGTATTCACTGAGCTTCCTAGATTTTTGGTTAGATGTCTGTCACGAAATTTTGGGAAGTTCTAAGTCATTAATTCAAATATTTTCCTGCTCTGTTCTCTCTCTCTTCTCCTTCTGGAATTCCAATGAGTTACACCTTTTGACTGTCTCATAATTATTCAGTGATTTATTATGTCTATCTTTTCCCATTCTTTTCTCTCTTTGCATTTCAGGCTGGGAAGTTTCTACTGACATATGTTCAAGCTCACTGATTCTTTTCGTTGCCATGCTGTCTACTGATGGGCCCATCAAAGACATTCTTCATTTCTGTTACAAAATTTTGATTTCTATTGTTTCTTTTTTATGGTTTCTTAGTATTTTCATCTCTCTGATTACATTCTCCATCTGTTCTTGCTTATTGTCTAACTTTTCCACTAGAACCCTTAAATATTAAAGATAGTTAAGTTCCCTGTCCAATAATTCCAACATGTGTGTCATATCTGTCTTGTTCTGATGATTGTTTATCTCTTTCTACCATGTTTATTTCTTGCCTTTCAGAATGCCTTATGAATTTGTTGTTGTTATTGTTGAAAGCCATATATAAGAACTAAGGTAAATAGGTCTTTAGTGGGTATATTTATATTATTCTGTCTGGATGTTGAACTGTGTTTAATGCTTGATGTGGCCACGGGTTCCAGAGGCTTCAAATTCCTCATGTCTATTTTTTTGGTCTTTTTTTTACTTTGGACTTTTCTAAATATGTCTCTTCAGAGTGAGTCTGTGTTTTTTAGCTCTTTCAGCTATAATTCTCTATTACTGTACTGGGTACAGTACAGCTGGGGCTACTGTTCGTTGTGGTGCACAGGCTTCTCATTGCGGTGGCTTCTCTTGTTGCGAAGCCCGGGCTCTAGGTGCGCAGGCTCAGTAGTTGTGGCACACAGGCTTAGTTGCTCTGTGGCATGTGGGATCTTCCCGGACCAGGGCTCGAACCCGTGTCCCCTGCATTGGCAGGTGGATTCTTTTTTTTTTCTTTTTAACATCTTTATTGGAGTATAATTGCATTACAGTGGTGTGTTAGTTTCTGCTGTATAACAAAGTGAATCAGCTATACATATACATATATCCCCATATCTCCTCCCTCTTGCATCTCCCTCCCACCCTCCCTATCCCACCCCTCTAGGTGGACACAAAGCACCGAGCTGATCTCCCTGTGCTATGCGGCTGCTTCCACTAGCTATCTATTTTACATTTGGTAGTGTATATATGTCCATGCCACTCTCGCACTTCGTCCCAGCTTACCCTTCCCCCTCCCCGTGTCCTCAAATCCATTCTCTACGTCTCCGTCTTTATTCCTGTCCTGGCAGGCAGATTCTTAACCACTGCACCACCAGGGAAGCCCTATGATAGAGTTTTTTAAATTAGAAGGCATGGGCTATATATCAGAACTTTAATAATCTCAACATAGAGATCCCATAAAACATTTATCTTAAAACTTTAAAATTTTCCTCACTTGATTTTTGGTATTAGTTTGCTACTACTTATTATTATTATTATTATTTTGACACATTTAAAAATGTACTCTATGAAAAATATGGCACTTATAATACTATTCACCAATTATTTCCAACTTTCCATTTCTAGGCACCTGGTTGGATTATAGTTTTTAGCATGTGCCGCTTCTGGTCAGAATTCATTGACCATGGGCAATTCTCTGGAGTTCATTTTCCCTCTGACACCACAATTAACCTTTTTACAGAGAATGGCTTCCCTGTCCACATTGGTCTTGATGCATTTACAGAATGAACAAGAAGTAAACTTTTGTTGATTTAAACCACTGTGATTTGGGGATTGTTTGTTACTGCAATGTAACCTATCATATTCTGCTCATTACAGAAAAGTCAGTTCTTATTTGTATTTGAATATATACCATTTGCTTATCTAATTAGTCGTAGTAGCAATTTATGCCACATAATAAGAGTTCTGATTTGAACTTATTGATTTTTTTTTTTTTTTCTGTAATCTCAGTAGGAAAAGATGGTTTGGTTAAGTTGCCCCCCTGTGATTTATTCTCCAGCAAGTTAATTTTATAGCTACTTATTTTATAGTAAGTTTCATTGCTTTCATACACTTCAGAGTTAAAAATGTGTCCTTTGTATAGCAACATTTCATTTGCAGAATAAATATTGGTTAAATAAATTAATGAATGCAGATTTATTACTTTATTTTTTCAAAGTTTTCTTCTCTAAGTACCATTTATTTTTTAATTTAATTTTACATATAACCACAAGTTTATCAGGAATTCATTATAAACACGTCTTTATTGATTTATCTGTGGGAATATTCCAGGCATTTATTATTTAAGGGAGCATTTTCTGACATATTTTTCATGGAAAAATTTGTTCTGACACCATGTTACAGTGTGTACTCATTTGATATATCTGCATGTTCCTTAAAATGTTAAATATAGTGGGAATTTATATTAATATATTTGAATTTCAAATGCATTTGTAGGATCTTGCTGCTTTTTAGGGCAACATTACTATGAATTCTTTTGGAAAATCAAGATTTATTTATCTTTATTAATGATTAAGATTTTATAAAATGACTTTACTTACAGTGAAAAATCAGCATCATGTTTACTCCAAATTAAATTTAATATCAGCCTTAAATTTCATATCTTGTTAAACCAGAGTTGTAGCTGTAAGATAATTTATAATTTTAAATTATTTCCAATAATTTCTCTTGAATAAGAGCTAAGAGTGGTAAAATAATCAATATAATCAATATTTTGAAGTTTAAACATTTGATTCCAGGAATATAAAAATCTAGGGTAGAGGTTCAGTCAGATGAGTGAAGGTTCTGTAACAAAGAAGCTGTAAACAAAGATTGATATCTTGTGAAATTTGAAGGCTCTGTTAGGAGTAAAAACCTGAAAGGAACAGCAAGGCACTACCAAAAAGAGGTGAGTCCCATCCAAACGTATGTACAGGGCCAAATTGCTTTTCAAGAAGTCAATGTTAAGTCCTTTGGAAAAGATAGTGATATGAGCACCAGCCTTCAATATTTGCCTCCCTCTCATCATACTGACTAAAATGATAAAATGAAAATAAGTAAGCATGGGGAGGAGAACTCATGTCAGCATGGAGTAATATGCCATCTCAATAGATGCAGAAAAAGCTTTTGACAAAATTCAATACCCATTTATGATAAAAACTCTCCAGAAAGTGGGATAGAGGGAGCATAACATAATAAAGGCCATATATAACAAACCTACAGCTAGCATCATACTCAATGGAGAAAAGCTAAAAGCATTTCCTTTAAGATCAGGAACAAGACAAGGATGTCCACTCTTTCCACTTTTATTCAACATAGTTCTGGAAGTGCTAGCCATGGCAATCAGAGATGAAAAAGAAATAAAATGAATCAAAATTGGAAAAGAAGAAGTGAAACTGTCACTGTTTGCAGATGACATGATACTATACATAGAAAATCCTAAAGATGCTACCAGAAAACTACTAGAGCTCATTAATTAATTTGCTAAAGGTGCAAGATACAAAATTAACACACAGAGATCTGTTGCATTTCTATACACTAACAACAAAAGATCAGAAAGAGAAATTAAAGAAGCAATCCCATTTACCATCACATCAAAAAGAATAAAATACCTATGAATTAACCTACCTAAGGAGGCAAAGACCTGTACTATGAAAACTATAAGATGTTAATGAAAGAAATCGAAGATGACACAAACAGATGTAAAAGATATACCATGCTCTTGGATTGGAAGAATCAATATTGTCAAAATGACTATACTACCCGAGGCAATCTACAGATTCAATCCAATCCCTATCAAATTATCACTGGCATTTTTCACAGAACTAGAACAAAAAAATTTTAAATTTATATGGAGACACAAAAGACCCTGAATAGCCAAAGCAATCTTTTTTTTTTTTTTTTTTTTTTTTTTAAATTTATTTTATTTATTTATTTATTTATGGCTGTGCTGGATCCTCGTTTCTGTGCGAGGGCTTTCTCCAGCTGCGGCAAGCGGGGGCCACCCTTCACTGCCGTGCGCGGGCCTCTCACCACCGCGGCCCCCCCCGTTGCGGAGCACAGGCTCCAGACGCGCAGGCTCAGCAACTGTGGCTCACGGGCCCAGCTGCTCCGCGGCACGCGGGATCCCCCCAGACCAGGGCCCGAACCCGCGTCCCCCGCACCGGCAGGCAGACTCCCAACCACTGCGCCACCAGGGAAGCCCTAGCCAAAGCAATCTTGATAAAGAAAAATGGAGTTAGAGGAGTCAGGGTCCCTGACTTCAGATTATTCTACAAAGCTACAATCATCAAAACAGTATGGTTCTGGCACAAGAAACAGAAATATAGATGAATGGAACAGGATAGGAAGCCCAGAAATAAACACACTCACCTATGGTCAATCTATGACAAAGAAGGGAAGACTATACAATGGAGAAAAGATAGTCTCTTCAATAAAAATGCTGAGGAAACTGGAGAGCTACATGTAACGAAAGAAATTAGAAAAATTCTTTAATGCCATACACAAAAATAAACTCAAACTGGATTAAAGACCTAAATATAAGACCAGATACTATAAAACTCTTAGAGGAAAATATAGGAAGAACACTCTTTGTCATAAACTGCAGCAATATCTTTCTTGCCTGTCTCCTGGAGTAATGGAAATAAAAACAAAAATAAACAAATGGATGGAGATATATGTATATGTATAGCTGATTCACTTTGTTATACAGCAGAAAGTAACATACCATTGTAAGGCAACTATACTCCAATAAACGTGTTAAAAAAAAAAATCTTACTATCTTCTCACCTGTGAGGTCTGTTCTGATCTTTCCAGGCATGCAATGGTAGTTTAGTAATTCTGCCTTCTCCCTTATCTTATAATTTTTGTTATCTTCCCAAGCAGTGATCACTCCTCTCACATCTTCTTGCTCTGAGGAGGCTAATTTAGAAATATCTCTTGATGTCTTTTTCCTTTTCCACAAGCATTCTCTCATTCTGGGCTTAATCCTCTTATCCACACTATTCTTTGTCTGTTATGGCTATTCAATAAATATTTGTAAATAAAAAAATAAAATAAAATAAACAAATGGGACCTAATTAAACTCAAAAGCCTTTCCACAGCAAAGGAAACCGTAAACAAAACAAAAGGACAATCCACAGAATGGGAGAAAATATTTGCCAATGATGTGACCTACAAGGGTAGGATAAATTTTAATTTAATCCTACCCTTGTAGGATAGGATAAATTGGATAAATTTTAATCTCCAAAATTTACAAACAGCTCATGTGGTTCAATATCAAAAAAAAAATCCAATCAAAAAATGGGCATAAGATCTAAATAGACATTTCTCCAAAGACATACAGACGGCCAAGAGGCACATGAAGAGATGCTCAACGTCGCTAATTATTAGAGAAATGCAAATCAAAACTACAATGAGATATCACCCCACACCGGTCAGAATGGACATCATCAAAATGTCTACAAACAATAAATGCTGGAGAGGGTGTGGAGAAAAAGGAACCCTTCTACACTGTTGGTGGGAATGTAACAACCACTATGGAGAAAAGTGTGGAGGTACCTTAAATAACCAGAAATAGAGCTACTGTATGATCCATTAATCCCACTCCTGGGCATGTATCCGGAGAAAACCATGGTTTGAAAGGATACATGCACACCAGTGTTCATTGCAGCACTGTTTACAATAGCCAAGACATGGAATCAACCTAAATGTCCATCAACAGACAAATGGATAAAGAAGATGTGGTACATATATACAATGGAATGTTACTCAGCCATTAAAAATAATGAAATAATGTCATTTGCAGCGACATGGAAGGACCTAGAGATTATCATACTAAGTGAAGTAAGTCAGACAGAGAAAGACAAGTATATAATATCACTTATGTGTGGAATCTAAAGAAATGATACAAATGAACTTATTTACAAAACAGAAACAGACTCACAGACTTAGAGAATGAACTTATGGTTACCAGGGAGGAAGAGTGGTGGGGAGGGATATACTGGGAGTTTAGGACTGACATATACACACTGCTATATTTAAAATAGTTAACCAACAACGACCTACTGTATAGCACAGGGAACTCTGCTCAATATTCTGTAATAACCTAAATGGGGAAAGAACTTGAAAAAGAATAGATACATATATATAACTGAATCACTTTGCTGTACACCTGAAACTAACACAATATTGTTAATCAACTCTACTCCAATATAAAATAAAAAAAAAATTTAAAGTACAAAAAATAAATTTCATGTAATAAGTATATAATAAAACAACAACAAAAAAAGCTAGGGAATGAGAGCAAGAGAATCAAACTGTTATTTAAAATGTCGTTGAGATCACAAAGTTGCATCAGATTTAGTCTCTCTTCTTGGAACACATAGGCAACTAGCAGTATCCAGATCATCTTCCCATTTCTCCTTCATGAATGTACTGCAATTCAACAAATACTGTTATGGATCACGTACTGTTCTCAGTAAACAGAACGATAAAAAAAAAAAATCTTGACACAGATTTTACACCCTTCACAAATATTAACTCAAAATTGATCCTAGACCTAAATGTAGAATGTACAACAGTAAAACTCCTAGAAGATAACATATGATGAAATCTAGGTGACCTTCAGCATGGTGATGCCTTTTTAGATGCAACATCAAAGACATCATCCATGAAAGAAATTACTGATGAGCTGGATGTCATTAAAATTGCTCCACATTTTGTGTCTTCAGGGAACTTCAAATTAAAACGACAATGAGATACCACTACACACCTATTATAATGGCCAAAATTCAGATCACTGACAACACCAAATGCTGGTGAGGATGTGGAGCAACAGGATCTCTCATACATTGCTGGTGGGAATAAAAAATGGTACAGCCAGTTTGGAAAACATTTTGGTGGTTTCTTAAAAAACAAAACATACTCTTACCAAATTATTCAGCAGTCACACTCTTTGGTGTGATTGCTCCCAGAGGAGTTGAAAAGTTATATCCACACAAAAAATCCTACACATGGATGTTTATAGCAGCTTTATTCATAATTGCTAAAACTTGGAAGCAAGCAAGATGCCCTTTAGTAGGTGAACAGGTAGACTGTGGTACCTCAAAACAATGGAATATTATTCAGCACTAAAAAGATATGAGCTATCAAGCCATGAAAAGACATGGAGGAACTTTACATGCATAATTCTAAGTGAAAGAAGCCAATCTGAACAACTACATACTGTATGTTTCTAACTATATGACATTCTGGAAAAGGCAAAACTATGGAGACAAAAGAGATCAGTGGTTGTCAGGAATAGGGATGAGGAGAGATAAATAGGAAGAACACAGAGGATTTTTAGGGCAGTGAAAATACTCTGAAGATATTATAATGGTGGATGTATATCATTATACTTTTGTCCAAACCCACAGAATGTATGATACCAAGTGTGAACCCCAAGTAAACCTTGGATTTTAGGTGATTATGATGGGTAAATGTAGGTTCATCCTTGGTAAAAAATGTACCATTCTGGTGAGTGACATTGATAATCGGAGATGCTACACATGTGAGAAATGGCTGCACCTTCTTTTCAATTTGTTGTAAACCTAAAACTGCTCTAAAAGTTTATTTTTAAAAAATCAAAGAATGTACGTACAGAGAGATTGAGTGATATGCCCACTACTTTATGTTTGAATTTGGATTGAATCTAATGTTTTGCTTTGTTTTGTCCTTCAGGAGTCTGAGTACACTCTATTGCCTTTAAAAATAGAAGTAAGTTCAACCGTATCTGATAGGACCATAATCCTAAATGAGTTATCCTTACCTATTGAAAGATTCAGAAAAAAAATAAATAAAAAGTTAACTATTGACTAAAATAAAATGATGCAAAGAGATAATAAATTAAAGGTTAGGCAAAGATATATTAATCAAACGCAAGGAAGAAAGCAGAGGTTATATGTTGATTTCAGATTAAAAATGAAGTAAAAGCAAAATAAAATTGAACATTTCCAATATGGTCATTTTTATTGAAGCATAAAATCCCTAAGTATTCCACTACAATCATTGTAAGAATGTGCCAAATAGTTCAATAGGTATTTTTAAAATCTGCTTTATATATTTAGAAGTTATGTTAGTAATTTCATTCATATTTGGAATTGTATGTACCTGATGAATTAACTTTCATTGTTATTCTCTTTAAGGTTTTTTTCCTTAAAATCTCTTTTGTCTGATATTAATAAAGTTATACTAGCTCTCTTTGGCTTTGTATTTATTTGGTATATCTTTTTTTGTTCTTTTTATAAACTTTATGTATAATTATATTTTAGAAGTCTTTTGTAAGTGTCTTAGAGCTTTGGTTTTTAAATCTAGTCCTCAATATTTTTTTAAATGGAGCATTACATAAATTGATTTACACATCATATAATACTAATGTGTTTGGGTTTAAATCTTCTATCTTCTTCTATCACATATAATACTGTGTTTGGGTTCAATGTTTCTTTAACTTGCCTTTCTTGGCATCCTTTTTATTATAAAAAGTATTTTCAATTTTTCCTATGAAGTTTGGGACTTATAAAAATTGATTACTACTTTGGGGGAATTACTCTAGAGATTATGTGTTACGTTAAGTTCTTAAAGTCTAATATTAATAATTTTATCCTCCCTCTCAAAAATACAAGGATGTTAAAATTTTTTAGCTTCATTTGCACCCCTTCTGACTTATATCTTATCATTTTTGTATATCCTAATTTTATTCTAGTGTTATAATAACCAAAAAGAAATTATTATTGCTTTATTCAATTAATAGTGTTTAGATATACTCATCATGTTTACCACATTCACTGATCACCTCAGATAAACTTGCAAATACTTCCACATGTACACTCTTGCTCCTCTTACTTTGATCTATTTCTTAATTCTATAATAGTTACCAATTTCTAACATTCCACATGATTGTCTTTTTAGAAAATTATTTTGTTGTTAATTCTATATCTTCTCCTAACTAAAATTTAAGTTCTGAATGCAGTGCTTTTGTCACTTGTGTTCATGGATTTGCTTCAATCACCTGGAACAGTTCCTGAAATAGTAAGCACAAATTATATATTTATTGAGTAAAGTAAATTTATTCTAACACCTCTTATGAGCCATCAAAACATCACTATGCTTCTGTCCAAAGTACACCTTTTAGAAGTTCCCTTTGTAGAGGTTTGTTGGTGTGCTCTCTGATTTTTTAAAAAAACTTTTCATAAAGGATATTTAGTATAGAATTCAGTGTCTTTGTTATTTTATATTAAAACTTTTAAGATATCAATTATCTGGCATCTGGCTTCCATTTTTGCTGCTGAGCAGTCAGATCTCAGCCCAGCTGTCCCTCCTTTGTGGTAATCTGTATATTTTCTCTGGCTACTATTAAGAACTTCTTTTCACATTTGATCCTCTGCATTTTCACATTGTCGTGTTTGGTATGGATTTCTTTATCTCTTTCTTCTGGGGGTTCATTAGATTTCTTGAATCTATGGGTTGTCTTTCATCAGTTCTGAAAAATTCTCTGCCAGCCTCTTCAAATACTGTTTCCAGCCCATTTTCCCTCTATGCTTCATTTAAACTTTGGACATGCGTTAAACCTCACTCCTTTATGCATTTTCTCTGCTTCTGCTGACTCTTATTCTTACTGGTTCTCCTTGACAGTGCCTTGCTTCTTGTGTGCTAAGTTTTACTGTGAGCTGTTCTTTTTCCTTGGAAAATTATTTGTAGGAGTTTTAAGGCTAAGAATGAACATGTATTCTTTCAGAGGGGCTATGTTTTTGCTACCTAAAGGGCCCTACCTGTCTAAGAACTGTCTATGTTAAATTTGTGGCTGGAGGTCTTTTTTGGTCTGCTCAGTTGATGTGAAATTGGATTGCATTATGTATGCTAGTTCAGGGATCTCTTACCCATTTGCTTTACTCTGTGCCAAGGCATATTTTCTCAGCCCCCTTGGGATTGCAGTGAAGTGGGGTACACTTATTTCTGGGTCACCTGTTTCCTCTGAGGATACAGCTTTATTGTTAAGAATTTGATCTTTGACTTTTGTTGGAAACTGAGTTTTACTTTCTCTCTTCCCACCCAAGCTCATTCTCTGTACCCATCCATGCTCAGGTAGCCTGTGATAACATTAAGCTTGAGTGCCCCAAGTTTGGTACAAACGTGGACAAAATAAGCTTTAGTGCTTTGCTAACTTCTCTGGATTTCTGTCTTTACTTTTTTATTAGTTCTTTGGTGAGATATTTATACATGTAAGCATAAAATAATATATTATCATCATCATGTTGAATAGTTTTCATTTTCAGCTAGAGATTCCATCCCTTAACTTAATCAGTCATAGTATCTCTGTTTCACTGCTCTTAGAAATAGTTTCAAATCGATGGGGATTATTAGGGACTGTTTAATGAATAAAACATCTGAGAGAATTGGTTAGCAATAATTAGAAGTGTGAAGGAACACTTTGGAAGAGGAGAAGGACTGACACCTATGTGATTTGAATCTAGTTAATTTTCACTCTATGACTAGATACACTTTTTACTACACTTATTAATATTTTTGGTGACAAAGAATATCTAGGATAAAATTCTGGCATTCATAGGCTTTCAGGCACAAGTTTGTGCTTACTCATAAAGCCATTTTTGCCCATTTAAAAAATTTATAATCTTTTCTAGGTTTTGTGTACTGCATGATATAAGTAGATCTTTCCCCACTCAAAGGTCAAACATAAATTTACCTGAACTTTTTGTTTTTTAACTATTATTGGTTTCACTTTCTTAACCTCTATTTTTTAGAGGTTTAATCAGGAGTTTATTTTTTATGGATTAATATTGTCTTTTTTTCCAAAAAGTTAGCCTGTTTTTTTTATTAACCAGTTGCAATTTATTAAATATAAATATTATATCATTATGTCACTATTTTAGGATTTTACCTATATCATAAATTAATTTGGCCTATTCATGGACCATATCTTTCTGTTATGTAATTATTTCCTACCTATTATTAACTAGTCTTCTAATTTTACACATTTAAATTACAGATATATTAATATTTGAAGATAAAACTTATCTTTATTGTCCCATAATTATTATATTTACAAATAGTTTTGAATTGCACCTATATTTTTGACTTAATTATGAGCATTTCTTTAGTTCATGGTAGCTTATTCAAATGCCATATCTATAAGAATATCTTATAATAATCAACTTTAAAAGGAGACATCCTTTTGGTCAAGGGGGAAAATTTCTTGCCCTAAATATCAGAATGGGATAATAAAAGAAGTTATCTGAAATGGTAAACTGAGCACGTCTATGTACCTTAAATTTGAAAGTGAAGTTCATCACACATTTTCTCTGGTTTATGATTTCTTTATGTCTTTATGTCTTGATTTCTCATACAGTTGATCCATGCTCTGATTCGAACATAGGGATTATAGATGTTGCCTTGTTGAAGTTTAATTGACTCAGTTGCTCATAATATATGCTTTTTTGACCTGTGACAGTTGGGCCTGGAGAAGCAAATCTACTGAAATTCTGAGCCCTGGTAGTTTTCCTTGAAAATTGTATACACGAAGCATTACTTGAAACAAAATGTGTATTTCTCATTACACTTTATTCGTTAAGGCCCTAAAGTCTTCTGGAATATTACATAATTTTTGTAAATGCCGTGCATGTCAGCTCATCTGAAATTGAGAGGTTTTGAAATTATTGAGAATACTACTATCTGAAAACTATCTCATTAATTTGGTATAAAAGATCCTTTATCTATAGCATTTGAGTCAGCTTTTCTGATATTCTAAATTCTTACCATAATAAAACACTTTATCATTCAGAAATATGCTGTCCTTAAGATGGCTGAACTTTGAACTACACTGCCTATATAAAACTCAACCTTATATAGCAATTAACTTATTTAGATTGTCACATTATTGTTAGCAATTATCCATTTTAATTGTTATTTTAATTATTTTAGATTACTTTAAATTTTTCTTCTTCCAGGACCCATCATAAAGTTACAGTATGGTCCATATATATCAGAGGGTCTAGATGTTGTACTCAAGAATATTTTATAAAAAATACTTACATTTAAAAAAAAGAGAAAGTG
This sequence comes from Eubalaena glacialis, assembly GCF_028564815.1. Classification (NCBI taxonomy): domain Eukaryota; kingdom Metazoa; phylum Chordata; class Mammalia; order Artiodactyla; family Balaenidae; genus Eubalaena; species Eubalaena glacialis. Next base: position 217,177,251 of record NC_083716.1, read on the forward strand.
AACATATCCCTAAATGAAAAAATACTTTCTGGTGCATGTTTCAGAAGCACTTTATTCAAGTCTGCTTAATGAATAGAACTTGAGTGAACATCTGTTTAGACTCTTTCAAATAAAACACAAATGCGTTTTACTTTCCTTGGGAACATAAACATGTCCTAAAATAAATCTAAATAAAATTGCATTGTTATTGAGTTTATATTTCTTTTCTTCCTAAACTATATTTGCTTTTTTAAATTAAATTTGAAAAAATATGAAGCAATCATTAATATGGTTAACTGGCTACTTTATTAGTTCTTTTTTTAAAATACAGCCACAATATGTAAAAATAGCTCATGCCACTGAAAGATATTAATTGTATATATTTACTGTGTTTATTTTTACCTGTATCATCTATTAACACATAACACAAATTAGGAATATAATCTGAAAATAATTATAAATTTTGTTTATACAATCGTGTATCTTTTTCCATATCCAGATATCCATACATATGCTAAAGTTACTGATACATAATCTATTTTAATTCCTTTTTAGACATAGGATATAAATAGCAAATTTATTATTCAGGACAAAAACAAGAGTATTCTGGTATCTTTTTCGTGTATAAAAATATATTCATTTGACTTATCCTGTGCCTGTTAAAAAAAAAATTCAGAAAACTTTAATTGCTGCCACTTACTTTCCACTGTCTCTTCCCCCCCCCACCCCCCTTTCTACTGTATCAATGGCTATTTGATATGTTTCCTACATTTCCCAGTTACTACACTCTGGCAGCATAAACGGAGTTTGATGGTCTCATCGTCTGTTATCTGAACAAGTTTTGCTATCCGTGCTGTATGAGTCTGTGCTTGGCATGGGAAAGCTTCAGGAACTGGGTTAGGGCTGAGGACGGCAAAGTAAATGACAGCAACCGGGTGAAAGCAGCATTTAAAAGAGAGATTCTGCTCCCATATTCCTGAACTAGTGTCTAGATCAGTTTATGATTCTTCTTTCCTTAAAAAGAGCAAGAAGATGATTGTGTTTTATATTATCAATTTAAATATTATAATGATGTATTAGATATAACTGCTTGAGCTGAACATATTGGCTATTAGCTACCGCTCTTTGTGAAAATATCTTAGTTTATTGAATCTCAAAATTGGTATTATTTTTATAAGTACTATTTTATTTTGTTCCTCTGTTTTCCTCTTTGTAATTTCTTTACTTGGACTGTAAGAATTATTTTCAAACTTGAGTTTTCTCTTGGCCAATTCTCCTCCTGAGTAATTTCACTTGTTTCAGTACACATTGAGATACAGGAATGTGTCAATAAGTTCTATTCTGTAGCAGAAATGACATCAGTGAAACCTTAGTTAAGATAACTGTTAGCCTTATTTTTCCACTCATCAACCCTTCTGGCCCCCTTGGGTTGCGTTCTGAGAACTGGCATTATTCTGTATTTTGTGTGTTTACAATGAGCTGAGAGGAACACTCTATTGAATCCTAGACACAATAACTACATTGAATAATAGGACCAAAATAATAATTTTTGCTGTGTTTTGTACTGGCAGAGAAGTATTCCAACAAACACGAGTTGTTAACATAGTAAAGACAGAAAATGCTATACAAAGACTTTGTAAATGTTAACGCTGGTACAGTTATGCAAGCACATATTTTCCCTAACAGGATTAGTATTGCCAGCTGTCTGCATTCAAAGAGACAATTTTAATATTATATGAAACACTGAATAAAGAGACCATAATAGTTCAATTAAATTGAAATATGTATCATAATTACAAATGAAGAAATTAAAACATACCTTCATGTTACCTGCTGTGATTGTTAATAAATGAACAAAATGGAATATTTGAATCTCAATTATGGAGAGCTATTTGCAAAAAATAAAAAATAATATTTTATTATAATGTACAATTTTTACAAAGATTTTTGCACTTATTTTAATCCTCTTTTATGGTATGTTCTTTTGATTGTAAATCCCAGGAGACTAAAAATTCATGTTCCTTTATCTAAGTGGAGGGTATAGCGGATTGACACTTGCTTACTTCACTCCCTACAACCTTTCTGACGTCTAGAGGCTGGGAAGTTAAAAAGCTACGTTTCCCAGAAACACTTGAAGCTCAAGTTTTGTATGTAATTTGGGTTCTGCCAATTAGTTGTACTTACGTGAAACCTAGAAGGTGGAAAGGAGTCTAGGGTATGTGTCTGAGGTTTTTCTGCTGATAGACATCTGCTGGAATTGTCGAATATCTCTAGGGTGCCTTTCCAGGATCATGGTTTCCTTGATCAGAGCTGTTTCCTCATAATAACTTCCTAATCATGACCAGCTTCTAGGTCACAGAAGATGTATTAACTCCCTGGGTGGTTCGGTTCTGTGGCAAAGCTCTCAGGATTGTTCTGTTAAATGCAGTTTGGCATCTGTCCTTTCAGCCTTCACTATGAATCTGAAGGCCATTTAATGCATCTTTTTTTCTGCTGTTAGTAGCAAACTGTGTCCTCTGCATTTGATCCAGCTGATAGCATTAAAAATAATTAATTTTCTGTTTTATTTACTTATTTTAATTTTTTTTTTTAACCAGAGAAACATATATAGTAAAATAAACCAAAAAAGTAGAGATGATCCTATAATAATAAGTAGGCATTCCCTGGCCCTACCTCCAATCCCTTAGCTAGAGATAATAACTTTTCAATATTTCAGGGTTTTATTCTTTTAGTACTTCATATTCTTTGGTACTTCATACTTCATATTTCTGAATAGTGAAAATTGCAGCAATGTTGATTTGCTCATGTCAGACATGTTCTGCTGATTTCCTACTAGGTGATACCTATGCTCTTTCCCATCTCTTTTCCCAACAACCACCCAATACAGTTATATCACAATTTTTTATTTCTTTATTATGTTTGTAACTTCAATAATATATCTATACTTTTATCCCCTTTCCATCAACTCTAGAAATAATATGTTGACTCCACTCTTGTAGGATAAGGATATATCACCCCTGCCCTTCCCTGACCTCTGTCTCCTCTCTCTCACTCCTACTTCCATTGTGTTTTCGTTTCTGTAGTTATAAATAGAATATCTATAGTAAATAGCACATTTTCTTTCTCTTAAAAATTTCTATTAAACTTCAAAAGGATTTAGCTTTCTTTAGACATATTAGGATTTGATAATGAAAGTCTTATTTCTGTTATCAGATTGTTCATAATTTTATTACCTTTTCTCATGGTCATTTAATTCCTGATCTTTCAAATCAGAAGTTCCACTTTAGTCTTTTCTCATACTGAAATCCCTCTATTGCCTTGGTGTTTTATTTGCTGTTCTCGTCATATTTTTCTCTGCTTTGTATTCTATGAAGCACCAGAAACTACACACTACACTAAAACATAACCAATTCTACTTGACAAAAAAGAGTAGGCTTTGCTTTAATTTTTTATTTATGTATGTATGTATGTATGTATGTATGTATGTATGTATGTATGTATGGCTGTGTTGGGTCTTCGTTTCTGTGCGAGGGCTTTCTCTAGTTGTGGCAAGCGGGGGCCACTCTTCATCGCGGTGCGCGGGCCTCTCACTGTCGCGGCCTTTCTTGTTGCGGAGCACAGGCTCCAGACGCGCAGGCTCAGTAATTGTTGCTCACGGGCCCAGCTGCTCTGCGGCATGTGGGATCTTCCCAGACCAGGGCTCGAACCCGTGTCCCCTGCATTGGCAGGCAGATTCTCAACCACTGCGCCACCAGGGAAGCCCAGGCTTTGCTTTATTATGAGTTTCCAAAACGTAGAAGGTCATCACTTTGTTAACCTTATTTAATTTGCAGCAGAATAACTTCAGGGAACAATTTAAACAATACAATACATAGAGACTCCCTGTTCCCTTTCCTGGACAATAATTGAAAGTTTACAAGCCATCATGTTCATGGATTAATTTTCCACAATACTTTACTATGTACTTGTTTATATTGAAACCTATTAGCTAATTGTATGGTAACTCACAAAGTTATATATTTTTTTCTGTCTTACGTCATTTAGCTTAGCAATCTTTTCCTCATAAGTGCTTAAGGCAATTTGACACTGCTGAGATTCCACTGGATTTTTTCATGATTCCTCCAGATTATTTATGATTACATAAGATATCTCTCTATCCCTTTGTGAGTTAATTTTAATATCTATGTATATGAATTATTATATGTATAGATATTAGAATATATATTCAGATAAAGGATATTAGTTTCTTGTAGTGTTAACTTCCAAGCATGCTGAAGTCCCAGTAGTCACAGGTAGAGAAGAGATAGGAAGAGACAGGAAACAGGTGGATCCAGAGTCAGGTCCCTTGGAGAGCTGTAGGACTAGTCCTGTAGGGAGTGACAGTAAGACAGATGACAATATACAGTGTGGCAGCAGGTTCCTCCAGGGCAAGTCACGATGCTTGTAGATGGATCAGTGTCATCATTGTAATTGTAGATGGTGTGAGTGATTTGGATTTGAATAGAGACATGAAGACATGTGTGGTCTTAGGGAGAAGGGGATGGCAAAATATGTCCAGATTATCAGGAATCAGGGCAATGTTCTACCTTTATAATGGAGATAGACTATAATCAAGAAAAAAAGACATAATTCCAGTTGCATATTTTGGAAGCCATGGCCTAGGTCAGAAGAGAAGATTGCAGTTCACTGGGCACAGAGGTGTCTTGGGAGTTCATTCTAACCAAGTGTTTATTAAAATGTCGTCTATTATGATTCCCTGGAGTTCTGGCTAAAAATTCAGATACTTAGTCCTGTTCCACTTGTTAGGCCTGAGAGAGGATCTAGAAATCTGTATTAAACTCCCTGGGAGATGCTTATGAAACTTAAAATTTGGGAACACATCTCTAAGCATACCATATACTGGGCTTAGGACAGGAAGACAAATACTAGGCATTTTATTTCACTTGCTTGCTCCCCTTTACCCAGGTATTGGGGCCAGTCTTTCCAATCCACTGTCAGCCTTGTCAGTGCAGACAAAGGAAAGGAAAGACTATGCCTATAGGTTCAAAGCATTTATACCTGCTGTGGAGGCAACTAGAAAAGGGTGGGACTGAGAAGGGATTGCTTGTCTTTACTGTGTCCTCTGTACTAGCTGAATATGGCAATAAAACATGAAAACTCATTTTAGCTTCATCACATTCCACTGTTTTCCATAACAGTTACTAAAAGATTATATCTAATAGGTGTAGCTTCATAATCAATATAAAACAATGTATGAACATATTAAACATAATATAGTTTATGAGATCTAATTTCCCTTTGTAACTTTCATTGATATGAAAAAAATCTGTTTTTTTCTTTAATAAAAATGAGAGCTATACTAGTCCTAAAGGGTTAAAAATAAGTCTTAAATATAATGTTGAAATAAAATAAAAATAAAGTTTCACAGCCCAGTGACTAGTTTCTTTTCATTCACCTGGTGAATATAAAGAAGGCTGTTAGTTGGAATAAAATCATTTGGAGTATGCTGAGCTGCATTCAACTGTAGAGGCTTTCAATGTTAAGGAATGTGATTTTGATTTCACCTGCTGACTTTTTTGAAGGCAACTTATAAGAAACAGTTGATAGTGATATCATGCTGTTGGCACTTGAGCTTTCTGCTGGAGGTTGTAATCTAGTCTTTGTAAACCTGTAATTACTATTTCCTAAGTAATTCTAGGTTTTCATTATTGCATCTGGACACGTCTAAAATGTATTGAGAAGTAATACGCAAACAGGCATAGTGATCGAATGATAAAAATAATTGTGTTAACAATATTAAACTTTGATCTTTCTGATGATATAATGACACACTACTGGCAAGAACATTTAGTGCCACTGGCAGGCTAAGTTTTATTTTTTGATGTTATTGTTATTATTGTTTTTATAGTTACCAAATCTTTTAGTATTTCAAAAGGAAAGTTGTTTTATTACAGTGTTATGAATCTCTACATCATAGCTTTGAGAAAGAAGTGAAAGATAGATTAAATTAAAATTTAAATGTCTGTCTCTGATTATTCAAGGTAAATATTTTAAAATAGTTTTCTATCAATAGCACTTTGTATAGAAGATGTGGAAGCCATAAGAATCTCTGTAATGGAATGTGAAAAAAAATTATGCTTGTTTATTTTGAAAAAAAATCCTGGTAGAGTCATCATTGCTCCTATGAAATATATATAATAGATAATATAATATAATATATAATATAATTCCACCAAACAGGTAAATATCCCAAATCAAAGTTTAATTCTGCATGTGAAAATATATCATATATAATACCTTCTTTTTGTGAATGAGAATGAAACCTTTCTCTTTTTCTTAAACTCATTTTACTTTAATATGTTTTAGGCATTGTCCTAGGCACAGGCAATAGAATTGTGAAGAAGAGCAATGGTTTGCACTTGGAGACCATATATTCTGTTGGGGGATCTAGAAAGTAAGCAGCCTTTACAAATCTACAGCCACTCCTCTATGGTAATTTTGATGCCACATGTTTTCAAAAGTATCAGTAGATTCTAGGATCTAGGAGTGGGAGCCCCAAATTGTTAATATACGTCAGATTGATTAAAATTTGATAGCTTAGGCTATGTGTGTGTGCATGTGTATTCATAAAAAATGCATTGGAACATTTTTCTAAAGGGCTAAAGTAAATAAAGTCTTGACATCAGAGTTAACTGCTGTAATGATTGTTATTTTAAACCCACATGTCAACGTTGGCATCAAGTAAGTTGGTAGCGGCCAGCCTCTCTTAAGAAGTGTTTTTGAAGGCTTAAACATAAGGAAATGTCATGGGGTTACCTTTATGGAGGAAAGAGAAGACAAAGAAATGAACTGGGGGTTTGGAATAGAATTTCATCTGTGATGAAGTCTGTATGGTGGAAAGAGCACTGTACTTAGGATGCAAAGATACAAATTTAAGACTTGCTTTGTTCCTTTTGAGTTATTTTACATCGGACAAGTTACTTAAGCTCACTGACTCACTCAGGACTATTGTGAGAATCAAATGAGATAAACTTTACAACAGGGGTTCTTAACCTGAGGAGCGCTAATGGCTGCAGCTGGTCTGTGAACCAACTAAAATTGAATCTAAATGTTAAGGGTGTGGTTTCGTTTCTTTCTTCACAGCCTCACGTGGATCTCAGTGATACACTAAAAAACTCACTATTGCTCTTAAGTGTCACACACTTTCCCGTTGTACCTAATTTCTCTACTACTTTGCCCGTTAGGGGTGGTGTTTGTTTTATGAGTTTTGAGACAGAGCACAAGCGATTGCTTGCATTTTTTTTTTTTTTTTTTTTACTTTCTTTTGTTTCCCCCACAGTACTTTGCAGTGCTTCTATCAGTATGTGTGACATTGACACATGCAAGGAAAGAAAAAAAAAAAAACCAGTAAATTCAAGACATCAGTTACTGAATATGAGAATAACCTGCAAAAGGCAGTAAATTGACAGTGAGCTAGAATGTAGCCTTAGATTTACATTTTGCAACTTCATAGATGACATACTGTATTCCAAACATTGTTTTCAAACTCTCTGAAAAAATAAAGCACCTAGGGCTGAAACAACTTCTCAGAACTTCTTTTATTTAAATAGCTAAATTGTTTCATTTTAGGGTTGGCCTCTCTTTGAATTCAGTTCTGGTATTATTACTTGAATAAAAGCAAAATATGTGAAAATGCTGAGAGGAAATTGCATTATTCTCCCACAAGTACCATCTACCAAAAGAATATAGAGAAGATTATAAAACTATTAAATATGGAATTATAAATGTTAATATATGTAGTAATATTATATAATTAATATTTTAATAAATTTATTGGCAGCAAAAACATTTACTTATAACTTTCCCATCTTAATATTTTATTTCTCAAACAATACTCATTCTGAGAAGGATAAAGATTTCAAGAACAAAAGTCTGGGAGAACATCATGACAATTGTAAATGCTCAACATGGGCAAAGGTCACTGTTCCCCCATATGTTGATGTGGCCCTTTCTTACCATTTCAGACCTCTTATGGTCATTGACTCAGGTGAAAAGCAAACAACAAAGAAGCCAACAAAAATATAAAAATAAAAAAGCAAAGCAGAAAGGTCAGTGATTCTTTGATCAGGTTTAGAAAAAGTAAGCAGATCCCCAGTTAGAGAATCCTTTTATGTTCTCTTGAGATTTTACACATGTATTATTCTTTACTTGGCTCTACTATCAAATATCTCCTATACACACTCACCCCACCTTCCTAATATCTTCTCTTAAAAATATAAGCCCCTTTGTAATTAAGATCGTAACAGAGAGTCATGGTAACTTCCAAGTAATTAGGAAGAATTGCTCTTTCCTGCCATTGAAGCACTAGGGGAGTTCTGTTTTTGGTGATGATGGAGGCCTGATTATGCTGGAAGTTAATATTTTTGTAGTTGGAGCTGCTATGAGATAGAACAAACTTGAACAAGGAGCTGTATAGACATGTCTAGGACAGTGGGGTCAGGGAAAAAGAGGGGCTAAGAAATGGGAACGTGTTGCTCAGTGAATGGGAACAAACCAAAGCCAAAGGAGAGCAGCAGTTGTAACATTTGCCTGGAACGGACGTTGGAGTGAAGAGGATAAGGCATTTCTGCTTCCTGCTCTAGGTACTCAGAACTCAGTCTAGGGGCCTTAACACTGTATTTTAGCTGCCTTCCGGATTGTGTGTGTGGAGTGCTGTATTCAGGGCTCTGAAAAACAGACTTCCACGGAAGCAGTTTAGTGGGTGGTAGTGGTGGGAGGAGGGGAGAGCATGGGAGAATGGGGAGTGACTGCTAACACTATGGGTTTCATTTTGGAGTGATGAAAATGTTCTAGAATTAGATACAGGTGATATTCACAACCTTGTGAATTTGCTAAAATCCACCGCATTGTAAATTTTTCAAGAGTGAATTTATGTAGATTGTATCTCAACGAAAAGAAATCTGCAGTGATTTCTGTCAGGAGCTCAGCTGAACAGGAGAGCCAGCCTTGAGCTGTCAGGTTCAGGTTATTAAAGTGATAAGCCAAACCCAAAGAGTCAACCTTTAATCACTTACTGCGATGGTGTAAGCAAGAGGCTAAAACTAGAGAAAATGCCGACTCCCCCTGTTCCGTTTTGCACCATATGGAGGGTCTGGTGGATCAGGGGGCCATCTCACTGTTGAGGGAGCCACGAACAAAAGGCTTCAACAATTTTATAGACCTCGGGATGTGGCTGGAGAAGGGCTAGGAATGGAAAAGGAAAGTACAGGACATTGAAGCAGAGTGGGGAAAAGTGTTTTCAATCTTAAAGCTCCACGCCGCCCACGCCGCAGGCTCCCACGCCGCCCAATAAGGAGGTCTCAGCAGAGGTGCCTACGCGAGACTTCTGCCCAAGGACTCAGCTAAAGAGACCTAAGGTTGAAGGTACCTGTCTAGAAATGCAAATGTGCAAAGCGCATAACGCCAGAGTTCCTGACTGCGACACCCTTCAGAGACTGCAATGCGCCGACCGACCGTGCACCAAGGCTGGAGTCGGGAGGGCAGCTTCGCTCTGTGAAGCCCGCCAGGTAAAGCCTTAGTAATTGCCTATGGTCAGCCCTGAATCATCACGCCATGTTTTTAACCACGAGCCAGACTGCTTAATCTCTAAATCACCAGTTGTTTTGTGAGGCTTTTTTTTTTGGTCATCCCTTTAATTCTTTGCATTAGATTGCCAAGTAAGTTATCATCTCAGTCTTCAGAGGAAAAAAAAAAAAAAAGCTTTTCAGTATTTTCTAGGTGGTAAATTAATTCATACGTTATTGGGCTTCTCTTTACCATCAATGATTTGTTTGAACATACATTTTATGTTCTGTTATCAAAGTATTAATATTCCATCATATTAAATATCAGCTGATATTTAATACATGCCCATTCAATGCACTAGGGCATCATGTAACGAATGGTCTCCTCTTTAGTGTGAGGAATGAAAATTGATAATGTAGACAGGTATATTAAGAAAATTAATAAACTGCACAAAAATTTAGATAAAAGATAAAGGTTTATGAATCTTTCAGATAACTAAAGGCAGAACTTTGAAGTTAGGATGTCATAGATATTTGCCTACTTTCTCCATTGGAATAACTAAAGTTAATGTAAATCATATTAATGAAACATTTATTGAGCAGTTTATTATGAGCATGATAGTAAGATGGCTGTTAAGTGATAAAATGATAAAGAAGTAAACAGTCTTTACCTTCTTCAAGCTTATAGAGTAGCAGAGGGGTATATACAAATAGCCAATTATAGTGTAATAAATGCTCTAATGAGGGAAATGTAGTTTGTTAAAGGGCTGCGCTGGATAACCCTTAATTCAGTTTTGCAAGTGATTTGGGCTGGCTTTTAAGAAATGTCTACCTGGATAAAGTAAGCTCTTATTCCCAACTTACATAATGAAAATAGAAAGGAAGCAATAAAAAGAAAAGGGTATCTAGTGAAAAGGAAAGAACATATGCCAACACCCACAAAACTAAGTTGTTGTGTGGGATCTGAATGGAGTGTAATATGGCTTGAGCATGGAGTATTACTTAAGACATCAGTGAGAGCAGGAGCTAGAAAAAGAGGTGATGGCTGAATAAGGAGGACGTTCTAAGATAGGTTAGAGGGAAACGATTGAATGTCATACAGTGTGATGACATAATCATATTTACATTTCACCAACAGTCTTCCTGATGTCAATGCCAAGAATGAATTGGTACTGAGTAAAGGCAAAGACAGAAAGTTATATTGAAAGCTTTGGCTTTAGTTCAGGTAATATAATGGTGTTCTAATTTAGGATATTGGCCATCATAATAGAGAATGGTATATGGATACAAAAAATCTTTATGATTTAAAATGCATGGGGGGGGCTAGTGGTTGAATATGGAAGGTATGGGAAAGGATCTAAATTTTTAGTTTGGACAATGGGGTGGACAGTGGTGCAATTTACTCAAAAAAGGGAATGAAGAAAGAGGAATAGATCTGGGAAGATGACAAATTTTAAATATGTTGAATTTGTAATATGTATGAAAAATCCAGATGGAAGTATTCAATGATGTGTGTGTGTGTGAGACGCAGGAAAGAGATCTGAGTTGTGGCTGTAGATTTGGAAATCATTAGTCTGTTGGTGGTAAGGAATGTATGACAATAGATATGGTTATTCAGGGCAAATACACATCAGAAAGGAATGTCTATAATATCCACCAGATGAACAGAAACTTTAACAAAAGGCAAGCGAAGAAGAGCCAATAAAATAAAGAATGAGTAAGTAAGGGTCAGATGTAAGGGAGAAACCAGAAAAGTGGTGTTATGAAATCCAAGGAAAGATATGGTTATAAGAAGGAAGTAGTCAGTGGTATTAGAAACAGGTGAGAGGTCAGGTAGGCAAAGGATTGGAAAGGAACCAACTCCATTAGAATCAAGGTCATTGTTAGCTTTGGCAAGAGTACTTTCAGTATAATACCGGGGTTGAAAACAAGCAGTGAACTGAAGGAGGAAGTAGAGTGAGTAAAGTCAACTCTTAATAAGTTAAACAGTGAAGGGTTTAGGGACACATTTATGAATTTGGTATGGCCAATTTTATATTGAGGACTTCCTTCTTCTTTGACATCTCAGTAAGCTGCACAGTTCTCCTCCCCCTATGGTGAAAACGTCCATAGAAGCTGAAAGTACCATATCCTAAGTTCATTTGCAATAGGATGTGGACATGAGACAGGCTCAGTCAAATAGACTTTGAACTGAGGACTGTTGATAAAAACAAGCAGGACCAAGAGAGCATCTTTTCTGTCCATGGCATTTGTGAAAACATATCAGATTGGAGGTATACCAAACAGCAGTGGAAGCTGTGGAACCCACTTCCCAATACCAGTAGCAGAGACAATGACAATCGGGTCTTCATCTGTGAGTTATCTGGCATGATTTTGAACACAATTCTGAATTCATAACCTCTCTGGTTTCCTGCTGGTTTCCCCAGCCTGGCTTTCTAGGCTTCCTGGAAATTTCTAGCTACCCAATATATTTTAAATATGTTTCTATCTGCTTAATTAAAAGTCAGTTTCTGTTGCTTCCGCACAAGAATTCTACTGATGTACCACTTTTGAGATATAATTTACATAAAGTGAGATGCACAGATCTTAAGTGTACAGTTTAATCAGCTTTGACAACCATGTAACCCCTATGAAGACACAGAACATTTGTCTTCACATGTACAAAGTACACCCTGTTGACCTCCCAATCCTTCCCAGAGCAGTCAGTACCTGATTTTTATTACCACAGATTAGTTTTGCCTGTTCTAAACCTTCATATAAATAGAAAGAAAAATATATACTCTTTTGTGTCTGGCTTCTTTGACTCAGCACAGAGTTTTGAAGATTCATCAGTTACTGCTTTTATCCATGCTCTGTTTCTTTTTGTTGCTGAGTTTTGTTTCATTATATAAATATAGCACAGTGTGTTAATCCTATAGCTACTGATGAACACTTGAGCTGTTTCCAGTTTGGGTCTACTATGAGTAACACTGCTATGAGCATCCTTGTATAAGTTTTTTTGTTTTGTTATGTTTTAGTTTTTATAGACAAATTGTCATTTCCAGTAGATATTTATGGTATAGAAGTGGAATTGCTGAGCATCAGGGTAGGGGCATGTTTAACTTTGTAAGAAACTGAGAAAAGCAATTTTTCAAAGTTGTAAGATTTTTCACTTCCGTCAGTAATAGATGAAAGGTCCACTTGTTCCACATCCTTGACAACATTTGCAGTTGTCAGTTTTGTTAATTTTAGTTTTTGTTGTGGATGTAAAGTGGAATCTCATCTTAATTCCAATTTGCATTTAAGTGATAGTTAATAATAATACTTGTTCATATGCTTACTTGGTATTTGTTGATTTAGTTTTTAAATGAAAGATTTGTTCATGTCTTTTGCTTTTAAAAAAATCTGGATTCTTCTTATGTTTGAGTTCTAAGTTTTTTGTTTAATCTGGTTACAAGTTCTTTTTCAGAAATATGTATTTAAATATTTTATTTCAGTTTTTGGCATGACCTTTTCACCAGAAATATGAGATTTTCAGTTGCTCAGTATCTTTATCAGCACATAATATTATCAGTCTTTAAAAAAAAAAAAATTAGCCATTCTAGAGTGTGTGTGGTTTTTTATTTGCATTTCCCTAATGACTAACAACATTGAACATTTTTAAATTTATTTTTTGCATATTTTGGGGTGTTTAGGTGTCTGTTCTAGCGTTGTTTTCAACTCTGTTCTAGAGTTGTTTTCTAGCGTTTTCACTTAACTCCTTTCTATATTCTCCATCACAATGCCAAAATTTCACATCTGTTCACACATGTTGTTCATCTCATTTAATCCTTTAACATATTAATTATAGTTATTTTAATCTCTGATAGTTTCAATATATGCATCATATCTTGATATCATTCTGTTTATCTTGTGACAAAGAGTTCTTTTCGTCTTTTTGTGTGTCTCAAAATTTTGTATTGAATGCTGGGCTTTATGTCTTTATTTTTGTCAGTTCCTAAATATTTATGTTTTGTTGATGATGCTTTCTTAGCACTTTTGTCTCTTCCACTTAAGGCATTCACACTCTTCCTTGAATCTATGAGAAAACTTGTATGGGAGAGAGTTTCTGTTCCCTTCCAGAGGCAAATGAATTTTGCTCATATTCGTCCCTTAGTGGTAGTCTTCCTTTGTCTGGGACCTTTGTTTCTTTTTGTTTTAATTTGGATAATTTCTGTTGACTCTCTCGAAGTTTAATGACTCTTTACTCTTGTAGTTCTAGGCCACAAATAAGCCAACTAAAATATTTTTCAGCTTCATTATTATATTTTGTTTGTAATATTTCCTCTTAGCTTGTTTTTATAGCTTCCATTGCTCTATTGAAATTCTCTACCCATTTGCTCACATTGTTTACTTTTTCTCCTGACATATACTGTAAATAGCATACTTTCTTTTGTATTTTTAAAAAATTTACTTACTTTACAAAAATAAATACAATGTAAAAGGGCTAATTCACACAGAGATTAAAATCAGTACAATTAAATGCATAATAGTTGCGAAGGTAGAAAGTAACACAGGCTTAAATATTGAAAATTTATCTGAATTTTCTGCTAATTATCCATGACAACAGAATTTGCAACAGAATTTTAAAAAAGTCTATTTCCAGATGACGGTTTTATTCCTAAACCAGGATATATATGAAATAAATACTGAAATACCTAGAACAGTCTGTTGCCAAAGGTAGGCACTCAATAAGTAAATGTTGAATGAGTAATAATCATGTTCCTTTGTAATAGCCATGATTAGATTACTTTGTCCAGCATGAGATACATTTCTATTAGATATAATTATTAGAGGTCTATTGGTCTGCTGCTTCTTAATAGAAAAATAAACATGTCATTATCTACAATTTCATTCTTACCCCATAGCATATTTAATATTCCTAATTCATAATTTAAAGAAATTTAATATGTTTAAAAGACTAAAGATTGCAATATTTATTGATAATATGAATACGCTGGAATCAGATATGTATGGAACACAGCCACACCTGGAATTATCAGTCAATTATTAGATTTGGGAGGAATTTATGGTACTAAAAAAATTGCATGGTTGCACAGTACATACTAAGATTTTGTTCACGTTAAGCATTGTTACTTAACAATAAATAGTTATAACAATGTTGAATGAAATAAGTGAAAAATTTAGAAAACCTAGTCAGATGGACATGAAGAACAAAGTTGAGACCCTAATTTAACTATTCCAATTGCATCTTTGCAATTAAGCACAGGTCCATGGGTTGACAGAAATTTTACTCTTAGTAGGGTTAAATCTTAGTAAAAATTGCAAGTATGTCCTATATGTTTAGTCTGAGTCAAAAAATGCTCACACATTTTGCTAAGCACATAGATAGTTAATCAAATTTTTCAATGCATCAGTAGTTACTGCATATGAGAAAAACTACTGAAAATGTGGCTGACTTTGAACATGGAGGTCAGCAGCCACTAGAAGCTGGCAAAGGCAAGGAAAGGGATTCTCCCATACAGACTCCAGAATGAAATGAAACTCTTCTGGCCCCTTGATTTTAGTCCGTGAGACCCATACTGGACTTCTAACCTACAAAAGTATAAGATGATTAATATTTTTTGCTTATTTATTTTTGAAAACTGTGGAAGCAAAATTACAAAAGAAATAATTTTTTTTTCTTTTATTCTCCTATCTTTTGTTTGCCAGGCGAGTAAGATAAAAAAGAGATTAGAACACTGGAAGAAATATTAACATTTTTATAAACATTAATTTAAAAGACTAGAGTAGAGAAATATATATATTTTAAAATCTGAAGATCCCCAAGGAAAGGAGATCTCATAACACATTCTCTTTTCAACATTCAGTAGCCCTCAGGTTCAGAGCATCGTTCTTCACATATGACTTAAAAATGTTCCATACATCATCACTAATATCATCTTAATAAAATATAAGTATTTTAGAATTAAGTATTTTTAATGAAACTGTAATAGTAGAAAATAGGTAAATTTGGGGTTGTGTAATATTCAGTAAAGGAGCAAAAACAGAAGCAACTGATTTAATTTTAGAACAATATCAAACTTAATAAAACTTCATAGATTTGTTTGGTCATAATTGAGAACATTATAGTATGCTTTCCTTTTTTATCTATACCATTTGAAAAATATTTCCTAAAGACAGTGCTATTTTTCCTACTAAAATCCAACCTTTCTAACACTGCTAAACCCGGATATTCCCATGGTTCTCTAGCAAGCGGCCAGTTTTTAAGTATAACTTAATTGCACTCCAATTGTGCCTAATTCAGCTGCACTCTAAATTTTCTGCAACCAATCCAATTGCACTCTAAAATGTCATCTTCCTAAAGGGTGAAGCATAACGATCCTTGAAAATCTGGCTTTTTAGTTTTGCTCTTGAGATTATAATAAGGTGCTGGCTAAAGACCAAAACGTTCTGTATATAATCTCTACAGTCTAATTATAGATGAGTTGTGAGAGAATATATAAATACATAGGATAATTGTTACACTGTTTGATATTAAAATTGTGTGCTCTAAAATATCCTGATACTGGATGAGAATTGTATAAATATTTATATTATCAACTCACAGGATCATTGTCATTTCCAGAGGGTGCTTAAAGTCTTCAATCAGAGTCTGATTTTTTAACTTAAAGTGTACAATCAGCTACAGATAAGAAAATCATTGCAAGGCTTTTTTTTTTGACGTCGACTGTTTTAAGAAGTGATAACTAAAATCTTGACAGTGAGGATAGAATAACAAGGAAAAACTTAAAAAATAGAATCAAATAATCTTTAATGATAGAGACAAAAATCTTTATACTATTTTATTTCCCAAGGACAGTATGCAGTATGCTTTGTTACTGTCTTAATCCTATTGCTTACATCTGTACTATATCTTCATCCATCTGTTCCAATAACTACACCCTAGAGTTTGTCATGACTCTTAATACTCAATGCTCTGAACATAAGCCAAGGGCTTGCTAACTCTTATTAGTACATATTTTCTTCTTTTCCTCAATATTTTTATCTTTTCATATCTCCTCTTCTGTTCCTACCTGAATCCATGGCTCACCACTTTAACCAACCTCTGCCAAAATCCTCTCAGTCTCTGGCCCCAGTGATCCAGCTGCACCAGTCTAGCTGTCTACCAAGTAATTCTTACGCAACTGGAAAGGTGAGAATTAATGTTAATTAGTGTTTGCCAGTGTCATATCCGTAGTGTTTCTCAGCAAGCCTTCTTCGTCCTCTAAGTCATCTCTCCTCTTCTCTGTCCAGTAATTTTCAAACATGTCTGCTCTCTCTAGCTAATTACACAGTCACCGTATGTCATTTCACTCTCATCCCATCAATTTACCTACTTCTTTCCAAATAACATAAAAATCCTCTTGAGTGAATGTAATCAACTTACCACCAGACCTGCACAGGTGTCTCCATCTACTTCAACCCATTCCAACTTGCCTTATTTTTTTCCACAATAGAAGAGGGGTCATCTTTCCTCTTTAATGTTTCTCCAGGGCCTACTCCATCACTTTTCTCTTTTTTAAAGCTATTTAAATCTCTAACTTCTCTTTGTCTGTGAGGTCTTTTATTGACGTCTCAAATGCGTTGGCATTTCTTTTATATTAGAAGGCAATAGCAATAGTAATAAACTCAAATCAAATCTTCCCTCACTTCCACACTCCATATTCATGTCTTTATCATTTGATATGGTTTTGGCTACAAATTATAGTAAATCTGACTTAAAATAGACTAAACAATAAGGAGTTTTTAGCTCACGTAAGATGTCCAGTCAATCAGGATTGTAGTTCTATTCCTCTGTGATTTTTTTGAGTTTTGCCTCTTAAATGTTGTCTTTGTTCTCCATGGTTGAAAGACAGCAACCATCTACAACTGAAGCAACATCTAACTTATTAATATGCAGAGGGAGAGAGAGACACTGTCTCCTCCAACTACAAAATAAAAATTGCTCCCTGAAATAGAACTTCTGTCTTATGCCAAGATAATTGAACCAATCATTGGCAAGAGGGATGGGTTTCCCACGATTGGCTTAGTCTACTCAGGCCCCTCGTGTGGAGCTCAGGGTAGGTTTAACATCTCCTGAGTCCTAAGGACTATGTAACAGAAGTGTATATACTTAAAAAAAGTGGGGGGTTGCTATTTTTCCCAGTGAGGAGGAGAGGAGGAAAGGAGGATGCTGGATAAGCCACCAATGGTGTCTATTACACAAAGAAGCAAAGAGACTAGAGTGAACCCAAATTCATAATAATGATTGCACAGAAAGGTACAGACCCAGGATTCTATGAATATTTAAATAAAATTCCAGATTTATTACTAGAAACAGCATTCTAGGTGTGCTGGCTCCTGTTCCTTTACTCACTCTGTCTGAGGGACTTTGGCTGGGTGGCTTTAGGTTACTGATCCTGGGAGCTAGCTATGAACCTTAGGCCCTTTGAGAGCAATGTCTAGATTTGGCTTTACTTTGGCTCCTCTTCAGCCAACTCTGGGGCCTTTCCCCTCCCCACCTCCCACCTCCCCCAAATTTTTGATAAGAAGTTCTTTCACATTTGTCATATGATGTTTCTGCCAAATTCAAATTAGCTACCTTTAAGGATATCCTTTCACTGTGTTTAGTTTTTCTGATTCCAGGCTTCTGCCCATTTTTCTCTGTTTGATTTGCATGAAGTATATATACATCCTTGTTATTTAGTGT
Organism: Eubalaena glacialis; assembly: GCF_028564815.1. NCBI lineage: Eukaryota > Metazoa > Chordata > Mammalia > Artiodactyla > Balaenidae > Eubalaena > Eubalaena glacialis. Next base: position 217,195,503 of record NC_083716.1, read on the forward strand.
GTCCTCTCCTCTTAAGCAATAATACCATTCTCTTCTATTATTCTTGACTATTTTTTTAACCTGATTATTTATTCAGTCACGTGGAATCTGATGGTGGGTTCAAATAGAGCCTTGCTAAATCTGCAGCTTTGCCAAGGCAGATCTGAACAATTTTCTCGTTGTTTGGAAAATCTCAAATATCTTAAAAATCCAAGGTCAATCCTATTGACTTTGGATTTCACAACTGGGAGAAAGCATTTATCTCTGTGCATTTGCAAAGGGGAATAATTTATGTACTATTACTTTGTTTCTTTTCTAACTCATGTTCTCAAATCTGAGAACTCTCTATATTTTCCCTAAAGATGACCATATTCTTTTCTCTCACAGAAGTAGTCTTAAAAATACCTAATCATTTATAGTTTGGCAATCATGGAATCTAAAACATAAGATAATGATTACACATATAATAGTAAAGAATGGTTTGTTCACAGTCAGTGCCTCATAGTACGTGTTACTCGTTACGTACATCACGTACAGTATGATACCACTGGTAATCGCATAAAGCTAGGCCTTTTTGCTTCTACCTGATAGTCCATCTCTGGACATTGTCATTCTAAAAAGCCCTGAAAAATAATGTAGGCTTCTACATTATTGCCTCTTGAGGAGATAGCAACAGGAGCGACACTGTAGACATTGAATAACACTCAGCAAAATTTAAAGATCCTCTTTGGATACGTCTTCCCCTTGATTCTTCCATCTCTCAAGTCCTCAATCTTCAGAGTTCACATTACCCTTCTCTGGTGACTGCCTTTTTCTTATGCAAAGCAATCTGTTAGCCTTTGTCTAAGACTTCTCCCTTATGAGGAGGGAGGACATTGAGGACTTATATATAATATTTTGTCCTTGTCACTCATTGAGAAATAATTTGCTTCTGACAAATGAGCATTAATGGACGTAAGACATTGCCTTAATTTATTAAAAATTAAAAAAAGCAAAAACTTGGTGCCTTCTTGTTCTGACTCTCTTCTTTCCATCTCTGTTATTTGGAGTTTTTATTTTCCTAACTTCTCACCTGTTCCTACCTTCCCGTGGAAGGAACAAATACCTTCCTTTTTACCTTATAAATGACTGAAACATCTTAACATGGCTCCTGTTCACAGCAGTATTCACATCTAAGCAGAAGGCAATATTTTACATTTAGGGGAAGAATCTTTCATTTTGGACCTGCAGGTATCAACACTGTAACTCGGGAGGGATTCTCTAAGCTGGGTAAAATTTCCAAACTTCTGAAATCATGTCATGTGTTCAACTTCCTTTTTGCAGTTTAGTCTTGAGTAAAACTATTCTTGAGTTTGTTTATTGAAAAGCTTTTAACTCCTGTGATTGTCTTTTGTAGTGTGATGGTCAAAATTTAGTAAATGTTTAGACTACAGTTTAAAATCTCCAAGACATTTTGGTAAATAATTCCTTAGTGCATTTTATGACTAGAGGAAAAAAGCTAACAGAGGCATGTTTTCTATAACAATAACTATCTCCTTTGTGTTTTCACCTCTTGAGAGGCTAATAAGACTGTCAAATTGATGGAAAGCTTTCTGCTTACTAAATTATAGCACCTCGATTTACATTAGCATAATATGTGCCAAAAATGAAATATTATCTCATTTCGAAGTTTGTGTATCTATTTTATTACTTATAGTTGATTTTCCTAGTACTCTTAGCTATAATAGTCCTCTTTAAGTTGTTGTTGTGTTTAACAAATGAACAAAAGAAGGAAGGGAGGAGAAGAAAGAAGTAAGGGGGGAAGGGAGGGAGAGGGGTGGGAGAGGGAAGGAGGGAGAGAGGAAGAAATCAAAGAAAGAAGGAAAGTAATTGTGAGCATTAGTGTTCTTCCTCCCAACATGTTACATGACTAATACAATAGGATTTTTTAACCTTCCATTAATTTGGTTTGAATTAGCCTGTTTCTTTTACTTTCTCTTTGCGATTTCATAGCAAGTTATCTTGACAAAAACATTAACATTGAACAGTAATATGAGAGATCATATAGAGGCTCTTCCTTATGTCACCTCCAATATCATCTCACTGATGTGAGAGGATCTGTTTTGTACTGAGATTTGATTTCGATAGTGTACAACAAATCTGAGTAATAAATTTGACTGGAGATGGCAAAGTAGAGACGTGGAGAGACCTTATTCAAAAGAGAGGCTACCATCTAGGGAAATCTTCTCAGAAGGAACTGGAACATTGAATACAGTGAAGTATGGCACTTTATCAAAGAATCTAAGAGGAATTACAGTCCCAGATGTAACAACTCAAAAAGGATTACATCACTGTCTTTAAAAGAAGTCTTTGTCTTATGCTGATCTGTAATCCTTGTCAAAAAGAATATGCAAAAGCATTCATCAATAAAAAGGTATATGGAGGTAGGTGGAATTAAAGGTTGAAATTATGAATATCTATATTGGTTATAATATGGAACTTTTGAAAGCCTCGCAAAAACCCTAAGAAATAGGTAGAGTAGATGCTAGCCTATTTTATAGATGAGGAAACTGAGGCTCAGGAGAGATTCAGTGATAAGAGTAAGTATGAGAGAGCTGACAGTGGGATATTGATGTTAATATTCTAAGTTTAGTAAAATTCTCACTATACCGTACTATTTATTTTTTGACAGTGGATGCTCTTGAAATGAGAATTAAAGTTTTTTATGATTGTGTTTTTTTTTTCCTAAAGGAGACTTATTTTCTCATTTAATGTTGAGGTGCCTTTGCTGTGAAAGACAGAGTGCTAAGAACTACAGAAACTCCATAGTAGAATCATGTGGTCCTTGCTCTCAAAGAGATTCCAGTCTAATGGAAAGGAAAGAGAAGCAAATATCCTCAAGTTTTTACATGCCTTTATATAGAAGCTTGGGCCTGCAAGTTTTGAACAGTTCTTTAATCTTTCAGAGCTGATTTTCCTATTGTATTGATCTCCTAGAATTCTGTGTATACATAACAAATGTATGATTTTCACATGTATTATGATTACATGTAATTGTATTTCATAATTATTTCTAATCTTATCTTGGGCTTGTTGAATGTGAAGACTAGTTCCTACTCATCCTACTTTTACAAGGCTAAGCCCAGTGCTTGGCACACAGTAAGTGCTCAGTAGATGCATGGGTTTATTATATGTTTATTATTAGAAAGGTACACACACCTTGTGGGAAATTTAAGCAGTCTAAAAGTGTGTAATGTAAAAAGTGAAACTTTTCCATCTCCTTCACCCACTTCTATTGCCCTCTGGTAACCACTTTTAGCATTTTGATTCAGAAACTCCTAGACATTTTTTACATGTACAAATACAATGTGATTTTTGAATCAATAAGTTAAATCCATAAAATGCTTTGAGAATACAAAAAAACCTTTAAAGTATAGAAATTCTATGTGATTAAAAACTCTAGTACTAATTTATAATATTAAACTACTTCAATGCCTTTCTATAAAAGAAAACAATTTGATGTGATGATGACCTTGAGAATTAAAGGAAATAAAAAATAGTGCATTATAGTTCGCTGTAGAATAGTGCACTATAGTGCACTATAGTGCATTATAGAATAAATGAGTTATGGTTGAACTAAATAGATTTTAGCTAGCCACAGGGAAAACTGGTTGGTTAAGAAAGCAGAATTTTCTGTTCCCTAAGGCAAGTTATAGGTAATTAGTGGATATCTTTTTTATTTTGGAATATAAATAAGTAAGTAAACTATAACAGGTCACCATGTACTTAAATTGAACTCGGTATGGCATAAACATTATGTGCCTCAGATAGAGGAAGAATTATAACCATGCAAACTATATATCAAAAATATGGCAGAAAAGCTCTAAGAATCATAGCAGACTAAGAGCTTAATATATGTCCAATAATGGTTTGACATAGATTAATGGGCAATAAATAGACAACAACAGAATAAATTGCATCCTTAATGTTGACTTGATTTAGGTCTTAATTATCTCACTGTGCATTAATTTAATGGTGTATAAAAACTGGGATTAATGTAAATTCATATTTTATTGAGGGATTTGAGATAAAATCATCAAGAGAGTTAAAATAATTCTGCTTAATTTCATGTGGAAAGGGCTAAAACTATATAAATTGGTATTGAAACAGATGAGGATTATTTACAAGTAAAATTGATTACTATCTTTTTTGGGTGAAAGGTCTAAGGAAAGTTATATAACCAATATTAAGTGCGATGTTTGTTATATGCAAGTTGGGTACTACTAGATAAATTAGAGAGTTAGAAATATATGTATATTAGGAGATTCTATACTCTTTCCAGGATGAAAAACTGATGATGATGTTGAGGACAATAATATTGATGCTTCCTATATGCTCTTGGGAATATGAAATAAAAATAAATCAAGAACTACTATTTACTGAATTTTCACCTCATCCTAGGTTTCTTCACTATATTTCCTGTAGGCTCTGAGTTGAGGGTGTGAGGAAATGAATGAAATATAGCTGTAACATGGAATTCATGATGAAGTAATCTTGGAAATGTGAAGGCTGTAGATTTTGGACAGCCATGTAAGTCATGTGCCCTTTATTCCATGGTCAGTGGGAAAGCAGTAAAATTATATTACAGGATAAAAATATGATTACACATTTTCCATCATGTACTAAAATTTGGATTTATTTCATTATTAGATTGGAAAATTCCTTAAAGTTTTAGCATAATCTCAAGTTAGTGAAATGTAAAGAAACAGACATTTACACACTGTTTTAGGAGTATAAGTTGATAAATTATCACTTTTGGATGATGGTGTTGTATTATGAAATGAAATTTAAATGTCAAGTACCCTTTGACTTAAGAAACACAACTACTAGAATTTACACTCTAGATTGTCCACACATAAATTCATTCTGAAATGGGTATTTGAGAGGGTATCCATATATCCTAGACGATCATGTCATTACTTGAGAAAGACTGACCTATCATATGTACAAATAATGAGAAAGAATCATAACAGCTAGTGTTGTTGGTAGTTAGAAAATTTTTCACTCTTATGCCCTGATGGATTAAATCATCATTATATTCCTGCAGGATAATTTGACCTTTAAGAAAGACTTAAGACAGACTTAGAAATTTAACTTTTAGTTACCTATTCTTAAGAATGTATTGGATTGATATTCAAAGATTTAAGTACAAATGTGCCATTATAATGTCATTTAAAAATTTTTTTTGGCTGTGCCGTGCAGCTTGTGGGATTTTAGCTCCCTGACCAGGGATTGAACCTGGGCCCTCAGCAGTGAGAGCACAGAGTCCTAACCACTGGACCACCAGGGAATTCACATAATGTGAATTATAATAGCTAGAAACTAGAAACAAAAATAAGACAGTTAAATAGATTATGCTACATTACACAGTTGAAGTTATGTAGTCGTTAATAAAAATATTTATAGAATTAAAGGGCAGTCATAATAAATGTAAAAAGGGGAAAAAGTTACAGAATCATGTCTACACAAATCCCATATAAAACATATTTACATTCGTATAGAAATATGAACATTATGAAAACCTATACCAAGCTCTTAGTAGTAGTAGATCCATGATGACAGAATTTTAGGTAGTGTTTTGTGGTGGCATTATAACTACTTCCTAATTTTTCTACAATGATTGTTATTTATTTAATTAGAAACACTAAAACCTTGTTTTATGTGAATTCTAGATCTCATCACCAACATCTGTAAAGCCTTTGTCCTTTCAGAGGGCTCATATATTCTTCCCCTAAAGGATTTACCTGGCATGTTAAATTCCACAGGAAAGACTTACAAGAGACTGGATCACTGGGGTGCTTGATATCATTACTTGCATAAGCCTGGCTTAATCCCTTTGTTCAAAAATTTCTTCATAGATTAAAATATACTGCATTATCTATAAATGATGAAAATAATAGAAAAACTTCTAAACCAATCTCTCATCTTTTATTAGTTTTGTGTGCTTGCTTTGTAGCTGTGAGAGACTGACCGTATACTTGTGTGGCTTCTTCATGGTGGGATGTTACATTTGAATCTAGCATGTAGCATGACTGTAGTATGTTGTAAGTGTCAGACCTTACTTTGCATTAATATTTTTTAAAAACTTGTATGAGACTTCAATTTATCCAAACTTAAAAAAATTTAGTGTGAAACGTTCACATATTTCAGCCACGTAAGGCCATCAAACCCTTTTGCTGCTTAACTGATTTTCGGTTTGTCCTGGGTTTTCATGTATGTAACTAGTCTTTGTCAGCTTCCTAAAGGACATACATAAAAGTTGTCTTAATTTCACAAGTTACATCAAATTCTTGATCACCATGCCAGGTATCAATACTATTGATTTTATAGATGAATCCACAGTTATTAATATTAAGATGATAGCTCTCAAGTCATTGCTCAGTTTCCATAGGTAGGGTCTTTCCTTTTATATTAATTCTAAGTAATATCATTCCTTCTCTCTCCTCTTTTAGTACCATGTTTGCTTTATAAAGATAGATGAAAAACAGAAGTCTGAATAGTTTCACTGAAAGAAAAATATTGGTGTACTTAAAGATAAGCAATTGAATGCTAGTTCTTTGGAAGGACCATTTTAATCACTATGATTGTAGTGGAGCACTTAAAAATGCGTGTAATAGAATCTAAAAATAGATTAAAATTTTCTTCAATAAATGCACTCACTCATTTGATTACTCGGTAGTTGGAAATAAAAACATCCTTTCTGCAGGCTATGGTATTTCATTTTGGGTTCATTGCTAAATAAGATGAATTCGGCTCTTGACATTTAGCATGAGTCTTGATGTTTTATCAGGTATGTTAATACATTTGACTTCAGTGATTTATATGGTTTCTCACTGAGATTTTTCCCATAATCATACCCACCAGTAAGAGTGACTAATTAGTACCTATGCTTGTTCAATAAGTAAGACCACAGTGCTGAGAATTAGCACTGCCCCTGTGTTAAAGTGTGCCTGGGACGGTGTCTGGCATCTCTCCTGATAAATGCACACAAGAGACTGTTGGTTGCTATTTTGTTGGAGATGCTGTTTGCAGAACTTAAATTTGCTTGTCATTCTATCTTTTGTTTAACTAGCAGCTTGAAAATGACACACCATTTCAGTAAATTGCATTCAACATTTGACAGTTCTGCTCAGTGATTGCCTTATTTACTCACATGAGGCAGTGCTTCCTGTTGTTTCAAAGGACTTTCCCTGATCTTCTCATGTTCCCACCAAACTTCACCCATAGGATCTATGATGCTTGACATTCCAAATAGATTCATTTTTCAACTAAAATCGAACTTGTTATATCTACCTATCCACTATCAACCCCCAAATATAATCATCTATTTTGCCTCAAAGTAAAAAATAATATGTGAGTCCTTTTTGTGCCCAATTTTTGATAATGACATTTTAATCATCCAGTCCATTTTGGATCAAAACCTTTATCATTTTTATTCTTTACTTTTCTAAATCCTTCTTACCCATTTATCTTAAAATCTACCCTCCAAAAGTGACCGTTAACCTTGCCTCTCATTTGTTCTGTCCTCTCGGTCCACTTGTTACTGATTCTCAATATCATTTAACTTGGTTTTTGCTATTGCAGTTACCTTTTAATCCCATGATCCCTTGTCCTTCCCCAATATAGTACTTCCTGATTTATGATGGGGTTACCTCCCCTTAAACCCTTCCTAAGTTGAAAATATCGTAAGTCAAAAATGCATTTAATACACCTAACCTACGGAACATTATAATTTATAATTTGTAGAATTATAAATTCTACAGCCTACCTTAAACATGCTCAGAATACTTATTGATACATTAGCCTACAGCTGCACAAAATCATCTAACACAAAGCCTATTCTACAATAAAGTATTGAATATCTCATGTGGTGTAGTGCATACTGTACTGAAAATGAAGAACAGAATGGTTTTCTGGGTGCAGAATGGTTGGAAGTGTATTGGTTGTTTACCTTCTTGATCATGTGACTGACAGAGCTATGGCTTGCTGCTACTGCCCAGCATCACAGGAGAACATCCTACTGCACATGATTATCCCAAGAAAAGATTAAAATATAAAATTTGAAGTACGGTTCCTACTGAATGCATATCACTTTCACATCATCCTAAAGTTGGAAAATGGTTAAGTCATGCCAGTGTAAGTTGGAGACTGTCTGTACTTTCTTCTTATGGCCAAAGTGGCTCTTACCAAACATGGATTTCATTAATTTAATTCCTGAACACCATTGATGACTCATCACTGCTTATAAAATAAGGTGTATTTTTTTCTTATGGTATGCAAGACTTTCAACAGTAATTCTACAAATTATCTTTTGAGCTCTATAATTCACTTCTATATTTTTTCAACTCCCCATCCCCCAACTCTTAGCTCTCAATATTCTTATCTTGAGTTCAATCCCAGTGGATCACTTACCATTCTCTGAACACTTTCTTCCTAAAGCACTATTCTTACCAGCTTAAATGTTCTCCACAACCCAGATCATGATAGTCAAAAATATATACATATATAATACGGTTTAATTTTAATACTGTCTTTTCCATGAAGATTTCGTGGGTTATTTCTGAAATTTTTGTCAATTTCTACCACTTCTGTACTTGTATTCTTATTAATTTATTCAAAATATTAATGTTAGGTATTATTTTATATTATTTTTGTATAATTCTGTTTTATATTATGGATGAAAAAACACCTGATTGTATGCAATATATACATATCTAAGAGTGTGTATATATGTGCTCATGCATGCATAAGTATGTGTGTGTGTGTGTTTGTGTGTGTGTGTGTACACACAGAGGTAGAAGAAGAAAATAGCCTAAGTTGGAGGAGGTAACCTTTGCCTGTTTCACAATTTTGTCACCGTCCAACTCTGACTACTCCACATCAGTTGAAGTTGCACATCAAGATGTCTTAAATAACTTTCTTCTGCCTGTTCTGACCTTTGTTGTCTCACTTTAACTCATCATCCAGCAGCTGCCTGTGTATCTTGCCTTAATCTATTCTCTACTCAGCTAATTTAGAAATACTATTTTAGATGAAAATAGCACATAAGTATCCACTGAGAAATCCCTGGTGGTTTAATTATCACTGATTTTTTTTTTTAGAAGCAATTTGAAATGGGCTACAATTGTGGTTAATTTAGCAATAAGTTTTCTGTGGTATGGACATAGCAGTGTGTTAAAATATTAAACAAGCCTTCATGGGTTTAGGGTAGTTTTAATTACCAGGTTTCTTTTAGAGCAAAACTAATATAGGAGTCCTATAGGCAAGGATTCTTTACAAATCCAAATGTTTATTGTGTGTTTGTTCATTTTTAAGCTTATGGTGGAAAAATGAAAATCTTCTTGGAGAAAACCAAAGTTTTAAAACACCCTAATCCTTTCTATATACCCTTCATTTTTGAATCATAAGACATGTTCAGTAAAAGTGACGAGCAAATACTATCACTGATCTTTAATTCATCTCCTGTTTGTTTATACAAAGAAAGCAGATTTGAGGAGTAAAATGGTACATTGGGTTCAGCTACTGAGTATATAATCGTAGTTTTTAGGGGAGACTATTTGACAGCAGCTTAAAGGATACACAAAATGAGAGTATTAAACCATGTAAAGGGATTAAACTAGTGTTCTCTAGGAATGGGGTGAATTGCATAAATCTCGAACTTGACTGGGAGAAGAAATGTATGCAGCCTAATCCCGAATGTGAAAATCATGTTCATTTTAAAATATACATTCAATATTATAAATACTAAACATGTTCTTAGAATAGCCACATGGATTTTCTAAACTCTTTTCAAAATGTAAGTCAAGCATGATGAGACAAGTCCTTATCATATAATGGAAGGGATTAGGTGTGAGTGTAAAAATATTTTAAGTCACATTTCCCAAAGTTTATTTTGTGGGAAATAAGATCTACAAGATGTTTAATTTAAAATAAAAATGTATTCATGAATAAATGTTTTTTAAATATTGCATATGTTATGTCATCCTATAGAAAAGTCACTCATTAACATATAAAGACTCTTGGGTATTTTGTGACACACTGGAAACCAACTTTCCTCAAGATTATTTCAGTACAAGATACCTTCCCAAGCCAAATACATTTTTTTTTCCTCAAACCACCAAACCAGTATTCATCAAGACAGATGCTCTGGAATACTATTTTAAAATGTCACCAATTGAAAAAATAAAATCTGTACAGTCAGAGAAAAGAATTGAAGTAAGAAGTCCTTTGCAATGGCCCACAGTCTTTAGCCCGTGGAATGAAACTGCAGAGGAATCCGTGGCTGGTGCTAGGGGGAAGTGAATTTTCTTTCGGTGCACTGACTATGGTATATTCCATTTGACCTCACCATACTTTTGTTTTCTCGTCTATAAAGAAGCAACAGTGCTGCCTCCCTGAATGTGTGGTTGTGAGGATTCTATACAGAAATCTATTTCACCAGTCCTAAAGTGCTACAAAAATTCCCATGCTTTCCAACTTCATTTTGCCTCACACTGTCTAGCAACCTCAAGTTTTCAAGTCAGTTTGGTTTTACCAGTCTGAAGTGTCTGTTATGAACATGTGCTACTCCCCTCCCATCTTTGAAGACGTGCCTCTAGCTGTGTTGCTCGTCGAGTGACAGTGCTTCCTACTTCTCAGTGAAAATGTAAATCTTATGGGAGTCCTCAGTGTTTTGCTGCCATGTCTCTAAAACTCACCTACAACTTGCCAGTGCTTTCCTTCCTATTAAAATGGTTGTGTACTTTCTTCAGTCACAGGAGGGCTGAATCCCACCCTCTTCAACATCCTCAGAGCTCTAAGCAAATTTTTCATCTCTGTCTTGTATTTTCACTGAGTTTGTCTCCTTTCGATTCTTTCCATCAATGTTTAAAAACAGTTTGTTGTTCCTATCAAGCCAAGACAAACAGCACCAAAAACATACAAAACAAAACAACAACAACAAAACATGCAAACTTTTATTGTACATGTACGCTTCAGTTACCATCATTTCTCCTTCCTCCCATTTGGAATCAAATTTCTTTGAAAGAATTGTCTGCACTTGCTACCTCTTTTCCTCACCATCTAGTCACTCTGAATAAATAAATCATCACCTCAGCTCTTGCACATATAATTTACTCTCAAATTTACTTCCAAATAGTTAGCTGCTAGTTGTTTGTTTGTATGTAACAACTTTAATATCCTTTGAAAAATACTTTGAGAAGTGATTTCAAATTTCTAAGTTTCTGTGATTTACAAAAGACATAAGTTTACGTATACAAATGATCACTGTAAGCACTGATAACAATTCAAAAAGGAATTCTCTAAAAGACGTTAAATAGATAATGCAAGATTTTATTTCCAAGATCAAAAATAAAGAGACAAGATATATTCATGTTGCCTTTCTAAAATGCTAGTTTCTTTCCCCTGTGGTTCCATTTGAATATCTCAGAAGTCATAAAGTATCACATCGTAACATCTCTGGGTATCTCCTCTATACCTACATAATTTATAGATGGGCCATGCATAAATTAGACATTTCTCAGTGGATTATGAATATGCAATGCTTCTCAAATGTCTTAGGTTGATTTCTTTTTTAAATACCTAATACCTTTGAATTTAACAAGGTCTTCTATTCACAAACATCATTCATTAAATTCTTAACCCTTACATCAAATCCAGATTTAAGAAACTCTTCAACCTTTTATAAAGTACAATAAAGACTTCTCATTACATCAATGAGGTGTTTAAAAGACCAGGGTGTTTTGAATTAAAGTTCAAACTTTGTCCTTAACTATTCATTTTATTCCTATTCAGAATGTGCTTAATATCAGGGAATTACTTTGATAATTTTCCTATTGTATTCTAAAAACTCGCTGAATTTGAAATGAAAATTAGTTTAATTACAGTGACAAAAAAATCAATATAATATTTCTTTCAGGTAGTTTGTTTCATATGAGTTCATTTAAGAAGTGAAATTATATCGGATATAACTTATATGAACATTATACAGTTTTAGTATGTAAATGGTAGCTCAAGTCTTAATGGTAACCCAATTTTATAAGCAGTGATTTAAAACAAAGTAGGCTCTCTGCAAAGAGAAAGGGGTACTAAAAATAGATTCTTGGTTTTCTGCATGTTCTCTTTCCTAGCCTTTTTGCTCTTTTGCCTTGTCTTTTTCCATTCCCTTCTGTTGATTATATCATTTTATTTTAAACTTTTCTTTCTAAAATTCTTATCTGCAAAGACAGTTGTTGAGATGCAGGAAATAAAATTGTTGGACTAGTAGTATGAAGAACAAACTACATTTTAGAGAATATGCTTCATGTTTTACAAGTTACATGGATAGATTTAATACTCTTTAAAACATTATCTCATTTAATTCTTGCAGCATTCCCTTAAAACAGACAATAAAATTATGCCCTGCATCTTACAAATGAAGAAACCGATTTAGATTTGTAAGCTAAATAACACATGAGATTACAGTTGCGGGACTTCAAATTGGAACACAATTCTAATTCTATCTTAAATTAATTCTGTCTTAAATTTCATGCTTTGGTTTCTCTGAAATTACTAAATGACATGAATCTAAACTTTATCCAAAATTCATTTAAATTTGGCTTTAGAATGTTAATTTTCTGTTTATTTGGCCACTATTAAAATTAATATGTAGATTCTGAATGTGCAGCAAATGAAGGTGAAAGATTTTTGTGATAATGTGAACCTATGAGAATAAAAACCAGTGCATTTTTTTTAAATGCTAAGTGAGCCCCACTTAAGTATATTGTTGGAGATAATTGAGCGTTAATTCCAAAAATCTAAGAAGGTTCTGTCCAATGTGATAGTTGTGAGATAAACTCTGTAAGTATTGCAAGTAATGAGATTTTATGATTAGCAATTATTAAGGATTCATATTAGCAAATTCTGGAAAAGAAATTATTTTCATATGATTGGACCCTTAGATTAATGTTAAACATAAGCTATTTACATAATAGTATGTATAAGTCTATTGTAATTAATCAACATAAAATTGATACTAATACTGCTAGTCGTTTCTACACATTTTTTTTTTAATGTATTTGTTTTATTTATTTATTTTTGGCTGCATTAGGTCTTCGTTGCTGTGCACAGGCTTTCTCTAGTCTAGTTGCGGGGAGCGGGGGCTACTCTTTGTTGCGGTGCACGGGCTTCTCATTGCGGTGGCTTCTCTTGTTGCGGAGCACGGGCTTCAGTAGTTTTGGCACGTGGGCTCTAGAGCGCAGGCTCAGTAGTTGTGCACGGGCTTAGTTGCTCTGCGACATGTGGGATGTGGGATCTTCCCGGATCAGGGCTTGAACCCGTGTCCCCTGCATTGGCAGGCAGATTCTTAACCACTGCGCCACCAGGGAAGTCCCGGCATTTATGTTCTAACATTGGAAGAGAACCTTAAATTCTTACGCTTTCAAGCTTTTCCCATTTGTGATTAATATATCCCTTATCTAAAAGGATCAAATTTCTGCCTTCAGAAAACACACCACTCCTTTTATTAGAAATTATATACAAATTTATATTTGCTTGTTCTTGTTCACATTAATAAAATTAATGGCATAGGTAAATAGGTGACATTTATAATTCTTTATTCTTTGGATCTGTTCTGATATACTTGGAAAACTATTATTGTCAAAGCAGTCCTAAAAGAATATTGAACTATGAAATAAAGGAGTGAGGAAGAATCTGTGCTCATTTTTTGTGGAGAAAAGACTTTCTATAGTTCCTAATTTATGATTCTAGAAATCATCTGTCTTTGAAATGGTAATGCATTCTTTGGCAAAACAAATCTGAAAGCTTTCACTAATTCTGTCATTTATTCCCATTGTTTTCATCATGCACTAAAAGATTAAAAGTACAAAACTGTATTTCAGAAGATTGACAGATTGTCCAGGCATCTGCCATATTAGCTCCACAGTCACATATGTTTTGCAGAACACGAGGTACACAATCTTTTTCAGGGCAACAAAATGAGGCACACATCTTTCCATACTGTCCAAACAACCTTCTTACAAGCCAAGAAGATGGAAGAACTAAAGGTAAATTCTGAAGAGAGTAAGGTAAACAAAATGAGGCCAGGTATGAGATACTAGGAGAAAAGGAAGTAGAAAGATAGAGCAAGATGGCAGAAACAGAGAATCTGAGATGGAACCTTGAGAATGCTGAATTGCCAGTCTCAAACTCATTTTCTTATGGTCCCTGAATTTAGGAGCAAATTTGGAAGGGGATGAAAGTATTCTAAGCTTGGGAATAATTGAGCTCCTGATCGTGATTGTGGGAACCACATATTCAATGTGAATAATAATTTGCTTATTTGACAAGATTTGAGTTTGCTCTATTCATTTATAAAATCAGAATGAAACACTTTATAAATGCCAAGTCACGTTGTTATAAATTCCACGTAAAACATAAGCATTTACATTTGGCCCTCCACATCCAGGGATATTCACAGATACAATCAACCACAGATTGAAAATATTTGGGGAAAAATTTCTAGAAAGTTCCAAAAAGAAAAACTGAATTTGCCACATGCCAGCAACTGCTTACCCAGCATTTACGTTATGTTAGGGTTTTTTTTTTTTAATTTTATTTTTTATTGAAGTATAGTTGATTTAGTGTTGTGTTAGTTTCAGGTGTACAGCAAAGTGATTCAGTTTTATTTTTGAATATACATATGTATTCTTTTTCAGATTCTTTTCCATTGTAAGTTATTGAATATAGTTCCCTGTGCTATACAGTAGGTCCTTGTTGTTTATCTTTTTTATATATACTAGTGTGTATCTGTTACTCCCAAACTCCTAATTTATCCCTCCCCCACTTTCCCCTTTGGTAACCATAAGTTTGTTTTCTATGTTTGTGAGTCTATTTTGGTTTTGTAAATAAGTTCATTTGTTATAAATAATCTAGAGGTGATTTAAAGTATTTGGGGGGATGTGCATAGGTTACATGCATATACTGTACCATTTTATATAAAGGTCTTGAACATCCATGGATTTTGGCATCCATGGGGGGTCCTGGAACAATCCCCTGGGGAAAAGAGGGACCACTATATGTAAACGTAGGTCATTTGTGGCAAATTATCACTAACTTTCTCAGGTCATCAAAAAACAAAAAATGACTGAAAAGAACATGAGAAAAGGCCACATATTTTGTTCTGCATTTTTTTAAAATAGGAGATGGAGGATTCTGCTCTTTTTTTAAAAAATTAATTAATTAATTAACTTTTGGCTGCATTGGGTCTTTGTTGCTGCGTGTGGGCTTTCTCTAGTTGCAGCCATCAGGGGGTGCTACTCTTCGTTGCAGTGCGTGGGCTTCTCATTGCAGTGGCTTCTCTTGTGGAGCACAGGCTCTAGGCGCGTGGGCTTCAACAGTTGTGGCATGCGAGCTCTAGAGGCTCAGTAGTTGTAGCACAGGGGCTTGGTTGCTCTGCGGCATGTGGGATCTTCCCGGACCAGGGCTCGAACCCGTGTCCCCTGCATTGGCAGGTGGATTCTTAACCACTGCGCCACAAGGGAAGTCCCCTCAGACTACTTTTTAAAAAATATGTCATCATATAACAATGGTTGTTAAAAGCTGGGTTCTAGGCAATGTGGTAAATTAGACATACCAAGTTATATAACAAAAGATCAATTCCTTGAAAAGCTTTCTTGAGATATATTGATCATTAATGAAAATAATTTAGACATGCTAGAAATTGCTGTATATGTAAAATAAATGGAGAATTATTATCAGGTTTTATGTCTAACGTGATTGTTGGTTTAAAATTGATGGTTCCTTTGTTAGGCATTATTAATGTGCTCAGCACACAGCTAGCAATGTTCCATAAACTACAGAGAGCATCGTCCTATTAAAAAACAAAAACAAAACTATAAATGTTGAAGTTTTTCAAGTGAAGAATGATACCTGCAATCTGGGATGTTAATTTATCATTGTTCAATGAGGCCTGTTTTACAGCCTTGGTACCAACAATGAATATACCTTTTGCTTCTGCCACCAGATGGCAAAAGTAGGCATTACTTAAGTAGGAGTTTACAGTTAAAGTGCTTTAATATTTTTTAGGTAATGAGATTAAATCAAAACAATTTGAATATTTTAATAGCTCTTGTAACAAATTTGATAACGGTAAAGATGGAAAGTATTAGCTAGAATGAGATTTTGGAATTAAATTCATTACAATTTTTTTTTTAAAAGTATTCCCTTAGAATAGCAGTTTTCTTTATTAAAAAAAAAGGAGTCTCACAAGGAATTCCCACTGATGTGTTTTAATGCATGAGGTAAATATTTTAATTATTCCTTTATATATTAATAACTGCTGTGTCATTCTAAAGGTGCTCAGTGGATTTATAAATAGGGGTAAATTTTAAAGCATTATGCACGTGTAAAGGACAGACCAAGCAGAAATGTATAATATAGTTATTGAATTAATACATAGATGATTTCAAAGAGAATTACAAAACCCACACACATATGGTCACCTTATCTTTGATAAAGGAGGCAAGTATATACATTGGAGAAAAGACAGTCTCTTAAATAAGTGGTGCTGGGAAAACTGGACAGCTACATGTAAAAGAATGAAATTAGAACATTCCCTAACACAATACACAAAAATAAACTCAAAATGGATTAAAGACCTAAGTGTAAGGTCAGACGCTATAAAACTCTTAGAGGAAAACATAGGCAGAACACTCTATGACATAAATCACAGCAAGATCCTTTTTGACCCACCTCCTAGAGAATTGGAAATAAAAACAAAAGTAAACAAATGGGACCTCATGAAACTTCCGAGCTTTTGCACAGCAAAGGAAACCATAAACAAGACGAAAAGACCACCCTCAGAATGGGAGAAAATATTTGCAAATGAAGCAACTGACAAAGGATTAATCTCCAAAATATACAAGCAGCTCATGCAGCTCAATATCAAAAAAAAAAAACAACCCAATCCAAAAATGGGCAGAAAACCTAAATAGACATTTCTCCAAAGAAGATACACAGATTGCCAACTAACACATGAAAGAATGCTCAACGTCACTAATCGTTAGAGAAATGCAAATCAAAACTACAATGAGGTATCACCTCATATCAGTCAGAATGGGCTTCATCAACAAAAAGTGCTGGAGAGGGTGTGGAGAAAAGGGAACCCTCTTGCACTGTTGGTGGGAATGTAAATTGATACAACCACTATGGAGAACAGTATGGAGGTTCCTTAAAAAACTAAAAATAGAACTACCCTTTGACCCAGCAATCCCACTACTGGGCATATACCCTGAGAAAACCATAATTCAAAAAGAGACATGTACCACAATGTTCACTGAAGCTCTATTTACAATAGCCAGGACATGGGAGCAGCCTAAGTGTCCATCGACAGATGAATGGATAAAGAAGATGTGGCACATATATACAATGGAATATTACTCAGCTATAAAAAGAAATGAAATTGAGTTATTTGTAGTGAAGTGGATGGACCTAGAGTCTGTCATACAGAGTGAAGTAAGTCAGGAAGAGAAAAACAAATACCGTATGCTAACACATATATGGAATCTAAAAAAAAAAAAAAGGTTCTGAAGAACCTAGGGGCAGGACAGGAATAAAGACACAGACATAGAGAATGGACTTGAGGACGTGGGGAGGGGGAAGGGTAAGCTGGGACGAAGTGAGAGAGTGGCATGGACATATATACACTACCAAATGTAAAATAGATAGCTAGTAGGAAGCAGCCACATAGCACAGGGAATCATCTGGGTGCTTTGTGACCACCTAGAGGGGTGGGATAGGGAGGGTGGGAGGGAGAAGCAAGAGGGAGAGGATATGGGTGTATATGTATACGTATAGCTGATTCACTTTGTTACACAGCAGAAACTAACACAACGTTGTAAAACAATTATACTCCGATAAAGATGTTTAAAAAAATAAAATTAAAAAAAAGAGAGTCACAAGTGCTACAAACGAGATTCAAACAAGTGCATGTCTATTCATATAAAGTTACCTGACTGGCCTTAATAAGTTAAAAAGATTTAAATTCCTTCATCTAGACCCTAGGCATTTTTAAAAAGCTATTCCAAAGGGATACACATTTTCTTTGCTAAATGGTAAATGCTACAGCTTATCAAGAAATGTTTTTAAAGATCAAGGACACATTAACTTGTTTTCCATATCAATTAACATTTTTGTTCTGATGCTTCTGTTCTTTAAAAATTCTACTTCCTGTGTTCCATTAACTCTTCAACCCTCTACATCTGACTTATCATCCTACCCATGACAAAGGGAATATTCGTATCTAGTAAGTTTGTCTGGTTAGAGTCATTTGTAAGGACAGCTTCTTCTTTGCCAACCCAACAGATTGTTTTGATTTTAAACTCACAGTAGCAAGTGAGAATGCTGTCTGTGCTTTCCTTCTTAAAACATGATATTTCCTTGACTTGTATGATACCACACTCCTCTATGTTCCCTTTTGCATTCCTTTTGAATCTATTTGGTGGGAGGAGCTTCTGGTCCTCTACCCCACCTGCAGATGTCAGAGATCATAGAACAGTTTGTTTCCTCCCTCAACAATGCTTCTTTATATGGTGTCATTCATTCTTTCACCTCCAAATGTTCTCTATATCAAGGGTCCCCAACCCCCGGGCCGTGGACTGCTAACGGCCCATGACCTGTTAGGAACTGGGCAGCACAGCAGGAGGTGAGTGGTGGGCAAGTGAGCTAAGCTTCATCTTTGGCTTCCCATCATTCACATTAATGAACACTGCCCCCCCACCCCCACCCCTGTCCGTGGAAAAATTGTCTTCCACAAAACTGGTCCCTGGTGCCAAAAAGACTGGGGACCGCTGATCTATGTGATGAAGTCTCCCAGATACCCACCCTAGCCCACTTATCTCCATTGACTTCCGGACTCATATATCCAACTCCCTCCTTGAACTAATTCTCTTTTATTCTAGTACATTTCCTTTTTTGATGTCATTGACTTTATGTAGGGGCTAGACTAGTTTTCCTGCATAATGTTCCACTTTCTGGTAAAAATGTAAGATACGTGCTATAGTAAAAACCACAACCTACATTCTTATCACAAGCTAAAAAAAAAAAAGTGACTGTACAATAGAGGGGCCAAAGTATCATAACTCTCCTTCAGAAGTAGGCTGTTTAAAAAGGATTTTGAAAATTTATTTCTGCATTGGGCAGTAATAGCTATATAATTGAGGTATGCTTTAATTGACAGACTAGACAACTCACGGCTCGAATGTAAACTTGGGCCAGTGAGTTTTCATAACTGTGTTCATTCATAAATTTTTTAAAGTGAGGATTCTTGGTTTGTACTGATTGTTTTATACTGAAAGATCTGTCAACTTGAATATGTCTGTAACATATTTTACAGTTATTGTTTCATCTGGTTTGGAGTGGGAAACTGCCAAGAGTCATCCTCCCACAAGGCTAGTTAGTGGCCTATGACATGCCTTGGTGTGAAGTATTTTGCCCAGCTGAAAACAGGAGTGCAGTACAGACTCACTTTGAATCTTGAATTTGAATCAAGAAGCATGGAAAGAATGAAACATAAAACAGTGGTATCAGCAGTTGCAGACTCATGGATTAATTTGCTGAAGGAACCATAAGTGAGGCCAGTTATGAGGGAAGCTGTCCTTATGAGGAAGAACAGTGTTAAAATGAGGATAGTGACTAATGGCGTAAGATCCTAGCTTAGGTGTCAAAAGTTAAATTCAGAGAGTTGACTTTTGTCATGCCAGATGGATTCCATTGGAGCTGTCTCAAGTTATACAAGACACTGGGACAAATTTCATAGCATCTAGCATGAATGGTAGAACCTTTATTGGAGAAAGGAAAACGTTGCATGGCTAGAATTAGCCATCTAGAGATGTAAAAGTGTCTCTTTATTATCCCACAGAGAAGCATACTAGGAACGGGGCATCTGCTGGACATGGCAGGTTTTCATTTTAGTGGAAGAACCCTCACTTCCATGTGTCTCCTATTAAGAGAGCAAGCGTGATAAGTGGCCTTGTCAGTAAGGGGAATACATTGGTTTTGGGCATCAGGCAGTCTGGATTTGATGTGCCAGCCAATTATTGGGAGTTTTCTGGGAAAGCCAAATGCTCTATATCTGGAGAAACAGGGATCCTAGGGGTCTGAGGAATTCTTCAGTCCACCCTGGCTGGAGGAGGAAGCCGTAAGTTCTATGGGAAGCTGGACTTGGGTGTGTGCCTTGAGCTGGGAGAAAAATGAATTCACCCACATCCTAGCAAACTCACTGTCCATGCAACCAGCAGAAGCTCCTAAGGTCATGTTTGGGTGTTTCTGCCGATAGTATGACAGCTTTAAACGAGAGAAGACATACTCCATCTAAGACTAGAGAAAAGAAGTGATTATATAAAGTATTTGAAATGGGAAGGGATAGGCCAACAAAATTTTAGTGATGTTCCCAATTTTCTCAGTGAAATAAGCAGGGGGTCTTTTGCTGAGAATAGGAGGGATTGTGTTAGGGAGCTTGAAGAGCATAGTGAAAGTTTAAAATCATCAATATGAAAATGAGAGAAGATGAGAAAAAGTAAAAAGATTGATAAACAATGCTAAGGTCCCAGCTAATGGGTCTTCATGGGGGGGGGGGCGGTTATGAATTTCAGTGCTACTGACGTGCATGTGTTTATGTGTGCATAACATGTGTTTACATTCTTTTAACAACATTTAGCCTCTGTTCATGGAAATATGGTAAGCAGCTATAGAACTGATAGATGCTTGGGATTTTTCTAGGTATAGTTGACAGAAGAATGAGATCCATGGTAACTGAAGAAACTGCCCAGTGAGAGATTAGTTTATATGTTAAAACATACACCATAGCATCCATACTTAGTGAGAAAAGGTTAGAAGACATCGAGGAACCTACAGGTCAAGAGAAAAGTATTCATCAAGAGGCCAATATTCTCCCTATTTCAGAAGTCCCATGGATTGTGAATAAGAACCTGAGAGCCTAGGGTAGTTGGAGGCCTTTATCAAACTCTGGAGTGCTGGCGTTTACATAGTTTTAGGTAGAGCCATTTAAGGTGAGAGCTAGACTGTAACACTAGGATTTTGTTAACAAAGTGGATTGAGAACAGCACTGGAATTAAGAAGCTCCTGGATTTTTTTAGTTTCATATTGGATAGGTCATATTCATAAATTCAGACGTCTTCTAATATTATAATGGAAATTCTGATGAAAAGAATGTGAGATCTCCCAATTTTGGCAAATTAAAAGAATTTACTGAGAATTGAGTTGACGGAAGTAACAAGGAAAAAGTAGTGTCCATATGATATTATGGCATGAGCCTTCAGAAAAGGCATTATAAAAGATCAAAGTTTTCCAGAGAATGTTTTCGCCTCCCAACTGTATCCAAATGGCACAGATGTGGGGACGTGTGTCACCTCTTCAAAGAAGGAAAATTTCAGTTCAGCCATTTGAGAGAGTTTGAAGATATAGAGAACACATCAGAAGAGCTTGAGAAAAGGAAGTCAACATAGCAGGAAGAACAAGGGGCAAGGCATATTGAAGAATGAGGGTTTAGAAAAATGCTTGCCTTTAGTTTGGTGGTGGAGGATTGCTGGGAGTGGCATAACTAATAGTATTTAGCTTTGAATCTGAATCTGGCCTCTGTACCCAGACACCAAATTGAATCTCAGTGACAGAGTTTTGGGTGAAGTATAATAGAAAAGAATAGCTTTATTGCTTTGCCAGGCAAAGGGGGGCCACAGCAGGCTAATGCCCTCAAAACTGTGTTTCCCAACCTGGAGGGGGGTAGAGAGGAGTTTTATGGTAATGGTTCAAAGAGGGCGTGATCAGCTCATGGACATTCTTCTGATTGGTTGGTGGTGAGGTAAGTGGGACTCAGCACCATCAACCTTCTGGTTCCAGCCAGCCTGGGGTCTACATGCTTGTGGGGAATATACCATTAACTTCTCCCATTGGAGGGGGTTTCAGTATCTGCAAAACAGCTCAAAGATATTGTTATGTATATCCCTTGAGAGGGGGAACCAGGATCTTGCCCCAAGGCGGCACTATTGTTTCTTTTGACTGTTCCTCCCTTGTCCCCACCCCCTCCCTTCCCTTATTAGCAACGGTTACAATCTGCTCCTTGGAACTCAGGGAAGATATGGAGGCTGAGTGAATCCTATTTCCTGTAATCAAAGAAATGATAGACACACAAAAGCTTTTGTGCCCATGAGTCCCACAGGGTCCTGTTTAGTTTCAGCTTCAAGTATTCTGATATTGGCTTCAGGTGTTTTGGTTGTAGAACTGGCTGAGGTTCCCAGGTAATATCTGGTCCACTGTTAGTAGAAATGTGAAGGTTATGATATTTCAAAGTTGCACTCAGTGTCTTACTGTTCAGAAGGACAGTTCTCTTCTGGAGCAGTGGCCAGGGCCGTGGTGAAGCACGGACTACTGTGAGGATTGTGGAGTAGCCATGTGGTCCTCCTTCTGGGCCTGCCTTATGTATAATGTGGAGAGCAAGAGAGAAGTAGTGATGAAGCTAGACCATTTTGGAAATCTTGTTTTAATACTGACTTTTATTAGCTATGAAAAGGAAGCAATAGTTAATTCATATACTTTTAAGAATAATTAGGGGTGGTGGTGGTAGGATGAATTAGGAGATTGGGATTGACATATATACACTAATATGTATAAAATGGATAACTAATAAGAACCTGCTGTATAAAAAAATAAATAAAATTCAAAAAAAGAATAATTAAAACATATTAATAGTCAATTTTTACACTTCTGCTTATTTTTAAGCAAAGACTTCTCTCCTGGATTAATAGTGTAAACGTTAAGGCTTGTCACTCAATATACCTCTCGGGGGACTTCCCTGGTGGTCCAGTGGTTAAGACTCCATGCTTCCAATGCAGGGGGCACGGGTTTGATCCCTGGTCAAGGAACTAATATCCCACATGCTGCACAGTGCGGCCAAAAAAAAAAAAAAATATATATATATATATATATACCTCTTGGAAACGTAAAATCTCTTTCATTTACTAATGACTATAATTAAGGTACATGTTTTCTAAAAGGCCAGCAATTAGGCTCCATAATAAACATACCATAGGGTTAGCTGTGACAGATAAACCAGGGCAAGATGAGGGTTTGCTTCCCTTTCTCTTTCCCTTCAGTTTACATGCTCTCTTATAAAACTCTTAAATACCGTATGTCAGTACATGTGTATGCATGTGTGCTTTCTACATGTAATATGGTCATTACAGCCTGAGAGTGGTGGGCTCTCAGGGTAGTGAGGAGGACCAGTGGTCTCATTTGATGAAAAGCTGGGAGTTTTCCTCTTTGGTTTGTCTTCTCCATTCCTTCCCATCTTTCTTCTATACCCCAGCACACTTCACTCCTGACAGGAAAGGGGATGAGATGGAAAGTGCAAAAGAGCAGCCAGAAAAAGAACAAAGGGCAGATGTCCCAAATGTCTGCTAAGAAGGAAATGCAGTCTCCCAACATATGGTATTTAGTCAGGCAGGTGATTGAGAACTGAAATGATTTTATACTGATAATTTATATAGATAAAATGTTTCTTTACAATCCGAACATAAAATCAGCTGTAACTATCCATAAGATTCCTGATTGATGGCTTTAGCATGGTAGGTCATTGGGGAAAGTCAAGTAGGGAGGGGCCAATCCTGGAAACTGCACAGAGGTGGTAGACAACATGGGTTGACTCAGCTGCAGGCTCCTGGAAGAAGTTCAGGCAAGCAGAAAGAGTATGGAAAGAGATAATACATAATCGTACTTGCAGGGGTGGGGGCAACTCAACAAGAGCTGAGAAGTGGGCATAATAACAGGAATCAGCAGCACAGTAAAGCTGAGATAGGGACAGAGATGGGGAAGATCCAGGGTCACAGAATGAGAGGAACTAGGGTCCTTGGCACTTTATCAAGGCGAGGCACAGATGAAGAAGAGAGAGGCCAGGAGACTGAACAAGTGTGCAGTAACTTGAGAAATGCTCGTTTGCTAGAACTGGGACTCAGAAGTAGAGCGAAGTCGTAAGAGCAATGTTGTGCTGAATTGCCTGTGCAAATGAACCCAAGGCTAGGCTAGGAGGATATTTGTCTCTGACCCGCTAACAGAACCAAGGCTGCAGCTGAGGGCTAAGAGACTCGGCTCTAGGTGATGGGCAAAGATAAGAACAGGAAACGTAGCAGGTTGTTACAGCCAGAACATATTTTAAAAAGTAATGAGAATTGAGTTTGAGAGATGTGATTCTTTCAGCTGTTGTACGATAATTACCTAGTAGCAGTAGTGTGCTTGTTTTGGGAAAGAGGGTGCAGTGCAGCACAGAGAATTGGTTCTGGGAAAAAGGAACTGCATTTTTTTTTTTAAGTTAATTAATTAATTTATTTATTTTTTATATTTATTTTTGACTGTGTTGGGTCTTCGTTTCTGTGCGAGGGCTTTCTCTAGTTGCGGCAAGCGGGGGCCACTCTTCATCGCGGTGCGCGGGCCTCTCACTGTCGCGGCCTCTCTTGTTGCGGAGCACAGGCTCCAGACGTGCAGGCTCAGTAGTTGTGGCTCACGGGCCTAGTTGCTCTGCGGCATGTGGGATCTTCCCAGACCAGGGCTCGAACTCGTGTCCCCTGCATTGGCAGACAGATTCTCAACCACTGTGCCACCAGGGAAGCCCGCATTTTTTTATCTTAGAATATACAAGGAGTTTTCTCCCTCCTAACATATGTAATATTTGGTATCCAAATGTTTTAATGCTGCTTAACCTAATAGAGAACATTTGATTGATTGATTGATTCGTTGCTTCATTCATACAACAGACATTTTTTGTTTTGCCCTTTAATTTATGTAACAAGGGAAAACTATCTTACCTTTAGGAAACTGGATTGAGTATTTAAAAACAAAAACATATTATTTCTTATGTTATTAACTTTTTAAAATAATACGAAAGGAGGTTATGAGATTTATATGTTTATAAAACAAGATAGGATTTTTAAAAGATTGAGAAACTATCCTTAATCTATAGTTTCACATTTGGTAAGCAAAAAATTAAAATTAAAAACATCAGAGGTTATAAAATTGACTCTTTTTCATGACTTAAAATTTTTTTGAGAAGTTCTGCTTCACCTTAAAAATAGAAAACCTGTGATAAAGTCACTTCAACCCTAACAGTAAGAACAAACCAGATAAACTACAAAATCATAACATTTCTTGAGCCCATAAGAGAACAAATGTTATAGGAAACCAGGTGAACTAAATTCCAAAGGGTGACAGAACCTTCAAAGAATCAGGGCACATGAATGATATCACCTTTAGCAGAGCAAGGGAGGAAAATGTGGAAACTGTAAAAGTGGGTAAGAAGAAAAGAACTAAAACTTTAATGAGTTCTTAAAGGTCAAGTGTGGGCTAGTGTAGCTGAATAGAATCCCTAGGAGCCCGGGACCCAAGGTGAATCAGTACCCACTCACCAAATCTTTTCCATAGACTTCTACCCTGTGCTCACTAGGAAGATTTGGAGCTGGCGGGACATCTAAGAGAGGTCCCCTCAGTGGTGCACAGACAAAAAATTCCATCTGCTTTTCACACTTAACTCTCATTGCAGCAAAAGCCATCTGCGCTGGAGGAAGGGTCAGAAACCCACCTGTCCCCTCTTCATAGGCAAAGGTCAGTTGCCACTGGGGGACAGATCGAAGTGAAAGTTATTCACCCTGAGAGAGGAGTAAGAAATAAGTTCAGTTCCAGACTCTTGTGCTGATAAAAGGCAGAGGTCTGCTGCTGCTGGAGAAGTGCAGAAAGATTGCTTACATGACAGCCTCTCCCCCTCAAAGATACATAACATAATTTAGCTGCCATCATGAGGAAGGGCAGAAATTCTGAGAAAGCCAAACCCTGAAGCCAAAATGCACAGGCATGGCTGAGGCTGGACCAGGGAAGTTGTCCGCTTTGGACCAAGTAACATGCAACATACAATAGTCTACTGCCAGAGGTGGAGAAAAACTATGGAGGGAAATTCCCTCTTTGGTGCAGACATTTAGGTACTGAGAGTGAAGCAAAAACACTGTGAAACACTCTTGGATATATCAAGCCTCACAATAAACGAAGAAAACAGCAGTACACCACTGGAGGAATTCAAGTCTCTGTGATGAAGTGAAGGTAACTACAGCAACAACAAAACCCAAACTCAGCTTAACTACACACTAGATTGATATTAAGGACCTGACTGAAGAACTATGTTCATCTCTGTGTGTAAATACTGTTTATCTCTGTCTCTATGTGCAATAACCAGCCTTGAATCAAAAATTACAAAACACCAAACAATGCAAGAAAAAAAAAAAGACTCATTATCAAAAGATAAAGCAGTAATAGAGTCATATGCAAATATGGCCTGGATGATAGAGCTTTCAGCAGACAGGGACTTTAAAATTGCATTGATTATTATGTTAAAGGACATAACTGGAAAATGTGGAAACTATGCATGAACAGATGGGGAATTTTAGTAGAGAGATAGAAACCTTAAAAAAATAAAGTCAGTTGGAAATGCTAGATATAAAAAGCATGATATCTGAGGCAAAGAGCTCTTTCTATGGGCTTATCAGCAGACTGGACACAGAAAGAAAGCATTGCTGATCTTGAATATAAGTCAGTAGGAATTATCCAAACTGAATAAAAAGAGAAAAAAAGGATGGAAAAACAAAAAAGAATATCCAAAAGCCAGGAGGCAATATTAAGTACCCTAACATATAAGTTATTGGAGTACTAGGAGGAGAAAATAGAACAAGGAAGAATATGGAATTCAGCCAAAGAGAAGAAACACATTACATAGAATGATAGTGGACATCACAAATGGAGTACACCAAAAGACGATGAGAAACATCTTTAAAATATTGAAAGAAAGGAAAACAAAAGCAACCCCCCCCCCCGCCAATCCAGCATTCTTTACTTAGCAAAAAATAAAATTTTTAAAATGAAGATGAAAGAGACTTTTTCAAAAAACTAAACAAAAGAATTTGATTTCACCAGACCTGCACTACAAGAAATGTTAAACAAGTTTCTTTAGGAAGAAGTTAAAATGGTACCATATGGAGATCTGTATCTAAACACAAGGCAATGAAGGGAACCAGATATGGTAAATATGTGGGTAAATATAAACAGCATTTTTCTCATTTTTACTATATTTAAAAGATTATTTCTGCTTAAGGCAAAAAATAATAACACTTTATTTGAAGTTTATAATAAGTATAAAAATAAAATGTTACCAAAATTAGTACAAAGGATGTGAACAAAGCAGATGGATGTATAGTTGTTGGGTTTTTACTGTAAACATAAAGTTATATCACAACATATACTGTGATAGTTAAAGATTTATACTCTAATCACTGTAGGAATAACTAACAGAGATAAAATGAAGGGGTATAGCTTAGTCAATAATGAAGATGAAATGGAATAATAAAAAATCAATCTAATAACTTGATAAAGGTGTTAACACTATAGGGCAAGTGTATTGCAGTTTATAAATGTATCAAATTATATACATTGTACACCTTAAAAGTACAGAGTGTTATATGTCAGTTACATCTCAATAAAAATTTAAAAAATCAATCTTGAAGAAGGATGGAAAAGAAAAGTAAAGCAACAAAGAATGAACAGGACAAATAAAAAATAAATAGCAAGATGGTAGATTTAAGCTCAATTGTATCAATTAATGCATTCAGTATAACTTATCTAGAAACCTCAATTGTCAGGGTATTTTTTTTTTTAAAAAGACCCAGCGATTCATTTTCTTTGTATAAGACATCACTTTAAGATATAAAGATGCAGATAGGTTAGAAGCTAAAAGATCAAAAAGCATATGCCATAAACGCTAGTCATAAGAAAACTAAAGTGGCTTCTCCAGAGTCAGTTTTCCTCAAAACACAGGTTTTTCTCAAATGGAATTTATTTTTCTAAGTATGACATTTATATTAAATTAAGCTGTGTTAAATTATTAAGAATTGATAAATTATGACAAATGATTAATGCTACTATCTGCTTGGCATCCTAGGAGGCACCTATTCCAATATCCAGAACACATTATTTTATATCTTTTTGTGATGGAAAGATAGTCTTCACACAACATCTCTTAGGTTCATAATTAGTAAGACATATTAGTAAGACCTCTAGTGGCACTTTACTTTGACAATGCATGATAACAGTGTTATGTTCACAGATTAGAGATCTGCATAGTTTTATATTTCATCACTCTAGAAAATGTTATAACTGACCTTATAGTGAATGCAATTGTCAGTGTTTCACTTGCAAGGTCCAATATTACTGTAATAAATGCTCTAGAAATGTGATGAGAGGCTTATTTGAGTGCCAAGAAGAATCAAGACAAAAAATGACCTGCAAGGACGGGCTTCCCCTAGGGAAATTTGCCTGGATCTTGGGTGAAGGATCTCCTCACGAAACCTGCTATTCAAAAAAGGCAAACTTAAAAACAAAAAAAGAAGTAGTGTTTGTATATTTAATAGGTGTAAATATACCATACTTACATAATTCTCCAAAAATAACTTATGAAATAATTTTAATAGTTTCTAATCTATTATGCAACAATTCAACTTAATACCTTATGTATTCTCTCTCTACATATATATATACATATATATGCATACACAGATATATTATAATAATATATATATAATAAATTGGCTTCTATAAAGTTTCTTTTTACAAAAAACAGGAAAAAATCAAGGAACAGAATACACAGTAAAGATAATGTTAGTCATATGCATACAATGATATTGACATACATGCAAACAGAAAGGCTCAAGAGGTCATATGGAGGCATGTATAAATGAACATAATGAATGAATGAATGAATGTGTATAGTTATCCTTCTGTGTAATTATCCTTTAAAAAAATTACTGGTTATGTTTTAGTGATTTTTTCTAAATGAATATGGTGAATTTCTTTATAAAATTGAGCTTTAAAATGCATAGAGGCATTGAATAACGTTGCCTTTTTACTCCCACGGTCCTTTATTAAAGCAGGCCCTACAGTAGTATAGTATCTGAACATCCAATTCTAATCATGTAGTTTTGCATTTCTTTCTATTTTCTAGAAAAGGCTATTCAGTGTATAATGTGGAGAATGTTTGGAAGTTTGAAAGACCTTACTGATAAAATTGTGTTGACTTTAAGCCCTAATGTGGAACTAATCACTAGCCAACATTTTATTATAGATTTGTTAATCTGTTTTTTTAATGTCTGTTTTCTTCTCAGAAGATGTATGGGGACTATTTCTTGTTCTTATATTCTCAGTTACTAACTAGCACAGATGTTCAATTAATATTTCTAAAAGAATGAATGAGCCTTTTTATGAGATTAATTTTGAAGATAGAAACTGATCTATTTATGTTCCTACTTCTTTGTTGATTTTTGATAACATACTTTCTGCAGGAAACCTTTTTATTCCATCAAAGTTTACAAATTCCTTTGATGACAGGCCCAGAGATCTGAATTAGCACCTGGGTGATTTGTTGACAGCTTTCATAAGAATAAATGCTTGAAAAGTCCTGATTTCAGTTTCCATAGGCACTTGAAAAAAAGTGTAATTTTGGTTTACTGACTATAAAACATGAGAAACTTTTTGAGAACATGATATTATTATATTTGGATTATTATATGTCTATTTTTTTGTCTATTTAATCTGTTAATTGTTGAGAGAGATATAATAAAGACTCCTAGTTTCAGATTTGCTATATATATTTTGATGATATCCTATCAGATGTATATAGGTTTATGACATTAACTAATCATTGTGGACTGTATCTTTTATCAGTGTTAAATGAACTATGTTACCAATTCTATCCTCTTAATGTAATTGCTAATTGTGTAAAATTAGTACTATCGATCTTATTTTGTTCACTTTTCATATGTGTAATGCATTTTTTATATTTCATATGTAAATAATTATTAAATGTGTCCTAAGTTTGTCTGCTATGCAAGGATCTGGTCATAAAGAAGTAAACAAATACAAGGAATTCCTCTCTGAATTCTAATAAATATTTACCCTTTTTTTTTTTTTTTCTTAACATTTCTCTATTGTGTTCCTTATAAATAGAATACAGGTAAATTTTGTTGTGTGTCTGCTTTCTTTAACTCAGTCTGTAAAATCTTGTTTTTTAATAGGCTGTTTAAATCCCTTAAGTTCATTCTTCTGTCATACAGTTTTCTGTTGTATGCATTCATGCAAAGCATTGACTTTATGTTCTAACTTCTGCCTTATGAAGTATTTTCTTGCCTTTCTTATTCTCCAGTAAATTGGGAAGCCTATAGCTTTTCTAATTCTACTTACCTTGACATTTGCAAAACATTCTTTGACCTATATTTTTTCGTCAAATAAAAAGGATATAAATTTTAAATTTCATCTTTTCATTATAAAAAAGTATTTGACTTAAATTGCTTTTAGTAAGTTGCTCTTTTATTAGTAAATTATTGCTTATTGTAATATGTGCAGGCTTATTTTCAAAGATTATGATTTAATTTTTGTGTTACATTTTGGATCCACATTTATAACAATTATTTGACTTTATCCTATATTTCATTTTATTCAATACTTGCTATAATCTGTGTTCCTTCCTTAAAGGCTCATTCCCTCAAATTCCCTGAACCTGAGTTCTTAGTTTTGATTCATATTTTGTTGACTGCCAAATATTTTTAAGTGCTTCTTTTCTAAGACATTTATTGTAAGTGCTGCAGTTTTTGAGATGTTGAATAGCTTAGATTGGCTTTTTCTGATCTTTTCATGTGAATGATGATTTAGCAGCATAAGGGTCTGATTTACAATTCTTTCCTCTCAAAATTCTTCAGTTGTTTCTTCATTGTCTTCTAATTTACTGTTGAAAAGTGAAGCATGACTTCTTGTCTTTGATTGCAACTGATATTTTCCCCTGCCAAAACGTTTTTAGATTTTTGGTTTAGTTTAGCTTTGTTTTGTTTAAAAAGTATTTTCAGTGTATCCCTTTGTTACACTTGTGTGGAATAGATAAATCCTGTTAGCCAACATTCACAATTCTTTGTTGTTGTCTTTGTTGTGGTGGTTAGTAGTTTTTGTTTTATATTTGTTTGTTTGCTCGCTTGTTTGTTTTTAGCTCAGGAAATTTTTCTTCATTTGTGTCTTTGATTTTCATTTCACTTCAATTATATAACTTCCTTTTAAGGAACTTGTAACACTTTAGTATGATAATTCCCCCCTCCTCACGCCATGCCAGCTCCTTGAACTTTCTCTGCATTCTAGGAGAGTGTATGCATGCCACACGCCACACTACTGATTTAGTATTATTAATAATACCTAATATTTATTGTTTTAAAACTTTGCGAGTATTAATTCATATAATCCTCCTAATAATTCTATATTAAAGATGCTATTATTATGTCCCCATTTTGTACATGAAGAAACAGAGACATAAATAGTTTTTGTAATTTGCCCAATAATCACACTACTGGTAAGAAGTAGAACAATCTTACTTCAAACTAGTACCCTTGACCACTGGTCTGTATTGCTTCTGAAGTGCAAATTTTTCTTTTAACTGTCTATAATACAGATTTTAATTCTGCTATGAATGTTGTATGTTTGTTTTATATAATCCTGTTTTATCTAAGTCCTCTCTGAACTTCAGTCTTACATTATTATGCTGTTCCCCCTGCCTTTTTTCTCGTCTTTATGTGTTCTCTCTTCATGGCATTTTAGTCCTTCTTCTTGGAAACCACATCTTTAATATTTTCAGGTATCCTAAACTTTAATTCCTCTAATATGCTCTGTCACCCGGAGATGGCCTTCTTCACCTCAAATGCTCTGTTTCCTTTGTGTTATAGCATTTCTCTGGAACCTTAAGCTGTTGCTCGTCTTATTGCAGCTGGTGTTTTCTCTTTATTTATTTTCTAATGAGGAGAGATCCACCAGACGGTTTTCTAACATACAAAGCATGTGAATTGTATTAATCAAATTCTCTAGCTTTGTGTGTCCTGCTATAATAGCTCTATACCTATCGCTGGAGGCCTGGCACCTGCACATGTGTGTGCACACTCACTTATACAGCTCCTGGATCTAACTTGTTCAGATGTTATTTAATGTACCTCTGCTGGACTGAGGTGGGATTGTCTTCCCACATGGCTTGTTTCTGAGAAATTTAAACCAGTAGACCACATGAAAAACTTTGTCTTGTCTCCCAATCTCCTTACTTTTAACACATCTCCTATAATGAGCCTACCACAGGTACTTTCCCTTTCTCCTTCTTGTAGTAATTCAGACATTTTAATTATAGAATCTAAAGTAATGTAGAAAAGAGTAGTATTTATGTAAAGAAGTCATAATATTCTGTTTGCCTTCAGAAACAGTGCTCTTTCGGGGGGAAGAAAGACTGATTGGTTTATAATCTTGTGTCTGATTTAGGGAGCAAATGGTTGGCTAGATTGAATTATCTTCCCACTATCTTTCATTCCTAGATCTTTCACTGGATACTGTTTCAAGTTGCAAAAGACATATGAACCCCCTCACCCCATCCCAGACTTTTCTTGTCTCTGGTTATAGGTTGTTGTTAGATTTACAATAGAATATTTTGTGAAGTTTCTTTTTCTCTGATTTTATAAGCTAAATTTTAGTGAGAACTTTAGAAAACCAAGCTCAAAGAAATTTTATCATGACACAGTAACAAAGCTTAGAGATATTAAACACAGTTGACCCTTGAACAATGCAGGGGATTAATCAGCCTATAACTTACAGTTGGTCCTCCCTATCTGGGTTTCCTCTGCATCCTCAAATTCAACCAACCAACCTCAGAATATGTAGTACTGTAGTATTTACTACTGAAAAATCTTCATGTGTAAGTGGACCCATGCATTTCAAACCCATGTTATTCAAGAGTCAGCGGTAACTTGCTTTAGGTCCTAATATTGAGCCAGGGTTGAAATCTAGAAATATCTGATTCTAGTGCCATGTTGTTTCCACTCTTATGTTCATGTTTCCTTTTCATTTATAGGCTGAAAATCATTTTTCTTTATGAAAAACAAAGATTTGAGTATATCACAGAGAATTCTAATTTATAATCCAATAACATTAAGCCATATTCCCACACAGCCAACTTGTCCCATGATTGTCCTTTTTGAGTGGGGTAGATCTTAGAGAATCCCATGAACTATTTCTTCCAACCATTGCTTGCAAATCTAAAGCTCATTGTGAACTTTACCTCTCAGACATTTTTTTTTGGGGGGGGGGTGGTATAGTTGTTTTGCAATGTCGTGTTAGTTTCTACTGTACAGCAAAGTGAAGTAGAGTTCCCTATGCTATACAGCAGGTTCTCATTAGTTATCTGTTTTATACATATTAGTGTATATATGTCAATCCCAATCTCCCAGTTCATCCCACCCCCCCCTTTCCCCCCTTGGCATCCATACAGACATGTTTTCTTTTAGAATCTATTCTAACATATTAGGTCTCTCCTGTTTGGGTATCCAACCTTTTATCTCTTTTTTTTCCCCCAAGGTTTTATTTTATACTGCACTATTTTCCCTTTTTCCATAATTACAAGTCATTGCATAATGAGAATCATCCCAATGGGAGAATTATGCCCTAAAATTTTAACCTCCACACATATAAAATGTACTAATTTGGCATGTCAATATTTTATATTCACATTGGAGAAATACCAATTTGGAGTTTTTAGGATAACAAGCCCAAACTAGGTGAATTTATCCATTTGCTCTTTATTTTAATGTCAAAAGGTTATGATTTCTCACTTGAAGCAAAGTGGGAATGGATGGAAGGGAGTATTGATGACATTTTGACAGGTTCCACTATTTATTCTGTGGTACAACTAAAGCAAAGGTAAACCAATAGCCATTTTTACTACATGCTTTGAAAATAACAATGTTTGTATATTTTGATAAATAGATTTACTTTTGAGGAGCAGATTCAGTGGAAACTGGGTTACTGAATGAAAACATTATCTGTTAGTTATCTGAGACCAACAGCATCTAAAAGCTTGAGTGGATACAGTGAATTAGCAGTACTCATTTTATCTCTAAAAGCAAATTCAAACTAAATACTTAAGGTATTTTCAGTATTTCTTTCCTCTTTCCATGTCTGAGAGAATAAAAACAGCTTTGAAGCCATTAGGTGTTGTAATTATTCCTTGTATTTTCATCTCTTTAGAGGCACAATCAAGGAATATATTAACCAAAGGGAAAAGTAATTTTACCAAAAGTTTCTCTACTAAATATGTGAGAAATATGCTTTAGTGGAAATTCTTGGTCTGTCTAAATTAGAAAAGTATTGCTAAGTTTTTAATTAATATATTTTTTATCTAACTCGATTATAGTGGAGGATATAAAACATTGTTGCTATTTTGCACTTATAAAAGGTGTTATGTTGCTTCAGAAGTTTTTAAAATTAGTGCTTCCTGATGGCAAATAACTACCCAACTTCTCCTTTTAAAATGTCTCTATGCCTGCTAGCAACTGTGGTTTTTAATTATGAGAACTTTGTCCAAATCTTAATATTTTTATTTCCCCAACAGTGCCTTCCCTCTGTGAAATAAAGAAGCTGATATTAACCCACCCCCAAATATATATTTATTTTCTCTGGGTCAGCCTGCAGGGTCTCCCTGATACTTTTGACTTTGTCGAGGACTCCTCATTTTAATTCTCCTTGCTCTTGTTGCCACCATCAGTTCTTTTTTCTTATCATCCTGCAGATTCTTAGTGGCTTCCTTCCTTTGTGGATACCGTATTATAGGAATAAACCACAAAATTTATTTCTGTGCCCATACAATGTTCCTGTTTACCTGGAGGGTCACCATAATAGATAATAGTTTAGTGTTGTGCTAAGAAGCTAAGCTGGAGAAAATTTGAATCTATTTGCTATATAGGCCTTAGGTCAAGTATAAAAAAAATTCTTTTTGTTATCTTAATACATGTTAAAATAAATATCATTTATAGCCTGACAACTTTTGTACTCTTCCTAATTGAAAATCATAAATGAATCCCAATTATGCCAAATTGTATTTGTTCTATGCAAAGGTCACTTTTAAACGTGCAAAAGTTATTTCTACCTCTCAGAATGTTTTATGGATTTTAAAATGTACTTTTCCTTACAGTGCCAGTATAATGTTGCTATTTTGTAGCTAAGGACATTG
Organism: Eubalaena glacialis; assembly: GCF_028564815.1. NCBI lineage: Eukaryota > Metazoa > Chordata > Mammalia > Artiodactyla > Balaenidae > Eubalaena > Eubalaena glacialis. The sequence goes on from NC_083716.1 coordinate 217,230,670, forward strand.
GGTTATTTTCATGGCAATGTTTAAATCACTAGCATTCCCATCTTTATTTTTTGCTGAAAATAAAAAAGAATATTGTGGTAGGCGGAATAATGTCCTGTCAAAGATGACTGTGTCCTAATCCCCAGAACCTGAGAATGTTACCTTATATGGCAAAAGGGATTTTGCAGATGTGATTAAATTAAGGATCTTGTGATCAGGAGATTATTCTGGATTTTCCGGATGGGCCTGATGTAATCACAAGGGTCCATATAAGAGAAAGAGGGAAGCAGGAGTCAGGGGAGATGTGCTAATGGAAACAAGCTTCAGAGCCTGGGAGAAATTTGAAGGTGCTCCACTTCTGGCTTTGAAGATGGAGGAACCATAAGCCAAGGAATGCAGGTGGCCTCTAAAAGCTGGAAAAGGCAAGGAAATGGAATCTCCCCTAGAGCCTTCAGAAAGAATCAGCCTGGCAACACATTCATTTTAACCCAGTGAAGTCCATTGCAAACTTCTGACCTTCAGAACTGCAACATAATAAGTTTGTGTTGTTTTAAGCCACTATTTGTGGCAATTTATTACACCAGCAATAGAAAATACAAATATCCACAGTCCTTGAACAGTTTATGTATCCTTAGGCCCCATTAGTGATCAGCAGTTTGTGCTTCTCTGAAAAGAGCTCTAAGGGCCCTGAAGAAGCAGCAGCCCCTTGAAGAGGGAAGACCATCCGTGGCCAAAGACTAAATCCATTTATCAATAATTGGCTACTGCTAGTTTGAGAATATATGGCAACCCAGGGAATAACATCCTCCATCCTTCTTAGTTGATGGTGTTGCTTCATTGTCTGTATGGAAGTGGTAGCAGTGTGAATATTGGGTATCCAACCATTCTAAGCTTGAGAGTTAGTAATTTTTAAAAACTATAACAAAGACACAAGTATATATTCGTTGATATGTCCTGTTGATAAGTATGCTGTTGGCATATAGTATATGTGGACTTGAACACATTTTTTACCATCATGTTACCTGAGTTATTAACCTTCTAGCCTAAAATTCTTAGGTCCTTAACATGTGTCTTCTCCACTAGAGCAGTTCCATATTTTAGGTTCTGACACTACAGCAATGCACTTTTCAGGTGCCAAATGGAATATCAGTTAGAATGTGTCCAGCTGACAAGAGGCAACATGAGATTAACGGTCATTTAAACATAGAGGGATTCCTTTATCTCATGCAGGCCAGCTCAACAAAACCATAATGGAATTTGACTCCTTCTTTCCTTCAGGACTGTCATCCTTAGTGTGTTGCTATTGTCCTCATGGTTACAAAATGTGTTGCTGCACTTTCAGGCATCATGTTCATCACCGGCAGGAAAGATAAAATAAAATGAATAGAGCGAAGGGCAGAAATCAAAAGGCAAAGAAAGAGCTTTGTCCTTGTCCCTGCTTTTACTCGCAGGAAAGAATCTCTTTGCCAAAAACTTCAGTCCATATCTCATTGAGCAAAACTATGTCACATGGTTACTGTTACTATAAGAAAATCCAGGAAGGTGTTTTACCTTTCCAAGCTCTGTAGTGAAGAAAAGAAAGAGAAATGACATTGTGAATGACTGGGGGAGCCAATCCTCAGAAACCGTGAAATACAAATTTAAATGAGTAATTTCTGTCAGATGGATTGGCTAACTCTTCTATAGATACCACAGTTCTTCAGCTGCCATCCTATTTAAAATACTGAGCTGCGTAGCGCTTCCAGAAACACAGGGAGAATGGTCACCAGATTTATTATTAGTTGAGCCTTTTACTCTTCTTGCTGTTCTTTGATTCAAAAAGAAAATACTTGCAATGTAGAATTTTAATGAAATTATTAAAAATGTATTCTTTTTCTCTATATATAAGGAAACATTTTTCATACTCTTAACCAAAAAAAAAAAAAAAAAAAACCAGTATTGGAGTCACAAATAATCCCTAAGAAAATGTCGAATATCTCAACAGACTTTCTCTATCAAGATCTTAGACATAACAGTGATTTAAAATAAATGATCCTTCCACTTATGCAGGCTAATCAGGTAGCAAAATTTTAAAACATTTTGCAAGCTCTCCCACAGATAGTATCTAGCCAAAACCAACAATTCTGAAATGAGATCTTTTTATTATGTATTGCAAGTTTCCTTAAAAGAGAACGTATTTCACAACCTGGAATGTGAGATTATTGTTGCACAGCAGTAAAGTTGATGTGTACAGTGTGTGGCACGCGTCCAACCATGTCATCCATCAACGGAATGTCAAGGGTTGATTATACTACAGTACAATCCTATAGTGGAAAATTACCCACTTTCTCATGAGCTACCATTTAAAGCATCTTTTCTGAAATGAAATTTGTGACTTCCTGCTAACGGCTATAGAAGGCAGATGAAGAGGGGAAATGGAGGGGAAGGCTCTTCCTATAAAGAAAAGGAAGAGAGAAACAGAAAAGGTAGGAAAAGAACACTTTGGGCAACATTTCTTAAGAGAAAGCCATATGCTCAGCAAGCTTTTCATATTCCAGTGTTATAATTACTCTTTAGGTTCCTGAGGGTTTCTAAACCAGGCCATTTCTGAAAGAAGGCATATTTTTTGTTGTTGTTTCAAATTGGGATAATCTTTCCACACTTGAAAATTAGGAATGTGCATTAAAATGTTGATAGGAAATTAAGTAGATAGAGAAGGAATTTAAATTTGTAATCACTTAACTTTAATAATAACCATATTTAGGCCAGGTCTCTATTACCCAGTGAAGGAAAAAATTGAGACAGTTACCTTGACAATTGAGACAAAACCATACAGAGGATATGATACTGTTTAGTCAGCTGGATGTTAGACAAGAGGCCTGAAATTGATGGTGCTTGTTCAGGAGGTCCTGAACTACCCAAAATGGAAGAGAACATTCTTTTTTTCCAGTCTGTGACAAACTCTTGCATTGAGTTACCTTTTGATAAGAGGTAATTTAAAAGATGAATGAGAAATAAAATAGTGATTGTTTGACTTTGGAAAATCACCTAGAATTTAGGAAATCTGATTACTGTTTACTAATTTGGGAAGGTGAAAAAATTCATTTGAGGCAGGGTAAGGTACATTCTGTAAATGTCTATAAAACACCCTGAAGGTTCAAATGTGGAAGAAGGCAACCAGTTAGAGGAAACAAGAAAGGCTTCTTGAGGAAGAGGTAATCTTTGAAATAGGATTTCTAAGTCTCAAATAGGGCTAGGATTGGTAAGTGGGAAGAAGGGTAGGGTAGTGTGTGTTTTATGGAGGAACAAGTGTATTTAATAGTGCTTATTAGGCAGCGGAAGAAAAACAGTAAGGTTGAAAACATTGTATGTATTATTGAGCTTGCTTGTGGGTCAGAGAGCGGTATAGTTTGGTGGAAGAAAACATTGTGCTTTTTTTGCTTTTGTTTTATGATCAATTTCCCTTAGAAAGATGAGAGAGAGATGACAGATAGACATTTTGTCAAACCCAGCCCACCCCTGAAAAAGTAGCCATGAGCTTGACAGTTGTGGATTAAAGGGTAAGAACAGTGGAGAGGTAAATACAGACTTGGGTTGGCAAGATTGTTTCTTCTCTTGGTGGGAAGCTGATTGGGCACAAAAGCATTTTAGATTTTTGGTCTACTTAATTGCTTGACTATTTGCGTGATGGATATTAGTGCCATTAATTTTTTTCTGAAGAAATCCCTTCCTTAATAAAATGAGTGAAATAATCACTTAAGTGGAAATAGAGTTAAAATTTGAAAATCACTTAACTGTAACAGTAATTTGCATGGGCTTAACATTACTATTTTCATGCTTGCAGTTTTGATTTAATTGTTGATGTATTTTTAAGGTTCATTACTTTCAGGTTTAAAGTGGAGTTATATTGTTAAATTAATGAAAAATAATGCAGCCTTTTTGGTAATTGAGGACTTATTTTTTACGTACATGGAATACTCTTTCTTGTAGACTGTAATTATAGCTGCGTTCATTGTGTCAAATTATACATGCATTATTAGACCTTCAAACCCCTAATAAATTCTGTGCTTTACTATTTTGGGGCTTTGCATAGTGTCACAAATATTCATATAACCGAAATCTAGGTTGTATTAATAAGAAAAAAACTTATCTGAATCTCTATATTCTTCAGGATCCACTTTCTCTTAATGATAGGAAACAGAGAATATTTTAATGGCCAAAAACTGGGATGAGATATAGTTACTAAATGATTTTTAAATTCATGGTTAAGCATTCATATTCATTTCTATAGTCTTGTAGAATCGGTCTGTATCGTATAACCTTTTTTAACCTTTTAATGAAATATGAAAGCATCATAACATTCCATGTAATACATGAGTTAAGAATTGTGGGTTTTGAATAATTTTCTTCTCCAGGTTATAATTTTATTTCTTTCCTGAATTAAGAAAGTTTACAATCTTATGAAATGGAATTCTTGCATGTGGGGAACCATCTACTGGTAATACAAGCAAGGGACTAAAGACGTAATCTGAATAACATTTATTATTATCATGGTACATCCAGTGTACACTTATACTTTGAAAGTAGACTTATTTTCTCGGCAGTCTCCTCGGAACTCTTTGGTGTTTATTTGTCTTTTGTATTTTTGTTTTTGTTTTCATGATTCATTTAATAGTAAGAAATGAGATGTCTGTATTTTTTACCAAAAAATTACATATACAATTTGTAAATAAGCATTCAATTCCTTTGCATATTTTGCCACTTAGATAAATTTAATAAGAAGTGAATTGTTTAAAAAAAGGAGTTGAATATATTAGGTTTAATGCCTTGCTTACCAAAGGATCATTTTGTTAATGTCCAAAACTAAATATTATGGAACATCTGCTCATTGAAAAATTTGTTAGTGTGGTGTGTTCATCTCCTTCTGCATGTGGATTGCCATTGAATGGGGAGGTAAACATTGCCCAGATGATGACATGTAAGATTTCTGTATTTCCAGAGAAAGCTGAGGTAGAAAACTAATTTACCTGAAAAAATATTCTTAGGTAACTTTAAAATTATGTTTATATAAAATAACATTCATCATCATTCTTGGCCATTGGCCTCTGTTAAAACCAGTAATTCTCATAATTAGATATGACAAAGATAGGGAAAACATATGTTACTGCTGTCAGACTGGGGACTAGAAAACCAACCATTCTGTGTTACATGCAGGCAGCAAAGTACTCATCAACAGTTTTGGATCTTTTACAGCCTTTGCCCATAACCTAACCTAGAAAAAAATCCATAGAGACAGTTCTTTGCGTGGGTTGGTGTGAAGCAAGAATCTATCTCTAGCTTCTTTGCATTAGAGTCTACATTTCCAGTGAGCATTAAAAGACTGGAAAAGACCAACAGGTAACCATCTGTCTTTTTTTCATTAATATTCCAAACAGTTATATAAACACTTTAAACGTTGCATAAGTTTGAGGAATTTAGATATGAAATAAAATAGATATTTAAAACCCAATTATTATGTGGCTTAAAATTAGAAAAAAATAAATTTTCTGAGAAATTTGAAAGTGATTTGTAAGTGTGGAAATAATGAAAAAATAATAGTAACCAACATTTAATTGAGCACCTAATATGTGATAGGTGCTTTCCTAAATGCTTTCTATGTAATTTAATTTAAATTATATTTAATTCCCCAACATTCATGTTCTATAAATGAGAAAATAAATGTACAGACAGGTAACCCAGGTGATTTGTTCAAAGTATGGAGAACATTATTTTAGAAGTCTTAAGAAAATTATAGAAAGGAAAAACCTTGATTCTTGTATATCTCAAGAAAACTTATTTTTTATAAGTTATTTCTAGGGAAAAATCTGATTTTTAGAGTTTAATGTTTCCTGTTGTTTGAGAAGTTGTTTCATAAACCTAGTCACAGACAGCCATACAATTCATGGTTCCTAGTCTGTGGATTTGGCCCACATTAGTCAGGACCATCCTCTATAAGTCTACAAAAGCAGCCACAAACCTAAAAGCACAAGGCCCATTAGGAGCTACCTAAAACTGTTAGGATCAAATCCAACATGCCCCAAGATTATGAAAACCATGTTATGCTAGTCTTCCAAATGCTAGTGCTTGTTTTTTCCTGAAGATTTGGAATTCAGAGAGCCAGGAAATAAAAACCCTCTTTCCTTGATCAAGTCAAGCACCCATTGGGAGTTAAACATAGGACTCTGAAAGATGGAGATAAAATGTTAGCTTTTACTGATAAAAGCTAGATTAAATGGATATTGCAATGTGTTGCCACAATGGGCTTTCTACTACTCCACTCTTGTGAATAGGCTAACCTACTGGGGCACAGATAATGCTGAGTGACAGCTGACCTATCACACAGGGGCCTATCCTTGCAAAGCACAACACAGAAGAGTTGGAAATGTGTGTTCACTGCAGGCAGGCTGATCCAGAGAAGAGACAGAAGTTAGAAGAAGCTGTCCATTGTAAATCTAACCCTTTACTCCAGAGTTGCTGGACAACCATGCAGATAAGTTTTTCCCACATCTTCAGAAGGAGTGAATGATGGGGTGGAGAGAGGCCAAGAGTATAACTTTTACAGGAAATTCCTCTTTAAAACACACAAGACCTGGTGAGAGGCTTCCCTCTAGCCGTCTTTTATAATTATAATATGAAAATTATAATAAGTTAAATTTTTTAGACTCATTTGTAACAGTTGTAGATTGTTCATAGTTCAGAGCAGCAGGTTTGGGTGGCAGTAGTATTAGGAATAAGAAAGCTAAAACCTAAAGGTCAAGGAACTAGTTGCCTTCTAATTGCTGTCCTTTTATCTTCAGACTGTCAGAAAACAGGGGGTTATAACAAGGAATACTCATTTTGCATAAAGATTTTCTACTTCTCTCCTTTGACATTTCCAGCAACTTAGTAGTAGCATGACCAAATGACACCGGAAATAACGGATGGAAAAAGTTAGATGGAAGGAGTATTCAGTGTCATAGTTCTGTCTCAGCCTAATTAACATTCAAAGCTCAGGTAGAAATCATAAAGTCATAAAGAAGAACAAAAACTACAGGGAACTTATGGTACTTGATAAAGAGGGATTATAACTGATAGAAAGATATTGAAGCAGTGATTTTGGTCATCTCTCATTTCTAACAAGACTGCAGGCACTTACAGCAAAATATTTTGGGATTTCTAACAGGTACCAGATTTTTAGATCAAAGAAAATGAAATTTGAAAAATATATCACTTAATATCACCATATTCATCAGTTTTCACAGGAAAGTTATTTTATATTCTCCTTGTTTTATTGATTAGTGAAATCTTGAAATCATAATAAATAGTCAGTAATGCTAATTGATTATGGATAAGGTTTCGGCTCTAAGAAGCATAGATTATTTTTTAAGTTGATTTTAAATATTTAAAGCTATATCCAAGTTTTTACTATTTTTAGAAGTGGGAGGAAGCAGTGTCATAAATGCTAAATATTTTTTGAAAATGATTTTTAGTCACTCATCTATATGTGATACAACTCTTTTTTTTAATTGGAGTATAATTGCTTTACAGTGTTGTGTTAGTTTCTGCTGTACAGTGAAGTGAATCAGCCCTTTTTGAAATAGATTTGCTTTCCTAATTAAAGGTTGTCATAGGATACAGATACATTGAAAACACAGGATTAGGCCCCAAGTTATAGAGGCAATGGAGAGTGAACTTGGAATTAAATATTTTTCACAATGCATGTATAACATGGTATATATCCAAATGGTAGTCCCTCTGACTCCAGTGTTCAATGAGTATGACTCTAAATGCTATGATTTATACAATAGTTTAAACACTTTATCTTGTGCAAACTGTCATAAAAAATGCATAAGATGTTAAATGGAAAAAAGTTTTTAATTGTTAACATTTTATTTTTATATACCTAGTTAGATTCTTAATCATAATGAACATAAAGTTTAATAATAAATTTGAATTAATATATACAAGAAATGTTTTATTTCAATAGCAGCAAGTGGAGAAAATGTGAAAATAACATTTTTTTCTGATTTTGAAATATGAATATCTGAAAAGACACAAAAATCTGTATCAGTTAGCTTTTTTAACCTTAAGTCTGTGTTCCCCCCTGAAAAAACCCAAAAAAAGCCATATGCTCTCAGTGATATACAACAATAAGTATTTAATGCTCAAGCATCTGAGGCAGTCATCCAGGCAATTCTCTTTGTATTGGGCTGGGATGGTGGTACTTCTGGTCTTGACTGAACTCACTCAGATGTGTGTGGGTCAGCTGACCCAGTGTGAGGTGAAAATCAGGATATCTTGGCTTTGTTCTATGTGTCTCTCATGCTCTGTCAGGCTAGGGAAGGTACATCCTTCTCAAGATGATGATTCAGGGCCAAAGGGAGAGGAAACCTAATCACGCAAATACTTTTAAGCCTCTTAGGTGTGCCACAGTTCATGACATCTCATTGGCAGTAGAAATCACATGTTCAGGCCCACATTCAGAGTTGGGAGAGATACTGCAAAGTTACATTGCAAAAGAGTTGGATACGGGAATGGGTGGTAGAGAGAATATCAGTGCTCAAGCTGATATTTATATTTTATAGAATTAAGTAAATTTCAGAAGAGACATAAATGTCAAATTTGACTAAAACTATTACTAAGTTGCAAAGATCCAGTTTCTTCTTATAGATGTTTTTACTTTTATCAATGTTGCTAAACAAAAGAAAAATAATTTTAATAATTATTTCTAATTATATATATTTTATATTGGAGCCATGGAGTTTCATCATAATAAGAATAATCAAAGGTTATTTGGTAAAGAAAAAGCTACATGTGGCAAAACATAATCAGTCAGATGATTTAAGTGAGGTAAATTCATGTGTCTTAATTATTTTTTACAAGTTAAAATATATTAACAACTATCATAAATATAAAAAAACTGCTGTGACTGTATAAAAGTTTAAGTTATTGTTTTAAAAATTAGTTTCACATCTATTTTTTAGGAAAAGAGAACTTACAATTGGCAATCAACTATTTTTCCAATAATCTAGTAAGACAAGTTGAAGGCTGTTTGGAAAGATTTAGAACATATAAATACATATATAAACTATTATGGTACTGTATGAAGTAATGTATATTATGTACATATATGCAATATATGTAACATAACATTACATAATGATATAATATTATATACATGTGTATGTATATGTGTATTCCCTGCTAAAATCACCTGCCTAAAGTGCCTAAAGAAACTCCTCTTAGAACAAGATGCCCTTTAACATTTCATTGGGGAGAAAATTAAAGTAGCTTATTTTATATATGTTTCTTTGCCTACAGTTACTCTGACTTAATTACAGAGGTCCCTAAATTAAATGATTTGACTTATGATTTTTCAGCTTAACAATGGTGTAAAAACAATGCACACAAGTAGAGGTGAAACTTCACATTTTGAATTTTGATCTTTTCCTGGACTAGCAATATGTGATATGATACTCTATTTTCTTATTGAAGTTGAATTATTGTAGTTGAATTACAATATTATATTAGTTTCAGGTGTACAATATAGTGATTCAATATTTTTATAGATTATACTCCACTTGAATTTATTATAAAATGTTGGCTATATTCCCTGTGCAGTACAGTGTATCCTTGTAGATTATTTATTTTATGCATAGTAGTTTGTGCCTCTTAATCCCCTACCCCTATTTTGGCCTCTCCTCTCCCCTTTCCCCACTGGTAACCACTAGTTTGATCTCTAAATCTGTGAGTCTCTTTCTGTTTTGTTATATTTATTCATTTGTTTTATTTTTTAGATTCCACATATAAATGATAACATACAGCATTTGTCTTTCTCTGACTTATTTCACTAAGCATAATACCCTCTAGGTCCATCCATGTGGTTGTAAATGGCTGAATTCCATTCTTTTTTAATGGCTGAGTAATATTCCATTGTGTATATATGCCACATCTTTATCCATTCATCTACTGGTGAACACTTATGTTGCTTCCATATCTTGGCTATTGTAAATAATGTTGCTATGAACATTGGGGTGCATGCATACTTTTGAATTAGTGTTTTTGTTATCTTCAGATATATACTCAGGAGTCGAATTGCTGGATCATATGGTAGTTCAATTTTAAGTTTTTGGGGGAACCTCTATATTGTTTTCCATAGTGGCTGCACCAATTTACATTCCCACCAGCAGTTCCAAAAAATTGAAGAGGAAGAAGCACTGTCAAATTCATTCTACAAGGCCACCATTACCCTGATACCAGGAAACTGAGGTTTAGGTATTTTTCCAAGTGCCAGGTCCAGGGTACACAGACCACAGAACCTTTAGGGTAACTATTATATAGAACTCCATTGCCTATACTATTGCTGTGATTGTTTTTAGCCAAAAAAAAAAAAAAAAAAAAAAAGTTTGATCATGACATCTGAAATCCTTTGTATTTTTGTTAAACTAATAACAAAATAATTTTCATTTGGCAAAAGTATTCTCGAATAAGAATGATGTTTAATACATTTGCAACTTCGTGTTAGGAATTGTCAGTGCCTAAGTTTACCCAAAATGAACTAAAGAAGTATTTTCCGTGATTATCTGCCCACATCATTCTTTTTATCTCCTACGGTGTGAACATTGCTTTAAGGCACCAGAAATATTGATAAAGGTGTGGGGCAGGGGCCAGGGGGACAGCTGATCTGCCATATAAGAGGATGGAAAGATATCAAGTAGATTTAAAATAAGTGAAGTTATTAAATCAGATGAAATTTTACAGGTCACTGGAACCTTATATTGAGAAGAGACAAAGCAGAATATGCAAGTACACAGAACCAAAGACTCTTATGCATTCTTTTACCTCTGTGAGTGAGGTAAAGAGAGGACTTCAGACTTGGGAATTTAAACAAGCAGGGTTAAGGGGTTAACACTACAGCAGATACTTAACCATCTCTCCTGATTGCCCTTGCAGTGAGATTCCCTCTCCTCGCTAAGGACAGCAAAACGTTAAAACATAAACAAACCAGACACACACACACACACAAATACACAGACACAAATATAAGCACATAATACAAAAATAACTGGAGGCAGAGCTTTATGGTATAGGAGAAGCACTGGGTAATTTCCAGAGGGGTCTGTGCTACAGACATTGAGTGCTGCAATAAGAAAAGTAATTTGAGTTATTTATTAAAGGAGGGTTGATTAAGCTGTGTGCTTCAGAGAACTGGGAATGGTGCATACCTTTTATTTCTCCCACTGAATTTGGTAGAACTCAGGGTAGACAATAAATCATGGTATTGAATATCTGTGCAGGTGCTTCTGTTCTAACTGATTGTAATATTGGGCTGGGCAAAAACAGAAGGTCCAAGGCTTACCTGAAATCGTAGCAGGTTGCTGCTTGGATTGCTCTCTCTGTCTCCTTTTCTTACCCAAAGTGGGTAGTTGGAAATAGAATAGGGAATCAATACATACCTCTTTATTTTTGTTTCTTTCACATGGAGTAGAAGAAGGAAGAGGTTGGTAGCATCTACGATGCAGAGACAAATGAATGCATGGTAATAAAAGACAGATGAAGCAGCATCTTACTACATGGACAATTATCAGGACCCATTTCATATCTGTTTCTTGCTTTTCTTAATCTGCCATTGTGTGGATCCATTTTTTTCAACCTTGTTCCCTTTAGGATTTATGTCCCACCATAGCAAATCTTAGCAGATCTCATTTTGGCCTGATTGGCCATCTAATTCCTCCCCTTAAACTTACACTTTTTATTTTATTCATCAATTCTGGCTGTGTACGTCTGGCCGCCAACCCTGAATTCCACTTGTTTGTGTTTTTAAATAGCTTTAGTAAGATGTTTTTATAATCTCAGTTCTTACTACTGTCCCCTTCATCCGACTCCCTGTTCCTTCTCCCCGGTCCCCTGTAAACTTGTGGGGGCTCACTCACTGGTGCTCTTCAGCTTCCTGTAATATCACCAGCTACACACAGGGAGTGCCAATTAGTTCCCTTGTCTTGTCCCCATCAGTTCTGCCACATGGCCTCTGACACAAATGAGACATGATGATGTAAATTCATTCAGTCTTAGCACATTTTTCAATATAAAAATTGAGACTCAGGACGATTTATGTAACTTATGATAATTTCAATATATGTCTCTTAAATTCCAAAACTTATTTTGTAAAAAAGTGTTGAATTTTAGTCAGTACTCCTTGCTAATAAAGCAGCCATACATAATTCATTTTGGCTTTCTAATTTATTTATCAAACAGGTACCAAAAGAAGTTGTCAAGGGTTAAACGTCATCACAATCATCACACTGGCTTGGTGGTTTCTAATAAATTAGGCCAAGTTCAGAACAGACTTTTGTACTATACTTCAATGTATAAATATACCTCAATTCCATGTCTTAAGTGGTAACACTTCCAATTATTCCTAGATTATATGTAGCTTATATTTCTAAATATCCTCCTTGAGAAGAGATTTTCATGATAGAGCTCTTACCATGAAGATGTTTGACTTAAGCTTAGAAGAGCATCTACTCTGTGTCACTAATATACTAAGGAAATGGAAAATTCTTATATTTATAACTACACAGAATTCTTGTAGATTGCTGAAACATGAAATAACCAAATAAACTTTATTATTGAAATGGGTTTCTTAAGAATATGAATGTGTAATGTAACTTTTCAAACTTGTTAAACCATAAAGAACTACAGCAATTTCATAACATGAAACACAGTATGTATAAAACTATGTAGCATGAAATGTTCAGCTGCTAAGGTAGCAGGAAGGTTCCAGGAACTATTTTCATAAATCTGGAAGTAGTTGACCTGTTACATTGATCTTCTTTATTCCATTTACCAAAATAGTGGGGCCTGCATTCCTCTGTCTTTGGAGTTTATAAATTTCATTTAGTTGACTCTGTGTATGTTGAAATGGTCTTTCTTTCACATATTAGAAAAACTTCTGGAACAACAACTTCTGGAGAAGATGGAAATTATATATTGTTTAGCTTAAGAATATCCTTTCTTAAGGTTTGTTTTATTTAATAAAACAGGAATGAAGTGAAGGAGACAGGATAAATGATATTACATTTTTTAACGTGAGAAAACAGAAACATAATAAATTTAAATAGCTTTTCTTAAGGTCCCTGATCTTAAGAATTTTAATTTGGGAGATAATTGAGAAACGGCCTGGCTTGTGCACTCACCAAAGTGGGAGCTCGCGCCACGCCATGAAACAAAGATGCCCAGCTGTGTAGATGAGGCGGTAGTATATTTTGCAAGATTATGGGGCTGCATATTTGCATATATGTTGACTTTTCACAAATGATCTTTGAGTGTTGGTGGAAAATCTTTACATTTGTATATGTATTGGGGGAATTTTTCTTATAAAAATACAAATCTACAAATTTCAATGGAGCATTTATATAAGTATATAGAAGAGGTAACAAAAATAGTATTGCCCTAGAGATGAGCCAGGACACACATACAGTCTTGCCTGCCTCTTCCCTTGCGCGTGATTAGGATTAGAACTACCAGCCACGCAGCAAGGCAAGGGGAAGACTATTTGGTACCCTACCCGACTCCAAATTTACTGTACGTTTGAGGTTGGAAGAACACTGGACAAAAAAATAAAAAGGAAGTGTTAGCCTTTATGACTAACTACCCTCTGGGGCATTATTAATAATGCCACAAACTGTGAAAATGCCTCACCTATTTAATAAAAATGAAAGGTAGGTACTACTTTCCAGATCCTGACAATATAAATCCTATATAGTCTTGAATAAAATCTATAATATTACATTTTTAAACTTAAAGTGCCCAGGAAGTATTAATATTTCATATTTTCACATTTTCTTAGCTGACTTCTGAAAAAGAATGAGACCTGATATCTTATTTTGACAGATTTTTTCATTGTTTTGTGTACACATTTGTTTTATGGCTTTTAATCCATTTTACTTTGGCACTTTTTTAAAGTACACTTAATAATTTAATATTCTTTATTAGTGAGAAGAACTATGAGTTGACTGTTCCTGAGGATAATGGCAAAAAATATTAATATACTAAAGCGACACCTTTCATAATGATGAGCAGCTGTGTGTTAAATGGATCTAAAGCCATTATACTTAAGTTACTACTGTATACTCCTAGCTGCTGTTTTGTTTTTTTTCCTCTTGCTCCCCACTTTCTCATTTTCCACACAGGAGCTGGAGAGATCTTTTAAATAATTATCATTCATATATCGGTCTCCTACTTAAAACTATTCAGTGATGTTAGGATAAATTCCAGTCTTTTTTCTCAGCCTGTGAGGCCCCATGTGATCTGATCCTTGCTTTCCACCTGTTCTCATCCATCCTCAACACAGTCCTTGCCTCTCTCTGTAGTCACCCTGGCCTTCCTTCTGTCCCTTGAATACACCAACTCCTTTGAGCCTTAGCACTTTTGCAGGTGCAGTCACCTGTGCCTGAAACCACCTGCCCCTAAATTGTCCTAAAAATGCTTCTTCCTTCTTGTCATTCTGATCTTGGCTGGAATGTCATGTTTTCATTGAGGACTCTGGTAACCACCTCATCAAAAATAACATTCTCGGGGCTTCCCTGGTGGCGCAGTGGTTACGAATCCACCTGCCAACGCAGGGGACACGGGTTCGAGCCCTGGGCCGGGAAGATCCCACATGCCGCGGAGCAGCTAAGCCCGTGTGCCACAACTACTGAGCCTGCGAGCCACAACTACTGAAACCTGCGTGCCTAGAGCCCGTGCTCCGCAACAACAACAACAACAAAAAATAACATTCTCCTACAAATCATTGTCATATCACTTTGTTAGGTTTTTCTCATTGCTAGGCTATTCTGCTCAGTCATTTGATCGTTGCTGTGTTTCCCCACATTCACACGTAAGCTCCCTGAGAGTCCTGCTCCTGTCTGTTTTGCATGCTGCATCGTAGGCTCTTAATCCATATGTGTTGAAATAAAGAATAAAAGTTGCATGTTAGAGTGCTTTGTAAATCCTGATGCATACCCAAATACAAGATGCAGTTATTAGCTGAGCAACAGTCTATATACAACAGATGTTTTGTATATTTTTGTTCTGGTCAGCTGGATAAAAGCATATGCAGTGTGTGACTGTGTGCTGTCATTAAGGACGAGTAGATAGTGGTCACCCAGTGTTCACAGGGCACACATTTTGATATTGATTCATTTTCTACCCACTGAGCATCTTCTGTGTTGGAAATAATTAGAGCCTGTGAACTGAAGTGAAGGAAACATTTACCATGCTGAATAACCTAAAGTGAAGACAGGGGTATCTAATTAGTCTTTCTTGTGACAATCTTTTTTTAGATTAATATTCTTCTCTTTGAAAAGTCTAACAGTGGCGCTTATGTCAGTGACTCTGTTGATAATTAATAGTGTTCACCATACACCCCCACACATTCCCTCCAAAATATCCTTGTGTAACGCCACTACTGGAAAGAACAATTTCAATTAGAGAGGAGAGCTTCTGAAGTGTATATCACGTGGTCTATGATAAGGGATGTGTCCTATTATAAAAGAGAGAAAATCTCTGATAGAACATAATATTTTATGTAACATGCCTGGTATATTGTTTAACAAAACATTTTATGGATGCTTCATCAGGACATGACTTGATTAAAAAGCAGGACTAACATTCACCAACAGTTTCTTTCTTTGAATCCTTAAGATGTTTTCCTGTACTATTTTCACCCTAGTCACAAGCTTATTAACTTAGGAATGAGGTGACAGGGCCTTTGTTTTTGAATCTTGCAATTATAATTAATAGTAAGTTAAAGGGAAGCAGAAAGGTTATATTCAAAGTTTAAAGTAAAATGACTTTGTGGCACTTAGGGCAGGTGCCAGGAAGATATTAAGTAAGAACTCATTATTCTTATTAATTAGAACTTCAGGAAGACATCTTTGAGAAGGAAAATCGTTTTATGATTAGTTAGAAGAGGGATACCTATTTGTGGACAGAACTTGAGGAGAGGAACTGTGTTGTCTTCATCTCAGTATGCCCAGGGCCTCGCAGAGGCCAGCCCCAGTGACCAGCAACTACTTGATGCTGCCTGTGTACATGAAGGCAGGGAGAGGGGTCAATGTGTACATATTGTCCACTGTTTCCCGCAATACATTACTAAAAACCGCATTATGAAAGAGACCACCACAGAGCTTCCTTATGTTCATGTGTGAAAGTATTATGTGTGGGTCCTACATTTTTGTCAGAGGATTTAACATCAAATAGAGTACAGCAATGTCTGGTGTCTATCAAAACCACATGGAAACATCATTTTTCTCTAAATATTTACAATTTTAAGGACTGAATTTACTACCTGTGATCTTTAAAAGAGGCATGTGTAGATTATAGAAGTTTACATGAAGGGCCAGGTTACAATGAAGTGCAATAATGTTCAATAATAATAATAATAGCTAATATTTATGGAAAGCTGACCATGCTTAGATGTTGTTCCAACCGCTTTACATATACCAACTTATCCTCACAGCACAATACCCTTATGGGTCAGTTTTAGTATTCCCTCCTTATTTGTGAAAAGGAGAGTTATGTAGTTATGGCAGAGACCATATGGTCTATAAGCCTAAAATATTTACTCTCTGGCCCTTTCAGAAAACGTTGTCCAACCTCAGCTTTAGATCATAAGTACTTTTTTTTCCACTCAACTTTGATCTATTTCTCCACCACTCTGAACCTAACCAGTGCCCAACTTCCGGAAAATAAGTGACAATAGTTAAAACCTTTCACACATCATTAGAAAAATGACAAAAAAATTATCAGTGTTTTTGAGTTTCAAGATGCATCTCAATAAATTCCCTAGATAAAAATAAGACAATCTTCAGCTTGGCTTCTTCTCCAATGTTATCATCTAAAAAAAGGAAAGGGTTGAGGTTCTGAGCTCACTTTCCAGAGAGACATGGACTCTGGAGACAGTCTGCTCAAATTCATGTCCTCCCTCTGCCACTTCCTTGCTTTGTGACCTTGAGTAGATCATTTAACCTCTCTGTGCTCCAGTTTCCCTATCTGCAAAATGGGAATAATAATAGACCTAACTCATCGGGGCATTATGACCATTAAATGAGTTAATGTATGCCATTTGGAGGTCAGGAACTGACTCCTATAAATTGTTAGTTATTTCTCCCACTTTTCAACTTCTTTAAAAGACTGATTTAGAGATAAATAGAATGATGAAAGTTGAGGTCTGAATATACTGGGAAAATTCTCAATGAATTAAATGCCCATGGAATCAATGCTTATTAAATATCCTTCTACATTTATGCTTTATCTATTCTTTACAGAGAATATTTATTTATTCTTTGAAGAGTGCTGTATGAAAATAGGTGAATAAAACATTAATGCCCTCTGATAACTTAAAGTATAATACAAGGCTCATAATATTAGCACAAGAGAACAAATTAATGAGTTTATTAAGTGCAACATGTAGTATATTAGCACAAAAGCCTTTGTAGATCAGAATGTACGAGGGGTGCTACTCTTATAGGGTTTCTCTTATAGGACCAGAGCATTTTATTGTAAAGAGTAGGGTCCTCTTTTTACGACTGTTACGTCAGGTGGTACCCAGCTCTGATATATACACTGAAAATTCCTAGATGTGTTCTTTAACTCAGGACTTAATAATGATTAAATGACTTAAACATTTACTGGGAATGATATCTCCCATCTCTGTTACAAGAATTATTGATATTTACAGTACACACATATAAATAATAAACTATGAAAGACTGACACTAAGTAAAAATGTCTAAATTCATGATCCTCAAATTCAGACCATCCTGGATTCAAAGTCAGCCTCCATCTATTATCAAACTTGAGCAATTTACATAATATCTCAATCTCTGTTTACTTAGTCATAATATAATAAAACTAACTGTACTGAAGTAAGTCTACCCCGTCAGACATATGACAAGTATGAACTGAATGGCTAATATATCCCAGCCACTGTTGGGGGTGAGTATACAGCAAGTACACAACAAACAAACAGACATAAACCCTTGCCCTCGTGAGCTTTCTTTCTACTTGCTGTGAGAATTAAGGATTTAGTACAAATTCTGATGCACATTTAGTTTTCAAACAGTGTTGGATATTATTATTGTTAATTGAAGGTGGAGAGAAGGAGGAGGATTTCAGACACCAGTGCCTCATTATGGAGTTGATAATGACACTCAACTTCACTAAACTTCTGTATCTGGGGGAATATTTCTGGTCCGTGGCCCCTGACCTGTGTTCTCCATCTTGATCATCTCCCACAGGGAATGATCGGAATCAGAATCTGCAACTCTTGATTGGGGATCTTTATCACTATGACCCAGTCTTTGCTGGTGCACTTATTCTGTGACTAACTCAGTAACAAGTACTTGTTAATTGATTCCTAGGAGAGAATTAAATTCCCTTCTATACACGCTGGAAATATTTCTAATCACTTAAAGACCATTTCATAGATGATGTAAATTATACTTTTTAAAGAATAAAGTATCAGCATTTGACTGAAACTGGTCCAGAATGATTAGGAAAAAAAGTCCTATGTAATGTTAGAAAAGAAATATATGCACAGAGAAACCTGAGAGTGTGATTAGTATGATCAGTTCTCGGGAAGTTCGGGTGTTATGGAGGGGCCCTCAAAGTAGAAGGGTTCAGAAGAGTCTGGAAAAACACTTCCAAAACTGATTAACCAACAATAGGTTTGTGTTTATCTTTTTTTCCTTAACTTCTACAAGTAGCTTCCCCCACAAAAGTCATTTTGGAAACTTATCTTTCAAATTTCGTAAAGACATCAATGATTTTAGTTATCTTCACGTAAAGAGGGTAATTTATCATCTAGTCAAGTGTGCATGTGTCTGCCCGGAAAGCTGTGAGCTAACATACATCATACTCAGTAGCTTCAAGGATTTGGTTTGCCTTCTTATGTGTGTTTGAATATAGAATTCATTTCAATCTGACATTTTTTACCTCTCATCATATTTTTCTTCTAATTAAGTTCTATAAATGTATCCTCTCCCCAGTTTGAGCTGTAATAAATTCCTTTCCTGAATTGGCCTTCTGAAAGTCACAAACCAACATTATGATGAATTACAAAATGAATAATTTCCCTTCTACTATGTTTATTTTGAGCAGCAAAGGGCTAGAGAAAAGGGAAACTGTTTCACTAGAAAGAAGGCCCTGCTCATAGTAGTTACATGCCTGTGAGTTGAATAGTTCCAACACTGACCCCAGCAGATTTCCAAAACTGGATAGGTCTAATGGAAGGACATGATTTTTCAGCTCAAAATTCTGGGATTTAATGGTATTATTGGAAGGGATCCATAAGGAGAAAAGTTTTGCTCTCATGTAAGCCCTGGAGTTACTCATGTAGGTATGGACCCAGACCATGATTTCTTTGGGAAATTGATTTCCTAAAGTCTTTTTTGCAGAAGAAGGGAAAAATGCCATTCATAGAATGGACTGTGGGAGAAATGAATGTGTAATTCTTATTTTTTAAGTCATTATTTGTTTCACTTCACTATATAGGCAAGTAAATGCATCAGACTTTGATTTGAGATGGCTATGTTGAAACTGAACAATTTGTTGCTAATATTTAGGCTGGTATTTTAATAGGTGCTTAACATTGGACACATTCATTCCCATTACATTGTAAGGCATAGATGAAATGCTATATAAATAAGATTAAAGCATTGCCATAGATAAAATATCAGGCATTAACCTTTTAGACTCTTGATTTTAGAATGGATTAGCTTCAATAAATAAATAAACAGCCACAATGATCATAGTCTGGTTCAAACAATACTGCTTAATGTGTTAATCATTAATTTTACATACTTCTTTCTCAATTCCCTCTATGCCTTTATAGAGTGGGAATTGTCTTTTGCATCCTGAATTCATTACTGTAATTTGTGTACTGTGCATTGACTGAAGCAGATTTAAGTGGCATATTAGTGCAGAATTTGAGCTCCTTTTCTTTGTGTAGATAGTGGACCATGGAGTTAATGTTTCATTTATAGAATTTATTATAGAACTATGATAATGTGGTTATGATTCATGATCTTTTCCTGGATAATGCCTGATTTAAGATATACTATAGTCTGAAAAGAAGTTTGCTTTTATATAATAAGCATGGCTACTGGTCCAAATATCCTAACACCAAATTTTCATTGGCATAACTTTTCCCCCCGAAAGAAAAAAAACAGAATTATTGTTTCAAACCAGAATTAGACATGAGCATTCACCTAAATCAACCATCCCATTTTTCAAATGAGGAATCTGAGATCCAGTGAAGTTAATTAGATTGATGGCATTCAAGAAGCCATGAGCTAGAGCTATAGCCAGGACGTCGAACCTGGCTCTTCCGGCTTCTGAGCCAGCATTCTGAGTAAGCTGTCCTGCCTGGCTGAAATGGATAATCCCTGCCATTTCATTTGTTCCCAGTATGAAACCATTCACTGTTACCTCCCCATAACTACCTTTTCTTCTCTTTCCCTGTGTAGCATCGCCACGCACCCCCACAAAGACATCCTCGTCTCCTGTGGGGAGGACCGCGTCTGGAAGGTGGTGGGGCTCCCCAAAGGCAATGTGCTTCTCACAGGATTGGGCCACACCGACTGGCTTTCGGATTGCTGCTTCCACCCCAGGTCAGTACACACAACTCCCAGAGACAGCCTGATCTCTCCAGGAATGCACTTGTTTACTCTGTGTCTTCACTCTGCTGGCTTTTATTTATTTATTTTTCTTAAACCACTTTATTGAAGTATGAATAGGTGTACATATTTAATGTATACAACCTGTTAAGTTTGGAGTTAAGTATACATCCTTGAAATCATCACTACAATCTATACCATAAACATATCTATCATCTCCAAAAGTTTCTTCCCATCCACTTTATTTTATCATCATCATCATCATCATTACAAAAACACTTAACCTAAGATCTACCTTCTTAGCAATTTTTTAAGTATTCAGTAAGTATCATTTGCTGTAGGCTCTGTGCTGTACAGTAGATCTCTAGGACTCTCTCGTCTTGTATAAATGAAACTTGAAACTTTGTACTGCCACTTTTCTCTCTGCAACCCCACCTCTTCCACTGAATTTTGAAATGTGTAGATAAATGCTCTTTTGGCTTTCCTTATATTGACTTTAGATTGATTGCTTTTGATATTTAGTACATGTAAAACGTAGTCCACATGCTGATGCGTTTAAAAAGAGTGATAAGCTTCCCAGGACAAGCATTAGAAATGCTCCTTGTACTCATAAGCTCTGAAAAGGCACATGAATTTCAATAATGCATATCAATGTTTACTTTGCCTCTGTTAATCTTGCATGTTTTCCTTTTAGAATTAAGTTTTCTACCAAAAAGGATCAGGAGTCAGTGATCAATTTCTTTAAAAATTTCAATGATACTCAAGACATTAAAGAAAACAAAGCAGAACTGAAAGCATTGAGCCCTGTAATTTTCAGGATTCACGGAATTTTTGTACCAAAAGAACCGGGGCACAGAAGGAAAGACATTGTTAAACACACATATACATTATTCTGGTGGCAGGAAGCTCTGCCCACAGTTGCTTGTGGTCAACTGCTATCCCTAATCCCAACTGTCTTCTCTTATTCAACATTATGCTTAACATTTGTTAAGCATCTGGCTGTATCTGGCTCTTTCTAACAGTCTCTGGTCTAACTACTCTTGGAGATGCATAGTCTGTAGTGCAACTTCTCAACCATTCCATTGGGAAATTTTGGTCTTAGGAGGACATTATTCATTTATTTATTTTTTGTTTGCACAAGACGTTTTTTTCTTAAACCATCTTTGTCTTATCCTTAGTATGAATGTCAATGAAATTAGATTGAAATTAAAATAACTAAATTGTTCAGAAATTTGTGTGTTCATGAGAAGAGTAAACTAATTTTTTAATTTTAATTTTTGAAAATGTTTTTAAAATATAATTTTATCTTTGGTACTAGATGTTTGAATTTAATTTTTGAACATGTAATGCGTTCTGTATCTGGTATGTGGATAAACGAATCTGCACTGCCTCTCATGTCTCAGGAACATAAAGCCCATCTTGCAAGCAGAGACAACACAATTAGAAGTGTAGCCTATCACTTCTGTAGCTGCTGGGCATACTAATCAGATTTCTATAATACCCTGTCACCATGACAACCCGTGACTCTGAAATTTTCTCATTAGTGTTTGACCAGCACATGGTCCTTTTAATAGATCTTCCTGTTTTCCCAGTCAATTACTGAAATTAAAATGAGGTGAAATACATCATTATTCACTCATAGTATGAATTTACATTCAGTACTTTCTTTGGCAGAATTTTAGTAAAATGCAGCCACACTCCTTTTTTTCTAGTGCATGTGGGATAGAAATAATGGGAGAAAATACATTTAGCTATATGTGTTTTAAGTAAGAGATAATGAATAGCAAGTGTTCCATTTGTAGAATTGGTGAAAATAATAAATGATTATTAGAAACAACAACAAAAAAGCTCTTTTTTATTTGGGGTAGAGATCGGTTCTGAAGGAGTTTATATTTCAGGCCTCAGACATTTTATAATGCTTACTGTATGTAAATCAACACCGAAGACCATACATTATGGACTATAATATATATCATATATGCATATGTATACATACATAATATTTATGCCTTAAAAGTTGTTTCTGAAACTTAAATTTGTGATATTTGATTTTTACTTTTGCTTAGGTAATTTGGTTGGTAAAAAAATAATTTATTGTTAAAGATAATATCTTTCCTATTTATATACTCATCTATAATCAAAGAATCAAACATAAAATAAATTTGATTCAAATATGACACTTTAATCTGCAGTTGGATCTTTGATTAATAAATGCAGTCATAGTCTTCCTCAGAGCCCGTCTTTGTGATTAGCTTGATTCTGCTCCCTTGGATGAGGTCCAGAGTAGACACATTATAATGTGACACCTGCCTAATTCCTCTGCTTTTCACGTAGAAAAATAAACTCCTACATTTTCTTTATTTAATTTTTAATTGCAATTGTTCCTAGTTGAGTGTTTTCTGTAACTTCCAGTTGTATGTATTCCTGATTACTATGACATTCGAGCCACTGTGTCTCCTGCCACAGTGACATAATTCAGATTTCTTTTGGGGGTCAAACCCACTTGCTATGACAGTGGTATATACACTGAGTGACCCAAATCAGTCTTAGTCGTCTTATTTCCCTTGTCATAAGGGACACCTTCAATACATAAACGACAAACACAACAGGCATAATAATATTAATACCAGGCAAAAGAGGACTAACAGAAAAAAGTTAAACTGGGAGGGTTAACTAAATATCACTTGAGGATCAGATAATATGATGTTGAAATATATAAAACAAAGCTCGTAAATAAAAGAAGATTCTGACGAAAGTATAGTCATCAGAGTCAAAGACTTCAAAGTATATCAGTTTTTAATATGTCAAGTAAACAAAGTTACAGTGGAATTAGAGAAATTAATAAAATAGCAAGTGTATTTAGTATTATATATTGAACTTTATACTCTATGAAGAGAGATTGTAGATTCTTTGAAATCATTCATTGTTAGATTTTTAAAAATATATAACTCTTAAACCACAAATTTAACATAAATGAATTCTTCAGAATAACAAATATACAAACTCAAGTTTGTGAGCAAGATTCAATAGTAAAAGAAAATAAATCAATAACTGAAATATAATGAAATCTGAATTATTAAAAAGTAAATAAATGAATATTGGGTCAGAGAACTATAAACGGTTATTACCTAGTTGATAAACAGTCCCAAACACAATACTTATCAAACTTACGAGATGTAACCAGAACTGTGTTCAGAGTAAAATTCATCACTTTGACAGTTTTATTTTTAAATGAATAAAAAAAAGAAAATAAGTGAATTATGAATTTAAATTAAAAAGTACAACTGGTCAACAAATATAGAAAAGCAAAGAATGGATAAGTGAAAAGTAGAAATGAATGAATTAGAATAAAAAGAGTACATTTATATTAATCCAAAAGTTTGTTTTCAAGAAAAAATAATAAAATAAGGAACTATAATATTGAAATAAGTAGATAACTCAAAAAAAGAAAAAATACATGTAGGAAACAGAAATATTAACCTTAGCAATTTGGAAAGAGTTAAAACCACAAATACAGAGATGAAAAAAATATATGTTTGGAATTCTTGATAAAATAATAGATTTCTATGAAAATAAGCATTACCAATATTGAATCAAGATGGAGCAGAAACCCAGAATAGATTAATAACAGTGGAAGAAACTGAGTTCTAGAAGCTCTGCTTTTCATTCCCATCTTCTGAAGTTTTATGACTGAGTTTTAAAATCTTTATTTAAAAAAAACAAGATAAATTAGTTAATTTTTAGGTTCATTGAATTTTCTGAGGACAAGAAAAAAATGAAATTTTATTACTGGTTTCACAAACATAGCAAAAACATAATTTTAAATTGGGCAAGTGTAGTACCCCTGCCACAACTCTAGGCCCTTTTCACAATTATAGATGCAAAACTTTTAAAGAGAATGCAGAAAATGGAATTCAGTTTTATGTTTAAAAAGAGCGGTATACAATGACCAAGTAAGATTTGTACTTGAAAAGCATGGAATATGTAAGTGATCCAACTATGAGGACATCATATTATAAATTATACTAATAGTTAACATTCAAAGTTACTTTAAAGTTGTTGGGTAAAAATCTAGCATCTATACTTAAGACACAGATGTTTGCAAATATTATTAAGCCCCATGTGTTGGAATTGACAAGGAGAATGGCTTTTGGAACAGCTGGGAACTAAGAAGGTCTGGCAGGTGAGTGTAGAATCTGGATGCCATGGAGTCGGATGGGTCAAACGAGGAATGGGTGTTCACGGGTAATAGAGCAAAGTGGGGAACATAAAACCAAACAGGCAAAAATACCTAAAATCCAAATAGAAGCAAGGCCTCTTTGTCTAAGCCTTCGGTAGCTATGCAAGCATTGTTACTTGTCCAGTTGGTATTTATTCTCAATAAAGGTTAGCCACATTTTTTCTTTTTCCTAACGATAATGGTTATATTTTATTAAAATATTTTCAACACTGAAATTTTATAACATATTTATAAGTTAAAAAATAAAATGTATGTGGAAAACTTTTAACTATAAACACTATACAAATATTATACAGACTCTACAAATTGAAGGCAATTTAAAACTCTTAACTGCAAAGGCTGTATTCTTTTAAAATAACACTATACACATAACTAAATCATTGTCATCTATTGTTTACAGTACAATTGGTTTTGATTGCATCTAAGTTTTTAAGTTCCTTAGTAGAATTTGTGAATCAAGACACTTTTTTAGGAATGACGTGGGTAACTAATCACTGTAGAACCATCTATCATTACATATTTACCACTAGATGGCGATCATACAGTGGTAAGGTAAAGCACCCTTTGCATTTACTGGGTAGACTGATGAACTGGCTGTTGAAAGTGATTCATTGGTTGCTGAAAATGATGAAGGGGTGGAGCAATGCAGAGAATGTGCATTGGTGCTGCCTTTGCACTGTTGAAAGAATGAAATGTACAATGCCAAAAAGCAGGAACCTTAAGCATAATCCTGTGCAAGGTAGACGTCATGCTCTAAACTGCTAAAACATGGAATCAGAGTTTCAGGTTGCCCAAATTAGAATCCTACCTTCACCTTTGCTAGTCCTGTCAGTTTTCTTGTCTGCAAAATGGATGTAATAATGATATCTACTTTGTGGGTTAATTATGAAGGCTAAATTCTATCATATATGAAAAACACAAGTTCTGTTGCCTGGCACCTATATGCTCAAGAAATGTTACCTATTATTATCTTTTATTCATTGATAGGTATGTTGAGAACTTAGATCAGAAATTTTTATAAAACTGGTAGCCTTAAACACAGTGGGTTAGGAAGGAAAGACTATATTGTGATGTCTGGGTTACACCAAGCTAGAATTAGAAGAATGCTCTCAAACCATGAAACATTTGAGGATCATGTCTGAAGGTCTTACCAAGTTAAACATAAAATCATTTATAAACTGAAAAACAAATATAATTAATGCAAAAAGATGTATGTTACTCATCTGTCCTTAGCCCTTAAAAATGTGTCTCTTTAAAAATTGTACCAAGAAGCTCATCGTATTTTGCTTTTACAGAAGAGAGAAAGAATTCTGCATATTTCCTTTTTTTTAGGTTCTAGAAGGAAAATAATTGGCTAGAAACACCAAAAAAATTACTTTTTGAAATAAAAAGTATTTAAATTGAAAGCATTTAAAAATAAAATATTTTTGTTGTTTTTGAGGAAAGTAAAGCACGTAATGTTTGACCTGCTCTGTCCACAGGCATGTATTATTATTGTTGGCCCATTTAGACTAGCTTTGGGCAATTGAAACAGAGTTGTATATCAATCTCCAGGTTAATAGTAATAGATCAATAAAACGTACACTACACTACCTTAATAATACATCATTTGGTCTTTACCTAATAAAGGAGGACTGCTCAATGACAGTAACATGGTTTTGAATGTAAATACAATGTCCAGTTCTCTGGTACTTGAGGTTGCATTTTCTTTGATATGACCACAGCTTATTACGTGAAACAGCATGTATCTTCCCAGATATCTCTATAAAATGAAAGTAGTTGGGATTAGTGGTTTAAACAATTTCACAGTGCTGCATTTTTTTTCCTGATCTCACTGCCTGAGACAGAAACAGAGCTGACAGTATCCTGTTAAACATAACTTCTACCCTTATAAGCTGATTTATGAATTTGTGAGTAAATGGGTCTCTACAAAATCCCTCATACTCTCTCTTTGTGGTACAAGCTACCTGTTCATGTATTTATACAGTGCCTAAAACCATAGTATGAAAGCTCTCTGACAGGTGTATCGTTTAGTTATTAAAAAATAGAAGCATGGTTAACCATTTTATTTTCTATAAACATAAAGCCAAGAGTTCAAATTTCAAAAGATAATGAAGGGATTGACGTAACATTTCCCTACGATTGTGATGTTCTGAGCTTCAGAGGTAGATACTTTCATAATCCGGAAACCTCAGTAGATTTTTACCAAGATAATTTTGAGATATACCTATTAAATAATAAAATTCCACTTTATATTCTTTGAAGAGGTGTATGTTATGCTTCTTAATATAGTTCTTAATATAGTTTGTCACCTGTATGTGAAGAGGCTAAGCATAACAGCATACTTCTTTAAATGTTTTTCTGGTCTAATTCTAAAAGTAATACATGATCACCATAGAGAAAAGTGTTAAGAAAATAAAAATTTCCCATAGTCTCACAACTCAGTGCAAACTTGGAGAGACTGCCCAAGGGCTGTCCTCGGGCAAGTGGCAGAATCTGGTTCTACATATAAGAAGCACCTTCTAAAGTCAGCCTTGTTTTCATGTGTCAGTGTGACAAAGAACCAGGTAGGTCATTTTATTTAATCTCGGAGAGCCTCAGTTGCTCATTTGAAAATGGGGATTACCTACTTATAAGCTTTTCATGAAGAATGCATGAGAAACTCTGTCTAAAACATTTAGCAGACCTGGGCTCAGAGTAAGCATTTGGTAAAAGTAGCACTGTTGGTGTTGTTTGGCAGATTCTAGTCGAGATCTGTTTTCCTCTGAAACCAATATTGTCTCCAGGTCTATTGGCCTGTCTCTCTCTTTCTAGCAAGAAAAAAATGAAAAAAAAAATCTGAGGAATACTATAAGCTTATTTAGGGCAGGGTCTGTATCTTATTCATCTCTGTATCCTTGGGACATAGCTTATCAATTGAAACATTATAGGGAATCAATAAATATTTAAAATGAACAGAGTAGAAGATAATAGACCAGGAATATGACCACTTTCTCTCACACTCTTGGTAGTATCATGTGATTATACGGATATACTCACAAACATACACATGCATACACACACGCACCAGTTGTTACCACTGAGATCGCTTTATCATAGGAACTTAAAACCTAATATTAGTCCTTCATTTGACAGAAAAACCCTAAAATATAAAATCTTCTCTGAATAATATTGCACTGAGGATAAATTTCAGTCAAAAGTCCAATCATTAGGGGAAGAACTTCAAAAATCTCTCCTTCATAAAAGCAGAGAGAACACTGGCAAAAATCGTCACAATCAACTTTTTCAGAACTCTAGAAATTAACCAAGCATGGACCAATTAAAGGAGCATTTATTAAAGAAAAATTACTGCACCCGAGTAAGAATGTGACCTTTTTCATGTTTTAACTTGCCCCTTCCCTTTCTTTCCCCAACTCTGCAGTAGTCTTGAAAACCAACTGCTTCACAACCATGGTAGCAAGTAGCAGAGCAGAACAAGTTTGAAAAGCTCCACAAAGCCCCATTCTCAGAGAAATGTCACTATCTGAACTTTCAAGAAGCCCCCTGGAAACCCCTATTTGCAGGGCCTGTTTTTATTTGACCTGAGTCAGGGCTTACTTTGTATGAATGGACTATTTTCCAGGGCATTTGTAGGAAACAATCAGCAGTACATGTTTAATATTGCAGCTGCCTGAGGTAACAATAACAGTTAAGCAAACAAGAAGTTAAGCAAAATTCTTAAACAGAAAACCTAGATAATTAAATGTCCATAGGGAGCATTGAAACACTATCATGTTCCTAGGAATATCAAGGGACACATGCATTTGAAGGGCATGCTCAGGAAAGACTTGAGAAGGGTCTAATCTCTCACAGCTGGCTGAGCTGTGAAGTTCAGCTCAAGCAGGAAGTAAAGGCTAAGTAAGGCAGAGTTGCGAATTTCCGAATTTCCGGAGTGTTGAGCATGTGCCCCAACAGAGCCAGTCAACAAAGACTGGATGACTCATTCGTTCAAGGCATTTAAACATCACCTGTTTAATGATTAACGAAACAGGCAGACTTCTTTGACCCCACACAACAAAGAATATAGACTTTATTGAATTACTTCAGGAAAATCACTAAAAATAGCAACAACAAACCCTGGAGAGGAGGAAATCTCATTTATAGACTTTCCACATTGCACTATTTAAAATGTCAGGTTTTCAAAAATGACAAAAAATTGAAAGCATGAAAAAAAGCTGGACAAGATGCTGCAGAATCTGTAAATATGTTAAATAACAAGGTGGAATTAAAATGGAAGAGGGAATTAAGATAATCAGCTGACTTTAAAAAGATTATCCTGGATTATCCAGGAGGGTCCAAAGTAATCACAAGGCTCCTTGAAATGTGAAAGAGGAAGGCAGAAAGGTCAGAGAAAGAGCAATGTGATGCCATGTGTTGTGAGAAACAGCTGCTCGCCTTGAGACACCAGAAAGAACCAGCCCTTTTGATATCTTCAGCCCAGTGACTTCAGCCCAGTGACACTTGTTTCAGAATTTTGGCCTCCAGAATTAGAAAATAATAAATTCATGTTATTTTATTTCCACTGTTTGTGGTCATTCGTTACAGCAGCAAAAAGAAAATACACATATCTTGTACTACTATTGTTAAATTTATTCCTAAGTATTTTAATCTTTTTGATGCTATTGTAAATGAAAATGTTTTCTTAATTTAATTTTCAGATTGTTCAGTCCTAAGGTACAGAAATACAGTTGATTATTGTATATTGATCTTGTATTAATATACAATCTCATTTATTAATTTTAATATTTTTAGTAGATTTCTTAGAATATTCCCTATATTTTATCTTGGCATGTTATCTCTGAGGATAGTGTTCCTTTTCCAGTATAGATACCTTTTACTGCTTTTTCTTATCTAATTATTCACCTAAAGCCTCTAGAACAATGTTGAATATGCATGGTAAGAGGAGATGTCTTTGTCTTATTTCTGATCTTAGGGGGAAAATTTTCCATCTTTCATCACTAAGTATGTTAGCTGTGAATTTTTTGTAGATGTATTTGTCAGGTTGAGGAAGTTCCCTTCTATTCCCAATTTGTTGAGTGTGTTTCTCACAAAAGGGTATTGGATTTCATTAAATGCTTTTTCTGACACTATTGAAATGACTATATAGTTTTTGTCCTTTATTTTATCAATATAGCGTTTTACATTGATTGACTTTTGTATGTTGAATCAACTTTCCATTCCTGGAATAAATACTAGTTGGTCATGGTATATAACGCCTTTTAAAAAAATTGGTTTATAACATTATATAAGCTTCATGTGTACAAATTATATTTTGACTTCTGTATACTCTACAGTGTGCTCACCATCAAAAGTTGTTTTTATCTGTCAACAGTTGACCCCTTTACCTATCTCACCTTTCCTTCACTTCTCTTCCCCTCTGGTAACACTACTCTGTTTTGTATCTATATGTTTGTTTTTGTTTAGTTTGTTTATTTATTTAATTTGTTTATTTAATATGCCACATACAAGTAAAATGATATTGTATTTCTCTGACTTATTTCACTTAGCATAATACCCTCAAGGTCCATCCATGTTGCCTCAAATGGCAAGATTTCACATTTTTATGGCTGAGAAGAGTTCCATTGTATGTATATACCACATCTTCTTACCCATTCATCCCATCAGTGGACGCTTAGGTTGTTTCCATATCTTGGCTATTATAAATAATGCTGCAATGAAAATAGGGGTGGATATATCTTTTTGAGTTAATGTTTTCATATTCTTCAGATAAATACTCAAAAGTGGAATAGCTGGATCGTATGGTAGTTCTACTCTTAATTTTTTGAGGAATCCTCATACTGTTTTCCATAGTGGCTGCACAAATTTACATTCCCTCTGACAGTGTATGAGGTTTCCTTTTTCTCCATATCATCTCCAACAGTTGTTATTTCTTGGCTTTTTGGAAACCCTTTTAATATGTTGCTGGATTCAGTTTGCTAGTTTTTGTTGAGGATGTTTGCATGTATATTCACAAGAGATATAGATTATAGTTTTCTTGTGATGTCTTTGTCTGGTTTGGGAATCACTGCAATACTGGCTTCACTGAATGAGTTGGGAAGTTTCCCTCCTCTTATATTTTTTGGAAGAATTTATAAAGGATTAGTGTTAATTCTTTAAATATTTGGCAAAATTCATCAGTGAAGCCATCTGGTTCTAGCCTTTTGTTTGTGGAATAATTTTTATTACTAATTCAATTAGAGGATTTTTTTTTTTCATTTCACCTAGATTATCTAATTTGTTGCCATATTGTTGCCATATTTATTGCAGTGTTGTTCATAGCTTCCTGTATCATCATTTTTAATTCTGTAAATTTGGTAGTGATGTCCCTTTCTTCATTTTTTTTTTTTTTTTATTGAAGTATAGTTGATTTACTGGTATGTTGTGTTAGTTTCTGGAATACAACAAAATGATTATACACATGTTCTTTTTCATATTCTTTTCCATTATGCTTTATTACAGGATATTGAATATAGTTCCCTATGCTATACAGCAGGACCTTGTTGTTTATTTTATATATAGTAATTTGTATCTGCTAATCCCAAACTCCTAATTTATCCCTCCCCTACCCCCTTCCCCTTTGGTAACATTTGTTTTCTAGGTCTGTGAATCTGTTTCTTTTTTGTAAATAAGTTCATTTGTAATATATTTTAGATTCCACATAAAAATGATATCATATGGTATTTGTATTTCTCTTCTGACTCACTTCACTTATATGATTATCTCTAAGTCATCCATGTTGCTGCAAATGGCATTATTTCATTCTTTTTTAGGGCTGTGTAGTATTCCATTATATAGATATCACATCATCTTTATCCATTCACCTGCTGATGGACATTTAGGTTGCCTCCATGTCTTGGCTATTGTAAATAGTGCTGCTGTGAACATTGGGGTGCATGTATCTTTACAAATTAGAGTTTTCTCTGGATATATGTCCGGAAGTGGGATTGTTGGATCCTATCACAACTCTATTTTTAGTTTTTTAAGGAACCTCCATATGGTTTTCCATAGTGGCTGCACTAATTTACATTCCCACCGATAGTGTAGGAGGGTTCCCTTTTCTCCACACCCTCTCCAGAATTTGTTATTTGTAGACTTTTTAATGATGGCCATTCTGACTGCTGTTAGGTGATACCTCATTGTAGTCTTTTTTTTTTTTTTTAATTTACTTTTTATTTTTGGCTGCATTGGGTCTTCGTTGCTGTGCACGGGCTTTCTCTACTTGCGGTGAGCGGGGGCTACTCTTCATTGCGGTGTGCAGGCTTCTCATTGTGGTGGCTTCTCTTGTTGCAGAGCACGGGCTCTAGGCACGCAGGCTTCAGTAGTTGTGGCACACGGGCTCAGTAGTTGTGGCTTGCCGGCTCTAGAGCGCAGGCTCAGTAGTTGTGGTGCATGGACTTAGTTGCTCCGCGGCATGTGGGATCCTCCCAGACCAGGGCTCGAACCCGTGTCCCCTGCATTGGCAGGCGGATTCTTAACCACTGTGCCACCAGGGAAGTCCCCTCATTGTACTCTTGATTTACATTTCTCTAATAATTAGTGATGTTGAGCATCTTTTCATGTGCCTGTTGGCCATCTGTAAATCTTCTTTGGAGAAATATCTATTTAGGTCTTCTGCCCATTTTTTATTGTGTTGTTTGTTTTTTGTTATTGAGTTGTATGAACTCTTTGTATATTTTGGAAATTAAGCTCTTGTTGGTCACATTGTTTGCAAATATTTTCTCCCATTCCATAGGTTGCCTTTTCATTTTATGGTTTCCTTTGATGTGCAAAAGCTTGTAAGTTTGATTAGGTTCCATTTGTTTATTTTTGCTTTTATTTCTATTACCTTGGGAAACTGACCTAAGAAAACATTGCTATGATTTATGTCACAGAATGTTTTGCCAATGTTCTCTTATAGGAGTTTTATGGTGCCATGTCTTATATTTAACTCTTTAAGCCATTTTGAGTTTATATTTGTGTATGGTGTGATTGATTTACATGCAGCTGTCCAACTTTCTCAACATCACCTGCTGAAGGGACAGTGTTTTCTCCACTGTGTATTCTGGCCTCCTTTGTCAAAGATTAATTGACCATAGGTGTGTGGGTTTATTTCTGGGCTCTCTATTGTGTTCCATTAAACCATGTGACTGTTCTTGTGCCAATACCATGCTGTTTGATTGCTGTAGCTTTGTAATATTGTCTGAATTCTAGGAGGGTTATGCTGCTAGCTTTGTTCTTTTTCCTAAGGATTTCTTTGGCAATTCTGGGTGTTTTGTGGTTCCATATAAATTTTAGGATTATTTGTTCTAGTTCTGTGAGAAATGTCATGGGAAATTTGATAGGGATTGCATTAAATCTGTAGATTAATTTGGGTACTATGGCCATTTTAACAATATTAATTCTTCCAATCCAAAAGCATGGAATATGTTTCCATTTCTTAGAATCATCTTTAATTTATCAGTGTTTTATAGTTCTCAGCATATAAGTCTTTCACCTCCTTGTTCAGGTTTATTCCTAAGTATTTTATTTTTTGGATGCAATTTTAAAAGGGATTTTTTTTTGCACTTTACATTTCTGATATTTCATTATTTGTGTAAAGAAATACAACCAATTTCTGTATGTTAATCTTGTATCCTGCTACTTTGCTGGATTCGTTTATCAGTTCTAGTAGTTTTTGTGTGGAGTCTTTAGGGTTTTCTTTATATAGTATCATGTCATCTGCATATAATGACAATTTTACCCATTTCCTTCCAATTTGAATACCTTTTATTTCTCTTCTTGTCTGATTGTTATGGCTAGGACTTCCAATACTATGTTGAATAGAAGTGGTGAGAGTGGGCATCCTTGTCTTGTTCCAGATTATAGTGGGAAGGATTTCAGCTTTCTACCATTGAGTATTATGTTGGTTGTGTGTTTGTCATACATAGCTTTTATTATGTTGAGATATGTTTTTTCTATACCCATTTTGGTAGGAGTTTTTAATCATGAATGGGTGTTGAATTTTATCAAATGCTTTTTCTGCATATATTGAGACGATCTTATGTTTTTTGTCTTTTCTTTTGTTGATCAGTGTATCACATTGATTAATTTGTGTATTTTGAACCATCCTTGCGACCCTGGGGTGAATCCAACTTGATCGTGGTGTATGATCTTTATTTATGTATTGTTGGATTGGTTGGCTAGAAATTTTTTGCATCTATATTCATCAAAGATATTGGCCTATAATTTTCTTTTCTGGTAGTGTCTTTGTCTAGCTATGGTATTAAGATGATGATGGCTTCATAGAATGATTTGGGGAGTGTTGTCTCATCTTCAAACTTTTGGAGGAGTTTGAGAAAAATCAGTTTAAGTTCTTCTTTGTATGTTTGGTAGAATTCCCCAGTAGAGCCATCTGGTCCTGAACTTTTGTTTGCAGGAAGTCTTTTTTTGTTTTTTGTTTTGTTTGTTTGTTTAATTACAGATTCTATTTCACTTCTAGTGATCAGTCTGTTCAAATTATCTATTTTTCTTGATTCAGTTTTGGTGGGCTCTATGTTTCTGAAACTTGTCCATTTCCTCTAGGTTGTCCAATTTGTTGGCATATAATGGTTCATAGTATTCTATTATGTTTTTTTGTATTTCTGCAGTATCCATTGTTATTTCTCCTCTTTCATTTATTATATTGTTTACTTGGGTCCTCTCTCTCTTTTCTTCTTGGTGAGCCTGGCCAGAGGTTTGTCTACTTTGTTTACCCTTTCAACGTACCAACTCTTGGTTTTATTGATTTTTCTGTTTTTTTAATCTCTATTTTATTTATTTCCTCTTTGATCTTTATTATTTCCTTCCTTCAGCTGACTTTAGGTTTTGTTTGTGCTTCTTTTTCTAATTCTTTTAGGTGGTACATTAGGTTGTTTGAGATTTTTCTTGTTTTTTGAGGATGGCCAGTATCTCTATGAACTTACCTCTAAGGCCTGCTTTTGCTTCATGCTGTAGATTTTATATGGTTGTGTTTTCATTGTCATTTGTCTCAAGGTATTTCTTAATTTCCTCTTTGATTTTATCATTGACTCATTGGTTTTTTAGTAGCATATTGTTTCGTCTCCATGGAATCTTTTTTTTTCTTGTTTCTCTTTCCATAGTTGATTTCTAGTTTCATGGTGTTGTGGTCAGAAAAGATAATTGAAATAATTTCTATCCTCTTAAATCTGTCAAGGCTTGTTTTGTGTTCTAGTATGCAATCTATCTTAGAGAATATTCCATGTGCACTTGAAAAGAATATGTATTCTGGTTTTGGGGGATGTAATGTCCTGAAAATATCAATTAAATCTAACTGTTCTATTTAGTATCTCTGTTGCCTTATTGATTTTTTGTCTGGAAGATCTGTTCATTGATGTCAGTGACATATTGAAGTCTCCTACTATTATTGTATTCCCACCAATTTCTCCCTTTATGTCTGTTAATATTTGCTTCTTTTTTGTTTGTTTTTTTCTGTTCTTTTTTTTTTTTTGTATTTAAGTGCCCCTATATTGGATTCATACATATTAATGAACGTAATATCCTCTTCTTGTATTGATCCTTTTATCATTATATAGTATCCTTATTTATCTTTCTTTATGGCCTGTGTTTTAAAGTCTATTTTGTCTCATATGAGTATTGCTACCCCCACTTTCTTGTCCTTTCTGTTTGCATGAAATATTTTTTTCCAACCCTCACTTTCAATGAATGTGTGTCCTTTGCCCTAAAGTGAGTCTCATGTAGGCAGCACATTGTAAGGTCTTGTTTTATTATCCATTCTACCACTCTATGTCTTTTGACTGGAGCATTTAGTACATTGACATTTATAGTAATTATTGATAGGTATGTATTTATTGCCATCTTAATCCTTGTTTTCCAGTTGATTTTGTATTTCTTCTTCCTTTTACTTTTTGTTTTTCCTTTTGTGTTTTGATGGTTTTCTTCTTTATTACACTTGAGTTTTTTTTTTTTTTTTAATCTATTGTATGCTTTTTATATGTGGTTACCCTGTTTTTTAAGTATGTTAAGCCATTACTATATCTACTTGCTTTAGACTGGTAGTCATATAGACTCAAACACATTCTAAAAAAAAATCTACATTTTCTTCCTCCTCTCCCCCACATTTTATCATTTTGATGTCTTGTTTTACATCTTCATGTTTATCCTTTTGCTGTTCATTGTAGTTATCATAGCTTTCACAATTTTTTTTTTTGCAAATCTGTGTACTGGCTTAAGTGATTTACTTTTCAATTTTGGTTTTTTCTTTCCTATAGATTCTTGCTTCTTTTCTATTTAGATAAGACCTTTCAATATTTCTTTTAGGATCTGTTTAGTATTGCTGTATTCTTTTAGTTTTTGCTTGTCTGAGAAATTATTTCTCTCTCCTTCTGTTCTAAGTGATAATCTTGCTGGGTAGAGTATCCTGGGTTGCAAGTTTTTCCCTTTTGGGACTTTGAATATATCTTGCCACTCCCTTCCGGCCAGAAACATTTCTGTAGGGAAATCAGCTGATAGCCTTATGGGGATTCCCTTGTAATTCAATCTTTTTTTCTCTTGCTGCCTCTGGAATTCTCTCTTCATCTTTAAATTTCACCATGTTAATTATAACATGTCTTGGTGTAGGTCTGTTTCAGTTCATCTTTTTTTGGAACCCTCTGTGCTTCCTGTACCTGGATATCTGTTTCCTTCTTTAGGTTTGGGAAGTTTTCAGCCATAATTTCTTCAAACACATTTTTGATCCCCTTTTCTCTTTCTTCTCCTTCTGGGGTCCCTATTATGTGTGGATTGGCACACTTTATATTGTTCCATAGGTCTCATATATTGCTTTCATTTTTTTTTTTCTTTTTTCTGTCTGCTGTTCTTATTGGGTGATTTCCATTATTCTATCCTCAAGATCACTTATTTGTTCTTCTGCAGTATTCAGTTTTCTATTTATTGCCTTTAGCTCAGCTTTTGTTGCAGCAAATGAGTTTTCTAAATTTGATTGGCTCCTCTTTATAGTTTCTAGTTCCTTTTTACAGTAATCTACATTTCTATCGATAGCCTTTCTTAATTCCTTCAGTATTTTTATTACCTCCTTTTTGACCTTGGGGCCCTAGTAAACTGGAGAGGTCTGTTTCATTGTTCTTTTAGGAGAATTCTCTTGATCTTTTAATTGGGAGTTTCCCCTGCTTCTTCATTTTACTTATATTTCTCTGACTCTATGAGTTGAGAATAAAGTTATCTACTGTTGCCTTGAAGGGGTATTTTTATGTGAGAGTGTCCCTATGTAGCATGCATAAGTCTAATATTTTTAGTGTGAGGGCTGTTTTTAGTATGGATGCCTGTCATGTCTTTCCTCAATGTGTGCTGGCCTTTATCCCCCTGATCAGGGGGTGTGATTGGTATTGTGATAACCAGAACCTGCACTGGATGTTGAACTGGGCCTCCTCTTTGCTCTGTGGTTGTCACAGCCCTGTTGCGGGCAGGATCTGTTCCCAGTTGTTGGAGTAGAATCCCCCAGATCTGTTTCTGAGCTGTGGTGTGAGGTGGGCAGGACTGGAGCATTTCTGCTGAGAGAGTCACTGAGTATTCCTCTGCAGGAGCTGTTCACCTGGAAATCTGTGGTGTCGCCTGTCACCTGTTATGCATGCTCACAAAGTACACTTTTGTTGGCACTGCCCTTGGCCTGCCTCAACTGTGGGACAGGCAATCGGCCTGAGTGTCCCTAAGGTGCTGTGCTGACAAAGCCCCCAGTGCAGATCCATTAGCACAGGACTGCTATAGTCATGCATTTGGACCCATCTTGGGAGCTACAGAATCAGCTGATATACTGGCCCTGCCTCACTGTGCCCCAGCTGGCAAAGCCCACAGCTGCTAGCACCAGACCTGCCCCAGTCAGGGCAGTACTCTGCTCGGATGTGCTGCAGGCACTGAGATTTCAAAGCTGCTAGCAGTGGCATAAATCCTTGGATCGCATAGACGCCCGGACAGTGCTCAGATTTCAGCCCCTGCTCCACGTGTGGGCCACCAGCTGGCACTTGCGCACTCCCAGAGCTCGTAGAGGTGGAGCTGCCTCCCCTGTGAGCATGCCAAGAGTAAGGCTGCTTTGGCAGGACCCCTCCCTTCGTCACGTGGTAACAGTGGGGCTTCTGTGGTGCACTCAGGCTCTGTCCTTTGTACACCCCTGTTGTGGTTTGGACCATACTCCGGCAACTTCAGGCTGTCTCCACACAGCCCACCCCAGTCCTCTTCTCAGGTCTGTCAGCTGAAGCCCGTCTTTCAGCCTCTAGTCCCCACGTGCACCGGAAGATGCAGGTCTTGGGCTCGCCAGTGCAGGGAGGTGGCCAGGACCGTCTGTGCTGGTGTCTCTTGGTACTGCCTGCCTCAGTCTGGCTGCTGTACTTGCTGATCTCCCAGCCAGTGAAGGGGCTTCCCAGGGTGAGGAAACCATTCCTCTTTCACAGCTCCCTCCCAGGGGCGCAGGTCCAGTCCCAAATCCTTTTTTTGTTTTTTCATCCTACTGAGTTATGTGGTAATCTTTCTTACAACTTTAGTTGTATGAGATCTTCTGCCTGCGTTCAGTAGGTATTCTGTGAGAATTGTTCCACATGTAGATGTATTTTCCATGTATTTGTAGGAGGAGGTGGCCTCCATTTCCTTCTATTCTGCCATGTTGATCCCTTTTTTCATTCTTGATTTTAATAATTTGGGTCTTCTCTCCTTTTCTTTTGATTTATTGATTGATTGATTGATTCCCCTCTGTTCTCTAAGGTGGTTTTAGTGGGGTTTTCCAGGCTCTATTTTTTTGAGTACTTCTTAATGCTGCTGTTTTTTGTTTTTTGTTTTCTTTTGGCTGTGTTGCCTCTTTGTTGTTGCATGTGAGCTTTTTCTTGTTGTGGCGAGTGGGGGCTACTCTTCATTGCAGCGTATGGGCTTCTCATTGTGGTGGCTTCTTTTGTTGTGGAGCACGGGCTCTAGGCACACGGGCTTCAGTAGTTGCAGCACGCG
The DNA here is from genome assembly GCF_028564815.1 of Eubalaena glacialis. Taxonomy (NCBI): domain Eukaryota; kingdom Metazoa; phylum Chordata; class Mammalia; order Artiodactyla; family Balaenidae; genus Eubalaena; species Eubalaena glacialis. Next base: position 217,269,550 of record NC_083716.1, read on the forward strand.
GACCCCAGAGTGCGTGGGCTTCAGTAGTTGTAGCTCGTGGGCACAGTAGTTGCAGTGCGTGGGCTCTAGGTCGTGCAGGCTTCAGTAGTTGTGGCACGTGAGCTCAGTAGTTGTGGCTCGAGGGCTTTAGCGCGCAGGCTCAGTAGTTGTGGCACACGAACTTAATTGCTTCATGGCATGTGGGATCTTCCCGGACCAGGGATCGAACCCACATCCCCTGCATTGGCAGGCGAATTCTTAACCACTGCACCACCAGGGAAGTCCCTTCTCTCCTTTTCTGTTGATCAGTTAGGCCAAGATTTGTCAATTTTATTGTTCTTTTCAAAGAACCAACTTTTATTATTAATTTTCTATATATTTTTAAAAGTCCTCTGTTTCATTTATTTCCACTATAATATATATTATTTTATTCCTTCTGCTTGCTTTGGATTTAGTTTTCTCTTTTTCTCCTTTCTTAATGTGAAAGGTTAGGTTATCATTGTGATCTTTATTATTTTTAATGTACCATTTACAGCTATGAATTTCCTTCTAAGCAATGCTGTAGAAACATTCCACAAGTTTTGGAATGCTGTATTTTTGTTCCCCAAACAAAATAAAACAATTTTTTCTTTCCATTAAATACAACATGAACTGTAGGTTGAATTGAACATCTTTTTTATTGTTTACCTTTATTATCAAGGTTTATTATTTATTTATTTATTTATTTATTTTTTGCGAGGGCTTTCTCTAGTTGTGGCAAGTGGGGGCCACTCTTCATCACGGTGCGCGGGCCTCTCACTATCGCGGCCTCTCTTGTTGCGGAGCACAGGCTCCAGACGCGCAGGCTCGGTAGTTGTGGCTCACGGGCCTAGTTGCTCCGCGGCATGTGGGATCTTCCCAGACCAGGGCTCGAACCCATGTCCCCTGCATTGGCAGGCAGATTCTCAACCACTGCGCCACCAGGGAAGCCCCCAAGGTTTATTTTAATATCAGATATTTAAACAACTCTGGTTAGTTGGTGATATCATTTACTGCTGGTATTGTTACAGCAATATGTTCAGTACATTCTTGAGTTTGTTTTTTGGTTCACCTTTTAGTAATTATTGGATTCCCTTCAAGCATGGATCCATAGGATTTCTTAATTTACTGATTCTTGATAAACACATTTTCTTATTTTAAATAAAAAATGTTGAATCTAATCTTTGTATCGAATTCAAGGCATTAAATCTTTTATTGAGGTATGGTTGAATTACCGTATTATGTAAATTTCAGGTGTACAGCATAGTGATTCACAATTTTTGAAGATTATACTCCATTTATAGTTATAATAAAATATTGGCTGTATTCCCCATGCTGTATAACATAACCTTGTAGCTTATTTATTTTATACATAGTAGTTTGTACCTCTGAATCCTCCCTCCTATCTTGCCCCTCCCCGCTTCCCTCTCCTCACTGGTAACGACTAGTTTGTTTTCTATATCTGTGGGTCTTTCTTTTTTGTTATATTCACTAGTTCGTTTTATTTTTTAGATTCCATATATAAATTATAGCATATAGTATTTGTTTTTTTCTGTCTGACTTATTTCACTAAGCGTAATTCCCTCCAAGTCCCTCCATGTTGTTGCACACGGCAAAATTTCATTCTTTTTTATGGCTGAGTAGTATTCCATTGAACATATATACCACATCTTCTTTATCCATTCATCTCTTGATGGACACTTAGGTTGCTTCCATGTCTTGGCTATGGTACACTTATAATAGTCAAGGCATTTTTATTCACATTATTTTAATAATTAATTTTTCTGATTTATCTTTTTTCTTTTCTCTTTCTGACCCTGCTCTTAAACATATATTTGATTTCCCAGACCTATCATCTATAAGTGTGTGTGCACGTGCGCACATACATGTGTGTGTGCGGGAGGTTTTCAATGATATTTAATAGATATTATGAATTATTTAACTAGGTCTGATAATAGTCTGGATTTTATTTTGGCATCTCAAACTACTGAAGTATTAGTTATTCTTTAAAGATTAATAGGACATATTGTCAAATATACATATGATAAACATATGTCAGTTATGTGATCTGTGTAACCTAGCTAAGAAATTAAGCAATCTGACTTTTATGCCCTTGTGTTTTTTTTTAATTTAAAAAATTAAAGTATAGTTGACAAACAGTATTGTATTAGTTTCAGGTGTACAAGATAGTAATTCAACATTTATATACATTATAAATTGATTATCACACTGTGTAGTGACTGTCACCATACAAAATTATTACAGTATTATTGCCAAGTCTGTCATCTATTTTTATCATCTTCATCTAATTCATCTCTTTACCCTTGTCTAAGTTAGGTGCAAAGTTAAAAATTATGATTTTTTACTTTACTAATTAACATTTATAAAATAACTTATTTATGTTTGTAGCTCCCTTGCAGATTTTAATTAGATAATTATGTTTTCCCTTGCTCCATGGAAGAGCCATGTAGTTATAGTTCTTTTAATGTCTGTAAACAATTAAGCACTGCACACGTAACCCCATTTAGGGTTGTTCTGTGTATCCCCCTGAAGAGCTAGGAAGTAGCTTCTGCTTTCTTTCTCCAGGTCTCTGATTCACATCCATGTCTGCCACCTGCCACAGCCAGTGTTAGGGCACACCCTTGAAGAGCTTTAATTCGACTCATATTTTAATAGCTTGTTTCATTTGCATAGAGCTGTCATTGTATGAAATCCTGTTGTTTTTACCAGACACCAAGATTTGATTCCAATCTGACTTGTTGCATGGCAGGAAAATATTCAGTTTTCACATAAATAATATATTTAGGTCATGGATTCATACTCGACAGGCTTGACAGAATATGTTAGTTCACATCCACATTTTTTTTCCAACTTGGGGTATAAGAGTGAGATCACTTGGAAGGGACATTCTTGGTACAGCCACTCCGATCTCCCTTGGGTCTTCAGCTAGCTGCTGATGCAGGTTCAAGAAACTGTGACACTCGCCTTACCTGACCAACCTAAGAAGCTGTCAGTGGCCTTACTCTTGTAAAACACTTCTGGATGAGTGAGCCATAAGTGGTACATATCCAATTTGCAGAAAACATTTGATCACATGGGACTGATACATTAAACTTAAAATACACATTCTACATATATAAAAATTATTTATAGTTTTGAATTCCTTTCCTGAGTGGGGTTTATCATTCTGTATCCCATTTTTACAAATACCCCTATGTCTGGGATGCATTACATGATCCTCATTTCAAATATTTCCTACTGTACCACTGCTTTCTCTAACTTCATAGATGCTAAGTTGTTTGATGCTAAGTTGTCTTGAACATTTTGGAAGTATGATGCAGCAGTTTTCTAGATATTTATCCTTTCTTTGTTAATGAATGGATTTCAGAGAGAGTTACTTTCTCTGATTCTTTAAAATTATCCTCTTCTTCTTTTAGCATCATTTCAAGGATCTTCTGGTTTAACGAAAAAAACCAAGATGAAATAACTCAATTGAAAACTGGTCTAAGTGTGTGGACTTTCCAATTATTTTGCATGACCTTTTCAAAAAGAAACCTTAAGACTCTGTGAGCTTTTCCTTTTCTTAGTCCTTCCCCCAAAGGAAGGTCAGCTTCTGAGGTTTTGTGACCCGTTCACATCTAGAGGGCACTCCCACTGGGTATTCTGCTTACACTTTAGACACTTGTTCCCGAAAACGCTCCTTGCTGCAGTGACCTTCTGTATATTATGAACTCTAGTCCCATAAATTCCCCTCTGTTCCATAGGGAGGTTTTAGTGGGTTTTTTTCCAGGCTCTTTTTTTTTTTGAGTACTTCTTAAGGCTGCTGTTTTTCTTTCTTTCTTTTTTTTTTTTTTTTCTGGCTGTGTTGGGTCTTCGTTGTTGCTCACAAGCTTTTTCTAGTTGTGGCAAGTGGGGGCTACTCTTCGTTGCGATGTGCAGCCTTCTCATTGCAGTGGCTTCTCTTGTTGTGGAGCACGGGCCCTAGAGTGTGCAGGCTTCAGTACTTGTGGTGCACAGGCTTAGTTGCCCAATGGCATGTGGGATCTTCCCGGACCAGGGATCGAACTCGTGTCCTCTGCATCGGCAGGTGGTTTCTTAACCACTGTGCCACCAGGGTAGTCCCAATGCTGCTGTTTTTAAAACTACAAACCAGATCTTTATGCATCCTTCTAGCTAATTTGGTGTGTAACGTATTTAGCAGACATTCCTTGAGATCTTGGGCATCTGATGACAAGTTTCTTAGTTTCAGGATTAGAGCATTTGTTCTTTGTTTTCATTTTTTCCTGGTCATTCTTACAAACTCTGGGTGGGGGAGTTAGTAGCTTGTGTCCATATCATCATCTTACTCAGAAGCCTGTGTTTATTTTTAATAGATGATTAAAATTGACCTTTCAGGTCATTTTCATTCTTGAGTTTTTATATAAGCAAATTTTGCCCTAAGACTATTTCTATAGGCAAGAAGTTTCTTAGGTCAAGTAGATGCTGTCAAAATAATGACTCCAGGAACTGTTAAATGTCATGAGGAACTAACATTTTGCCTCTAGTTAAACCAAAAATCATTCAACTGTATCTAAGCTGTAAAGAAATATTAGCTTGTATGACCTAACCTTGCTGATTGATGCCCTGATTAAATTACAGAGGAAACCTTGGCAAGTTAGTGCAGATTTTAGAAAATTCTGTTGCTTTACAAATAAAGCTCACAGTTCTCATCTCAGGAAGGCATTATAATATATATGAAAGCATTTTAACTGAGAGGATGTAATGTTGAAAGACACATCAAGCCCTCAGGTAGAGAGTTGTCATTCTGGATCGACAATGTGTTTTGATGTAAATGTGCACCAGGTCCACATTCATATGAGCAAACTGGCTCATGGAATGGCTCTTCCATTTATTTTCAACTCTCTTCAAAGACTGTATCAAATACTCAGCACAATCATAGGGTGATAATAGCCATCATAAAAATCATGACATGACAGCAGCAGGCTTTCGTACCTAAGTATTGTTACTGATAGCAAAGTAAGCAGTATAAAGGTATTAAGAATATGTTAAATATACCATTGTTTTAAATTTGTTAGCATCTTATCAGAGAGAATCAAACTTTACCTCTTAAGTACAATTCACTGACAGATGAAAAACAATGGCAAATATAACTTATGGAGGACCAGTTAGAAGAAGGTGAGGCTAAAGGTAAAATAACCAGATAGACTAATGAAATAGTCCAGGTGAAAACTGAGCAAGGCCTCCTAACCTTTTTCAATCTGGATTCTTCAAGGGAATTAAACACTAGAGAAAATTGAGTGATACTTTTTCAATTCTCTAATTCTGGATTTCTGAATGTATAAGAGATAAATAAATATAGTATATTCAATGGGTGTATTACGGCATTAGGGCTTAAGTCTCTTGCTAGACCCCTGATTGAGAAAAGCTAAGGCCCAGTGAGTGGTAATAGAAGAAAAACTTGATTTATAAAGATATATGAGATAGACACAATAAGAATAACTTTCCTATCAGAATTGGGAAAGATTGAACATTTAATATGGCCCCAGATTTTTAACTTGAAAAACTGAGCTTCTGAGATAAAGAATATAGGTAAAGGAATACATTTATGGAAACTCTTATAACTTCATTTTGGGTTTATTTAGTTTGAAATGTCATTAGGGTATTTAGGTAAAGATATTTAGTATGTGAATCTGAATCTCAAGAGATTTCAGCTAGTGTGTGAGTTATCTACTGCCACAATAATGTTGCATAATAAAACATCCCAAATATGTTTAGCTTTTAATACAAGAATTATTTCTCCAGCTCATAATTTTGTAGGCCATCGGTAAAGATTGGGCTTATCTGGGAAGATCTGATTTCACCTGGGCTCTTTCATATATCTGTTTTCAGGCCAAGCTGCTGTGTATCTCACCTTCTGGTAATGTCATTGGAGTGCCTTCAAAAGCTTCCACATGTCTCATCCTCTACATGTTTCTCACATTCCTCCCACAGGGTAGGCTGGATGTGTTCTCACAAAGAGGCTCAGACACAAAGACAAGCAAGCTCAACTCTACAAGAGAACCAACAGACTTGTGCATATTCTCTTGAGGACTAGGCTTGAATGGGCATAACATAATTTCCTTCTCATTCTATTGGCCAAAGCCCAGAGTGAAAGAGGGTGGGGACTACAAAGTATCAAGGTCAAAGGCTTGGATACAGGAAGAGGTGAAGAATTGAATCCATTTTTGTGTTCTATCATTTCATATGGATGGAGTGACCGTGCATCCAGGTTTGCCCAGAAAAGTCCCAGTGTATTCCTGTTACCTTTATAGAACTATTAATAGCACCCCCCTTACTCTAAAAATTGCTCCAATTTGAGTGATAAATTGTACGGAAGCCCTACATTGTGGGGGTTGATTAGGAATAGATGAACTAATTGGAGCAGAACGTTCAATGGGAGGAGAAGAGACTCTTGATTTATGATTAGAGTCCATGAAGGAGGTGCCAGGGAGCAGGAAATGAGCCAGGACAGAATGGATCTGAGGAAGCCAGGAAAAAAAGAGATGCATGAAACAGGGTAAATGAGAAGGTCAGCACCACCAAAGTGTGAGATAAGACATAGAGTGAATATGTCCATGGCATTTGACAACTTAGAAGTCTTTGGAACACAGTGAAGAGGGTTCAGAAGAGTGATTGAAGTGGATTAAAGAGTAGACTCTCTTCTTGCTCTCATGCTGATTTAACATTGAAACTTTTTGTTTGTCCTGGCCCTTAGATTTCAAACAAGAGGGGCTGGGCTTTGAGGAATAATGTCCTTAGAGTGCTACCATTCTCAGGGTCTGAAAACTAAATACCAACTCCAGACTAAAACCATATGTGCAAGAACAAAGACCTGTAGCTTATATTTCTTCCATATCTATCATTTTGACACTAAATAAAAATGGGTCTGATGTGTATTCATTAGGAAATATTCTCATTTTATTTTATTATGACTGTAAATTTATTTTTTTTCTGTATTTGATGTCTTTGGTTGACATAAAACTCAATAAGACCTACTGTAGTTATATTAAATATTAACCAGGGCATTATTTTAAAACATTGGGGAAGCTGTGATAGCTCAGCCTGATATGAAACCCTTACTGAGGCTATTAAAATAAGACACCTTTAAGGCTTGTCAAGATATTTTTGACAACTGTCCTAACTTTAATGATGCAAATACGATAATACCAACAACCCCAGTAGAGAGTTTACTTTAAAAATCTTTGCAGATTTGACATTGTGTGAAAGTTTCCAACTACAGGCAGGTGCAGCCTAAATGGCAGTAAATGACATTAACTTTTTTGAATAACAAAACCCTGCTGTTTCAAGTTTAGGAACATTGCTTTTAGTAATTTGAAACTTCAAGGATAACTAATTGACTAACACATAAAAGGACAGAAAATCTGACTAGTATTTACTTTGCAACAGAAAAGAAAAAAGAAGACAAAAGGAAGAGAAGAAACTCACAATCTTTATGTAGTTGAATCTTTTTCTTGGCTGCTTCTTACATTTTGCAAACCTATTATGTGTGAGTGGACATCAAATTCCCTTTGGGATTCTCAATTTCATTAATTTTATCAATAAAAATAGCCTTCTTGTAGAGAAAGGAATAAATCACATATAAATGAAATTCAAGAGATTACACCAGGAGCAGAGCTTTTACCTTGACTAATCCAGTAGCTTTGGCCAAATATCTCAATGTCAGAAACATTGTAAGTATTCTACAAGGTATGTCTGGCAAAGAGAAATCAATAACAAAGTATTGGATTTGATTAAAATGTTTACTTTTCCCCTCCACCCTTCTCCTTCCAAAGATAAATAGCCCTTTCCCATACTAATATGATCTCTGTTATAGTTATTGGCTGGCCTTGTTTCTTGTCATAGTACCCCAGGCCTTAGAACTCATTTCTGAATCGTGTACTTTTCTGCCTCTCCATAATTTCAGTGTTGGGGTTTGTGCTCTGATGTCATGGCATGTGTCACTAAGCTTATTAATAGACTTTAAGGAGATTTTACAAACCTCATTTATACAAATTATTTATTTTGATTCTGACAACTTTTTAATGCATTTTATAGTTTTTATAAAAGAGGCAACATGCTTAGCAAGATAATTCAGATCAAGTTTGCTCAGCTTAAATGTAGTTAAGTCTTCTCAATCATTTTGCTCATCAAAGGCTCTTGGATATCATAGAAAATTCCAGAAAACTGATCATGATATTTATCTAGCACCTCAAGGCCTTTACATAGTCTCTTTTTTCTGCTTGAAATATTCACTAGACTTTCTCCCCCCGACCCCCTCATCGTTTACATAGCTAACTCTTAATTTGTTTTCAGGGCTAAGTATCTTAGTCAGTTTAGTTCTGCTATAACAAATTACCATAAACTGGGTGGCTTAAACAACAAACATTTATTTCTCAGTCTGGAGATCTCAGTCTAAGATCAAGGTGCTGGTAGATAGGACGTCAGGTGAGAGCCTACTTCCTGATTTGCAGATGACCATCTTCTCATTGTATCCCCACATGGTAGCAAAGAAGAAGCAAGCTATGTTCTGTCTCTTCTTATAAAGGCACTGTTTCCATTCATGAGGGCTCCAACCTCACAACCTACTTACCTACCAAAGGCTCCATCTCCAAATACAATCACATAAGGGGTTAGGAGTTCAACATATGAATCTTTGGTGGGGATGGGGACTCAAACAGTCAGTCTGTAGCACCAAGTTTCAAAGTCACTATTAAGGGCATTCCCTGATCCTCCCAGATTAGTATAATTTCCCAGATATAGTTTTTCACTTAATATCTCCTTATCAGCATTCATCACACAAGAGATTTTTTAAAAAGAATACCTGTGTTCTCTGCTGGATTGTGAACTCTGGGATAGTAAGGCTGGGAATCATACTGCTCACTTCTATATTCCCAACATTTTGTGGCACTAAAAAATATTTGCCATCATACTAATGTTATAGTTGCTATTTTAAGACATCATGATCTAATTTATGGATCATGACAACAACTGCCTTACTTTTATGCCTGCCTCCCTTAAGTCCATATTGTCCAGCCCTGACTGATTTGTTATCCTAAAACACTGCTATCTATCGTGTTATATTCCAGTGCAACTACTCTGTCACTATCTGTTATTTCTGGCAACAAAAAAAAAAGAGAGGAAGAGAGAAAAGATGATTCTCTTCAGAATAACAGTCAAGGACCTCCATAATTTGACTCAGATAAATTTTCTGATCTTGGCACACCCCTTTTCTCTAACACAATGCTTAGTCCTGGCCAAAGGCCCTAAGAAACTGGATACAAAATACTTAATCCTGCTCTTGGACTTTATTTTGACTTTTTACCCTGTTCCTTACTCACGTTGGATGCTCTCCACCTTCTCATTTGTCCATCCAGAGCCTTCCCCATTTTGAAGTCCAGGCTCATCTCACCCCTTCTACAAAGCAGAAGGTTCAGTCTGCTTTGGACAGACCAGTCTTCAGTGATTTCTCTTTCTGTTCAATTTCCATTAAATATTACTATTTTAGTTATGTTTGTATCACATTTTACCATTTACCATAAAGGAATATTTTATTTGTCCTTTATCATCTCCATACTTCAAAGGTTTGAAAAACTAAATGATAAACAAATGCAGAAACTATATATATATATATATATATATATATATATATGAACAATGAATAGTTTTCCTTGTAAAAATTAATTGATAATTCATGACTGTGAATGCATACTCTTGAACGACATAGTATTAAAATAGTATTGACATGCTGTAACAGTTAGTTGATATGATTTAAGGAAAAGAAGACATTGGAGAAGCTCAGAGATAATGAAGATTAATATGAATCAAACAGCATCTCTCCCCTTTTGCTGGTTAAAAATAAATAAACAAAATCAGGAATATTGTACATGGCAAAAAAATTCATTAACTGCCATCGAAAAATGAAATGCTTGTAACTTCTTGACATAAACCTTAGAAAAGTGTAGCTAAAGAAAGAAAGGAAGAGATTGTGTAGGAACATTTGAAGTCTCCAGTGCTTGCCTCAATCCTACCCACATTAGTAGGAAAGGTAAATTAGAATGTATTAAGACTTCTCAACAATAATCCACAATTTGGAGATATGCAAATTAAAGGAGAGTCTAGGCAGCTAGGAAAAAATCATAGAAAAGCTGTAAGTGCAGAAGTAACTTTCTACCACCATAGGTTTTCTTTAAGTGTAGGAGAAACAACTAGAAACTTCTCATCTTCTAGGGCCCCATATACATTAGTAGGAAGAGTCTGGTTCATGCTATCCCTTAGGGAAAACCATACTCTAGATTAAAGAGAATACATGCTTATAAGAAACATTTTTTAAAATCAGAAACAAAAGAGCAGTTCCCAAACTGCTCCTCAAATGAAAACTCACATGATCTTGTTAAGTTGACCACTTCCACACACAAGCACGCAGACACAAACACACACACAGATTTTAGTGGTATACCAGTGAAAAATATAAAATCCTTAGCTCTTAAACTCTAGTTTGGAAGGGAAGACAAACAGATCTCGAATAAATAGGCAAGGGAGTAAAGGGGAATTCACTCTCACCATATCAAAGCAAAATAAATTATAAGAAAACATACACAGCTAAAAATAAATTTTAACCTTTCAAGAGAGTGATAATATAAAAATGAATTATATTCCAAGAAAGCTTGCAATAATCACTAACTGCAGAGAAAATAGGAAAACAATTTTAAAAGTTGGGGAAAAAATAACAGATGTGGAGGACATAAACAAATGTCACAACATAAGTAAAATTGGTGTCACTGAAATGAAAGAGAAAGCATATTCATAGATATAAAAAATATTTCCCTGAAATAAAGGAAGAGCTAAATCTATAGAACAGCCTGGTAAATTATTCTAGGATATACCAAGATATATTCTTCTTAATTATTGAACTTCAAGGATAAATAAAGAAATCCTCAAAGGAGCAGGTAGAAAAGAAATTGCCTACAAAGGAATAAAAAATTAGGCTGGTTTTCACAGTAACATTCAGTGCCATGAGATGATGTCTACAAAGTGTTGAGTAGGAGAAAACTATAATCCATGTACATCAAGTATACTCAAACATTGCAAATCATTCCCAAGTATTAAAGAACTCAGAAAATACAGAATCCATGAGCCTGGCCTTGTTGAATAAAACAAGTAACAACCACAGCAGCGACAGCAAAAACTTGAGAATAATGTGCACCCAACAAATGATGAATGAAAATGCAGTGACAAAGGACTAGCATAATCCTCAATGCCAGAAAATTACTCGAGCAGTGCCAACAAACTTCTGAGGGAAAACAAGCAAGACTACTGCAGCAGCAAATAGATCATAAACACAGTAGAACTTGAGGGCATAGGACTGATAAGCCCTTCTTGAAAGAAAAAAAAGAAAAAAAAAAGACTTGGCAGTGAAATTTATCTAACTAAAAATGAGTCAAAGAAACAACACAGGAAAAAGAAGCTGTGAATAAAGAACTAGTGAAGATTATTGGATTTATTTAGAAATTAGAACTGAGGACAATATGCTGGTATATGTTCTAAAACTTGGAAAGAAATATTACAAATAAAAATCTGGTGAGGAGTAGAAGTTTAACAATTCTAATTTCTATGTGCTTCAGAGCTGGGAGTTGGCAGAAATGGTTAAAAAGTGAAACATAATATTTTTTCTACTTTTAAGAAGTTTTAAATTTTATTATATTTTAGACTTACAGAAGAATTATGAATATAGTACAGAGAGTTCCCTTATACTCTTCATCTGACTTACCCTAATCTTAACATCTTATATACTGTGGTACAATGAACAGAATTTTCAAAAAATTACATTGACATAATACTCTTAACTATAGATTTTAATCAGATTTCTCCAGTTTTTCCACTGATATCCTTTTTCTGTTTTAGGATCCAGCCCAGGATCCAATTGGATCCAATGTTGGAGCCAATGTTGCATTTAGCTGTCGTTTATCTTATTTCCAATCTATGACAGTTCCTCCAACTTTTCTTGTCTTTCATGATCGTGATATTTTTATAGAGCACTGGTTATGTATTTTGTAGGATAACTCTCAAATTGTGTTTGTCCCATGTTTTCTGGAAAGATAGATGATTTCTGTGAAGAATAGCATAGAAATGATGTGTCCTCAACACATCATATCAGGCAATGAAACATGCCATTTAAAAAATATTAATAACCCATATTTTTCAATTATTTTTTCATAAACTGGAATAGAGGAAAAATGTACTTAAGCTCAAAATTTCCTGCAGTTTAATTCCTTTTTTTGAGGGGAGGGGTGTGAATTCAGGTAATAATGATTTTTAGCAAAATCTTAATGTATATACTATGATTCTAATTTTAATGATTGTATTTTCATCTTTGTTTTTCTCTCTCTGTCAATATCTCTACCTCCATCTCTATCTATTTCTGGCTGCAAAGATGTAAAGTCTAAATGAATTTTGGGACATGTTGACTATATATATTCCTGGGTGGTGAAATTTGTGTGTATATTAATGAACTATACTTTATCTTTTAAAACATTTTGCATGTAATTTTGTTTTGTTTTATTTTTAATTCCCTTTTACAAAGAGATTATATAATTTTTATTAAAGAAGAAAGTCAGTGTTTTTGAGCACATGCTTTTTAATTTTGTATTCTTTAGTGGTCTTCATATCTCTCAGAAAAACAAGTCTGGAAAAATACAACTAAAAGTAGTGTTTATCTGAGGATACAAGGGTTGTGGATATTTTGCCCAGATTTTTCTTTTCTTATCTGTAGTTCTAAATTTTCTATAAGGCACTTGTATTACTTTGGAAATAAATTACCTATATTACTGTTCTCATGGACTAAGAACCTGAAAATCCCCAAATTGGAGCCAATATTATTGAGTGACGGGCTTCAGCTACTTAGTAGATCATTAGTTTCTTTTCTATACTGTGACATTCTTAAGAGAAAGGTTGGTATATTGCTTATATTGAATCTTTGATACTAGCAAGCTGGCTAGCAGAGTAAAAGTATTCTTTAATATTTGTGGAATTGAACTGATAGCCTCTGAGAAACCTGCACTTTGAAGAACTTACTATGAAAAGCCACTCTTCATTAAAGGTCCATATAAATAATTCCTTTTCTTTGGGGAAATTTTAATATTCAGAGATATATTATTTAAGGCTCTAAAAACTCTTACTACAGTTAGTCCCTTATTTGAAATATTTTGTGAAATCTCCTGATATTTTGATAGATTATCCTATTAAAGAAAAACCACCACCAATCCTTGTCCAAGTCATTTTGGACCAAAACTGTGTTTTTTTTTAACTTAAAGAAATCAGTTAGTTTAAGTTATCTCCTATTATACTGCTGATGGAGATTTGGGGAAGGTTTGCCTGGAAAGTGATTAATGTAAAAGAGTGTAAATAAAACAGCCTTACAAGTTCATTGTAATTTGTCTGGAGAAACTGTATGTTAGCAGGAAAAAAGTGTTCTTCATGGAAAAAGTGCAGCCAAAAGTAAGAATTTGTCAGTACATCAAGCTTCCTCTAGAGGAGATGGTGTGTGACAGTACCTTTGTATAGTAGTGATGATTGCATCCACATATCATAGATATTAAAATAACCCAACCCTTCTTATCTAATTTCATGGTCACCAAACAATATTCTCACCAGAAATTAGCTTCCGTTTCAGACCCTTAAGCTTGATAGAGAATATGAAGATTTAGTATTCTGGCTTGCCAAGCAGCTACATTTCATACTAAAAATTGTCCTTAGAATTTACTTTTATCCAGGTCTTGTGAGTTAGTTTAGAATGAATTAGTCTTTTCTGCCTCAACTATCCATTGTCTACCATAGTGTCACCCCATCCAATCCTTGACCGCGAGAGACGCTGCGTGAGACTCTTGAGTAGCCTGTCAGGCTCTCCCTTTGACTTATTTTCCCATTCAATAGACACCAATAATCTGTGCCTGTCAGAGTCAGCATGAGCCTGAACTTGAAAGCTTTAACCTTTCAATCAACAATTACCTTTTAATTTTTAACCCTTCAAGTAACCATTTTTCTGTCTAATATAAAGTTTTCTGGTTACTGGACACCAAAGCTGGAAGCAAGGTTCTCTTAGGCAAGAGAGAGTTGCTGAGTGTAGGGCCAGTTCATTCCTAATGATTCTAGTGAACTGCTCCCTGGGCTCGATTATAAAAGCAGATTTGGAGAAAAACATTTTCCCCTCATTCCTACAAGAGGAAAAGGTTAATATATTCTAGTACATACTGAACAAAATCAAATTCACTTCATAGTATTGAAATATTGCGTATATGGATGATCTATAATGATATACTGTATTTCTGCTTTAACATTTGTCCTTTTTATTCTTAACTAATTTTAAAGCACCATAAAATATTTATAAAGAACTGTGAGGTTTTTTTTTTTTTTGGGGGGGCTGCGTTGGGTCTTCGTTGCAGTGCACGGGCCTCTCATTGCACTAGCTTCGCTTGTTGCGGAGCACGGGCTCTAGGTGCACGGGCTTCAGTAGTTGTGACGTGTGGGCTCAGTAGTTGTGGCCTGCGGGCTCTAGAGCACAGGCTAAGTAGTTGTGGCGTATGGGCTTAGTTGCTCCGTGGCATGTGGGATCTTCCCGGACCAGGGATTGAACCCGTGTCCTCTGCATTGGCAGGCAGGTTCCTAACCACAGCACCACCAGGGAAGTCCTGTAAGGGGTTTTAAAAAGGCCACACCTTAAATGTTTTGGCATTATAAATTTCACAAGCAATACTTCTAATTCTTGAATAATTTTGCAGTTTGATTGCAATGTCAATAAATTGCACTGTGCACGTATTAAAAACATTTGCATCCAAAATATGAAATAAAATTACTTCTAAAAATAAACAAAACGTTTTAGCTTTATGTATAAAGCAACAACTTAGATCACCTTCACAGTATGGGACATATTTAAAAGATACCTAACCTCCCATGTAAACTAATTTTTTAATTTATTTTTATTGGAGTATAGTTGCTTTACAATGTTGTGTTAGTTTCTACTGTACAGCAAAGTGAATCAGCTATATGTATGCATATATCCCCTCTTTGTTGGATTTCCTGCCCATTTAGGTCACCACAGAGCACTGAGTAGAGTTCCCTGAGCTATATAGTAGGTTCTTGTTAGTTGTCTATTTTATACATAGTATCAGTAGTGTATATATGTCAATCCCAATCTCCCAATTCATCCCGCTCCCCCTTTCCCCCCTTGTAAACTATTTACTCTGCATATTTTACCACTCTGAGAAAATCTCAGAAGAATTATTCAGGCATGGAGTTATTATATTAAACTATGAAGAAAAACCTGGGCTTATGGTTATGTTATTTCCTTGAACAGCAATATAGATATTTTTCTCCAACTAGATATCTTTCAAGGTAGGGGAGATAATAGTGCTGAGAACAAAATGTTGCCTAATGAAGTAAATCTTTTTTTTTTTTAACATTTAACGTTTTCTTATGTAAATTACTTTACCAAACCTAAAAGTTTGAGTAAAATTATGACATAGAAACCTTTTCATGGTAATTTTCTAATCTGCAAAATATTTAGACTTTATGCCCAAATATAATACTACATGGTTGTAAAGTGTTTCATATCCTCTGAATATAAAATACTAAAAATCTGTACACTATTATTTGAAAAAAGAAATTGTACAGGAATAATTTTATAGTGTGATAGGTAGTAAATGTAGATGGAATAATTGTAATATGAATACACTGAGATCATTAAGTAATTTGCTTTGTAATTATCTTCATAAAAATTATAAAATTTGAGTTCAATTTCAGCGGACCAACATCAGCCATAAGTTGGCATCCTTCAAGCCACTTAAACAATTTCAAGACTTATAAACATTGGCAAGTTTAGTGAGAGGGACACTTTTTAGAAATTTTCTGAGCTAATGACTTCAGTGGCATTGTTAAACACCTACATGTTGTGTGCAGAAAAACCCTGAATACAAAAACATGAAATGTAAATAGAAAAACTGTCATGTTAAAGATAAAAGGTCATAATAGTAGGTGATATTTTCCTTTCAGTAATCTTACTGTACTTCTCAGTGACTTTCAATTATTTATTTGCACCAAGGAAGTACTGATCAGGATTTGAAAAGTAAGTAAATGTGTATGAGCTACAAAAGCACAGTTACTAGTAAACAGTTTATTATGAAACTGAGGGCCCTCAAAAGTAGGTAATAGAATCAAAAATATTTCCATTGTTCTCTATCCAACTTCCAGTGTCATCACAACAAATACAAAAATTTTATCATGAATAACAATAATTTTAAATGACTTTCTTTTGTTACTTTGGTAGACAGAAAAGATGGTTTTTATATTCCTTTAATTATTTTCTTGACCATTATTCTTTGTGTAGATGAGTTGTGTTCTCTCACTTGTTAATTACCTGTTTATTAATTTTTCTTGTGGAAATATTGAATGGAATGATTTTCAATTTTAATTAATCATTTATATTTCAAATATGTTTCTCTTTTTGTGAAATACTAGTAACATTTTGTTTTACTTGTCAGTTTTTTTCTTTAGTTAAATTTTGGTATATTGAACTTTGGAGCTTGTAGTTTTTATCCACATTTTTGGTGAGAATGGAGGGATTCTTTTCCATGAACGTAGAGGTTAGAAAGTCATCCCTCACATCTACAATTTGATTAATATTCAATTACATTTCTTCTAGTTTTCCGGTTTATTTTTAAGACTTTTTTTTTGACAGCAGTTTTAAGTTTACCGCAAAATTGAGAGAGAGGTAGAGAGATTTCCGGTATTACCCATCTCCCCTACCCTCAGACATATATTTCCTTAACATTACTTACCAGAATTGTTCATTTTTTACCAAGGATGAACCTACATTGACACATCATTGTCACCCAAAGTTTGCCTTAGAGTTCACTCTTCTTGTTGTACACTCTGTGAGTTTGGACAAAAGTTTAATGATACATATCCACCATTATAATTATCATTCAGCGTATTTTCACTGCCCTAAGCATCCTCTGTGCTCTATTTATCTCTCCCCCCCACCCCAACTCCTGGCAACCACTGATTTTTTTCTGTATCCATAGTTTTGCCTTTTCCAGAATATCATTTAGTTGGAATTATACAATATGTATCCTTTTCAGACTGGCTTCTTTCACTTAGAAATATACATTTTAAGTTCCTCCATGTCTTTTCATGGTTTGGTAGGTCATTTCTTTTTAGTGCTGATAGTATTCCATTTTTTGGATGTACCAACGTGTACTTATCCATTCACTAATGAAGGACATCTTGGTTGCTTCCACATTTTGGCAGTTATGAGTGAATAAATTCCACTGTGGTCTGAGAGCAGACATTGTATGACTTATATTCTTTTAAATTAGTTAAGCTGTGTTTTATGGCCCAGAATATGGTCTATGTTGGTGAATGTTCCATGTGAAGTTGAGAAAAAATGCATATTCTGCTGTTGTTGAATGAAGTAGTCAATCAATGTCAATTATGTCTAGTTGATTTATGGTGTTGTTGAGTTCAACTCTGTTCTTACTGATTTTCTGCTTACTGGATCTGTCCATTTCTGACAGAGGGGTATTGAAATTTCCAACTATGATAGTAAATTAATTGATTTCTCCTTACAATTCTATAAATTTTTCCTCATGTAGTTTGATGCTCTATTATGAGGCACATACACATTAGTAATTGCATTAGTAATGCAGCTTTATTCATTCATGTGCAGGTTTTTGTGTGGAAATAAGTTTTCAGCTCCTTTGGGTAAATACCAAGGAGTATCTACTGAATTTTATGGTAAGAGTATGGTTAGTTTTGTAAGAAACCACTATACTATCTTCCAAAGTGTCTGTACCACTTTGCATTGCTCTGAGCAATGTATGAGAGTTCCTGTTGCTCCACATCCTTGCCAGGATTTAGTGTTGTCAGTTTTACAGATTTTGACCATTCTAATTAGGTGTGCAGTAGTATCTCACTGTTGGTTTAAATTGCATTTCCCTGACGATATATGATGTGGAACATCTTTTCACATGCTTATTTGACATCTGTATATATTCTTTGGTAAGATGTCTATTAAGGTTTTTGGCCCATTTTTTCATCAAGTTGCTTTCTTACTGTTGAGTTTGAAGGTTTCTTTGTATATTTTCAGTAGCAGTCCTTTAACGAATGTGTCTTTTGCAAATATTTTTCCTAGTCTGTGGATTCTCTTGACATTGTCTTTCACAAGGCAGAAGTTTTTAATTTTAATAAAATGTAGCTTACGTATTATTTCTCTCATGGATCATTTCTTTGGTATTGTAAAAAGGAATCACTATGACCAAGGTCATCTAAATTTCCTCCTATGTTACCTTATAGGAGTTTTTATAGTTTTGCATTTTACATTTAGGTCTATAGTCCATTTTGAGCTAACTTTTGTGAAGGATGTAAGATCTGTGTCTAGATTCATTTTTTGCTATGTAGATGTCCAGTTGTTCGAACACTATTTGTTGAAGAGACTATCTTTGTTCCATTGTATTGTCCTTGCTCCTTTGTCAAAGAGAAGTTAACTGTATTTATGGGGGTCTATTTCTGGGCTTTCTCTTCTGTTCCATCGATTTATTTGTCTATTCTTTCACCAATATCACACTTCCTTGATTACTATAGCTTTAGTGTAAGTCTTGAAGTCAAGTAGTGTCAGTCTTTCAACTATGTTCTTCTCCTTCAATATTGTGTTGGCTCTTCTGGGACATTTGCCTCTCCATATACTTTAGAATCAGCTTGTCAATATCCACAAAATAATTTCCTGGGATATTGATTATGATTGCATTGAATCTATAGATAAGTTGGGAAGAACTGACATCTTGACAATATTCAGTCATCCTTTCTCTAAACATGGAATATTTCTCCATTTATTTAGTTCTTTGATTTCATTCATCAGAACTTTGTAGTTTTCCTCGTATAGATCTTGTACATATTTTGTTAGATTGATACCTTAGTATTTAATTTTTTGGGGGGTGACCAGTATATTTTTAAATCATGTTTTCTTTAGAGTATTTCTGAATTTTGACATACTATCATTAATTTTTAGATTGTTATTTTTCTTCCTAGTTTAATTTTTATTTTTGTAAATATAATTTTACATGTACAAAAATATAAATTAAAAAGCATAGAACAATTTTACTTATGACTTTTTATGATATTAATGGGCCATCAGTAAGACTTTCAAATAGTGCCAATATAAATAAAAATTTTAAATCTATGGGAACTTTCAATAGGGACTAAAATAAAGAAGCTTGTCATTGTATGTATATGTCCCCAAATGTGTCAATTCTCTTATTAGCCAGAAAGTAGTATAATATTTCAGTAATATTATACAGTATTCCAAGTACTTTTGTCATTGTGATGTTTGGGGACACCAAGCATATCATCCAGTTATACAGATCTGTAGGTAGAGTCATTCTGGGATGATCTGACCTAAATTGTCACAAGTCCAGTGTGCAGTTGATCAGTAGGAGTAACTAAAATTCATATTCTTCTACTTATTTTTTTAATTTATTTTATACAAGTATAGTTGATTTACAGTGTGTTAATTTCTGCTGTACAGCAAAGTGATTCAGATATATATATCTTCTTTTTCATATTCTTTTCCCTTATGGTTTATCACAGGATATTGAATATAGTCTCCTATGCTCTACAGTAGGACCTTGTTGTTTATCCATTCTATATATAATAGTTTGCAATCCCAAACTCCCAATCCATCTCTCACCATGCCCCCCGCCCACCTTGGCAACCACAATCTGTTCTCTGTGTTTGTGAGTCTGTTTCACAGACAAGTTCACTTGTGTCACATTTTAAGATTCCACATGTAAGTGATATCATATGGTATTTGTCTTTCTCTTTCTGACTTACTTCACTTAGTATGAAAATCTCTAGGTCCATCCATGTTGCTACAAATGGCATTATTTCATTCTTTTTTATGGCTGAGTAGTATTCCCTTGTATATATATAACACATCTTCTTTATCCATTCATCTGTGGATGGACATTTAGGTTGTTTCAGTGTCTTGGCTATTATGAATAGTGCTGCTATGAACAGAGGGGTGCATGTATCTTTTTGAATTATAGTTTTGTCTGGATATATGCCCAGGAGTGGGATTGCTGGGCCATATGGCAACTCTATTTTTAGTTTTTTTAGGAACCTCCATACTATTTTCCATAGTGGCTGCACATATTCTTCTACTTTAGGGGAAACATGTTTAGAATTCCTTAGTTGTTATTTAAAGAAAATAAAGTAATTAAAAAAAATACAGCTCTGTATAATTTGGTATAATGAATAGTACATTATTAACAATGAAGCATGTTTGGCTATGCTTTACAGCCAAATTTGAATACCAGTATCCCCACAGTAGCTGCACAATAATAATAATAATAATCATGTACCATTTGACTCTAGTGCTGCTTCTTTTGCCCACTCTGTTTCCACAGTCTTTACTTTGGATCTTGTGGTAGTTTGCCAAACTTCCTCATCACTTTCTCCACTCAATTATTTTATATCTAAGACTTTGTTGTTTTTTTGAATATCTTTAAAAATATGAGTTTCCTTTTTTTTGTTTCTACATCCACATGCATTTCCTTAAGCTTTCAGCATTATATCAATACTATGTTATTTTCTAGAGATTTCACCCTCCAAGAGCCATGCTGTCTGTTGTTAGTCTCAGGCTAAAGCTTGTGCTTAGCTTTAGTGGGTCACTGCCAGTCAGAGCTCATTGCACACTGTGCTTATCCATATATGATGGATGATGAACATCTAATTTCCAATTCCAGCTTCTGCTGTAGCTAACTGTTCCATAGCCAGTAATTTAGTCCTTACATGGAGTGATGGCACAGTGGGAGTTCACATTTATTCTGTGCACAAAACCTCATCTTATCTGCAAGAAAAAGCTGACTTCCTGGAAGATAGCAAGAAGAGCAATCATACTTCTAAAAAACAATGCCTTTCCTGCCCCTGAGTTACTTTTTTTTATTATTATTATTTCTTTAAATCAGTGTGCCCCATGCAAGTGACAACTCCTTAAAGAGTATTATACAGAGATACACAAAGTTTACTTCTTAGTGCCCACAACTGCTTTGTGGGTTATATTTTGGCAAACATCCAGTTTAATCCATACTAGGGAGTCACAGTAGAAAGGTATCATTTCTTCCTTTTACAGATGAGAATACTAATCTCCAGAAAGACTCTTTGTTACATAAGCAACCAGGCTTTTAAATGGCAAAGATGTGATTAGAACATAAGAGTCTAACTTCTGCTAATATTCTAGTTTAACCTATTTCCAGAACAATCAAGAGCTATTGAGTATGAAATTTAATACACCTAAAGGATTTTATTTACTTATACTTATAAAATTTGAGGTGCAGAATTCACAGAGAAAATAAATATCTATCCTGCTTGTTGTTAATTCCTTGGTAAATGGTGCAGCCCTGGTGAAGAATATCCGATCTGTGAAGGCTTGGCAAATTCAGGTGAAATTTGTGCTGTTTTTCCAGCGTTTATGAGAAATGTGATGGAAAATTTCCTGAGATTATATTTATGTTCCCCTATCCACACCATTGATTTTATGGTGGAAGAGATGACACTCCCAGAAAGATCAGCAAAACATTCTGGGGATTATGAGATCTTTGACTGGAAATTAGAGAACTTGGGGATACATGTGTTGTTACTATTACTTCTTTCCCTTACCACACTTGCAGGGATGGAGGGACAAGATTGGTGAACAGCCTGCTTTGTACATGATTTAAGTTAATGGAGTTTGGATTTCTGAAAAGTGGTTTTATAAACCGAAATGCTCAATTGGGTTCCCAGGTAGAAATGCAGTATAGCTCAGAGTGTTAGAAACAGGTTTGTTTATCCTGAAACAAACTGATATTATCAAGAGAACTTCAACCTGAATATGAGCCTGGTCATTAAAAAAAAAAAAAAAAAAAAAAAAGCAAACAAATCTGTCATGGAAAGGAAAATAGCAATTTGTATGTGAAACATGAGAAGTAATTAATAAAAGAATAAGAGTATCTAATGCCTCAGAGAATGGGAAATAAGCAAAGTGAACCACATATTTCAATTATGTGGAAATACATATGATCTTAAATTTATTACCAAGATTTAAAGAGATAGGATGCAAGATTGGAATAGAATAATGGAAATACATGCCTTATTCAATAGAAATAGACCAATTTGAGGCAAGGTAGAGTAGATGTACAGCTTCTTAGGTCCCTGTGCACCTCTAAAGTGGAAGTGGCATGGAGAAGAATATTTGGGTGATAAAGAAGATGAATAGCATGTCATCCTAGGGCATGATAGATTTCCTCCTCTACTCTGAAAGCTATTGAGTAAAAGTGGAATTATTTGAATTCTGAATGATGCCAAGGATTATTACTAACTTTAATGAGGGGGGGGAAGAAGACTTTTTAACAGAGCTGCTCAAGACCAAATAAACTGAGTTTCCTGTTACCAGAAGTTTTAAATAGAGGCTGGGCAATAAAATAATATAAAATTGGTAGAAATAATTAAAATGAGGGATGTGTGAGTGGATTAGATGGATTTAAGGAGTCTTCCAGCCTGGAGATTCTAGAATTCCATGATACATGAATTCACTTTCGTCAAGCTAGTTTTGACTATATCTTAATTGTCCCTGTAATATTTCCAATTATGGAAAACATCTTACTTTGTACCAGAAACAAAGGCACTGCTTCTTCTGGAACCATAGAAATATCCTGCTCATTTGTATTCATTGTAAGGATTTCAGCCAGTGTGGCTTTGGCAGATGTGGATCATGAGAAAACCTTATTCCAGGGTTGAATGTTCCTTCCCAGAAATGCGAGGAAAATTGTTTTCTAATTGTACTTTCCAAACTGGATGTGGAGAATAATTATTTGGAAAATATTATCCCAGTTTCAGTTAGAATTTTCACATGTCTGTGGAAAGCAATCCTCTTTACTACATATCTTATTGCAGCTTTGTGCAACAACTCTTGGTGCCAAAGCAGAGGCTGCTAAGAAAGTATTTCATTCTATATTTAGTCATTTGCTTCAGGTGATGAAATACGAGTCCTACCTCTGTTGACCTTGAATATTTTTGCCAGATCAATCCTCCAAAGACTTGAACTCAACATCACACCTGCATATTTTGGTTACCATGTATTCCTGAAAGTCAGAAGATAGTCCATTGAAAAATTCTGCATTTAAGGATTTTTACTGACTCAGATCAGAGGTCAAAAGAAGGTAAGGTAACGAAGCAGCATCATCACAGAGGGGCTTTCCACTAGAAAAATGGCATATCCTCATTATTACAGTTTAGACTTGGAACAATCTTTTAGCTAAGTGGACAACACAAGTGTTAGACTGAGACTTTATCTTGAGAATCATTTACCAGAACCTGGGAATGACTATAATTATACAAAGCATAGATCTCAAAATAATTAAGTTCTATAATCAAGTGCCAGCCTCTTTGGGAAATCACTATCAATTCTCTAACATCTCTTCTGCTCTTCCCCCAACAATCTGGTTTTTGTCATGTTCCCAGAGTTATCATCTTAAAATTGTTATCTGACTTGCTTTTCCAACTCCTCTTAAAACCCTTTCATTTCTCCTCATCGCCTACAGATGAAAACTCTTTAAGGCTGTAGGAAGGATCTTTTGTTATATGACCATTTTTAATCTATTTAGACAATTTTTTCCATTACTCTTCTCTTCCTGAAAGCAAAATACTTAACAATCTCTGAATATCCCACAGTTTACACATGCTGAACACTCATCCTTTTTTCTTTCCTATTTTCACCTTGTGGACACCTGCTTATACGTATAGATACTGTTCAAATGTTTGCCTTTTTAAAGACTTCATGACCGTCTCCCAAGTAGAAAACTGATTACACCCTTCTCTGTCCTCTGTCACTGTATCCTGTATATTATATATTAAAATATTTATGAAAATATTATAATTAATTGGTTATATATTTGTGTAAACTGTTAGACCATGAGGTCCTTGAAGGCAAAGTTTATTTCAATTATCTTTAGATCCCCAGTGCATAGTACATTTTGAGATTTTTGCATTATATTTTATATCATGCATTTTCAAAAGGAATGTAGAAAATTGCCACTATAAGAAGATAATGTTTTTGAGAGATAATTAAGGTGAAGGATAATTTAGAATAGGTAAAATAGCATGAAGCAAGGAGTCAAGTTAATACATAAAATGCATGTACTCTACCTTAAATCCTTTCTATTAAAGGTTGGCTATATGGACATTCATTCCTTAATAAAAGCCATAATATAATGTTATTTTCTTTAATTGCTAAAGGAGGGCTTCAACTTTTTGGGCCTAAGTATTCTAACAGTCAACAGAAATTAGACCTAGTCGGCCATGGAATTTTCATTGTCAATAAGAGAAATCCTCTCAAGCTGTTCAGCAGCAATGCAATGGCTCCTGCTATTAAGGCCTGAATGACATTTCAACACTTGGCCCATATTAAGAGTATGTGATACTCTAGTGTAATATATAATCTATTGAACAATAGCCTCAACAATAACCTTTCAATAATACAGATTTTTGTAGTGCTGTGCCTTTTAACTTTCCTTACTCTCGTGCAGTAGAACAAAACCACAGACAACTCAGTAAAAGCAATTCTATGGTGGTGAAGGGGAAGAGGAGAAAGTGATCTCTGAATATACAAACTTCTAACTCTTGTAATATAATCCAAAGAAACAATGTAAAGAATTTGAGAAACATGTGTACTTTATATCCTTCATATCCTTTGTATCCTTGGTAAATAGAGGATCCTCAGAAGTAATTGAATAAATTAACGAACTTAAAAAAAACACAATAATCTAATTTTAGCAGAGAACTGGTTGAAAGAGACCCAAGTACTAGAGAATTTGGGTTGTAGAAATTTCCTCATATGTAAGCAGACTCAGTGATGTGCAAGGCCACATTCTAATATAGAGAAGGACTGCTATACGTGGCCAAAGAAAAAAAATACTTGATAAAGAGTTGCTTCTCTGTCCTATGGACCATGTGAACACTGGGCCAGAAATAGACAAAATATTTGGAAATAGAGAGGTCTTGACTCTGGTGATATGAGAAAGAGGCGTGGTTCCTGGTCTGAATGAAAATGAGGCATCTCCTGGAACTTTGTGAGAAGAGGGGCAGTAGCTGGGTCTTCACATTCTAGGCTCAGAGAGACGGTAATTTAATTAAAATTTTTAATTTTAATCCCACCGTTGCAAGATGGTAGGATTGAGGCTATTAGTAAATATAGTTGTCCCTCTGTATCCACTGGGGGATTGGTTCCAGGACCCCCACAGATACCAAAATCTGCAGACGCTCAAGCCCCTAATATAAAATGGCACAGTATTTACATATAACCTATGAACATCTTCCTATATTCTTCAAATCATATCTAGATTACTTATAATACCTAATACAACGTAAATGCTATGTAAATAGTTGCCAACATGCAGCAAATTCAAGTTTTGCTTTTTGGAACTTTCTGGAGTGTTTTTTTCAAATATTTTGGATCCACAGTTGTTTGAATCTGTGGATTTGGAACCCACAAATACAGAGGGCCAACTGTAATATGTTTCTGTAAGAACTAGATTCAGACAGGATGTGGAATCCAACTTAAAAGCATTCATTATCTGTGAATATATTAAACAGCACAGAACTAGGTAAAGCAGAGGCCCACGAAACTGTGAGGGCTTAAAGAGAACAAATAATAGACAAGAGAAATCAGTAAAATACACAGTAAGTTAATAGTAAGTGCTACTGAAAACAAAACAAAACAAAATAGGAAAGAAGCCTAGTATCAGAGGTGAGATTGCATTTTAGATAGGCCTCCTTGGTGTGTCTTTCTACAAAGTCCTGAAGATAGGGAAGGAACCTAGTCATTGGTTTTCTGAGAAAGAGCATTCCCAGAAGAAAAAACAGTGGGTTCGAAGTCTTTGTGTAGCTAGAGTAGAGAGGGAGGAGGAGAGTGCTATGAGAAGAAATTAGTGGTAACTAGGCATGTGATGGGTGGATCGTGTAGGGCCTTATTTTGTAGTTAGGATTTTGGCCTTTACTCTGGGAGATGAGGAGCCATTGGAGGGTTTGAGCAGAGGAGCAGCATGAACAGGATCCTTTAGGCTTCTGTACTGAAAAAAAAGATTGTAGAGGGACGAGGGCAGAAGCAGTTAGGAGGCTACTGGTGTAATTCAGACCTAATGCTTAGAATTTGTTACACTACCATGAGTCTTTATTAAACCCCTGTTGTGATGATCCAAAGACTCAAAGACTCTTTGACTTCTCACTAGAAATAGAAAATATATCATTTCTGCAACTAAAATGAGCTAATTACTTATTCACTGAATTTATTTATGTCCTGCATCTTTCCGAAGAAGGTATGAGGTGGATGGGGGAAATGCTGTTTTCCTGAGGCTGTATGATAATGTTTTCAACATGGTCTGAAATTTTATATATAATAACTCAGGCAGAATTCAGAAGGAAATAATTTATCATGCCATGAAATAAAGCTTCTTTGAGAAAATAAATACCCAAATGAGATATCCCATGGTAAAATGGCGCATTAGGATCCATTTGCCTACATTGTTCTTTGTATTTCTAAACCTCAAGAATTATCCATTAAAAACAGGGATTCATCGACATTGTCATATTCGTGATTGTGTTTCATTCATTGAGTCATTGGTTCAGCAGCTATTTATTGAGACTCCCTACGTGCTAAGCACAAAGCTAGGCACTGGGGATATGGTAGGGAGTAGAAAATAGTTCCTGCCCTCATCCATGTTACATTCTATTGGCAGAGAGAGACGATAAATGAAAAAAGTGATATATAGCTTAATAGATGGTGATAAGTGCTATAGAGAAATAAACAGTGAAGGGGAAAAGGGAGAAGCAAAAAACTGAGATGGTACAGTATTTTCAGTGGAATTGTCAGAGATGTCCTCCATGATAAGGTGAAGTTAAAGAAAAGGTTTTTAACTGAAGTCATGGACCAACCCATGGGAGTATCCAAGGCGGGTGGCATCCTAGCGTCAGAGGCAGTGTGTGCAGAGGGAAGCATGGTTGGTGTGTTTGAAAAGCATGGGGGGATGCTGGACTGAGTTGTCTGGCACAGTGTCTGGAGCATGTGACCAACTGTGAAATGGATGAATGAGTCTCCTGTGTCTTGAAATCTCTTAGCACTTATAGGCTAACTTCCAAATACCTCACTGTTGCCAATAAGGCCCTGAGTGGCCTGGCTCCTCCTACTTCTCAAGTCTCCATTTCTACATCTTCACTACCCCCTCCCATCCATTCCGCTCCCCGCCTCCTCTACCTCCCGCCTCCCCCACCTCCCCCCACACTGACCTTTCAGCTTCTTGAACAAGTCATGCCCTTCTCAGGGCCTGTACCTTGCACTTTGTGTTCTGTTCTACCTAGAACATTGGGCCAAAAGAAAGGAAAAAAAAAAGGAAAGTATCAAGTGTAGAGGTCTTGAGGTAGTTGAAAAAATTTAGATTTAATACCCTGAAAATAGATTAACCAAGATGGCGGAGTAGAAGGACGTGCTCTCACTCCCTCTTGCGAGAGCACCAGAATCACAACTGGCTGCTGGACAATCATCGACAGGAAGACACTGGACTTCACCAAGGAGGATACCCCACGTCCAAGGACAGAGGAGAAGCCACAGTGAGATGGTAGGAGGGGCGCAATCAGAGTAAAATCAAATCCCATAACTGCTGGGTGGGTGACTCACAGACTGGCGAGCACTTATACCACAGAAGTCCACCCACTGGAGTGAAAGTTCTGAGCCCCACGTCAGGCTTCCCAACCTGGGGGTCCGGCAACGGGAGGAGGAATTCATAGAGAATCAGACTTTGAAGCCTAGTGGGAATTGATTGCAGGATTTCGACAGGACTGGGGGAAACAGAGAACCCACTCTTGGAGGGCGTACACAAAATAGTGTGTGCATCGGGACCCAGGGGAAGGAGCAGTGACCCTGGGGGAGACTGAACCAGACATAACTGCTGGTGTTGGGGGGTCTCCTGCAGAGGCGGGGGCTGGCTCTGTTTCACCGTGGGGACAAGGACACTGGCAGCGGAGGTTCTGGGAAGTACTCCTTGGCGTGAGCCCTCCCAGAGTCTGCCATTAGCCCCACCAAAGAGCCCGGGTAGGCTCCAGTGTTGGGTTGCCTCAGGCAAAACAACCAACAGGGAGGGAACCCAGCCCCACCCAGCAACAGTCAAGTGGATTAAAGTTTTACAGAGCTCTGACCGCCACAGCAACAGTCAGCTCTACCCACCTCCAGAGCCTCCCATCAAGCCTCTTAGATAGCCTCAACCACCAGAGGGCAGACAGCAGAAGCAAGACAAACTACAGTCCTGCAGCCTGTGGAACAGAAACCACATTTACAGAAAGATAGACAACATGAAAAGGCAGAGGGCTATATACCAGATGAAGGAACAAGAAAAAACCCCAGAAAAACAACTAACTGAAGTGGAGATAGGCAACCTTCCAGAAAAAGAATTCAGAATAATGATAGTGAAGATGATCCAGGACCTTGGAATAAGAATGGAGGCAAAGATTGAGAAGATGCAAGAAATGATTAACAAAGACCTAGAAGAATTAAAGAACAAACAAACAGAGATGACCAATACAATAACTGAAATGAAAACTACACTAGAAGGAATCAATAGTAGAATAACTGAGGCAGAAGAACGGATAAGTGACCTGGAAGACAGAATGGTGGAATTCACTGCTGCGGAACAGACTAAAGAAAAAAGAATGAAAAGAAATGAAGACAGCCTAAGAGACCTCTGGGACAACATTAAACGCAACAACATTCGCATTATAGGGGTCCCAGAAGGAGAAGAGAGAGAGAAAGGACCAGAGAAAATATTTGAAGAGATTATAGTCGAAAACTTCCCTAACATGGGAAAGGAAATAGCCACCCAAGTCCAGGAAGCTCAGAGAGTCCCATACAGGATAAACCCAAGGAGAAGCACGCCGAGACACATAGTAATCAAAGT
Organism: Eubalaena glacialis; assembly: GCF_028564815.1. Classification (NCBI taxonomy): domain Eukaryota; kingdom Metazoa; phylum Chordata; class Mammalia; order Artiodactyla; family Balaenidae; genus Eubalaena; species Eubalaena glacialis. The sequence continues at coordinate 217,298,610 of NC_083716.1, forward strand.
GGCAAAAATTAAAGACAAAGAAAAATTATTGAAAGCAGCAAGGGAAAAACGACAAATAACATACAAGGGAACTCCCATAAGGTTAACAGCTGATTTCTCAGCAGAAACTCTACAAGCCAGAAGGGAGTGGCATGATATACTTCAAGTGATGAAAGGGAAGAACCTACAACCAAGATTACTCTACCCGGCAAGGATCTCATTTAGATTTGATGGAGAAATCAAAAGCTTTACAGACAAGCAAAAGCTAAGAGAATTCAGCACCACCAAACCAGCTCTACAACAAATGTTAAAGGAACTTCTCTAAGTGGGAAACACAAGAGAAGAAAAGGACCTACAAAAACAAACCCAAAACAATTAAGAAAATGGTCATAGGAACATACATATCGATAATTACCTTAAACGTGAATGGATTAAATACTCCAGCCAAAAGACACAGGCTTGCTGAATGGATACAAAAACAAGACCCATATATATGCTGTCTACAAGAGACCCACCTTAGACCTAGGGACACATACAGACTGAAAGTGAGGGGATGGAAAAAGATATTCCATGCAAATGGAAATCAAAAGAAAGCTGGAGTAGCTATACTCATATCAGATAAAATAGACTTTAAAATAAAGAATGTTACAAGAGACAAGGAAGGACACTACATAATGATCAAGGGATCAATCCAAGAAGAAGATATAACAATTATAAATATATATGCACCCAACATAGGAGCACCTCATTACATAAGGCAACTGCTAACAGCTATAAAAGAGGAAATTGACAGTAACACAATAATAGTGGGGGACTTTAACACCTCACTTACACCAATGGACAGATCATCCAAAATGAAAATAAATAAGGAAACAGAAGCTTTAAATGACACAATAGACCAGATAGATTTAATTGATATTTATAGGACATTCCATCCAAAAACAGCAGATTACACGTTCTTCTCAAGTGCGCACGGAACATTCTCCAGGATAGATCACATCTTGGGTCACAAATCAAGCCTCAGTAAATTTAAGAAAATTGAAATCATATCAAGCATCTTTTCTGACCACAACGCTATGAGATTAGAAATGAATTACAGGGGAAAAAGCGTAAAAAACACAAACACATGGAGGCTAAACAATACGTTACTAAATAACCAAGAGATTACTGAAGAAATCAAAGAGGAAATCAAAAAATACCTAGAGACAAATGACAATGAAAACACGACAACCCAAAACCTATGGGATGCTGCAAAAGCAGTTCTAAGAGGGAAGTTTATAGCTATACAAGCCTACCTAAAGAAACAAGAAAAATCTCAAGTAAACAATCTAACCTTACACCTAAAGAAACTAGAGAAAGAAGAACAAACAAAACCCAAAGTTAGCAGAAGGAAAGAAATCATAAAGATCAGAGCAGAAATAAATGAAATAGAAACAAAGAAAACAATAGCAAAGATCAATAAAACTAAAAACTGGTTCTTTGAGAAGATAAACAAAAGTGATAAGCCATTAGCCAGACTCATCAAGAAAAAGAGGGAGAGGACTCAAATCAATAAAATCAGAAATGAAAAAGGAGAAGTTACAACAGACACCGCAGAAATACAAAGCATCCTAAGAGACTACTACAAGCAACTTTATGCCAATAAAATGGACAACCTGGAAGAAATGGACAAATTCTTAGAAAGGTATAACCTTCCAAGACTGAACCAGGAAGAAGCAGAAAATATGAACAGACCAATCACAAGTAATGAAATTGAAACTGTGATTAAAAATCTTCCAACAAACAAAAGCCCAGGACCAGATGGCTTCACAGGTGAATTCTATCAAACATTTAGAGACGAGCTAACACCTATCCTTCTCAAACTCTTCCAAAAAATTGCAGAGGAAGGAACACTCCCAAACTCATTCTATGAGGCCACCATCACCCTGATACCAAAACCAGACAAAGACACTACAAAAAAAGAAAATTACAGACCAATATCACTGATGAATATAGATGCAAAAATCCTCAACAAAATACTAGCAAACAGAATCCAACAACACATTAAAAGGATCATACACCACGATCAAGTGGGATTTATCCCAGGGATGCAAGGATTCTTCAATATATGCAAATCAATCAATGTGATACACCATATTAACAAATTGAAGAATAAAAACCATATGATCATCTCAATAGATGCAGAAAAAGCTTTTGACAAAATTCAACACCAATTTATGATAAAAACTCTCCAGAAAGTGGGCATAGAGGGAACCTACCTCGACATAATAAAGGCCATATATGACAAACCCACAGCAAACTTCATTCTCAACGGTGAAAAACTGAAAGCATTTCCTCTAAGATCAGGAACGAGACAAGGATGTCCACTCTCACCACTATTATTCAACATAGTTCTGGAAGTCCTAGCCACGGCAATCAGAGAAGAAAAAGAAATAAAAGGAATACAAATTGGAAAAGAAGAAGTAAAACTGTCACTGTTTGCAGATGACATGATACTATACATAGAGAATCCTAAAACTGCCACCAGAAAACTGCTAGAGCTAATTAATGAATACGGTAAAGTTGCAGGATACAAAATTAATGCACAGAAATCTCTTGCATTCCTATACACTAATGATGAAAAATCTGAAAGAGAAATTACGGAAACACTCCCATTTACCATTGCAACAAAAAGAATAAAATACCTAGGAATAAACCTACCTAGGGAGACAAATGACCTGTATGCAGAAAACTATAAGACACTGATGAAAGAAATTAAAGATGATACCAACAGATGGAGAGATATACCATGTTCTTGGATTGGAAGAATCAACATTGTGAAAATGACTATACTACCCAAAGCAATCTACAGATTCAATGCAATCCCTATCAAATTACCAATGGCATTTTTTACGGAGCTAGAACAAATCATCTTAAAATTTGTATGGAGACACAAAAGACCCCGAATAGCCAAAGCAGTCTTGAGGGAAAAAAACGGAGCTGGAGGAATCAGACTCCCTGACTTCAGACTATACTACAAAGCTACAGTAATCAAGACAATTTGGTACTGGCACAAAAACAGAAACATAGATCAATGGAACAAGATAGAAAGCCCAGAGATAAACCCATGCACCTATGGTCAACTAATCTATGACAAAGGAGGCAAAGATATACGATGGAGAAAAGACAGTCTCTTCAATAAGTGGTGCTGGGAAAACTGGACAGCTACATGTAAAAGAATGAAATTAGAATACTCCCTAACACCGTACACAAAAATAAACTCAAAATGGACTAGAGACCTAAATGTCAGACTGGACACTATAAAACTCTTAGAGGAAAACATAGGAAGAACACTTTTTGACATAAATCACAGCAAGATCTTTTTTGATCCACCTCCTAGAGTAATGGAAATAAAAACAAAAATAAACAAATGGGACCTAATGAAACTTCAAAGCTTTTGCACAGCAAAGGAAACCATAAACAAGACGAAAAGACAACCCTCAGAATGGGAGAAAATATTTGCAAACGAATCAATGGACAAAGGATTAATCTCCAAAATATATAAACAGCTCATTCAGCTCAATATTAAAGAAACAAACAACCCAATCCAAAAATGGGCAGAAGACCTAAATAGACATTTCTCCAAAGAAGACATACAGACGGCCACGAAGCACATGAAAAGATGCTCAACATCACTAATTATTAGAGAAATGCAAATCAAAACTACAATGAGGTATCACCTCACACCAATTAGAATGGGCATCATCAGAAAATCTACAAACAACAAATGCTGGAGAGGGTGTGGAGAAAAGGGAACCCTCTTGCACTGTTGGTGGGAATGTAAATTGATACAGCCACTATGGAGAACAATATGGAGGTTCCTTAAAAAACTAAAAATAGAATTACCATATGACCCAGCAATCCCACTACTGGGCATATACCCAGAGAAAACCGTAATTCAAAAAGACACATGCACCCGAATGTTCATTGCAGCACTATTTACAATAGCCAGGTCATGGAAGCAACCTAAATGCCCATCAACAGACGAATGGATAAAGAAGTTGTGGTACATATATACAATGGAATATTACTCAGCCATAAAAAGGAACGAAATTGAGTCATTTGTTGAGACGTGGATGGATCTAGAGACTGTCATACAGAGTGAAGTAAGTCAGAAAGAGAAAAACAAATATCGTATATTAACGCATGTATGTGGAACCTAGAAAAATGGTACAGATGAGCCGGTTTGCAGGGCAGAAGTTGAGACACAGATGTAGAGAACAGACATATGGACACCAAGGGGGGAAAACTGCGGTGGGGTGGGGATAGTGGTGTGCTGAATTGGGCGATTGGGATTGACATGTATACACTGATGTGTATAAAATTGATGACGAATAAGAACCTGCAGTATAAACAAATACCCTGAAAATAATTTTTTCTAGACAGAAACCTAAGGTATGCATAGAAACTTAATTTAAAAAAGAATGAGAACATCACTTACCCAAGGTTATGTTTTTCACAAATATTCAATTTTAATATGTCACATACATACACGTATATGAATGACGACTGGAGAATACTCAGAGAAGCATGTTGGATGCAATAAGAAAACTACATAATAAAATATATAATTCACCAAATTTAAATTGATACTTGAAAGTTTGAAGGCATTCTGGGGACATCTCTGTCTTATTTCCAAGATGACACCATTGTTCATAATCTCCACATAAAGTTTCATAAACTAACCTACCAATTTCTATTCTTCTGCTTCTACAACCTAAAACAATAACGTAAATACAAAGGATAAAACAGAATAAAAATAACTAGTAACATGTTAGTAGTTTCGTAATTCTATGTTTTTCTTTCCTCTGTACCAAGGTGTCTTGCTATATGTAAACTTGTTCATACATGCAGCCCTAAATGATATAGGCTATGCTTCTATTAACACAGATATATTTCCAGTTGAACTCTCTCCTTCCTTATTATGTATATCATTCGTGCATTTACCTAATAAATAGTATATCTTAAAAACGCTGTATGACAGTTGCAGGGGAGTCTACTTGCCAGCATCTTGCCTTTCCTGTGTAAACGATGGTTGAGCTGAGAATCCCATTGAAGTTTCTCAATTGACAGAGGTGAACCTGGAGCTCCAAGCAATCTACCCTCCCAAGAAAGGGCAGTAGTTTTGCAGCCAGCCGGGGAAAGCCTATTCTTTCCTGAATGCTCAATCCTGCCTCTCTGATTCTGCTGGAGTCTGTAATATCTGCATATAATGCTGTCTTCCGTGTTCGCTTTGTTTGTGATTCTTGGTTGATTCCAGATTCCTGCACAAAAAAGGGTGTATCACTTGGGAGTGAAGGCAAGAACATTTGGACATGGGCACCCTTTACTTCAGAAAACCAACCAAGACCATTCTCTGTGTGGACTTGTACTTACCTTACTTTCCTCTTTCACAGTGCCCTCAACACCCAGCCCTAATGCAGCCAAGCAGCTCTGTATCAAAGACTAAGTAAGGGTTTAAAGTAACTTGTATGAAAGCATAAAGCCCTTTTAACTTTTAGCTTAAAGTTTGGGGGACTCTCACAAACGGGACAGTAAAAATGTATCTCAAATGTGACAACGTTTTTCAAGTAATGTAAATTCTAAATGTGAGCTTTCCTAATGTCATCATTTTATGAGCTCAGTGAAACCAAAATTAGATCTTTTACCTATGCAAACACAGAGGGAGAAAATAATTTAATTAGATTTTGGTTGTATGTTATTCTGCTACATAAAATAATACATGTGTATTCTGTGGTAATTGAGAACATTGTGACTGATAGTCCTTTTACAAATTCACATAGTCCTATTGAGTAGATAGACACAGGTAGATGAGACTACAATATAATGGTAGTAATTGGATCTCATTCCATTATTTATGGAAATGTGGGTAAACAATTTCACATGAAAACTAACTAGAGATCACAAGAGAATCTTTTTTAAAAAATAATTGCAAGTTTGAATGATACCTGGAATTTAAAATGTGCTGTTATAAAAGTTCTTTGATTTGATCTTCAAAACAACACTTTAAATTATACTGAGCAGAACATATCATCCATATTTTCAAATAAAGACAATGAATTTCTCAAGTGTTAAATGTAAATGTGAAATGGCCTGTCCAAGGTCACGTAGGTCTTCTAGCAGAGCCAGAGTGAGAAGCCAACCACGTCTTCTTGTTTCTACTCTCTCCACTTCCTATTTTGTGACACAAGAGGCATTAATTTCGTCTGTTCCACCCCTTTCTAATGAAACACATTAGCACATTTCTGTAAAAACAGGTAATTAGCATCAATCTGGAAGCTATAATATATTTAGTTCTCAAAACTGAAGTCATTTTTGACAGTAGCAAACTCTAATATTTCTGCAGTTATGTGCTAAAGTCTGAAAAAGTCAATAATTTGCACAAAGAATATGGAAAAATAAGGAATAAAGCAATTACAGAAAATATAAAGTATTTATAAAAACAGATGATAATTCTTGCTAACTGTTTGTAAAGTATAAATTGGCTTGACCCAAGTAAATTAGGTATTTGTAGGCTGTTCATAAGCTGCAAAAAACTCATGCTTATATAACATTTGTTATGAAAAATGAATATAATTTCCAAGAAAAATAAAAAGAATGACACTACTTTATACCTTTGTAAAATCTCTTTAGTGTATGGCTTAATAGATTGTCATATTGAGGGATGTTTTTCTTTTCTTCTTTTTCAGCCTTAGCAGGGATATATTTATTTTAGTTTTTTTAAAGAACCACTTTGGTCTTTATTGATCTTCCATTGTAATAGTTGATAGCATATTTTTTCTAAACTTAAAGTCTCATGTTTAGCAGAACAATTTTGAGGCTGTATTCTTTTCATTATTAGGAGGTCAAGAAATTAAGTTGCCTTTAAAATTCTATTTTGATTTCACCTTCATAGTTTTAATATGTTGTGTTTTCATTTAGTTCTAATTATTTTTAAATATCCACTGTTATTTCTTCTTTGATATGTAAGTTATTTAAAACTTTTAAAATTCACATATATACAGGTTTTAAAAATATATGATTTTGTTATTCATTTATAACAATTGAATTGTGATGAGAAAAATATAACCTCTATGATAGCAAATATGTTCAATTTGTTAAGACTTGCTTTATGGCTTTCTATATTGTCTGTTTTTATAAATGTTCCATATATACTTGAGAAGAATGTATAGTCACTAGTTATTTGGCAAAATCTTTTATATACGGCCATTAAGGTTGTAATTTTTATTCCTTAAAGATTCCATATCTTTTTGAATTTTGAATTAGAAAATAAATTGAGAGAGGTGCATAAATCTTTCACTTTGACAGTAGATTGGTCATTTTTGTTTCTATCGTGCTAACATTGTCACTTTTATCAGTTAAGATGCATTCAGTATTTTTATATAATTTAGTTTAAAAATCTTCCTAGGAGTGAAACATTTTATCATTTATTTACATAGGGATATTTTTTATCCCTAATAACACATTTTTGCCCTAAGGTCTTTTTTGTCTGATATTAATATAGCCACTTCATCTTTTTTTTTCATTCCTTTTAGCCTAGGTATCTTTTTTTTTTTTTTTTTTACTTTTGACCTTTGTATGTCCTTAGGAGTTTAGTGTGCCTCGTGTAAACATCATGTAGCTGAACTTGTTCATTTTTAGCCAAACTGAAAAATCTTTGTCTTTTAACTTCCTGTTTAGGTCATTTGTATTTACTGGTATTATTATGTTTCAATTTTTTTCTACTGTCTTTTTTTGTTTGTTTTCTATTCGTACCACTTATTCTAGTGCTGTATTTCTCCTTTCTTGCTTTATTTTGGATATTAAAAAAAAAACCCTATTTCTCGTTTTTTGTACTGGTCTAGAAGTTATGTACTCTATTCCTGTTCTTTTAGTGGTTACCCTTAACATTTTACCATGCAGACTTGACTTCACAAAGTTTAAAATTTATCAATGTAGTATCTTCCACAGGAATATTATTGTCAATATTACCATTGTTTTCTTCTTTAAATTTCTTCAAGCCCTACTGATGTTATATAAGTGTTTGGATATACTGACATGTTTACCAGATTCTTTGCTCACCCTTCCTTCATTTCAGATCTTCCTTCTAGGATCCGTTTTTTTTCCCCCTTGAAATACATTCTTAGTAGTTCCTATAGGGGAGAACTGCTTTGTTTAGCTGAGGATATTTTTATTTGCCTGTCTTGAGAGAAATTTTTGATAATTCTAAAGTAACCTGATTTTCTCTTGGCTCTTTGAAGAAATTTCAGATCTGCCACTTACTAGCTCTGTGATACTGTTCAAGTGTTTTGAAGATAATAAAGCTGCCCAAACTATTAGATGCTTGTGAGGATCAAATTATATAATGTGCTTAGTAGAGTTTCTAGCCTGTGTTAAGCACTATGTAAATAACGTTTCCTTCTATTTTTTTCTCTTCTTATTTTTCTAGTTATTTTTATTGTTGCCTATGGTGCTCTGCAGTTGACTAAAATTTATCTAAGTGAAGATTTCTTTTTGTTTACACTGTTTATTCCACTTGGTATACATTTTTCTTCCAGAATCTGTCGTTCTACATCTTAAATTTCCAGTTTCTGTAAATTGTCAACTTTTAATTCTTTGAATGTTGCCTGTATCCCATTTTATATCATTCTCTTCTGAGATTTTGACCAGGAAAATGTATTCTTTTTTTCTATCATCCCTATTTTTAACTTATATACTGTCATGGACTGAATGTCTGTGTCCCCCCCCAGCCCCTACCCAGATTTATATTTTGAAGCTATAACCCTCAATGTGATGTTATAATACGGTATCTTTAGACAAATGTATTGTTCAGTTTTTAATATTAAAAAGTAAAAATTGTAATGGCAAACATGTACAGATAAACAACAGCTGCAAAGCAAAGGACAGTTTTTAATATCTACCTATTAGTAAAGGACTACCCTTATATAGTACTTTTTTTAGTAATTTAAAAAATCTGCTAATTTGAAAAAGAAATAAATATCCTTTTATCACTTTAATGCGAACGTCTTCACTCTATAATCTGCTTTTCTGGCAACATCTCTGAGCCTTCCTCTCCAGTGGTTGCTGCTCATAAAAGTTTAATTCTCTCAGCATAAAAGTAAGCAAGTAAAAGCAAGCAAGCAAAATGCTTGTCTTGATGCAAGTGCCATTAACGGTCTTAGAAATTTTGGGCAACTTTTCTTCTTCATTTATAGCATCACTTCATTCATTCATTCATATATTTATTCATTCTGAAAGCATTTAATGAGCACTTCAGTTGGTTAATCATAATGCTTGATGCTGTAGAAACAGAGAGAGGAAACAGTTCCCCATCAAAAACACAGGGAAGGAGGCAGATAAGCAGTTCATTATATTCAGTGAGAGAAAAGTTACTAAGAGAACACATAGAAGGAGCAAACAATGCTGAAGGTTGTGGAGAAGATGATGGCATTGAAATTTTCTTGCAGTTGATATTTTACCAAAAAAACCTAGATGTTTCTTTTCACGTCATGGACACCCACTCATTTCTTAAATTTGTTTTTGGGTCCACCACTTGAAAGCCACTGCTTTTTTAACATCTACTAATGACTCAAATGGAAAGTCCAATGACTCATTCTTAACCACTCAGCTCTTCAAAATCTTTCATCTCTCAAGATGTAGCTCCAAAGCCCTCTCATTTCTGATTCACATATTTCTTCATCATCCAAACTGCACTCCTGCAGCATTTAATTAATACAAACATAAACAATGCTGACCTACTGTTTTATATTGTATTACATTTTTGAAATTGTCTTAGCCCACGTCTAAATTTTCATCATTCTGAGGCTATATCATCCACAGAACCTAACATAGCCCTGAAACCAACGTATGTGTTAAAAAAGTGCTGTTTAGTGGATTAATCTGGAAGAATATAGAATTAATACAGAAACTGTGCAACAGCAGTTCTCTAATCAATTTGAATTACTAAACAATATAAGGAAGTATCAAATTGTGCAGACTCAAATAAGATAATAAGATTCAGGCATAAAGATATGTCATTAAGAGTAAAAATAACTCAGACAAACACACACACACACAAGTTATTCACAGAATACAACCATTCATAAGAATAAATTAACTGCAAGTTGATTTTTTTAACAGATTACCTTTTTATGTTCTTGCAAATAGTGGCAACAAGTTGGCTACTTCAAGTGGTGACACTACAGTTAAATTATGGGACCTGTCTAAAGGCAATTGCATTTTGACCTTCGAAGGACACACCCATGCAGTATGGTCCTGCACGTGGCACTCCTGTGGTGATTTTGTGGCTTCCTCCTCATTGGATACAACTAGCAAAATCTGGGATGTTAATAGGTAAGAAGTACTTTGAACAATATTAGCATTCTGTGTTGATAAATATACATGAATAAATTTCCCTCAGTGGGAAATTAAAAAAAAACCAACGCTGTTAATTATAAAACTATAGAGTTACTTAAATAATCTTTGTGAAATCCATTTCTAATTCCATTAATCTCTGTCGATGTAATGAGTTCTTTCTAAATGTAGGTTCAAGATCAAGCCTATGTAATCAGATTAGAATTGCTTCATTGGAAAGCTGTTTGTTTTAAGCAAGATAGAGACAAATACTTATTTTAAAGAGTTAGGTTTTTAGTTCTCCCCTCCACAGGTCTGCTGTCTCTCTGGATTATCAAACCAACAATTCAGTAGGCAGGAAGATGACAGAAATAATTGTTTGCTTTTCACTAAATTTTGATATAACATTTCCCAAATTAAATGCTTCTTGGCAATTCACAAATTGTAAGAATTAATCCATTTTATTGTAAGCAAAGTCCTCTACAGTACCATATGCTTTGATCTTAATTCAAGACAGACAAATTTATTATATTTTTGCTATCAAAATACCTGTCATCCATGTATTTTTGGATGATTATTCCATCCTGTTAGGTATACAAATAAGATAAAAAGAGCTGGTATCAAATACCCTGATTGCTTCAGCTAACTAAGGGATTACAGATCATCAGTCAGATTTCTGATCACTTTAATATTTTAATCCATGCCCAGATTCCAAATATAAGTCATAGTGACTCCTCAAAATTTGTGTGAACAGTTATCACTGAGCCATTGTAATTTATTTTGTAAGAGAAAGATGAACTTGCATTAAAGGTGGACACTATTGTTTTGGGGGTCATGGGTAAAACAGGTACGTTTAACAAACTCCCCACTCTTCCTTGAATCATGGATAACATATTTAGAAGAGAGAGCACGTAAGGTGCTTACAGAAAAGTCAACAGGTTTCCTGGGAGGGTTCCTTGAAAGGGTATGCTCTGTTCTATCTGTAGTTTGATTATCTCTTAAGGCCATGTGCCAGTCATTATGCTATTTTCTCTCAGTACCAAACTCACCCTTCTGTATCTTTTTTGTGATGCTGGGGCTGGAACTTTGCAAACCACATTTTTGCTTTGCCATCTGACCCTCTATTAGGCTTTGGTAATAGTGGGTGCCTGCAGGGGACCACAAGGCTAGAGGAGATAGAGGGGCCTGCTTCTTCCTGTTCCCTTCCTGTGGGCTTCTTCTGGACTTGCGGTTCCAATGGACATCCCCTAGCAGCACTTCACCTTAGCAACAGCAGTTTGTTCTCATCACAGCAGCTGAATCCAGTTGACAGTTTTTCCAGTGCTCGCAGAAACAGCTGCCTCATGTCGTCCGTCATCAAAGACATTAGTTCCAGCAAACAGGTGGCCCCTTCTCAGAGCTCTGTGTTCCCAACTCTGCATGGCCTCTTTTCCAAGATGAGGAACATCAATACTAGCAATCACGTGCCCCCTCCTCAGAGGGCTGAGTTTCAGCTCTGTAGTGCCCCCACCAAGGTTTTACGTTTCAATAATGCCACTGCAGTCCCTTTGTTCACTCAGTCCTATGGGTGGTAGATCTTTCCTGCAGTGGCTTTCTCCATGATACCTTAATGTTCTTGCTTTCTCTTTATAGTTATCTAGCTAACAACTTTATGCATAGTTAACAATCCCATATATTAAATTCTTGCTGTTAAAATGTTAAGTGCAAGTTCTGTCTCCTGTCCAGACCTTGACAATTACAGAGCATTAATGGATAAATAGCATAATCCACTTGAGTTACAAAGATATAGATCAATAGTGTTTGTCATATTCTGAATGAGAAAACATAGCTCTAAATAATACATTTTAAAACTATTTCTGTCTAAAATAGTGACAATTGAAGATAGGTTTTAATACTCATGTGTGTACCATTTGGTTATCTGGAATAATCAATCATGTAATTCTTAATTTTATTATGTTTCTATATTATACAACCATATTTCATAAATATTTATTATAATAGATTACTGGAATTTTTTAAAACCACTTTATTTTGAAGTATGATTGACATACAGAAAGCTCTGCATATTTAGTGTAAACAACTTGATGAGTTTGAAGATATATATATACCCATGAAACCATTACAATGCATAAACGTATCTATTACCTCTAAAAGTTTCCTCCTGCCCTCTTTATTATTGTTATTTTTATAAGAACACTTAATATAAGATCTAGCCTATTAGAAAATTTTTAAGTATGCTAACAGTTCTGTTATCTATAGGTACTGTGTTGTACAGTAGATCTCTAGGACTTATATAAGTGAACTTTTAACATTTATCTAATTTTAATTTTTTATCACTTTTGGCTTAGATGAGGATTTTAATAGAAGACTGTGGTCCATTCTAAAATATATCTTCAAATGTCTTAATCATTCAGAGTGTTTAAATCAAACTGTGTTTAAAAAAAAAAAAAAAAAGGATTCCCAGTAGACTCAGCCCTACTTAGAATAATTTCAAACACTTTGACTTGAAAGCTTTTCTCCATAACCCTGATATCCAAATACTGTCTTCCAGTTGAGACCCAGTAGATATTGATATAACAGATCAAAATTGCTTCTGATTGATGCCAAAAATCCTTTATATTTCAAATTTCCCATCAATGTCAAGAGCTCACCGTCATCATCAAAGACAAAGAAATTATACCAGTTTTGAAGCTGAAGTAGTGGATAAATATTGACAAATAGGGAGAGATTGATTGTTTCTTTGGTGGCTATTGATAGACCTTTCAAAGTTATAATCAAAGCACTGAGCTGTAATTTATGATTGTTCATGGATCCATACTGTGTAGATATGTCTAAAACTAGTGTCTTGCTTAAAATTTTATAGGTCATTGGAACTGGCTTAGTGACTTAAGGGGAGAGGTTATTTGCCTTGGTAAGATGATGGTGGTAGGAACAGTGCTATGCTGGGTCATATACTCTTATATTGAAGCCACATAGTTTTGTTTTTTAATTTATTATTACTTTTTTTATTTTTTAAATTTTTATTTATTTTGTTTATTTTTGGCTGCATTGGGTCTTCGTTGCTGCGCGCAGGTTTTCTCTAGTTGCGGTGAGTGGGGGCTACTCTTCGTTGCAATGCGCAGGCTTCTCATTGCGGTGGCTTCTCTTGTTGCGGAGCACGGGCTCTAGGCGCACGGGCTTCAGTAGTTGTGGTACACGGGCTCACTGGTTGTGGCTCGTGGGCTCTAGAGCACAGGCTCAGTAGTTGTGGCACACAAGCTCAGTTGCTCCACGGCATGTGGGATCTTCCCAGACCAGGAATCGAACCCCTGTCTCCTGCATTGGCAGGCAGACTCTTAACCACTGCGCCACCAGGGGAGCCCAATGCCACATAGTTTTTAATTAAAAAAATATTGATAGACTCTGCTGTTCACCAGAGAAGGAAGAATTTAGAATATATTCTTTTTGTATTTATAGTCTGCCCTTCCCTTTGAACCCCTGGCTCAGCCTTGGATATCCTTTGGTTGGTGTCATATCCCTAGCCCTACAACTCTTCCTGAATTGGATATTACCTGCTAAGACCATCTAATTAGCTCCTCACCAGAAAATCGTATACCTGGAAATCATAATTAATGTAAAAAATGCAGATCAAGACCCACGTTTACTAAATGCTAATAAGAATCTCTGAACAATATCTGTGGCATTCTTAGTCTGGATGCACTGACACTCTACAAGGTTTCTATGAATAATTAAAAGTGGTACTTCAATGATCTTTTGAATAATCATTTATAAAAAAGTGGAAACTTACATGTGTTTTAATTTGTAATCATTGATTGCTACCTTAATTTTCAAATATATGCTTTAAAATCAGTCTTTTTTTTTAACATCTTTATTGGAGTATAATTGCTTTACAATGGTGTGTTAGTTTCTGCTTTATAACAAAGTGAATCAGCTATACATATACATATATCCCCATATCTCCTCCCTCTTGCGTCTCCCTCCCACCCTCCCTATCCCACCCCTCTAGGTGGTCACAAAGCACAGAGCTGATCTCCCTGTGCTATGTGACTGCTTCCCACTAGCTCTCTATTTTACATTTGGTAGTGTATATATGTCCATGCCACTCTCTCACTTTGTCCCAGCTTACCCTTTCCCCTCCCCGTGTCCTGAAGTCCATTCTCTACATCTGCGTCTTTATTCCTGTCCTGTTCCTAGTTTCTTCAGAACCATTTAAAAATCAGTCTTAAGCACACACACACACACCATTGTATCCTAAGTAGAGAATTCTTGACACATGGCAATTTGGTTGCATAAATAATAGAGAAAATCAACACATACACATGAAGAAAGTGCTTTCCCTGTTGCCATCCACATTCAAATTATAATTTAATTGTCTTATTCTACATAAATCTATAAAGTGATGAAAATTAGATAGGAAAATCAGAAAATGTCTCAGTCGACTATAAAAATTGTATTTCTTTAAAGCATAAGATTATCAATAAATATTCATGAAATGAATTACCAGTGTTGGGCTGTGTTATAGACATTAGAAAATTCTAAGACTCCATTACTGCCCTCAGTGAGATTACAAGTAATTTAAAAATGCAGCAATTTTGAAACAGAATGTGCAATGCATCTGCAATTTATAATATCAGATAAGATATTCTGGTTGGCCCATGGATGCTTTTCTCCCCAAGGTAGCTGGGTATTTGTATGAGTGCCTATACCACACTGTATCTCTGAGGTTTGGAACACAGACCGTGTGCCTGTATTTAGCTTGTAGTTTGAGGGGAAAGGATTTGAAACAAGCAAAATGTTGCCAAGTGTAGCTGCCCCCACTGCTTTTAACACAATATTACACAGGCAAGAATTGAGTGGTTTGTAACAAGGATGGAAGGAAAGAGGGTGCTTTGTATAATTCAGCTTCTGGACGCTAAACAATGGGAAGTAAATCTGCTGCCCTTATTTCCAGGTGTATTGTTTCAGATGACTTCAAGATTATGTTTGAGAGAAAAATAAAGGTTTAAGAACTATGTTTAGAAAAGTAATTTGTGGTTACCACTGCATTCCATTGACTGGAAGCAAATATATCGGAAAACCTACCTCATTTTTGAGAGAACTGTATTGGCGAGGAAACCATGAGCCTATCCTTAATAACCTCCTGATTCTTCAAACTGTAAAACAGTCCTCAGGACCCTGAACTTACATTCAAAGGAAGTGGACTGCTAGTGTTATATAGTTTGGAAGGTAGTCACAGACAACAGCGCCCACTTTAGATGTGGTCATAGAGGAAAATGGACAAAGAAAAACCTTGGCCATGGAACAAAACCAGAGACCACAAAGAATAATAAGCAAAGAGCTCCTCAGTGAGAGAGGCATGATTCAATCAAAAATCTTCAGTACAATGGCAAAGTTTCTCACGATGCCTGCCCAGGATTCTGTCACTCTTTGGGCTAGTGACTCTTGTGTATTTCCCATTTTTTCCTACTTTCTATACTGGAGTTTGTATTGCAGTATTGTGCCCTGCTTCATCATTGTACATTGTATCTGTGATAGTAGAGAAGGCAGAAAACTTGTCTTTTATTTGGTTGGTCACTAGAACACAAGAGACACCTTTCAACCCAGTGGAGCTGATTGTGCATCATGCAGAGATCATGGACTGAGAGATACAAGCAGTAAATGAGTGAGAATTTGTGTTGTCTCCTTTTGGGGGGGGCGGGGTGTAACTGAATACTGTACATGTGAAAAGAAGGACGGCACAGATATTTGGTGTGCAAAAGGCCAAACTGTGGCAGAGACTGCTAGCTGTTCACCAGAACTCGCTTTCTCCTTCTTCCATGTGAATTGGACACCTGGCTTTCTATCTAAGTGGTGTTTCTCAGCCTCACTTTAAGTTAAGTGTGGTTACGTCACTAAGTTCTCTGCAACAGAATATAAGTTGAAATGATATGCACCATTTCTGTATTCTTTCTCCCATATGGTGGGATGGGATATTAATGACCATAACCAGAGTAACCTTAGAAACCAATTGTTGAAAATGACAGTGTGATCGTCAGCCTGCTTGATGTAAAGCCACCCCCAATCCCTACCTCCAGTTCACCTGCAGCGTTCTCTGGACTAGTCAGAAATAAAAAAATAAATTTCTATTTTATTTGAAAAATTATATTCCCACTCTGTTTGTTGTAGTACTTTGATCTGCCCAGTCCAGTATAGGCACCCTGTAAATATTTTTCAGGTAATGTTTTTTTTTTTCCTCATGACATATTAATAAGGCAACTACTACAAGCCCTGTAATGTTATCAAAATTATTTGGATGGCATAGTAATAGAAACTCTGTGCTGATATTAGATGGCCATTCAACTGCTTTTTTTTCCCTTGCCCCTTCTCACTTCTCATCCTTGACATCTGTTGCAATACTGTTGGAGCCTATGAAGTCCTATTTGCCATTAGCAATATCTGTAAAATAACTGGTTTGCAGGGAAGTTAATGCCTATAAAAGTAGCTGTTAAAATGCAAGTACAGTAAATTAGTGCCTCCATTAGTGGAAAGCTGATTCAATAATAATGATTTCATTTAAACAATAGAAAAAAACACTAAGAACTTCAATTTCATAGTAGCATTGACTGTACCTACTGATGAAAATCAGTTTTGCTGATTGCAGTCAGGCTGATAGGATACAAAATAGTACCTGCTTTGTGGTTAACCTTATACATTTGTTTTTTTCAAAAATTATTTATAGACCCAACAAATATGCATTGGATACTTTGTTATGTGCGTTGCTCTAGTCACTAAGCTCTATCAGTGAACAAAATAGACAAAAACTCCTGTACTCATGTAGATGACATTCTATTGCGAGGCAGAAAATAAGGCAAATTAAAAATAATAATAATAAACTATTATATATAGTATTTGGGGGTGTTAAGTTTGGTAGAGAAAAAATAAAATATGAAATGTGGAAAGGAATGGTGGGCATAGGAAGGAATTGCAATTTTAAACAGGATGGTCAGGGAAATTCTCACTGTGAAGTTGATATTTGGGTAATCTGAAGTAGGTGAGGCAGTAAGCCAAGACGATATCTAGGAGAAGAACATTCCAAGCTTTTCTGAGCAGTGAGCTCCCCTATGGTGGTAGCAGGACTTATATGACTAAGGAACAACAAAAAGGCCAGTGTGACTGTAGTAGACAAGTGAATAGTAGAGATAAGGCAGTTAAACGTGTATGCGGCACGTAACACACAGCCTTGTAGCCCATTTGAATGTCTTTGACCTTTATTCTCAATGAGATAGGAAAACACTGGAGAGTTTTGAGCAGAAGAGTCACATAATCTGTTTTATACTCTAACAAGATGACTCTGGTTACTGTTTTTAGATTAAACTGTGACAGAGGAGGGCTGGGGAGACAAGGGTAAAAGCAGGAAGAGCAGCTGGGAGGCTATTGCAACCATCCAGGCAAAAGACAGTGAAGGTTTGAGCCATGATGGGAACAGTGACGGTAATGAGAATTGCTTGTATTCTGGATAGATTTGGAAGATAAAGACACTAGGAATTGCTGAGGCATTATGAGTTATGAGAGAAGGAGAAAGCAAATCACCTGTTATATTTTGAGACACCTGGAAGGCGTAAAGCTCATTCTCTTTATACTGGAACACTAATGTGAACTTTATAAAAGGCTTTTCCAACCAGATTCATCAACTGGCATTCCAGGAAATACTGTAGAATGAGGGATGCCTTCTCATTGTTCATCTAACAGGTGCTGTCCATTGAAGAGAACTGAGTGTTTCTTCCTGCCCATCAGCATTGCTTCCTTCTTAATTTAATAATTCATTGGGCAATATAACCCCCAGCCTGGATGAGATGAGAGAAACAGAATGCTATAAATAAAGGGAACAGTTAAAATTAAGAAAAAGGAAATGTGAAATATTAAGATTCTCTTAATGGTGAGTTATCCTCTTTTAATAGTAGGTACTATTAATTTCTTTGGTCAGATAGTGCACCAACATGAACTCCAAATTGTGAGAAATTTATTTCTTTACTACAAAATTAGTAATGATGAGATAGCACCAAATAAGTTACAAAAAGGGAGGTTAGTATTTATTATATATTTTGTTAATAATATGTCATGTCCTTTATGATACATATGCAAAATTGGATATATTAAAGATGAAGGACATATTGTACAATATTAATGGTTTTAAAGCATAATAATGTAGGAAGTATTAAGACTCAAGGGCATGGATTATTGGTACATTAATACCTGTCTTGTATTGTAAAACCCCCCAGCTTGCCTTCTTATACTTGAAAAGGCACCCAAGGTATATATTAATAGACTGCTAGAGCAATGCTTGAAACATAATTATGTTATATTAAAAGACATGGTAACATTCTAAAATTGACCTGTTGTGATCAATTTATCCTGTTCCACGGATAATAAATCAATTATTACATCTTCTTGGATTTCCATTTATATTCAAGTGAATAATTTTCTCTTGAAATACAGGCTTTAAGTGATAGCTGAGTATTATTGAATATAAATACATAGATAAGCACAAAAATGATAAAAAAGAAAATAGCATATTATTTTCACTGTCATGTTCCTTCCAAAACAGTGCATAATTAATAGCACTATTAAAGAAATGTCTACTTATGATGAAAAATATATTAAAGCTAAAGTGCAGATTTCATTTAGCAAGTTATACATTGATTGGTTGTGAGAGAGCTTCTTGATTTTTCAGTGTGGCTTTGTGTGTTTGCATGAAGAATGCTTCAAGCAGCAGTGTCCACTTCAGTAAACTTGATGTGAGCATTCTTTTACATCAGTACATAGAAATTGATCAATAAAAGAGATAGATGTCATTACAAATTTATCATTTAGCTCTTTACATTTATAAAACAAACACTATTTCATATAAATGAGTTATATAATTTGTATCTAACTTTCAGTAAATAAGGTACACCTTCTGTTTGTTATTTTGCAAACTAACTGAACTGTATATTAGAAATAATTTGGATGAGTACAGATGAAACTAAAGGTGTTCTAAGGAGTGAATGTATGTGTTTTACAACATGATATATTATTACTCTACTAGCGCCAATCAAAGCAAACACTTTGACATATAAAAGATGCAACACTCCTTCTCCACCCCTGCCCAAAAGAATCTAGTCAATAGATGAGTCTTAGTGCTCCTCAGTAATAGTGACTAAAAGGGTTTGATGTATTTCCTCATCCATACATGTTAAAAAGATATATGGGCATAGTACACATAAGGTAAAAAACTAAAATCACATATATTTTTATATTTAAGGTTTGATCATATGTATAGTATGCTTACGCGTGTTTGTGTGTGTATATCCAAATGTTGATGTATATACATATACTAGTATTAAAGCAGTGCATAAATGTTTGACTATCTCAAATATTTTAAATATCATCTAATCTAAATTGCATTTATTTATTTATTTACTTACTTACTTACTTACTTATGCTTTCTATATGACTCCAAAACCCAATTTGTTTCAAAACCATTTATTGGAGACAGAAAATACTAAGTATTACCATGTTCCTGAAACATTGTTTTGGAATTACTGAAATGGTTTTCATTTAAAGGAAACTCTAAGTTTTGATTCAGTTGTTATTGAAATGAATTGGATGTCCAAGTGCATCATATCAAAAGATGTAAACTGTTTGATATAAAAATAGCAAGCAATAAAAATTTAGGTAGAATTAAACTGCTTTCTTATATAAAACTATGTTGTGAGATGGGAAATACTTCCTATCTAGGTAATAAAATTGAATTCGTTCTCTTAAAACACTAGGGACATTTTTTCATAGAAATTTTAAATATTGTTTCTTCATAGTATCTGGCATGAGTTTGTACAAAATATTAACGTGTATCAGTAAGAGCAGAACTTGTTAACGTGTGTCCTGGGTAGGAAATGAACCAGACCTTCTTCAGTCAAGGAACATGAAATGATTATTCCCTGGTCTGGCCTTCGGTTACCTCTTAACCTAGAATGGATCCTGCAGGAAGCATTGCCTCTAGCAGGATTTCACCTTCGAGAAAAGTCATCTCTTCTAATTTGGCCCATAATTTCTTGAATCATTTAGTAGATTTGCCCATGGAATTATTACAAATTGCTTTCTATCTTTAAAATTGATTATTCATTTATTCAATTTTTACCAGTCACTCAGCAACTCTTATCCCTGGAGTTGGGGATACAGCACTGAATTGGACAAACAAAGCCTAGCCCTAGTGGAGCTTACAGTATAGAAGAAGGTGTTGCTGGTTTTCTACAATTTATAAATTATTAGACAAGTTCTCTAACCTGGCCATTGATCACAATATTAATTCCTTACCTCTAGAGATGCAAAGCAACTATCACTGAGGGTGACTGACTTTCTGAGATGCTGTGAGTGCGTACTAGTTCTCCATTCTTGGAAATAAGTAGAACCTTCGGGGTAATAAGCCACCAACGATGTGGATATTAAAAATGGTGCTGAGTCTGTCATCTTTCCAAAGATAATTTTTTCATTGGTATTTGAGTATTATTAGTAGCCTGTAGGTATCCGTCACACATAAACCATCCAATTAGGATAGTTTAGAGCAGTTTTCACATGAAGAATGAACTTTCCTGTGATGGTTCCATTTCAGTTTGGTTTCGGGTTATGGTGTCATTTTGTTTTTTGCTTTGCATAAGGAAGAGTATGATGGATTTTAGGATAATACGCATTAGCAAGAAACAGTTTAAAATGCTATTCAGTAATAACAAATAGAAATAATTATACTAAGATGTGTTTGTCGTATCCTACCCTGCTTATGTTTAATTTTTTTACTTCTGGTTAGAAAGATGCATACCTATATTATGTGATTTCCTAAATATACAGACAGATACAAAGAGATCCAAAACTTGTTTTTTCTTATGCTAAGTAATTCAGGACATTTAAAAACTAAAGATGTCGAATGAGTTAATTATACTAATTGTATGTGTTATTGTCTGAATACATGTCCAAGTAAAACTTTCTTACCCATAAATTTAAGACTTAAAGTTACTGTTGGAAATTCATGGTGATTATCTAAATATGTATTCTAAAAGGTGCAGTGTTTTAGCTTAGAAACACAAAAGATATCTTTATGTGAAGCCATGGCTGCTATAAAAGAAAGTGGACATTTGACATTTTTTTCTTGATTATCTTTGATCCAATGTCTGACAAGTTTTTAAAAGCATCTGATGCTTCCAATTTTTGAGGTGTTATATAATTCATTTCATTGTCTATTTCTATAGTTATCATGTGACAAATTAAATGCACTTTTTAGAGAATATTAATGTCAGTATCTCCAGAGTAAATTTAACTTTACTTTGAACTTTGCTTCACTATTACACAAATACAAATTAATATATCATAGGTATATGCAAACCTGTAACAATAAATTATATATCTACACCTCAGAGGTACTGCCTACGTACTTACTATTCATCATGGATTGTAAATCTCTTACACAAATAACATTAACCAGCAAATATGTGGTAATTATTTATGTAGCCACCTCTGTTCCTTGCTCTCATTTCCTCTTAATCATATCTAAGCCGACTATGATGTCTTAGACTTGAAGCTTTCAGTGATAGCTCCCAACAATAAATTAGTTCTTCATTATCTGAATTATCATGGCTCTTACTACCTATGTTCATATTCCTATCACTAAACTCTATCTAAGAACCCAGTCCCCAAGCTGGAATTGATTATCTTCCCTTAAGAGGCTATTGGGATTAATCCCATATGACTGAGAGTCTTGTTTATTTGGATCACCTCAGTAAAAACAGCCATTATATTCTAGTTATTGCCCATATATCCACCAATCAGTCTTGATTTCTCACTCATCTCTGATCTCCCTTCCACTGTATGCTTTGGAATCCACTGCCTGTCATTAGCAAAATATTTTATATCCTCCATCTCTTCATTGTACTTTTTATCTTTTTACTTAAACTGGTCTCCCTTCAGGAGACGGAGTTCCTTTTCTAATGGATCCTGTAACTACCTCCCCTTAATTCTTTCCAAAAGATTTACAACTCATAATAAATAGTGATCACTAGACCCTGTCTTTGAGGTACATACATAAAATGTGTTTGAGTTTTATACACATTTATCATATATATATATATATATATATATATATATATAAGCAAAAGTTAAATTTTTCTGGAATACTGACACAAATTTTCCCACCACTGGACCTGGAAGTTTGTTCACTGATCTGTTCCCAGTACTCAAACAGAGCTTGGAACATACTGGGAAAGTAATAAACATTTTTAAAATTAATGTATAAATTAATGGTTTATATCCCCTCCATGCTCTTCATTGTCACTTCTAGATCACTTTCTTCCCTCCCGCCTCCTCACAAACCACAGAAGCACATGCTTTGAGACCATACCATTAGCCACTCCTTCATTGTATGGTCATACCCATCACGTTTGAAATGATTTATCACATGGCTTACTATGTTCATGGAGTGCAATATCGGTATCCAAGCAGAAAATTCATCTAACACCTTGGACTTCCAGTTTCTTCACCTCCTTACTTCCAACAACTTTCAAATCTCGATTTTAGGTTTTCTGCTCTGTGAGTACCATTCCCCACCCCGCTTCCCTGGCTTTAATACCACCTGCTCCAACAATTCTTTGATTCCAGAGGTGTTGATAACTTACTGTCTCCACTGTTTTTTCTCTTGCCCTGATAACAGCCTTCCTGTTTCTCCCTTCTTACCCAGAGTGACATCCAAGGTCCATCACAGTGGTCTGCCCTTCCCACACAGCTGCAAATCCCTTGGTCCTCTCTTCCTCCACATTTTTTGCCTGTCAACACGCCAACTCTATTTAAACCAGTTCTCTGCCTACTCTCTACCTACACCTGGTCAGCTGAGCATGGATGGGAAACACACATACACAAACACGTGTGCACACACACACACACACACACCAGAATCATGATGACTGGCCTCACTTTATATTTATAACCTCAACTCACAAGTTGAATCCTACTGCATTTCCTCTGTCAATTAACTTTCTACCATACAAAATGAATATTTCATTCCTTTCTCCTCTATCTTTAAATCCCTAACACCCTCCCTACTCCTTTCTCCCCTGTGTTCAAGCCTCTTTTTCAAGCTTCTGCTTGCAACTGTCCCATTGACCAAAGCAAGTCACATGGCCAAGACCAGGATCAGTGTAAGAAGTGACTACCCAAAAGTGTGCATTTAGGGAGAGGAATAATGGCAACCAGTTTTCAAACAATATATCCTCTTTCTAACCCCATATTTCTCTTATAATCATCTCCCTGCAAATGTGAATGTAGTATTAAAGTTGTATTTTAGCTCTATTTTATATTATAGAATTCATGCTTCTTCAGTTGACCTAGGTACTTAAATAGACTTTTATGATCATTCTTAGAAGAAAATGGAGTCTAACTTCTTGTCTCAATTCTTAAAAATAGATTGTTGGAGAAATTCTTATAAATAGGTTATTGGAGTAATTTTAGAGTATCATTGCTTCTCTGCTCAGTAAATTTTAGATGATCCCTATTACTCTTTTATACCTTTTTATTTTGAATTAGTTTAATTACCCAGAATAAATTGAAGAATGAACAGCTTTCATGTACTCTTCACCCAGATTTCCCCAATGATAATATCCGACTATTGTATATTATCAAAACTAGGAAACTGACATTGGTACAGTATTAGTAACACAAGCACAGACCTTAGTCAAATCTCACCAGTTTCTACTACATGCATTTTCATGTGTGTGTGTGTAGTTCTATGAAATTTTATCACACATGTAAATTAGAGTAACCAATGTAACTCTATACCTCTGTAATCAGGATACAGACTGTTCCATCACCATAAGGAAACTCCCTCAGGTTACCCCTTCATGATCACATTCTTCCCCCCAACTCTAACCCTTGGCAACCACTGTTCTGGTCTCCATTACTATAAATGTCAATTCAAAATTGTTATATAAATTGAACCATATAGTATGTGAACATCTGAGGTTGGCTCTTTTTCATTCAGTGAAATGCCCTTGAGATTCATTTAACTATTTTGTGTATCAGTACTTAACCCTTTTTATTGCTAAATAATAGTAAATTGTATAGGTATACCAGTTTGCTTATATATTCACTCCTTGAAGGATATTTCGTTTTTTTCCATTTTGGAGATAGTACAAATAAAGCTGCAATGAACATTCATGTATAGGTTTTTGTGTGAGCATAAGTCTTCATTTCTCTAGAATAAATGCCCAAGAGTACAATTGCTGGGTTGTATGGTAAGTGTACGTTTAACTTTATTAAAAACTGCCAAACTATTTTCCAGTGTAACTAAACTATTTTACATTACTGTCACAATGCACAAGAAATGCGGTTCCTCCACATGCTCATCAGAATTTGGAACTGTTAGTATTTTTGTATTATCTTGGCCATTCTAATAGGTGTATAGCAGTATCTCATCATGGTCTTAATTTGCATTTCTCTAATGGCTAATGATGTTGACCATCTTTTCATGTATAGTTGACCCTTGAACTATGTAGGGGTTGGGGCATGAACCCCTGCTCAGTCGAAAATCCATGTATAACTTTAAAGTCGGCCCTCCAAATCCACAGAGTAAACCAACTGTGAATTTTGCAGTACCATAGTAGATATTTATTGAAAAAAGTCCGTGTGTATGTTGACCTGCACAGTTCACACCCATGTTTTTAAAGGGTCGATTGTACTTATTTGCCATCTGTATATCTTCTTTGAAGTATCTGTTCATGTTCTGGCTCAGTTTCTAATTGGATTGTTTTCTTACTGTTCATTTTCTGTTGAAAGTTTTTTACTTATTTTGGATTCACATCCTTTGTCAGAGAGTTTGCTGAGGTGTAGGATCCCTGTTTGATGAAAATTTACAAATAAAAACAAACAAAATACCTGATTTTTGAGAAAGGCACAAAAGCAATTCAATGGAGAAAAGTAAAAAATCAGTTGACTATATTTATTGGGTCTGATTCTGGGTCCTCTATTCTATTCCACTGATCTATGCATTTATTATTTCATTAATACCACACAGTCTTGATACTGTAGTACATAGTAAGTCTTAAAATCAGGTAGTGTGACTTCTTCAGTTTTTGCTTTCTTTTCTTTCAAATTTTTTTGGGCTAGTCTAGTTTCTTTGTCTTCCCAAACCTATTTTTCTCTCTATCTAATATCACTTCAGCCTGGTTTTCCTGGCCAGTAAATTTCATATTCTTTTTCTAGTTAATATCTTTTTTCTTACAGACCCTCACTCGTGTCTTATTTATTGCTAATTGTTTTTTTTTCATGCTACTCCTCAGAATTAAATTCCCTCTAGACTCTTCTCCAGTAATCCACCTATTTTTTGTTCCTTCCAAATTTGAGTGGAAGACTACGCCCTTCTAAGAAGCCTCCGTGCCTAACCTCAATCTCTGATGGATACACTTTTCTTTCCTATTTATTTTTTCTGATTAGAGTCAGATTGTGAGTTTTAAGGCCTTAATCACACACACAAAAATAAACTCCTCCCACACATAATTCAACATTTAAAAATTAAAAACAATAAACGATGTGTATAAGAAAGCCCATCAAGACTCGATTTTTGTCTATGAAAATCCCTTTGATGTTATTCTGTTTACTTTAGAATATAAAATTCTTTTACAATTCTGTCTTTCTTTCTCTATTTTTCCCTTTTCTTTTTGCCCTTTATCCTTCTTTTTGGTGTAGCTGTTTTGTGGGTGCCTTAGGCACATGCTTCTTCTTTCTGTTGGGTAATCCAAAATTGGCTTTTATGAATAATTTGTTCTGTGTCATAAAGCATTCATTTTTCTGCTCTAATTCTCTTTATCTTTGTTGTCCTTCTGCCACATCACAGTCTCCTATTTTCTCTACCCTTTAAAATATCCTATGTAGCCCCTAATAGTTAACTAATGGCATGTTATCCCATCTTCTGCCTCACATTTTCCCTTAGAATCCATTCTTAAATCTTCACCTTATTCAAAGTAAGCCGTTACTTCCTACACCTTCCCATGTATTTCTGTCATAGTTGTTCTGTAGATTGCAAACTGTTAAATCACTCCTCCACATCTCTCTCCTTGACAAGTATGTATCCTGCAGTACCTGAACTTAAATAAATGGTTCCCTACAACTTCTTTCCATCCATTATCTTCTGAAATAGGGTCTCTTTGGCCTTGTCTTCAGATAGCCATATTGAATGAGAACTAAGGAAATCTGAGCAACTCTTGATACTTTCTTCAGATAGTTTACTAACATCTACAGGATAGAATGATGAGAGAGTTCAAGTTGTATGAAAATAGTGCCTAAAAATATACACAGTCTTTTCTGGAGGCAGGGGCACCACTCAACTGTAAAACTCCTTTTTAATGTCCAACTTTTATTCATCCAATACTGAAAATCTAATGAGTTAAAAACATTTTGACAAAATGATCGCCACTCTTCACTTTCAATATATATTTGTTTGCACTACTAGGTCTTCGGTATTTAAACTTTTTCATCAAAGCAAATAAGTATCAACTGTAGGATTGAAAGAATATTGTCACCGAATATTTAACTCCAAATACTGTTTATCATGCCTACATGTGCCCTTCATTTGATTACATGATGAGGTGTATGAAAGCAGGTTTGAGTCTGACAAAATTAAAGGTGCACAAATCTATGTACAGAGATGCCTGTACTCCTATATTCAGGTGAAATGCTGCACAGCAGATTCAGGTTATTTTCTAAAACTGACATTAATTAAGATGGTTTCTTTCTTTCCGCTCCTTTAGCAAATCTTTGCTGTATAACACTCCTTCACTGAGTACAAGCCTTACATGTGTGAACAAAATGTAGGCTTTATTCAGATGACACGAAAATATATAATGTTGGATCAGAAGTGACTGAAGCATCTTTCACTGAATATATATATAGTTAGGTGACATGAACTGGCACACATTTCTTATTCATGAGTTGTACTGCATGAGTCAGAGGATTCACCTGAATCTTAAAATGTTATGAACCATTAATATATTCTAGTTTAGAATAAGATAAGCTGATCATATTATATCAAAGAAAAGGTTCATGCAATGACTGCTTCACACACATCAGTACTTCTCGTTTGGATTCCAGTACCTGTGGCCAGTGGCAATCTTTGCAAATGATCTTTATTTCCCTTTATTCATCTAAGAATTATGAAAACTGGGATTTCAAAAAAATTACACTAAGTGACTTTTTGTCTCTTCACATGTCATAGACTTTTTTTTATCCTAACATGTATGTGCTCTTGGAGGGATACCCATGCACAGACGCAGTCATCTCATCTTTAAGCTCCCCCTTGCATCTTTGGCCTGTTTCAGTTCGAGGAGGACCACAGGTCACATGACCCTTTCACAATTGCTTCTCCTGTTCAGAAGGTCTCCAGAGCATTCCACTCAAGTCAGCAGCTTCTAAATTGCCTTCGTACCTTCTCAAGGCATCTCTTTTGCTTTAGAAATAAGTTGTTTCTCATTTCCCCCTTTGACATAGTTTTCTTTATAATATATTTGGCATAAGTTGATTAATATTTAACCTTGGAAACACTTTTAGTTTGATAACCAAGATTTTTAAATTGCAGTTCCCATCTTCAAACATAAATGGTAATAGGGCTCAAAATCTCCTATTGAAATTCAAGATTTAATAATTTAAAGATGACATGTAAACTCTGAATAAGTAAAAAATTTAAGGAATATTTTGGAAAAATATAAAATCTACTTTCCTTCATATTTACAAAAACATGAAGTATTTAAAATTTGGCTACTATGGTGACTCAAAATAAATATTCAAGTAGAAATGTCAATTATAATGCACTGAATTTTAAAATTATTTTCTGTATAGAAGAAATATCGAGTGTCTATAAATTCACGGTTACAATAGTAACCTTGTCCTTTAAGGTAGAGAAATGTTGAAAATCAAGAAGGCAATATGGCAAGCCTGCCATGATTTCTCAAATTCCTATTTTAAATAGACAATATACAAAAGGCAAAAGTGTCAATACATAAAATGCAGAAAATAAGAATAAGAAGCAAGGAGGGGTAAGCTGAGATGAAGTGAGAGAGTGGCATTGACATATATATACTACCAAATGTAAAATAGATAGCTAGTGGGAAGCAGCCACATAGCACAGGGAGATCAGCACAGTGCTTTGTGACCACCTAGAGAGGTTGGATAGGGAGGATGGGAAGGAGACGCAAGAGGGGAGGGGATATGGGGATATATGTATACATATAGCTGATTCACTTTGTTATACAGCAGAAACTAACACAACAATGTAGAGCAATTATACTCCAATAAAGATGTAAAAAAATAATAATAATAAAATTTTAAAAAATTTTTAAAAAGAAACAGAAAGTACAATATTTCAAGAGAATTTTATACAAGTACAAAATTAATAGCTGAGCTTTTAGCATTGAGAAATGGCTACTATTAACCAAGATCAATTATATTTGGAATACTAGAGATAGAGGTCAATAGATGTTTAAAAAAAAAAATACTTCAGGGCTCCCAGATTACAGTGGACTTCTAGAAAACTCATTATCTTGTATTGTTATTTTTATTAAGTAATAAAGTTACCACTCTTTATAAAGCACACAAGTTCATTATTTTAAAAACAAGCAATAGATAACTAATAAGGACCTAATGTATAACACAGGGAACTCTACTCAATATTCTGTAATAACCTATATGGGAAAACAATCTGAAAAAGAATGGATATATGTATATGTATAACTGAATCACTTTGCTGTATATCTGAAACCAGCACAACATTGTAAGTCAACTAATCTACAATAAAAAATTTTTTAAAAAGAAAAAGAAAAAAAATAAAAAGAATAAGAAGCAAAAGCATGCCTGAGCCAGATTTAATTTCCACTCTAAATTTGATTTATTTATATTTTTAAATTTTTTCTAGAAAAGTTTTAAGCCAGCTTACAAGGATAAATAAAATTTGGCAAAAGGGTCTAAATTTAAATAGAAATAAGATAAACATCAAGGGGAGAAAATGGAACCAAGAATATACCAAATGCATGCTATAATAACTCACTCACTAATGCTGAGGCATACTTTTAGTTTTAAGCTTTCAAACAGCCAAGCAAAGGACATTTTTCTTTTCATCTGTATAATTGAGAATGTTTGAAATGCACTCAAACCAAGTAGTTAAGGAAAAAAACACACAATTATATTATTAGTATAAGGGAGGATTTTAACTGATGAACTCATCAAAGAATGCAGGCAGGTTCATTAAATGATGCCCTCAACAATATTTTTATAATGGATACAGTAATAAGTTTGATAGGGTAGCTCCTCATAATGCATAAATATATTCTAAGAATATCACCTATGGTCCCTCATTCAGGGATGGTTCAAAGGCTTACCAATTGGAAGTACCAGAATTCTCAGAAAACTGTTTTGATTCAGTTTTAGAGTATAGAGGAATTCAAATAAACCCAAATATGATAGTAGAATACAAAAATACATTGAAGATAAATTAAGAGCATAACTCATACTGAAAAAAATCAGAATAGTATTATGGGAGATGCATATTAAAAGGCATGATAGAATGCAGAGAAAAAGGAAAAATACATATAAAATGCTTCAAGGGATTATAATGAATAAGGAAAATAGAAGATATGGAGCTCTAAACTCCAGAAAGCAGGTATTCTCAAGAAGGTGAGGAACAGGATATATGTAATAAATTAATCATAGTGATTTATGATAACAAAAGACAATTTGTAAACCAAACACAGAACTCTATGCTTTCTAAAACTATTATAAAAATAAAAGCATATAAGGATAAAATTAGATCAGCACTGGAAAATACCATGTACATATTCTACTATATGGATATACCATATTTGTTCATTCATCACTGGATATTTGAGATGTTTCCACTTTTGACTATTATGAATTATGGTGCTATGGAATATTTGTCTGCAACATTTGTCTACAATATTTGTGTAAACATATGTCTTCATTTCTCTTGGGTATAAGCCTAGGAATGGAATTGCTGGGTCACATGGTTACTCTCTGCTTAGCATTTAGAAGAACATCCAAACTATTTTCCAAAGCAGCTATACCATTTACATTTCTATTGGAAATGTATATGGGTTCCAATTTCTCCAAATCCTTGCCAACACTTGTTATTAGCTATTTTTTAATATGACTTAGTCTTATAGTTCTCTCAGTGGATGTGAAGTTGTGTCACATCATGGTATTCATTTGCATTTCCCTAGTGGATAGTAAGTTGAGCATCTTTTCATGTGCTTATAGCCACTTGCATATCTTCTATGGATAAATGTCTAATCAGATTCATTGCCCAATTTAATTGGATTAACTTTTTATTATTCAGTTTTAGAATTTATATATTTCTTTACATATTATATACACATTTTTTTACATATCATTAGACATATAATTTTCAAATATTTTTTCCATTCTGTGGATTATTTACTTTTTTGATAGTATCATTAGCAGCACAAATAATTTTAATTTTGATTAAGTCCAATTTATCAATTATTTCTTTCATTCCTTGTACTTTTGGAGTTCTATGTAGGGAAGTATTGCCAAAGCCACGATCATAAACATCTGTTCTTATATTTCTTATGTTTTCTTCCAGGAGTTTTATAAGTTTGACTTTTACAATTAGGTCTATGATCCATTTTGTGTGTAAGATACAAATAATTGGTTTAGCTTTATTTTTTTACATGTGGATATCCAGTTGTTCTAACTTTCGTTGAAACACCTTTGTTGAAAATTTTGTTATTTCCATGCTGAATTATCTAGATATTCTTGTTGAAAATTAGTTAACCATAAAGTAAGGGTTTTATGGTTTATTTCTGGACTCTCAATTTTATTTGATTTACCTATATGTTTATCCTTATAGATAGTACCATACTGTCTTAATTACTGTTGCTTTATTGTAAGTTTTGAAATCAGGAGATGTGAATTCTCCAACTTTGTTCTTCTTTTACAAGATCACTTTGGCTATTCTGAGTCCCTTGCATTTCCATTTGAATTTTAGATCAGTTTGTCAATTTTGAAAAAAAAAAAAAAGCTATGGTTTTGATAGGAATTGTGTTGGATCCATAGATCAACTGGGTAGTATTATCACCCTCAAAGTTTTAGTCTTCTAATCTAAGAACATATGATGTTCTTCCCTTCATTTAGGTGTTTAATTTCTTCTAAGAATGTTTTAGAGTTTGCAGAGTACAAGATGTGAAATTATTTTGTCGAATTTATTCCTAGGTAACTTACTATTGTTGATGCTATTTTAAAGGAAATTGTTTTCTTAATTTTGGATGTGGGGGGTGTTCATTGTTAGTATCTAGAAATCCAGTTGATATTTGTATATTGATCCTGTATCCTGCAACCTTGCTGAACTTGTTAGTTTTATAGTTTTTCTGTAGATTTCATAGGATTTTCTATGTATAAGATCATGTTATCTAAAAATAGAAAGGCCATGTGAAGACACATTAAAATGATGGACATTTCCAAGCCAAGTAAAGAGGCTTCCAGAGAAACCAAACTTGACAACACCTTGATCTTGGACTTACAGCCAATAAAACTGTGAGAAATAAATACTGTTATTTAAGTCACTCAGTCTGTGGTATTTCGTTAAGGCAGCCTTAGCTGACTAATGCAACAATTCAGTCTCTTTACTCAGTATATGTCTATTCAGATTTTCTATTTCTTCTTGAGTCAATTTTAGTAGTTTGTGTCTTTCTAGAAATTTGTCCATTTAATTTAAGTTGTCTAAATTGTTGGCATACAGTTTTTTATAGGATTTCCTTGTAATCCTTTTTTATTTCTATAAGGTTGATATTGATGCCCTCTCTTTTACTGCTAATTGAGTCTGTTCTGTTTTTTTCTTTGGTCAGTCTAACTAAAGATTTGTCAGTTTTGTTGATCTTTTTAGAGAAACTACTTTTGGTTTTATTAATTTTTCTATTATTTTTCTATTCTCTGTTTCATTAATTTACACTCTAATCTTTATTATTTCCTGTCTTCTACTTGCCTAAGGTTTGCTTTGCTCTTCTGTATCCAGTGCCTTAAGACAGAAACTAAGGTTACCATTTTGAGATCTTCTTTTTTAAATATAAACATCTACAGTTATAGACTTCTTGCTAGGTATTACTTTAGCTGCATCAAATAAATACTGGTATATTATGTTTTCATTTTCATTCATCTCAAAGTATTTTCTAATATCCCTTGTGATTTCTGATTTGACCTATTAAATGTTTAGGAGTATGTTACTCAACTTTCACATATTTTTAATTCCTCAAATTTCATTTTGTCATTGATTACTAATTTAATTTCATTGTGATTGAAGCACATAATTGCTATGTACTAGCTACTCATATAAGTATTTTATATTTATTAATTCATTAAATTATAACAAGAACTAATACATGAAGTAGTACTTTTAATATCCATATTTTACTCATAAGAAAACTGAGATGCAAAACAGGAAGGCATTTGTGCAAGGCCTACATCTTGGCACCATGTGGTGAAACTGTGATGGATTCCAGGTAGCCCCCTCCAGAACCTATTCTCAGTCATCCTTTATTTAGACATTTCTTTAGTGAGGGATAATTGGGTTAATTTCAGTGTTTTCACTGTTATGATCAAAAACTCCATTGACAAGAATTGTTGCTCAATTGCATTCATAAGGTAAAATATTAGGAATGAAAACTTTCATCGGAGATAGAAAATATTTTTCTTTTTCTGATAGATATTGATAAATTATTTGTAATAAAAAATTAGCTTGATCAATTCAGCAATAGTAAAATTTCATGTTGCTTATAAAAATTTACTCAAAGAAGTGCCTGAAGACAGCCAAAAGAATATTATAGGTAGAGCACATATACTCAGTTGCACAAACATACATATATATATACATATATATATTTATGAATATAGCCTCCAAAATCATGAGTTAAATTTTAGTGACTTCAGTCTTGAAATGTTACAGTAATAAAGAAGTATGATTAAATAATATTTATTCTAAGAATGCAAGATAGTTTGTTTTGAGAAATATACTTTATCATATTAAAATAGTAAATGACCTTATTACAAAGATATAGTAATCAAAACAGTGTGTTACTGGTATAAAGACAAACATATAGGCCAATGGAATAGCATAGAGAGACCACAAATAAATTCTTACGTATATGGTCAAATAAATTTTTACTAATATACCAAGACCATTAAATAGGGAAAGTGTGGTCTTTTCAGCAAACGTTGTTGAGAAAACTAGATATCCACTTGCAAAAGAATGAAGCTGGACCCTTAGCTTACACCATATATAAAAATTAACTCAAAATTGATCAAAGACCTAAACATAGCAGTTAAAACTATAAAAATCTTAGGAAAAAACCTAGGGGAAAGCTTCATGACATTGGATTTGGCAGTGATTTCTTGGATATAACACTGAGAGCATAGTAAACAAAAGTAAAATTAGATAAATTTGATCTCATTAAAATGAAAAACTTTGGAACATCAAAGGATACGGTCAGTAGAGTGAAAAGGCAGCCTATGGAGTGGAAGAAAATATTTGGAAATCATATATCTGATAAGGGGTTTTATCCACATTATATTTTGCAAAGTCCTGCTACAACTCAACAACAAGTAAAACCAAATGACCTGATCAAAAAAATGGACAGAGGACTTGTATAGACATTTCTCCAAAGAAGATGTACAAATGGTCAAAAAAAAAAAAAAAATGAAAAGATGCTTACATTTCTAATAATTAGGGAAATAAAAATCAAAACCAAAATGAGATATCACCTCCTGCCCGTTAGAATGGCTACAATTAAAAAAAAAAAAAAAAGGATGTTAGCAAGGATGTGGAGAAATTGGAACCCTTGTACATTGCTGATGGAAATATAAAATGGTGCAGATGTTATGGAAAACAGTATGTCAGTTCCTCTAAAAATTAAAAATAGAATTACCATATGATCCAGCAATTCCACTCCTGGTATGTACCTAAAAGAATAGAAAGCAGGATCTCAAAGAGATATTTGTATACCCACGTTAATAGTAGAATTACTCATAATGGCCAGAAGATGGAAGGAACCAAAGTGTTCATTGATGGATGAAAGCTTAAACAAAACGTGGTGTATACGTAAAATAGAATATTATTCAGCTTTAAAAAAAAAAAAGGAAATTCTAACACATTTTATAACATGGCTGAAACTTGAGGACATTATTATGCCTAGATGAAATAAACCAGTCACAGAAAGATAAATGCTATGTGCTTCTACTTATGTGAGGTCCCTAGAGTAGTCAAATTCATAGACAGGAAGTAGAAGGCTGGTTGCCAAGGGGCTGAGGGGAGGGGGAAATGAGAAATTGTTTATGACTATAGAGTTTCAGTTTTGCAAGATGGAAAGAGTTCTGGAAATATGATTGTATAACGATACAAATGTACTCGAAATGTACACTGAAAAAATGGATGGTAACTGTTACCACTGTTAAAAATATGCATCATTTTTATGCATAGTTATTATTGGCTAGCAAGGCTAATGTTAGATTAATAAATAATTTGGTTTTTGTAGGAAAAAATAGTAAATGAAAGAAACCATATATTAATTTTCATATTTGCCAAAGAGAATGGATAAAATTCAGCATATTTTCCTGATTTTAAAACTCTTTACAAAAAAGCAATAGAGGAAATGTTACTTAACTAAAACAGAATTGTATTTTTCAGACTTACTGCCAATATCTTCCTTAATGATGAAACTTTAAATGTGTATCCCATAAAATCAGATATAATGTAAAGAATCTACCATCACTCATTCCTAGAAGTTTTAATCCCATGAACTCTTTTTGTAATTTGATAAAGCAAAATTGATTTTAAAAATTTGCAGGCAATGTAAGACGTAAGGATGGAAGACAAATGACAAAAATGATTTCATAATGGAAAGCAATAGAGAAAAAATTGGTTTATTATATATCAAATATACAGTGTGCTGAGCATATAAAAATGTATCTAAAACTGTTATCATTAAAGTAGGAGTTCGGACAATTAGTGAATGTATGTGGAAGAAACACAAGTTTAAATTCTAATTTACTATATAAACCAAAAATGTTAATGAATTAAAGAATTAAAAGTATAAAAACATTAATTTTTTTCATAACAAGAAAAATGCCCCTAATATTAGATTAAATATAAAAGCAGAAGTGAAACTTTATATTATATACAATATAATCCTTTTGAAAAAATATTAATACAAGCATAGCTGAGAGAGTAAGAGAAATAATTTTCTTAATCATACCAAAATGTTACAAATATTTTTTTCTGAGCCAGATGATTAAAGGTGACTTTTATTTTCTTTGATGCATCTTTACATACTTTCCAAGTCTTCTACAATATACATTTATTTTTTAATAGGTGGAGAAATAGCTGTTATTAAAAATAAGAATGCCTTTTGCAACTCTGTACAGTGTTTGAATGAATTTCATTAAGTGCCTCTTGGCTGCTTGCTTGATCATTTTTCCCCGGTCTTCTGACTTGACCTTTGCCTAGTCTATCTCGGTATTTCATCTTGATTGATATGGTAGGTGACCCACTATGGCCACCTCTGTTCCTCTACTCACTAAGGGAAGCATGAGGGGCAGATAAAATTCACACCTGAGCAGTTATTTCCTTCAGCTTCCTTCTGGTTCCAAGCTGTTTACAGCTCCTGCAGGTCATATGAAACTCTGGGAAATTCAGTCAGCGCTCACCTTTTAAGCAGGAAATTTAACAGTACCCAGCAGGAGTTTCTCAAGTTGTTTCAACTTTTGAATAGCTTAATTCAATTCAGTGCTACTTTTTCTGCCTGTAAATTCAAGTAATCTTCCTTATTCTTGTGATTTTTACATTAGAACATGTTATATCATTCAGCATGCCTAATATAGCTGTCCTTTCTTACACTCCACTGTAAGAACATAAAAACTCAACTACTTCACCTCAGACTGTATTCTGTCTGACGAAATCTCTCATCAGCACCTTCTATAAATTGAACTCATAAAATATGGCCGTCAACAAATCTGTTTATCTCTCCTTAGGTATCCATTAGAGAACTGGTTTCTGTCACTTTGAATTTCACCCAATAAAACCTCTCAAATACAACAAAGCCAAATCTCAAAGGTAAATAAAAAGATCAAAATAAGGATGAAAAAAGAGATATTTTAAACACACAGATGAAATAATTTATAAAATGTATAATATTCAGATACTACCGTACCTGTTTGGGGGAGAAAAAAGATACATTTTATTTGTAATTCTAAGGTCAATTTTAAATAGTTTACTTAATACAGAAAATGTATATACATTAAAATATTCAGATAAAAGCTTTTGTGAAAAGACCTAAGATATAAATTCTACCTTAACCTTGTCTATGATTACTAAAAAGTAAAGTAAGATAATTATAAATTAAGGTGTCATAATTTTTTATGTTTATTAGAGCTAGCATCTTAATTTTAGGTTAAACATATGTAAATATATAGGAGTATAGTGTCTTATGGACTTTGTGCACATTTTATTATACACTGAGGCTCTTTGCATAATCACTGAGTATACTACATTTAGGCCAATTTTATGGGACTTGAAGGACAATAGCATTACTTTAAATGATAACACGGGTTCATAGTGGTTATGCTTCCTTTTATGACATAGCAATGATTGATTTATTTAATGGCCAATCATTAATGTATTTCAGTGTTTAAAGGTAGTCTAGTTCTAAAATATCCAACATATTATATGAAGCTGTCCACATAGCTGTCTAAATCCACTGATTTACAACTTCAAAATATCAACTTTTTTTTTTAAAGCCTGTAGTGTCAGGCTTTTCCTGATAGTATAGAAAACTTACAGGGCTTAAATTCAGATGAACTGAATTCAAATTCTAAATCCTTGGACAATGATTTAACTAACCTTTTTTTCTTCATTTCTCTTCTCTATCCAAGTTATATAAAACTGTGAATTTGAATTGAAAGTCTTAAATATAAATCCTTGTTCCATCTGGTTTTACTGGACGTTTGACATTGGACATATTTCTTGATTTCTATGAATACCAGCTCCGCTTTGTGAAATGCGAGTTACAATATCACCTTGAGAAAAACAAATGAAATAATGAATATAAAAGTGTTTTGTAAATTACAGGGCTTTATTCTAACTTTTGTACATACTACATATATATATTTAGTGCCTCATTTTATGCTGAGTTCCCTCTCTCCTGAAGTGCTCATATCTTAGTTGAGGCAAATACAAATAATATTCATTCAAAGAATCAGATAATATACAGACATGCAAAGTGTTATAGGAAGCTTGCAGGAGAACAACTCTTTAAATAAATATGGGATACTTGACTAAAGTGGTGGCATTTAAAAAGAGAAATGAGCTTTAAAAAGAGAAGAAAAGGAGCCCCAGATAGAAAATCATGAGCTATTTTAACGGGAGCAAGATCTACCACGGCTGTAGAGTGGTGTGATTGACTCTGGCTAGAGCGTAGAATAGGAGGAAACGTGATGAAAACTGTTTGGAAAGCATTTTGACACAGAGGATAAAGAGCTAGGAGGCCAAGCTAGGGGTGTGGACTTTCTCGTTGGTTCAGTGGGGAGCCATTGGAGCTTTGTAATGATTCTTAATCAAGATTATGGCCAATTGACTTCTATGCCTTTTACATTTTTTGCTTTAAATCTGGTGGCAGTAGAAGATGGCAACTAGTTAATTCCTAAGACCTGAAACCCTGAACTCAAGTGTCACAGTTTAATGAACTGAGTGTGGGTAAAATTTGGAAAAACACCCTACACTTTTGCCAATCTACTTATAATTATTTAACAGTAAAAATATGGCGCAGTAGTGAAGTGTTGACAGATAAATGCTAAAAGTTTATAACAGTACACCACTGATGAAAATGCATGAGTAATCTCTTGGTTAATAGGATCTGCAGGCATAGTGCTTTAGGAAAACGTGCATCCTGGCCTCATAGAGATATTTTGTAGAAGTCCCTCTTCTAAGTATATGCATGAAACTAGACAATTCACATAATATGTACATGCATATAGCCATCATATAGAATAAATGCTTAAAAATATGTGTGCTAAATGGATATACGTAGAGAGGACCTTTACTCATTAAGTTTACATAATTACCCCTTTTGTTCATGACACTGCCAGAAATGGCCTAATTTTCATTAAGCATGACTACAGTTTTCCTACACTAATCATATTAATGCCATACTTGTTTTGATACCCAAGAAAGTAATTAGGTTGTTTTTGATGATAGTGAGTATAATATGTATATTAACAAATTGGTATATGTTACGTTTCATTTTTTTAATGTCAACTTAAATGTAATCAAATGATAGTGATCCTAGCCAGCTAGCTAACACTTTAAGTAAGCATTCTTTTCCCTAAGCTTCTTTAGTTGATTATTTGAAGACATGATTTTAATAAATTTTAGAAGAAATTTTCAAGAAAAATTAGGTAGTTGATATTCTAAATCTGAGTATATAGAGAGCACCTGTTCAGTTATAACTATTGCATCATTAGTGCAAAACTTCACATTGCTAATTGAATTAAGTACTTTTTTTACCTTTACATTGAATGAATGGTATATGGTATATAGAAAAAATTCATATTCATGTATTTGAAACTGAACCATATTAGGTTCTTAGAAATTATATCTGCCATATTCTGCTTATAATTATTACTATACTACTTGAATGTAAAATTAATGCACTGTAGGTTTTTCTATTATGGGAAAGTATACATAACATAAAATTTGCCATTTTAACCATTTTTAAGTGTACAGTTTTCAGTGGCACTAATTAAAATTACAGTGTTGTACAACCATCAGCAGAATCTAATTCAATATATTTTCCATCATCCCAAACAGAAGCTGTATCTCAAAAGGTCAAAAGATAGAATTATTATTTGATCCAGCAATTCCACCTCTAAGTATATATGCAAAAGATTTGAGAACAGGGGCTCAAGCAGATACCGGTACACATACATATGTTTTGGTTTTTGAGGAACCACCAAATTGTTTCCCACAGTGGCTACATTATTTTCCATTCCTGCCAGAAATGTACAATTCCTCTACATCCTTGCCAACATGTGTTATTTTCTTTTTCTTTTTTTTATTACAGCAATACTAGTTGGTGAGATGTGATATCTTGTGGTTTTGATTTGCAGTTTTCTAATAACACATGATGTTAAGTATTTTTTCATGTGCTTATTGGCCATTTTTATATCGTCTTTGGAGAAATGTCTATTTAAGATATTTTCTCATTTTTACATTGGGTTATTTATCTTTTTGAGGTTGAGATGTAGGAGTTTTTTTTAGTATATTCTGGATATTAATCCCTGTGCCCATCTTTCAGAGAGCCCCCAGGCAAATGAGAACAGGCAAACACAATAGAATATTAATAAGGTCTGTTCTGCTTCCTCCAGAACCAGGGACCAGGGTCCCACACTGGAATGTGGGCTTCCAGCTTCACTACTGCAGCCGAGTCAGGGAGGGAGTTGGGCGAGGACAAGTAAGAATGCCACAACTTCTTCCTACCATTTGTAGGTTGCCTTTTTCTGAATTCAGCATTTTAGTGGTTACTGTATACCTTTGCCTGTTTATTCTAGAGTACTGACAAAGTTGGTTGTGACCGTTTCTGCCTGTTTTTCAATGTTTTTGTGAAGAAACAGGTATGTTGAACTGCCTACTTTGCCATTTTGCTGAAGTCACACCCCTTTACTAGAGTTTTATTTTCTAACTGGAGTCAATGGAATTAATAAGTAAGCATTGCCCTAAGCACTGTAGGAGATATACAGGTGGAAGACTAGACCCTCAAGGAATTTAGAGACAGATATGACATGCATATAAATTTCTCTCATACAAGGTAGTTTATGACCTGCATTAAACCCAAGGAGTTGGGGAAGGATTAATGATAACTTTTACGATGGACTTTGGAGGTTAAGCAGGATTTTTATAGTTGGCGATAATGAGGAGAAAAGGTTCAGCTGGAAGTGACAGCATACGTATAATGCGAGGAATGAGAAATAGAACAGAGGAGAGTCCTGTTTTATGGGTATGTAGGCTATTTGTAGAGTTTGGTAAAAGATAAAGCCAGATGATAATAATTACGTCTATGTTTTACTCAGAAGGCAATGAAAATAAAAGCTTTTAAGCAAAGAAATGCTATGATTAAAGCTATTGCTTTAGGAGTTTAGTTTGGCAAGGATGTGCAAAAATGTATTGAGAACACAAAAGTTGGATTGAGATGGGTATATTTTGCATTGTGGCTGAATTCTTGTATTTTATGTATAAGTGCTTAAGAATTACTTCTTATTTGGAAATTTCAAATAAATTAATAGCTGTAAAAATCTAGCATAGTTTAAAAGTATGAAACAGGTGAAAACCATCCTCTGGTGTTTAGTTATCAATCTGTGGCAAACTACATTTACAACATCTAACACACAATATATAACGATTGCATTTTACAATAAAAATTAGAATAATTAAAGAATACTAATGAATATAGATTCTATGCTTAATGTATAGAGATTGTTCATAATAGTAGCAGGCATAGTTTTCCCTATTTTTTATCTAATTAGTGTCTGTTACACTCTCTTTAAAGGCCAACACTAAAGTGTGTAGAAAATTTTCAATTTTCAATACTTCTAATTACAGTATTTTGGCTCCCTATTTGGAAATAGCTAGTATGTTCTATTTTAAAATTTTCCAAAATATTTCTGGACCGTTTTTGTTTAAATAAATTGAATTAAAAATAAAATAATCTTTAATGGTCAGCAAAAATAATAAAAAATTAAATGAATGAATGAATAAATAAATAAATAAATGTATGTATGTTCACTAGCATTCAGACATGGCTGTTTTCTGTTTAACCCAGGGGAATTTAAGTTCCATGAGTGAAAACACTTGTTTTGTTCTCTTTACTCACAGCACCTAGGTGAGTGCTATCATCATATAGGTTCTTGATAAGTATTTTTGGATGTATGATCTAAAGAATACCTGCCTTTAATATAAAGGTAGTATTTTTTAAATACACTATTTATATTTTTTTAAATTTATTTTGGCTGTGCCAGGTCTTAGTTGCGGTACGCGGGATCTTAGTTGCGACATGCGGACTTCTTAGTTGCAGCATGCAAACTCTTAGTTGCAGCATGCATGCAGGATCTAGTTCCCTGACCAGGGATCGAACCTGGGCCCCCTGCTTTGGGAGCTTGAAGTCTTACCCACTGGACCACCAGGGAAGTCCCAAATACACTATTTATAAAAGACAATAATAAATAAAATTTCTCATAGCTAAGTTACCTACTCTTCCCTCATATATGAGTTTACGTTAATAGACTGTTTCTTCCATAAGAGGTATGTTTAGTCTGTCAAAAATTTGATGAAAATAGAAGAAATTACATGATTAACTTAACACTATTTTCATTGAATAGAATGATGATGCAATTTTTTTCTTTATAATTTTCTCTTGTGTGTCTATTAAGATTTATGAAAGAAAAAGTTGGTATTATAACAATAATTAATTAAGACATAACCTGGGGGAAGAAGAGGAAAAGGAAAGCTAGGGAACATGGAAATATGAATTGATGGTGATGGGGTGATAAGAAATCTTGTTCTGCATATCTCAACTAATGAACTTTTATCCCAACTCCTTGTTTGTTCCCCAGATGCCACTTGCACACTCAATGCCACATTCTCAATTTGGTGCTTTTCTAAGTCTTGACTCACAGGTCAGTATTCCCTGCTGCCATCTTGGTATCAAAGGATCTTCTGTCTTACTCTTCTCAATGAATTTGTTCATGAAATTAACTGATTTTTACCTTGGTAAAAATTTAATGAACAAATCCATATAACTTGCTAGTAAGAGATGTTTGAGGCAAAACATCTTTTTCCAGGGTTCTTCCACTT
Organism: Eubalaena glacialis; assembly: GCF_028564815.1. NCBI lineage: Eukaryota > Metazoa > Chordata > Mammalia > Artiodactyla > Balaenidae > Eubalaena > Eubalaena glacialis. The sequence continues at coordinate 217,340,926 of NC_083716.1, forward strand.
AACGTTTACATTTTAAAAAGTGATATTCAGCAGATTGTGTACTGCTTTGACTTATAAATGAATGAATGTCTCTAATGGTGAGAATATAAACACAGCTAGAAAGAAGAACTGTTTTTTTTCTTTTATCCTAGTGAGACTGGTAAATTAGCATATGCAGAGACCATGGGACCTTGCAGTAAATGATCTTCTATAGGCTGTTCATTTATTCATTTATCTAATAATTTACCATCACTACTCTTCCAAGTCTTTCTGTGTGCTACATAAGAGAAGAATAAAGTCACTAAACCTGGGCAGGATCACCCTTTAGAGACAAAGCTATACAAACCCATTACTAGTTTTTTTTTTTTTTCTTTTTCTCATTTGCCCTTGGCTTTCTATTAATCACTATGTTACCACTTGATTATCTTAAATCTCTGTTACATACTTTCAAATGGGTAAATCTAAACAAGTAATATTAGCTCAATTACATATGATTTTAGTAAGGATATCAAGTTCTCAAAGAATGTTGGCTATAAGCTAAGTCTCCTAACAAATCAACATCTTTGGTGTAATCTGACTTCTTGAAATCGCTGGTATACACAGGGAATCTTGAGCATATTAGATACAACCTTGTTTTGGTGATATGACATTAGGGGAAAAAAAGAGAAAAAATCCAAAATATTAATTAATCCTATTACATAAGTCTATGTCAGTTCACACCATTATTTATGGCATGATTTCTAATTTCTTTTGAATGCCCTATCATATTTTACCTACATTGGATACAATAAATGATGTTCTCTCACAATGAAATGTTAAGAATTTTTGTTACTAAAAAATTCCCATAGTTGTAGTGAAAATAATTTTATGTGCTTTGATTCTTCAATATAATCAATCCATGCTACTCCCCAAACTAACCCTGTCACAACCCTTCATGGTACTAAGCAGCAGAGAACAACTACAATGACAAAAATTCTAAGTGTTTCTTCAGTGGCCAGAATTTTTTTTGCCCGTGTTTTGTGGCTGCATCCTGTCTCCAGCAGTTTGTTGCAATACTTAATTAAGACTAAAATACAGTAATCTGTCCCTGAACAGATTGAAAAAAAAATAATTTCCAAGTAATATAGAGTCAGCGAGACTCTCCATCCTGGGCAGCCATCCAAAACTGTTAGAGTGCATGCCCACTGAAATACCCTCTATAGAACGACACTTAGACTTGACCAGAGATAATGTGCATGAGTGTGTAAAAACAATATATCAGGACTTTATCTAGTGGAACCTCAGAAATCATATGTGAGTTACTTCCAGTCCAAGATATTGATCAGACCTGTGAATTTTACTCTTTGCTTAAAATATATCATTACAATGGCAGAGGACAAGGAAAAGAGAAAATATATATCCTCACCTAGAAACTAGGAAAATGCATCATCCAAATGCTAAAAATATTGAGGAGTTTTGTAAAATATAGCTCATTTAAAACCAGAGTAGAAGAGGAACAACAAGGTGTGCTTATACAACTTTAAATGAATACATACATACATATGTACATACATACATGCATACAAAGAAAATAAAAGAGTTTGGGACTCAGGAATTCCATATCCAGTCTGTTCCTGGCTGAAAGTTACCTTTCTTCCTACTTGCAAACATTTCTAAAAATATTTCAGCCAACTTAGAAATTAATTAAAATTAAGAAGTTAAGAAATATATGAGTGAAACAGTGATAGAAACAAGAAAATATTGTACTAAGTTCTTATGTATTATTAATATGGATATCAAATTTCAAGAAAATATTAAATATTCTATAAGAAAATAAAAACAGATTCAAATAATAATGTGAATCAAATGTCCAAGATTATCTCTATAAAAACCTGGAAGAGTTTGAAGAGTTTGGAGAAAAAGATGTAAGACAATGGGTTTATCTCTTTCCATAAAGAGAAATCAATAGACACTTTTATTTTTGACCACTAGTTAAAGAAAAGTGTAATTTATAACTTATTAAAGAAAAAAGAAACAAAACTAGAATCAGTATAGTAAAAGAAATAAAAGCTTTTAAAAAGATAAAGAATGATAAGAAGGACTTCCCTGGTGGCACAGTGGTTAAGAATCCACTTGCCAATGCAGGGGACATGGGTTAGATCCCTGGTCTGGGAAGATCCCACATGCCATGGAGCAGCTAAGCCCGTGTGCCACAGCTACTGGGCCTGCGCTCTAGAGCCGGAGAGCCACAACTACTGAGCCCACGTGCCACAACTGCTGAAGCCCATGCACCTAGAGCTTGTGCTCCGCAGCAGGAGAAGCCACCGCAATGAGAAGACCACGCAGCACAACGAAGAGTAGCCACCACTCACCACAACTAGAGAAAGCCCGTGCACAGCAACAAAGACCCAACGTGGACAAAAATAAATGAAAAAAAAAAAACAAAACAGAATGATAAGAAAAGTGAAAGCATGAAATAAAATAACACATAATAGCATTAGCTATTATAATAAATGTGATTATGTTAAACCTTACAAACTAATGACTCTCAGTTTATGTCAAGAAAGAACTAAATTTGCTTATTTTAAAGCCCACTGAAACATCATGATGCCTACAGTTTCAAAATACTAGGCAAATGCAATTAAAAAAACAAATAATGTTAAAATATCAATATTAAATCAAAGTACAGCTTAAGGAAATTAATAAATAGTACAAGAAATATATTTATATAAATACCATTTAAAATCCACAATACAGATAATTACAGTTATGAGCCAACATTTATTGAGCGCTTCCTGTATGTCAGGCATTATTCTAAATGCTTGTAAGTGGCTGCTCAAGTAACTCTCACAGTAGCCTATCAGCTAGGAACCATTATTACCATAATACCCATTTTATGAATGAGGAACTTGAGACAGATAAATTAAGAAACTTGCCTTTCCATGTAACCAGCAATTAGTAGAGCTGCAATTTGAATCCATTCTGGAGAGTTAGACCTTAATTGTTACATGACCTTGTCTCCTCCCTTTGTGACAGCCATCAAGCATCAGGTACCAGAGTAAGATATTAAAACAAAAAAAGCAACATCTGCACAAAGAGACATTGAGAAAAGTACCATCATAACAACGATGTTCAAATAATAATATTCTATTTTCTAAGTCCTCAACAGATCAAAAATAAATAAATAAAATCGGCTTTAAATGTGATACATAATAACAAGATAGACAGACATAGATGCATATAGATATGACTTCTACCGTAAAAACAAATAGTATACATTATTTTCAAATACTTGTAGAACAATTAAAAAGTCAATTAAGTGATAATGTCATAGGGCAAAAAGTTATTCTCAAAATTCTTTAAACATTAAAAATTGCATGCCACATTCTCAGTAACTAAAATATTTAATCATATGACAATTTAATAATATATTCCTAAAATAGATCTAAGAGAATTTAAAAATATAATTATAGAATTTTTGATTAATGAAGGAAAATAACAGTATTACATATTAAACTGCAAATGATGATAAGAAAATACTTATCCAAGAAATACATTAAAGACATTTATAATTAAGATAGAATATAAACAAATAAATTAATAAAAGTATCATACTCAATAATCTAGAGATGAAAAGAACAAAATTAACCTGTTAATACATTAGAAAAGAAAAACATTGATATATTCCAGCATGGATCTTTGGTGGTGAGAGGAAAATTTCCACCATAATAGGCTAGAAAAAAATCTGGAATTTCTGAAAAAGGGAGAGAGAGAGAGAGAGAATTAAAGATGATAGCTTCAGTATCTTTTGTAAATTAATCTCAGAAGTGACATACCACTGCTTTTCACATGTTCTGTTGGTCATACACACTGACTCTGGTACAGTGTGGGAGGGGAATACCAGGAGATCATTGGGGACCTCTTAGAAATTGGCTACCACAGTACACCCTCTAGCACTCAAATGAGCCATTTCTCTCTTTCAGTTATTTTTTGGTAAGGGATTATATTTTACAATGTAGGAACGTTTGTCTCAGGGAAGCTAAAAATCTTTTTCAAGATACTACTATTAAGACAGTAGAGATTTAACCCAGATCTTCTGACCTAAAGCCTCATGGCTTTTCTCCTGCAATAAAATAGAATGCCATGTAGGTGTACTACTGTGTGTAGCACTGTTTTCCAGCATTCATAATATTTCTATACGGCTGAGCTTTTGAAATCGTCATGACTATTTTTTCCTTCAGTTTTGCTTTATCCTCTAGCCTTCAGTTTGCTCTCAGCCATATCCTACTGGTATAAATGTTCCAGACTGATAACTTCTCTTTCTGCTTTTCCAGATTTCTGGTTTTTTTGTTTTTTTGTTTTTTCTTTCAATAGACATGTATACTATAGAACCAGACTTATTAAGATCACATGAATTGTGGGAGTAAATACATTTGAAGTGAAAACGTATGGGTCTTTCCATATTAGTCCGCTCAGGCTGCCATGACAAAACACAGACTGGATGGCTTAAGCAACAGAAATTGACTGCTCGCAGTTCTGGAAGTGGGAAGTCCAAGACACAGATTCTAGCTGATTCGATTCCTGGCGATGGCTCTCTTTCTGGCTTGCAGATGGCTACCTTCTCCATGTATTCTCACATGGTGGGGAGAGTAAGCAAGCTCTCTTGTGTCTCTTATAAGGAAACTAATCATATTAATCATAGATTTACCCTTATGACCTCATTTAACCTTTGTCACTTCCTTACTCCAAATAGTCACATTGGGAGTTAGGGCTTCAACATATGAGTTTTGGGGGCACAAAATCCATGAAGTCCTTTACACTTTCCCTATGAGGAAAAAATGTGCCTGGACTTTGGGATATTACAGCTTTCAAGGGGCTTTTCATTTTCCAAAGGGGCTTGTGTTTTTTTACATTATTTTTCTCAATAGTAGTCCAGATAATGAACTTTTAATATATTTGTGTTTCCAATAAGTAAGTTGCTCACAATATATGAAGTTCTATTATTGCTCTTATTTTAGAAAAATATATTTCCTAAGTTTCAAGTTTTATAAACATTCCCTGTTAAAATTTAATATAATACATTGCAATTTAAAACACTTTTCTATAAAAAGGAAAATTGACAAAATTTACCTACATAAGAGACTGGTAGTAATGAAGTAAAATTAAAATAATGAAAATAGCATTACCTCAAGGTGGACTTGAATTTGTTTTAGTCACTTAAGTAGCACCCTATTAGAGGATCAGGTTTATTTTATATTAATATAAAGAGTAAAACAGATACATTATGTTAATAATCCAGTATAGTACTTCATTATAATAATTTCACTATTATCCGAGGCCATTGATATACTGTAGCAGATTGGATTAAGCTATTCTCAACATTTCTCTTCTAGACCTACATACACACATGCTCATTATAATCAAAAGGGCTGTTCAACAGACATTTTTGAAGTAAACCAATTCAATTAATGAAGGAATCCATTTTCTTGGATTAATATTTGAGTTTCTGATTTTATTACTTTTCAAAAATACTATATATTTTTACTACTTTTAAGGAAAATGTGACCCTTATAACAGAAATTGGCAAGTTATTGAATGTATTAAAGTCAGTAACTGATATATATTATAGTCAAAGCATAAGAAACATGTTCTTAGTAAAATATAAAATGATATTATAATGACTTTAGAGCTCTACCTAGCATTATATTGTTTGTACCAACTTATGTTAAATTTATCAACCAGTCTTCTGAAGTCAGTAAAAGAAGGAATTATTTTAAAAGAGTAATTTTAAGAATAAAATAGAGGCTATCATGTATCCATGTGTTTTGATCCATTTGTCTGCAGTTTTCTATTGTAATTAAAACCCCTACAAAATTCTCTTAAAACAACTCTGAGAAGCCAGTTGTTCAACTATCTTAATTACATTCTCTTTTTGATCATTTTTACTAATGAGTTAATATATCATGGAATTATTGTCTTAGGAATTGAAAGAAAACAATTTGGATGATGCTTTTGTATTTTACATTTATTTACAACAAAGTTTCATAGCACCTTCTAGCTCTGCAAAGAAATTATAACAATGACTATTTATAAGAAATAAAATATGTCTTCCACTAAGTAAATATAGCACAAACAAATAAAACCTATCCCCAAGGTATAGTTTCTAGTGTGCATGTGTTTGTGCGTATGTGTATGTCTGAGGGAGAGAGAGAGGGAGAGGGAGGAGGGAGTATGTACATGGTGTGGGTCATTCAAGATGACAGAATAACAGTGTATTTGACTCTTACACTTTTGACAACATAAGAACACAAAATGACTGAGCAAAATGTGAAGCTGAAAGTTAACTTACGTGGAATTTGGAAAAATCACAAATTCTTTGCTTTTAATCAGTTAATTGAGAACAGTACAGTTTTTTAATGAAAGGGTACGTCATAGAAAAGTTGCAAAAATGTATTTTAATAATATCATTATTTTAACAATCTTTATTATTACTATAATAGTCATCTGGAATTCTTACAGTCCAAAATATCACTCCTAACAAAATTTGCAATCTTAAATATTTACTTTAAATCACATTGTCTTCTATAAATTCTAAGCTTTTGTGAGCAATGATGTAGAATATAATAAATACTAAATACTAATTGCTGCTATTGAAAATTTCAAACTTAAGGGAATAATTTTTTAATGAAGACTTAAGCTTATAATTTCTTGCTTATGGTTTAAAACAAAGAACTCTGGTACCCTGTTGTGTAGATTTAGGGTTGGTAAAATTAGTTGGAAATGCTAAATATATCAGTCATTTAAAGGTCACTTGAAAGTTTGGTATTTTGCCTTGATGATCAGGTAACAAGTTTAGAATGAGCCAGTTCAGGCTTCATTAAGACAGTTTTGAGGTAGTTTGTTTTTCAACAATAATAATGGTAATAATAGTAATAATAATGCATGACAGTTTCAAGTACTACTTTATGCTAAACTCTGCTGCTGCCATCCTTGGTTTCTTTTTAACTATTCACCCATGATTTAGGTGGCCTGTATCAAAAGACTTGCTTAACATACTGAAAACTTTTATAAAGCCTCTTATAGTCCATAGATTAGAATCAAATTTAACATAATTGTGAAGATATTTTGAAAGGCCTATGATATTCTATGAAAGAAGAATCTGTGGGCACCAATTACTTCACCTTCTAGAAACAGAATGAGTTTTGTTTTTTTTAACATCTTTATTGGAGTATAATTGCTTTACAATGGTGTGTTAGTTTCGAGAATGAGTTTTGAATCAGTATTTTCAAACTTCCCCCAAATAAAGTGCTTTCTCTTTAGTATCAACAAAGCTTTATTACATCATTTATTTGGCTTATTTGTCATTAGTAAACAATATTTATTATGTACCAAGCAATAGGGGGAGTTGAGGAAGCCCTTGACATCCTTTTTTTTTTTTTATCCTCCAGTGTTTAGAGCATAATGTAGAATAGAAAATGATAAAGACATTACCTTAGGTTCCTAAGCATAGGGCATCATAGTCATATTATTGTAGTGACATTAGAACAAACATACAACTTATAAACTCCCACCCATATCACATACATCAAAAGCAGAAGAGATAATGAAGTAAAAGGATTAAATGGAACTGAGAGAGATCAATCCCAGGATTGGGGGATTTTGTGACTAGTGTAACACTGTCTCCATGTTCTAGCTGGAATCCCAATAGAGAAGTAAATGCTGCTTATATCATTTTATGCATGAATGAAAATGATTTAGATAATTGATATGTTATTCTAGCAAATCCAATTACAAGAATATTGTCAACTGACTAAAACTAATTGCTGGTTACAGAACTTATTGCTGAGGTTCTTCCTAATATGTTTCAAATTGACATTGTATACAGGACTATACCTCATTTATGATTTATGGGAACAAAATTCTTGGCAGTGTTTATATATATACATGCATGCATATATATATATACATATGTGTGAATATGTGTACAAATATATCCAAATGTATACAATATATAAAAAATATGTAACTTATCAAAGCTTTCTTTGTGTCCTTTGAACTTGGATGACTAGACAGTGAAGCTCACCATAACTCTCTAGCACCACCATTTTCATACGTCCTCCAGTCTAGTCAACCAGCTCCACGGTGGGCCTTGTCTCTCCTGTAGAACACTGTCTCTAAAACCCATCACATCTCTTGGTACATGAAAAGTCAGTGAATCGTCTTAGTTCGAGCATCTTCTATTACACTTTGATTATCATTGTGAGCCATTTTAAACTACGTTCCATGGAACCACTGGTGTTTTGAGATGGTGCTTTTAATAGAGCTTTGGTGAAACAAGGGGAGAAGGAAACCCACATCCTTACCATGGTTCTAAGGCCCTATATGAGTTGGCCTCCTGCTCCACTAATGCCACATGCTACCACTCTCCCTGTCTCTCACTCCAGTCCAGAAGCCACTGGCCTCTATGCCTCAGTGACCTTACTCCACCTGGACATCACTTCCTCAGATATCTACGTGGCTTATTCCCTCACTTCATTCAACTCTCTGCTCATGATTCATCTTGTCAGAGAGAACGTCCCTGACTACCTACCTAAATAATAACTTCAACTACATTTATTTTCCTTTATTGAGCTTACCACAGTAGGATATCTTAAATATTTATTTGTTTATTGTCTCTCACACACAAACACAAGAATGAAAGCTTTATGAGTGTTTATCAGAATTATACTGATATGTCCCACTGCTTAGAATATAGAAAAAATGGAGGTGCTCAAAAAGTACATAATGAATGAATAAATGAAAAAGTGAGTCCCTTATATCCATGTCAACCAGTTTTTGGTTTTTGTTTTTCGGTGTACCACAAAGTGTCTTTGAAGAACACTTTTCTTTTGTAACAAAATCTCTGTGTCTGAAAAAAGTTTGAAAAAAACGGTTCAATTTATTAAAACCTATGATACTAGGTAGCATAAGTTCTAAGTGTGTTTTTGATACTATTGAAAATAATTCTATAAAGTATTAAAACATCTTACAAAAATATTATTAAAGTAGTTTATAAAACTTGTTGCCAACAATTGCCAAAAATCCTTAAATTAAGAAATGCTCAAGTTTTCATATTTCTTTAGTAAATCCTTTCTATAACTTGTGAAATTGGGAAAAAGAAACTAGACCATGTATATAACTATAGCAGTTTAATAAAACATAAGCATTTGTCTTTTTAATAATGCCAGTTAAATGAAGACAGTTGCTAGTCAATTTTTCTGCCCCCAGCTATTATAAAAAAATCTAAGAAAGTATGCAAGAACTTTTTTAAGCTTATTTGTTTTAAATTGATCCTGAGATCTGATCATACTTATCCTTTATGGGAATCCCAGTGGGAGGAAATAGAAGAACATCTAAAGTCCATTTGTTCAAGGTCATGATAGTCTTGTTAATTGGTCATGAATTATATTCATACATCCATCACCCATTCATTCATTCATTCATTCATTCAATGTAGTCTGAACTCCTACCATATGCTAGAGGTTAGATTGAAGCTTGATATTCAGCCTCCTTTTTACCTGACCCTGAACCCTGTCCTTTCTACTCAGCCATGATAATTCCAAACTTCTCTGCCACACCCACTGCCGGCCACCCTCATTTTTAACCGAACTGGATCTGTACTAGCACCACAGAGCCTCACCAACCTGCAGGAGAAGAGCAGGTTGAATTTTGGATCAAGTACCTTGTTTTTGGTCCATGCTTTTTCATAAACTAATATGCCCCTGTTCATCTTCCTATTTTAACTCTCTGGCTTTTGTCTGAGACTAGAATTATAATCCTGGACAATTCTAGTTCTTCCCACTTGGCTGATATTTAATTTCTCAATTAAGCATGTATTTGACATTGTGAAGAAGGGCAATATTGAGCTCTGTACAGATTTTAAAATATATGCACATTCTTTAACCACAGAGTCCTTAAATTTGAATAAATGACATTAACAACAATACATAAGCAAGGAATACCGTGCTAAATGCCATAAGAGAGGAACTATATCTATTTTGAGCAAATTGTAAACAATTTTCTAGGGTGGGAGGAAACACTCTATTTTTAAAGTACATACATTTTACACTGTCAAGAAGTAGCCAACTGAAAGGGGAGAAGAAAGGGATTATAAACATAGGGAACTGAGATGATTGTACTGTAAGATACAAATAGATAAGTAGTGGGATAAGTGCCACCCATTTATATAAACCGCGGTCATTCATACAAGTGCATGCTATCAGTCATTGACAGAACAAATAGACAGAAAATCAGTAAAGATATAGAGAACCTGAAAAACAATACAAACCAAATTTCCCTAATTGAGATTTATAGAGCACTCCACCCAACAACAGCAGAATACATATTCCTTTTAAATATACATGGAACATCACCAAGATAGACTGTATGTTGGGCCATAAAACAAGATCAATACATTTTTAATGATTTAAATCAGAGTGTATTTCTGGTACAAAACTGAATTAAATTAGAGATCAGTAACAGAAAGATATTTGGAATATCTCCAAATATTTTGAAATTAAAAAACATTTTAAATATCTCAAGGGTCAAAGAAGAATCAATCACAGGGGAATTATAAATAATCTGATTGGATAAAGGCACAACATGTTAAAATTGTGGGATAAAGTTCAACAAAATTGTAGAATATAAGGTCAACAAATAAAAACAATCTTATTTCTGTATAATAGCAATGTACAGCTGTACCAATAACTTTTTAAAAGCCTATTCACAATAGCTCCAAGAATGGAAATACATTGGTATGAATTTTAAAAAGTACAAAATCTAAATGCTGAAATTACAAAATACTAAAGAAATAAATCTAAGAAGTCAATAAATGAGAGACAGACCATGTCCATGGTTTAAAAGACTCAATATAATAAAGATGTCAATTCTCTACAAATTGATATGCAAGTTGAATGCAATTCCTAGAAAAATCCCAGAAATATTTTTTGTAAATGTGAACAAATAATTCAATTGTGTAAAGCAGGGGGTCCTATTATTGCAGTTATTAAAAGAGCCAAGGCAGGGCTGTTCAGCTAGCATGCCAGCAATTGTAGGGGTTTGAATGCTGTATCCAAATTTATGCTGGGTACAGGGATGATACTGGATTCAATAATGGGCTGAAACTACTAGGACAGCGAGAATGATTCCCCGGTTAGTGCTTATTTTGTGGACTCAGTCTCTGTAGATTTGGCCTGCGGAAACTGAGGACACAGTATGCCTCCTTTTGCTTTCTCATTTTCTAAGAGAGTTCCCTAATGTTTGCTTGGCTATCCTTATCCTTTTCTCTATATCCCTTCCAAGCTACCATATAGAAGATAAGAGCTTTATCTAGCCCAAGTTGCAGGAGAAACAAATGTCAATTGCACTGTATCTACATTTGCATTATCACCTGGTAGTTATCATGGGGTGTTCTATTTTTAAAAAATATTCTCTTGTTTCTAAAGCTCCAATTTAATAAATTCATTTGAGCATGCCCTTAGTAGAAATACCTACTCCACATGACTCAACTAATTCTCATGTCTTCATAGTTGACTTCAACCAAGAACAGTCATATCTGGACCATTATGTCCAAGTAAGATATGACTTTTAGCAGAAATCATTCCTGATGGGAATAATCAAATTCTTATCGCCTTGATAGATAAGTGGTATAAATGATATATGGTCCCCAATTGCAGTTCATATAAAAATAATATGTCTAGAAATGTGATTTATATTTACATTTGAATATTATTATATTTGAATACAAGTGATAAATTTTCTTTAGCCAAAATACTCGAGTTACATTGTAGGGAAAGATCATATTAGAAACTGCGAGGTTAATTACTTTTTTGCAATCTATTCATTCACCATTTCTCTAAGAAGTCACTCAAAAAAATACTCTATATGGAAATTTTGAAACAACTGTGGAATTTTGTTACATAACCCATTTTCTCCATGATGAGCTTGAATGATGGAAACAACAAAAGTAGTACCTTATAGGGATGGCAGCAGGTGGAGGGTTTTCCCAGCTTCTTCCTTCTCTAAATCCTGCTGTTCTCACCTTTCTTTGGTTTAGCATCCTCACGTTCATTTCTTCATCTGACTCCGTATATTTCCCACATCCTGGTCCTCATGGTGATCCTCACTTGTCTCCTGCTGCTTTGCCAACTTCTCCTGGTGCTCCAACTACTGGAGCTGAGACAGCCATGAGTCAAGCACCCAACTGCAACCAGTTTATATTTTAAAGTGATGTAAAGGAGAGCAATAATAAATACAGAATTGGCTTTCTTGGAATCTTCAATGCTTGGGTTTCAGAGTCTTTTCTGGGCAATGAATTGAGAAGTAAGAACAAATGACCAAGTCAACCTAATCATTAAGTCAGTGGTTCACCAGGACGGTGGGCAGTGCAACTCCCAAAGGGATGTTTTGATAAATCACAAAATGTTTTTTTCTTATTTCAGTGATTCATGGGGACTGAAGTGATTGGGGCCAGGCATGCCGTACATCTTGCTGAGTAGGACAGTCTACGTAATGAAAAGTTTTTTGTGTACTTCATGACTTCCAAATTCCCCTATGTATATTCATGAAGTTGAAAGAAAAAGCCTGTTGATAATCCTTTTAAATTTTTATTTTTACCCTAGAACCAATTTCACATTGAAAATAAACCAAAGCATCGTTTACAAAGTTTTAGTATATATTGTTTTTCAGGAATTCAACTACTTTGTAAATCAAGGGAATATTTAACTAAATTTTTATTGAAACATGACCAAGAGTGTTTTACCATTGCATAAAATTACCTCAGTGGGAGTCTGGCCACTTGAATTTGAATTCTCCTAGACAGCACACCTTAACAGTTTGCATTTATGGCAGTCGCAACCATGACAATTCCATAGATGTGAGCCTCTGGTTCCATGATTATGTCTCCTAATGTAGTTGAGCCTAAGCATTTATACTTTGAAAAACACAATATTTTGTTACAAACTACTTGCTATTTATTTCTTTGCAGAGTTAGGCCAAAATACATTGATTTTAAAAATTATTATCTATTTTCTTTCTGTATAAAGATGGAGCATTAAATATATTTGTTTTTCAATGCATAGATTTCATAGAATTAAGAATTACTGTATTGTCCCTGGACTGGGTAGAGTGGCGCCTGGTTGGTGGTGCCTGTCTCATATCAGCCAGGGACAAAGTAACTCCTTGTTTATCCCAGCTTGGCTTTTGGTTTGTGCCCATGTCTGGTTCATGCCCTGGAAACATGGATTGAAAAAGAAAAAAAAAAAAAAAGAATTACTGTATGAAGTAATTAAACAAACTAGTACCAACTATGGGGGACAAAAAATTGTCTAATAAGTTATTTAGCTGAACATAAGAAGTGTTAATTATATAAGCCTGAAATCAAGATTTGTCAGGAATAATTGACACATTTATATGCATCGATTGATATTTCTATCATGTATAAATGATGCTATATACAAATGATAAAACAAAGTCATATAAAAGTTGGCCTTACAGTACAGATGTCTAATGGGAATATAAGTCATCCTTATCACCTTTCAGCCGTGCTGACCAATCATGTAATAAAAATGGATGGCACCTGAAATGAGAAAACAATTATGTGGCGATCTGAAGGAGGGTGGCCATACCCAAAGGATGAACAAAATACTTCAAGCTAAACTAACAGCAACATAATGAGCTAAGAAGTGACAGGCGCAAGCACAGGCAGATCGTGTTTGCTTGAAGCAAGCAGAGTTTGAGCTGCTTCACTGCCTCATTTAAACAGAAGAGTATGCCCAGCATGAAACTAAGAGACAGTTTACAGGGAATGACACCCTGCAGGGAACAGCTGCTGCTAACACCCAAAGGACAGAATTATATAGAAGACATATTTATTTAATTTTTCAATTTGTGAGGAAGTCTTTTTATTTTATTTTTTTTAAAGGGATTTTTTTTTAACATCTTTATTGGAGTATAATTGCTTTACAGTGGGGTGTTAGTTTCTGCTTTATAACAAAGTGAATCAGCTATACATATACATATATCCCCATATCTCTTCCCTCTTGCATCTCCCTCCCTCCCACCCTCCCTATCCCACCCCTCTAGGTGGTCACAAACCACCGAGCTGATCTCCCTGTGCTATGCAGCTGCTTCCCACTAGCTATCTATTTTACGTTTGGTAGTGTATGTATGTCCATGCCACTCTCTGTGAGGAAGTCTTTTTAGACCCACTCTTTTTTTGGCATTTTATTTTATTTATTTATTTTTTTTAAAAAAAGAGGCAACAGAGGTGCCTCTGTTACAAAGGTGTGGTCAGGTGTAAGATGTCTAATTTGATTTTTATTTTCACAACATAATTTGTCATTCTATTATTTTACATTCTTCATAGTTTACGATGCTAATTGTTGGGAAAAATAGGTATGTTTCTAGCCAGTACTATAGGCTTTTTATATATTATCTCACTTAATCTTACAACAACCCTGAGATGTATGTTCTGTTTTCCACTCTTTGCTGAAAGAGATAGGAAGGCTCAGTAAGATTTTGTCATTTAAGATCACATCGCAGGTAAAATTTCTCATTTTAACTTTGTCTTCCTGAGTCTGAAAGCTATGTATTTTTTGAAAAATTTTTATTGGTGAAGTAAGTCAGACAGAAAAAGACAAATATCATATCATATGATATCGCTTATATGTGGAATCTAAAAAAAGGCTACAAATGAACTTATCTACAAAACTGAAATTGAGTTACAGATATAGAAAATAAACTTAGGGTTACCGGGGGGTAAGGGTGAGGGGAGGGATAAATTGGAAGATTGGGATTGACACATAGACCCACTCCTCTGAGCAGAAAGCATCAAGGTCAATGAACCAATCACATAGTACAGAAGATATTGCCATATTTATATGATTCAGTGGAATGGATCAAGTAATTTTAACAGGACTATTGTATTTCCATAAATATAAATAGTTTGTTGATTATGATTGTTCTTAAGAAAAACTAAATACCCTAAAGCATAATTTTAATGGCACTGCCTTACAACCATATACAGTATTCAATCCCAATTTCTATTCTGGAAATTGAACCCATATTGAGTCCAGTTCCAGGTCCAGGCCAGAAAAGCAGGGGAAATCCAAGTTTAAGTGAAAGAAGTACTGATTCCATATATATCTCTATCACTCTTTAAGAAAGATATGCTTAATAGGAAAACAATATTTTCTCACGTAAATTCCAGGTTTTCTTTAAGAAAGATCCTGAATCCAAAGGTGAAATATAGTAAAAAAAAAAAAAAAAAAAAAGTATGTGTTTCTTTATGGAAATGCTGTTAGTTTTAAATTCTTGACGTGAGTGATTGGATATGTCATATATGAATTTACCAAGGAATAAAATAGAGGTCATAAAATATAAAGACACAATAGGACATATTTATAACCTCGTGAAACAAAATGGCATTTTAATATATTAAGCTAGCCACTTTACTGTATTTGTTTATGGGTCCTCACTACAGAGTTCTGTCCCTGATTTGAACACATCAAATATGAGAGGTAAAAAGCACACGGTAAATGAGGGTTACAAATGGCGTTTTGTTTATGAGCCTCATCTTTAGGTTGGTGACATTCCATCACACAACCAAGGCAATGATTATTATTATGATTATCTTTATAATAATCTGTAAGATCCTGCAGAACTTTTCCAACAACATATTCAGATCCTAACAAATCAATTTGAGGTGGAAAAACAGCAGATGGACGTTAGGAAAAGTTAGTGCAATATGATGTTATAAAGAAAAGCATGTGTGTCTTTTCTCAAATTTGGTTTAATATATTCTTTACAGAAGGTAGTTTTCTTTAAGCATTAATTAGTTCAACGTTTGTGTGATTTTATGAGGAGGAGGTGTGAGTAGCCATAATGGTGGCAGTAAAATGCAGTGAGCCCTAGTATATAATTCATTTTAATAAAGAAGAGAAACACACCTTAGGTGACATATTTTAATGGACTACTAGATGAATGACCAAGAGAAGAGAGAACTTCAGTTTCAATATGAAAGGTAGAGACCATTGAATGAATGAAATTGTGGCAAGAAAACATATTCTTTAAATATCCTTTAAAATCTGCTACCTCAAATCCTTCCTGTGGTATCTAATTCTTTATGATCAACAAGATGATCAAAGTTTTATTAATTAGTTTGTTACAGATAAAAAATGAGATCCTTTTAGAAGTCATGTCTCTTATAATCCAGCTATTATTTAGATAGATATTTCAGAGAGAGAAAATAATTTTCAAGTTGTTTAGAAGACTAAGGTGCAAGTAGAAAGTAATTACTATTATTACTATTAAAGTATCTCTTTCTGTTCACTGAATCCTAGACCGACCTGACTGATTTGCTTACACATTCATGGCTGCTTGTAAGTGCCCTCTATTCTGAATTTTGTTCTCCATATTACAGTTGTAACATACAGGAAATAAAATGGATATACCTTGTTTAAAGATATCAATAGAGCAAAATTATTTCCATAATCAAGAACAGATCCAAATACAGACAAGTGACTTAATCATATAATTTAAAGGTTATTACAAGGTCCTGTATGACCCTGAATATTTATTTTCCCACCAGCTTACTATCTTATTTGTTTATTTTCTTATATGGACTAATATTCCTGCAATTAGAATTACTTCTTCTGTAAGAAGAAGAAAGAAAGGACTTTATTATGGTTTTTATATAGTATTTATGAAAACATTTAGAAGGTAACTATTAAAAATACACTCAGGTGAAATGCGCCCAAGAGAAATGGGAGGGAGGATATTAATTTAAAGGAAGCCTTCTCATGCATCCTTCTCATTTCATTAGCTCAGATTAATTTATTAAATTAACTAGTTGCTCACCAAAGCCTGCCTGACCCAAGAATTATGAAGTGGAAAAGCCACTGAGTGTAAATATGTATTAGAAACAAAGAAAAATACCCTAAGGGATTTGGCGAGCAGCATGGATTATTTTCAGGTGGGGTTTTCATGGAGGACGAGTCCAGGAAAGCCTCAAGGAAGTGTAAGGGTGTCAGGGAAAGCACGTCCAGAGTTTGAGAGAACTGTGGAGGTACTCATACTCAAAGCCTAGAAAGAACTCATTTCACAACTCCTAACTTCCCTCTCTCTTCCATGAATAACATATATGGCACAACTGAAGTTTCCATGATAGGCTTAAAATATTTTCTCACATTTTCTTTACCAGTAGTTCTATCCTAACCCAAACATTTAAAAGTACTCATTTTTAGACATTTTAAAGTAACACAGTGGCAAAATGGGATCCTCAGATTGATACCATCAAGGATAGTAACATAAGATTTTTCAGCTTAATACTTTTAAAAAGCTTTCATTCCTAAGAGTAAGCTTGTGAATTAAGATCAGAAGTTTAAGCTAACTAAATTCTGCTTTTAGATGAGAAAATAAAAACTAAAATACTGGCAGTTTCTAAAGCTCCTTCAGGGGGAGTTAGTTCTTGGATCATTTGTGTTGATCATACAGTCCTTTCCTTTTTAGCTAATTGAAATCAACATAAAACTCGGTTTATTTTTAAACAATATATTCAATATTTGACAATTAAGTTCAAAGAGAAGGATATTGGATTGAGGGTTAAATACTGGGAAGTAGTGGTGTCTCTTCACAAACAATGAAGATTTGCAGTTTCATTAATAATAATAAATTATTATTGACTCTGGACCCACTATGTACTACTCTTCAGCCACAGAACATGACAGGTAAGGCCAGAGTCCTCATGGAGTGTACAACTCTTAGGCAGGGCTAATGGGGGGGGAGAGGGTACAATGACATAAGTAGTCAAGTTAATTTCACTTAGTGATTGGTGCTATGAAGGGAATGAGCAGGATAATGTGACAGATTCAGCTTTGTACCCTTTGTGATCAGAAGACACTGAGTTTTTAATGAAAACTCTGAGTATGAGGAAACAGCTGGCTTGAAATTTCTTTTCTCAAACAACCCAGTCCCTGGATGTTCTAAGGATTTTTCCCCCTCATTCTAGCCCTGCTTTCTCTCCTTTCTGCTTTGCTTTTTGCTGGGAACCCTACTCTCCTACAGCCATGCTTCTGTGACTAGAGATCTTGCCTTTCGTCATTGACTTTTCCCATTCCTGATATCTGGTTTCTGACTAAGATCTCTTTAGGGGGATTGACATGGAAAGGAAAAGAGGTGTAAGCTTTAAAGTATCACTGTGGCTACTTGTGATCTTAATATGTTTAAATTTAATATATTTAAATATTTTGGAGAGAGAAGTTTAAATAGATGATTTCAGAAATGGCTTTTGTGTTTAAATTATTTAGTGTTACATCTATTGATCAATTTACAGTTAATGAAGTTGATCACAATCATCTTTAAACCTAATTTATTTCCTTTTTTCTTTAAAGCCCTTTTCTAAGAAAGATGTGCTTCAAAACAACCCTTTTGACCTTCTTTGTATATAAAAAAACAAGATATTAGGTAGTTTTAATTAGGATTTTTAGAAGCCAAAGTTCTTTTAAAGACTGATCTAACTGCAGGAACGCTGTACTCGGACCACTTTAAACAGCAAGATCACCAAAATTCCCAGAAAAAGCACAAAAATGCAAAAAAGATGGCACTCAATTGACTGCAAAAAGGACACTTTAAGTTATGAGAGCTGACACAAGAAGGCAGAGCATGGCCTGGTTGGACCTCAGTTGGAAATGTGCACGTCATGTGACTCAATTTTGTTGCTGCTCTGCATTCCCACATATGTGAATGCCTGCAGAGCACTGATGTGGGAGTTGTAAATACATGTTAGCAAGCAGGCAATTTGCATATACAGAATCCTTGAATAATGAGGGCCAACTACACTTCATAGTGTTAAGGTGTGCAAATTACTTAGAATAATGAATGTTCAACAGATATCAACTTAACTACAGTGTTAAATGTAATAGAAACTGTTGAAATATAGTTATTTGCTTTTGTCTTCATTCATTTGCCTCAGTTTGCCATTTCAAAATTGAGTCTTTTTATTTTAATTTTTTCCATTATCCAGTTTACTGCCATTTACTGCCAAGCGTCCACTTTTTCCTCACTGTTATCAGTGGGCACTACTCCAGCCTCTGTAACCCCCTCCCTGTTCTCACACCCTTTGCAAAAACAGTTCAGGTGACTATTTAACAAGTCTGGGTGAGGACTTGAGGGTACTCTGAGCAAGTCGCCAGCTAAATTATGGTTATTTTATTTATTCACCTTTTGCTTTTATTCCCCAAATGCTGGATGCATTCCAGGTATTTGAGGTTGCCGGGAATCTGCCCTTTACATATGTGGAGTGGGGTTTTATTACGATTTGGGGGTAATTCTCAGATAGTGTATTTATTGTCAAGGGTTTTGGTCAAAAATTGTTTTTCGTTTAGGGGCTGTGGCCTATTCATGCTCCTTCCTGGCTGAGACACTCAGACCACATAATAGATTATTCTTTCACAGTAGATTATGGTGAACTTTATTTATTTATTTATTTATTTTTGGCTGTGTTGGGTCTTCGTTTCTGTGCATGGGCTTTCTCTAGTTGCGGCAAGGGGGGGCCTCTCACTGTCGCGGCCTCTCTTGTCGCGGAGCACAGGCTCCAGACGCGCAGGCTCAGTAGTTGTGGCTCACGGGCGTAGCCGCTCCGCGGCATGTGGGATCTTCCCAGACCAGGGCTCGAACCCGTGTCCCCTGCATTGGCAGGCAGACTCTCAACCACTGCACCACCAGGGAAGCCCTATGGTGAACTTTAAGGTAGGGTTTGTGGTATACTCCCTGGTAGATTTTATCGAAATATCACTCCCGCCATTAAATGTTCAATTGAATTTTATGTTCACAAAGAAACTGTTGCACAATAAAGGATTTTATATTATTTGAGTAATATAACATTAATTAAAATGTTAACTTTTTAAGTCAAAATTTGGATGTCACTGGAGAACTTTGCCTTACTGAGATGGAAATTCAGATGAATTTTTAAAATAGCTTATGTATAAACTTTTAAAAATATGGGGGTGGGAGGAATCACTCATTCAACTTGGATGTTATAGTTGTAGTATGACGATTTAAATATGTTTCACTTATGCTCATGTTAGCCTATTAAATTTAAGTATTTCATAAAGAATTTTTATTTCAAGTAAGCCTTGTGATAAATGTTATCATTGTATGTTGGCTCAATTATATAAATACTATTTAAAATCCAGGTCTTTTACTTACAAAACAGAAATAGAGTCACAGATGTAGAAAACAGACTTATGGTTACCAGGGGGGAAAGGGGAGGGGAGGGATAAATTGGGTGATTGGGATTGACATATACACACCACTATATATACAATAGATAACTAATAAGGACCTACTGTATAGCACAGGGAACTCTACTCAGTACTCTGTAATGACCTATATGGGAAAAGAATCTAAAAAAGAGTGGACATATGTATGTGTATAACTGATTCACTTTGCTGTACAGCAGAAACTTACACAACATTGTAAATCAACTATACCCCAATAAAAATTTTAAAAAAATAAAAGAGATGGGATCAGGAATAATCTTCTTCTCCTAATTAAAGCCTGGTGCAGTAATATGAGGGAAGTTTTAAGATTTATTGTAAAGAGTTAAGAAACTAAGAGAGATTTTATCATTCAAGTACAAAATGAAAAAAAAAAAAATGTAGGGACATGGGTTGCCCTTTTAGAGGGTTAGAGACAAAAAGAGAGGACAAATAAGATGACGCCAAATGGAAAATGACAAAATGCATTGTAAAACAAAATGAGGATGTAAATATTCTTGTTATTAATTTCAGCTCTTTATGAAACAAAGGAATTGCCAGAATTACTAAATTTTTGAAATAAACCTGTAGAGTAAAAACTAAGTAAATAAATAAAATGAAATAAAATAAAATTCAGGTCTTACTAAGGGTTAATAAGATAATGAATTCCAGTATTTTTTTTCAAAACAAGGATAGATAATTTTTACCCTTTTTCTTCATATTCACTTGAATATATGTTGCTGCTGCCTTTTGTAAATGTTCCATAATTCCATTAACCACATTTTGTTGATCTGCAAGTTCATACAAGCTTGAAGTTTCAAAAAGTACAGTTTCATATCCAATATTAATAGTGTTACAACAAACACACCAAAGGAAATAAAACCTTTAAAATTTAATGCCTCATAAGGGAGAACTGTATTAAAACGGTGCCCTCTTACAAGTTACAAATGGGAAATACATTTTAAATGAAAAGGCATCTGCTCTAGAAGAGCAGATCACTTTGTTTTATAGCAAGTTCAAAATTCAGAGAAATATTCATCCTTCAGTTACCAGACTAATAAATTGAATCAAGGGGGGCAAGGAGAGAGATAGAAGAAAAAAGGGGAAATAAAGTAAAAGCAGGAAGTGGGTTAATAAAGGGCTTTTTCTCGTGAACTAACTTCTCCCTTCAAAAATGATAAGAAAACAGCAGACAGAGCAACAGAGATAAAATTGCATCAGGCTTCAGTGTTTATGTTTTTGATGGAAATGTACAAATAATTTCCATCCCTTGCGGTGCTGTCATGCTCCATCACTTTAGTCCATTTTCACCTTGCAAAGAATTCTGAATGGGACTTCCTTCTCTGGCAGCTAATTAATCTCTTACAAGCCTGCTCTTGCAGCCTGTCTGCCTGGAATGCCCCACACATTAAACAAGTGACTTGTGAGCAGATTTCTTGCCCCCTTGAGCAGTTCTTTCTTCCTTTAAGCTATATGAAGACCCAGCTTTTTCTTTTCGTTTGGGAAACTATGTGCGCTAGAATATATCATTGAGGAACCTCTCCCTCTATCCCACTACCATAACTGAATACACTCCCAAATAATTAAATTGGGTTTTAATGACAACAGACAAAGCCTGAATATCAATTGTGAATGTGCACAGTGCAACAGTGCACATAATATGTAAGGACACAATAGTGCACATAATATGTAAGGACACACATTTCTAAATTATACCTTTTCTGTGTATGTGTATTTGTTCGATCTTCATTGCGATGAAACAGATATAATCATATTTATAATACTGTTGCATTTGCCTTAAAAATACTACCAGATTTTGCAAATAGGAGACTTTTTAGTTTTTTGGCAAATTCTGTATGTAAAAAAGATTAAGGTAAGAGCATACTTATTTATAGGTTGAAATGCTTCAATTAAAAAATAATAGAAATTCTGTTCAGGTTTATTCTATTTAATAAATACAGCCTTTTAAAAAGTGACCACTAGTGAACTACTTGCAAATAGCAATGCTTAACTTTGTCAGAGGTGGAACTATCTTTCAGTAATAACTCACAGGAGGTTAGAAATAGTAATCATTCTTTAATATTTTGTTGATGCTGTTCACAGATCTTTTTTATGCAGTTATCTGTATTGTTTTATTTTCTCTCATGTTTTTCTGTTAAATCTTTTGTGGATTTTTGTTTGTCTATTTCTTTATATTTCCTTTTTACTTCCTTTTTAATTAAACGTAAAAGACTTCCCAGTAACTATGTAATGCATGCCTTTAGAAAACAGAGATATATATGTTAATGGTATAGCTATTCCAAATATTAAAGATTCTTTATCCATCTATGAAGATGCATGTAATTGACACATGCACGCATGGAGATGTACTTGATAAGAGAATAGGATCACTATAAATATTCAATTATTCACAGAAATGTATATTAAGTAGTTATTGTGTCCCACATACCAGGAGAGTGAAGCCAGAAGGAAAAAGTATTCTGAAAAGTGTTATTTATTTTTAATTGTTTAGTCAAGGTAATATATACAGTGAAATGGGCAGCTTATTAAGTGTTCAATTAGATGAGTTTTGACAAATGTATATACCTTTAAAACTAATGAAGATATAGGCCATTTCTATGATCACAGGAAATTTCCCATTCATCTAATGAAAGCCCACTCCCCATAGCAAACACTGTCTGGTTTCTATAACCATAGAGTGTCTGTTCTTGAACTTCATATGAATTTAATTATATGATACATAGACATATTTATCTGGATTCTTTTATTCAGTATTATTGAGAGTAAAGTATATTGTTGTAATAATCAACAATTTATTATTTTTAATCACAATCTAATGAGTTAATATGGTACTACTTCATCTAATATGTAAGGACCTTAAAACAGTGTAATTCCATGTTTACCCCATCTTCGTGATTTTGCTGTCTTGTATTTTACTTTTACGTACTTAAAACACTGTCCAGTACAGTGATGGTATCTTTACTTTAGCCAGATGTCTTTTAAAAATTAGAAAAAGATGTTTTACATTTACCCATATACTTATCATTTCAGATGATGATATTCTTTTCTGTATACAGATGTTTCCATCTGGTGTCCTTTCCATTCAGTCTGAATACCTTCTCTTCAGCATTCATATAGGAAAGATCTGCTGGTGATGAATTTTCTCAGCTTTCATTTATCTGAAAAGTTGTTCCATCTTCATTATTGAAGGTATTTTAACGTATTATTGAATTTTCAGCCCTTAAAAATGTTGTTTTATTGTATTCTGTCTATTGTTTCTGTTGAGAGGTCAGTTGCCATTGGCCTCATTGTTTCCTACATGTTATGTTTCTTTCATTGATTGTGACTTTCAGATTTTTGTTTTAGATTTTGCTTTTAGCAGTTTTACTATGATATGCTTAGGTGTGTTCTGTCTATTCTTAATTATGCTTGGATTTTCCTGAGCTTCTTGGATCTGTACATTGGTATTTCTCATCAAATTGGGGAACATTTTAGCCAGTATTCTTTCAAAAATGTTCTAACCCTTTTCTCTTTCCCTCCTCCTCTACACCTACCCGCCACCTCCGGAAACCCTGTTATTCCTGTGTTAGACCATGTGATTATCCCCACTGATGACTGGGGCTCTATCTATGGTTTTTCAATATTTTTTCTCTGTTCTTCAATTTAGGTATGTTCTATTGATCTTATTCAAGTTCACTGATCCTTTTTTCTGCAGTATCCAACTTGCTATTTTGCTCATGCAATAAACTTTGTTTCATGTGTTATACTTATCAATTCTTTTTTTTATAGTTTCCATTTATTGTCTGAGAGTCTCTATTTGTACACCCATTATAACTGTTTCTTTAAATCCTTAAACGTACTTATGATATATGGTTGATGTCTTGGTCTTTGATTACCAACATTTGATTCATCTTAGAGTCTGTTTCTACTACTGAGCTTTTTACTTGATTATGGGTCACATTTTTCACCTCTTCACATGTGTACTAATTTTTTGTTAATTATATGCTGGATGTTGTTAATAGCAAATTGTAGAGAGTATATATTAAGTGGTCTTTCTACAAAAGGTAGTGAGTTCTGTTCTGGCAATCTGTTTAATTACAGGCAGATCATTTTTGCCCTTTCAGGCTTAGTTTTATTCTTGGTAAGGACAAGTCTATTTTGATTTTGAACTTAATTCATGAACCTGACCCTTACTCCTATGCTGGGTGCTTTTCTGTAGTCACAACTGGAAGTCTGAGGTGCCTACTGAGTTCCCTCCACTCTAGTTGGGATTAAAGTCCAGTGTCTTCCAACAGTTCCTGGTCTCTGGTATCATCATACAGCACTCAACCACACAGGGCTTGTAGAGTTTTACTCTGTAGAAATGCCATCTAGACCTTGGCCAACAATTCACAGCAAATCCCCACGCAAACTACTGCCATTTCCCATGCAGCTCCCTTTTCTCACATACCCTTTACTGCAAATTTCAGGCACAGCAGCAGGTCAAACTATTCCCATTTCCTCTTGGCTCAGTGAGACTTCAAATCTACTGGGGTTCTACTACTATATTTGATAGCAAGGAAGTGCTTCCAAGCAGAAAGTCAGGGAGGTCATGGAGCTCTTTGAATTTTTTTCTTTGCTCAAGGATTCCCATCCTGTGCTGTGTTTAGTTCAGTGCCAGAAAAGTTGCCTCATATAATTTGTGTCATTTTATAGTTGTTTGTTGTGGAGGGAGAGGCACAGTACCGGTTACTTTATCATCGTAGCACAAATCCCAGCAAGACATTTTTATTGCTGGATAAAGGAGATCAAGGAAACTGCTGGAGGTGAGGCAGGTTGAGGGTGGTAAGGGAGACAGGGGCCTTTAGAGTTAATATAGAGCCTGTGACTTGAGGGGTTTTGCAACAAGCTACATCTGTACTTTAAAATATAAAAGTGGAGGAAAGATGAACTTCAGGAATCAAGCCAGTAACACACTCAGTGAGAAGTCTTTTGGGAAGATAACAAATCTGATTAGAAATTAGAGTTAACCTAAATCTAATTTCCCTCCTTTTGCTATTAATCTTTAGCAAGTAGCTGTCCCATATAATGTTAAGTCATAATAAAAAGAAACCAACCCAGAACTGATGATGAATTGCAAACATTGAAGAATAAATGAATATAAACCAAATTCCACTGAAGATCATACAGTGCACAAGGAATTATGTAAGTAAAGTTACCAATAATTCAGACAAAAAGTCCTCTATATTTTCAGTCAAATTACAGAAATGCTGTATTTCTTTTTTTTATAAATTTATTTATTTTGATTTTATTTATTTTTGGCTGCATTGGGTCTTCGTTGCTGAGCGCGGGCTTTCTCTAGTTGTGGCGAGCGGGGGCTACTCTTCATTGCGGTGCACGGGCTTCTCATTGCGGTGGCTTCTCTTGTTGTGGAGCACGGGCCCTAGGCGCACAGGCTTCAGTAGTTGTGGCACGTGGGTTCAGTAGTTGTGGTGCATGGGCTTAATTGCTCCACAGCATGTGGGATCTTCCTGGAACAGGGCTCAAACCCGTGCCCCCTGAACTGGCAGGCAGATTCTTTTTTTTTTTTTTTAATATTTATTTTTGGCTGTGTTGGGTCTTCATTTCTGTGCGAGGGCTTTCTCCAGTTGCGGCGAGCGGGGGCCACTCTTCATCGCGGTGTGTGGGCCTCTTAGTGTCGTGGCCTCTCCCGTTGCAGAGCACAGGCTCCAGACGCGCAGGCTCAGTAGTTGTGGCTCACGGGCTTAGTTGCTCCGCGGCATGTGGGATCTTCCCAGACCGGGGCTCGAACCCGTGTCCCCTGCATTGGCAGGCAGATTCCTAACCACTGCACCACCAGGGAAGCCCCTGGCAGGCAGATTCTTAACCACTGTGCCACCGGGGAAACCCAAAATGCTATATTTCAAGTTGATTTTACATAATAAAATAGAACATCAAAAGAGCTAAAGCATTTTATTATGATTTTATAAGACAATAGATGCAGATAGAAAGCAGACTGAGAAATATCAGGAAAAAAGTGAAATCAAGAACAGAAATAAAGGTTTTCGATTGCTCCCTCTTCACAGACACACAAATAACCACAATTAAGAATTATAAAGAACAGGTGTGAAAAAGAAATTTTATATATATATGTATATATATATGTATATATAAGGATACAAGGATTATAGAGAAAATGTTAAATGTAGAGGAAAATGAGACAAAATAAAACATAGCGGGTGTTCTTAAGGGGGAAAAAAGAAAAAACAAGCAGAATAAATGGAAGAGAAAAACATAAAGATATAGTGAAAGAATAACTATTTATTAGAATAAGAAAAGTCTAAGATGGAAATTGCTATCAAGCCATGCCATGGTGAAATTTCTGAACTCCAGTGTTTGCAAAAGAACTGTTAGGGCTATGGGTATAAAAAGCAAATCATTCACAAAGGAAGTTAGGCAGGAAAGGGAAGAGAGATTCGGCTGGCCTCAGACTTTGCCCCTGGTATGAGACAGTGAAACATTCCTCCACAAACATTGGAGGAGGAGAACTGATGGTCCCAAGATATTACAACCATTCAGAATTGCTCTTGAAGTACTGAATAATCAAGAAAATGTATAAAAGTATGGGTTCAGAGGATTAATTTAAATAGATATTAATTGAACACTAGGAGGATGGGAGGCACTGAGCAACACTGGGATTTGTGATTACTGATCATATGTGTGTGTTATAATTTTTGACATTGTAAGATTAACAAAATGATTTCAAAAAATTGGTAGGTGAGTAAAAGAAAAATGGGAGGAATTATAAACATGTTATAATTATAAACATTTCCTTTTTAAATTATACTTTCTATAAATGAAATATGACTAAAAATAACATACTTAATATTTTCTTAATGTGAGGATGTTTTTTAGAGAATGATATTTCATAATAATAAACTATTGACTTTCTTATATAATTTAATTTAATAATTTACTACATTATATATAATTTTCATTTTTCTATGAAATCAATCTCTCTCTCTTTTTCTCTGTCATAGAGCTATATCTGGAGCAATTACTCTAATAGTTAAAGATGATTATGTCAATATAGTGGGCTTTGGAATATAAACATTTAAAGAAACGTTTTGTACTTATATTTTGAGAATCATTAGAAAATAGCAGGTAAAATTTCTACATAAAACAGTACTTCTTTAAAAATAAAAGAAAATAATTTATCCTGTAAGTTTTAGCACACATCTCCAAAAAATGTCATAAATAAAATCTGAGCATACTTACAAATATCCAAATATATTTTTGAGGGGTCAGGTATTAGATATTTTAGGTTTGTGAACCATATGGTCTCTCATTACTGTGCAACTCTGCTGTTGTCATGGGAAAGCAGCAATAGACATGTGTAAACAAATTGATGTGTTCCAATAAATCATTCTTTGCGAAAATAGGCAGCCAGCCATGGGCCATGGTTTTTGAGCCCCGGTATATATTGACCTTTCATCAACCTTAATGATCAAAATATTATCAGCCTCTCTCAGAAATATTAAGATAAAGAAACTGATACAAAATGGCCCTGATTAATGAATTTATTGATTTTATTGCCTTGTTCCTGACATTAATTACTATAATACTTCACTTTGATATGAAAAGTCTCAATCAAGGGGCAAAACTGAGTAACTTACATACGTATCCACATAAATCTTAATATTTTCTAACTTCTCAAAAAAGCCAAAATTTAAGTAAGGAGGAGCAAACTTTGCTCCAAACTGTTCTTAGATGTTATGCTCAATTTGACTTCTTCCCTTGCGTTTTACATTTACAACCTTGGTCAAAAATCTCAGATTGTCGGAGCTGGATTGGACTTCTCAGTGCATCAAATTAAGTAATCTCATTCTCACAAGAAGGACTACTTCTGCCACTGAGGTGAATAACTTCTCTATGGTAACCCTGCTAGTTCTTGTCAAAGTTAGGACTGGAACCCAGGCTACCAGCTCACATTGCAGAGTTTTTCCCACTCCACCATACTGTCACATATGGCATGGCTCAAGCCAGACAGCCATCAGCTGATCAGAGCTTAATGAGCTGGTTATCATATTAGAAATGTACCTATATTGACTCCTCTGTTCTTGGCATTGTTAGTTATCCTGTTTCTTCTCTATTTTTAAAGTAGGTTTATAAATAAAGTTAATTAAAGACAATCAAACATTACAAATGAGAAGTGATACTGCTCTATGAATATATCCTGCTTCATTAAGAAACAGTCCTTTCATAAAATGGCAAAAGGCAAAGCTGCAGTTGTCTTTCCTTATGAGTTTATTTCTAATCATTTAGATCAGTGGTTCTCAGACTTTTGTGAGTATCAGAATCAACTGGAGAGCTTGTAAAACACAGACTGTTGGGCCCCAACCCCAGAGTTTCTGATTCAGTGGGTTTAGGATGAGGCCCAATTTGCATTTCTGATATGTTCCCAAGGGATGCTGATGCTGCTGGTCTGGGTAAAACACTTTGAGAACCATGGGTTTAGGTTCGTTAATTCACACTTCTGCTCAGGCTCCATCTCAGATCCAGTGAAACAGAATGTCTGGGGCTTGAGGTGGAGTATCTGCTAAAAGTATCTCAGGCGATACTAAAAAGCCCAAGCGGCAGAGGCGGGGGGTGGGGGGGGGTGAGGAAGAGAGACTGAGCAACTTAAAGAAGTTTCTCTGGTCTTCCCATATTATGAAATGTTTTCTTCCTCAGTGTATTCCTTTATGAGATGGGAACAGTTTTTAAGTAGTCATTTCATGATAAGGAATAAATGAGGTAGTATAAAGATGACTTTACCAAGTGACTTTATAAATTGAACGTAATTTAAATTTAGTCAGTTTTATGCTGCTAATTCTATGAAGTGCTTGGAATATAAGGTGGTTGTAGAACTCTCCTTTTAAAATGTTATTTTTGTACATCTTGCCACTTGTAAAGCTACTTTATGCCTCAGATACTTGAACTATCTTTGTTAGCATTGTATAGACAGCATAAGAAACATGTAGCACTAAGTCCTACAGCTTTAACTCTTACTGTTTCTCTATACAGTGAAAGATGCAGATGCACTTTGTATGGACATACAGACTCTGTGAACAGCATCGAGTTTTTTCCTTGCTCCAACATTCTTCTCACAGGTTCTGCAGATAAGTCCCTGTCTGCATGGGATGCAAGAACAGTAAGCAAATCATCAATACTTTTTCCAATTTTGATAGATCTAGTTACTCTTAGTCACTTTTCAGGTATTAGGTACAATTTATGAAGTAATTGTACAGGGGCATGTAGGTTAAAAGAATGGTAATACGTGCCTATTTACAAGATCTTGTCTATGTGCTTTTATGTACCCTGCCTCCTAAAAGTAGGACTATAAAAATAATGTAATTACTTCATTAAACATTAATGCAACAATTTTTTATTGAGATAGAAACTCTGCTGATACAATACATATGACAGGGAAACGCATAGCACCTCTCCTTAAGGACTTTGTAGCTTGGAAAGGAAGGAGAAATGAGATTTTAATGCAATGAGGTATGTGTTAAAATGGAAGAGGATACAAGACGCAGGGGAAAAGCATGAAGGAGAACTCTTATCTGCCTAGAAGGCTGTGGATGGCTCCCAAGAGGAGGCTGTGCTTGAGCTGAGATTTGGAGGGTAAGCAGGATATTCCAGGTAATCTCGAGAAGGTGGATTCCAGGAAACAGCAGTGCATGTACAAAGCCATAGAAGTATGAGGCTACAAAGGCATATTCTGAGAGTAATAATATGTTTGAATAGAGCTTAAGGAAGGAGGAAGAAAAAACAAGCAAGAGTATACAGATAGACAAGGACAAGATCATTAAGTATCTGATTGAAATTTTATGGTTTTCAGAAGGAATCTATTAAAGCATGTTAAGCAAACAGGGTAACATAATCAGGTTAGCCTTTTAGAAAGATTAATTTGATAGTAGAGTTAAGGGAGTCATTCTCATATAGGAGGCTTGTACAGTAGGCTGTGAGCAGATGAGAATTTCAACTAGGAGACTGTGAGAATATAAAGGAAAGTATGGATTCAAGATAAGGGGTTTAACTCTTACAATTTGAAGAGTGACTGGATGTGGAGATAATGGGAGGAAAGGAAAGGGGTTTAAAGGTGACCAACTGTCCCAGTTTATCTAGCTAAGACAGAGTTTTCCTGGGTTGTGGGATTTTTCAGTGTTAAAACTAGATAATCCTGGATTACTGTGGCTTCAGAAGTGAATTAGATGTGAAGAAATGGAGATGGAATTTGGGAACTACACTTTCAAAGAGTTTGGCTGTGGAGATGAAGAGGAGAAAAGTCTATACCTGTAGGATCAAATAGAGGTCTCCCTTGTTCAAATAGGAGGCAGCATGTTTATTTGCTTAGCGGTAGGGGAGAGGAAGGGATTAAAGATTCAGGAAAGAGCAAACACAACTAATTGAGCACACACTTTAGTAATTTGAGGAATGCCAAAATATGCAAAACAGGGTCTCCATATTTGTTCTTAGCAATATTTGATGAGGATAATGTAGGAGACTATACTAAAAAGAAAAAAAAATCCATATTTTATGGTTCGTGAGTCAGGAAAGAAATGCAACTTGTAATGTTTCCCATTTATCTTCCCATATACAATGCATGATTGACATCAATAAAGGAATATGATGATGAACATACAGATAGTATGAACAGGGGCCCAAGTTCATTATGGGAGGCCCTATTTAGTCCTCTGAGGCAAATTGATTTAAGATAAATAGAGAACAAGGAGACCTTAGGTTCACATATTGTAGAAAAACAGCTAATGGTAGAATGACAAATACCTTAGACACAACTTCACATGTTGCAGCATGTCAAGGGGCAGCAGTCAAGGGGCACTGTGGGAAAAGTGTATCAGCCATGAATTAAGAGTAAAATCAGAATGATTTGTTGTTGGGTAAAAAAGGTGCCACAGCCTCCTTCTTGCTTTAAAATAGCTTAGACCCTGGTGCAACAGAATTCACTCCTGCTAATGGAGCATCAATGAAAAAGCAAGATTTTCAACGCATTTAGCCTAAATACTTACATGTGAAGTGTGTATAAAAGCCATTGGTAAAGGAAAACCCACAGAGAAAATATTAATTTAGTCGTGACCTAAATTTTATGCTCATTTTCTTTTGATATCAGATTTTTTTTTTGTCTGTCTCTCAGAGTGCTATAACTGAATGTTATCAGGAAACATGTCTCTTATTTATTTTCTTTCCTATGAAAAACTGGAGCACTAATGCTTGGAAGTAAAACTGCTCTTACAAAGAGAAGTTGCCTCTTGTATATCTGCCTTAAATGCCTAGAGTTGCTTATTGATGGTGGCCTTCCTACCTCTTGTTGGGAACTCCTTGTATACTGGTCTTACTTCCTACAGTATGTCCGGGAGCAGGAGAAAAGAGGGATTCAGCACAGCACAGGGCATTTAGCACACAGCAGGTTAGCATGTGGATTGAATGTATGTCCATAAAAAGCTTGTATTTCTTTAATCAATATTAACATATATTTTTCAAATTTGTTTTAATGGCAAATTAAAATTTTTATTATTAATATTATTACAATTTTATTAGTATTTCAAACCAGATGTTAAAAAATATATATTTAAATTGGTATGTATATAAAATAGAATTAACATGTAAAACAAAGGGAAATTCACTTAATTTAGGTTATTAATAATTAGACAATGCAAGTTGTTAACTAAATGTTATTATAAAAGTCTACAAATAATATATGACAGCAACTCTAGAATTAAACAGAATCATTTCACTTAAGTTGCGTTAGCAGTTCTGGTGATTTGTTTCAGATCTACCTCATTTTTTTAAAACACAAAACAAAACAAAAAAAACTTGAAGCAGCCAGATTTTTAAAAATTCATATTTTATATATAGTTTTTAAAGGGTACATGTTACATGTTGTTAATATAATATGAAATTATTAGCTTTTTTATTTCACAATGATTTGTGAAGAAGTTAAAAATAAATGTATTTTTGTAGTTAAATATTATGAGATGTTGAAAAAAGTAACCAGGATAGCTATAGTTTTTTTCTGTGTAATAGTAAAAACTGTACAACATACTGATATGGATGGTATTATTAGACTTGTAATATCAACTACATCTGTAGTATTCTGGTATTCTCCTTTTTTATAACTTTTATATTATGTTAATTCCTTGATAAATGGTAAACTGTCAGGTGATACTGAAAGACTGAACCTAAAATGAGATGAATGACTTCCTTCACAGTAAAGCAAAAGCAGAACATTTTGTCACCTCAATGTGACCAACTAGTATTGAGACATTTTCTAAAATTTTTTTTGATGAAACATGAAAATGACCAGTGGATTATATTCCTATAAATTAGTTTTAAACCTCTTTCTCCCATTCCCAAACATATACTAGCCTTAAATCATTAACCTAATCTAACAGCTTATTGTCAAAGATAATGAATGTGGAGACCTCTAAGTCAGTCTCTAAGTCAACAGGACAGATGAGCTCTGAATTTTGTGGGAGACAAGGAAAAGACTATAAATCTTTGTAATTACCAAATGGAGGCTATTAAATAGCTTGCAGTTTGGAAACTCATGAAATTGCTCTATTTTATAGGACTACATGCAGAGTATTTTTCCTCAAAGTTATGAAACAATAAAATTATTTTATTAAAATTGAAAATATTTGCTTAGCGGTAGGGGAGAGGAAGGGATTAAAGATTCAGGAAAGAGCAAACACAACTAATTGAGCACACACTTTAGTAATTTGAGGAATGCCAAAATATGCAAAACACGGTCTCCATATTTGTTCTTAGCAATATTTGATGAGGATAATGTAGGAGACTATACTAAAAAGTTGTAATATTGTCAGAAAATGATGTATAATATAGTACATTTAATGAAAACTTATAATGCCCTCTCAAAAAGCGACATGAAAAATTCAAATATACATCAGTGATTTGGAAGCCTATTTAAAATAAAGGCCGAGATTATTAGTCATTCACAAGTCCAATGAAAATATTAAGGCTTTAGAATTTTTTTGAAAAAAAAGAATGTGCTCACTGTACAGTAAAACATAGAATAGAATGAGTAATACGTCTGTGAGTTCAGAGCTAGGCTGACAAAGATCAGAGTTGCTGACATTTCGCCTCTTGCGATGAATCAGACACACAGAGTTCATGGCCTGGACCGCCTTTGGTGTCCATGTCTTGCTCCCTAGACTAACTGCAGGCTCTAGTCCAGCATACTGTGTTGTCCCAACTTAGCTGTAGCCAAAAGATCCAGTAACTGATCACGCTGAGTTCCTATGAAGTGAAAAAACTGAGAACTCACCAAAAAAGTTACTCTTGGGTCCTGTGTGATGCTAACCCATTGTGGACTCCACAGTTCAACCTGCACCCTGCCTAGGCTGTTGTTCTCCTCAGATGCTATCTGGTGAACTCTTAAAGGAGCCTGACATTATTCAGAAGCCCAAATGTGGAAACAAAGGCAAAGATTGTACCTTCTCTCTCTAGGTTTTATTCCTCAGCCACATTCAGCTTAGT
Organism: Eubalaena glacialis; assembly: GCF_028564815.1. Classification (NCBI taxonomy): domain Eukaryota; kingdom Metazoa; phylum Chordata; class Mammalia; order Artiodactyla; family Balaenidae; genus Eubalaena; species Eubalaena glacialis. Next base: position 217,374,717 of record NC_083716.1, read on the forward strand.
AATATTTATTGAAGATCTTTGTGCCAGGCAATATCCTAGGTTCTGGACTCTTGACTGTGACAGAGTCCCTGCCCTCAGTGTACACACAGTCTACTAGGGAGCAGACATAAAGAGAAATTATCTTAAAATTAAAGGAAGAAATTGATATATACTTGATATAAACTCAATATAACTATAGCTTTGGCTTCTTGTGCCAAAGCTCACTATTCCAAGAGGTGATTTAGTGAATAACACTTATTGAATACCTACTATGTGCCATCATTTTACCTGTAACAGCTATATAATGCTTAGTGGAATCATCATTATCATCTGTATTAGGAAGTGAAAAAACAAAGGCTCAGAAGAGTAAAATATGTTGCTCTGATCAGCCAATTGGTCAGTGCAAGAGTCAGGAAGCAGGCTGACTCTCCAAACTCAATTCTGTATTTTTATTTTACGGCCTCTAGTTTTAGTTCGTTCTCACTGGCAATCAGAATAGTGTTAAAATGGCATTTCAGTAAGAAAAGATGATTCAATATGCTTATATTTTCAAAAATATTTGTTTAACACTGTAATTCAATGATTCATTAGTCATATCTATGCTTGGATTTAACAACTATCAGATGTGCAAATGATCCCTCACAAAGACACAAAACTCTAAAGAAAAAAAGTGCATCATGGTCTGTAGCTATCAATTTGGATAATGGATTTTCAAATTCATCCAGTTATGCAATGGCATTTTTGTTAAAATTTGCTAGGCATTTCTCCCCTCCTGAGGTTGATCAGTTGGTTTTATAAAGTAACTAGAAGTTTTCAAATAATTTTAAAACAAAGTAGAAAATTCTTTTCCTACATTTTTAAGAGTTTGACTCAATAGCTTTGAAAGGTGATCACCCTTACATATTGGCAGGGGAAGCACTTCCAAACAATTGTTATCAAATGCTCCATAGAGCAAGTTTCTTTTTAAAATGATTCCTTTTTTGTTCACTGTTAAAATGTCACCTTTACTTTGATGGAATGATTAACTTTATTATTATTTTCAAAAATACTTGCTTTATAGTACATGGCTAACAAATGCTTATCAAAACATAAAAGGTCAAGAAATTAGGAATACTGTGTTTTGGGGAAGAAAGCATATGACTCATCTTTAAGGTCAACTTTAAAATACATGCTTTGCTAAAATGTAACAGTGAAGTTCTGTGAGGGTATGAAACATTTTCTTGGTCACTGTCTGATTTATTATAAAAGATTGTGAAGATTCTAATCATCAAAGGATCCATTTGAATAAAATTAAGCAACTTAAAAATACTCAGTGCTCCAAACTGCAATAATATGTTGCAGTACACGAAGAAAGCTTCACTGCATTGTTTTCCATATATTGTGATGCACCTTACTTTGGAGACCTCAATTCAAAGACCTTTACATATATTACACAAATCCTATGCAAAGCTTACTGCTCTCTCACTAAATAAATGTCAGCTACCATCAGTTATTAAACTCACTATATACTAGCCATGTGAAATTAGCCAGTATAGTGCAATGATCTTTTCTTTCGAAAAAACCTTTCCTTTGCTATTTTTTTCTAGCTAAAATACCTCTTCCTCCCTTCAAATGGAGAGTTTACTTCTATTCTTAAAGATTTACTTATCCTTCCCTAAAAAAAGTTCTCCATTTTGCCCCTGTGGATTAGGTGTCTCAAGAGGCAACTAAGAAAATTTTATACCACATAGAATTTTGCCATTTTGGGGGGTAAAGTACTTAAAATGTTGAACTTGACAAATGAGGTATTTTTTTTTCCCACAAAAAGACAAACCTTACCAATTTGCTGACTTTTTTTGTAATAACTAATGGTTTCAGTAACATGGTACCAGCAGTTATGTTTGAAAAATAAATGTGCTTAGTTGTGTTTCTATAGAGTCCTTGGCTTAAATCTATGTTATCCTGCATGTATGTCAGACAGTACAGCACAGTAATAGCACACAGCCATTGTGCCTGGATTCAAACCCAAATTCTGCTGCTTATTGACAGTGTGGCCTTGGCCATAATTGCCTAAAATCTGTGAACCTCAGTTGCCTCATTTGTAAAATATAGTCATAGTTCCTATCACATAAGGGTATAATGGGGATTAAAGTGCGTAGAAAATTGAAGTGCTTAGAAAATTGACTAATACATGTAAGAACTTAATATATTTTACATATACTTATAGAAACTGTCATATATCATAGTTGTTTACCTACTAATATTTCTCTAACATGAAGCTCTGAGCTTTATTCTATACTTTCACAGCCTTTGGCATAATAGATGATCAATCGTTGTTGAAGGAAGGAAGGAAAGAAGGGAGGGAGGGAGGAAAGGAGGGAGAGACCAAAAATCAGATGTTTTGCTTTTTAGGTAGGAAAACATTTTATCTAAAAAAAAAAAAAAATCACTGTTTTCTAAAAATTAAAAATAAGTATTTTTTTAAAAAATAATAAAATAATCATATAGTAAATAAATCAATTTAATGTTATAAGGTTTCAAAAGATTATTTACCTCACAAAATGCCACAGTTCTTTTTATATCTCATATACACCATATAATATCTTTGCATACATAACACAAATACTATCATTCTTTTTCTCTTATCCTTTGCAGTTAATATAAGTAGCATGACAATGGCCAGCAGTGGGAAGACTAGATTTTTGTATCTGGTTGTCAGGCTTTGAAAAAAGTCATATTTCAATAATGGAAACAATGATTAGTAATGACTGTGTATTCCTAACAAACATATGGATAGATTCGTTTTATGGGATTATTTCAATTCTGTAAGAGTTAGAAATAAAGTCATACTTCATGCAGATTATTTAAGTTGAATCCAATAAAGATGTAGAGTTGAGGTAAAAGAAGGTATAAGAATAAGTAAAATCCCTAACCAGTTGTTTAGGATAACTTGAATATTCTTGACAAGATAGCACTTCACTTTTGTCATGGTTAAGACACTGCTTTGCACTGTCTTATATATTGAATTGTATGGACTGGGTTGAATTCTAGGATTAGTGGGAACAATCCAAAGGAAAAATACCAGATATTCACAACTCATCCTTTGAGTAAAAATAACACAGGCTAAATCATCTCAAAAACATTTTTCCACATGCTTGCCCAATTTTTATTTCGTGGCTGAAATGGGTTATTTGTATCAATTTTAAAGTATTTATATTATTAGAAAAGAAATAATTATCTAGGAAGGTATGAAATTTAGGTATGGTAGATTCCTAAATTCAGTTCCTCTTAGGTCATTTAATAATAGCTGTAATAAAAATAATTAGCATTTACTCTGTCAGGCATTTTAGACACATGGTTATATTTAATCATCACACAACACTGCAAGTTAGAGAATATTTTCACCATATTATAGCTCAAAAAGCTAACATCTCTGAAGATCAAAGATGTTAAATAACTTTTTCAAAGGTCTACAGCTATACGTGGTGGTCTTGAGATTGCAAACCTGTTCCTTCCAGCAACAAAGTCCATATCCCTTTACTGCTACATCCTATCTCTATTTTAACATGATATTAAATAAAACTTGATTATTGAAAGGCATTTGTAAGCATCTGTCTGTGATACTGAGTTTTATACTGTTCCATATAAAATGAAAAACTTCTAAGTCTAATTCTACTTCATAACCTTGCCTCTTTTATCATGATGTATGTTCTTAGGGAAGAGTAAAGACGAACGTAGGATAAAACATAATTACTTAGTTTAATATCCTTGTAAGAATCATGTAATATGCTCCAAAATTAAACAGAGATGTTTTTTCATTCCCTCTTTTGATAATGCAAATGACTGTTTCTTACTTTCATTCAGATTGCCAGTGAAATTATATGGATAGATAATTGGTGGAAGTTAAAAACCAAAGGAGAGGCCTGGATATCACCATTTTAGATGTGGTTGAACCTAGGTGTGGTCTCTTGGCAAAAATAAATTTTTGGCCCTATTTGAATTGAATAAGATATGGGATTATCATGTAAGAATATTGAGGGTAACTTAATCGTAGAATGTGTTTGACCAAAAGGAAATACCTGTGCATTGCATTCAGCCCTATCTGCCTTAAATAGAGTATAGAGAAAAATATAGACTTTGAAATCAGATAGAATGGAGTTTGAATCTAGGTTCTGTCACTTCCTGGTTGTATATAGTAAGGCATGATATTTAATATCTGTAAAGTTCAGCATTCTCTTTTTAAAACAGAAATAATTAAATCACAGTGTTAACACTGGGAGCATGTATTTGGAAGTCAAAAACGAACAGTTATTTTTTCCTATATTGGTAGCTAGTGGCGAGTCCTCTCATGATTTGTGGTTCTGTCTCTTTGGTTGATGAGTTAAATGATGCTTAATGAAATTGAACAATTCCATTGCAGATTGCTTCACCCAGTGTTTTGTCTGTTGCTGTCACTTTCAAGAACTCAGTGACTGTAATTCATTGCATCAATTTGTAATTCCACTGTCCGAATAATGTTTATTTGACCTATCTTGTCCGTAGTCCCCTAATTGCAGTTCAACATATAGAAAATACTTAAGAATAATCTTGTCACTTGGTATTTATTCTTTTATACACTCAGTCCATTAAAGCTTCAATAGTGATGGCTTGGCTGTACTTCAAGATCATCTTAACTTTTAATTCATTGTAGCACTACATGTCAATTATAATTTTAAGGTACCATTGATGAAACTAGAAATTAAATGCAGCATTTTTGGCAACTGTTTCTGGCATCCTAGTGTGGTTGTGATCAGTGTAAAGTAAAGCTACACCTCTTGCTATGTAGATCTACAGCACCAGAAAATTATTAACGATTAATTAAAGTACATTTCTAATGAATAATCATACACGCTCCATATAATCATTTTTACCATTAATTATACTAAAGCCTTTCATTCAATAAAGGGAATACTGAAAAAAACAAAAAAGAGACAAGCTGCCTTGTGTGTATCCCGCTTTACTCATCACATACCACAAATTATCTGGATTCTTAGTAAATGGAGGTAAATTCAGACGCATCAGTTTGTGGCAGTTATGTATTCTATATTTAAAGGCAAAAAGTCTCAAATATAGCCCTACAACAAAACGAAATTATGGGATCTTCTATAAATATTGAAATGGCCATTTGTTGTTTATTTGACTGCCTGGCATCCAAGAAATATTCTCTTTTGAGGGGAAACCGGTAATGTACGAAACTTGGTAGGAGGCAGGGCTCAGGAGTTCTGGGATTTTCTGTGTTTGTTTGTGTCTATTTTGTGGTTTCTAGGAAATTAGCATATGGGTCTGCCATCTAGAACTTCGAATTTGAAAGGAGTAATGCAAAGACGGAGGATCAGGAAGGAAATTCTGGTTGCAGTATTGCTGAGAGTCCACATTTACCAAAAACAGTGTCCTGACCAGACTTTTCCTATCAGGTATTTGACAAGGTTATTGTTACTTAGTTTCCTTTGGTTCTTAGATTTTTTTCCAAATCTTATAAAAGTTCTCTCTAGATTTTATTTTTTGCATGTATGGATATAATTAGCAAACTAAGTTTCTGTTGCTCATATTCAAAACCCAAATCGTACAAAATGATTAAAGATGGTCTATTAGATACTGAGTGAATGCAAAAAGAAAGCAACAATAATCAACAATAAAAAGGAACCCATGAACCACAGTATTTATAAAGACCTATGAACCAAAGAAAAATCCTCAGTACTTAAATATGTGTATGCATGTATTTTCATCCTAAATTACTCATGAGTCAAAGAGTAACAAATATTAAAATAACAATAAGGAATTTATTTCATGATAAAATTCATGCGCAACAATCAAAAATATAGTTAGAAGAAGTCATAGTCTTAAATGCTTTCATTACTGCTCAAGAAAGTCTAAAAATAAAAAAGTTACTTCACAATATTAGGGATAATACAATAAATTTAACTAAAATGAAAGCAAATAGAAAGTAATGTTAAAGCACAATTTAATGGAGGGGGGAGAAAGAATTTGTTGCTATGAAAACTTTTTTTGGAAAAATCAATAACAAACCATACTTAGACTTGCTTTGTCTTTGCGTCACTATTTTTTGTCATCTTCTTATAATTTATACTCTTTCAATAATATACAGCTCTGTGTGTGTGTGTGTGTGCATGTGTGTGTGTGTGTGTGTGTGTAAAATAAATATACTGCCAGTTACTTGTTCAACAAGGATGGGTTTATTTGGGATCAGCAGAGAATTACAATTTGGGGTCTGCAAGCATTCCCTGCACAGCAAGGGAAAGAGAACAGTTTTATAAAGGGGAAAGGAAGTTGGCAGGGATATAGTAAACAGAGAGTCCATGGCTTTTCATAGGCTGTGCCCCTTCCAGGAAAGGAGAGAAGACTTTCTTCATCCTGTTGGGCTCTGCTCTTGTCACAGGGTGTGAGACCTCTCAGTTCTGGTCTCCCAACTATATTTAATTGAGATTTCTGTTATTAAATTTTTATATTTTTCCCTTTTAATGAAGTGCTTTCTCTGAAACCACTGCTGATCAAGAGTCAGGTTTACCAATTTCTTACGCTTTTCACAGATTTCCAGGAAATCTTTACTTTTAGGTCACCAAATGATGTGCAGTTTCAGTTAGGGTTCAGTGCTTTCCTTAGGTATGTCACATGAATCCAAAAGTCTGTTCCTTAGAGTTGGGTGGCATAAAGGTTGCTTAGTAGTATCTGATAGGAACCTTTCAAATGAAGTTGAAGAGAGTCTTTCTGGAGGTATCTTTTCTAGTAGATTAAATCTCCAGGTTGCAAGGTGTAATGCTTACTGTCTTTGTCTCCTGAGAGTGCGCTGTGAAGAGACTGTTCCAGTAGAGCAAGGTTATTTTTAACAGAAACAATTATTCCTTTGTTATATTGGAATATCTCTCCTTTTATCAGTTGTGAGTCAAAAGAGGCAGAAGTCAAGTGCATTGGTGTCCTGTGACTATTTCAAGCGTGAAAGTTTATGAGTTTTAAAAGGGGTGGATCTAAGATTTAGAAAGATCAACAGCGATGCTTTTGTCCCAGGTATTTGGAGGACCTCTACAAATTTTGCCAACTGAATCTTTTTTTTTTTTTAAGATCTTTATTGGAGTTTATTTGCTTTACAATGTGTTAGTTTCTGCTGTATAACAAAGTGAATCAGCTATATGTATACATATAGCCATATATGCCCTCCCTCTTGCTTCTCCCTCCCACCCCCCTACCCTACCCCTCTAGATGGTCACAAAGCACCGAGCTGATCTCCCTGTGCTATGCAGCTGCTTAGCTATTTTACTAGCTAGCTATTTTACATTTGGTAGTGTATGTATGTCAGTGCTACTCTCTCACTTCGTCCCAGCTTACCCTTCCCCCTCCCTGTGTCCTCAAGCCCATTCTCTAAGTCTGCGTCTTTTTTCCTGTCCTGCCCCTAGGTTCATCAGGACCATTTTTTTTTTCTTAGATTCCATAAATATGTGTTAGCATTACAGTATTTGTTTTTCTCTTTCTGACTGACTTCACTCTGTATGACAGACTCTAGGTCTATCCACCTCACTACAAATAACTCAATTTCATTTCTTTTTAAGGCTGAGTAATATTCCATTGTATATATGTGCCACATCTTCTTTATCCATTCATCTGTCGATGGACACTTAGGTTGCTTCCATGTCCTGGCTATTGTAAATAGTGCTGCAATGAATATTGTGGTACATGTCTCTTTTTGAATTATGGTTTTCTCAGGGTATATGCCCAGGAGTGGGATTGCTGGGTCATATGGTAGTTCTATTTTTAGTTTTTTAAGGAACCTCCATACTGTTCTCCATAGTGGCTGTATCAATTTACATTCCCACCAACAGTGCAAGAGGCTTCCCTTTTCTCCACACCCTCTCCAGCATTTATTGTTTGTCGATTTTCTGATGATGGCCATTCTGACTGGTGTGAGGTGATAACTCATTGTAGTTTTGATTTGCATTTCTCTAACAATTAGTGATGTTGAGCATCCTTTCATGTGTTTGTTGGCAATCTGTATATCTTCTTTGGAGAAATTTCTATTTAGGTCTTCTGCCCAGTTTTGGATTGGGTTGTTTGTTTTTGTGATTTTGAGCTGCGTGAGCTGCTTGTATATTTTGGAGATTAATCCTTTGTCAGTTGCTTCATTTGCAAATATTTTCTCCCATTCTAAGAGTTGTCTTTTCATCTTGTTTATGGTTTCCTTTGCTGTACAAAAGCTTTGAAGTTTCATTAAGTCCCATTTGTTTATTTTTGTTTTTATTTCCATTTCTCTAAGAGGTGGGTCAGAAAGGATCTTGCTGTGATTTATGTCATAGAGTGTTCTGCCTATGTTTTCCTCTTAAGAGTTTTATAGTGTCTGGTCTTATATTTAGGCCTTTATTCCATTTTGAGTTTATTTATTTTTTTTTTTCACACAAACACACACGCACACACACACTGTATTTTATTTTTACAAGAGATAAATAGACTGACACCAAGCATTGTAAATGGATGACCACAACAAAAGCAACAATGATTGCAATTACCAAACACAAAACACACTCATACTATGTCATAATATTGACATTCAGTCCAGTAATCCTCCACTGTAACAGCTCCTTTACTTTGCAGTGAAAATTGATTTGTATATTCTTTGCCTCTGAGTCCTTGTGGGATTTTTTTTTTTTAATTCAAACAAAGTCACAAAAATTATAATCATCCTCATCAGTTCACTCAGTCCCATGTAATTAATTTTTTTTTCATCTTGATCTTTTGTTAGCACTTTTATGAGTTTATCAGTTTTTCATTAGAGTTCTGAAAATGCTTATTCATTCAGTTCAGCAGTACAGTTACCAGAAACCTGTACTTGTCAGAGTCTTTTCTATGAATTCCTTGAAGATGAACTCCTTTTATAGGAACATATTTGCAAAAGCATCAGAGTACACCCAGAACTGTCTGTAAATGACAAAAGACTTAAGAATGACCACAGTTAAAGATTTGATGAAAGTTCATAATAGTGCAATTGACAAGGAAATTTAGTTATTTCTGAGATATACATTTTAAAGTAATAACTAGAATTATGACTTATTATACCAGAACATATAAGATTTTTAGAAATTTCACATAATGTCTGAAACATTTATATTAACATATTTCCATACAAGTAACCCAATGAAAGTTTAGTATTAGTTGTTTTGTTTGTTTGTTTTTTTATACTGCAGGTTCTTATTAGTCATCAATTTTATACACATCAGTGTATACATGTCAGTCCTTTCATGTGTTTGTTGGCAATTGGTATATCTTCTTTGGAGAAATGTCTATTTAGGTCTTCTGCCCATTTTTGGATTGGGTTGTTTGTTTTTTTGATATTGAGCTGCATGAGTTGCTTGCATATTTTGGAGATTAATCCCTTGTCAGTTGCTTCATTTGCAAATAACTTCTCCCATTCTGAGAGTTGTCTTTTTGTCTTGTTTGTGGTTTCCTTTGCTGTGGAAAAGCTTTTAAGTTTCATTAGGTCCCATTTGTTTATTTTTGTTTTTATTTCCATTTCTCTAGGAGGTGGGTCAAAAAGGATCTTGCTGTGATATATGTCATAGAGTGTTCTGCCTATGTTTTCCTCTAAGAGTTTGATAGTGTCTGGCCTTACATTTAGGTCTTTAATCCATTTTGAGTTTATTTTTGTGTATGGTGTTAGGGAGTGTTCTAATTTCATTCTTTTCCATGTAGCTGTCCATTTTTCCCAGCACCACTTATTGAAGAGGCTGTCTTTTCTCCGCTGTATATTCTTGCCTCCTTTCTCAAAGATAAGGTGACCATATGTGCATGGGTTTATCTCTGGGCTTTCTATCCTGTTCCACTGATCTGTATTTCTGTTTTTGTGCCAGTACCATACTGTCTTGATTACTGTAGCTTTGTAGTATAGTCTGAAGTCTGGGAGCCTGATTCCTCCAGCTCCGTTTTTCTTTCTCAAGATTGCTTTGGCTATTTGGGGCCTTGTGTATTTCCATAGGAATTGTAAAATTTTTTGTTCTAGTTCTGTGAAAAATGCCACTGTTAGTTTGACAGGGATTGCATTGAATCTGTAGATTGCTTTGGATAGTATAGTCATTTTCACAATGTTGATTCTTCCAATCCCAGAACATGGTATATCTCTCCATCTGTTTGTATCATCTTTAATTTCTTTCATCAGTGTCATAGTTTTCTGCATACAGGTCTTTTGTCTTCTTAGGTAGGCTTATTCCTAGGTATTTTATTCTTTTTGTCGCAATGGTAAATGGAATGTTTCCTTAATTTCTCTTTCAGATTTTTCATCGTTAGTGTATAGGAATGCAAGAGATTTCTGTGCATTAATTTTGTATCCTGCTACTTTACCAAATTCATTGATTACCTCTAGTAGTTTTCTGGTAGCATCTTTAGGATTCTCTATGTATAATGCCATGTCATCTCCGAGCAGTGACAGTTTTACTTCTTTTCCGATTTGAATTCCTTTTATTCTGATTGCCGTGGCTAAAATTTCCAAAACTATGTTGAATAATAGTGGTGAGAGTGGGCAGCCTTGTCTTGTTCCTGATCTTAGAGGAAATGGTTTCACTTTTTCACCATTGACAATGATGTTGGCTGTAGGTTTGTCATATATGGCCTTTATTATTATCATATAGGCATAGGTTCCCTCTGTGCCTGCTTTCTGGAGCGTTTTTATCGTAAATGGGTGTTGAATTTTGTCGAAAGCTTTTTCTGCATCTTTTCAGATTATCATATGGTTTTTCTCCTTCAGTTTGTTAATATGGTGTATTACATTGATTGATTTGCATATATTGAAGAATCCTTTCATTCCTAGGATAAGTCCCACTTGATCATGGTGTATGATCCTTTTAATGTGCTGTTGGATTCTGTTTGCTAGTATTTTGTTGAGGATTTTTGCATCTTTGTTCATCAGTGATATTGGCCTGTAGTTTCCTTTTTTTGTGACATCTTTGTCTGGTTTTGGTATCAGGGTGATGGTGGCCTCGTAGAATGAGTTTGGGAGTGTTCCTCCCTCTTCTATATTTTGGAAGAGTTTGAGAAGGATAGGTGTTAGCTCTTCTCTAAATGTTTGATAGAATTCACTTGTGAAGCCATCTGGTCCTGGGCTTTTGTTTGTTGGAAGATTTTTAATCACAGTTTCAATTTCAGCGCTTTTGATTGGTCTGTTTATATTTTCTATTTCTTCTTGGTTCAGTCTCGGAAGGTTGTGCTTTTCTAAGAATGTGTCCATTTCTTCCAGGTTGTCCATTTTATTGGCATATAGTTACTTGTTGTAATCTCTCATGATCCTTTGTATTTCTGCAGTGTCGGTTGTTACTTCTCCTTTTTCATTTCTGATTCTGTTGATTTGAGTCTTCTTCCTCTTTTTCTTGATGAGTCTGGCTAATGGTTTATCAATTTTGTTTATCTTCTCCAAGAACCAACATTTAGTTTTATTGATCTTTGCTATTGTTTCCTTCATTTCTTTTTCATTTATTTCTGATCTGATCATTATGATTTCTTTCCTTCTACTAACTTTGGGTTTCTTTGGTTCTTCTTTCTCTAATTGCTTTAGGTGTAAGGTTAAGTTGTTTATTTGAGATGTTTCTTGTTTCTTGTGGTAGGATTGTATTGCTATAAACTTCCCTCTTAGAACTGCTTTTGCTGCATCCTATAGGTTTTGGGTCGTCATCGTGTTCATTGTCATTTGTTTCTAGGTATTTTTTGATTTCCTCTTTGATTTCTTCAGTGATCTCTTGGCTATTTCGTAGTGTATTGTTTAGCCTTTGTGTTTGTATTTTTTACATTTTTTTCCCCTGTAATTGATGTCTAGTCTCATAGCGTTGTGGTCGGAAAAGACACTTGATAAGATTTCAGTTTTCTTAAATTTACCAAGGCTTGATTTGTGACCGAAGATATGATCTATCCTGGAGAATGTTCCGTGAGCACTTGAGAAGAAAGTGTATTCTGCTGTTCTTGAGTGGAGTGTCCTATAAATATCAATTAAGTCCATCTTGTCTAATGTGTCATTTAAAGCTAGAGTTTCCTTATTTATTTTCATTTTGGATGATCTGTCCATTGGTGAAAGTGGAATGTTAAAAGTCCCCTACTATTATTGTGTTACTGTCGATTTCCCCTCTTATGGCTGTTAGCATTTACCTTATGTATTGAGGAGCTCCTATGTTGGGTGCATAAATATTTACAATTGTTATATCTTCTTCTTGGATTGATCCCTTTATCATTATGTAATGTCCTTGGATTTATCCTGTATGGGACTCTCTGTGCTTCCTGGACTTGATTCACTATTTCCTTTCCCATGTTAGGGAAGTTTTCAACTATAATCTCTTCAAATATTTTCTGAGACCCTTTCTTTTTCTCTTCTTCTTCTGGGACACCTATAATTCGAATCTTGGTGTGTTTAATGTTGTCCCAGAGGTCTCTGAGATTGTCCTCAATTCTTTTCATTTTTTTCTTTATTCTGCTCTGCAGTAGTTATTTCCAGTATTTTATCTTCCAGGTCACTTATCCATTCTTCTACCTCAGTTATTCTGCTATTGATTGCTTCTAGAGTATTTTTAATTTCATTTATTGTGTTGTTCATCATTGTTTGCTCTTTAGTTCTTCTAGGTCGTTGTTAAAACATTTCTTATATTTTCTCCATTCTGTGTACAAGATTTTGGATCATGTTTACTATCATTATTCTGAATTCTTTTTCAGGTAGACTGCCTATTTTCTCTTCAATTGTTTTTTCTGGTAGGTTTTTACCTTGCTCTTTCATCTGCTACCTATTTCTCTGTCTTCTCATTTTGTTTAACTTACTTTGTTTAGGGTCTCCTTTTCGCAGGCTGCAGGTTCATAGTTCCCATTGTTCTTGGTGTCTGCCCCCAGTGGGTGAGGTTGGTTCAATGGCTTGTGTAGGCATCCTGGTGGAAGGGAATGGTGTCTCTGTTCTGGTCGGTGTGGCTGGATCTTGTCTTTCTGGTGGGCAGGGCAGTGTCTGGCAGTGTGTTTTGGGGTGTCTGTAAACTTATTATGATTTTAGGCAGCCTCTCTGCTAATGGGTGGGGTTGTGTTCCTGTCTTGCTAGTTGTTTGGCATGGGGCGTCCAGCTCTGGAACTTGCTGGCCATTAGGTGGAACTGGGTCTTAGCATTGAGACGGAGATCCCTGGGAGAGCTCTCACTGATTGATATTACGTGGGGCTGGGAGGTTTCTGGTGGTCCAGTGTCCTGAACTCGGCTCTCCCACCTCAGAGGCTCAGGCCTGACACCAGCCCAGAGTGCCAAGACCCTGTCAGCCACACAGCCAGGTATGTGGGGACTTTCTTGCCTTTTGGGAAGTCTGAGGTCTTCTGTCAGCAGTCAGTAGGTGTCCTGTAGGCATTGTTCCATATGTAGATGTATTTTTGATGTATTTATGGGGAGGAAGGTGATGTCTACGTCTTACTCCTCTGCCATGTTGAAGGTCCCCCTGCAGTAGAAGACTCCAATGAAGATGCCAACCTCTGCAAGAGCTAGAGGTACAGAGGCATTTTTTTCAGATGGTTTGCAGCTTTGTTTTTTTATTTTCTTTTTCTTTGTGCTTTGTCTAGTTTCACTTGTTCACAGGGTGCTTCATGCAGTGGCCTCGCACCTGGCACTTCAGATCAGAGTTCACAGCGGGCTCTTAATTTCAGAATCTTAATGTGCTGGTTGGAATTAGCTGTATCTTTGGAGAAGTGCCTGATATTGACCATGTCCTCCTTTGGAGAGACTTCCTAGTTGGTTGGAGGCATCAGCAAGATGCCTTGTCATTCTTTTTTTAATCCTTTGTGCTTAGTCTTGGTTCACTTGCCCATAGGGGGCTGCAAGTAAATGCCTTGCCCTGGGCACTTGGGACCAGAGTCCCTAGTGCTGACATCTCAGCTCCCGGCCATGCAACTGCCAGTTGCATCTTAATAATGCTGTTAGTGCATTTGACTGAACCAGAGGATTGAGTTTGGTAAGCACAGTGAAAGTGGTGTAAAACTGGCCAAACAGCACAGACTTGTTGAAGTACCTGACTAGTAAAAAGGGTCCCTTGATCACTATGAAGTTCAAGGAAACTTCCCCAGGTAGGGATAATTTTTTTTTTTCAAAATGACTTTAGCCACAAAAGAAGCAGTAGCCTGTCTGCAAAAGAAGACTTAAGTCCAGTCTGAAAACATACAGACAGTGACTAAAACACATTTATATCCAGAGACAGAGAAAGTTGCATGATGTCTATTGCCGTAACTCTACTGGTCCATTAGGCAGTCTGGGGAATGTATAAACAGGCTTCCCTGGGTTGTATTTTGGACAACTGGGTCAAGTGAGATAGGCATTTTTTGTGGCCTTGTTAATGTTTCCCCCACCAGTATTGATTTATGAATATCATTGTGTCAGTAGATCAATGGTGTAATGCATGTACAGTGGTGAAGGAGTGTGAATTTTAGAGTCTCTGGTAGGACTGGGTTTTTATTTGGTCCAAACCAGAACTTTCTCTTTTTATCAAACTAACAATTGTTGAATTTCCAATCTTGTTTTTCCTTTTCTGAAGCCAATTGTTGGCTGCTGTAGCCAGTTTTTCTAAATTATCACTTGGTGAAATATCCCGTCAGACCATAACAGAGGTTTGGCTGCTGTTAGTCCCTTTAAGAGCAGGATTCCTTGCTAAAATGTCAGCAAGATGATTTCCCTTAGCTTCCAAAGAGTCGAGGCTTGAATGCCCCAGAATCTTAATAATGGCTAAGTGGCAGGTAGAATTACTATATCCAATAATTCCCGAATATAGAGGCCATTTTTTATGTTATTTCTGCTGTAAGTGAGGAAGCCACAACATTCCAAAATCATGAGCTATGCTGAAAGCACATATACTATCAGTATAAACATTGACAGTTTTGCTACTGGCTGCAGTACATGCTCATATAAAAGCACACAGTTCAATCTGTTGGACTAAAGTAGCCACAGGTAAAGGTGCTGCTTTAACAACATCAAAAGGAGTTGTAATAGCATACCCAGCATAATATTTGCCATTGTCTTATTTTAAATAAGAACTATTAATGAACCATGAGAAGTCAGCATTACCCAAAGGAAGTTCCTGTAGCTCATCATGAGGAGTCAGGTGATCTAGCAGCATTAAAGAATTGTAAGGGATTTTGTTGGTGATGGAGTGGAGAGGAGTAGCAGGGTTAAGATTATTACAACATAAAAAAGTTATGTGAGAAGCACTTAATAAAAGGACTTCATAAGAAGTGAGGCAGCTGACGGAGAAATGTTGAATGTGATGAGAAATCGGGAGGGCTTCTGCTGGATGAGGTACAGAAATGGTTAAAGTGGATCCCGCAACAATTTTATTTTTGAACTTAACCAAAAGGGCAGTGGCTGTAATGATTCTAAGGCAAGAGGGGATGTCCCTGTGCCAGAGGGTCTGGTTGCTAGCTATGGGTTAATCGTGGTCCATGTGTTTTTGGGTGAGTACTTCAAGGGCATTCCCTTCCTTTTCATATACAGAAAGGAAAAAAGGGAATCTGATAATTGAGATGCCCAAGGGCAGGTGGGTCCATCAAACTCTCCTTTAAGGCCTTAAAAGCTATGTTGTCTCATTCTTCACATACAATTGGGTCGGAGTTGTTGTTGTTTTTGAGTAAAACAGATAGAGATATGGCCATTAGAGACACATTTGGAATCCAGTTTCAGCAGTAACCAACAAGCCCAAGGAAACCTCACAGGTGGCACTTAGTTTTGGGTTTTGGGAAATTTGGGACATAATGAAGTCTATCTGGGTAACCCTTGTACTGATATCAAATGCCCTAAGTATCAAACCTGGGTTTGAGCAAATTGCATTTTTTCTTTGATGACTTTATGTCCCTTTAAGGCTAAACGCTTTAGCAAGTGGATGCTATCTTCCTGTGAGGAGGCTTGAGAAGGAGAACAAAGAAGCAAATCATTCACTTAGTACAAGTAGAACTTCTTGGGAACTTGATGTCATCCAGATGAGCCTTCAGGATTTGTGAGAAATAAGAAGGACTCTCAGTATAATCCTGAGGCATTACTGTCCAGGTGCATTTTTTTCTTCCCAAGTGCAAGCAAAAAGATATTGGCTAACTTCATCAAGTGGAATACTAAAGAATGCATTGCATAAATCAATTTCCCTGTTGTAATTCTAGAGACCTTTCAGGATTTCCCCAAGTATCAGTTTTTATCCAGTGTTGGGCCTGACCTTAACCAACAAGCATATGAAGAAGATGCTATAAGTCAGAGAAACCAGGTTGATAAACTTGAATGACTATATTAAATTCCTCAGCAAATCTGTGAGGACCTTTGGTTACTTTGGGAAAATCGTTGACTATGGGCTAAAGTTCAGCTTTAGCCCAGGGAGTATAAGAAATTAAGAGTTAACTTCTGAATCCTCAGAAGGCTTAATTTTTAAAGAGACCGTTTCTGCTAAGTTCAGAGGAAAGGAAGTAGAAGAGTTTCAGAGAAACGGGGAAGTTTGGAAAGATAATTCATGTGGGTGAACTGAGGGTATAGAGGAGGTGAAGGCAATATAGAAGGGAAGGAGAAAGAAGGTGCCAGAGGCGGAGCCAGAGACAAAAAGAGCCAAGGTAGAAGAGCCTGAGGCTTCAGGAGCCATTTTATCATTCTTTAACCCTTTGTTTGCCTCAGTTAATCTTAACATTTTATTTTGCAGAGAGGTAATTTTAGGCTCCTGATAATGTTGTGGAAGGCTCAAAATACCAATTGAAATAGGCATGCCATTCAGTTCTGGAAATTTTTGTACTATTACAGTCCAATTTGGTTTTTAGAAAATTAAGTTTGGAGATTTCAAAAGTTCCTCATAATAGCAGTTGATATTCTAAATTGTCTTTGGTCAGAGTGGTCCATTTAATTAGAAATGTGCATGCAGAAGGACTGAGGTTTTTAAACATGAAATCAGCTGGAGTCCCTTGTAGGCATGAGACCCTCAGCATATTTAGATAACTGGAATCTCATTTCTCAGAGGTTTTTCTCTAGAGTAAAAGAACAATTTTGAAACAGATTAAACGACATGCACCTCAAACAGGTCAATTCAAACAGCTTGCAACTCAAACAGCCTGCAGACCTAATATCAACTAGTTCTAAGGAAACAGCTTGGTCCTGGAGGAACCAGGCTGAGGCCTCTCAACCAGTTCCCATGAATAGCTTCTATTCCAAAGGAACGGGCAAACGCTAAAAATTGGCACAACTTTAGTGAAACAATCCCTGCTTCCAAAGGAATGGGCCAAAGACTTCTCAGCCAGTTTCATTTGAAACAGTTATTTATTTAAATCAATACTAAATATGCAAAGGTTTCTATCCATGACTTATATCTTTCAAGTGAATTCAGTTCTGCAAGTGTTCCCTCAACAGCTCTGTGTTCAGAGATGATGTGCTACACTGAGTCAGCCTCCAAAATAAAGCTAGGAGACTGTAGTAAATGCTGTTGTTGCCTTGCCCCATAACCTTGCATTCACCTGTAGCCCTGCTGGACAGGTCCTGGGCCATTATGAACTTCCCACCTCAAGGGCTCACAGCTACATCTTTCTGAGGTTTCCTTCCCTGAGGGCTCTTCTTAGATGCCACAACTTACTAGGCTCAAGTGTGAGGAAGTTAGTGCCTCCAGGGACAGATGAAGTAAGTGGATAAATAGCTCAGCATTCTTACCCCTCCCTACAGTGCTACAATTGTGAAGCATGTTTTATATGGTTCCTCACAGGGTCTTCAGCGAGCCCTAGTTCTAGCTGCTCATAGTGTAGAGCTCATAGAGCTTTCTCTCTTCTTTGTTTCACTTTTCCCACTCCCTTGCGTGTGCTTTCTAGGTTCACTTCCCAAATAAACGACCTTCAAAGTATTTGTCTCAGTGTGTGTTTAGGGGGCCCACATCAAGCCAGGTGCAGACACTTGAATCAAGTTGCCCGTGTCTGATTGACAAAGCAAAAGATCCAGGAACATTCCACAGGAATTAGGCAAAGGTGAACAGTGGCCCGTTTGGCTGTACTTGACTCCTCTTTGTCCTTGTGGGTGTCATTTCTTCCAGCATGACAGAAACAAAGGATCTTAAAGAGCTAGTGAGCTCTGTGTGTCCACCTACCAATGCACTGTTAGTGTTAACATATTTTACAAGTGGTGAATCTGGTGCAACTTCCATAATTAATCATTTTTGTCAATAGTTACAAGTGAATACAGCCATGAAATACAGAATGAATAACAGGGAGCTGAAAATTTATGGGCATGCTAAGGAGATATAACGATCACTTTGTATTAGTAACAGAGAAGCAGGAATACAGCTGCTTGGAGCCAGGGCCAGATTGGAGAACAAAAAGGAGACTTTGCCAGAGGACTATGTGTTTCTACCATCTAGAGTAAAGCTAGGGAGAATTTAAAGTGCCATAGTCATCTGGAAGTCACAACTGGATTCACAGTTTGACTGAATTCTGGGAAAATCATATCTTGTAAGCCCTTGGTAAAGATCAGATCCTGAAATTATAAGGAAATGAAGAATATAGAAAAGACAAGAATAAAACCCCTAATTCTATATTAACTTTTGATATTAATGTACTTTGAAGGTATAGCAAGGGTTTCTGGTTTGGGAAAGTTGAGCTATAAAGACTATAGATGAGCAAAATATTCAGTGGTCCTTTTCTTTCCCTCTTCTGGCATACTCTAAGCCTTAGGAACAGAAATATCCATATTGCAGGACACCTTTTTTTCTGTTATATGAAGCATCAGAAAGACGCTACTTGTTTAGAGGTCTGAGAAACGGTTAACAGAGAGCACATTCTTGTGCCATAAAAAGAGTTTCAGTTAAATCAGGCAGTGGGAAAAGACATGAAGAGAGACTCTAAAGTCAGATGCCCTGTATCATTTTCCTGCAATGATAGAAAAAGTGAAATGTTTTTTGATCAAAGCAGTGTAAACCAAATTAAGATAATATGATGTAACAACTAATAAACTTGTAAAGTAGGTGAAAATTGCAGCAAATGCATGATCGTGTGTTTTCCCCATGATTGGTGCTAACAGTGTCAGTACTCTGATCGTTGTGTATATGTGATGAGAGAAAATGAGGCAAGCATAAATAAAATGCAGCTCTTTCCTTGAGGAATGTACTGTTTAGTGGTTGAAAATGATACATAAACCAGTTATTTCAGTACAGTGTGTAAAGGGCACTGTGTCCTTAGATGCAAAGGAGAGACATGATCTGATTTACTTTTTAAAGAATTACTCTGACTATCCTGTTGAGAACACCCTGAAAGGGAGCACAGAGACAACTATCCAGCCAGAAAATTTTGGTGGGCTTGTAACAAAATGGCAGCAATGGAGGTGATGAAAGGTGATGAAAAAAGGTTTTATTTATTTATTCATTCAACATGGATGCATGCATGCATTCATTCATTTAAACATAGATGCAGCTTACTGAAAAGAATAATACAATGCAGTCATCCATGGGAGACTGACTCCAGGCCCTCCCACCCCCCAGGATATCAAAGTCCTCAGATGCTCAAGTCCCTTATATAAAATGGCAGAGTATTTGTATATATATGTATAACCTATGCACATTCTCCTGTATACTTTAAATCATCTCTAGATTACTTATAATACCCAATACAATGTAAATGCTATGTAAATAATTGCCAGTTTGTGGCAAATTCAAGTTTTGTGTTTTGGAACTTTCTGGAATTGTTTTTTTCTGAATACTTTTGATGTGCAATTGGTTGAATCTGTAGATGTGGAACCCACAGATATGGCCATCTGTACACACTTCACCTTGGTTCCCCAAGTGTTAAGATTTTGCTGTATTTGCTTTGTCCTTTTCTCTCTTTCTGAATATATGCATGCATATATGTTTTTCTGAAACATTTGAGAATAAATTGTAGGCATGATATCCTTTTACCCATAAATAGTTCATTATTTAATATCTAGAAACAAGGACATGCTCTTAAACAACTACAGGAAAATTATCTAAAATTTCAATTAAAAAAATTCAGTAAAATTTCATTGATACAATTATCTAATCTATAGACCTTGTTCAGATTTGTCCAACTGCCCCAATAATGTCTTTATAACAAAAGACATTCAGTTGTCTCTTCAGTTTCCTTTAATCTGGAATAGTTGCATTCAGTTGTCTCAGTTGTTGCATTCAGTTGTCTCTTCAGTTCCCTTTAATCTGGAATAGTTCCTCAGTCTTTGTGTTTCATGGCATTGACATTTTGGAAGAGTACAGGCCAGTTATTTATAGAATGTCCCTCAATTTGTGTTTGTGTGGTATTTCCTCTTGTTGAGATTCAGCTTTTGAAAGTTTAACAAAATACCTCAGAAGTGATGACCTTCTCAGGGAATTGTATCAGGAGGCATATGTTGATCTATCTTATTAATGGTGATGTAACTTTGATCACTTGGTCGTGATACACTGCTAAGTCTTTGCACTATAGAGCTAATACTTCACTTTGTAATTAATAAATATCTTGTTATTTTTGAGATGATGTAAATATCCTGTGTCTTCTCAAAAGTTCACCTACTCATTTCAGCATTCATTTATAATTCTCACCTTCATCTATTATTACTGTAATGGTGATTTTCTAATTCCATCATTTCTTCTTCATTTATTAGTTGATTTTCTACTGAAAGGAAGAGCTTTCTTATCTCCCTCATTTTTCATTTATATCAAAGTGGATTAGTGTATTTCTAGTTATTCAGCAAGTTATAACCCTTTATGTTACTACTTTAATACTCAGATTGTTCCATTCTTCATTAATGAAAGCTCCTTCAAGATGTCCACAGTGTCATTTTGACATGTCCCCTTATTCACACACAGACCCCCCTATGTCTATCTATACAGCTAACTAGCTGCATTAAAATCTATGTGTTCACACTGATTATCTCTAATTCCAATCCAGTAACAGAATTCATTCTATTTTCTCTCTTTCCATATTTAAAAGTCTCCTCTCTGCCATTGACAAACATAGCTACCATTATCTACAATATATTTACTTATACGGTCAATCTTATAATGTACAGAAAGTAGTTTCAGTATTACCAACCCAGGTCTCTAAGAAAGGAAGCCTGTTAATTGGCACTCAGTATTTGTTTATAGTTCTTTTTGCTTTATCCTGAATAGTCCAACTACTACTGTGTTCAACAGTTATTTGGGTTAGATCTCCCCATTAGTTAGTGTTATTTATTCAAATGTTATTTATTGAAATATGTTGAGTCATCTATTTCTGTTTGTGTTCATTTTTAGGATTTTACACCCTTCCTTTTTTAAATTTTATTTCCTTATTTTCTTTCTTTTTCTTTGACTCTGTGAAACATTGACATTCTAAATGTCAGACATACATTAACTTCTACTTACACCTATATTATTTCTTCTTTCTCTTTTCTTTTGGTTTAGTTTCTTTTTTATATTTCTAGATTTTTAAACAGAATATTTAATTGATTCATTTAATCATATTCTTTTATTTTGATTGATAAGGTATTTAAGGCTATATAATTTCCTTGCAGATTCTGTTAATAATGTGATAGATACATGTATATGTATATATATATGTGTTTTTATTTTTGTAATTTTTAATGCATTCTTTAATTTTGTTTTGTATTTCACAATTTACTCAAGGATTATTTAATAAAAGATTTTTTGTTATGTCCAGTCAAAATGACCTTTTCACCTTTTTCTATTTTTCATAATTTCTAGTTTTTTTATGCTATTGGAGTTTTAATTATAATATTTACAATTATGAAACATTTTTGTGACATAAAATATGATCAGATTTTTTGTTTCTTTCCTAATCTCATTTTCACTTTCTTTATTGTTTTCCTATTATTATTTTAATTAAACTTATGTTTTCATTTGAATCCCTTCTTCCTTGAGCACCTTGTGATTTATCATTTTTTATGTGATTCTGTCTTTTAAAAACTTTCCTTAGTTTTTGAATTTCTGGTTCAAGTTTTTTGTTTATTTTCCACACATCTCAAAATGCTTTTTGGAGAATAATTGGTTTGGTTTTTTTTGGCCGCATGGCATGGGGGATCTTAGTTCCTGACCAGGGATCAAACCTGCACACCCTGCAGTGGAAGCATGGAGTCTTAACCACTGGATTGCCAGGGAAGTCTTGAGAGTAATTAATTTTGTTTGGAGTGCTGTGTTACAGTTTTCTTTTTCTTCACTGTTGGTTTTGGTGGCTTGTAGAAGGGGGTTTATCAGCTGAGTTATTTGTAGTCTCATTTTCTGATTTCTAATTTATTTTATAGTAGTTTTTAATAAAAACACTGTTTATACTTCTGCATTTTTGTTCACCGGGATTGACGATTTATGTTGGTTTTGAGGTTCATGATTCAAAAATGTCCTCTGTTGTCATTGTGAAAAAGCATAGTTTTTTTATTGCATGGATTCTTTTTTTGTTGGGGGGTGAGGACATTGTAAGGGGATGAGTTATTCATCCTTCAGTTGTGCTTTATTTCCTTTTATCTTGCTGAGTTCTAAATTTCTCCCTCTGGCTTCTTTTTCCCTTCACCACACAATATTCAAATAGCACTTCTTTCTTCCTTTTGATTCTCTTCTTGAAGACTGACTCCTTGTATCCTGTATGCACTTTTTCTTCTCTATAATCATTGCTCTAACTTTTTCAGAATTTTCACACATAAGAGGTCTTTTTATGAAATATTTTTAGATGAAAAAAGTAGGCTAAATTATAAGAGATATTATTTTTTCAAATAATATTTACAAACATATATAAGTGTATCAAAACCTATCAGCTGGAAGTCCTCCAAATCTTGGAGACCTAATTAAATTTGCTTCAAATATATAATTTGAAGAAGTAAAAAAAATCCCTTATCTCTATGTATATTTTTTGGTTTTTATATTCCTTTCTGTGCCCAAGTATGACTTCTCTGTTTTGTTTTTTTTTCCCATCTCACCCTAGTAAAGAGTATTATCCCCTTGATGAGTTCCTATAAGATATACACATAGTACAATAATTTCCTGAGATTTAGTAGTCTTTGTTAAGATTTTGGCAGATAGAAGAATACAGCACTTACTTTTTTAGTCTCTTTCCCTTATTTCTGTGTCTCTTGATTTATGTTGCAATTTCCCTAGATGTTTTCTTTCTAGAATGAAGAGCAGTGCCACTCCCCTAAGTTTCTTCTCCAACTTTATCTACACAAGTTCATCAAAGTGCTCAGCAGTAAAAGGGACCTTCCATATCCACCTTTTCAGAAAGCAGTTATGCTGAAATGTAGCCCATTTTTACTCTTAATACGGTGGGTGAAAAAAGTCTTAAAATCTATACTTGTTAACAGAAAAATCTCTTCAGGGTAGTGAGCTAACATAAAAGAATGGATTTCTAATCAGACTTACAGGAATTGGAGATTTTTACCTAGTATGAAGTTTTACTAAATAATGTCAAAACACCTTGAAATATAAAGAAGATTCTAGTACAACACAGGCAGCTCCCAAGATCCTGTCTTTCCACATTAGACCCCCACTTCTGGCCAAGAATTATAAATGAGGTCTCCATTTGAGGATCTTGGGATCACCTCATGAACTGGGAATATTTAAATTAGGAAACACCTCCATTTAATAGCTCCAACACTTGTGTATCTGACAACATATTTTCCAGGGATTTGAGCCTCATAGTTCCTGGGTTCACCTTTAGCTAGAGCATCCTGTGAAGAGTATTTTAAAGATAAATTCTCTTCTTCCTAGAAAATATTAATAGTTATAAACCCAAATGTCCAGTTAACAAGGAGATTAGACTGAGTCACCTGCCAATATTCCTCTCTTTAGGGGCTCTCACTGCCTAAAGGGAGTGCTATGGTCTGAATGTTTGTGTCCTCCCGAAATTCGTATGTTGAAATCCTAACCCCCAAAAGTGATGGTATTATTAAATAGGACCTTTGGGAGGTGAATAGGTCATGAGAGTGGAGCCCTCATGAATGGGATTAGTGCTCTTATAAAAGAGATCCCCAGAGTTCTCTAGCCCCTTCCAGCATGTAAGAGTACAAGAAGTCTGCAAGCCAGAAGAGGACCTTCAGGCAACCATGCCAGCACCCTGATCTCAGATTCCAGCCCCAGAACTGTGAGAGATAAATTTCTATTGTTTATAAGCTACTCAGTCTGTCGTATTTTGTTAGAGCATCCCAAAGACTAAGATAGGAAGTTAATGGATTTTGGACCAGCTGTTTTAATTTCTTCCTTCCAGCAATTTGATGTGAATTTTTTTTTTTTTTTTGCATTTTTCTAACTTTTTTCTAAAATACTAGGTATTGAATGGATAGCTGGAAGAAAAAATAACGTGATGGAAGTTGGAGGAAAAGTCTGGGCATTTAGACGTGAAGTTAGAACCATTCATTTAACAAGTTGCAGCAGTGGTCTATGTTCATATAAATAGCAGATTTTATACCTGAAGATTCATTCATCTGAAGGAATAGGCAGTGGCCTAGTTTCTTAGGTAATTGATGTTATCCATGATATCAGAGGAAAAATTGAGATTTTTATTAAATCCCTTTAAAAATTAGGAAACAATGTAGGTAGTCTATGTATGTATAATACTAAATATTATACACACACACATATGGATTCCTTTATTCTCATTACAGTAAATCAGAGTTCTAGATGTGTATACTGGTCATCTGAACATAAATTTCTACTATCCTTCTTTGCTTTCTAGTGCCTAATTCCATGTAGAATATGATTTATGGTCTATCATTGTCCTGTTTTCTGAGCAGAAGGTGTGTTGAATTACTACTCCTCCAGGGTCTTGTCTTCTCTGTCTCTTCTATTTCATGTCAATATTTTCCTGATGTTTTCTATCACAAAAATGAAATACTAAGAAAATAATAATTGTGAAAGTCCTTATATATGTATAATTTTTAATTTATAAAACACTAAAAAACCCTAGAAACTACTCTACAAATTTCTAGTAATAAAATAATTTTTGAGAAATGCTGTAAACACCATCTCAGTCATTTCAGCTCACAAAACGCCACTGACTTTAGTCTTCTCTCTGCTACCAAGCTATAGTTTCTCCCAGTCAACAAACAGCATTGCTTACTGAGGCTCTCTGAGGTCACAAACACCCCTTTACAACATGGCAGATGGCTTTCAAGAAAGAAACAAGCAACTCTTATCCATTATTTCCCACTGGTGAAATCTAAGGAGAATTTAGTATTTTAGACATTTTCTAAAGTGAAAATTTACTCATAGCAAAGCTTGCCTCAGTTGACTAGAAAGGAGCAGTTAAGAAATTAAATTGGGCTTTGCTATATTAAAAGTAGTCTTGATCATTTGAGCCGAAGCTTCTCACCTTTTCCTTCAATATTAGGCTTTTTTGATCTGGATTATATGAATGATAGCCTCACCTCCTTACCCAGAATATATGAGTTAAAGATGCTTTTTTAAAAACTCCTCTTAAGCTTTCTGATTTGCAATATTTCAACTTTGGTTCAGAAATAACAATGCTGTTTTGGAGAAAAATCATATATATATGAAAAACAAATTAATTATTCTGGTTATCTATTTCATTATAGATATATTCCTTTTCCTAGTTGGTGATGGAAGTTTACATTGATGTAAATTATGAACTTTAAAACACTTGCTTATAAATAAATGTTTTCTATTCACATAGTATTATTTTTCCAAGATGTCTCAAAACCAGATTTTGCTGTCGTGTGTTCAGTGGGTTCTATGCCAGGTAGCTGGTGACCAGCGGGCTGCCTCACAACTGTTGTGAGTTTATTGCGAGAAATCTGGAGGGAGCCCTGGGGACTCTTAGGGTCAGAATCTCAGGAGGGCAAGACTAGACCAGTATGGAACTAATTTTTGAAGAGAAGTTGTATAACATACCTCAAATTACAAGGCAAAAGAAAAAAAGTATTTTTTTAAATCATACTTTGTTATATAATTTATAGAAACATCATTTGAAAAATATACAAAAGAAATACAAGACGTTCCTGTAGTAAGAAACAGAGCTGATGAAAGGAAGACTATATTAAAGTTAGATTTTATTTGTATATACATTTGACCCTTGAAAAACAAAGGTTCAAACTGCTCAGGTCCATTTTACCTGGATTTTTTTCAATAAATACATTGGAAATTATTTTGGAGATTTGTGACCATTTGAAAAAACTCGCAGATGAACCACATAGCCTAGAAATATAAAAAAAAATTAAGAAAAAGTTTGGTATGTCATGCATAAGATAGAGGTAGATATACATATAAGATACAAAATATGCATTAATCAACTGTTCATGTTATTGGTAAGTCTTCTAGTCAACAGGCTATTAGTAGCTAAGTTTAGGAAGAGTCGAAAGTTATACCTGCATTTCCAACTGCCTGGGGTCGGGGTGGGGGGAATCAGCTATATTTCAGATAGAATTCTTTATTTAGAAGGGCATCAGCAAACTGAAAGCACTTCTTATTTTTCACATTTCATGTTATCAAAACTTGATGAGTTAAATTACAGTATTTTGTTCCTTTCAGTAAGAGCCTTTATTTTAAAGGTGGTTTTATTTCTATTCCTTTGGAGACCATTGACATGATTGGCATAGCCCTATTAAAGAGCCTGTTAGGAATACCCAGCAGTGAGCTCCAGATGGTGGGTAGAGGAGAGAATTGAAACCAGAAAAGATTGTCTTTTTATTCCATAGGGGCAAGATGGTAGTCTCAAATACCAAGACCAAAAGGTGAAGAAAATTCTAGTCCTTGTCCTTTAGCTTAACTGTGCTTAAGAATCATCTGATGAGGTTGTGTTTAAGTGTAGAGTCGGACTCGGCTCAAAAAATTCTACCTAAGTTTATCTTGGAGATCCCAGGAATGTGTATTATAACAAGTATCCCAAGTTGTTTTGATTAAGACGATTGATTCTCTGAGCATACTTTGAAAAACAGTCGTGGTACTTTCTGTGTCAGCATCAATATCTAAGTGGTCTAAACTGAGAAACTCAGGTAGCACATAGCGGTAGAGCTTCAATTCAGGACTTTCTTGTTCAAGCACTTGATATCGTTCATATCCCTTAAGGAATTGATATTATTCATGAAATCAGAACAAAATTTGGGCTCTTATTAAGTTCCATAGAAAATTAGAAAACAGTATACATACTCTGTATATGTTCACATGTAAAAATTTTATGTACATGTATATATATTATATATGTATATATGTATATATGTATGTAATGTCAACTTCAAAAATAAAATAGCCAGTTGTTTTACCAGCAAAAAAGGTTTATTTGGTAATAGGAAAGAGTTACAATTTAGGACAAGCAAGATATGGTGAATCATAGGCAAATCCAAAGTCTCAAAGGGAAGGTCAAGTAATAGGAGGAAATTGGGGAGGGTTGTTTTGAATAAAAGTTCATTGGAGAAGAACAAGAGTTCAAGGCTGTGGTGGTTTCTTATTGACTGTAAGTGGTCGTTAGTGCACTGTTGCTGGGGCAGGGAGGGATCTTCCTTCCTTTTCTTAAAAGTAGGAGATGAAATTTTCATGTGAAAAATGTCCTCCCTTGTATCAGAAGAAAAGTAACATTCTTATCATCATGGATGAGACGTTGAGACTGAGACAATTTGTACAAAGAATCTATACAAACAGATCTTGTTAAAGTAGTTCTTATCTTCCTTCCTTCTGCTGGTTATGCAGGCTGCAAGGAGTGGTATGGTATGTAGTATATGAGAGCTGTCCTTTCAGGGCTTCCTGATTTCATTTTAAATGAGGTTTTCCTCTATTTATTTTCACAATAAACAGTTACAATTTCCCTTCTTCTTAGTACAATAAATCAGAATTCTAGATCTGTGTGCTGAATAGCTGAATATAAAACTTGACAGCCATTGATATGAGGTTACCAAAGGTAGGGTTCATCCATGGGATAAAAGGTCTAACTTGGTCCAGGTGAGATGATCAGGGCACAGCCTAACACGTGATTGTATTA
Source organism: Eubalaena glacialis (assembly GCF_028564815.1). Taxonomy (NCBI): domain Eukaryota; kingdom Metazoa; phylum Chordata; class Mammalia; order Artiodactyla; family Balaenidae; genus Eubalaena; species Eubalaena glacialis. The sequence continues at coordinate 217,402,617 of NC_083716.1, forward strand.
GTAAGGAACTGGAATTAAGCAGATGCATAGGAGCATAGGAAAGGGACTATTATGGACTGAATTGTGTCCTTCTCAAATTCATATGGTGAAGTTCTAACCCCTAGTTCCTCAGAATATGTCTGTATTTGGAGATAGGACCTTTAAAGTGGTAATTAAGGTTAGTTAAGAGCCTATAAGGTCTTATGGGTATGCCCAATCCAGTATAGCTGGTGTCCTTGTAAGAAGAAGAAATTTGAACAAAGAGGCATCAGGGATGTGAACCCACAGACGGAAGACCATGTGAGGGTACAGTGAGAAGGCAGGCATCTGCAAGCCAAGGAGAGAAGCCACAGAAGAGACCAATCTTGATGGTACCTTGATCTTGAACTTCCAACCTCCAGAACTGTGAGAAAAATGTCTGTTGTTTAAGCCACCTAATATGTGGTATTTTGTTATGGTAGCTCTAGCAAACTAATTGCTGGCAAATAGATTTTGATACTAAGAAGGGGGTGCTGCTGTAACAAGTGTCTGTGGAAGTGGCTTTGGAACAGGGTTATGGGTAGAGACTGGAGGAGGTTTGAGAGGCTTGTTAGAAAAAAGCCTCGATTGCCTTAAAGAGACTGTTGGTAGAAATATGGATGTTAAATGTGCTTCTGATGAGGCCTCAGGTGAAAATAAGGAACATGTTTTTGGAAACTGTAGGAAAGACAATCCTTGTGAAAAGTAGGAAAGAACCTGGCTGAATTGTTTTCTAGTGTTTTGTGGAAAGTAGTAAGTGACAGACTTGGATGTTTAGCTGAGGAGATTTCTAAGCAAAGTGTTGAGGGTACAGCCTCGTTTCTCCTTCTGCTTATAGTAAATGTGAGGGACGAGATGGATTAAAAACAGAACTGTTAAGCAAAAAGAAACCAGAACTTGAAGATTTAGAAATTTCTCAGCCTAGCAATACTGCAAAAAAAAAAAAAAAAAAAAAAAAACTGTATTCTAGAGAGAATGCCAAGGGTGTGACTGAACAATAACCCCAGAAGGAGAGGATGGGTGTGACTTATGGATCTAATCAGCCATCTCAGCAGAATCCAGGAATAGAGATGGATTTATACCAGCAGAAGCACTGCCAGTGTAGACCAAAGGGGACAGAGGTGGGACAAAATGAAGAAAGGCCCTTGGACTTCTGGGATTCTAAGGATAGGACAGTAGAGTTCTCTGACTGTGAACATGTGTTATCCTCCAAGAAAAGGGAAGAATGACCCTGAAGGCAGGGCTGTCTCCTCCTGAGTTCCAGAGAGGAGGGCCACCTCCTTTAGTTATTTCTGTAATAATGTCTTAATTAATTTATCCATATATAGTCTATCTGACACCCATCTTTTCTTTATATTGTAGCCATAGTGATTTTCCAAAGTGCATTCTGATTTTGTGTATTCATACTTCCCTCCAATCCCACCTCCCTCCAGTTTAAGAACCATAAGTGGCTTCACAGTGTGCTTAGGGAAAATCAAAATCTCTTAATATGACCTATAAGACCTCAAATGACTTGGCCTCTGCCTACCTCCCCAACCTCATCTTACATCATCCTCCTCTTTGGTCTGTCTGCCCCCAATCCAACTGATTTTTCCTGTATCCCCCATACTCACCAGCTACATCCTCTCCAAGGCCTTTGCATATGATGTTGTCTCTATACTTATAATGGTCTTCCTACCTTTCTTTGCCTAGTTAACACCTACCAATCCTTTAGATCTCAACACTAAAATCACTTCCTCAGGGGAACCTGACCACGTGAAATTTCACTGTCATAGTCACTCATGGAGCTGCAAATTCTTCTTCACACAACGCTCACTGTCAGCTCGATAAAGGCAGGAAATGTGTCTGTGTGTACTCACATGTGTATCTTTACAGATGGGCACTTAAATCCAAATAGGAACCTAATGAATATTTTTGAATAAATACATGTGTGAATGAATGAATGAATGAATGAATTTAAAATCGCAAAGAGAATATGGTTTTGTACTGCTATTACTGTCTGTTTTAATTCTGACTATCTAGCTTTGTTTAATAATACATTTAAAAAAACCCCATATAAACATTTAAGAATGAAGTGGTTAATTTTAACCCCATCTCATATTCACATTAAATATGTAAAGAACCAAGCTTATTTGCATAGAATGAAGCAATTAATGTAAAAGTCATTTCCTGAAAATGGTACAAGACACCATCCACTCCTGATACGCACTTGAAGTTTGGTACTCTGCACTGCTAAATGTCTCCACCCCCCCTTTCCTACCTTCTTTTCTTTTCCCTTTCTCTGTCACCATACCATTTCTTCCCCCAAGTTATTAAACTAAATTCTTTCCCCACCAAAATCATTATGGGCTTTGGAAAAATAAAGTTCACCTACAAAGAGATTATAGGGTATGAGCCAAACTGTGACAGTCACTGGCAGAACACTATTATTCACTTTTACTCTAAAATATCATTGTTGAGTACTTAGAATGCAGAAAGGTGAGCCATGCCAGAAAATTGGGGTGGCTTGTTTCCCTAAGGAATAGTTATGACTCTACTTCTTGAAACATACAATCACAGCCAGTGTCTCACTCTTTAATACTGATGACACGATGTTTTGTTATGTTTTAATTTAGGTCTAAGAATATCTCTGCACTTTAGCATTTCCTCTCCTGTGGCCTCCACCCTTTAAAGTACAATGTGCAGTACTATTTTGCTAAAGCTCGTGTTTTACATGCCAGTCTCTTACTCAGCTCATTGTGGGTTTTTTTTCTCTCTGAAAATATTTTATAGCAAAGCAATAATATCTCAAAAAGAAAAGACATTTATCAAAACAAAAGGGTAGAAAAGGGAGGCCAAGAAGAATAGCCAAGAAAAGCTTTTCCTAATGTTCCATATGAGGAATAGTTGTAGAAGCACATTCTGTGAGTGATGAAATGGCCAACTTTAGAGAGTTCTAACAGCTTTTAGAGAGTAGAGTTGTATCAAGCTCATTTGCCTTTTTATTTGCTATTTTCTTCCCCATCTCATTCACTTCAAAGTTTGTGTTTTGTCTTCCCTTGTGGGTGCTAACTTTCATTTTGCTTTTCTAAATGATGTACTATATGTGCTGTAACATTCTAATTAGGCCTTTTCCAGTTGTATTTAGAATAGTGTAAAATCTCATGATAGAACTTTTCTTACATCTAGAGGGTAGATGACCCATGATGAGGAAGTTCAGATAGATCCAGTTTAATAGAGTCAGCAAGAATGCTGACATACCCATGGGGGATCTGCCTTCCAGAGTCTGACAGATGACACCTCTGTGGAAGATGATGTACATTACCATCACTTTCCTGGATAATCTGTTGTCAGGCTCCAAGCAGCTGCATATCACAGAGTTTTTATCCTATGTTATTAGATGTACTTGATAATTTAAGTCTGCCAAGAGGCAGATTTAACTTTAACATATTCCAGTTTATTTAATGAAAAATAGATTTCTCTCTTTTCCTATAAGATTTGTAATATGACATATTGATACTGAAAGGAACATACTTGCATATTGTTTTCAAACTCATGAATAGGCTGTGTAAACTATTCATGTCAATTAAAACAATGATTTTCTTTTTTTAATTATTGTGAAATTATTTTTATTGGTGGGACTATTTTTGCATGGAGTAGAGGAGGGTAGCTCATTTTAAAATCTTCTTATAATATAAACATTAACATCATTCCTCACCTAGCACTTCTTATAGTCCTTCATAAGCACTTGATAAAGTAAATTGAATTAACTGGTCCAAATGTGCTAGATTGGATAAAGAGCTTGGTGACCAGTGGTCAGCCACCAGGTGACCTTCTTTGAAGCAGAAGTGGACTCTCTAGAGGTCTTATGACCCTTGCTGTAGTTTCATTGCTTTTGAATTTTTCTCGTTTAACTCAGAGTGTGGCAGTTAATTAGGAAGGGAACGAGACACCTTGTCCCTGGGGCACAACTAATTCATTTCCAGACATTTCCCGTCTGGAAAACTCTGACTTGCCCACATGAGCCACCGACTCCAATGCTGACCGCTGTATCGCATATGAATTATTAAGAGTGGAGGTCCAGGCTGACTCAGGTTTGCTCCTCTAATGATCACAACAGTACAAGTGATGAAATGGAAGCCCAGGGAAGTAACTTGACCAGACTCACACAGCCAGGAAATGGCAAGCTGAGAAAATATCAGTCTGTTGATGCAAAAGATTATGTTCTTTCCATCATTCCACCTATCATTCCTTTTCAAACTTCGGGTTGTATTAATACACTTTGCTAGCAAGAGAGTTGAATGTTTTGGTTTTCTTTAAGGGGCTAAGTGGAACTCAGAGGTTAATAATAATGAAACAATGAAATAGCTTCTTCTCCACTTCTCATTTTTTATCCTAAGGCCCTTTATCTCTTTATTGCTAAATACAAACTAGAAAATCCATGGGGAATTCTTAGTTCAAGGATTTATTTATGTAATTGTTCATATCAGAAGCTTTTAAAGTGTTTCATAGAGCATTAAAGACCATAAAAGAGAAAGCAGGAGAATAACATATTTCCTTTGCAAAGCTTGATGTGTTTTTGAGGTATAATGGACCCTATTATCAATTAATTAATTAATCATGAACTAAACCCATAGGAAAGAGAGCACCTAGTTTATTGTTTCTGTAACTTTCTGCTGAACGTGACCCACTTTGACGAACAGTAGCCTTGGGCTCCTCGCAAAGACAGGATGCATTTGTGTTCCTTTGCTTGTATAGCTACATATTTCAGTCCAAAGAGATTTTTTTTGTTGTTGCAAATTTAAGGTGATTAAAATGGTTTTTAATGGCAGTAATCTTGCAGTTCTAATAACAGTGCTTATTATCATGAAGAATTTAATATAAATATATGGCAATTAACAATGTTCTATTGAAGGCTGAAAATAATTTGTCCTAATCTAGAGATTTTCTGAGATCGTTAATATGTGTACACTAATTCCTTTGCCCTAACAATACCACTGTATGAAATAGCTCTAAGGATTTATAAAGGTTAAAAAGATATTCACAGCAGGAGAGTGACAGAGTATATACAGGAAACCTAAATTCTGCAGCCGTTTAACAGGATTTTTCCCCATTAAATCACAGTAGCACAAAATTAGATATGTAAAATCACTTCATTACACTTATTTTTCAACCAGAGTTTATATATTTTTAAAGTGCCTGGGAAAAACTCTTCAAATTTCTTTTCTTGTACCCTACTGTATTTGAAATCCTATGAGAATTTCCAATTATATGTTGGTGATTTCTATTTTTAAGGATAATTTACATATAGAACTTTAAAAATATCAATCCTATAAAATAATCCTACTGAATGAGCTGGGTTACTTTATCCATTAGCCCATCCTGCATTACTAAATGGATAACTTTTCTTAATTAACTTGGCACTTCTCAATGTATAAAGAAGCAAACAATAATGATTTTTTTAAAAAATTTGATTTTCAGGGCTTTCTCAATTTTAACCTGCCAAAAATGAAACAAATGCCTATGGAAAAAGTAATTACTCTTCTCCGTCTGTAACTTCTTCTTAATTAACTTTTAATCTGTGCTGTTATACAGGGAGCATCTCTTAATACTGAGTGTGTCTAAAATGTAGGAGACAGAGATTTAAATGATTTAGATAAACATCTGCCTAGCACAGAGGCATAAAAATTACAAAATTAGGATATGGGTGGCTGAGTGCCAATTGCAGTTGCCAGCAAAAGAAAGATATTGCCATCATTTAAAAAAAATATTTTGCTTACAAATAAAGCAACTTAATAAATGCCTTCTAACCATACATCCTTATTTTGGAGCACATTTCTTGGTTTGTCCTATACAAACTTCTGAAAACCTATGAATTAGAAATTGTAGAAAAGCAATTATGCAGTCATTTATGAAAGACATGTATTATTAGAGAAAAATCAATAAATGAGAATTTCATTATGAAGTGAAGCACTGTTGTTTCGTTTAGTTGGAATGGATTCTGTCAGCAGTAATTTAAAATAATCAGTTCAGTGATATGACTCCTAGTGGTGTTGAGATAATTACTATACTTATGTCTACTAATTTCCATCTATTAAATGGAGCACAGAGTGGCAAGTAAAGACAGGAAGCTTTGATTCCTAACACCTCCTTTACTATATGTACATAATTTGTCTTCTAATAACTGAAAGAACATGACAAAAATCCTTATATACAAAATAGAGTCATACATTCTTTATGCACGTCCAGTTAACCAAAATATCTTGAATATTTTTGTACAAGATACAGTAGAAATGTGCATGTGCGTGCACACACACACAAGCACACACACACAGAGGTGCAAGCATTTATCTCCCTTCTGTCTCCAAATCCCACTGAAGTAAAGGAAGAAAAATAAACACATGACTATATTCATGGAAATACTAAGAAGAGTAGATGGCGACATTACAGACCAGAGATTTCTGTGAACTTCTGAAACTAAAAAGTGGATAGGTCCTATAAAGTGGATAACCCAAATTAAGGGAACCCAGGAGACTGCTACAGTGGTATTCAGAGATTAATGGATTTTCAGCTGGTTATAAGATTTGAGGATTGTAGTCCTTTTCTCTCAGTAGTCTGTATGTGTTGTTCTACTGTCTTCTTGCTTCAGTAATACATGTAAAATCTGTCAGTATAATTTTCATACCTTTTAAAATATTTTGCTCTTTATGTGGATTTATCTTTCATATGTCACCAAAGATTTTTTTTTTAACATTTTTATTGGAGTATAATTGCTTTACAATAGTATGTTAGTTTCTGCTTTATAACAAAGTGAATCAGTTATACATATACATATATCCCCATTTCTCTTCCCTCTTGCATCTCCCTCCCTCCCACACTCCTTATCCCACCCTTCCAGCTGGTCGCAAAGCACCGAGCTGATCTCCCTGTGCTATGCGACTGCTTCCCACTAGCTATCTATTTTACATTTGGTAATGTATATATGTCCATATATACACTACCACTCTCTCACTTTGTCCCAGCTTACCCGTCCCCCTCCCTGTGTCCTCAAGTCCATTCTCTAGTAGGTCTGCGTCTTTATTCCTGTCTTGGCCCTAGGTTCTTCATGACCATTTTTTTTTTTTTTTAGATTCCATATATATGTGTTAGCATACGGTATTTGTTTTTCCTCTTTCTGACTTACTTCACTCTGTATGACAGACTCTACGTCCATCCACCTCACTACAAATAGCTCAATTTCTTTTCATTTTATGGCTGAGTAATATTCCATTGTATATATGTGCCACATCTTCTATATCCATTCATCTGTTGATGGACACTTAGGTTGCTTCCATGTCCTGGCTATTGTAAATAGAGCTGCAATGAACATTGTGGTACATGACTCTTTTTGAATTATGGTTTTCTCAGGATAAATGCCCAGTAGTGGGATTGCTGGGTCATATGGTAGTTCTATTTTTAGTTTTTTAAGGAACCTCCATACTGTTCTCCATAGTGGCTGTATCAATTTACATTCCCACCAACAGTGCAAGAGGGTTCCCTTTTCTCCACACCCTCTCCGGCATTTATTGTTTGTCAATTTTTTGATGATGGCCATTCTGACCGGTGTGAGATGATATCTTATTGTAGTTTTGATTTGCATTTCTCTAATGATTAATGATGTTGAGCATCCTTTCATGTGTTTGTTGGCAATTGGTATATCTTCTTTGGAGAAATGTCTATTTAGGTCTTCTGCCCATTTTTGGATTGGGTTGTTTGTTTTTTTGATATTGAGCTACATGAGTTGCTTGTAATTTTAGAGATTAATCCCTTGTCAGTTGCTTCATTTGCAAATAATTTCTCCCATTCTGAGGGTTGTCTTTTTGTCTTGTTTATGGTTTCCTTTGCTGTGGAAAAGCTTTTAAGTTTCATTAGGTCCCATTGTTTATTTTTGTTTTTATTTCCATTTCTCTAGGAGGTGGGTCACAAAGGATCTTGCTGTGATATATGTCATAGAGTGTTCTGCCTATGTTTTCCTCTAAGAGTTTGATAGTGTCTGGCCTTACATTTGGGTCTTTAATCCATTTTGAGTTTATTTTTGTGTATGGTGTTAGGGAGTGTTCTAATTTCATTCTTTTACATGTAGCTGTTCAGTTTTCCCAGCACCACTTACTGAAGAGGCTGTCTTTTCTCCATTGTATATTCTTGCCTCCTTTATCAAAGATAAGGTGACCATACGTGGGTGGGTTTATCTCAGGGCTTTCTATCCTGTTGCATTGATCTATATTTCTGTTTTTCTGCCAGTACCATACTGTCTTGATTACTGTAGCTTTGTAGTATAGTCTAAAGTCCAGGAGCCTGATTCCTCCAGCTCCGTTTTTCTTTGTCAAGATTGCTTTGGCTATTCGGGGTCTTTTGTGTTTCCATACAAATTGTGAAAATTTTTGTTCTAGTTCTGTGAAAAATGCCGCTGATGGTTTGATAGGGATTGCATTGAATCTGTAGATTGCTTTGGGTAGTATAGTCATTTTCACAATGTTGATTCTTCCAATCCAAGAACATGGTATATCTCTCCATCTATTTGTATCATCTTTAATTTCTTTCATCAGTGTCTTATAATTTTCTGCATGCAGTTCTTTTGTCTCCTTAGGTAGGTTTATTCCTAGATATTTTATTCTTTTTTGTTGCAGTGGTAAACGGGAGTGTTTTCTTAATTTCACTTTCAGATTTTTTACCATTAGTGTATAGGTATGCAAGAGATTTCTGTGCATTAATTTGGAATCCTTCTACTTTACCAAATTCATTCATTAGCTCTAGTAGTTTTCTGGTAGCATCTTTAAGATTCTCTATGTATAGTATCATGTCATCTGCAAACAGTGACAGCTTTACTTCTTCTTTTCCAATTTGGATTCCTTTTATTTCTTTTTCTTCTCTGATTGCTGTGGCTAAAACTTCCAAAACTATGTTGAATAATAGTGGTGACAGTGGGCAACCTTGTCTTGTTCCTCATCTTAGTGGAAATGGTTTCAATTTTTCACCATTGAGAATGATGTTTGCTGTGGGTTTGTCATATATGGCCTTTATTATGTTGAGGAATGTTCCCTCTATGCCTACTTTCTGGAGGGTTTTTATCATAAATGGGTGTTGAATTTTGTTGAAAGCTTTCTCTGCATCTATTGATATGATCATATGTTTTTTCTCCTTCAATTTGTTAATATGGTGTATTACATTGATTGATCTGCGTATATTGAAGAATCCTTGCATTCCTGGGATAAACCCCACTTGATCATGGTGTATGATCTTTTAATGTGCTGTTGGATTCTGTTTGCTAGTATTTTGTTGAGGATTTTTGTATCTATTTTCATCAGTGATATTGGTCTGTAGTTTTCTTTCTTTGTGACATCTTTGTCTGGTATCAGGGTGATGGTGGCCTCGTAGAATGAGTTTGGGAGTGTTCCTCCCTCTGCTATATTTTGGAAGAGTTTGAGAAGGATAGGTTTTAGCTCTTCTCTAAATGTTTGATAGAATCGCCTGTGAAGCCATCTGGTCCTGGGCTTTAATTTGTTGGAAGATTTTCAATCACAGTTTCACTATCAGTGCTTGTGATTGGTCTGTTCATGTTTTCTATTTCTTCCTGGTTCAGTCTCAGAAGGTTGTGTATTTCTAAGAATTTGTCCATTTCTTCCAGATTCTCCATTTTATTGGCATATAGTTGCTTGTAGTAATCTCCCATGATCCTTTGTATTTCTGCAGTGTCAGTTGTTACTTCTCCCTTTTCATTTTTAATTCTATTGATTTGAGTCTTCTCCCTTTTTTTCTTGATGAGTCTGCTAATGGTGTATCAATTTTGTTTATCTTCTCAAAGAACCAGCTATTAGTTTTATTGATCTTTGCTATCATTTCCTTCATTTCTTTTTCATTTATTTCTGATCTAATCATTATGATTTCTTCTGCCAACTTTGGGGTTTTTTTGTTCTCCTTTCTCTAATTGCTTTAGCTGTAAGCTTAGGTTGTTTTTTTGAGATGTTTCATGTTTCTTAATGTAGGATTGTATTGCTATAAACTTCCCTCTTAGAACTGCTTTTGCTGCATCCTATAGGTTTTGGGTCATCGTGTTTTCGTTGTCATTTGTTTCTAGGTATTTTTTGTTTTCCTCTTTGATTTCTTCAGTGATCTCTTGGCTATTTCGTAGCATATTGTTTAGCCTCCATGTGTTTGTATTTTTTACGGTTTTTTTTTCCTGTAATTGATGTCTAGTCTCATAACGTTGTGGTCAGAAAAGACACTTGATAAGATTTCAGTTTTCTTAAATTTACCAAGGCTTGATTTGTGACCGAAGATATGATCTATCCTGGAGAATGTTCCATGAGCACTTGAGAAGAAAGTGTATTCTGTTGTCTTTGGATGGAATGTCCTATAAATATCAGTTAAGTCCATCTTGTTTAATGTATCATTTAAAGCTTGTGTTTCCTTATTTATTTTCATTTTTGATGATCAGTCCATTGGTGAAAGTGGGGTGTTAAAGTCCCCTACTATGACTGTGTTACTGTCGATTTCCCCTTTTATGGCTGTTAGCATTTGCCTTATGTATTGAGGAGCTCCTATGTTGGGTGCATAAATATTTACAATTGTTATATCTTCTTCTTAGATTGATCCCTTGATCATTATGTAGTATCCTTCTTTGTCTCTTGTAATATTCTTTGTTTTAAAGTCTATTTTGTCTGATATGAGAATTGCTACTCCAGCTTTCTTTTGATTTCCATTTGCATGGAATATCTTTTTCCATCCCCTCACTTTCAGTCTGTATATGTTCCTAGGTCTGAAATGGGTCTCTTGTAGACAGCATATGTATGGGTCTTGTTTTTGTAGCCATTCAGCCAGTCTACGTCTTTTGGTGGGAGCATTTAATCCATTTACATTTAAGGTAATTATCAATATGTATGTTCCTATTACCACTTTCTGAATTGTTTTGGGTTTGTTATTGTAGGTCTTTTCCTTCTCTTGTGTTTCCTGCCTGGAGAGCTTCCTTTAGTATTTAGTATGTAAAGCTGGTTTGGTGGTGCTGAATTCTCTTAGCTTTTGCTTGTCTGTAAAGGTTTTAATTTCTCCGTCAAATCTGAATGAGATCCTTGCTGGGTAGAGTAATCTTGGTTGTAGGTTTTTCCCTTTCATCACTTTAAATATGTCCTGCCACTCCCTTCTGGCTTGCAGAGTTTCTGCTGAAAGACCAGCTGTTAACCTTATGGGGATTCCCTTGTATGTTATTTGTTGTTTTTCCCTTGCAGCTTTTAATATTTTCTCTTTGCATTTAATTTTTGATCATTTGATTAATATGTGTCTTGTTGTGTTTCTCCTTGGATTTATCCTGTATGGGACTCTCTGTGCTTCCTGGACTTGATTAACTATTTCCTTTCCCATATTAGGGAAGTTTTCAACTATAATCTCTTCAAATATTTTCTCAGTCCCTTTCTTTTTCTCTTCTTCTTCTGCGACCCCTATAATTTGAATGTTGGTGTGTTTAATATTGTCCCAGAGGTCTCTGAGACTGTCCTCAATTCTTTTCATTCTTTTTTCTTTATTCTGCTCTGCAGTAGTTATTTCCACTATTTTATCTTCCAGGTCACTTATCCGTTCTTCTGCCTCAGTTATTCTGCTATTGAGCCCTTCTAGAGAATTTTAAATTTCATTTATTGTGTTGTTCATCACTGTTCGTTTGCGCTTTAATTCTTCTAGGTCCTTGTTAAACGTTTCTTGTGTTTTCTCCATTCTATTTCCAAGATTTTGGATCATCTTTACTATCATTATTCTGAATTCTTTTTCAGGTAGACTTCCTATTTCCTCTTCATTTGTTAGGTCTGTTGGGTTTTTACCTTGCTCCTTCATCTGCTGTGTGTTTTTTTTGTCTTCTCATTTTGCTTAACTTACTGTGTTTGGGGTCTCCTTTTCGCAGGCTGCAGGTTCGTAGTTCCCGTTGTTTTTGGTGTCTTCCCCCAGTGGCTAAGGTTGGTTCAGTGGGTTGTGTAGGCTTCCTGATGGAGGGGACTAGTTCCTGTGTTCTTGTGGATGAGGCTGGATCTTGTCTTTCTGGTGGGCAGGTCCACGTCTGGTGGTGTGTTTTGGGGTGTCTGTGACCTTATTATGATTTTAAGCAGCCTGTCTGCTAATGGATGGCATTGTGTTCTTGTCTTGCTAGTTGTTTGGCATAGGGTGTCCAGCATTGTAGCTTGCTGGTCATTGAGTGGAGCTGGGTCTTGGCGTTGAGATGGATGTCTCTGGGAGATTTTCGCCGTTTGATATTACATGGAGCTGGGAGGTCTCTGGTGGACCAATGTCCTGAACTTGGCTGTCTCACCTCAGAGGCACAGCCCTGATGCCTGGCTGGAGCACCAAGAGCCTGTCATCCACACGGCTCAGAAAAAAGGGAGAAAAAAAGAAAGAAAGAAAGAAAAAGATAAAATAAATTGAAATAAAATAAAATAAAAGTGTTATTAAAATAAAAAACAAAAAATAATTATTAAAAAAAATTTTTTTAAGTAATTAAAAAAAAAGAAAGAAAGGAGAGAACAACCAAACCGAAAAAACAAATCCACCAATGATAAAAAGCGCTGAAAACTATACTAAAAAAAAAAAAAAAAAAAGCTAAAAATACGGACAGACATAATCCTAGGACAAATGGTAAAAGCAAAGCTATACAGACAATATCACACACATAAGCATACACATACACACTCACAAAAAGAGAAAAAGGGAAAAAAGTATATATATCATTGCTCCCAAAGTCCACCTCCTCAATTTGGGATGATTCATTGTCTATTCAGGTATTCCACAGATGCAGGGTACATCAAGTTGATTGTGGAGATTTAATCCACTGCTCCTGATGCTGCTGGGAGAGATTTCCCTTTCTCTTCTTTGTTCGCACAGCTCCTGGGGTTCAGCTTTGGATTTGGCCCTGCCTCTGCGTGTAGGTCGCCTGAGGGCGTCTGTTCTTAGCTCAGACAGGCCGGGGTTAAAGGAGCAGCTGATTCGGGGGCTCTGGCTCACTCAGGCCGGGGGGAGGGAGGGGTGTGGATGCGGGGCGAGCCTGCGGCGGCAGAGGCCAGCGTGACGTTGCAATAGCCTGAGGTGTGCCATGTGTTCTCCCGGGGAAGTTGTCCCTCGATCACGGGATCCTGGCAGTGGCGGGCTGCACAGGCTCTCGGGAGGGGAGGTGTGGATAGTGACCTGTGCTTGCACACAGGCTTCTTGGTGGCTGCAGCAGCAGCCTTAGCGTCTCATGCCTGTCTCTGGGGTCTGCGCTGGTAGCCACAGCTTGCGCCCGTCTATGGAGCTCCTTTAAGCGGCGCTCTTAATCCCCTCTTCTCGCACACCAGGAAGCAAAGAGGCAAGAAAAATCTCTTGCCTCTTCGGCTGTTCCAGACCTTTTCCCGGACTCCCTCCTGGCTAGCCATGGCGCACTAGCCCCCTTCAGGCTGTGTTCACGCAGCCAACCCCAGTCCTCTCCCTGGGGTCTGACCTCCGAAGCCCGAGCCTCAGCTCCCAGCCCCGCCCATCCTGGCGGGTGAGCAGACAAGCGTCTCAGGCTGGTGAGTGCTGGTTGACACCGATCCTCCGTGTGGGAATCTCTCCGCTTTGCCCTCCGCACCCCTGTTGCTGCGCTCTCTTCCGTGGCTCCGAAGCTTCCACCCTCCGCCACCCGCAGTCTCTGCCCACGAAGGGCCTTCCTAGTATGTGGAAACCTTTCCTCCTTCACAGCTCACTCCCACTGGTGCAGGTCCCGTCCCTATTCTTTTGTCTCTTTTTTCTTTTTTCTTATGCCCTACCCAGGTACGTGGGGAGTTTCTTGCCTTTTGGGAGGTATGAGGTCTTCTGCCAGCATTCAGTAGGTGTTCTGTAGGAGTTGTTCCACATGTAGATGTGTTTCTGATGTATTTGTGGGGAGGAAGGTGATCTCCACGTCTTACTCTTCCGCCATCTTGAAGCTCCTCCTACCAAAATTTTTATATTAGATTTATCCCAGTCAGGGGTTTCCAAAGGATCAAGTTTTTGTTTTAGTTTATGGAATGGTCTATTATTTGTTTATTCTTTCATCACCATTTGCTACTTTGTCCTTTTCTGAAACACTGTTGGTATGTTATATCTCTAGGATCTGTCCTCCAGTTCTTTTGTCTTTCCCTTATGATCCTTATATTCTTGTATTTCTTCTCTCTGTTCTAAGTTATTTCTTCCAGTTAATCTTATCATTGCAAATATAGTTTTGAGCTATGTCTGGCCTTTTATCTTTTCAGTTCCACCATTATATTTTACGTTATAAATCAGTATTTAGTTATAGATTAATTTCTAACTATATCCCTTTGATGGTCCTCATTTCTTTTATATTAATGTTTTCTTTTGACGCATTTATCAGTTTTACTTTATTGGGAAATATTACTTATGGAATTTTGGCTCACTTACCATTTCTCAGGGTAATACCCTTTACATATTTTTTTTTCTTTGCCTGCTCTGTATTGTATGTACCCTTGGCCTTCATACATGTAGGGATATTATGGGTTTTGAGCCATGGCAAATTTTCAGAAGGAAGTGGTGGAATAAAATGTAAGGCACAATCATTTTTGCTCTTGGATTCAGGTTACATTTTCTGTCAAATGGGTTATTCTTTCTTAAAGCATGGAAGTACAGCTTCCCTTGTCCTTATTTTACCTGGTTATAAGTAAAATCCCTCTGTCAGTTGGAGAAAATTGGGGCTGTGTAGCCCCTAATGCAGGTGTGTGCAGGGTGATTGGGTTTCCTCCAAGTCTAAGAGAGTGACCTTCAAAAGAAGACAAAGCTAGTGTATCCCCTTGTTAAGGGAATTTGCAGGCTTCTTTTAATTGATTCTCCTTAAGGAAATTTTTTTTTTCCCCACCTCATCCTCAGAATACTAGATGCATCCTCCAGGATCCAAAGCTTACATACCCTAGATTCTCAACTACTCCAGAGAGTTAGAAGAAATAAGGGGCCAGGGATGAGAACTTAAGTTCATGTTCTTTCTTTTGAAAAGAAAGAGGCAAAAATACCATTAATTATGGAAAGTGTTAGTGTATACCTCTAAAAACCAAGAGAATAAATTGAAATGCTTTTTGAAAATAATAAGGAAATTCAATAAGATGATGGTTTACTAAATGTCCAAAAAAATCAAACAAAAACACACAAAAAATAACAAAAGAAAAAGGATCATTTTTAATAACAAACCATAAAACTTTTAGAATGGAATCAGTAGGCAATGCGTAATACTTATAATAATAAAACTATAGCATTTTCTTGGGAAACAGAAGAGACTTGTGTAAATGGAAAAGTTTTCTTTTTTCAATTTCAGTGGAATATTTAACATTGTAAAGAGGTCAGATCTCCCAAAATATCTTTATGAAATCAGAACAACTGTTCAAAATTCTAATAGGAATCCCTTTTTGAGGGGCAGGAATAAGGCAGAGATTTAGAAAGATACAATACAAGATGAATCTCTAGTACATGATGTATTACATATGAGAAGAGTCAGAAAATTATTTCCAAATATAAATAAACTGTAAAATGCTGACAATTAAAATGTAATATAGGTGAAGGAATACATGATGGAAGTGTTGGTTTTCAAGACATTGGACATCAGGAATTGAGGAACAGTGATACCTGAGTGATGGGGAGCAAATGATGGGAGCCCCATGAGGAGTGCCTTGGCTTACTTCCTTGAGAGAGTTTTCAGGCAATGGCACATGGCAGACTTGAGAGGAAGGAGTTGAAAGTCCAGGGAAACCAAGATGGCTAGAGTTTTCAGGGCAGAGTACCAGAGAGATGAGTGCTTCACAGAGAACTTTAAAGATCTTCAAATGGACTCCCTTGAACATTTAGCAGAGTACTGATCAACATATATTGTATGTGAGGAAAATACTTGAGTCTGGGAAGGAACCATATAAAGGTTAAATAGTATCTAAAGCTCATATGGCGCTGAGAATTGTGTCTATTCCAACCAGACAGGTTGGAAAAACTCATAATTCATGGGGCATTGCGTTGAGTGCTCAGGAAGTTCTTAGTATTTACTCAGTATATTCGTCAGGGTTCTCTAGAGAAATTGAAGATATGTATGTATGTGTGTCTCCATATAGAGAAAGAGAGATTGAGAGAAAGAGGGGAGAATAAGCTCATATGATTGTTGGGGGTGGCAATATATAGAGAGAGGAATTAGCAAATGCAAAATCTTCTGGGAAGGCTGGCAGGCTGGAGACCAGAGAAGGGTTGATGTTGCACCTTAAGTCCAGAGGCAGTCTGGAAGCAGAATTCTGTCTTTCTCAGGGAACTTCGGCCTTTTTCTCTTCAGGCCCACCCACATTATAGAGAGTAATCTTCTTTAATCAAAGTATACTAATTTAAATGCTAATCACATATAAAAATGCCTTCACAGAAACATTTAGACTGATGTTTGACCAAAACTTGGGTGCCATGGCCTAGCCAAGCTGACACATAAAATTAACCACCACACTCTGGATTTTACAATACTCGGGATTGCCTCAGTAGCGGGAAATAAGCAGCCCTAGACTGAGCACTGCTCTGGACCCATCTAACAAAGTATAAAAGCAAGACCCAAAGGAGTGAAGCTATTTACAGGTAACTTCACTGCATCCCAGAAAAAAAATGCACAAGGGGATTACTGGGAATAAGAAAAAAATCCAGCACTCAACAAGGTAGAATTCTGAATACATTTTACCCAATCAAAGATTACCAGGCATTCAAAGAAGCAGGAAAACTCTACTCATAATTGGGAGAAAAAGCAATCAATTGAAATCAATCCAGAATTGGCACAGTTGTCAGAATTAGATCATAAAAACATTTATTCTAATTAAAACAGTTATAACTATATTCCATATATTAAAAAAAGATACACGGAGATGTAGAATATAAAAAAAGACCCAAATAAAATGTCTACAGGTGAAAATTATAATGCCTGAAATGAAATGTACACGGAATGAGGTTAATGGCAGATTAGATGTAGTAGAAGGAAACATCACTGAATTTAAAGATAGGAATCATCCAAATGCACAGAAAAAAGAATTGTAAAAATTAGAGTATCAGTGAGCTCTGGGACATCTTCAAGTCGCTGATTATATGTGTAACTGGAGTCCTTGAAGCGGGAGGGGATAGAAAAAATACTTGAAGAAAAAATTTCCAGATTTCCTAAAACTATAAACACACAGGGGCAAGACAATTAATGAATTCCAAGCTTAAGAAATGAACAAACAAAAAATTACAACTGGCAACTTTCCTGGAAGCATCTCCAACATTCTGCTCCTTTACCTCACCTTCATCTGATGTGTCTGCTTTTTATCTCACCGTTTGTTGACTTCTTCTCTTTACCATGGAGTCACCCAAAGGTCAGCCTTTGGGCCTCTTCTTTTTTACACTTACTCCTTTGGTGATTCCATCAAGTCTCATGGCTTTCAATACCACCACCCATATGTTGATGACTCCCAAATTTACACACTCACGTACACAAACAGAGTATGTAGAATTCAGAGAAAAGATTGACATACATATATCTTTCCTCTGATTTCTATACTGATATATCCAAATGTCTACTCAACATTTCCATTTTGATACTTAATAGGTATCTTAAACTTAAGATCTAAAACCAAGCTCCTGATCTTCACTACTACTTCCCCAAACCTGCATTTCCTACCATACTGCCCATATCAATTGATGACAGTACCATCCTTCCAGATGGTCTGACCTAAAATTTTGGAGTTATTTTTTTATTCCTCTCTTTCTGATTCCACATCCAATTCATCAAAATATTGTTGGAACCACCTCTCCTACTGTAATATCCTTCTAACTGTTCTTTTTACAGTTCCTGTCTTCTTAAAGTTTATTCTTAGCACGTTATCCAGAGTGATTCTTGCAAAAGGTAAGTCTAATCAGTCACTCTTATGTCCAGTCTCAGCAAGAATTCTTCATTTTATAATTTTATAAATTAGAAGCCAATGCCCTACATAATCTACCCCTTCCCTTTCACTCTGACCACAGAACCTACCATTCTTCTAGTCAACACTGCCCAATAGCAATGTCCTGTGAGTCACATATACAATTTTAAAGTTTTTAGTAGCACATTAAAAAAGTTAAAAGCATGTTAAATTAATTTAAGGACATTGTGTTTAATCTACTATATCACATATATTATCATTTCAACCCATAATCTACATAAATATTTTAATAAGATATTTTTCAGTATTTTACAGCACATCTAAAATTGTGTTAGCTCAGTAGCAACGTGTGATTAGTGGGTACCATGTTGGACAGCACAGTTCTAGCTCATTCCTCTCCGGCCACACTGGTTTCCTTGATATTCCTGGAACATGCCACCATACTTTCATCTCATGGCCTTTGTATTAGTCTTTTCCTTTTTCTGGAACCACTTCCCGTAGATATGTACGTGGCTTGTGTTGTCACCTCCTTCTACTCTTTTTCCAAATGTCACCACCTCAGTGAGGTCATGCCAGGCCACTCTATTTAAGACACCTTCTACCTCACCCCACCCTTGCATTTCCTGTTCCTCTCACCTGCTCTAGTTTTAAAATATTATTTATCACCTTTTGATAATACATAAATTACTTATTTATTGTTTTTATTAACTGTCTCTCCCCCAACTAGAATCAC
Organism: Eubalaena glacialis; assembly: GCF_028564815.1. NCBI lineage: Eukaryota > Metazoa > Chordata > Mammalia > Artiodactyla > Balaenidae > Eubalaena > Eubalaena glacialis. Next base: position 217,421,244 of record NC_083716.1, read on the forward strand.
TCCCATGAGGGGAGTAACTTTGGATTGTTTCATTCATTTATGTATCCCTAGCTTCCCAAATAAATGCCCAGTATGTACTGTTTCCTCAATAAGTACTTTGTTGAATGAATGAAAAAATAAATGCAGTGTATTACTATGCAGTCATTTAACAATGTAGAGTCACAGGTATTTGACGTTGAGATATATTCAAGGTACTTTGATAAAGGAAAAAAAAAACATGTTGAAGAACTAAGCATTTATCCTTTCATTGTTTATTAAAATATACATCTGTAGGTATAAGTGTAGCTGTGTTTAAGATAGCATATCACATAACATTAGTATTAGTTTAAAGAGTGGTAATAGCTATAAAATATTATGCGCATGTATTGTCTTGCTCTGAAAATTAACTCATTTAGGGTGCTAAACTCCATTTCTTAGAGGTCACCATTGAATAGCACTATAGGTATTTCTCCAGCAATATTCTGAGACCTCTTCATTATACATGTATTATTATGCCATCTTTTTGATTGTATATATAGGGCCATCTGGGTTCCATCATTTTAATTCCTAGAAGTTATTTGATAAACTGTTCCTCAGCTCACAGTCTTTGCAGTTAAATTGTATGTTGACCTATTAACTGAATTACAGAAATCAAATGTAAACAAATGAACAGATTTCAGCTGTCCATTGGATATAGTAATTTAAATTTGTTTCAATGGGCCCCCTGGCAATTTTCTAACCTGTAACTGCTCTGAAAGAGGATTTTGTAAATTCACTGAAGATGTTTAAATACACTGTGCAGTAATATAACTGATTTGTGTTTCATACAAGTAATAACTATGGCTTGAATTAAAATATGTATATATACCCCAAAGGAAAGAGGGACTATTTAATACAGTTTTTATTTTACTACTTTAGAAAGTGTACATTTTCAAATCGGTTTTTCTTTTGACAAATGGAAATTTAATAGTATTCTAGTAGTATCTAGAATTGCCACTATGCTGAGAGCTTTAAATATTTTATCCCATGTGATTCTTACGGTAAGCCTATAAATTGGTGGTACCAATATTACCCCTATTTTTACAGATGAGAAAATTAAGGTTTAAAGAGTTGAGGTAACTTGCCCATGTCTACTCAGCTGGTGAGATTAGAGTCAGTGCTTAAATATCATATTTGGTTTCGTTCCAAACCCATGTTCTCAAGTATTATGCCAATAATATGTTTACCATAGTGAAACCAATGACTTTCAATTATCTTCAAAAATAGTCCTAAAATTACAAAGGGATTTTGACCTAAAATCTATTTTAAGTTAGTTATATGAAACTGACATGTGTAATATTATATCACAACACTTAAAACAGCCACTGGAACAGAATAGGCACACAATAAATAATTTTGAATTAATGAAATGAGGAAATTTTTGTCTATTGTAACAATCTACATCTTTACAGGGAAAGAAAAAAAAACTTTACAAAGAGGAAAGAGCAGAAGCAAATGGTATGGAGAACTGTTAGAAATTCAAAGTGGAATAGATAAAGAGAATTAAAATTTATTAGATTAGAATCAGTTCTAAACAATAGATAAAGCTGGAGAGTGCCAGGATATTCCATAATCTATCTGAGGTGTCACTGGACAGACATATATTTTTGAATACTTTAAGTAGGTAATAAGGGACTTCCCTGGCAGTCCAGTGGTTGAGACTCCACGCTCCCAATGCAGGGGTTATGGGTTCGATCCCTGGTTGGGGAACTAAGATCCTGCATGCTACACAGTGAGGCCTAAAAAATTAATAATAAATAAATAATAATAATAATGCACCTCTACTGATTTTTTTAAAAAAACCAAGAGATCACCCGAGCTGGTATAACTGATAGAAAATTATTTATTTTCTCTGGTAATTTTATGCATTTTGAAATATTTGAGGGTATAGTTAAAATATAAAACACTGTCTAAAGGCCAGATATAATGAGCTGTTCATTCTTCTCCATTAAAATGGGAGACTTGTCTTCGCCTTTGAATTTTCACTTGTGCCTAGTCAAGCAAACTGATAATGCTTTACTTTCTCTTTGACCCACTCCTTTCTCTAAACCTTGTCAACCATTTTCAAAATATCATGTCATGCTGTATTCTATGCATGTAATTGTTCTCAAGTTCACCCCATCTTTTCATTCTTTCTACCACTTCACCAGTACAGCTCATCATCTGTTGCTGGAAGTAATGAAATCACCTTCAAAAGATTCTCCTCGTGTTAGAAGTCCACTTGACTTATCCTCTCTTCCTGTGGACACTGGATTTATCTTCTTAGAACATGGATCTGTCCTTAAATCTTGTTAATTCTATATCACCTACAAAACTAAAGTCTAAAACTTCCACATTAAATTAAAGAATCCCAGAATCTTGCCCCAGCCACCTTTCCTGGCTCACCTTTCCATACACCTGAATTACAATCATAAAGAGCACCTTATGACTGCCCCAAATGGCCAAGCATCATCTCATACTAAATCTTGTCTAAAATGTCGTGGTCCTTCCTTTGTCATCAAAATTCTCCTCAAACATCAAAGCTCAGAAAAAATGTCATCTCTCTCATGATCCTTTTCCTAGTCTCCCCCATTTCACTCCCAACTTATAATTTTTTCCATCAAACTTTATCATACCTCTATTTACTGCATATCTACTTCCCATCTTTATTATAGTTGTTATCATGCATTTCCTTATTGAGCTTGAACTCTATGGACAAGTACAATAGGTTAAGTTTTTCTCCTTCAAGTGCCTAGGATAGAGCAATATTTACAGAACAAAATCCAGTTAAAATAAATATATTTTGTCTACTGAAATATCAAAAGGACAAAATTCAAAAAACTGCAATAATCTATTTTTTAAAAAATATACAGAATAAGGATGGCACAGGGGAGAAAACATAATCTCTGTATTATAGAAGTAGAACATGATAAAACTTACATTGATAACTGTGTGAATTTAGATGGATGTCTTACTGGAAATGAGAAACAAAAGCAGAAAGGAAAAATAAATCAAAATTATTCTTTGATTTCAAGTTTTCAGGGAAAAATTATTTTCAGGTACTAAGTTTGCCTGCATTGGGAAGGAGTGATTTTGTAATTTCCAGAACTGTCATCATTTGTTACACTGTTGTCCTTCACCCACCACGCTCTCTGGGGGTTTTCAGTGGATTGCACACCAGGAGCTTTGGACACAATGGCACCAAAGTTTTCTAGCACAGGAAGGCTTGGTAATCAATTCCCCACTTTGCAGGTGGTGCTGCTTGGCTCCATTCACATTAACTTTTCAGCATTCGATGTGAAGAGAGCCTCCAGGTAGTGCAGAGGGAGGGAGAGCAATAAGACCAGTGATTACAAATCAATCACTTTTATTGCTGCCAGAGCCGGTAGCAGAACACAAATGATAGACAAAGCAATGGTTTTATTCAATAATTGAGTTGTTTCTTAAGGGAGGGGGAAATGAAATCTTTTTAATATTCCACTCTTTTAGAAAATACGTATGTTGTTTCAAACATCGGGTGGCACACAATGGATCTTAGAGTGAACATCAAATGTTATAAGGCAGATTTGATTAGATTTGGGGAAGGGTGGGCTCTACCACAGGTATACAGCCAGAATGTCTGTGACACCTGTCCCCAGGAACAAGGGAAGGTGCACTTTCCCTAAATTAGGGGGGATTCAGACAAGGTACTACTGCTGAGTAAATTTAGAAAACGCACTTAAATCTTAAGCAAAGATATGAAAAAAGAATTTTATGCACATAGGTATGTGTGTATATTTCTCTCTTAAAAAAATTAAAGTTATGGCAATGCTAGTCATGAATACTGTATCATATTGATTAAAATATTAGTAAAATATCTGTCTGGATTTGAATACATCAGAGCCTCTTCAAGATGGACTTTGTCAGGACTTTATTGAAGTAACTTTTTATGCTATCAAATGTTCTAAATATTTGATATTAGATGTGCCTTCTTGGTGTTTTTGTTTGTGTGTTTTTTGCCCATATTTTCTTCCTCATTCTCTCACATCATTACCACCAAATGTCACACCCACATGATCTATAAGTGGGACAAAGAGATAGTGTGAAACATTCTTCAGTAATTAGAAAGTAAGTAGTTACTTGGAGAAGATGCAAAACTATAAAAATAATGTGAACCTTTGTAAATAGAATTCAAATTAGAGCTTAATTCTCATTTTTTGGGGGAAAGTTAAGAGAGAACATCCAATCTGTATACAAGCCCTGCAGTATAACAGAAAATGTCCTGTGGTACAAGGATGAAACACAACTTATTCCCAGAACAATCATTGGCTTTTATGACATTGGAGCCTGTCGCTTAATTTCTGGAGTCTTCCAATCATATTATTTAAAATGGAAACAATGACACAGATTCCTAATGAGAGCATGAAAATATTGGGATGAAAAATAGCCTGGGAATGTATTTTAGTTGCTCAATATGCCATTTTTGTTATTATTTTCCTGGAAAGATCCACTCCTAAAAGGAAATTACAGAAAATAAGCACTATTGGTGTACACTGTGCTATTAGATATTTTCACACAAACCATTATGCCGAACTCAGAAAGAGCATATTTTCACCGGACATAGAGCCTTTATTTGTTCTAATAAAACCCTAATTTGCCTAAGTTTTATCAGTAACCATGGTTTCCATGTAGTACTCATGGAGGTGGCCATAGTTTTTATTTCCTAATAAGAGTCATTGCAGTGCAAGGTCTGACTCAGAGCTTTTCCTAGGAATACAAAAGGGATAAATAAAAATGTACAAGAAAAATTACTAAACTGTCCCTTGATAACTAAATCGTTGATCATAAATTGGAGTGTCTATGCAAATGAAGTAAATAATTAAAAACTTCAAGAACAGCATCGACTAGGTGGTTGATGACTGGCAATTATAAAAGCTGAATTTTTAATATGCATGCATCTAAGGAGCCAGTAAAAATTAGCTCCCAGACTAATGGACTTGCCTTTCTTCCGAGGCAGAATTTTAATGAGAGCATTATTTATAACAGAGAGCCCAAGAACCAGGGTGTTCTTGCTTAGTCTCATTTTTTTTATTCCCTGACACCTTATCCATTAAACTATGAACTTCTTTACAGAAGAATAATACTTTATGCTCTAGGAAGTAAAGGTCAAAATGACCTCGGAAATTAGTCACACTATATATACTCTAAAGATGTGCCACTTAGAAGAGAAATTATAAAGCTTGCGTTTCTAAATACCCAAGCAGAATGTGCTGCTTTTACATGTTCCGTATGGTTAAATTGCATTCCATGTAGTTTTACTCTTGATGCCACATACATTGTTACTCTTCTACAAACTTTCTGTGTGATGCAGTTGTTTCCTACATAAGATAAAGTTTAAAATCAACCATTTTGTGTATACTTTGATAATGCTTCAGTATGATTTGAATCATTCTGATATCTGTATGTTATTTAGCTGTTTATTTTTGAAGACCATTGAAAGGGTTGCATTTTTCCCTTGGCACACTATTTTATGATTGGAAATCTCTATTGTGAGCATCCCAGGGTCTTTTGGTGGTCATCTTAAGTTTAGATGATGACTTTCCAGTCCTGAGATTTCAACCAAAGCTGTCTCTTGCTTCCATGACGCCCCTCCCTCATAGCTGTGACTAAGCAAGGAATATTTGGCAGGTTGGCATCTCAGGAGATTTAATTGGCTGTGTGACAGCCCCCATGAACTATGAGTCAGTCAAAAGCCTGGTGTAAGGATGAGTCAGAAGAGTGGTTTACTCAGAGCTGCCTTAAACAGAAATTCACCAGTCCCCTTCCAATTCCATCCCTTCACCCTCACCCCAGCACTGACCTGAAATCATATGACCAAGAAACAAGTGCAGAGGAAGCACTATCAGAGGTACATGATAAATGGGCTCTCGTTTGTTCAGACATGGCCCCTTCTGTCTTCTTTTTTTAGGCCCTAAGCATTTAATAAACTTCTGCATCCACTCATAAATACTGACAAATTTGGGCTTTCTAAGAAATCTCAGCTTTTATTAAAATTCTCAGGATGTATCAGTAGTAGGTCCCTCACCAGTGTTCAACATCAGACAGACAGCAGGCAGATGCCCAGGGTAATCTAGATCCTTTATATTAACCAGAACAACGCAGGGATGCTGTCACTGGGAATCTCTGTTTAATAAGCTGGATTGGTACCGTGGCTTAATAGCATTAGATCATGAATGCAGTTAAGTTCTTTTCGTATATGTTTTGGCAATTTTGTTTTTCTTCTCTTTTTAATTGCTTTTGTGTCCTTTGTATATTTTTCTTTGGGGATTTTTTTTTTTTCTTTCTGATTGATTTGAAAGAATTCTTCATACATTAAGACTGTTACTTCTTTCCTTGCTGCAAATATTTTTCCAGCTTATCATTGGCTGTTTAATTTTTATATTCTTAATGCATAGTTGTGTTTACTCTGCTGTGTGATCAAATATATCAATATTTCCCTTAATGTGTTCTTCCGTAGTTTTAGGTTTAGAAAAGCTATCCCTACTCTGATATCAAATAAATCTTTGCTTACATTTTTTTCTGTATTTCTGGTTTGTTTTTTACAACAGATATAATTCATTTGGTATGTCTTGTGGGGTAGATCTTTATTTATTATTTTCTAAATACTTAACCAATTGTCCAAAGACCATTTATCAAATGAAATTCTTTCTCTGCTGCTTTGAAGTAGCTTATTTATAACCTAATAAATAACTAAATGCACTATATATGAGTCTATTGCCAGGCTTCTTAGTCTGTATCAGTCATTTATTTATTTTTACTCCAATATCAGGAAATGTTCTACTATTGTAAGAAACTATAGAATGTATTAGATAACAAGTATTCAGTTTTTTCAACTATATTTTTGGCATCAATTGAGCTGATAATATAGTTTCTCTCTTTTGATATGACAATATAGGATTTAATTATATTAAAAGGGTTTCTAACATTTAACCATACTTGCTTTTCTAGAATAAATCCTACTTGGTTATGGTTTTATTATATTAACACATTACTAATGTTCTGTGGAGTTCTTCATAAGTAGTATAACTAAGAATATTCTATGATTTTATTTTTGACCTGTCATTGCACAGAATTTTATAAGTTTTTTCTTCTTGATTCATAAAATGAATTGGAAAATATAGCTTAAAAAGTTCTAAGAATATGGCTGAGTCAAGTAAGACATTCAATGCTTCCCTTTCATCTACCCTACTCAGAAACTACAGAAATAATCAAAAGAACAAAGGCAGAGAAAAACTAAAAGCCTACACCAATACTGGAAACCAAGAAAGGAGTGTATCCACATAGCAAACAATATTGAGTAGTTTCTGCTGCACGTGGTGCGTGTGGGAACACATGAAAGAATTTCATGATAGATAACGCACAAGTCCATGTCCCAAGGGAACAGTGGGGTATCTCAGGAAGAAAGTAAATATCTAGGCACATCTCTAATAAAGTCATCCAATTTGAATGGTTGAGCCCTGAAAGCAAGGACAGAGCTGTGGATAAATGAAATTTGAAATGTCTACCACCACTGCAGTAGTGTGGCTAGCCTAGCACATTCCATAGAAATGTAACCATCTTAGACCAAAAGCCTTCAGACAACCGAACTTGTCCCAGGCATGGCATTAAAAGCTTAAAGAATAAAAGAATGCAATAAATCATATAAGGGATGTGGAGGACAAGCTTGAGATGATCATTCAGAATGCAGGGGGAAAAGGAAATATGATGAAAATAACCAGAGGAAAACCATTTACATAGATAACTAATGATGAGTAGCTAAGATACTGATTTTTCTATAATGACCCAATGTGAACTCCAGCAGGAAGTTGGGAGTTGTTAGTGAATGTCTCCACGTTTACTGCACTATTTACATAGGAAATGCAACTGCCAGTAAGCTGTGATTTCCCTTCAGTTTCAGTAATGGGTTGCTGAAACTCAGAAGATTTTTCGGTAAGTGATGGCACCTTTCCCTCATTTTCAGCTCCCATTTTTTATATGTATGCCTTTGGTCATTGCAATCAGGATCTAGCATGAGGAACCCAATTATTGCCTTCTGTTCATCACATTCTTTTATTTCTGCCATATTTTTGTAAGGCAAAAACACTGTCATTTAGTTAGAAATTTATCTCATAGACTCAAAAGAGAAATTATAGCTAATTAATATTAAAATAGTTTAGGTTCGGTTTTAAAAGTTAACGACGTTTTTTTCCCCTTTGGTTGGAAAGTTAATTCATCTGAAATATGTGCAAACTTTTTTTTTTTTTTTTTTTTGAGGAACAACTCCTTGACCACAAAAGTCACCAATTGAGTTTTTAGAAAAGTTCCTTTTTATCCTTGCTGTACTTTTTGTAAAGATAAATACATGACCCTTAACATTTCCAGTTTTCCATTTGTCACACTTTGTTAAATTGGCAAGCACCAATTCTGCACCTTTTATATGAGAGAAGTAAATGTCCCTTGAAATACTCTGACTGACAGATAAATTATAACAAAGTAAAGAAGAGCAAATATTTTAATCTTATATAAAAATAAAATAGAAATATCTAATGAATAATATGAGAAAATTTGTTGCTATTTATGGCCTGTCTTTCTAATGCCTAAAATAGTGTTCTATAGTCTCAAAGCCTCAAATTCTATTAAAGAAAACTGCTGGGAGATATGTTCTTGTTAAACATATCACATCACACCACACCACACTCACAACGGTCCCACTACGCTTGCATATAAATCTGCCTCAAAATATTATTAATCAGGATTTTTTCCATCAGTTACCCATCACTTAAGTAAAGGGAGATATTGGACTAGGGAATCTGCTATTTAGTGAAATCTGCTATTGAATAAAATTGCCATAAATTTAATAAAACAGGTAATTGAAGATAAAAATTTAGATGTTTCATAGAAATTTAGGTGACCAAATGAAGGTATTTGAAGATGGACATTTAAGATATTTTAAAAATGGAATCCAAGGTGATGTCATAAAAATCATCATTCTCTGAAAAAGTAGAAGAAAATGTACATTAATTAGAAAGTCTAGGATTAAAATTTTTTTTTAACTCAAACATAATTCATTTCAACAATAAAAGAGGAGGGAAGAGCCAAAGCTAATTTTTGGTTATAAATGAATTTGGATTTGGTTCCTATAACATTTTAATATTTGCATTTCTAATATAGTCATATATATACAACCATTAAACATATGTGTGAATTTGAACACACAGAAACGTATTAGGCCGTTCTTACTTTTTATCATAAAGTTAAAAATTATAATGATAATTATTGGCCTTTCATTCCTTTTAGAAAAGTTGCTGAATGTAAGGTCAATGTACAGAAATAAATGGTAGTTCTATATACTTGCAACAAATTATTAGAAAATTAAATTTAAAGTAAGATATCACTTAAAGTAGCATTTTAGAAAACCCAAATACCTAGAAATTAATGAATGATGTGGAAGTACTACAAAATATTATTGAGAGAAATTTTAAAAGACATAAATACATGTTGGAATATGCCCTGTAGAAAGAAGCACTGGAAGAATGCTATATCATAAAGTTGTCAATTCTTCCCAAATTGATTTATAAATTCAACACAATAGCAATTTTAAAAAATCCCATCAGTTTTGTTTATGGAAAGACAAGCTGATTCTAAAATTCATATGGAAATTCAAAGGGTCATGGGGTAAAAATTTTTAGTTATATGATGAATATGTTCTGGGGAGCTGATGTACAGCATGATGACAATAGTTAGTAATACTATACTGTATACTTCAAATTTGCTAAGAGAAATTTGCTAGATCTTAGTATTATCACCAAAAAAAAAGTAACTGTGACCTGATGGATGTGTTAATTAGCTTGACTGTGATAATCATTTCACAACATATATGCATATCAAATCATCACATTGTACACCTTAAATATATACAATTTTTGTCAATTATATCTCAATAAAGCTGAACGAAAAAGTGACCCAAAATGCGATAAAAGAGGGATAATTAGGGAGTTTGGGACGGACATGTACACACTGCTATATTTAAAATGGATAACCAACAAGGACCTAATGTATAGCACAGGGAACTCTGCTCAATATTATGTAACAACCTACATGGGAAAAGAATTTGAAAAAGAATAGTTACGTGTATATGTACATATAACTGAATCACATTGCTGTACACCTGAAACTAATACAACATTGTTAATCACCTATATTCCAATATAAAATAAAAAGTTAAAAAAAATACAGTGAAAGAATAGTTTTTACTAATAGTGCAGGAACCATTTTATATCTATATGAAAAATAGTAATTACTGCACCAAACTCATCAATACACAGAAATTAATTCCAGTAAATTATAGACCTAAAAATGATATGCCAGTCAATAAATTTTCTAGAAGATAATAGAAAAGGATATTCCAATCATCTTTGATGTTTAGGTAGGAGAGGCTCTATTAAACAGACCACAAAATATATTGCTACTAAAAGCAAAGATTGATAAACTGGAGATTTCAAAAATAAATAGTTATGTCCATTAAAAGTACCATTATGAAGAAAAGACAACCAGAGTCAGAGAAAATATCTGAAAAAAAAAAAAAATCCTGAGACATAAAAATATTCCTATAAATCTTAAGAAAAAGAAAATTTCCATTTAAAAAAATGAGTAAGAGATTTGAACAAGACATTTAAAAAGAAGGTATTCCGAAGGGCTAATAAACATTTGAAAGGGTATTCAACATCATTAGTCATTGGGAAATGCAAATTAAAAACACAATGAGGTACCTACAACCACTACAATGGCTAAAAGCAAAAAAAAAAAAAAAGAGAGAAGTGCCAACTGTTGGCAAGGGTGTAGAGTAAGTGGAAAAAGAATATTCATATAGCATTATTTGTAATAACGATCACCTAGAATAACTTCAGATGTCCAACAACAGTAAAATCCGTCAATAAACAGAGTAGCTTCATACATTGGAATACCATAAAACAATGAAAAATAATGAAATACTGCTACACACAACATGGATGAATCTTATAAGCATAAACTTAAACACAAAAGAGTACATAATTAGTAGTTCCATTTATGTAAAATTCAAAACCAGAAAAAAACAAATCTGTATTGATAAAAATCAAAATAGTGGTTACAGTGTGAGGAGGTAGTGATTGGGAGGGGCATGAGGTAGGCTTCTAGGTCCTAGTAATGATCTATAAGTTCATCTTGGTGTTTTCACTTGGCATAAACTCTTTAATTTAAACACTTATGATTTCACCACTTTTCTGTATGCATGTTATATACTTCAATAAAAATGTTTTCTTACAAAACAAAATAGAAATATGCAGAGAGAAACTGCACACCCTCTGGGGAAAAATAAAGCATACGTCTTTAAGACAGAAGCAAAATTCAAATGCAGCCACACCCATTAAGTCCAAGACAAGGAAATACAAACGTGATGATAACTAAGTGAAACTGATTTATTTTTATTTCAATATACATCATCATAGCTCTTTATATCTTTACGTGTCATGCTTAAGGAAAAATGCATTCTGATGTCTGCAGTAAGAAACAAACAATTGTAAATTCTAGAACTGTGCTTGAGTTTAGACTTTTCAAAAGGAATTGTTAATTTTCTTAAGTAAAGATTCCTGTCTTGATTACAACTGATTAGCAAAAGAAAATTTCTTTCAGTCACATTCCCTTATATGGAATCAAAAACATTAAAATAAGTTATGTCTATAATTGAATGTACTTTTATATGTGACTATCTATTTTATATATTTAAATATGTGTTTATATAGTATATATTTAAATACAGAGTCACACAGAAACATATATATTCAATCTTAAATGAATGGAAAATAGTGGTATGGATAATCTAAGAATCATTTTCATTTCTATTTAAATTTAGAATGCCTTGCATGATTTCTGAGGCATATTTATCTTCTTGATTAGAGTTTGTTTTGCCCAATATTAAAATTAGACACATACCTGATCCTGAAGAATTATATCTACAATATATGGATAACAGAAAGAAGCTATCTGGAGATTAAGTATTTTACGACAATATTCATCCAAAAAGATCAAACATACTGATAAATGAGAATTAGCTGTAAATTAAAATCAATCACTAAAATAAGGACATAACTGAGAGTTAAATAAAATTAAGAAATTAGCCTAAAGTGAAAATTAGGATATCTCAGTGAATTTTAATCCTTCTTAGTTCTATTCCTGTGTGTGTGTGTGTGTGTGTGTGTGTGTGTTTTGAGAAAGACCCTGTGCTATAATAAAGAGATTACAGGCTTCAGATTCTGGTAAACAAGCGTTCAGACACTGAGTCTGTTACTTTCAAGTTGTATTGGCAAATTACTTGGCCTCTTGTAGTTCTTGTACAAGATTCTTGGACTATGATTGTGGGAATTCAACCACAATGGCATATAAGTTGATAGTTTGCTTTCAGTAGGGCAAAGTCAGTAAGTAGGCAGGCGTCAGATCATGAGTTAGAGGTTTGTGTGGAAGAGGATGAATTCAGTTTGGGATACAGTCAGTGTAAGGGGACCATCCAATTGTATCATGATCAATAGCAAGTTGAATTTAGGGAGATCTGGGCTGGAGATGTAAGTTACAGAGTCATCATACATTTTGGCAAAGGAAGCTATGGGCATGAATCAAGGCCCCTGGGATGAGGGTGTAGTACAAGGGAAGAGAACCTAGACTCTAGAAACCAAAGAATATTTAAGGGAGACCAAGAAGATATTTGTTTTGTGTCTTATGATCTGATGGTATGGACAGACCATCCGTACCGTTTGACTCCGCATACAAATAAACATAAACAAAGTTGAGCAAGTAGAGAAACATTATTTAATAAAAATAACAGGTCACAAAAGTCTCTGGGTACCTAAGGGCAAGAATACAACTGTGCCTTATAAGGTACTAGATCCAGGAATAAGAAGCCGTCAGGGGTCCTGAGAGTCTGCCCTCTCACTCCTGCCTCTGCTCCTACCTGCACGTCTTCCTTATTCTTTTACACACAGACTTTATTTGTTCCACTGAACACACGACAAAAAAAGTTTACATCACAGATTCTGGGTTTTCTGTGTCATCCATCCAAGAGGCCAGTGCAACATGAAAGTAGAATTTAAGTCCTTATTCTGAGTTTTGGAAATGGGTATTGTTTCAAGTACAAACCCTGTGCATCTTCACTGACTGCCCCAGCACTACCAGTCAGACTGCACTGATGTGCCAGAGCCATCTAGTCACTTATCCTGAGAGCGCTGAGCTCTCCGCTCCCCTTGGCTGCCCCAGGCAGGCAGGCAGACTAGCCATGTGCCAAGAATTCTGACTCCACTGATTACTTTCAGACTTAAATGAAACACCACACTGGAGGGTGTGGAATTAGGTATACCACAAGGCTGTCAAAGTACCTAGCTGGTGCACCGCAGAAATATAGGGGATTTTGATTTCCAAGAAGCAAAATTTAACTGAATCTCAGTCCTCCCTCCCTTCCACGGAGTATTCAGTCAAGGTTTTTCCTGCATCCTGTCCTTAGAAACGCTGTATGCCGAGGGATGCAACTGCTGAGCAACGCGCCTCTCTTTGTACATAGGAGGCAGTGCAGGGAGGGCTCATTTCCCATCTGTCCTGCCTCATCTCTCTCTCCTCACCTGAGCTGCCCTGGGTTTGCACCTCCCAAGTAAAGCATTAGCATATCAGTCCTTGCTTCAGGCTCCATTTTCTAGAGAACTCAGACTAGGAGAGGCTGCTTATTGTTTAGATGGTCTCCAGGACCCCCTCCGACTGGATGTTCATGGGGAAGGAAGGCAAAGTACTCCCAACATATTTGCTAGAGTGCCATCCACGTGATTGTGTGGCTCAGAAGGTACAGGAAGCTTGTTTCCTGAGGAGAAAGAATCACTGCCATCAGGTCAGACACCCCAAAAGATATCTGACGGAAATTAAGTGTAGTCATCAAAGATTATTCTGTAAGTTATTTCTCCCCTGTGGCTCTGATAACTGCACATGCCTCCCTTTTACATTATTGCCTCTTCCAGCACTTGAATGGATCTGACCAAATGAAGTGTAATAAATATGGTATATTGATAACTGCGAGAAAAATCATTTTACTGGGAAATTTATTATAACTAATAATTTTTGTAGATTGAGGTAGATGTGATATATATATTTATTATATATATGATATTTATGTACATGTTATATATGTAAATATAAAACTAGGATATTTCTCTAGAAAATTTAAGGATGTAATTATTTTCAATGTACATCTCATAGCTCTGAGGTATAATTACATGCCCTTATCAAAATTATTTCCTTGCAAGGCATATCTTTTGGATTTCCAGGAACCATACAATCACTGATTCAGTTCAATTCACTGAAGTAAGGTGGGGAAGATACTGTCACACTTTACCCTCGCTACCACAGAGGAAGGCTGCAGCAACCAGTGAGAAGATGGGTTAGGGCTTGACAGTCAATTTTTGTGTGTGACCTGTGGGATTGGTGTTTAGATCTTTTAAGGCACCTCAAATCTCTGCTCTTCCATTGCTTCTTATAAGCCTAAGAGACATCTAAGCATAGTTAGGAGTAAAGATAACCACAGCAAGATAGAAAACAATATAGAAAAACATGAAACCCTTCAAAATTAGATCTTTCAACCACTGAGAAAAATAAATAAATCACGAACTTTTCTTCACATCCCACCTCACTATCAGAAGGCACTATTTATCTTTCTTTGCTTCCCTTTAATGCATTCAGCAAACTGTATGAAGCATACATTATGTAGAGCACCATAGAAGGGCTATAAATACTAAACAAATTATATGTCCCTGCCCTTGGCAATAATCATTTCACAATCTGGGAGGGAAAGCACTTTGTTTAAATAAATTGTTATGTTCTCAATTCATGATGTTTAAAATGCTAAATTTTACTGTAGTTTTAATATTCCCTTGCTCTTAGCAATTCTTACACCAGCCAAGTTAGAAAGTTAGAATTCCAGGGGAGGGGTTATTGCAAAAACTTAATCATTGTGTTTAAGTTCCCAATAAAATTCAAACAATACCTACAATCTAGCTATCCCTGTTGAAAATTTAAATCAGGGAAAATTGGAAAAACAGCTAAGTTTTCCATTGACTAGAGGAAAGACAGTGTAGAGTCTTATGTACATCATATCAGATTGCAGATTCAGAAGAATCTAGGAGAACATCAGAAAGAAGAGACTGAATCTTTTCAGCCCTAACCCAAGGCCCAGATCTTTTGTTTTTGTTTTAGATGAGTAAAGAGAGTTTAGAAAAGAAAACTAATTCTGATTAGTTTAAGCAGCTATTTAGGTCTCTAAATTGAAGCAAAGCAGTGTAGTTGAAGGAATATGGGCTTTGCAGTCAGTCAAATTGGATTTGAATCTATTTTTTGTCACTCCTTGCTGTGTAAATATCGGCAATTTACTTAACCTCTTGGTATCTGTTTTTCTTCATCCTTTAAAAGGGCGATAATACTTATGATAAGATTTTCATAAGAAATCAAATACCTCACTTAGTATATGACTCATATAGAGCACCTGGCATATGGAAAACAAAAGTAAGGCCAAGGACTTATTGGCAGCAGAATGATCTGAAGACTTGAAGCATTAAAACCACCAGTAGACATCAGTAAGAGATCCCAGTCCCAGAACTTTCTCAGATAAGTTCTAATGAACTAACAAGACCTTTAAAACAATGCTAACCACATGAAAGATTTAAAATTTTTATGAATAACTCAAGATAACAGTGTTATACTGATCCTCTTTATTAATCAGACTCTTCAAGATGAAAGCTTTTCAGCCAAAACAAACACAACCTTCACCTAACAGCTACTTTCCCTAATTACAGGCAAGGTTCTCTAAGCAGAATCACCTGGTTCTAAAACCAGACTTGGTTTTAGAACCAGGAAGGCTTGGAAAAACACAAATGACTAGGCGCATCCCCAAAGTTCTAATTCAGTGGGTCTGGAATCTTTTCAAACAAATTCCCAAATGATGTTGACATACCTGGTCTGGGGACCACACTTTGAGAACTTATATTGTATAAGGCAATTTTCTTAGATGCTTTCAAATTCAAGGCTATAAAGTAATATAAAATAAATGGGAACATGTATTTATGTACATAAAATTTAAATCATGTAAGGACATATATGTATTATTTAGGGTAACCAACTTTCTCCTTTATCTCCTCACTGAAAACCACAATTCAACTGAGACATCTTCAGAAGTAGGACCCTTCCAGATGTAGGATCACACCAAGGCTCCAAGCTGCATAGTTCTTTAAATGCTCTCATTAACTAAATCTTACCTATCAACATACCCTCTGTTGTTGGTTGAAATGTGTCCTCCAGAAAAGATATATTGAAGTCCTAACCCCCAGTACTTGTGAATGGTACTAGATTGTAAGTAGAGTCTTTGCAGATGTAATTAGTTAAGATGAGGTCATAGGGGAGTAGAGTGGACCCTAATTCAACATGACTGGTATTCTTATAAGAGGAGGAGAAGACAGACACAGAGGAAGAATGCCATGTGAAAATGGAGGCAGGGATTGGAATGCTTCAAGCCAAGGGATGTCCAGGATGCCAGCCGCCATCATAAGCTAAGAGAGAAGTATAGAACAAATTCATCCTCAGAGCCCTCAGAAGGCACCAACACGCCTGACACCTTGATCTCATGCTTCCAGCCTCTATAACTGTGAGAGAATAAATTTCTGTTGTTTTAAGCCACCCAGTTTGTGGTACTTTGTTATGGCCACTCTAGGAACCCAATACACCTTCCTTACCCCAGTACCTACAAGACTCTCAGCCTACCTCTCAAACTTGCTTCAAATCACAACATTGTTAGTGTATTTTTCCCACACTCATTTTATTTTCTCACCCTTAGGAGGGCTGCATTAAAGGAAGAAAGGAAGAAGAGGGTGGGGCAAGTGGGACCATCTCACTACAATCACTAGAACTCAAGAAAGCTGTACCACTAAGGACATGATCTTCTGACCATCTCTCTCTGGCTCTACATCAGGTTACTCAAGTTCTGGGCACTATTTTAATTGTCCTTCACCTTTAGCTTCTACATCCTGGCTCAATTATTTATTTCTGGCTCTGATCCTTGGCTTTCCTCCTGGTTTTCTTGCCCCTTGCTCTTGGTTTTGATACCGCTGCAATGTCCTGCAGCTGGACCTGGTGAAACTTTCCACTTGGCCTCCATTTTTGGCTCTTACCACTTGGATTTATCTATTTCTTCCCTGTTTATGCCTGAGTCCACCCACAGCAATTTAACAATCTCCTCACCTAAGAGGTCCACTCAACCTTGTTTTTCTATAAATAAACTTCTCTTTATTAACCTCCTTTCATTAAATGTATCTACACCTTGAAGACACAAGATCTTTTATATCCTTCTTAACTACATTGTTTCCTTCTCCAAGTCCCTGGACTTTGGGGGCCCTGATGGATTCCTACTGCTTCAGGTCTACTGCAATTTTCAGGCTGTTTTTCCACTGCCTCCACCCAGTAATCTCCCCTACTTTTTCCTTTTTCTCTTCCTTGTCCTATCAAATCCATCCCCTCCCAAATTTTCAATGGATAAACTCAGCTCCTACAGTTTTGAGGAGGCCATACGACATTTACAGTCTTCACTTCTCTCATCTTTACTTTAAAATTTATCTCTATCCGTTTTCTCTTCCTTTGTGCTTTCTCTCTCGGGATTAACCATTCTTTTTCCCTTAGTAATCCTTCACAACCTTCTCAGTCTCTCCCCTGTCTAAGACCTCATTTCATAAAGTTCTCCCAGTTGTTTCCATGTTTAACTTCTCCCTCTCTGCAAAATAATTTCTTTCTGCCTGCCAACACAGACACAACAAACGAGGAAATAAACTGAAAACAAAATCCTCAATCCTATTACTCCTTGAAATGACTTTTTTTTTCTCTCTTTGGCACATGATTCTTGAAAGAATCACCTAGATTTGCAGACTTAACTTTTTTTTTTCTCACACCTCACAGCATTTTTAAATTCCACTTAAGTCAATGGAAATGCCTCATTTATAATTCATCAATAAAATAAATATCAAGTTTTTCTCTTTAGTTCTCACATTGTCTCTCTCCTCTCTTTCCCATTTCCTAATCCATCCATGCACTAGACTTCAGCTCCTGACGGTATATAGTAATGTAAAGTTGTTGCCACTCCCCCACTTCATATTCATATTTATAATTATTCCCTTGGACCTAAACTCAATGGGTCTTTACCCCAATTTCTCAGCTTACTCTTTATACCCCATTTCAGTAGATGACAACTTTATTTCCTCATGACTCAGGCTCAAAGTGTCAGTGTCAGTCCATACATTCATTTATTAGTTTTTCCATTATTCGTTGTATACCTGCTTCTTGCCAAGGAGTGCATTTATGTCCTGGGTTTACAAAGGAGAATAAAACAATATCTCTCTTCAGTGATCTTATACTATAATTGGAGAAGCAGACTGACAAACTATGTGATAAGTGCTGTTCTAAAGGTACAGCTAAAGGGCCTTCGGAACACAGAGAAGAGAGTGATTCATGCCGAGTGGGGGAGTTGACAAAATGCTTCACGTGAGGTAGGTACTTCAGTTGAGTCTTTCATAAGAACTGAGCATTTAAAAAGTAGAGAAGACACTTCTGGGGGGTTACTAGAAGAGCATTCATAAGGTCAGGAATGCAATAAAGCAATACAAAGTTTTGTTTGACTGGAGTAAAGAATTAAAATACGAAAGAATAGAGTAAAGGGGAATGAGTCGAAAGAGTTACTGCGAGGGTCTCCATATGCTAGTGTTCTGAAACTATGATCATATTTGTTTTTAAGGCATTCATGTCCAGGCTACTGCTCTCTGACTCCAGACTCCACTATAAAATGGGACTTGCCGCCATCTTCAAAGAGAACAGTCCTCATCACATTATTGCCCTCTCTTCAGACACTAACCTCAGCTAAGCAGGCCCCCCTCAGAGGTCTGAGTTTAAACCCTTCTTCTAAATTTTTAAGATTTGATTTAATAACACAAACCTCTTCCCTTTGGTCTCTCAGCCCTAGAGATTATAGCGGCTTCCTACAGTTACTACCTCTAGGATACTTTAGGGTTCTCTTTTAACACTTTCAGCTGCCTGGTTAGCAAATTTATTCATATAGCATTTTCCCTCTTAAATTCTCTTTTGGAATAAATGGCATGGTTTCTAACTCCTGACTCCACCTTGATATAATAAGGGTATATCTCATGTTATGGGGTTTTTTAAAATCACAATTAGAAAAAAATAATCACATACATATATACACACACACATATATGTACATATATATGTGTGTGTGTATCCCCTCAGAAACCTTGAAAAAAGGACTTCTTTTCCACTGGAAAAAAGAAATCTTTATTAAAAATAACAGTAAACCCTTAAGTAGGCAATAAAATAATAATGTGAAACAGTATTCTGAATTTTGGAAACTTGAATTGCAGAGTACAATGGTGAGAAGAATTAAATAGCAAAAAGAGAAGTGTGGAAATTTAAAATCTATTTGCCCTGAGATGTGATTTTTTTCCTCCCATTCGCTTATCAGGAGCTAGTGGTATTGACTCTGAACTTTAATAGTTGTGTTTCCCTCTGCCTTATACTATATATCCTTTGCATTGTTTCCTATAACTATGTTTCCTGTAAATGCCTGACAGTGTTTTCCACATGAATTACATGAGGCTGGTGGTCTTACATATAGAGGTTTGTTTTGTTAATACAGAAGAACTTAGATATCTTCTCAAGAAAGAGGCACTTCTACAGGCAACTTTGGTTCATTTGATACTGCCTGCTCTACCCAGTCTCTGTGTTCTACTTAATCACTATGTTGGACATATTGTGACTGAAGCCTCATTTTCATCAAAAGAAGTTCCCAGAAGGTTTGCTTTCATGAAATGGAATTAATTAAATATAATCTAAAGGAAGGTAGTTGGAAATATATATAATAACAACTTAGTTTTCATGCTACTGGGAACACTTTTTTTAAACCTTCCTTTCTAAATGGTACCCAGAACCCCTTGAAAAAGCTGTTCCTCCTTCTGTAAAAAAATAAATAAATAAATAGATCTTGTTGTTCAGCAATTTAGCCTAGAACAGAGAAATCAAAAATACTATGTGCTAAAAAAATTCACAGCATAAATTTTGTAGAGGCAAGGCAAACTAACATTAATAAATGAAGCTAATTAGGCTTGATTTGCATATTTAACTCATCTTAATTACACATGCATTCAGCAAACATTTTAAAAGCTGCAATCAATCTTTCACAGACATGGTTAGTTATTTATATGGAATAACAAAAACCAGGAACCTCGTTAATGATTATTCTGTTTCCAATTTATATGCCAGTGGGATTATTTCAGTAATAATAATAGAGTGTATTTTCTTTAACAATTTGTAAACCTATAAAGTTAAAATGCTTTGATTTTACAGTTATTTTTAAAAAGATTTGCAGAAAATGTCAATGTTATACAAATTTTTCTACTATATTAAGTATTTGATCCTTTTCAATTAAAAAAGGATCTTTATAAAATTCTTTGACATTAATATTTAAACTTGATGACTAAGGTAATAGCTATAATAGAAAGAAGCTACATCTTGCTGGTAGTGAGTAGGAGAATATTTTTCTCAAGCTGGTTTCAACTTTAATTTTGCTCACCCTTGGACACAGTTTGCTTTCTCTTCTTTACTAGTACTTTTCATTGGTCACATAATTTGAAATTAAAAACTCATAGGACACAATTACACAATATAATCCTTTTTAACTTCAATAAGTTTTATTTAGAGAATTTTTCCTTAAAAATTTAAAACTATTTTACTATAAGCAATTACTTTCTAGAAATATACACAGGAATAATGTTAGGAGGAGACAGTGCCTCTGTACTGCAGGGCTGAGGGGTGGCTAAGTGCAAGGGGTGCTGTGGGCAAGAAACATCAGTGCACAAAATTTTATTCTGTGCAACGGTCAAATGGGTGTGAAATTCAATTATTAGGGCTCCATTTCCTATAGTTCCTCTCCATGAGGACTGTTTTGTAAAATCAAAAGTCCTGAGAGGTTAACCCTTTTGCCTGAATTGCCTTGAAAACGCAGAGGTCATGTGAAGAAAAGAAAGTTGATGAAGGGCAAACGTACTAAACTTAATAACTTTCCTAGGAATGGCCTTATTATGTGTGTGTGTTTGTGTGTGTGTGTGTGTGTGTGTACTAACTCAAAAACTACTTATTAAATACCTCTCATGAGGCAGCACGTCTCTGCAGTTATAATTATGAAGCAGTGAAGATAACAGATGTCATCCTGCTATCACAAAATTTATAATCTGCATATTGTTACTATGCGATAATTAACATTTACTGAGCACTTAGTGTGTCCAGGCAGCAGTCTAAGCACTTTACATGAATTAGCTTAAACCTCACCATCATGTAGATACTCTTATAATTCCTATTCGCAGATGAGAAAACTGAGTCTCAGAGTGTTCCAAAGACACAATAAGCAGCAAAGCCTCAGTTCACATTCAAGCAGTGTTACTCCAGATCCTGTGCTCTTAACCACTGCATTATATGCATGCATAATATTCATCTGTTTAGCTATATGCCCAAATATGACATAGAAATACAACTTTTCATTTTGAGATTGCATATTGGCTCAAAATATATTTATATAATTATGTAAATTCTATATACAATACAATAAATACTGTAAAATAATGTCACAGTTTAACTCTTGCAACCAACTAATGCCACAATGGCTATTGCACTCCTAACATATTTTATGCATAGTGGTATTAAGATATTTCCAGCCCTTTGTCATGGGCTGAATTATGTCTCCTCAAATTCCTGTTGAAGACCTAGCCCCCAGTACCTTGGAATCTGACTGTATTTGGAAATAGGGTCTTTAAAGAGGCAATTAAGGGTAAATGAGTTCATTGGGATGGACCCTAATCAATTTGACTAGTGTTCTTATAAGAAGAGGAGATTAGAACACAGATCCATACAGATAGATGGCTATCTATCTTTACATGGAAGACCATGTGAAGACACAGGGAGAAGAGAGCCTTATACAACCAAGAAGAGGCCTCAGAATGAAACCAGCCCTGCCAACACCTTGATCTTGGGACTTCTAGCCTTCAAAAGAATGAGAAAATAATTTTTTGTTGTTTAAGCCACCAAGTCTGTGGTACTTTGTTATGGCAGCCCCAAACTAACACACCCTTAAACCTCTCTGTGGTGTCAAAGGAGGAGACCACCACTCAGTATATGAAACAAACAAACAAAACTGAATTTGTCATATACATGAGTGAGGAAGATTATACTTGTCAGAGCGATATCCATTGAGCAAACCCAGTTGCTGATCTCATATCCAGTTTTCGTAAAGAGTTTACTTTGGATTGTGTTGGTTATAGAGGCAAAAGTAGGTTAGGTGAGTCTTAGAAGGTAGTTGTGTTGGTTATTGAAGCTCATTTTTTGTCTGTTCACAGGAGGAAAAAGGTTAATATCAGCCTTAGGAACACTGTAGTGAATCTGGCCAAATGGCTGGCTGGCTTTCAAATCATGAGTCTGATGCGGTTTGGCTTTTCTAGGAGTGTTTACTGAAGTTAGTTGTCATTGATTAATTAGATAGGTTTAAAACCAGTTCTGGTTGTTTACTTGTAAGCAGGACTATGGAACAGTTACTAATTGATTGGACAAGTTTAAAACTAGTCTGGTGTTTGTTAACATGGCTATAGAAAAATGAGTCCTTCCTGGGAGAGTGGCAATTTCTTTCATTCTCAGTGATCAACAAAAATTGAAAAGTAGAACAAAAATAGAAAATAAGACTACCAATTAATCTATGAATGGCAACATCTCTTACTTGCGTAGGCACTATACGAATCACTTTACACAAATTTTTCCAACTGTAAATAAGAATTTAAATAAGAATTTTAAATATTACCAATTTCATATGGTAGAGATTGAGTTAAGATATGTAAAGTACTTAGCATAGCATTTAGACAAATGAGAAATATTACCAATAACTTTCTAATAAGCTGAGTTCTAAATTCTGCAATTTCACTCCAGTATCACAATCTTTACCACCAAAATATACTATCTTTCATAATAAAATGCACATATAGTATGATTTCATTTTATGTGTAACTGAGGTAGATAACATGACACAGAAGCGTGAACGTATGTGCACAGGCTACTCCATGTAATATACAAAAGACACTATGTACAGTGGTCACATCTAGGGATGACCTGAGATAGGAGACTAAATTTTCATTGGAGAGTCTTCTGTAACATTTGATTTTTTTCAACCATATTCCTATATTTCTTTTCTCTAATAAAATATAGTTAATAAAAAATTGTGTGGATGTTTTTACTAAGAAGGGCATGAAGGAACTTTCTGGAAATGTTCTATATCTTAATCTGAATGGCAGCTACACAGAAATATACATAGATAAAAATTGAGCTAAGCCTCTAAAATTTGTGCATAATTTATGTTATATGTTACTAAAGGCACTTTAACACATCAAAAAGACATTTTAAAAGTTAGCCTTGTTTAAAAACAAAAACAAAAAAAAACGAACAAAATCTTCTGAGTTGGCAAGGCTCATTTTATATTTTTAAGTTTGTTAATTTTTTTTTCAAAAGAATACTGAATCCATTGGTTAAATAAATAAGTCATTATAATGAGAAGGGAAGTTTGTGAACCTCAGTCCTTTAATGATTTTAGTGATGGTATGTTTGGTTGCTTATTTTATGATTATTTGTGATTTTATATTTTATGATTATTTCATTACTTTATATTAGGCCTAAGTTTTTAAGAGTTTTTAAACTTTTGAGTGTTAGGCTTCTGTAAGTATTATTTTAGTATTTTTTTCAACTTTTCACATGGCACTATTGATAGTAGAAAAGCTTTTAATAATTAAAGAGGTAAGATTAATCTTCTTCCATAGGGTTTACATCAGTCAGGTTATGCTAGGTTGTGTTACGGCAACACAGTCTACGAATCACAGCAACATTTATATCTTGCTCGTGGTCTGTGTCCTCCGTGAGTTGGAAGGGAGACCTCTCCTCATCATACTCACCTGGGATCCAGGATCATCTCGCAGCCACCTTGAATGGTACTGGTTTCTGCCATAGGAAAAAGATATTCAGGGAGGGTGTTGCGCCTCTAATTAAATGCTAGAAAGGCATGGTTGGAGAGAGCATGAGAAGGGCACTACATGTCATTTCCACTCACAACTCTTGGGCCAGAACTCGTTACCTGGCTCCACACAACCACGGGGGTGCCAGGAGGTACACATCTACCAGAAAGGAAGAACACTGGAAAAAGCTAGCAAATGGCACTAAAAGGTTGCCTCCATCTTCTCACTTCAGTTTCTTGCACATAAAATGTTAGATTACTTTGCAACAAAACAGAGGTACCGTCTTGGCTCTGGCATTCTTTGCTTCTGCCATCATGGATTAGTGCTTCTGTTTTCTCATCTCCAAAATGGGAATTACAATAGTACCCATCTCATTGAGTTGTTCTGAGAATTAAATGTGATAATGAAAGTAGAGCACTTGGCACAACACTTTAAGTACATAATAAGCACTCAGTAAATGTAAAGCTGCCTTTTTTACCTGGAGTCATCAGTTATCTCCATGTAGTTGTTTAAAACATTAAGACACAATGGCATAGTCAGTGGCTAAATACGCTACTGGGTTAGAACCAAGTTATGGCAAAGGAATGGAAGGAATAAGACAGTGCACATTTCATGTCATGACTGATCAAGATAAAAAATGAATGTTGGAAAGAAGATCAAGCTATTTACCAAAAAATAAGCATATCTGGTGAGTGTAGATTTTTTCCAGTTTTCAGTTGTGATCTTCATGTAACTGGTTACTTTTTCATTCAACAAATGTTTATGAAATCTTACCAGAGCTGTCTTGGGCTTTGGGGGTGATAGAGTGGTGGACAAGACAAACAACTTTTTCTTATGAGACTTAATTGTAGTGGGTGGAAAACTAACAATAAACAGGGAAACAAGTAATTTTATTACTTGTTTATTATTGTTATTAATATCATTAAGTAATTGTAGTTAATGATGAGTGATACAAAAGAAACAAAACAGGGTGACGTATTTGTTGTGTACCAACATCTGCTGAAACAGTTAAACGCTGGAGTCTCATGGGCTTAATACAGTAGAAGCTTAGTTCTCATTCATAGACTGTCCAGTCAGCAGGTCCTGACCGGTAGCTTTTCTCCTTGTGGTGGTTCAGAAACCCAGACTCCTTCCATCTGTGCTCTGCCATATTCCAGAAGCTCCTCTGCCTTCAGCCTGCAAACAGACAAAAATAAAGAGCTTAAAGGATTGTGTGGGATATTTTGCAGGCCAGGCCTATGTTGGACTTATTTCACAATTGCCCACATTTCACTGGGCAGAACTCAGTCACATGGCCGCACCTGCCCTCGAGTCTGGCTGAGTGCCCAAGGGGAAAAGAAAAGCAGTTTCACAGAAATTTCTGCTACTGTAATGAGAAGATATAAGGGGTGGGGGGGGGAGAATATTTGATATCAGACATCACTGGGAAGGTTCTATTGGAGTTGAAAGCAGAATGGGAAGAAAGACAAGGGCATGTGTACAGCTTCCTGGAAACATCCAAGGTAGAGAAAATAGGATGTACAAAGGCAGGAACATGCTAGGCCTGTTAGAACAGAAAGGCCAGTGTGACAGTATTATGCTTTGGTGTCTATAGTTATTTATTTATCCTGACAGGAAACAGGAGGTTTCTGGATCAGAGCTCATGCCATTTATTTGCTCACAGAGCAGCTCATGTTGATTTTCCATCCCCCAGTTCCCCATGGGGAGAAGCAGTGAGAACCACGTGTACCCTGCGGGTACAGTGGGGTTACGTACCATGGAAAGGAACCACCACACAATGAAACCAAGTGCCCCTCCACTACTGCAGTAGAAAGAGAAAGAGAAACCTTTGTTCTGAAATGTAAGCAAATCCACTATAGGAGGAGGAGGGGAAGGACTTTAGACTTCCCACCACTGTAATGTAAACAAGTGCCTCAAGGGGAGATACCCCTAAATCTCTCCAGAAGTCTCCATCTTCAGGGTTGCTATTCGAGCATCTTTTGACATCCAAGTGCAGTACTCTGCTCAGAAAGCCCTGACCTTATCAAAACATGAAAAGAATCATGGAGCATAATGCGTGAGAAGAGAGAATGGTAAAGGATGAGGTCAGCTAGGCAGACAGAAGCCAGATAATACAGAGCCTTTGGAACTAAGTAAAGAGTTTAAAATTTATTCCAAGTGCAATGGTAATTGTTTGGATGGCTGTAGGCAGCAGCATGGCATGATCTGATTCAGGTTTTATTGATCACTTCAGTGGCTGAGAGAGAAATGGATGGGGAGTAGGGTGAGGGTGGGAGCGAGGATATGACTAAGGATGCTCCTGCTGTTCTCTTGCTCCACGTGATGATGTCCTGCACCAGAGTGGTGACAGAGGAGGAGAGCAGAGGTGGGCAGAGTAAGGGCGTATGTTGAGAAAGGAACTGATATACTGGATAAGGGGTGGGGTGGAGGTAGGGAAAGAAAGAGAGTTATTCTAATTCTCAGGTGTTTTTTTTAATTTTTATTTTATATTGGAGCATAGTTGATTAACAATGTTGTGTTAGTTTCAGGTGTACAGCAAAGTGATTCAGTTATACTATACACGTATCTATTCTTTTTCAAGTTATTTTCCCATTTAGGTTATCACAGAATATTGAGCAGCGTTCCCTGTGCTATACAAGTAGGTCCTTGTTGGTTATCAATTCTCAGGTTTTTGACTGCCTAGGTTTTTTTGTTTGAGCAACTAGTGATGCCATTTACTTAAAGGGAAAGATTTGGCAAGGGTCAAGAGAGGCAGTTGGGAAGTAGTAAATCAAAAAGTCTGCTTTTGCATATCATGTCTAACATGCTGTATCAGACAGGTCACAAGCAGGAAACAGATGATACATGGAGTATACTCAAGTTGAATGGTTACAGAAATGTGAACAGGGTTAAGGGACCAAGCACAGCACCCAAACGCTAGCAACAATAGAAAGCTATTACTGCCACTAGGTCTGAAGGGGCTGGGGAAGGAGAACATTACTGAACAGTGTGAGCTGTAGCCATTGGAGAGGACCTGCACAACATAAGCAGTGGAATTAGGTAGAGGGCAGAGCCAATAAGAAAATCACAGCTGAACAGGAAGGGAGCTGAAGTGGTCATTTATCCATCTTCTATATAGTTCCATTCTTCCATATCCTGCTGGTGGTTTTCTCTTACTGAATCTAACCAGAAGACAGAGAACCTGAGAGCCCACAGTGATGTAGTTAGTAGAGATCAGGGCACAGAGCAGGGAAGTGCCACATGGGGAATGAATCTGAGAGACAAATAGAAAAAACAGCACTGATGCCGATAAGACTCCTTTGTGGGGTCTTTAAGGAGATAGATAGGTAGCTAAGGGTAGAGATGTTGATTTGGACATCATCACTATTTCAGTGGCCTATCTAGCATGTACTAAGAGCTAATATTTGTAAGCTCTTACTCTGTGATAGGCACTGTTCCAACATTTCACCTGCATTATCTCATTTAATTCTCAAAACAGACCTATAGGTTAAATATCATTATCTCATTGGACATGGGTAATAGCATTTAACCTATAGATTTTGAGAATTACTTGAGGCAACTGAAGCACAGTGAAGTGAAGCAACCTGTTTAAGTTCACATGGCTATTTGGTAGCAGAGCCAAGAATTAAGTTCCAGATGTTTTTATCCCCAGAACCAATAATGGAAACCATTATTGCATACAGCTTCTCTAAGAGAATCAAATACTGGAGCAGTGACACGTTAGGTCACATGATTTTTTTTTTTTTTTTTGGTAAGACTCTTCCCTTTTTTTCATTTTTTCCACTTCTTTGAAAGAAAACAATTCTGACAAGAATTCATCAAAGAAGATATTCTGAAATTTAATGCCCTGGTGTGGGTATTGCTTTTGATTAAGGCTGTTTGAAGACTAGAATATTAGTAACCCACATATTCCCTATACCACAAAAAAAGAGTAGATTCACTTTTATCTTGGAAACAAAGCTGGATAGAAAAGCTTTTTTAACTTTTCTTAATTCATGAAACATTTATCTTCGAGTCAGGTTTTGTTATAGCAGCACAAATGTGGTCCATCAGCATTTCCATTATAACCCCATATTTCCAGGGCTTTTCAAGAGTGCCTTAGAGATTCTACTTTGAATTAAAACTTGGCATTCAGGATTTGAATCAGAAAACTCCATTTTCCTTACCAATTAATCAAATAGTTGAGAGGTTCTCAGTTTAGAAGAGGACCAAACATAAAACTTTTATTAATGCAAAAAGTATTTTAAGACAAATTTACTAACAAATATTTTAAAATATTAACACTCACTATACAACTATAATATTATATAACTATTTATATTAGTTCTCAAAAGAATTAACCATAAACGCTCCTAAGATAATGTATGAAAGATAACCATAACATCTTATACTTTGCCTTTTTGGCTTTGTAAGTAATTTATCTCTACTTTGGGAATTTGGATGATTGGAAGTCCTCAGCATAATTGGTTTAATGTTATTAACAGTATCAAGATACTGAACCAGAAGAGCCTAGGTAGGGGAATCCTGAGAGGGTGCCAAAGTATTTCAACATATTCTTATGAATTTTAAATTCATGTGGGGAAATTTTGCATTCTATACAAAGGGATTAACAGCATGCATTAATTCTGTAAATAGATATTTGAAATATAATGTGCTGAATACAATGGCAGTAATGAGGATTGAATAAGTTTAGTTACAAAGCCTTTCCACTTAGTTCCAAGCTATTCCATGAATGTTCTGCAACAATGAGGGGGCATGATGATGACCCTGTATCTTTAATATCTCATTCTGCAGTCTTTTCTGTAATATCTCCTCCAGCCTTAAATGGTTTAGGACTAAGTAAACACAAGGTAGTGAATGAAAGTAGATGAAACCTTTTGAGTAAACCTGCTCTCCTGACTGACATGTCTCCAGCCACACTGGCCTCCTTGCTATTCCAGAAACACACCAGGCAAACTCCCACATTGAGATTTGTTCTAGCTTTTCTTCTTCCTGGAATGCTTTTCCTCCAGATGTCTGCTTACCTAACTCCCTTACTGCCTCAGTCTTGGTTCAAACCCTGCTTTCTGAGCATGGTCAAACTCCATCACTCTACCTGATAATTGGATTTGCCCTTAGCCCTTCAATCCCAGGACTCATGACACCCCTTACCCTACCTGACTTTTCTTCTTTCCACAATATTTACTATCTTCTAACACACTTTGTACCTTTTTAAAATATTTCTTATCTTCTAACACACTTTGTACCTTTGTACTTTCCCTCTCCCCCTGGAATGTAAGGTCAGTGAAGACAAGGTTCTTTGTTTTATTCACTGACATATTCTAAGCACCTAGAATTGTGCTGAACATATATTAATTGCTCAAAGATATTTGTTAAATGAATAATACACTGTTGAATGAAATCTGAATTTCGGCCCATAACAAGAATCTACAAACAACATTCCAGATATAACTTTCTCTGTTCCCTGGTTCTTCTATGGGATTTGAGTTATTTCCCTAAGATAGGTAAGAATGCTTTCTGAACATCACTGTCAAAATGAAAGGTCCCACATTTAAATCCTTTTTGTAATGTGTTATGGGCCCATTTTTCTTAAAATTGTTTAAACTAAAACTTGGAAATTTTGTGGTTAAATTGAATTTTAGTTTTAGCTATTGTTTGGAAAAGATGACCAGAATGGGTAGATGCAAAGTATGGTTTTCACAAAACAAATGCTTATTTTCTGTTAAAAATACTACTGGGCACATTTGTAACATTTTTTTTATACTTGTAATGATATTAATACCAAACTGTGAAAGTTTATGAATTAAAATGTGATCTTGTGATTAAAAAGGAGAAAGAACCCCACACCCTCAGCAGCGGTGAAAATGTGCTGAAAACAAGGGCTTTCTATAAGGGCTTCACTACTTGGCACCATGGCTTGAAAGCTATGTTAATTGCAGAATAGAATCAGTTAGTGAGAGTTCACCACTGGCTCAGTGGTATAAAAGTGAGGACCCTGGAATTTCAGTGTAGATACGAATGCTGTTGGCACACGCACCAGCATAGCCCTGTCTGATTCTGAATGGTATCTGACAGCAAAAGCTAGCCTTTTCTCCCATGAGTATGTATTAGTTTAATTTATGGACTTAAACATTACTTTGAAACAAATAAGATCTGTTATCTTTCCTTTTCTTTTCACATATTAAATTGAATTTATTTGATTTGTATTTCTGCTTTGTTTTCTTAGGGTAAATGTGAGCAGTCCCTCTATGGTCACATGCATTCCATCAATGATGCCACCTTCACTCCTAGGGTGAGTTCAGTTCTCCCAATAAATTATTTTACTGCTTCATATATACAAATTCATTTTAATGAAACAAAGTTCCAGAGAAAAATGGCATGTTAACAGGGTGAGAGAACAAATTTGAGAATTAATTATAGCAGTGAAAAAAATATGTATGTAGTATAGGGTTACAGAAGTTTAAAACACACACACTATACAGTGGTAGAAACAAGGAGGAAATCTCCTATTGTACTTAACTCCACTTAACCACATTTTTAAAAAGCTTTTTGTCTAATGTGGGCTTCAAGAAAGTAAGTGGGATATAAACTTGTAAATTTTAAAGTAAAATCATAAAATAATGAAAATGCTTGAAAGGAAACCTATAAAAAATGTTAAAGAAATAAGGCCTTTCTTCAGGTTAGAATAGAGCAACCTTGATTTGACAGTTCTTCAGTTCCTCATGGACAGGTTTCACATATGTCTTTCTTTATGTAAACTGATGACATAGCATAAATATTTATCTGCAGTTTGAGATATGTAGATATCAGGATGATTTCACCAGTGATGAAGATTGTTAAACATGGCTTTGAGTTTCTGTGCCAATTGGGGTTGTCTCTAAAAGAGTTCAGATAGTAATCATGGAAGGATGATTTAAGTTTGTTCCTTCTCAGATGAAAGCAATTTGACTAGATAGATGACCTCTCAAGTCCCTTCAAACTCTATGATTTAATTATAGCTAACATTTTAATTTGGCTCTAAGTTCCCAGGAGAGTGTAAATCTTAATTCCATACTCCTCTTTCTTTTCCAATTAGCTAAAAAAGAAATCTGATAGATCACCTACATCTAACTTCAAAATGACAGCTTAGTCAAAACTCCATTACTATCATGCTGTTATTCTTTCAGAGAGAGAAAAATGTTCACTAAAAATCATTTCTACTAAAGGAATGTTGTTTACCTCAACTGAAATTGTGCTGATGTCGTCAGCCCTGGAATGTTCATGATTGGCTCAACTAAAATTAAATTCTAACAAATTTGTCTTAGTAAGGAATTTCCATTTGATTGACTCTACTGAGCCAATATATTATGGATTAGTTCTAAATACCAAGTAAGATTTTATTTCTAGCAGAGTATAGAACCATTTAAGCACTATGGACCCACATGATAGGATATTTATGCTAAAAAATCTATTAAGTGGCTTAGAGCTTCACATACCCTAGGAAAATTAAATAGAAGCTAAAATGAAGTAAACTAATATTTTGTAAGTCAGGCATTTATTTTGGTAGGCAATATCATAGCTGAAAAAGATGTACCATTTAACATCCTAAATAGTAAAATTAATAAATATGGAAATAGCCAAATTAGACTTACTCAGTCAGCAATCAAGGGGCACATACATTAATTATGTATATTTCAAAAGCAGGATAATGAATATGAGGTCCAGGTGTCCAATATCAAAGTGGCTAACCCGTTTTTGCTTACACACTTTGTTCATACCAAAGGGACTATTACAACACTATACCAAATCAGTATCCCAAAGCCTCATTGAATTTTTCCATTAATTTATCTCTCTTCACTGGAAATAGTTAATAAACTATTAAGGAAGTGATGTTTTGTTATGATGAATGACACTCTTAAGTAAAATTTTCCATCACTCATGTCAACTGTTTTGAAAACTGTCGTATTTCACGTACCCGGTAGGGAATGTCAAGAGGGAGGAGGCAGCAGTAACTGAAAGACTTCCAGGATGTCTCAAGGACATGGCATCGTGACACAGTTCACATTCAAACCTCAGGCAAAGTTGTGGTCATAAATGCATTATGCGGTACATACATGGCAGGCACAGATTTGAATTATTTAGTATTAGCTCTGCTAATTCTCTGATGCCTTAGGGATATGCATTCAAGTTACATTACCAGTTAAAAATGCGTTCAGCTGTTTACATAAACACAGTTTTAGGAAAAGTCTACAATTTTAGATTTGTAAGCAGAAATAAAAAATGTAAAACTCAGTGTTATCCAGCTAGCAACCAAGAATCATGGAAACAAATATACAATATACAGTATATATATATGGTTCTGTAAAGCTGTATAAATTGAATTTTATTTCTATGTTATAATATTAGGGCTCTGATGTCTTCATCTCTGACCAATTTTTCTGTTGGAGATAGACATTTATTTAAAACCTCTTTTTAAAGTAATCTGTTAATGAAACACTTTAAGGACCTATGAAAGCTTTTTATTAGATCAATTTTGTAAAGCAAAACCAAAATATTTTTTAAAAGTTGACAGTAATTGCTGGAATAATATTAATAGACACATACAATTCAATGTAAGTAAAAGATTTTTTTTAACTATGTAAAAATACATCGCAAGAAAATGAGCAGGGTATTCCTATCAGAGGGAGTCTCCCCGGCCTTCAGTTTTCCAGGAAATTGACCCCTAGTCTGACTAGGGTAGGGATTCCATCAAGCCTTCTAGAAACTCTTTCTGGTCCTCTTCTAGAGTGATGTTATGGTGGGGTGGTTGTCCTTATTTCTCTGTGGACATTCCCAGCTGTTCTGAGAGACACATAGTCAGGATGACTATGCTGTGCCTGCCTGGCAAGGCCAGGTGAACACTATAAATCAACTTTATTAGAATACCAGTGCATCTTTCCTTGGGAATATTTACCTCCATTTCACACATTCAAGCTGGGAATTTAGTCTCAATTCATTAATTATTAAACGAAATTGAAAGGCTGTGTAGAATCAAAGAAACTACTAGTAGTTCTAGAGGTCTAACCAGCTCATGAAAGGAAACTTCAGACCTACCTCGAGTACTATTCTCACTTCTTTTAATTGACCTGTTGTTTTATTCAAATACTGTTATATTGATTATTTTAATGTAGAGGTGTATATCTTTATTGCAACTAATTATATAAAATATGGATATTTTGATTTTGAAGTGAATGATATAATACATAGCCTTAATAGAAGACTAGTCAAATTCAAACTTGTTTCCCACCTGTATAATTCCATGGAAACTGTAACTGCTGTGAATATGGTGAAAGAGAGTGAAGTCTATCAGTTTTATCTTTACAGCGGTTGGGAGTTTTAAGCAAATAAGAGGGAAAGGGGTTTAATAGTAATTCGTAGTAAAGTAGATACCCCCTCTTTTGGCCTTGAGTCATGTGGAGGGCAGGATAAATAATTTCCTGTTTTAGAGAACTTGAAGAAGAGTGTGACTATGAGAAGTAATTCAGGCCAAGAAGGTGAAGGCAGTGTTTGGAACAGAGAGTGGCATTACAGGGGAATTGGTTGATCATGTATTTGGATCATTAGAGGATGGAGTAGAGGGGTGTGTGAGAGAGAGGAAGGGTAATGGGATAAGATTAAGGGACAAACACAGCTCTCTGAAGATGAGAATCTATGTAATAAGGGAAACATGCTGGCCTGGGCACCTATCAATAACAGAAATAAGTATAACAATCACATTCTGCATGTCAAAATGGCCATAGAATCAAAATGACTATATCAAAATGAAAAATCAAAAAGCCAAATACTCATAAAATATGATAGTATAGAAAAAAGATTAAGTCCACTCTGCATTTCTTAGCCCTAGGTATCTTACCCTGAGCTTCCTATCCACAGGTATCAGAGGTTATGGATTCAAGTTGTCTGATAAAGAGTTGCCCCAGGAAGTGTGGGCTAAGTCAGCTTTAGTTCAAAAGTCATTGAGGGCAGATTGGACTTTCAGAATTAAGTCATGGATCATGGATCAAATGAGATATTTTAAAATCAAAATGTGCCATAACCCCACTGAAGTCCTAAGGTAGATTCACTGCTGTGCTTCACTACTGGAAGCTCCCAGTCACTCTCCCTCATTCTTTGAAGGCTGGAGTTCCTGAATCACTGTCTTTCCCTCCACATACGGCCCATGCAGCACTCTGATCACTTTCTTGTTGACCACTTTTCCTCCAAAACTTCTTTATCCTCAGTCGCATACTCCCGAAGTCAAACTGCGAGCACTTTGTCATTAACTGTAAATGCATCACTTCCAAAATCTCAATTTCAAGCATTGCTTTTCTAAAGATACCTGTCTTCCAGCTCTAAGTAAAGCCAATACAATATTTCCACTTCATTGAGAGCTCTAATCAGCTAAAATCTTACTCAGCATCTTATCACCTTTCTGCCTTCACTTACCATTTTATCCCAGCCTGGGTTCCTCAGTTGTCATTCTGGCAATTCCACCACAAAGGACTTTGGTTCAATTTGACCTCATTTTTTCTGCAATGCTTAACTGGCAAATCTACATTCTTTGGCCTATACTGGGACAGACTAAAAAACACTGGAGGAAACTATACAAACAAACTGGTTTTTTTCTTTAACTTTAAATTTCCCTTTCCTTGTTTCATTCTGTATTATTTGAGTTCAGGTGTATGTATATCTATATCTATATATCCATAATTTCTTTGACTTTTGAGTGGTGGTATTATTTCTGCATTATATCTTATTCCTCCATGTTGCCCAGAAGTCTCCCATATCATTTTCTCCTCAACCATTCAAATATGAACTCCAAGTCAACAACTTCCTTGAAACTCTCTGATTTCCATATTGTTTCATCTAATGACCATTTCTCCATTATTATTAAACTTTACTTTTCATAGTTACTTTTAAAACCTTCTTCTTGAATCCTGAGAAGTAAAATCTCCGTGGTCACTGCTTTTTAAACTACTGTTCTGGATCCTTCTCTACTACGTGACTCCCAAATACTAAACTGTATCAAGACTCAATCTTAAATCTTATTCTCTAGCAGGTTCTCTTCTTGCATCATCTCACTCAAACCTGTGGCTTTTAACTTCATCTGCATGTGATGATTTCTAGGTAAATCCCACTCTGTACTTCAGACTCACTGTTAGCTATTTTGCATCTCAGCCTAAATATCTATATCTCATTTTAATATGCTAAAAATGAAATTATTGCTTTCCCTTTCTCCTAACTGGTTCCTTTCCCCATCTTTTCATTAGTCATTGTGACCCTATTAATCCCATTGCAGAAGCAGAAGGATCAGTCATGGTTCACAATTGTCTTGGGGCTTTCTGTCTATTCACTTTTTTAAAAAAATCTCTCTACACTGGAAAGCAGTAAAAAGAAATGAGAAAAAGGACATTTTAAA
Organism: Eubalaena glacialis; assembly: GCF_028564815.1. Classification (NCBI taxonomy): domain Eukaryota; kingdom Metazoa; phylum Chordata; class Mammalia; order Artiodactyla; family Balaenidae; genus Eubalaena; species Eubalaena glacialis. Next base: position 217,456,827 of record NC_083716.1, read on the forward strand.
TCTTGTTTGGCTCAATAGCTCCAGCATCTAGTGTAGCTTATTTTGCATACTTAATATTAAAACATGTGATGAATAAATGCAGAGTTTTAGACAAATGAAAGCACAAGGATTTCATTACAGCATTGTATCATTGCATCTTATTTATTTCAACTTTACTGGCTTTCAAAGTCCTGTGGATATTGAACTGCAAGACACAAACTCATTTATTGATAATTCTCACAATAGATTAGTTGCTCCTTAGAAAGCTTCTATAAATCATAGTGTTCCATAACTTTGGAGCACTGGAAAATTACCCAATTGCAGTTATACTTATCTCCTAGTACATTTTGGATCCTGGCTTTGCCATTCACAAGATGTATATTCTTTTTTTTTTTCTCATTAAATTTTTTTCCAAACTGATACAAAATATTTATTCCAAATTAGTTATTTTATGCAGTAGTTTCCCCCCTCAACAGACTTGTGATAACCACATCTTTTAAATCTGTAAATAATGTTATCGAAATAATCTTAATCTTTGATATCTCACAAAAATGTATATTTTACAATCCACCATGAATACCAAGGCTGCAAGAATAACACATTTCCTGTATCCAGATATTTTACAGCTGTACCCAGAAAGAAAAAAAAAAAAAAAGGGAAAAAACCATATATGCTGGGTTAAGGGCTAACGTTACCCGAGCAGCCAGAAGTAAAATAAAGTATCCAAATTATTAGCATTAATTTAATACAATTATAACTTCAGTAGTCACTTTGTCATTGACAGTGATTGCTTGAGCACAGGACTGAGTGCCCCAAGGGCTGGTAGTAGAAGCTGCTGCTGCAGACCAGTGTCTCCTCCTCTCTGCCCTGCCAGCTCCCACATGTGTATTGCCCCATATATACCGTGTGTATGTGTGTGTATAGTTGCTTTACAGTGCTGTGTTAGTTTCTGGTGTACAGCAAAGTGGATCATCTATGTGTCTATATATATCCCCTCTTTTTTGGATTTCCTTCCCATTTAGGTCACCACAGAGCACTGAGTAGAGTTCCCTGTGCTATACAGTAGTTTCACATTAGTTATCTATTTTATACATAGTGGTGAATCATCCCACTCCCCCCCAACCCCTGGTATCCATACATCCATTCTCTACGTCTGGGTCTCTGTTTCTGCTTTGCAAATAAATTCATCTGTATCATTTTTCTAGATTCCACATATAAGCAATATTATACCATATTTGTTTTTCTCTTTCTGACTTACTTCACTCTGTGTGACCGTCTCTAGGTCCATCCACGTCTCTGCAATTTGCACAATTTCATCCCTTTTTTTGGCTGAGAAGATGTATAATCTTGAGTAAATCATTTAGTTCTTTTGTAAAAATGAATGATATAAAGAACAGTGAATATATAATACATATAATGTGTTTAACATAGTACCTGGCAAATCGAAAATGCTATTACTATCACTTCTACTCCTACCACTCCTACTATTACTATCATTATTATTATTACTACTACTACTATTATTCCTGGAGCTAATATTTCTTTCTAGCCATTTGTGTTCAAATAAGTAGACATAAATAAAAGAACAACCACACACAAATATATGACTTTCTTCTATCCTGTAATTTAATTTTATTTAATATAATATAAATGTTATAAAGCTGCAGTATATATTTCACACTTTAACAAAAATAAGAAAATGAAATTCTAAAACTATTCTAAATAAGAAATTATGGAATTGTATTAAACTTGAGCTAAATTCCACTAAAAAAAAAAATGGGCATAAACCTCCATAGGAGTATTTTGTCCGTTTCATACCATAGTATACCATTTAATAATTAGGCAGTTAAGAGTTTTAAATTTGATCTGGAATAGATTAATTGCTTTTCCCAAGTTACTAGTATGTAGATATAAATGCATTAATTATCTTTTAAAAAAATCATGAAAAAGTAAATACTGCAATTGCCTACCTAAAAAGTTATCCTCACTCTATTTTAGCAAAGGAAGCTCAATTTCTGATATTCTGAATTTTGTTCATTTTTAACCAGTCTCAAACAGAAAGTGCTTAGTATCCATCTTTGGCCATTTTATATAAAGAGATACAAATAACATTTAGGTCATGCAGCCATTGATCTTCTGAAGGACAAATGATGTCAGGCAGTACTTACACACCAAAAGAATTTAATTTTGTTTACTTCTTTAGCAATACAACTTGATGTCAACTACCATTTAGCTGGGCCAATAATATTGATATTTGATGTCAGTTCTTATTCATTACTGCACCTAGATGATGCATAAGTCAAAACTTTTAGATATATGGTGAAAAACACTAAAGCAGGTTCTATCTGGGGAAATTGGAGACAACAGCAGAATAGAAAATTAAAGCATGTGGAACATGACATTTTCATTTTATATAATATTTGAATTATTTCAATAATTCCTACATATTAAAAATTAACTTCATATCTTTTAAACTAATGCCATAGTATATATTCTTAAACTAAATCTTTTAGAAAGTAACCTTCTTGCCCTAACAGTTTGTGAAGAAAAAATAATTTTTGATAGAAAAATGTGGCACAAACAAAAGTGAAGGATAAAAAGTTTGTGTAAGCAGATATTCAGAGATTAATTAGAGAATATTTTTAAGTGTAATAGATTGATAGAGGTTCTTTAGTTCTACTTTGTTTTGTTCTCAGAAATTTAACACTGCATATGATAAAGAAGAAACAATACATTTAAGATATTACCCTGCCGCCAAAGTTTAACCTTCAATAACTTCCCTAGTTGGATAGAGGTGATTTCTGTGTTTGTAGTTTTCTTGATGGTTCCAAGAAAATTAGAAACAACATGATCATGCCATATTTCTTGACTTCTTCTTTGACTATGAAACTGATAATTTGTGTGTATGTGTATATCTATATATCTATATATATACATATATAGATATTCTTTAGAGGACTTAAAATATTTTGGCATATATAAAAAGTTTAATAATGGAATTTCAACGTAACTCTTTACTGAGCACCTACTATGTCCTGGACACTGCTCTAAATATTAAAGGTTCAGCAATGAACAATACCAAGTTCTATCCTTATGGACCTTATATTGTGGTAAGAACCAGAGACATTAAACAAGTAAACACATGAATAGTCTCAAGAATAATGTGTTATCTATCCAGAATCAATTAGGGTAAAGAGTAATGAGGTAAGAGTTGGAGCTTATAATGAAATGGTCAGAGAAGGACTCTCCGAGAGAATGACATTTAAGAAAACTATGCAATGGGGCTTCCCTGGTGGTGCAGTGGTTGAGAGTCTGCCTGTCAATGCAGGGGGCAGGGGTTTGAGCCCTGGTCTGGGAGGATCCCACATGCCGTGGAGCGATTACGCCCGTGAGCCACAATTACTGAGCCTGCGCGTCTGGAGCCTGTGCTCCGCAACAAGAGAGTCCGCGATAGTGGGAGGCCCGCGCACCGCGATGAAGAGTGGCCCCCGCTTGCCGCAACTAGACGCACAGAAATGAAGACCCAACACAGCCATAAATAAATTAATTTAAAAAAAAAGAAAAAAAAGAAAACCATGCAATGATTTTAAGGAAAACTCAAGCAAAGGCAACAGCAAAGGCCAAGTTCCTGAGATGGTGGAGGTGTGGCAGTGTTAGGAGAACAGGGCGCATGGAGTGGACAAGGATTAGATGAAGCAGGTGGAATATCTTACATCTAATAGATAATCGTTAACTTAGGTTGTTCTTATTGGTTAAATGTGGAATGGTTGAGGCTATTTTAGAGTAACCTCATAAATGTTTCTTTATACAGAAATGTCCTGGCTATGAGAAACACAATAGATTCTTTTGGCTGAATAATACCTTAATATTTTTTACCCCATTGCCCTTGGCATAATTCTTGGTACAGAAAGTAACCAATAAATATTCATGGATTAGGAAATATTAGAAAGCCAACACAGGTCAGAACTCAAGCGGTATTTTAGAGGACATTCTTTGGACAATGTTCGCTGTGATATGATTAAATTTATTTTATCCTATTGATCTTAAAGTATTATTTTAAAATTTATGACACGTTTCAGATTGTCCGTGTTTGTTTTGAGCATACAACTGCCAAAAATTGTTCAAAATATATTTACTACTTTTATAAGAAACAGTGTCACTGCTCAGAGTATTTGTCCATTTAGGCAACTGGTCTTCCAGTACAATGAAGTCTTATTTAAGTGATTTTCACAGTACAAAAATGTTTTAAATAATATCAAAATATCAATATAAAATTATACATTTTTCTCTAGTCATGATTAATTGTAGTCAGTCTAAACTTGCTTGAGATTTAAAAAGTCTGAAAAACTACATGTGTGGTAAATAGCATGAGTTTTTCAAGAGTTTGTTTTACATATATGAATAATGCCTAATGTATCATACATTATCCCTGAATCACATAATTAGAGCAAAAAGAATTGTCACACCAATTTTACTCATAAGCATAATTACAAGAAAATTTAATTATCCCCTTTAATGTGATTTTCTCCACTTAATTTTGTGTTTGGGGGTGAATGTGACCCTATGAATCCATACATCAAGAAGATGCTATAAAGACGCAGACCTACTAGAGAATGGACTTGAGGACATGGGGAGGGGGAAGGGTAAGCTGGGTTGAAGTGAGAGAGTGGCATGGGCATATATACACTACCAAATGTAAAATAGATAGCTAGTGGGAAGCAGCCACATAGCACAGGGAGATCAGCTCGGTGCTTTGTGACCACCTAGAGGGGTGGGATAGGGAGGGTGGGAGGGAGACACAAGAGGGAGGAGATATGGGGATATATGTATATGTATGGCTGATTTACTTTGTTATAAAGCAGAAACTAACACACCATTGTAAAGCAATTATACTCCAATAAAGATGTTAAAATTCTTAGTAAGTGCTCTGTAAATATCTGTGGAAATGATTTAGGTGAATAAAAAAATCAAATCTTGTTCTAACAAGGAGAGAGACTGGTTTGACCGGATATTTCGCAGTCTGCACAAAAGTCAGCTGTTAATGTGGACATCCAGGTTCCAAACCCCTCTCTGACCTCTAGTAACTGTAGCAGAAGACTCATATTTCTCTGATTTTCATTTCCTGCCCTGACCCCTTCATTACTCTGGGAATATAGAAGGACTGGCGTTCTCCCTTGATGAAGGACAGCAGATTAATAAAGTTAAGTGTCTACATCATTAAAATTGCCATCCCTGGTATATTTCAAGTGTAACATCAACTGTGACTAGTTTTTACTCTTCAGGGGGGTCCTCTGATCTCCAGTTCCTTATGTAAATTAATGCAAAACTGCTCCAGTAGTATCACGTGCTATTCATTTCAAACTCCAAACGGAATGTTCTATTTCTTGATTTGGCAAATGGAAAGAACAGAGTGGCAGTGTGCTGAGTTACAGGTTAACAAACAGAATATTAGTACAACCTGGGATGAAGAGCACTGGGAAAGAAAGCATGGTGTTATTCTCAAGTCTGTTGAATGAGAGATTCATTTATATCTATTTTGTTCTCATGTATAAATCTCTCTAAAATGTAAAGTTATAGGAAAATATATTTTATTTCATTTAGGAGGTTTACAAATTATTTTCAACAGATGACTCCATACCTCATTAAGGGCTTAGGATCATGTCTTATCCATTTCTGTTTTGCATCTCTCCTGTCCTCTCTCCCTCACCACACTCCATTACCTGGAACTGGGTCATTCTAACACGGAACACTTATCTGGTAAATATTTAATCAATGACTAAATTTTATCAGAGTCCTTAAACAAAGAAATTTCATCATCTTTTAAAATTATGTACAAATTTCTTTCTTCAGCTCATCATAACAAATGAAAGTAGACTAGTGGAGGGATAGAAATGTACTATTCTGGGAAAAGGATGGGTTAGAGCAGCTTGATTAAATGGATCAAAAAGTAGTAAAAGTTTAGCAGTTGACAAACTGGTTTTTAAAAGCATTTGAATGTCCTTTAATTCACAAATTAGAAAACCCATTAGTGTGGGTTGTTTTAGGAGGTAAGATTATCAGTGCAGGCTTCATTCAAATGTTAATTAATATGGGCATATGTGCTTTACTTAAAAATGGTTGTTTAGAGAAAATAAGTTCATGGGCAGAGGCAAAGAACTCTCAAGTTATAAGCATTTCAAGAAAATATATGCTCTGTGTGTGTGTAGAATGTGTGTGAATTACTCGTGACCACATTAATTATACATATATGTGTCATATTATAATTGCTTAAACATTGGATGAGAATTCTATTGGCATGTGTTAGTTAAATCTTAAATTTATTTTCCAGTTTAACAGGGAAAGTGACAAGAGATGATATAAAACTCTAAGCTCTATTCAGGCTTTTCATTGTCTGGCCATGTTCACTAATGAGCCACGTTCCCCTCCCCCTCCCCCTCCCCCAATATCTCGTATTTTTACCCTCAACTTCTGCTAGTTCCAAGGTCACTATGCCAAAATTAAATAATAATGTGCATCGAAATTCAATTTCAAAGCTTTGAATAAAGACCTTCCATCTGATTTACATATGAATTTATTCCTGACTTTCTTCTTGTTTATCTAATGGATTTGAATTCAATCAGATTGAGTTTCTGATGCCAGCTACTGCTTACCAGGTATGTGAATTAGAAATAGCCTCAGAGGATCAAGATGGCGGAGTAGGAGGACATGGTACTCACCTCCCCCAACAAACACATCAAAAATATATCTAGATGTGGAACAATTCTCACCGAAAACCAACTGGAAGCTGGCAGAAGATCTCTTATACAACCAAATCTTCAAGAAAGATTCCCATATAACCAGGTAGAAAGGAAAAAAAAAAAAAAGATATCAAGACAGGACCAGCACCCTTGGAAGGTATCTGTGAAGAAGAGAAGGTTGATACGGGCAGGCCCTCACCCTGGGAAGCCCCCTTGCCTGCTGGGAGGTCTGCTGGGACAGGTGGAGAGACTTGAGGGGCCTGGACTCTGCTCAAGAGGAGTGCTATGTGCTGGCTTGCTAGCAGTCAGGACAGAGATACCCCTGCATTGATGGCTGCCACCTTGCTGCACTTCCCAGCCTGAAATGCGCACCAACTGGGGACTGCTAGTGTGTGCAGCAACTAGGCAGTGAATCGCAGGAGGATGGGCCCTAAGAGAGGACTCAGTCTAGCTGCACAGAGATAGCCTAGAGGGCCTGGGGTATGGGCACCATCCCCCAGCACCAGCCTAGCACTGGGTCTGGGACGAACACAATGGAGAAAGGACACAACTTTGGGCTGCTTCTGGGCAAAACCATGGATGCACGGGAGGTGCATAGGTTTACTGTGACCACACGGGCCTCACTTGCTTCAGCACTCACCTCCTTTGGGACAGAGCATGCACTTAAGGACAACAGAGCCTTATTGAACCCAACACTCAGGGCTTCCACTCCAACAACTGGAGAGCAGACCTCAGCTTCTGACAGGGCTATCAGCCATGGAGCAAAGAGGAGGCCCCACCCAACATCCAGTGCAAGCTCTGGACACCACAACACCAATGACACCCACCAGCAAGGGGCTAATGGCCATCACACACTGAGGAAGGATATGGCTGGCATCTATACCAAAAACAGCCCTTACACCAAAAATATTGGACTTACACAGTCTACACAGGTGTGCTCCCACATAAAAACACCCCTTCAAGACCACAGTAGATAACTGTTTCTCCTAAATTTATAGTGACAGAGAAAGTTAAATAAAATGAAAAAGCAGAGGAACTACTCCCAGTGAAAAGAACAAGAGGAGGAACCAATCAAAATTAGACAACTCAGTTGCGAAGATAAAAACCGATCTAGAAGCAATGAGTAGCAGACTGAATAACACACAAGAATGAGTAAGTGATCTGGAAGATAGAATAATGGAAATCACTCAATCACAACAGCAGACAAAAAGACAAAAAAAAAAGCAATGGGATAATATAAATATGCCATCCTATGCATAATAGGGGCTGCAGAAGGAGAAGAGAGAAAGAAGGGGCTCAAAACTGTATTTGAAAAATTATTGTTGAAAACTTCCCAAACCTTAAGAAGGAAACAGATATTCAGGTACAGGGGACACAGAGCATCCCAAACAAGATGAACCCAAACAGACCCACACCAAGACATATCACAATTAAAATGACAAAAGTTAAAGATAAAGAGAAGATTCTAAAGGCAGCAAGACAAAAACAGTCAGTTACAAGGGAACCCTCATAAAGATATCAGCTGATTTCTCTACAGAACTGAAAGGAGTGGCGTAATATATTGAAAGTCCTGAAAAGGAAAAACCTGCAACCCAGGATACTCTACTCAGCAAAGGACATTATATAATGATAAAGGGATCAATGCAAGAAGAGGATATTACACTCATTAACATATATGCACCCAATGTAGGAGCACCTAAACATATAAAACTAATACTAACAGACATAAAGGTAGGAATTGACAGGAATAAAGTAATAGTAGGAGACTTTAATACCCTACTGACAGCAATGGACAGATCTTCCAGACAGAAAATTAATAAGGCAACAGAGATCCTAAATGACACAATAGACTAGTTGGACTTAATTGATATCTACAGGACACTATGTGGCCCCCCACCAAAAAAACCAACCAAACAAATAAACAAAAAACAGAATATACCTTCTTTTCAACATTCTCTAGGATAGACCACATATAGGTCACAAAACAAGCCTCAACAAATTTAAGACAGTAGAAATTATTTCAAACATCTTTTCTGACCACAACAGTATGAAAATAGAACTCAACCACGGAGGGAGGGGGGGCAACGAACACATGGAGACTAAACAGTATTCTCCTAAAAAACCAATGAGTCAATGATAAAAATCAAAAAGGAAATTGGAAAATACCTTGAGACAAACAACAGTGAAAGACTTTGCCTTCCAATGCAGGGGGTGAGAGTTCGATCCCTGGTCAGGAAGCTAAGATCCCACATGTCTCGCAGCCAAAAACCCAAAGCATAAAATTGAAACAATATTGTAACAAATTCAAGAAAGACTGTAAAAATGATTCAATAAAGACTTTAAAAAGACATCAAAAAAATCTTAAAAAAAAAAAACAACACAACCTTACAAAATCTATGGGATGCAACAAAAGCATTTCTAAGGGGGAAGTTCATAGTGATACAGGCCTTCCTCAAGAAACAAGAAAACTCTCAAATAAACAACCTAACCTACCACCTAAAAGAATTAGAAAAAGAAGAACAAACAAAACCCAAAGTCAGCAGAAGGAAGGAAATAATAAAGATCAGAGAGAAAATAAAATAGAGATCGAAAAAGACAATAGAAAAGATCAATAAAGCTGGTTTTTTGAAAGGATTAACAAAATTGACAAACCTCTGGCCAATATTACCATGAACCTCATAAATTCATTAAACTAATCTTGTTAGGTGCTAGATATTTTTGTATTCCTATAAATATTCTTGAGCTTTTTTTCTGTTAAATTACTTAGAAATTGGTTCTTTCAGGTCTGCTCTTAAGATGTGTTAGGTGGGACTGGAGCCATTCTTAATCTAGAGTTAATTATTTCCCCATTCCTGAAGCAAGACACTTCTTTGTGCTCAAGTCCACACAGTCCCCCCGAATCTTGAACTTTTTCAGTCTGGCTACTGGGACAGGCACAATTCCCAGCCTTACGTGAGTGCCTTTCCCTGTTCCCTCTAATCATTTCAAGTGGTTCTTTTCCAGGCCTCTGGGTAGTTTCCTCAAATGCACATGCCAATCAGTACTCAGCTAAATGCTGGAGGAAACTGCTCTGCAGATCTCCAGGGTTCTCTCCTCGTGTACTCTGCTCTGCAAACTTGAGCTGCCTTGTTTCCTTGGACTCTCAGCTTTATCCCCTCAACCTCGGAGTCAGCCATGTGCTGTCCAGTTCCCTCTCCTGTGCTGTGGGCTAGCAACTATCAAGGCGGCATGTCACAGCAATCTTCTATGGCTCACACCATTAGTTTCCTGTATCTCAGTGATTATTGACCTTTGTTGCCTCATGGACGGTGTCTTGCAAACTATTGTTTCCTGTATCTTGACCATTTTTTTGGATTTTTCGCACAGGAGAGTAAACCTGGTCCCTGTTACTCCATTCTCCATTGTGACTGACAGAGGGAGTCTTTTTATCATCTGCCTTTAACTGTCAACAGATTTAATCAGAAGATATGTGATTATAATGATAAAGACATTCTTTTTAAAATTTATAGTTAGCCCTTCCTTCCATAAAAAATAAAGGTTGACAGTGTGTCTGTAGTAAACCTGAGTTATAGTCCTGATTGGACCATGGATTTCATGTGAAGGCTTAAACCAGTCCCTTAATTTCTCAAGCCTTCACTTTTCTAATCTGTGGGAGACTTTGATCTGGACAACCTTTATATTCTCTTTCAGAAATGTGTCTATAGTCACTAATGTTTTCTTTAGAAATTGAGAAAAGCTATTGAATTTGAATATATCAGTTAGAAGGCTTTTAAGGGAAACAAGAATGTGTTTTCAACATCTGGTCTTTCTGAAATTTGAATGACCCTTTTTGACTCCATACTTACGAGCAAACCCAACAGCAAAACTGAAATCTTTCCTTTGACGTACACAGCAATGCCAAACTGAAATAATTTAATATTGTTCTCTCTTCAGATATTAAGTACTAAGCTTTAGTTTTTTACTTTATACCTCTTTGGTTTATTCCTTCATATTCCAAAAATCCTCTTGCCCTACTTTGACATTATAGTCAGCATGTTACTATGTAAATATATCATTAATGACTATTGCAGTGTGACAAGCCACATCACAAGAAAACATCAAGGGCCTACGAGACAAAGATCTCATACATGAATATCTGAAATAATGCCAATAATGACACTGAAAATGAAATAAACTCACATGAGAGTCAGAAAACGTATCTCTAGTGCTTTTAGAAGGGGCTCATTGCCAGAGGCAGAATGCATTAATTTCATATGCCTTGTTAGGGATTTTCCATTTCTCCTTGAATAAAACGTTAGTTTCAAAAATTGTCCTTAAAGTAGAAAGACTCTCACTGATTTGTTAAACATTCTTCTCCCCTTTACCTTCAGAAATCCACTAATTTTGCACCATATCTGGCAGACAGGAAGTTGGGCTAATGTGTCCTCAATTCTACCAGAACTGTGCTTTCAATTTATTCAGCGTTTGCAGAATGAAAGGCATTATGCTAGGTTTTGTGGGCAATTCAGCCAAGTAAAGTATTTAGTCCTGCTCCTTGATGAACTACAATATAATTAAAGAATAAAAATCTACACACAAAGTGGATAGCTATCTATCAACGTAATGCAACAAATTTTAAATACCAAAAATAGCAAATTAAAAATCAATGGGAATATCTGGCATAATTCTTGAGAGAGGTCAGTCATAAGCATTAGGAAAAGTTTTGCTCTGATGATTCAGCTATGGAAATAATGATTCATTAACTCATTCATTTAAATATTTTCTAAGTGTATAATATAAGCCCCAAACAGAGTACAAAAGATTTACAGTAGTACTATCTAGGTAAACTTTCTGTAATGATGGAACTGTTCTTTGTCTAAAGCGTCCAATATGATTGTGACTAGCTACATGAGAAAATGTCAATTTTAAATAAAATTAAATTAAATTTAAAAATTAGTTGCAGTAATTAACATTTTCAAGTACTCAGTAGCCAGTAGCATTGCACAATATAGGTCTAGAAGGAAAAGACATGCATGTGTACAAAAAATTACAATTTGTTGTGTAAGTTTTATGACATGGCTCTTCAGGAGCAAGATAAGGAATACCTTACGTTCCCTAGAATAATTTAGAAGAAGTTGTGTTAGAGCCAAGATTTAAAATATATTTAATATTTAACAGAGAAAGAAATAGCAAATCAGCATCCTAGTCAGTAGAAATAGTGAGAAGAAAAGGATGAGAGCATAGTGTATTCAAGGAGTAGAGCAGAGTAATGTGTAGAGAAGTTGTGGGAGATGAGAGGCAGGAAGGAGGCAGGTCAAGGAGGGGCTCAAATTTGTATTTTAGAAAATACTACTCTGTCATTAATTTTTTAACTATGGCATTATTGATATTAGGGATGAGGTAATTTCATAAATCCAGGGGTGGGGATGGGCTGCCCTGTGCATTATAAGATGTTAATCAACATCTCTGGCCTCTACCAACTGAATGCCAGTGGGTAGGTGCCCCAGCTGTGATAATCAAATATGTCTCTAGATGTTGTCAGATGTCCTCCAGGAGGCAAAATCACCCTGGCTGAGAACCAGTTGTGAAAATGAACTGCAAAAATACATGGTTGAAACAGAGTTCACTACATGTGTCTGTGCGTGAGATGAGGAGGACCTGAAATGAGGGATTTGTGGAGAGTGGAGGCCTACAACTGAATAGGATTGGAGAGGAGAGAGATGGAGAATAGGATGACAATCTCTGCTGACTGAATGGGATATGAAGCCTTTTATTGAAATGGAAAGTACAGCAGAAAGATCAAGTTTGAGGGAAAGATGAACTTGGCTTTGAATATGCTGACTTGTGATATCTGTGGAATATCCAAATAGTAATGTTCTGTGGGTATTTGAAAATAAAGATCTGGAATTCAAAATAGAGATGTCAATTGGACGTGTAAATTTGGGAGTCATAAGTATGTAGATATTGTTGAAATCATGGGAACACTTTTTTCTGCACCTAGCAATCTAGACTTAATGACAACTGTCATCATTTCCACCTGATCTCCAAATATAGTCCTATTCAATCCATTCAAACACATAGCCCAGTGTTGTTTTGTTTTTTGTTTTTTTCCTGACTTCATGTAGAATCAAGGACTTTGAAGTCCAGCTACACCAGCCTATTTATGTTCAGTACTTCTGCCCGGAGGGCCTTGATCTCACTCTTCCCTTTTCTTGGATCACTCTTCTTCCTTTTGCTCTGAACTCAGAAGTCATATTTCTAGTGAGACCCTTCTTGACCAGGCTATTTACGCTTTAACACTCTTTCTGCCAGATATTCCATGTCTATATATATATTTTTTATTTTCCACAAATCCTATTAACATTTAACCTACCACATATTTTACTGATTTATTTAATTTATCATATGATTCTCTCCAGAAGCATACAAGTTCCATAAGTCCAGGACTTCTCTCTGCTTTGTTCACTCCTGTTTATCTACCACTTAAATCACTGTCTAACACCTAGTGAACTCCATCAATATTTCTTTGATGAATGAAGAAGTTTCCTACTGGTCCAGACAAGTTTGCCTGGGTTCAGTCAAATTCTTGCTAAGACTTATGGCACAAACTTGAAAACCACAGGAAAGTCATGTTTACTTGTTTTGTAGGGTCTCAGAGAGACAATTTTGTACTTAGGTACCTGCTTAACTCACTGAAACTACTGGCCTTCATTCTTTTTAACATATCAATATTTATGTTCAAAACACGTAACAACTTTTTATGTCATATGAAATTCATATTTCTCCGTGTGAGCTCCAAAAACTCTTCAGAATTTTTACACATTATTAACCTCGTCATAAATTCACCTAATTCCCCCTAGTGAAATATGTTAATCTCTGCTTTGTATTCTGACATTGTACCATTTTCAATACTAACGATGCCCTCCCGCTTTGTGTCCACTAATGTCTCTTCATGATCTGCACCTACTTAAAATGTCGCTGTTTCTAGAAAGCTGCATTCACTTAATGGACCTATCCTAGGACTGCATTCCTAGAGGAAAGCTTCTCTGATCCCACAGGCTTGGGTTAGGTGGTCAATTTGTACTAGAAATAACCCTTTATCTACCTGTGGCATTTAACTTTGCCTTTAACATTGTATTTGTATAGAGCTTATATCTATTTCATCTCTAGATCATGACCCCAAGCCAGGGACATAGTACAGCTCAGTAAATATTTGTTCCTTTATATACATTAATTGTCTTCATCTGTTTCTAATTATTCTTCTGCCTTGTAAATTAACACTTGCTTGCTCAATTTTTTCTTTGCTAATACATATTTGTTGTTATTCTGTTACAGTAACATTAGCTCTTTCAGGGCATTCTACCTCCATAACAGACTATGCTCTTTAAGCACTTAAAATGGGACTTTATGGGCTTCTATTCTCCAAAGCATCTAGGTCAAGGCATGCAAAAATCTTCCTTGCTAAACGTTTAAGATCTGGGACACTTGGTCAGATTGTCTGGATTTGAATCCTGGGTCTACATTTTATTAACAAAATGCCGTTAGGCAAGTTGTATAGTATTTTAAGTCTCAATTTTCTCATCTGAATAATCTGGTGGTATAACCTAACTATAGAAATGAAGGATTAAATGAGATATTAGATAGAAATCACTTTGAACAGGTTATCGTGATTATGTAGTGCAGTGTTGTGTACTCTAGATGCTACGTACTTGTTTGAGATGTCCAGGTCCCATATCCCTGGGGCATGATTGGTGATTCAAGTTATTAATACCTAACTGATTGACAATGGCATAGGGAAGAAGTACATACTGAGAACAGCAATCTTATCAACATCTTTCCAGTGCTTTTTATTCCTTCCTTATTTAGCCTCACACTCTTTGAACATTCCCAAAACTTACTTTCTGTTTCCATTCTAATTCCATAATTTCTTTAGCTTATTTGTGCCATTAAGGTACTGAGGGAAGAGTGTAATGAGCTAATGCTTAATGCTGCACAAGCCTGTCCTAAGAGAGACACTAATGTATCAGTACTAAAAATGTTTGAAATACTAATTTTCCTCCTAATGAGCCTAAACATTTTATTATAGTTATACCTTAATACCAAACTGCAGGTCATTACCTTCATGTATTGAAAGCAGCTGATGTTTCTAGGGCTTAATGTATCTGCCATTTGCTTGATGACCCCTCTTTCTTGCCCATTTTACATAGTAGATATTTAGAAAATGAAAATTAGATCACTTGACAGGATCATTAATGAAAATTAGATCACTTGACTTGACATCATATTGTGTATGATGGTTTGATTTCATTATTTATTAAAAAATATTTTTCTGATTATAATAATTAATAGATACTAGTTCCATGAAATTTGAATTTTTAAAATGTGAAAAGGAACAAATAAAATAAGAATGATTCATCCTGTCACCTAAAGATAATCAATTATGATTTAGTCCTACCAATCTTATTTTCAACATATGTTTCTGTGTGTTTCTGTATAACTGTAAATAACTCTGTTTGCTGCTTTATTGCACTACCATATGTATGTTTTCCTTTGTATTAATAATCTTTGGATATGCCATCCATAGTTAAATAATAGTTTAGTTATATAATTATATGTTACAGTTATATCTATATAAAGATATGTATATATACATGTGCTTCTGTGTATCTATCTTTCTATCTATTGAACAATTAATTTGTTATGTTTCTACTGCCCCATCTTATACATAATATTGTGAGGAACATCTTTGTGAACAACTATTGATCTGAGTTATTCACTCACTTAAATATATTCCAATGGAAGAATATATTAAATATATTTAAGCATTTGTGATATACTATGCTACATTATATATATTGGTTAAAATCGCAGACCCTGAAGTCAACTGACCTATGCTTGAATCCTCACTCCAAATTATTCTACTAAGATAATTTTAGGAAAATCACTTGATCTCAATTAGCTCTAGTAATAATTTTTTTCACTTAAATTTCTTTTTTTCTGATACTGATACTCCTTTGCCAGCTTCCTATTAATTAGTATTTAATAATTAAATTCTTTTATTTTTACTCTTTCTGAGTATTTTATTTTTGTCACTGTTCTTATTTTAATGTTTCTCTTGTATTTTGCATAAGATTGTATTTTCTGTTTTTCTAAACATTTTTGTTGTCTATTTTAATTGTTAAGTATAGCCTATTTATGTGTGTGTGTATGTGTAATTATTTGTATGTTCATTGTTATTGCTATCACAACTTATTGTGTTTCCCATTTATTTTTTTCTTTACTTCTTTTTAACGTATTTCTTGTTTTTTTTTTTTTTAATTAAGATTAAAATTAAGGTTAGATTAGGATGGTTAGAGTTAGGATTTGGTTTGGGCATTTCTTTTTTGTAGCAAACAGTTAACTAACCTTGACTAAAGTTTCTTGATTTTTCAATATCTGTGCTGACCATTATATCACCTGGCAATATAACTATTAATAGTTGTGGCAAAATATAATTATTAATAGTTCTTTCCATAAGATGTTTATATTTAAACTTTTATAGTCTGAATGTTTAAAATACATTTAGTCCAGAGTCATATTTAGCTAAGTAAACAAATTTAGATTGAATTTTATTTTCCCACACGATTTGGACATTATTCCACTAATTCTAACATCTAGTTTTTGTTATCAATCTAATTGTTTTACTTTTATAAATAATCTGTAATTTTTCTCTTGTAGATCATTTTTTTCATTCATAATGCTCCATACTTTCACTACTTGTTTCTAGGTGTGTTTTATTCTTATATATCATGCTCAATACTTGGAGTGCACTGTTATTTTTAATATATCTTCCTTCAATTTTGGAAAAGTTTCCGTTATTATAGCTTCAAATACTGCTCTTCTGCCTGTCTGTACATGCTCTTCTTTTGTAATATATTGGAATATACAGCTCCGTACTCCCCTACATCTCTTACTGGTCTGAATGCTTTCATCTTTTTATCTCTACATATGCAATCTAGCTGAATTTCACAGTACAATCTCCAATTCACTAACTCTCTTTTCAACTTTGTCTATTCTAAAGTATTTCCTATCTATTGAGCCTTTTGTTTTCAATGACTAATGTTTCAATTTTCTTGTTTGTGTCAAGTCATTGTAGACTGTTTTGGTTTCATTTCTTTTTCTTTAATGAGTATTAATTTTTCATTAACATCTTTGAGATTCATACTTATTTTAAAATATTTTTCAGTCTTTTTGTAATTTTAATGCACTCAGATTAACTTTATTTCCAATTATTGACAGGCTTAATAACTTTAGATCTCTTTACCTGTCACGAAAAAAAATATTGTAGCTACTTTTGAGTAGAGTAGGAAAAGTGGTTCTCTCTTTTTGCTTCTTTATCTCTCTTGCTCTCTATTTGTGCTTACTCTTTCACAGCTTTCAGTATTGTAGCTATTTCCTTTGTCTCCCAGGCCAATAGCCTCAGGGTATCCTAGAATAAGTCCTACATTTATGATTCAGGAATCCTGCCTTCTAGGATTGAAAACCACTGAGCAAGTTATTAGCATGTATTACTTGGTTCAGATCCAAGTTGTAAGACTGTGTATAACTCCAGATTCCTTAAATATATACCTTCAAATAAATTGCAGCTTCAAACAGCATTTGAAAGCAACTTTTGTCAGCTTCATATTTTCAAGAAAACTTACAGTATCCATGGCTTTAACAATATGTAGGCTTTTATCTCCCATCTGACACAAAGTACCTTTAGTCTCTGATACCCTACAGAAGCTGAATAACTAGGGCCTGCTCCTAAACCCATAGCCTAGAAGCCTATGGTTTTATTTCTAGTCTCTACTTTATGTTTCTATTCTATTTTTCTGTAATGAGTATTATTTTTATTATTCTTTATCATTCTTTGAGATCTTATACTTTTAAAACTTTGGTTCTTTGCTTTTTTTTTTTAATATAAATTTATTTATTTATTTATTTTTGGCTGTGTCGTGTCTTGGTTGCTGCATGCGGGCTTTCTCTAGTTGAGGCAAGTGGGGGCTACTCTTTGTTGCGGTGCGCGGGCTTCTCATTGCAGTGGCTTCTCCTGTTGCGGAGCATGGGCTCTAGGCGCGTGGGCTTCAGTAGTTGTGGCACATGGGCTCAGTAGTTGTGGCTCACATGCCCTAGAGCACAGGCTCAGTAGTTGTGGCGCACGGGCTTACTTGCTCTGCAGCATGTGGGATCTTCCTAGACCAGGGCTCAAACCCATGTCCCCTGCATTGGCAGGTGGATTCTTAACCACTGTGCCACCAGGGAAGTCCCTGAGATCTTATACTTGTAAAAATAAATTTTTAGGCAAACTTTCTCTTTGAGACACATTG
Organism: Eubalaena glacialis; assembly: GCF_028564815.1. Lineage (NCBI taxonomy): Eukaryota > Metazoa > Chordata > Mammalia > Artiodactyla > Balaenidae > Eubalaena > Eubalaena glacialis. Next base: position 217,474,870 of record NC_083716.1, read on the forward strand.
TAGAACTTAGTGATTAGTGCATATTCTAGAGCCAAACAAGTCCAAATCCTGGCTCTTCCTCTTTAAACTGCATAGGTGGTGTCCAGGTAATTAAGTTTCCTGTGGCTCAATTTCCTCATCCATAAGATGGGGGTGTTAATAGCAACCTATTTCATAGTAGTTTTTTGGTTTTCTTTTTGTTTTTTTAAGATTATGGGATATTTGTATACAGGTTTCCCCCACTATCCAAAAGTTGAGCATTCCTTTAAAAACTTGCATAAGCCAAAATGGCATAAAGCAAAGAAGCAGTTAACTTTTTTGTAAATGTGAAAATCCTCTTTGGATTTCTTTCAGTTAGCAAAAGCAGGAAATAATGTAGATCTTTCATAAAAGAGAAATAGTGTAAAGCAAACTTTTGAAAAGTGGAGAATACCTGTATGTGTGTATAATACCTGCATATGTGTATATAAATGTTCAGAACCCTGAGTGGCCCATGGTAATTACTCAATTAGTATTAACTATTATTATTTTTTGTCTCATTTTATAGCTCTATTTTTAAGACCACCTCAACTAGAAGTCCTTCAATACACTATTTAATTTTTCTAAAATTTATTTAGTTGAATATTGTGAGATAGGATTAAATTTTGACTCATCATATAGTTCTGAGAATTAGCTGTGACATTATTTATGGATTTACTATAAGATAAATTATAATGCAATATGCAAATGTATAATTTTCCTGAATTTATTTTAAAGTATCATTAAAGAAAAAGTAATATATTTGATAATTAAATCTGAAGAATATATACCTTTTATTCTTGAATAATTTAATTATTTGTAATTATTGTCCATATTTAAAATATTAAAGGATTTTCCACCCAGATTACTCAGAATTCCTCATTACAAAAAATATACACAGAGCTTAACCTGCTGGGGTATTATCAGCACCTAACTAACATGGGGGAAGGGAAATAAACAATTACATCTGGCTTGCCTTACACATGGGAGAAGGGAAAAACCCAATTCCAGCCCACTCTAGCCAACCTGTTCCACCTATGAGGGAGAGAAAAACTGAGAAACACGAAGTTCATGGTCCAGAGGCATAGGCTCACTAAAAGACCAAGACCTAATCATAGGACTACAGAACACTTGCCCCACCCCATACTTCACAACCACATTACTAAAGGCATATTTACAGCAGTTTCTTTTACCTGGTATATCATGTATGACCATCAAGAAAAAATTACAAGAAATACCAAAAGCCAAAAAACATTATTTGAAGAAACAGAGCACGCGTCAGAACCAGACATGACAGGATGTTGGAACTATCAGACCAGGAATTTAAAACATCTGTGATTAATATGCTAAGGGCTCTCATGGATAAAGGAGACAGCATGAAAAAACAAATAGGCAGTGTAAGCAGAGAGATGAATATCCTAGAAAGAACCAAAAAGAAATACTAGAGATAAAAGCAATATAACAGAAATGAAGAATGCCTTTGATGGGCTTATTAATAGGCTGAACACAACTGAAGAAAGAACCTCTGACACAGAGGATATATCAATAGAATCATCAAAAACCAAAACAAAGACAACAAAGACTTTAAAAAAATGTACAAAACAAAAAATAAAACCCCAAAAAACCAAAACAAAACAGAACATCTAAGGACTATGGAACAACTACAAAAGGTAAAACATACATGTAATGGGAATACCAGAAAGAGAAGAGAGAACGAAACAGACGGTATATTTGAAAAAATAATGACTAAGATATCCTCAAACTAATGTCACACATTAAACCACAGACCCAGGAAACACAGAAAATACCAAGCAGGATAAATGCAAACAAAAACAAAGGAAACAAACAAAAACCCCTAGATCTATGTATATCATTTTCAAACTATAGAATATTAAAGATAAAGAAAAAATCCTGAAAGAAACCAAGAGGGGAGTGGCTCACATATAGAGAAATAAAGATAAAAATTACATATAACATGTCCTCAGAAACCATGCCAGGAAAAAATGGAGTGAAATATTTAAAGTGCTGAAAGAAAAAACACCAACATAGAATTCTTTACCTTGTGCAATTATCCTTTAAAAGTGAAGGAGAAATAAAGGCTTTCTCAGATAAACAAAAATTGAGTGAATTTGTTTTCAGCAAATCTGCCTTGAAACAAATCTGATAACCTAGATGAAATGGACCAATTTCTTAAAAGACACAATTTGCCAAACTCACACGAGGAGAAATAGACAATCTAGATAGGCCTATATCTATTAAAGAAGTTGAATCATATTACCTTTCCAAATAGTTAATGCACTTCCAAAACAGAAAACACCAGTCCCACATGGGTTCACTTGTGAGTTCTACAAACCAAGGAAGAAATTATATCAATTCTCCATAATCTCTTTGAGATAATAGAAACAGAGGGAATACTTCCTAACTCATTCTGTGATCAGCATTACCCTACAACCAAAATCAGAGAAAGACATTACAAGAAAAGAAAACCACAGACCACTATTTTTCATGAACATAAATATAAAAATCTGCTACAAAATGTTTGCAAATTGAATCCAATGATGTATAAAAAGAAGTAAAAACTATGACCAAATGGGATTCATCCTAGGTATGCAAGGCTGGTTCAACATTTGCAAATCAAGTAATGTAATCCATCACATCAATAGGGTAAAGATGAAAAATTGCATGATCATATCAATGGATGCAGAAAAACTATTTCACAAAATACTATACCTATTCATGCTTAAAAACTCCCAGTAAATTAGGCATATAAGGGAAATTGCTCAACTTGGTAAAGAATATCTAAAAGGAAACTTACGGCTAACATTATTCTTAATGGTAAGAAACTAAAGGTTTCCCACTAAGATATCAGGTACAAAGCAAGGATATTTCCTCCCACCAGTCCTTTTCAGCATTGTACAGGAAGTTATAGATAATGCAATAAGACCAAAAAAAAAAAAAGGAATAAAGTTACACAGATTGAGAAGGAAAAACTAAAACTATCTTTGTTCACAGATGATATGACCATCCAAGAATTAATTTTAAAAAACAAGTAAAAAAAAAAAAAAAAAGAAAAAAGAAACAAAAAACCTCCTGGAACTAATATGTGATTACAAGGTTGCAGTATGCAAGGCTAATACACAAAAGTCTATTGCTTTCCTATACACCAGCAAGGAAAAAGTGGAATTTAAATTTTAAAACATAATGCTATTTATATTAGCACCCCTAAAAATGAAATATTTAAGTATATCTAACAAAATATGTATAACATCTATATGAGGAAAACTATAAAACATTGGTGAATGAAGCAAAATAACTGAGCGAATGAAGAGATACTCCATGTTAATGGAAACGAAGACTCAATATTGTCAAGATATCAGTTCTTCCCAACTTGATCTGTAGATTCAGTGCAATCCCAGTAAAAATCAAGAAATGGTATTCTGTGGATACAAACAAACTGATTCTAAAGTTTAGATAGAGAGGCAAAATGATCAGTGATTGCCAGGGGTTGGACAGGGGTAGTATGGTGGGATAGGTGAGTACAGAGGATATTTAGGGCAGGGAAAATACTCTGGATGATGCCATAGTGGTGGGTATATGTCATTATACAATTGTCTAAACTCATAGCATGTGCAACACCAGGAGTGAATTGTAATAATACAGACTTTGGGTAATTATGATGTATCAATGTAGGTTCATCAAATGTAACAGATTTGCCACTCTGAAGGAGATGTTGTAAATGGGGGAGGCAATGTGTGTGTAGAGGCCAAGGGTATATGGAAAATCTCTGTATCTTGCCTTTAATTTTGCTGCGAACCAAAACTATCCTAAAAAAATACAGTCTTAAAAAATATATAGGGCAACTTTTTATAAACATATCTCCCTATTCAGTCACTGCACCATATGTATTGTATACTTTTAATCAGTGTAACGACAGTATAGTATAAACTTTTCCATGTTTTAAATTGTTTCTGTAATTGTTCTTTTTATGGCTTTGCAATAATTCATCTAGGGTATTTATTCATCTGTAATTATTTATTGAACATTTATTGGGTTCTATTCAAGGTCATGGGAATGTACTGCTAAGCCAAAGTACCTGCACTTACAGAGTTTACAGCATTCTCATGTGTGCATAGTTGATATATAATCATTCATTTAATTTTCTGTTATGTTGTATAACTCTGAGAACAATTATATATATTGTTTTATTCAGCCGTGAAGAACCTTTGCAGAAGAAGTAATGTCACGACCCTAAAAATATTTTGCTTATTTAGATGTTCTGTAAATTCACTTTCCAAAAAAAGATGGGAAAATAAATGTGTGTGTGTATATATATATATATATATATATGTATATATATACCTTTATATATATATATGAACATAGTGTGTTGAACCAAGAAAATACTTAGCTGATTTAGCTGATTCATCAGGATGACGGTACAAAGTATAATCAAATTGGACCTTTTTTTTATAATAAATTAAGATTCTATATATTTCTTCTTGATATACAATATAAAGATATAAGGAATCTCATATAGAATATTGCTCCATGACATTTCTTACACTACCTGAAAAATAGCCTCTTAACCCCAAACTTATGGTAATGCCCAAACTTGTAAAATCTGTTTCTGAAAATTATATAAAGTCATGTTATGTTTATATTAAGGAATACTATAGGTTTATGAAAATAGTCTTTTAATCATTCATTTAAATTATAAATGACATCATTAGCATCGTAGTTTTCTCTTTTTCTTTCTTTGTTTTATAATATATAAATATGCTTGGAACCACTGTGCAGAGAGATAGCTCAGTCTACTTGTCTTCCTGCCACTGTTGGTATCAAGTTTGCATAAAAGGTGCCTCTGGCAGTGCTATGGATCCACAACAGCACAAGATTTATTTCTTCCATATTAGATTATTACAAATTTCACTTGTTTCCATTTTTTATTTATAAATAGTGCTACTTTAATATTTTGATCATAACTTTTTTTAAACCTTACAGTAAATTTCAGAAGTAGCCTTAAAAGTTTCAAAAGTATGAACCTTTGTGATCCTTGATATGTACTGCTAAATATTTTTCCAGTATATTTCCAGCAGCCTAGATGAAGCTAGTTTGGTTTTATGTTGTTCTACTCTAACTTATTAACTGCATGTCCATATGGATTTTCTCACTAGGATCTTTAAGTTGGAAACGGGAAGGCTTAAAAGGGGCAATCAGGAGTCGTGACTATTCACTTTCATCTCAACTGTATCCTTTGTCCATTTTCCTAAGTTCCACTTGCTTTGTTTTACTATTGGAGTCTGTGATAACCAAAAAAAAAAAAAAAAAATTCTGAGCTTCAGCTCATTTACCATATTTTGGAAAAAAATCCATTACAGTTGCATGTAGTCAACATTGATTACTCTCTACTCCCCTTATATTCATTTTTTATTTATATATTATTCTATGATTTATTCAAGATCAAATGCCAAACATGTCACAGGAACTGAGCCAGGTGCTGGCAATTCAGTGTCACAAAAACAACCATCTGTCTGAATCCGAACTTCTCCGAGAACTTTCAGTGCAACCATCTTTATCACCTTTCCTCCTCAGCCAGTACTGGTACCAATGACATAACCAGAATTACATTTTAGATAGTTTTCCAAAACTATTGAGTTTTTACTTTCTTTAAAATTGTCACAATTCCACCTTTCTCCAAAAAACATTTTCTTTGAAATCTTTCTTTCTTGGTTAGGTTAAGTGCCTAACTATAACTAGTCTTTGCTTTCTTACCTGACGTGAATTCTAGATAAAATATTTGTTTTTTCCCCAGGTTGTCAGCTAATTCCTTTTCCACACACTCCATCTTCAGATCCCTCAAAATTCACAATGTGTGGTTTAGATTAGTAATATTTTAATATTCTTCTTCCCTATGGAAGGAGAATGGCAAATGGTTCCAGTTCACCTGAGACTGGAGGAGGAGGCATACAAGATCTTGATATTCCAAGTTTTTGGTTTTGGATTCTCTGCATCTTTTATCTCTTTCTTCTATCTAACTGATTCAGAACCATCAGGGTTAGAATCAATATTACCTTAAGACTGCTGTGGAAGTACTTGGACTAAAGTAAAACTTCTAGGTAAACTCCCATGAGGCATTCATCATCTACTGGTTTAACAAATATATTTTTTAAATTGTTTTATTATTTTATTTTATTTTATTTATGTTTTTATTTTTGACTGCGTTGAGTCTTAGTTGCGGCACACGGGATCTTCGTTGAGGCATGCAAGATCTTTCATTGTGGCACGCGGGCTTCTCTCTAGTTGTGGTGTGCGGGTATTTTCTCTTCTTTAGTTGTGGCACTCAGGCTTCAGAGCACATGGGCTCTGCAGTTTGCAGCACGCGGGCTCTCTAGTTGAGGGGCTCAAGCTCAGTAGTTGTGGTGCGCAGGCTTAGTTGGGCTGTGACATGTGGGATCTCAGTTCCCTGACCAGGGGTCAAACCTGCATCCCCTGCATTACAAGGTGGATTCTTTACCTCTGGACCACCAGGGAAGTCCCAACAAATTTTTTTTTTAGTTCTACTATGCACCAGGTACTACGATAGGCATTGCATTTGCCTCTCTGGTTAACTGGAAGTATAGCTACCAAGTTATCAAATCTGAACACAAACTTATTTCTACCACTTTATAAGTTATTATATTTGTTTTACCATAATGTATATATTGTCATGAATTTTAAGTTCCTTGGGAAGTGGAAAAGTTTGGCTATATGATGTTAGTTATTCAAAATTGTTTAAAATACTATCTACTATTTATTAATAAATCATTTAGCACAGCACTTGGTTATTAGAAGCATTTAATAAGTATTGAATATTATTATTTTAGTATTATCAAACTGTATTAATTGATTTTTTGACAGTGGTAAAAATTAAATATAAAAATATTAAACCCATTTAAGTACTAATTTTCACCCAGAAAATGATGGACTATTTTTTTATTTTTAGTATATTTCCTAAAAATTTAATATTCAATGGTATAAAGCACACTTTAAGATTGTCTTTGTTTCATAGAATCTAGGCAAGAAAAGGACATGAAGTCTATAACCTGACTTTAATGAGAAGTGCCTTCAAATTAAATTCTGACTAAAATTTATTCTGTACTCACAGTTGGAAAAAGATTCCATTCTGCGACTTCTGAAAGATGTTTGAAAACCCTTATTGCTGGAAAGAGTTCTTTATAATTTCTAACATTAATATTCCCTATAATCCTGAGAACTATTCTTTTCTAAAAATTAAATTCACTGATTCTTCACAATTCTCACAATACACATTTACATATTTGAAAACATTCCAAGTTCTCCATGTTCTTTTTAAACCGTAAAAAAGATTAAATATCCCATTTATTAGCTTGAGGAAAAGGTTACTGTATTGCTTTGCCAGTAACAGCAGTTACAGAATTTTAAAACTAGTGGCATTTGTTGTACTACCAGAGTATTTAAGGAAAAAAACAAAAAATCCACTCGGACTGTAATACACTATGCAGTTTTTTTTGTTTTTTTTTTTATTTTTATAGAAAGGGTAGAAATCAAGGAGTAAATGAGAAAAAAATTATGCGAGCTAGTTCAAAATGATAATAGGGAAAATTGTATAATAATCAAGTTATTATCTTTAACATTTTAGAATATTTAGGAGGAAAATAATGAGAGGTTGATTTTTGACTAGACATTAAAAAAATTAAGCTGGATCTGAAAGGGAAACTGTATATCGAATTGGAAAGAGTATAATGACTTATAAACATTGTACATAAACCTGATGTGGCCAGCACTCATATTTAGTTGGTCAGTGGACACAGAAATTAAATGACAGAATGATGGAAGCCCTCTTACTCATCACTATATCCCAGTCTCTGACATGAGGTAGCTGCTGAATAGATATCTCCTGAGAGGCCTGCAAGAGGAGTATAGACAGACCTTGAACTCCAAACTGATGCACCTGGGCTGGTACTTCTATACTGGGAAAATATCCGCCCCTGTTTCCATAACACTTGAATCCATCCACCTTTCCTTTTGTTTTCCATTCCCTTATCCAATTACCTTCTTCCTTTTTCCACTACATGTTAAAAAAATAGCCCCAAATATTTCTAATAATTTTGTCTAACAGAACACAATAGGCACTGCTTCCTTGCCATCAATTTTACCTGGCCCCAGTGATTCTACCCACTATGATAAAACTCTTCTTTCCTGTCCATTTGTTTTCCTACCTCTGTTTTTATTTTTACTCTGAGTTATAAATTATCAATACTAACTAATTACAAGCATATAAAGTGAAGTGTGCTTTTAGTGCAATATTTTACATATACAGTTTTTATATGTAGATCACATATCATATATGTGATATGTGTATATTTAGACAAATTGCATGGGTGTGTATAGTTCTGTTTTATTACATCTTATATAATTAAAATTATCAAAATGATTTCCTGAAAAATCATCTTCTAAAATTTAGTATAGGATTTTATATATTTAAATTGTCATTTTATAATACTTTTATGTCGAAGACAAAGGTATAATGAATACTTTTTAGTTTAGAGGAATGTATTCTTGTGTATTTAATAAAATTGTAACAGAAATCTTTCTTTTTTGTTTTTTTTGGTCTGAGTTACTATATATATTTGTATATATATATGTATGTATATACATTTCTCTTCTTTCTTTTTAATACTTTAAAGGGTCACATGATCGCATCCTGTGATGCCTGTGGAGTTACAAAGCTATGGGATTTTCGGAAGCTCTTACCAATTGTGTCCATTGATGTAGGTCCAAGTCCTGGCAATGAGGTGAACTTTGATTCATCAGGTAGGATCTTTTTTGTTTAACATTCTTGACCAAGCTAACAGCTTTAGTATTTGTTCTGAAACTATTTTCTATTGCCACTTTATGTTTTTTGCATTTCCTTCTATGTAAAAATCTGTTCTTGATATTATACTAGAATATACTACATTATGCTGTATTTATCATATGATATATCATATCACGTCATATAGTGAAAGCATTACATTTATCACATATGTAAAGGAAGAAATAATAGAGGAGATAAGTGTGTACTAATTTAGATTACTCAAGTTCCTAGCAGTGTCATGCAAAATTTGGAGTCTGCATCCCTTAGAATCACCATCCAACGTAAGTAAATTGAGTTTTTTGAAGGTAAAATAGCTAAAAGTAAGGAAGAACAAAAGTTTGGCAAAAATAAAATTGAAACTATTGGAATACTTTATAATAGTTTAGTAATACCCCATATTCTCTAGATTTTACAATTAATTTTAAATATATATTCGTCTTGTTTCAAATTGTGTCCAATAATAATTATATTAATTGGTAATAATTGTAGTATTATTATCTGTGTTTAGCATTTTTTCTGCAATAATATAACCGTTAACAGTGAGATAAATTATTTTATCCTTGCTGATGATGAAGAGTGTAGCAACTGATGTTAACAATCACACAATGATTCCACTTGATCATTTAAAAGGTTAAAATTACAATTACAACTCTATCTTTAATGATAGCCTATGCTCAATAACGTATATCTGTTATTGATATAACTTACCTTTGCTGTTGTAATACATGTTTTAAACTTTTTTAAGTTTTGAGAGGTTTAAAAATCCTTGATATTTATTTGCAGTAGCTCAAATTTTAGATAAAGAAATAAAGATAGAATATATATAAAGGAAATAATGATGTTCTATTTAAAAATAGTCCAAAAAGTATGAATATACTGGAAGCAATTCTGAAGCCATAAGGTAATTGTGTGTTTCATGGAACTGGTTTCATGATATTGACATCACATATCTAAAATTCAGAATACAGTAAGTTTGTCTTCTTAAAAAACGTTAAGCTGTGTTCCCATTGCAGATTGGTATATGAACCACATATATGACTTCCTTAAAAATATGTTAGTAATGTTCTTGACATTAAGACTTTTATGCTCTGCTAGAACTCAAACAGAAAGCACTGTACAGAATAAAAGATCCCAACTATGAGAATTTAATTTTATAATGTAAAGGCCCATTAGTATTTCAATTTATACTTTTTGATATATAGAATATGCATTGAAATCATAATTCTAAAGGAACTTTAACTTGGTTTTTACAAACGTTTTCACATCCATAAATCCCTTTTTACTATCTTGAGGTAGCATCCAAGTATTCATGGCCTTGAGTTTTGAATTCTGAAATTTCAAAACTTTTGGCTGTACTTTCTAATAATAGAAGTTAAAGGGTGTTTTGATATGCTGTACAACTAATACTAGGTACATATTTTACTGTCATAATTGTTAAATATGTTGCCACTGCCTTTTACTGTCCTTGTCATCTAGCCCAAAATTTCTTTTCTATGCATTGTCAGGCGAACTTATTTTAAATATGTCCGTTCCTATCATACTGTCGTACAAGTCAATACCATCTTAAAGCCCCTAGTACAACAGATCTATTTTTTTTTCTCCATGACTGCTATATACTTGATGGTACACTAATATTAAGAAAACTTTCAGAATCAAGGATGGAACAATGAGAAACATAAAAGATAAAGAGTGTAAACCAGGGACCCTGTTAATGAAAACGCTTCATCAGTTTGAAGGAATATAATTTCAACCTGACCTTCCCATCCCTTTGACCATTTCTTCAAGGAACATACTATAATTAATTTTAATTCTACATGTTTGAGAAATCAGTGTCTTTTTCTCATTGAATACTGAGAAATTTGTGCTTCTGTTGAGGAGAAGTCTTCAGTGACTCGTCATTTTAAAAGTTTGAACTATATCAGCAGTTGAAGGAACTAGGTAGAGCAAACAAGAGGTCTATTGAGGGTCTGAACAGAGAGGTGAAATCACAAAGTTAAATACCAGAAATTATGTTCATCTCAAGAGAGTAAAGAAAAGTGAAGTCAAGAGCAAAACAAAATCAAAATAAGGACAGGGACACATAGATCTCTTCTCATCTGCATTTCTTCAGGAAAAGATGATTTAAAAGAAAAGTATAAAAAGATATCATGAAAATATTTGAACTATGAGAATAAGATCAAATCTAACTTAATAAGTTCAAAATACTCTTCATTTGACATACTTTTGTTTATTCCCAGTGGCAAGCCAATACAAGCTTTCCTCCTTGGGCCTGAGGAAAAGTCGTTGATAATACACATGCAATATCATCACGATATCATATAATATATGTAGAAGTACTGACAGTACTCTGTCTGAGAAATTTAATCTAAGAAATTTAATATAAACTACTCATATACATAGTTTTTAGATAGTCTAAATAATCAACATAGAAACAAAAATTTTCTCATCATATTTCATATCTCTGGATCCGTTTAATTGAAGGGCATCTTGAAATTATGAGGTGTGCTGCTTAAAAAGAGCTGTTTCCATATACAATGGCTTATCTTTATAAATAAGGGATTCCTTCACTGCAAATCCAACACGGTATACAAATAAATTTGAGTAGTCATTAAAGGCTGAAACTGCGGTCCATAACATTTGATTTCAAATTTTTATGTATATTAAAGATTCCTCATTATTTATTAACCTCATAAATAAATATTTTTATTTATTTATGGAGAAGGGATAAAAGTAAATTATTCTCCTTTATTTAAGGAGAAGGGATAAAAGTAAATTATGTGCTAGCAAAATGGTACTTTATCTGTTTTAAAATTGAGACTTCTCATAGTGTATCATTTTTGAAATGTATCTTTGATAGTATTTGAAAACCAGTGGTATAGAAAAAGAATATAGACTATAATTCAGACCCTTAGCTCTTCCCCACCTTTTAGACTATAAACAAATTATTTAATCTTCCTGAACTAAGTTTCCTCATAGAAATAATGGAGGAGATAACTGTCTTACTATATTCTAATGTGTTTCAAAGGGTTAATTATATTCTGTAATGAGGAAATCTTAATACAGTCTTGTTTTCATGTAATATTCAAAATAATTTAAATAGTTAACTAGCAAGTAAAGCTACATATAATGTTATATATGCATATATAATTAAAATCAAAAGATTTAAAGATATATGAATCACCATCTCGAGGTTAGCTTTTCTGTTGCTGTAAGAAATCAGCTTGTTGCACATTTAAAAGAGGAGTTGCATGCAGCATAGTATTATTTACATACTGTTTTATTTGCAAATACATTGCTTGCAACAAACACAGATTACCTGTGTTTATAGATATATACATATATCAGTATATATTTATAACTTACATATTTGTAAAGGGATAAGTGTTCCTTTCTCATTAAACAGAGAACCTTCTGGTAATATAACGCTACACATTTTTACGAATATTCACTATCTAAATATCTCCCACTTGGCATACTCAAATGCCATATGTTTTACCATTCAAAAATTTATTACTATTTCAGAAAATGTTAAATGGAATTGTGTAGTGAAAGTAATAAAAATGAACCGTGAGAATTTATACATACACTTTTCCACATCTCTCATTTTGTTGCATTTATGTAGTTTAGCAATATTTTTCACTCCTTTGTAAAAGGTAATTCCGGTACACTTGCAAAAAAGTCGCATCCCTAGAAAATGCAGGAGCTGAAGTTTGAGCCAGATGGGGACTTTCCAGTAGAAAGCTTATCAGTCTCAGATCATTGAAATGAGCAAGGTTTGCCACCATTTGGCGGTAATCCTAAATATTTCCCACAAGGAGAACCACAATAGAAATACTAAAATAGAAGAAAAAATAATGACCCCATTATAAAATATGAAAATTACCAGACCCCTCTAAAATTGCTCAAAAATAAGATAAGCCTCAAATCTTTTGTTCAAATTTGATTTATTAGCTTCTGTCAATGAAGGCTGCAGTTCCCTGTTTTGTATTTAAAAGACAGATTGTGGTCAACTCCTTCTGTTGGAAGCAGTGTAATATAATGGAGGAAGCACTCACTTAGAAACCCTGGTTTTGAATTTTGTCTCCACTGCTAACTAGCTGAATGATCTTGGTGAACTTTCCGAACATTTCTGAGCCTCAGTTTCCTTGTATGTGAAATGTTAAAAACCTATCACGACTTCCACTTCCAGCCAAGATGGAGTAACAGGGGCCAGATTTACCCTCCCACCTGAAACACATGAAAAAACAGACAAAATTTATGAAACGATGGTTTTCAGAAATTGAACATTGGGCAATGGAAGACAGTACTGAAGGGAAGGGGGGGGTAAATAAGATGAGCTCTATGGCTGCCCATAATACTGTCTGGAGAAAATTTCTAGGTCACATCTCAGGGATGGACAGAAACCTTGGGGAAACCCCACAGCCTCCCAGAGTTGAGGAGATGGAGTGGGCAGTCCAGGGAGGCCAAGGCAGCTAGAGTTTGCAGGCAGAGTACAGGACAGGGGACAGCAACACAGAGAGAGAGCTCTGGAGATGTGCAGAAGATCCCCGCCAGTCTTTAGCTGAGTGCAGATCAGTCCACGACAGCCTAAAGCCACAGAAAAATCTGTCTGAAGAGTTAAAAAGAAAAATCCCCAAAGATCAGGGGAGCCTAAGAATACTTTGTACTCCCACCAACCAGGTTGGTAAAACCTTGCAATTCAAAAGGATAGTAGATAGAACAGGGATTGGCCAAGTACTGCCCATGGCCTGTGTTTATATTTAATTTTAATGGTAACAACAACCACACCCATTAATTTACATATTATCTAAGGCTGCTTTCACATCACAACAGCAGAGTTGAGTATTCACAAGGGAAACTGGCATGGCCCGTGAAGCCCTTAAACATTTACTGTCTGGCTCTTTACAGAAAAATTTGCCAAGGGAGAGGGCTCAGAAGGTCATTACGTCAGTAGTGAGGCAGCATCAGTCCACACCTCTAGATCTAGTCCCTTCACTGTCTTTGAACCATCTGAGTTGGCCCATGTAAAAGCCTGTTTATTCTTTACTACAACTTAATGAGATTGTTACTGTTGTCTCCTTTTTACAGATGAGGAAACTAGGACATGAAGTTAACAACAAGCCTAATGACACCTGGCTGATCAAATGTGGAGTCAGAATTCAAAGTTGGGCAGTCTAATTCCAGAGACTAGAATTTAGACTTTATATTATTCTGCTTCTCATTGTAATAATAGTATTCAGTTTCATATTGATATGTGACATCTGTTAGGAGTTATAATTCATCTGCTATGAATATTGAAATAATCTAATTAATGACCACTTGGCAATGTTTGACTCAAACAAACACTATTTGTCAATTAGTTGTCTCTGGAAGAAAAACAGGAAAAGAAGATCTCCCTAGTATTATCTGCCAGGTTTTTGATGTGTCTTATAACAAGGGGGAACCCTAAATATGTTCCTAATGGGAGCTGGAACTCCAGCCCCACACCTCAAGGTAAATTCCTAATCTGGGTGGAATAAGTGAGTGCCTGCAGGCACTTTTGCTATTTATTTAAGTCTTGGCCTGATTACAAACTGAAATAAGAAAGGAAGAAAGCAAGCTAACTTCTATTATCTCTAAGGCTTAAGGCAGAGCTGAGGTAAGTTGCTCCGCCTAAGAGCAAGCCCATTCTACTACATCAATTTCCTAGGAAAGAGAGTTACAAGGAGAAGGGATAAAATACAAGAGAGAAAAGACCAGATGACTCTGCTCAATTATTTATAATCCCGTTATTTCATCCCCTGTTTGTATGCAAATCCATTTTGTTTTTGAGTAGAGTATGGTCCCCTCTGCTGCTGGAGAAAGGAACTGGAGGAGCGGAAGGAAATCAGATTTTGTATCTCCCTTGGAGACCCAAGTGTGTCACTGAAACAGGAGGGAAGGGGGTAGGGCACAACCTTTGAAAGAATGACATAGCCCGAGGACATGACATAAACTGATTAGAACCAAATGGGTCCAAGATGGTGGATCAGTGGACTTCCACTAGACCTTGAGCCTCAGTATACGCTCACTGAACACATCAGCAAGCTAAATGATACACCCACAGGTGCCATGACAGTTCCAAGACTGACCATAAGGGTCAAAAAGTGGGCGGTGGCCCAGTTCCTAGAAATCCCCGTCCCTTCCTGAAATAGCTGGAATACTCCTCCCACTCATTAGACTATGAAATTACCCACCCCTATAAAAACTGACAATTCCATACCCTGGTGCCTTTTTCACCTTCTGAAATGGCCCAACCTCTGTGGAGTGCGTTTCTCTCTAAATAAATGCACTTCTTACCTATCACTTTGTCTTTCACTGAATTCTTTCTGTGATGAGACATCAAGAACCTGAGCTTCATTAAGTCCCGAAACCAGGTCTGTGATCTCAGTTGGAAGACTGGGTTTTGGCTGTGTTAGAGTCCTGGCCGCATGGGTTCAAGTCCCAATCTGAGGTGCACGGTTTCATCATTAATACCTGCAATGAAGTATACTATGATCTAGGAACTGGGCTAGGTGCTTTTTCTTTTAATCATCACAGAACTATGAGTTTGGTTCATTTCTCCCATTTTAAAGAGTTTTGAGAGCTTTAATTACATATATATATTAATAAATATACACATTTGTACAGTTCTATGAGAGCCTGAATTTAGCTCTAGGAAATTGTAAAGAAAAAACCCTGGAGATTCATAGGAACTGGTTTTACACTTTACCTGTAAAAAAGCTATTCTTTCACTTCGGTTTTTGTCATGCTATTCCATGTTTTAGAAACATTTTTATTCATCTGACAGCAAGTATGGAAAATAACATGCTAATGATAGTGGGGACACCGTGAAAACTTTAATTAAAGGTGTATTGACCGAAGATATATTAATTCAGAAATAATATTTGTAATTGTACAAAGTGTTATGACCATAAACCTGTTCTGATTGGTCTATTTTCCATTCTAAATGGTTGGTGGCGATGCCATATTAGTTTTTAAGTATTTAGACTGTCATCCTAATAATGGATCACAAATTCTGAGAACTGGAATGCATTTGAATTACACAAATTATGAAAGTTTTATATAAATGAAAGTTACTGACTTTTTCAAAATATAGAATTTATACATGTAACTAAGTCTTATTCCTTTCAGATATTATGTTTGAAAGGGTGTGTACTTAATCTAATGACAACATCATTATACAAGCTATAAAGCTCTACTTTTGCAATGATTTCATATCTCCAATACTCACAAATGTCTTATCTGAGTCTGGATTGAATTCGTAGAAACATCTAGAAATAATTCACATCCTTTGTGTCAGAAAAGGACATTTGAGTTAAGCATAAGGCAAGGCTCTAAAGAATAAAGATTGTTGTTCATCTATGATTTGTAACGTGAAATTGAGCAGGAAACTTAATCTCTGTTGACCTCAACTTGATCGTCTCAAAAATGAGAGATTTGGATTAAGTGACTTCATCAATTAGGTTTCCAACCTAAGTTTTACACAACTGAGTATTACATTTTCCCACTGTTCGTTAGAGCATGGTATCCTGAGATAAAAATAATATTCTAAAATAAAACTTAAATGCTTTTGTATACTATTTAACATTTAAAAATATCAAATTGTAAGTAAAACATTCTACTTTTCCTTGATCCAAAATGCAAATACAATTTGATATAAAAATCAAGATTATTTAAAAATTGAGCCTCAAATTTAAACGACAGCTGTATTGCTCAGCAATACAAAACTTTTATTCTTGCCAACCTAGCAACACATTCAGTCTCTGTAGGAACAGATAATTTGGCCAAAAAAAAAAATGCGTAAGTTTCAACATTTTAATAAATTAAGGACTCAAATTCTTCATAGAAGACTTTATGAGATAGTAAAAACCTGACCCATTCTGGTTTGATCAGAGCAGGAAATAACTTATTAATCTTACAAATTAGAGCATTATACAGGTACAATCAGCTATTGCAGCTACAAATGCCTGGATGAAACAAAGAAGTCACGCTTGTGTTGTTAGATCCTCAATTTTGTGTAATATTTTTAAAACAAGTATAGTTCTACTTGTTGCTTAGTTCTCTGTTGTAGTTGTACTGCATAGAAATATAATTGTAACATTATAGGCATAGATGATCAAAAAGTACTTAGAAATGTTTTCCTATGTACATAGAGTATCTCCTTGGAAGTTCGTTACAAAGCTTATGTGCCTAATTATATATAAACAATTTAAATCCAGCTCATGTCAAAAAAATGACAAATTCTAAATTACTGTCATCACATTTAATGAAGATTAATTTTGTAGTAGTCATGTAAGAAATAGTTTTCATATGCATTTATATTAGTTATATGCATATAACAATTAATGTGCTAATGCCTTGTCAACACATTTAAGAAATTCAAAAAGATTTGTATCTATGTAACAAGTATGAGAAATTAGTTTTATGACTAGCTATATCTTAATATCATCTAGGCAATAAGATATTCCAATTCATATAATTAACTATGACTGTATGTTTACAGATATAATAAAAATTACATATAAATGCTAGCATAGGTCATTATGAAATATGACCTATTTTCTCATGCATATATTAATCAAGAAAAATGCATTTTATAAAAAGAATTAAAGCACAATCAGACCTTTGAATTTTTCTAAGGGGTTCACAGTTATGGTATTAAGGGGAATGTACTATTTTAATCTAATAGCATATAGTAGTTATTAGATTTAAAAATAATACAGTTGAAATTTGTAGTCTACACACACTTCATGGCCCAAAATCGAGTAACCCAAGAATTCGTCGTCTTTTTAATAGATTACGTATGCAAAAGTGAATAGATAATCATCTTTAATCTGCCAGCTGATACTTCTTAATAGGATAATCCTTTAAGAGAAGTTGCAGTTCAACAGATGTGCAAATCAACCCAGAGCAAATAGCACACCGCTCTTGGAGATGGAGACTGCACAGTTGGCACTTGTGATAATGCTCAGTTATATTTATATAAAATTTAATTTCAAATGATATTCACAGATGATTTATTCAAATCTAATTGATCTCAGAAGTATCTTTTCTCACTTGTAATATAATAGGAGTGAAAATAAAAATTAGTTAAAATCATCTTCATGCAACATCCGCTACTATGCACTCTACCAGCAAAAGGAAAAAAAAAAAAAAATTGTAAAGAAGAAATAGTATAGTATTGGTATTATGAAAATCAACACTCTCTAAATGTTTTGAAATAATGAGTTTGATAAATAGAATAATAGATATGCATTTGGAATAATATATATGCATTTCAGATCATGCCTTCTAGCCAAGAATTTTATTATTCTCTCTCTTGTATTTTTGTTTGTCTAATGGTGGAAATTATGTTAATTCAGTTGACAAATATTTAGTGTAAGCCTATTATCCACCAGGTACTGTTCTAAATTCTGGGATTCAGCTATGAAGAGACCAGTAAGATTCTATTTACAAAGTAAATTGAAGCAATAGCCATGAATGTGCAAGTAATAAACTGGGAGTGTTGAAAACTATAAGTTAAACCGTTCCACGTATAATATGCTATAGGTGCCATCAGAGTGTGATTTGTAAAGAATATCCGGTAGCTGTATATGGAGCTGGAGAAAAAAGATGGGCACTTCTATAATGTTAACTACAACATTACCCATTTCTCTTCTCATGGACTCAGTTTAATTTTAAGTTTTGATCTTCTGTTATCCTTTCACTATGCCTTTCATAATGTTTGATTTGTTCCTTTGTCCATGTGGCATTAGGAACCACTTATCCTTATCAAAATTTAGTTGTAATGATGGATGTTTCTGCTGCTTCTGCTTCAGCTTCTCTTTCTCCTTCTTCTACTTGTTTCCTCCTCCCCCTTCCTCCATAGGTCCCTTCTCTTCATTCATCTTATCTCTCCTTTCTTTTCTTCTTCCTCAAATACAAAGAGCTGAGTTAACCATACTTCTCAATGCATAATAGACAATTATCATTCGATTTTATTACTTTTCACCTTTCATGTTCCATCCTTACTCTCATTCCCTCCGACACTCCATGGAAGTTTTTAAATATCTTTGATATCTTTCCTTAGTTTACAAGTATCTTTGAAGAATATATAGAGTTACTTTATACACATATGTACCTAAGATTTTAAAAAACTTGTTTTGTCATAAATTTCATTCAATTTCTTGCTTTTTCATTCTATACTATGTTATTAAGTTTTATCCATATTAATATATATCTGTCAGGTTTATAAGTTCAATCTACTGGATAGTATTCCATTTTTATTCATTTTATCATTTTATTTGTCTATTATACTAGTGTAGGGCACCTAAATTCCCTATCAGCCCCTGCTACTTCAAAGTATGCTGTGCTAAACGTCCTCATACATATCTCTGTATTGGGCATCTGTGAGAGTTTCTCTGGGGTATATACCCAGGGGAGGACGTGCTATGCCATAGAATGTATGTTATTTAATTTAATTAAGCATTTTCATATTGTTCTTCAGAATCACTATAACTAGTTTACAGTCCTTCAAGGAATCTCATTTTCAACATTTGGTAGTGCTGTGGACTGAATTGTATCCCCCCAAAATCCATATGTTGAAACCCTAACTTCCAATGTGACTGTATTTGGAGAAAGGGCTTTTAGGAAGTAATTAAATTTAGATGAGGTCATAAGGGTGGGGCCCTGATCCAATAGAATGAGTAGTCATTTAAGAAGAGACATGTGCATGCATGAGGAAAGATTATGAAGTCTCACAGCTAGAAAGCCACAGTCTGCAAGCCAGGAAGAGAGCCTTCACCAGAACCTGACCATGCTGGCACCCTGATCTGGGACTTCTAGCCTCCAGAGCTATGAGAAATAAATTTCTGCTTTTGAAGCCACCTGGTCTATGGTATTTTGTTATGGCAGCCC
This sequence comes from Eubalaena glacialis, assembly GCF_028564815.1. NCBI lineage: Eukaryota > Metazoa > Chordata > Mammalia > Artiodactyla > Balaenidae > Eubalaena > Eubalaena glacialis. Next base: position 217,494,659 of record NC_083716.1, read on the forward strand.
GAGTAGACTAATACAGATAGTATTTAATTTTATAATTCTGCCACTACAGTGGGCACTGTATGCATTGCATTTCCCTACTTACTAGTAATGTTGAACATCTTTTTACATACTTGTCAGTCTTTCAGGCTTCCTCATCTGTGAACTATTTGCCTTTGCCCATTTTTTTTTATTGGATTTCCTTCCTCTTGGGACTTACAGATTTGCAATAATTATCTGAGTATTAATCTACTGTTAGTTTTGAATGTATATTTATCCCAAAGAGAAAAATATTTACTGATCTCATCTATGGTGTCTTTTACTAAATTGAAATCATTAAATGTCATAGAATCAAAACTATTTTATTTTTTTCTTAGTACTCTTTTCCCTTTGGGGGCATTGCTTGAGAATTTTATCCTTATTATTAGGTCACAAAAGGATTTTCCTGCATCTTCCTTTTTTATCTTTATGTTGTTACCTTTCACATTTTAGGACTTTGATTCAAAGTGCAAGGAGTTGTTATCAGTTAGCGTTTCTTCCAATAACAAACCAACCCAGAATCTTCCTGATTTATTGGAGCATTTGCTTCTTGTTCTCTTATGAGAGAGCTTCAGGTTGGCTCAGGCCTGATGTACTTTGCTGTGCTCCCGCTGAACTCCATGTGTCTTCTCATTCTGAACCCCAGGGCCTGTGTGTGGGACATGTTAACCTCCTACAGTAAGCATAGCTGGAAAGAAAAAGAAACACAGCAATCATATTTGTATCTTCTTTTGAATGTGACAAATACTGTCTGCTTAATATCCCATTGTCCAAAGCATGTTCACAGCAAGTTATAAGCAAGTCCAAAGCCACTTAGATGGGGGCATATACTATTATCACAGATTACAGGGACGTGTCTTGGATAATGCCTAGGGATTTTTAACCTTATTACAGGAAAGAAATGCAAAGTTGGGAACAATAATTCAATGACTATAGTGGGAGATCCAACTTTATTTTCCTATCTATTGAGACATTTTTCCTGACACCATCAACTATACAGTTAAATCTGTGATGTCACTTCTATCATACATCAACCTCATATAGAGAAACAGTCTTTTCTGAATTCTTTTTTCTAATCTTTTGGTAACATCGTCTTTTTCTGAGTTGGTACAATTCTGTTTTTATTACTGGATGTTCTAGTATTACTTAATATATGAATGTGAAGCCACTCTTTGCTCTTCTTTTCCAAAAGTATCTATTGGGCTTCTTATCTCCTGGGATTTTTAGAGTTACCCTTTTAAAAATTTTAAATTGTATTATGTCAGAGAACATGGCCTGTATTAAGTTGATATCCTGTGGCCTCTAATATAGACAATTTGTTCAGTGTTCTTTGTGTAATCAAAAAGAATGCATATGTATATACACCTTATTAGGTCAAACATTTTTCTGGAATTTAGTTTGAGCTTATTTACTGGATATTCAAATAATTTATAACATTTATTTTGACTGCTTGAGCTCTCAGTTTCTAACATGGATATAGTAAAAATCCTTAACCACAAGTATTAATTAATTTATCCTTATAATTCTGTCAGTTTTGCTGCATATATCTTGAGGCCATGTTTTTAGTTACATATATTCATAATCATGATATCTACTTGATATTTTCTCCCTTTTGTCAGTCTGTAACATCATCTTCATGGTGATTTTGCCTTAAGTTCTATTTGGTCTTATATTAAAAATCGGTACCCTGTTTTCTTTGGAGTTGTATTTTCCTGATAATCTTTCTTTCCATATCTTTACTTTTCACATTTTTGTGGGAATTTCATATTTGTTTTTTTTTTTTATTAAGTTTTTGCTTTTTTCTTCAATCTAATATTTCTATCTTTGGAATGATGAATTTGCTTTACTTATAATAATGATTTTTTTTTCAACATTAATATGCTTGCATAGAAAAATGTCTGTATTAGTCAGGATTCTCCAGAAAAACAGAACCAATAGGATGTGTGTTTGTATGTATGTGTATACAGCTTGAGTCCAAATGTAGTACGAAGGCAAAATTGCTTTATTCTCAGGGACTTCAGTCTATGTTTCTTAGGACCTTCAACTGATTGGATGAGGCCCACCCACATTATGAAGGGTAATCTGCTTTACTCAAACAGATTATTTACAAAAATACCTTCACAGCAACATTTATACTGGTGTTTGATCAAAACAGGGTACCATGGCTACCATGGCCTAGTCAAGTTGACACATAAAATTAACTACAACAATTCTTTTCTGATACCCTCTGTCTCTTGTCTTTCTTTTGATGATATTGATTCTTTCAGGAAACACTTATTTTGCCCTATTCTAGATGCTAAGTATAGAGCAGTGTGTATATATATACATAGTTCTATTCTCATGGAACTTACATTCTACTTAAGGGAGAAGGATCAGAGGAAGGTAGATGATAAACAACTAATAGAATCAACATTAACAAGTGGTGATAAGTGCTATTAAAAAAAATAAACCAGAATGGAGTGTAGTGAGGTGGAATATTACTTTATAGAGCATGTTCAGAGATAATGTCTCTATGAAGTGATAAATGTGAGCAGAGACTTGAAGGAAGTGAGGGAATAGATCAAGTGGTTATCAGAGGGAAGTGTGTTCTTGGCAGAGAGAACAGCAGTACAAAGTCTCTACGCTGGAACTGTACTTGTGTGTTTGAGGTTAGATGAGGAGAATTATGAGGGGTGATTCAAAATGTTATCCAAAGACCAGATCATGGATGGTGTTGGAGGCTATGGTCCCAACTCTGGTCTTTATTTTTAAGAAGGATTATTGTGATAAATTATCTTAATTTTTAAAATGCATGCACATTCAGTGGGGTATGGGTAAATTAGTCTTGCTGAAAAAGAATAACACATGAAACTTAAAAGAGAGCCAATATGTTTGATCAAGTCAAAGAACAGTCATTAAATTGGTTTCCTATTATTTATGGGTGATCAAATCACAGCAAAAATTGTTATCCTTATTTATGTTTAAAGACGTGGTAAGACTTAAGTTCCTGACTCAACTGTATGAAATATAGAAATCTAAATTCATCAGACACTGCTAATAGACAGCAATTGATATCATAATAATGAACAATTTCAGGAACTATAGTTACCTTTGCAACACTTTCTTCTTCTTTAAGAAGCTGATAAGATATTTATGTATATGAATATTGCTGAATGTTCTGTTGAGGAGGAGTTAGTTTATGGATTTGCTAATCTCCTCTCTCATATCAATAGATAATTCGCTACTCATTACCACTATGGAAACTTATACAGAGACATGTTGACAGTGATAACATTTAGAGGTGCTTAACTTTTACTATTGTCAACCTGACAGCCATGTTAAAATTAAATTAGTTTGATTTGTTTTTAAGAATTTCCTTGAAGATATTTGCCTATATATATTAGCTTACATGAGGAAAGTGTTTCCATTTAAAGAAAATATGTATCAGTGAGAATTTGGGAGTATTTTGCTATACATTCTGTAATGGTGAAGCAATGGAAAAAGAGTGCTTAGAGACCTCATCTCAACATGGGAGGCCTGGAGTAATAATATCCTGTATCTGTATAATGTTTTATCGATTTTAATGTCATTCATTTCACCAGCATATTTCTACCACTTAGTCCGGTGGGGTTTTCATTATCAAAAAGACTGCTCTTTTAACATGTTTTGTACTGGTTTTTATTGTGTGCTTGTTTGCCATAGCTGACATCCAGTTTATTTTGAGACAGTTGAACTAGGTTTTATTTCCAGGTTTGTTACCTCCATTCTTCTGCCTAGATTCAAAGTATCCTGTAACTTTTCTCTGTTTTCTTTTCCTCCTGAAATTGTAGTCCCAATTAAACATTGCAACTTGTAAGAAAGCCTTAACCCAGCTTTGGAGTTTGGGACAGCCAACTGATCATAATCAATGATGAATATTGTGTTGACAGTAGTACTTAATATCCCCATCATATCTCAGTCAATCAGATTAAAATATTGCCCTACTATTTTCAGTAATGAAGGTAAAATTTGTGTTAACAAAGCCATATTTGCCGTAATTCAAAGTCAGTTAGCATTCTCATGTGATGAAATTATTAGAGATCCTCATTTTAAGTGTTGAATGATAAAATAAAGAGCATTATTCATTCTAATTATAAATAATCCTCAAAAATAATTCAAAAGGGCATCTGTGAATACCAGTCATGAAAAGATAATAACTGAAGACAATTTGAAAATAAGTTAAATATGTAAGCATAAGACTTGTTCAAAAATCTCATACAATGGAATACCAAGAAACCATTAAAGTGTCATTAATGTATATATAATGAAGTACAAAGATAGTATTTCATAATACATAGTGAAGATAAAGGTAGTAACAAAATAGGGTATAGGATATAATTTCACAATGAGTAGATAGATAGATAGATAGATAGATAGATAGATAGATAGATAGGCAGACACACAGAGAGATGGATGTTATACTGCTCATTCTCCACTGGCTCTGTCCCTCCACTCATGCATTCTATCTCTTCGCTGCCCTCTATTCCCTGAGAAAGATGCTTGCCCATTTACTTATGTTTGGGATTGACCAATGAGAGGCATTGACAGGAGAGGAGAGAGCAGGAGGAGAGTTTGGAGCATGTATCCCTTCTGTTCCCACCTTGGATGCATTTGTAATGATGGCTGCATTGCTTGACAGCTATAGCTCCTGTCAGGCAGCCCCACTTCTAAGGCTCCACTTCTTAGCCAGGTTCCACTTAGGTCATTTCCACTCTTTGCCCCTTCAAGTCTAGGGTAGGTAACAACTTCCCACTGCTCCTAGTTTATGTATTTATTTTCTTAAAATTTCCTCTATTTTTTCCCCTCTGTAAATGGTCCCTTCATTAATAAGCCTCTTTAAAATTTCTGTCTGAGCATGTGCTCCTTGTTTCCTGCCAAGACCCTAACTGATACAGATGCACATAAAGAGCCTGGCATTTTAGCCACCAAAATGTGTACAGGAATTCTCTGTGAGGTGTTTTCCCTATGTTCTATGTAAATTTCTTAAAGTAAATATGTAATAATTGTTTAATACAAAAAAGGAAAAAAAAATCTGTACATGAAAGAAATAAGAAATAACATGCAAATAAATTACACTGGTATGAAACAGTGAAGAGCTGGTATCTTTTTAACTTCTTATTGTTGTTGGCCAGATTAATCCTAATGATCTTTCCTACCCATCTCCTCCCAACGTGAGACAGCAAGAAAGGAGGGAAAGGGCAAATAAATATGATTCATCTGAAGCCAAGAAAAAGGTGACACTTGTATCTATGAGAGATTAACACTTAAACCCTCTAGTTTTCACTTTTGCATGGAGGAAAGAGACCTAGAATATTCCTAGCCCCTCTCTACTCCATCTCTGACCCTCCCTCCCCTCTCCCTCTGTGAAAGGGGTGTCTTGCTTAACTGAAGAGCTCAGAAGGAACTGACCAAGTCCCACTGAATAGTTTCTCCAGTGGTCCTCTCCTTGGGAAAGTCTGTCCTCTGATCACGCAGTTTCTTTCATCCATTGCTGCCAGCAGACTACTCCAATAGCAGAAGCCAGAGTTTTTACAACTCTGCCAATAATTGGCTGGGCAGAGTTAATTATTTATGGAATCTATTAGGACACTGCTGAGGCTGCATATTTATGTCATATTTTAAAATTCACCCTTATCACATTGAAGGTGATATTTTTATCTCCATCCCTATAATTCCTGTGTCTATTCTTCAGGTGGTTCCGAACTGGAGTAGATAGGAAAGGGTATTTTACTGCTGTTCAGACCACAATAATATTCAGAGTCCTTTTATATGCCCACAGGATGCGCTATTTTTTAAGATGTATATTTTTGGTTATTCTAAATGTTTTATGTGATTATTACTGACATTTTCAAAAAAGCAGTATGAAAAATATATAAAAGAAAAATAAATCATATAAATCAGAGTTTAAAAATTTTATATTTCTCATGAAATTCCATGTAAAATTACTATATATAATTATATGTATAATGTAGAATTACTGTATATTACTAAATATAGTAAAAATACTATATATGTGTATATATAGTGTTTTACACTATATTTCTATCCTAATGATCTACCACATCCAACCTTATGTCCTACAGTGTTCTAATAATACAGTTAATTTGCAGTTTATATTGGGCCTTTTTTCATTCTAATTGCATACAGAGGCAGTAGAGAAGTTAAGAACAACAGCCTCCAGAGTGACAGAGATGGGTTGATTGGTTTTAAATCCAGATTCTACCACGTATTAATTCTCTAACCTTGAGCATGTTCCTTAATCTTTCTATGCCTAAATTTCCTCCTCTGTAAAATGAGGATAACAAAACATAGTACATGTTATTTTTTTGTAAGCATTGATGAGATAATCCATATAAACATGGTAAAAAGGCTTAAGTCTCTGTCCTCCCATATTTACATTCCAGTGGGAGAAGCAGAAAATTAACTCTTTGTCTCTCTATCTCTGTCTCTATCCTTGTCTCTCTCTTTATGCCCCCCGCCTCTCTCTCTCTCTCTCTCTCTCACACACACACACACACACACACACACACACACACACACGCATGCATAAATGGTATAAGAAAAATAAAGCTGTGGTAAGTGTATAGAGTGAAAGGGTGGGGTGTTGCTATTTCAGATAAGATTTTCAGGAAAGATCTCTGAGAAAGGGCAACCTGCATGAAGTGAGGATGTAAGTCATGCACAGGTCTTGGGAAAGAACATTCTAGGAAGAGGACTCCAAGTAGACCTTGAGTTAGAATAAGGTTGAGAAGATCCACATTAACTAGAGCAAAATGAATAAGGAAAATGAATAAGAGATTGGCATGAGATGACTTTGGAGAGATAAGCAAGAGTTAGACTGTGAAGGGTCTCATAGGCCATGGTACAGAGATTGAATATTAGTTGACTATAACGTGAAAACAGTGAACAGTTTTTAGCAGTGAGGTAATGAAATTTGATCTACATTAGAAGAAGCCAACAATAAACAAGTTGACAACCATGTAGACATATACACTCTATTCAGGGCAAGGATATGTTAGTAGACTGTATACTCCCCTCTGTTGATTTTCCTTTCAATTGACTTGTCAGTTCTACACTATACTGATTGTTTTTCTTTATAATGTATTTTATTGTTAGGTAAATTGAGTACCATTTAATTAATATCATTTTTCAAGACTTCTTAATTATGCAGGTTCATTGATTAATGTATTAGTTAAGATGCTTTTGGCTACAAGTATCAAAAACCCCAACTGGAACTGACAAGAAGCAATCTTGTTATGTCACATAAAAGAAAGTCCACAGGTGGGGCCGATTTCAGATTTGGTTGATTCGGCAAATCTAAAATATTTTCATGGAGTCAGTTTCTTTCTTTCTCTTGGTTCTGTCATCCTGATGTTGGCAGCAAGGTGGCTCTTACACCTCCACAGATCATACTGTAACAAGACAACATCCAGGGGAAGCGGTGAGACTGTCTCTTCCTCTGGCTTTCAGAAGGGAGGGAACTGTTTCTTAAAGTCCCCAGGTAGACTTCCCTCATGTCTTTTGGGCCAGGATTGGGACATATGCCCATCTCAGAGCGAGGCCCTAGAAAGGGGAATCGTTACTTTTATACCAGGCAGTGGTGTCAGCTTCCCCTGGGGCACACAGCTGTGTGTGTGTGTGTGTGTGTGTGTGTGTGTGTGTGTGTCTGTGTGTGTTTGGGGAGAGAGGAAGAAAGGGAGGGACGGAAGGCGAGGAGAAAGGAAAGGAAGTAGGCAGTAGGGAAACATCGCTAACCACTAGAGCGACATAAAGGTAACTCAGCAGGCAGAGAGTATACACTCCTGGAATTGTTTGGGGGGAAGCTGGAGGAACATTACTTTGAAAAGGAAGGAGAAAACTAAAACATTAGAAAGGATTTTAAGTAATGCAGTGACTGGAGAACTTCATTACCAGGACAGCCCACAGAAGGAAATTGATTTTATATTCTAACCCTAACACACGATCTTAAGCATGCATATATATAATGTATATTATATATTTATATTTACATATAAATATGTATAAATAGATATTTTCTGTGTTATGTCATTTTTAATGCTGCACTACATTACTTTCATGACCCACTTATTGGTTTCAAGCTGCAATTTGGAAAATCCTGGTCTAGTCGAGCTCTCAAGCCAGTGTCTAAAACACCTCAAGATGCATAATAGTCTTCCTCATGGTGGTAATTCTTTGTATCAAATTTATATAATGAGTGGTAGCTTGATTCGCCTCTGTATTTATTATATACTCTGTGTGGCTTGCGCAGGAGTTGGTCTGAGGAAAGGTACGCTGGGTGACATTGCCTGAGAACAAAGGGAATCACTCCCCCCCTCCCCCCGCCACCAGTCCCTTTGAACTCTCGGTACCTAAAGGATATGTTGCTACTGGTGGGAAATCAAAACAGTGGGAAACTGTGACAAGGCAGCCTGAGCAAGTGTCGTTACCCCAAATGCAGCTGACTTCACCAGAGCAATTTTGCCTTTGGGACTTGAAAATTAAACATTTCATGTCATTTTTAAAATTAAATAATCATGGTTTTGTAAGATGTGTTCCCATTTCTCCTATTGGTGGTTTCTAGAAACACCTATCTTTTTGTAGGTTAGAACACTGAGTAAATTCTCATGTGAAATAAGATGCTTAGAAAAGAGCTAACTATATCATGTAATTCATAATTTGATAATTCTTAAGTATTTATGACTATATTGTAAAAGTTATTATTTCCTGGACTATAATAGTATCTGAGATATAAATCAATCTATTTATTTGATGCTGACAAATATGGTTTAATTTTGTGCCTTAAAGAGGCACATTTTGTATTAAGAAAGATTCAGGTTCATAATTTGACTCTTTTATTCTAAGGAAGTAAATTAGGTTTCAAAATGTTGAGCTTAGAAGTGAGTTCGTGAATGCTTATCTTAACTTTCTTTTGAGCATTTCTGTCTGAAAAACCAGGCAGTATTTTGCATTTTGGTCATTTTTCTTTTGCTGAGATAATGAGGGTGGGGACTCTACAACTGCAGGCAATTGCTTTGAGCTCTAAGCACTTTGAAGAGATTAGCCCCATTGGTATTCTCTTCATTTTTCGGAGAGAAATGCTGCTTTCCTCTGAGTATAGGAAGATGGACAGCTATTGAATAGAAACTGCTTTTGTCTAGCCGATAGTATGGTATTAAATATTCTCTTCTCAAAGACATATATGCAACATGAGAAAGTTCTCTAAGACGACTGGGAACCTCATTACACTGACTTGTTAATTTTGTCTGAACCTGCAAAGTTAAATTTGGTATGATTTGCCTAGAATATATCCTTAAAGGGGTTCAAGCCTGGATGGTATTGTTGTTATTAAGCTAGCCAACTTGGTAATGAACAAGTTAATTATCCTGGGGATAAAAGGGGGAAAATGGCATGATTTCTGCCAGCAATACAATGAAAAAGATACAAATGAACTGTTTGGAGGTCTGCCTACCCAGTAGGACTTAGCTGGACAGCACTTGCCTCTCCTGTGGGAGTTTAATCAAAGATATCTCTCTTTGATTTAAAAATGTCACACTTTGCTAGAAGTCAGATGAAACCATATAAATTATGTTACTGTTGTTTCATAGAGGTTCAATTAGAAAAAATCTCAATTCAAATGACTTTTCTGTATTAAAAAGTGTCTCCTGTGGGAGAGGGATATATACACATACACACACATACATGTGTGTATATATGCATTTATATATGTATATATATATATGTGTGGGTGTGTATATTTTTAACTTTGGTGCTGCAGTTCTCTCCAGTGTCTGGCTTAAATACAAGAGCTTCATCTACTGATTAGTTTGCTCCTGCAGACAATCAGATACTGAAACCTTTTGAAAGTCATCATATCCTTCCCTTTCTGAAAGCATCCTTGAAGTTCAGCAGCTTAGCAAGTTTTTGCTGCCTTTGTGCTTCTTGCTGTGTTATAGATACATAAAAAGGAATATTACTTTCATTCGGAGAAGGTAATAAAAACCTGTGTTTAGGGAACAAGGTTATCATCAAATAAGCCTTTTATTTATGCTATTCAGACTGCCTATGTTCAGGATATCACAAGTATCGATCAATTTCAGGTCAGCTGGATGTGTGAAAGAGTAGTGGCATGCTATAAGCTCATGATTGTATCCTGTGGTTTGTAACAGTAAATGTGATTACGTGACATGTTGCTGTACCCTCTTTGGTCTTATTGCCTGTGCACTTGAGATAATCTACCTGTGCAAACTCTTAGAGCTAGTTTACTGGGAAAGGACCTCTGATATAATTCTATTCATTTCTTCAGAGTTTTAGAAATTAAAAACTCTTACCACCTCCATCCCTAGAATTTCATAATTATAGTTCCAATATCATCATCAAAGATCCTGGGCAGGCTCCCACATGGCACTGGGATGGAGAAATAGGGATGGATATGGGATTTCCTGAAAGATTTCTAGGGTCAGAAAATTGCTATTCTGCCTTTATCTCCAGGAGCACCTCACAGGATCCCAATATTTTGTGACTCCTTAGCCCTTGAAACTAGAGTCAATGAGATTTTTCCAAGACTAATACAGCTTTCAAGGTAATGAGGTAAGGTTAAAAAAAAAAAAAAATTCTAGGGCTTCCCTGGTGGCGCAGTGGTTGAGAATCTGCCTGCCAATGCAGGGGACACGGGTTTGAGCCCTGGTCTGGGAAGATCCCACATGCCGCAGAGCAACTGGGCCCGTGAGCCACAAGTACTGAGCCTGCGCGTCTGGAGCCTGTGCTCCGCAACGAGAGGCCGCGATAGTGAGAGGCCCGCGCACCGCGATGAAGAGTGGCCCCCGCTCGCCACAACTAGAGAAAGCCCTCGCACAGAAACGAAGACCCAACACAACCAAAAATAAATAAATTAATTAATTAATTAAAAAAAAAAATTCTAATTTACAGGTATGGTCACTTTTACTTGGGGCTACCCCTTTACTTATGTTGGATCTTAATTATGACAGTAAAAACTTGAAAGAACAATGTTTGATTCCTTTACATTGAGATAGGTTGTTTAAGGTGCTCAGAATGTCAAAGCTCTCCTTTTTCAGTGTACTTTTCTCTAATTTACAAAGTGTATTTTGTTATTTTGGTGCATTTTGCTAAGTTATTTGCATTTCCCTTGTACAGATACTAGCATTTCAATAAATATTTGTTGATTGATAACTACACAGAAAACATTTAATGAGAGCCTTTGACCCTCATCATTGTCAATGCTTTTTCATGAGCTTTTCAGATAATTTCTGAAAAGCACCCATTAAACACTTATAAAGTTTACATTTGAGCATATTTTTCAGCAACTTTGCTTTACTATTAAAGAAGAACTTTGGCTCCTTGCACTAAGAAAGTGTACTGGCAAATTAGATCTACTCCTATGTTGTAAAAATATTTTTATTATGTTTCATAGATTCAGTGGTTTCATAAATTGCTAGTTGAAGAAGCAGGTTTAAAAATACTGATTTACAACTGATACCAGTGTATGAAGTGTTAATGAAATTCTTTAAGAACAATAAATAAATAAATAGAATATATTTAAGTAAAAAATTATTAATGTTGAAAAAGATCATTTAATGTTACCTTTATCATTAAATCATTTAATGTTTCAGGTATTAGTTAGTATAATGATAAGTGATGAAAAATATCAATCCAAAAATCAGTGGCTTAACCCAAAAATGTTGACTTCTCACTCATGTGGATCCAATGTGAGGGGGGCTCTGCTCCATGCAGCCATGGCCCAGGCTGGCAAAGGCTCTTCCATTTTTACCACGCAGTTTCCAAGGTCACTCTGGGTATCAATATCTAACCAATACACAAGAGAAGGGAGGGAAGAAAGGAAGCCTGCTCCTTAGTCACCTTTGCAGAGATATAAAAGAAATATTTTCTACCACCAAGAACAAAGGGCCAAAATCATTATTCACTTCATTCAGTTGGCAAGAACTAGTCTAATGGCCCTGCCTAGATTCAACGGGAACTGAGAACTGTATTCCCTGACGTAGCGGCCATTTTCTAACAACTCTACTCTGTGGAAGGGAGTCTGAATCTTTGGTGGGGAACCAACAGTATCTACCATACTGTATCGGTTACTATTCTTGGGTTGTAATTAAAAACTGATTCTGCTAATTTAGCTAAGAAAGGAGTGGATTAGAAGGGCATGATGCAGTTTGCAGAATCCAAAAGAAAGAAAGGTTAAAGTTAACAGCCAAGCCTCAGAAAGTCCTGGCATCAGAGAAGCTGCAAAGACAACAGGAATTAGATTAATGAACATGGTCTTCAGAGTACTGTCAGTAAGATAAGATGGCTCCAGCCACTTTCAGCCCAGGTGTTAATCCAGTCAAGATTCAGGAAGAATCTTTGAGGGAAAGAACATCTGATTAGCTGGTCACTTTCCCTCCCCTTGACTAGTGGAGAGTTGGGTATCTGGATTAACAGTCTCCCAAGATTGTATTCAGTGGGGAACAGGAAGATCCCCCAAGCCAAGACAACATATGGGTACTGTCAGAGGAAGAGGTGATAGAGGATAGGCAGATCAAACAATATATATGCTCTTTAAAACTCAGAAGTTCCAGACTACTTTATGTTTGATAAATTCAAAGGAAAGAAACAGTTTCTGATCCAAGTAACTAAGAGAAATAACTAATAAATCAATATGCAAAGTCTAATAAAGGATTTCATTATCTATTGGTTACAAAATCCTTCTCCTTTTTTGTAGTAATTTGATGATATTAGAAAAACTTGTGAATCTCTCTGAAGCTAAGTTTCTTTTTCTATAAAATTGCAGATGAGGACTTTTTTTGTCATGTGAGGCAGTGGTGGTTGGGTGTGGGGATTCTTGGGCTGCAGTCAATAGAAACTGACTGGGGGGTGGTGAGGAAATAGAAATGAGAGTTGATGTATTTGTTATTTTATATGTAGTGATTCCTTGGAATATTCCATAATGAAGAAGATGATTACTGTTTACAAATAAATTTATATTTTGCCAAGGAGATATTAGAATATATTCATTTGTATTTCACCAAGAAATACATTTTTTTAACCTGTGTTTCTAGGGTGGCTACATATTACATATAGGTTTATTAAAGACTTTTTTTGATGACAGTGTGTGCAAATTCCCCACCAAAGAACTGAGGGTTAAAATGGATCAAAATAAACAGTATCTAAGTGGATACATTTTAAAATATTCTGAACGATAAGAAGTTGTAAAAAAATATAGTATTACTAGAGTTAGAATTGCTATAAATAGTTGTCCCTAAAAATGAATGCAAGGTTTGAAAATTACAATATAGACCTGTGGAAAATAGTAAAAATTACAATGAAAAAAAAATCCTCCAAACAGAGCTTAGTATGCCCTCTTATCATTTCACTCTACCCTGTAGTTGTAGTTTTCAAAGTAGGCTACTAAGTTGTCTTTCAGAGGTTTATTTTAGCAAATGGCTCTTCCATCTATGCACAAAGAAAGTAAAATAACCCTATAATTTTGTGGATTTTTAAAAGGTACGCTAAGAAAAAGATTCTTCTCCTTTTCCTTTGATTCCAAAGAATGTACAGTTTGTACATTCTTTTCCTTTGGGAGCTCAGTAAGACAATCTTCCCCTGAATCTTTCTTCAAGTGTCTCACATTACAATAGAAGTACAGTAATGGTCAATTTTTTTAAAAGCTTTCTGAGCTTGCTTGCTCTCCCCTGAGACTCTAGCGGAATTTATTCTATGTGTGTGTGTTTATACATATGTTTTTATAAAAAGAGTACTTTACCAAAAAAAAAAAAGGTATTTTTCCTTGATGTTACAGTAGTTTTTCTAGACATTATCAGCAGATCATTGGAGTGGAATTTTATGCTAGATGATTTGTTTTTTTTTTTTAATTTCTATTTGTGGAATGTCTCTTTGTTTTTAATTAGGGCTAAACCCTAACTCCAGGAATGCACATAAATATGGAACAATTATTAGAAAATTAATAAATGTCTAATTTTAAGGTTAATGTTTGAAATGACACCCTGTTAATGGCAACTTTTAGTATGTGAGCTTTTTATATTTATATAAGATCTAAAACCATCTTTCTTGCCAAGGGATATGAAGTTATTGTCCTATTAGACATGTATATCCTATTTTCTGTAAAAAGGAGCATCATTCACACCATTGCCTAAGCTCGAAACCCCTGAATTTTTAAAAAATTCTTTTTCCTAACATATGGACTATCACCAAGGGCTATTTTGCTTGAGAAATAGCTGCAAAATCTTATCCCCTAGAATTGTCTTTAAAAAGACTGACCTGATCATGGCAGTTTCCTTTTTTTAAATCCTTGATGGGAGCTGCTGTTCTACCAGCCATTTCTTTACTCAGGATTCAACATCTTTGCTCTGTGAATTCCTGTCTTCCCCTTTTCTGTGTAGAAAACCCTGATTCATTCTTTAATGATATAGCACTTTTTCTAATATCACTCCCTCACTTCTACTCCTCAACTCCATCTCTCCGTCAGAATAGGTTTCTTCTTCATCCGTGTTCTTATCGCACTTTGTACAATCTCTATTGCTCATCAAATTGCATTAGCATTAAGTTGTGTTTCACGTGTCTCCCTTGCAGAATTGAACTCCCGGAGAAAGGGATACTTGTTCACCCTCGTGTTCCACATCTTTGATGTTGTGCCTGGCTTATTGTGGGTGCCAATAAATGTTTATGGATTTACTCTGAAGCTGATTTTGTGCTGAAATAAATATGGTTAGAGCAGAAAGAATTCTAGAACTATCTGTGGACTGAGACATTTGCATATAATTATTAAGCTTACATATAACAATTAGATTATAAAGTTTATAATCATGATTGCAAAATCTGAAGCATGAAGGCACTGAGATTTCAACTTCTGAGCTCCTCACTCAGCCTGCCCTAAAGAGAAATGGAAGTTTATGTACCTCAGAAAGTCAGATCATTGAAAACGCAGTAAGAATTATGCCAAAAGAAGGTCTTTTGTCCAAAAAAAAGCTGCTTATGGAAGTTATATTTGCTTTGTGTTGATGCATTTATGGTAAGACTAAATATTAGTATTGTGGTTTTTTGACTATTGATTATACTTCTGCTAGTGTCAAATTAACATTACAATGAGGTTTAATAATAATTCATAAAAACAGTGAACTTCTTCCTGTAAGCAGAAATTTCATATGACTTAACAATAATTTTCTAATTATAGAGATAATGTTCAAGATAAATTTAAGTGAAAAAAAAAACAGGATATAGATAAAGCAGGATATAGATATGTGTATCTCCCAATTTTTTAAAACATACATATGTAATATATATACTATTATATAAAGTATATATATCACATATACTTCAGTATATATGTTTAATATGTAAGTATTAAGTATATACATATATATTATATATATTTGTGTATATATACAATATATGTGTGTATATATATATTTGCATATACACATGACGCAGAAGAAGAAACCAAGGAAACACAGGTGGTTATCTTTTCAAAATTTTCTATAATGGTCATATTTAATTTTTATTACCCATAAAAATCTTATTTAAAAAAAATGTTTTTTAGTCTAATCTAATTAGATCTAATTAGGATATTTTTGGAATAAAAAATTCTTGTTTGACTGCGTTTCTTTAGACAAGAGATGTTGGGTTTCCGCAAACACTGTAGTATATTTTTATAATAAACCAATCTAGGAACTTGGAATGTAAGAGTCTTGTGGTTGCTACATCATGTAGTTTGTGAAATAATGAAAGTGATGGTGATCAATGTAGAAAACTGCATATATAGAATTGGAAACAGATGCTAATACACAGGTGGTTGAACAAAAAATAATATGGCTCTGGTTCAGCACTCTCGTGCTAAAGGAACATCTGGATGTGTGTGTTTTATCCCAAAGCTAGAACTTGCTAACAAAAAATAAAATCAAGAAATTTCTTGAGTGAATAGAGTTGAATCAAAAAAGTTTTTCCAGGTGATCTTTCAGTTCATATTGCTTTTGAATGTCTATAAAGTAATGAGGCTGAGTCATATGTGAAAATATGTTGCTTACAGATATCTTACAGGTATGTCACATTGCATATACAACTAAGTTTATTTTATAGCACATGTAGGCTTTTTTAGTATTAAATATTTCTAATTTCTAATGACCAGTATCTAAACTTAAACATTCTTACATAAATATTTTGATGATTTTATTAATAGAAAACATTTTCTGGAAATTTATTCTTCTGAAAGTCCTTCTTCTAGAAGTGCTATTTATCAAATGTAAAATGTAAATAAAAGCACAGCTGTGTCTGTCATATAGTGGAATGCTTATAAATTTTTCATTTGACTTATGAACATTTTTTCTTTTACGAACTAAGATGACCTACCATGCTTTCCTTCTTATGCTTCCACCAAAATAAACAACAAAACTAGATACACAACAAGATATTACAGCTATAGTATCTGAATAATGAAAATATTTCCAAGCTCCAATCACTTGCTTATTCTAGAAACTTTTACTAAAACAAAAGTTAAATGTATAAGGCAAAAAAAAAAAAAAAATCTAGTCCCTAGGAATTTGTTGTAATAGCATTTGGTCTTCACCATTTGCAGAATTAGAAGGAACAGATGGACCTGCATTCAAAAAGAACCCATTCTCTGGTAATGTTTTTATAACCTGCATTGTTTCCCTTGAGTTTTGTGCTACTAGTTTGTATAATTATTTTTTCCTATTTGGCCATAATATTGTGAGCATACGAAATGGGCAATATGTCAGGAATAATTAGGCCCCGTAGTGCTGAAACCTCAGTGGATAAGCTGCCTCTTTTATAGAAGCCAATTCATTACCTGTAGACCTGTCAATTCTACTTAGTAAAGACCATCTGTTTGTAGCCACCTCTTTTCCCAGAGGAGCAATTCCTCTTCCATGAAGAACTGCTCCATGATGTCAAAACACCTTTCTCCATAAAATGGCCTCTCATCTTCTCTTCACTTCTTTCTATTCCTTCAAAACTGGGTTATTTATTACAGAACCAGTAGAGGTGGCTCTGGCTAACTTAAGAGGTAAAATAAAATGAATCTGATAGACAATACCCTCAACTGAATAGGTATATAATGAATGTGCTTGGATGGATTTGTGGCTACAGGAAGCTTTATCATGGACAATATCACAAAATATTACACGTACCTGTGACTCTGAGTTTATCAGCAGCAGTAAGCGAACTGTAATTTGTCAACCACATAAAACTGGTATATTTCGATTTCAACTTAATTTGAACTCATGAGGAACACTATAACTGACAAAAATGGTTTCATGTGCCTACAATTTAACAGTTTTTATTATTTTTCAGAAAATTACACAATTGATGTTACAGTGGTTCAGATATTACTAGGCCACTTAGGGTTAGCAATTATTTAGAAAGAGACTATCAATTTTATATAAATCCCCCTAGATAAAAAGCATGGAGATATATAAAGTTATACAGATAAATAATGTTCTGCATCCTCCACCCCCCATCTCATGACAAACTAATATCAGTTTTACTAAATATGAAGATACATATAAAAGCACCAGAGCCTACAATACCTACATCGCCTATAGTTGGAGAGTAATTCAGAGGGACCTTAGGAATTTACCCAGCAGATTGTGCTCAAGGTTATATGTTTTATACACATATTGCAGGAAGAATGAAACAGGCCTGACATTTATGCATATTTCATAGTATTTAGGGAATTTGTCCAGAGCAGAGTGGGAATTTTTTTGTTCTAATCCTCCTTTCTTATATGATGCCACAGTGGTCTGCAGTGAGTTGATAGGTAATGGATGCAGTATTTCAGTTAAAAGAACAGTTGATCATAAAAATTACCCAGAACTCAGAATTAGTATGTAGTCCTGTTATGATCCCTGGAAGAGCATTCAGGGTTCATGTATTCCCAAGATAAGTTTCAAAAAGCTATAAATAGATTATACTGTCCTTCCAATTTAATTACCAACAAATTCTTTCTGAGAAGTCAGCATTCATGCTCCCTCTAAATGACAAGTTAATACAGTAAGAACAAGGTAGCATTCAGAAACCACCATGCACTGTCGTATATAGAATAATCACAGAAGTAAGGCAAAGAATGTCTGGATACTCAGAGGTGGACCAACCAAACACATATTACAGTAGTAAGGTATAAATTGTGAATGGTGTCTTTGCAGTGTGGGCCCTGATGGTGGTTCCAGAATTAGTCTTTTCTTATATCTAAAGAACTTTTCTGGAATAATTAATAATTCAGGCTGAATGTGAAAGTTCTAATATTGTACCAGTGCAAAATGACTTTTGATCTTTGCCTAGTCTAAACTCAAACCAAACCTACCTGGGGCCATTTTGGCCTTGAATGGATTTCATTAAAAAAATTATGTTTTCTCTCAGTTGAAGTCATCCCTGATTGGTTTAGCTAACAGTTGTACTAAAGATACAAGCACCCTGTTTTATTCAAAAGTAAAGATGACTTCTGGCTAATTTTACTTACTGAGCTTTAGTTTATGTTTTACAACTAAATTTAGGAATAATTTCAGAAAAAAGGACATAAATATTGTTTGAAAGGGATTAAATTAGCAATAGTCAGAATATAGTTTCAAAGAGAACATCTGGGAAGGAGGAAAAGCAATAAATGTGAGCAGATGTAACAAAGGGGAATATCTAAAATGATAAATGTGATTTTTAGATTTTAAATTTGTATACTTATAATGCATCTCTCTCTGTAGTACTAAGCTGACAGAAGCATGTCAACTGAACATGATATAATGAGCAGAAGCAAGGGAAGTCACATTTCTTGGCTAAAGGAAATAGTACAAAATAGAGGCCTCTGATTTGACATGGTGGCAGATATAATGTGCTTTCTCTATTAAGGTGATCCCAAGGGAGGTTTTAACATAGCTTCCTGTTTTATAAGCAGTCTTTTTTTTTTTATCAGTTCCTGACTCTGCTGGCTACCAATCTTGCTGTATGAACACAGGGGAGAAACCTAATGTAGGGGAATACACAGCTTCTCCACTCACAGACCTTCTCTATAAAGGGCACAAGAATTGCTAGAGCATGGCTCTAGCTCCACATACTTTTCCTCTTTCCTTCCTCTACTTTTACTTCCTTCTTTACACATCTAAGTTTGAATTTTATAAAACAAAAGGTCTTGTAATTCTCTGCCATTGTCACTTTCATAAGATGTAAAATTGCATATTTTAGACCAGGTAAATACCTGGTAGTCAAGCGGATGGGTTTAATTTTTGCATTAAAATATAAAAAAGAGGAAATGTCTAAGGCGATCCTGATGTAGTCAAGTTTATGACAGAAAGCTTCTTGCATCGTAGTGACTTGAAGTACTCTTTAGATGGCCTGTAAAATCAAAACTTCATGCTATTAAATTCCACCCACCACCAACACGCACATGCTGCTATACACACGAACTCATTGAGGACAAGGATTGCAAGGATGATTTGGAACCCTATGTTATCTAAGAAGTTTAATGGTCTTTAATCTTCTATATATCTTCCACTAGATTGATCATGGAGTAAAATGAATAGTTTATCTCTTTCTCTTTGTCCTTTCTACCTTTTACTGGAGATGAAAAAACTATAGCCAAAGAAGGGGGGAAAATAAAAATGGAGATTCTAGATATATTTTATACTAAATAATAAACTTTGTAGTTTTCAGGAGTTTGCTCATTTTATTATTCTTATATTTTTGAGACTACAGATAATTAGTTTCCTCATTTTAAAAGCAAACATACTGATAGTACACTGGACATTCACAAATATGGTCTATGTCTTTTCAGACAGTGTAATCTAAAATAGATGTGAATAATTAACAGACTATATAACGGATAGGCTAATGTGTGCATTATACAACCAAGATTAAAAGATAATATGCCTTTTTTGCAATTCTTTCTTCTGCTCAATGTCAGTGCTACAAGATGACCGACATGTGCATTATGTATATGTATTTCATGATAAGGATAAAAAAATCTTGAGTCAAAAGGCTCAGGGGTTTTTTGTTTGTTTTTTAACTTTCAGTCTTTTCACAGCTGCTACATAATTGTGTAAGCTGTCAGGATACAGATTTACAAGATGTATAAGTGTTAATGTGATATGTTGGAACCAAGACTGAATCAAGTGTTCCAGTGATATCCAAAGAATGGATATTACAGCACTGGTTTGCCAACCACAAGTCACATAAAATATGCTAGTGTTCTATTTTGCTCTTTATTTCACTTTCACACTTGGTAAACATCTTCCTATGTTCCTTTTATCTAGATGATAAAATGAGTGATTCCTGGTATATCATTTAAATAAAATTTGATCATAATTATCTGATATTAAAAGCTACCAAGGCTTATTTATGTCACAAAAATATATAGTTGAAACCTTGTCAAGTTTTATTGGTAATGGTAACCACTGATTTCAACATAATCTCTCTATAATTGCTAATCTTCACTAACAGTTTACTGGTAACATAACTGGAATAGCTGGGCTTACCCATAACAGATTAATGTTTAGACTCATTTCTTTTGTCTTACATAACAGCAGAAATGTAAGCATTTCTTTTTGACCCCACAATACTCTCAGGAAGAACTGCAGTACATTATAAGGCCAGCTATTGGTTGAATATTACTCGTGCATTTCTTAAGGGTGAATTTGCAACCAATTTCAGAGCCAAAAATGAAAGGGCATAATTTGATAAAAATCTTACTGCCTGATAGCTAGCAGACATCTGTCAGCAGTTTTGGTTTCTTTTAAAGGGCAGTACATGGCTGACTGATCTCATAGTAGGATTTATAAGTGTAATTATTGCCATATAATTCAACAAATCACTTTTATCACTGAAAACCTAAAGCTTTCAATTTTTTCTTTTTTTGCTTTTTAGTTGTTGAGTTCCTAGGGAGATAGGCCTCTGTTAAAATGAATTTTAATTCCAATAGAAAGCCTTCAGTAAAATTTAAGTAATTTAATGACAAAATAGAAATAATGATTTCAAGTCTCTAAAAAAATTAGTTTTTGCTTTTGCATTTAGAATATTGCTATGGATATAAAAAGGTGGCAGCTGGACCTTTTAGAATCACATTGCTTATTAACATCAATAATTAGTTATATTTAAAGATTAAAAAAAATAATGTGCATAGCTGACTGACAGTTAAGGTAGATTTGCACACACACAAAATTGACTTATGCAAAGGCTGAAAAATGCTTCAGAAAGTGCTCATTGCAGAGGCAGCCCTGCTTTCTAAGCACATTCCACTGTAATCCAGCATGTACAGACAGTTCAAGAAAATAACCTTTCTGAGCTGGGATCTGCCTCTCATAAGGTTCTTCTCTGCATAAAATGAGAAATTTTATGCAAATTAGTGAGTACAATTCCTGCTACATAATATGCACCTGATAACTTATGGTTATTGTGGAAAAGCTTATTTCTTAGTTACTGAGTGGACATACTTTGCATTTGGAAATGAGAATACTAATTTGGGGTAAAATAAGAGAAAGAACAATACATAGTAGCACAAACCAATGTAACTATATTCAAGGCCCCTAACTTAATTCCTCTCTGATAAAAAGAGTTTACAGAAAGCTTGATAAGTGAGATGAGATGATAGAAGAACCAGAGACATGACAAAGACATTTTTCCTTAAACATCAAGCAAATATAGAAAGAGCACATATATTATTTTATTCCAAAGGATGGGGAGCTCTGCCTGAACTGGAGAGGTCTGAGAAGTTTTCACAGAGCAAGCAAAATTCGCAGGATGGAGAGAGAGCAAATTAGTGGAGACGTGACCAAAACTGCCTGTTTAATCCAGAACTGAGAGGCAACGGGCTGCCTGAGACAGATGTAGAGTTATATGGAAATCAGAGAGCAGCAGGGCCTGCCCATTCTTTATATTTAGAGTAGCCCTGCCATAGGTGTGCAACGCAATTACCTTCAATCTGTTTTTTCCTTCATATCAAATTTTACATTTCTTCATTTTCTATTTATTTACTTTATAATCTTTTTCTATTTATTTAATTTACAGTCCCTCTCCCCAACTACATTGTGAGTTCTATTAAGGCAGAGTCCTTGTCTTTCTTCTTCAGCACTCTATTCAGACATACCTAGCATTATACCAGACAGATATAAAATAGTCAGTGTTCAAAAAACAAAAATTAAATCAATAAATTAATGAATATGAGCTGAAAATTAGAGGATTAATCCTTTTAAAAAACCTTATTGGACAAATAGTGGAATGACACTGTCAGGTATTAATCAGAGAAATCCATGCCACCTTCACCCCACCATGCTGTCTTTCCCCATAGAACTGTTCTCAGTGAGCTCTCTACTGCCACAGCAGTCATCATAGCTCACGATGAAGCTAGAGCATAAAGCATCCTACCTTTCAAGTTTAAGTCCATGGTCTAAGTGTAAGAGAAAGATGTTTGAGAATCTAATAATTTGGGGATTTTCTTTCCTCTAAGCTAAATAAAGAATCCATGGGCTGGGGAGAAAAGAAGAGAGTCTAAGAAAGGAAAAAAAAGTTACTGGGGATTGAGACCAATGCAGAGCAATGATTATGAAGTGGTTTAGTAAACTAGTACAAATTATATGACCAGGGAGTTAAATGACTCAGATGAGTCAGTAGATGCTACCATGGAGGAATAACAGTGGTCAGGAACCACAGAGCTTCCCTTCCGTTGCAGTAACATTACATCATATGTGCCACTTGGAAGAGAAGGGATGGATGGAGGGAATGAATGCTAAGTTGACTTAGTGTATTAAGAGTTGCCAAGATGGAGTTCTCCCTTAGGGGATGTAAAGAGCTCAATGCAGGAGTTTTTGCAATATGCAAATAATTTCAATAGAAGGGACAGAAGATTTTCAAAGTTTATTCTCCTAGGAACGACTATGATGGGACACTATATGGGCATAAAGTAGTTATACCTTAAATGAATATGCAAGCATCAATATACATCCCCACAAACACACACAAAGTTCCTGTATATTTCTATTTTAATCCATAAGACTCTTGTCTTGTTTTAAATATCTCTCAGTTATTCCTTGACCTCGACTAAGCTGCTTAGCAGGTGAGAGGTAGGTATTATGTTTTAAGTTATCAGTATTTTATATTGGCATGTTAGTGTTGTAAATCACTGCAAAATGGGGGAAAAAATCTTGGCAATCCAATCATATCATTTGTTCTGATTATGAGACCTAAGCACTCATCCATCCACCCATCATTCATTCAACAAATATTTGTCCCTTTTATCATAAAGCAAGAACTGTTCCAGAATTTATCAGCAATTTAAGTTTATATTCCATTGGCCAGATATAAACAATATGCCTCCCCTACTTACGAGAGAGACTGGGAAATAGTCTCTTCCATCGTCTATAGCAGGAGGTAACCAGGCAGAAGAGGATTGGCAACTGTCATGTAAACAACAATGTCTGACACAATACATAATAGAACCTCAGATTAAGACAAATCTGCCTAACCAAATCTTAGCTGTCTATTTCTTTCAGATTACTCTTATGACTCCATATCTCTTAGCCTCTCCATTTTATACAAAGTACAAAATCATACTTTGAGCTATTTTCGGTAGCCCCACCTCTTCCTTTTTTATTATCAAAGTGCATTTTTCTCGATTTTCAGATTGTAGAGACTTTTAGAACATATGACTTTGAAAGCTGAGGCTCTATTTTAGCAACTCCTTCCAGAGCCTTAAGAAGCTCTAGTTATGAGACACTGAACAAGTCAAGAGTGTCTGCCCTCCTATCTCTGCCCAGATCATTCCTTTTTTGTGTCTTCACTTCTCCGTGAATATCTGCCTCTCACCTAGCTCAACCTCTGACTTGACCACGTGAAATTGGTTCAGTAAAGCTGGAGAACGGGAGTCTGCAATTAAAATTTGAGAGGTACTGCCAGTAAAGCATTAATTAGACATGCCATTAAGTATATTTGAAAGTATAATGAGGATCTATAGGGAGACTTATTCTTGTCCCGTACAGTCTTTCAAAGACATTGTCTATTCAGTCGTTCAACACATTTTTATAAAGCACATACTGTGTGACAAGCACTATACAACAAAGAATGTGTCCCCTGCACTTGGTCTTTGTGTATGCACAACCATAAAGGGACATCTGAAAATTAAGTCTGGATGCAGTTATTTTAATTATCTCTGATTCTTCAAATCAAATATCAAAACATTTGAAATTCCATATTTCAGAATACAAGGGGCTCATTGAACTAGATATCCGGACTTCTTAACATCTCAGAAACTAAACATTCTTTTGTACCTAATCCACATAGAATATTTTTTCATATTCATAAAAATGCAAACTCTTTGCAAATATAATGGTTCAGTCTTCAGAGGCAACATAGCTTTACTTCTAAGTCTCTCCTTAGCCTTGTATTTACCTGCTATGATCCTGAATACTAATTTTAGGAATATTGAACTCCTGTTAGTCAACGTTGCTCAAATGTGAAAATCTGTTAATACAGTGAATCCCACACTGCTTAAATAACAAAGCTATCCTTGTAACTTGTCTTTTATTCATAGCAGAGTCATCAACTAATTTCATAGTAATCACTCATTGATTCAAATGTGAGATTGTTCATTTCTCTCTGTGCTTCATTTATAAGCAGGTTTTGAAAGTCTGGGTGTGGTTTAGGAGAAAATGAGTGGTATTTTATACGTAGCAACATCTCTTGACCAAGAAAGAGCTCAAATCTTTACACAAAAATCATGGCTTTTTCTCTTTTAGTCATATGAATTTTCACTTTCAGAACTAAGTCAATTCATATAATTACCTTGTATTGCTTAGATTTGTGTGATACCTCTCACAATGATCCTCTGTGAGTCCTCCAAGCTTTTGGTTGGCGAATGACAGATTCACAGCTATTCTGCTTGTTAAATTAACATCAGAAAGCAGAATTTGCATCTGGCCACCAGGCCTTTACTCATCAAATCAGTGAATGGAACTAATGTGGAATAATAATGGGATAGCTGCCTTTTGAGAACAGAAACTAAAAGGGATTTTTATAAAACATGCAGTTCACATTTTAAAAAATCACAAAAGCCATTAAACACTGAATCTATCTTATTTTTCATGCCAGCTAAGGTTATCATTGTCTTTTCTAGGACATTCGTGATTCTCATGCTACAAGTAATGTTGAGAATTTTTTCATAACCATTTTAAATGCCAGTCATGTAAACAGTGTTTCTTGTCTTTGGATAAAATCCTATACTCTACCTGTGCATTTTGCACCTTTTATAAATATAAGCTTGAATTGGAGAATTTTTTTAAGACTACAGTGAAATGTGATCCTAGGAGACTATCACAAAAACAGCAAATGCCAAATATGAATTTTCTGTATTGAATGCATAAACATCTTTTTACATTTTTTTCTCCATGATATTTTGATAGAGTGATTGAAAATACTCCAGGGAAGAGAGAGGTTTTTAAGAGGTTCTTTTAAAAAATCAACTTAATTATACAGTTAACTCCTCTACATGTATATTAATTTATGTGACTATTTAAAGTAGATGTGTGTTTCTTTTTCTATCAAAAATTGAGCTCACATAGTTTATCTTTTGAATTATCGAAACTACCAATAATCCCCTTGAAGAACTAGATAATGCCACTTAGAATTTTCACAAATTCAGATTTTATAGTTGGAAATAATAGAATGATTAAGAATTTTAATTAATTGAGTGAACCAACCTTCAAAATGACCACCCTCTCCTAAAATTATCTTCTGTTTCCCTATTTTACATTATTTTTTTTCTACCTTGATTTGTGCATGTAGATATAAGCAATCAGATACCAGTCAGGCTCTAAACATTCATACCGCTGTGTCACTGGAATTTACTCCAGGTCTCTTCTCTGTGTCTGTCTCAATATAGACAGTTTCTGGTACTCCTCTCAGACTAAAGGTAGATAATAAAATTTAAAAGAAATATGAGTGGGACCTTTGCAGACTTCCTCTCTTCCTCATTTGCCAGATTGTATGGTTTGTTTTGGAATTTATCTAGGAGATATGGTTTGAAAACTTTAGAGCAGTGTGCATCAATTTTTTTCCTCATGTATGCCTGAACATTTTGAAAAATAGTATATATTCTCTCACAAAGTTGATATCTAAAATTGTTTCATAAAATTAAGTAGTCACAGAGGATATTATCTCCCAACATGTAGTTGTGCTATAAATATATTTTTGCCAAAAGCTTATAGCTGCAACTACAATTATTCAATTAAATTACTGAGTTTATGGTAAATGGTAAAAAAACCAGTCTTTATTATCAAACCAATCAGCCAAATCAAACTAACTTCATTATCAATTCAAATAAAAATGTGATATCCATTCTTAAGATCACCTCTTCTGAATTCTAGACAGGAAGATAAAATGATAAAACAGTAAAACAATAGATAGCTATAGATAGATAGATAGATAGATAGATAGATAGATAGATAGATAGATAGATAGATAGATAGATAGATAAAAAAGAAACATGAGACCTTGCCATGAGATTTTGTTTGCAGGGGAAAAGGCATGGCCATCTTCAGTATCTCTTGTCAAAACTCTCTTTGCTTCCCCTGTAAGACTCATCCATTAGGAGCCATCCATTTTCTAACCGTTGCTTGGTTTGGCATGACTGACTTGGTTATACCTAGGGCAGTAACATACTTCTCTTTAGCAAAGTAGGGGAAAAAAAATGATTGAAAAAAGGGAAGCTGGAAAGGAAAAGCCAAGATGCTGTGAACCAGAATGGTGTCAACCAATTTTAAGAAGGAGTTCCTATAGAAGTTGAGATTCTAGGAATGATTATCATGTAACTATGTGCCTATGTGCCCATGTACCCATAGGAAATTCTTTGTGACTCCCAAGGGTACATAGAGACTGATTTTGAAGACTATTGCTTAAAGTGCCTTTTTTCTACCCCACTGCCACCCCCCCCCAGCTTTATTAAGATACAATTGACATGTAACAGTATAAGTTTAAGGGTTGAAAACGCTTTTAATGTGCAGGTTCCTGAGCTTCAATTCCAATATGTTCTTATTCAAGGAGTCCTGAATGAGTCCTTGGACTTGACTTTGAAAAGACAGAACTAGGATAAAGGTGAAAAGCATAAATGATTGATGTAGAACAAAGTAGTCATTTTCTCTTTCAATGCTCTGCTTTCTTTAATGTTTCTTTTTTCCTGTTGCTTTAAGAAAATAATGTCTGTGTGAAATAATTAATGAATAATGTTAAATTTGCTACTGAGTTACTTTACAGTCTGGTGAAGCAGTCCATTTTGTATTTCTTAAGGAGAAATGGAGATTTGTTTCTTCTGTTAAATACCCAGGGGCAAAAATCAAGGAGAAAATAGTATTTTGTTTGCACAGTTTATTTACCTACATTTAGCTATATTTTTGTAATATATTCTACCAAAAGCTGTTTTCTTCTCTTTTCATCATGAACTGTAATTTGTTCTGTTTATTGCATTTAGTGGCATTGTACAATCCTTTATATCTTTTTTTAAAACTTTTCCAAAGAGACAGTTCTTATATTTTATACCATTTGGGATGGTTTTGTTTTCTTTACATTTTAATTTTTCATGTGATATTTCTTCTCTTTAACAAGGACCCATGGGTAAGCAAAATACTCTGCTAGCCAAATTGTACCTATATAAGATTGTTGCTCTGTTGCCATACTGCATTTTTAAAAATAAGTAGTGAAACTTCAATAAGCTTCTGTTTTACATCAGATTCCTCCGAAAGAAGACCTTGAACTGTGGGACAGGGATTCTAATGCAAGGGAGTGCCCTTCAGAGAAACTTATGATGGAGTGAGGGAAGCAGGATAGGGAAGGGACTGAAGCCAGAAGTGGTGAGGTTTCAGCTCAAGTCTAGCTTCAGCCTGGCCTGCAGGGAGCTCTGGAGTGTGATTAACACTGTAGTGTCTGTAGTGTTGTCTAACCTGGAAGCACAGTCTCCAAGCTTTCTGCCCCTATATCAGTCAGTTGTTGGCTGCAGGCGGCCATGGTGACGGGTAATTTCTCAAACATTTCCAGGCAAGATGGCTTCCGGCAAAAGACAATTTTTTTTTTTTTTTAGAGAAAATTGCTCTTGTGGACAATTAACAGCAAACACTGTCAGCAGCTGGGGGATGGATGCTGTACTGGCTAGGTACCTGGCTGAAGCCCCAGTAGCCTCTACTACTGATGCTAAGCCAGTCAAATATATTTGTGTAGTTAAAATGTTAAGAGCTTTCATTAAAATTCATTAACATTCAATCCAAAGTAAGATCTTTCGTGTGTGTGTGTGTGTGTGTGTGTGTGTAAGAGAGAGAGAGAGAGAGAGAGGGAGAGAAAGAGAAAGAGAGAGAGAATTTGCTTCATTTGGTAGAGCTCAGGGCTGTTACTGCCAAGGTTTCAGGCAAAGTGGTTCTGTTAAAAAGTAGTCCTCTGGCAGTGATAGATTCATATGATTTATTTGCTGTGTAATCTTAGGTAGTTACTTAACTTTTCTGAATCTAGTTCATTATCTCTGCGGTTGCAGTCATAATACCTTCGTATGGATTATTGGGAGAATATGTGTACAAGGTTGCTAACCAGAGGGGGATACTCACTTAATGGTGGCTCTTTTTTTATATATAGTGTAGGTTATTTTACTGTCCTCTTATTTCATGGCCTCAGACACTTGCTTTGAAAACAAAAAATAGACCAAGTGAGAAAGTATGGCTGTGTCAGTGCAAATGTCATCTCAACTGGACAAAAGCTCAACACTGGGTATCATCTCTATATAAAAAATCAGAGCATTTAGTTTTATATTTTTCTTTTAAATAATAAAGTTCTCAGACATTACTGAGGTAAATAAGGAAATGCACCATTCAAACACACCATTGCATCAGCAAAATCGGCTGGCATTCTATAGAGCTTTCTAAAGAGAGTTACTCTTTATGCAATATTTAAATATAGTCAGAAAATGGTAAACACAACTTGGACAGCAAGATATTTTGAACTGTCACTGACATTCTAAAGTAGGGTGTTATTATATAACCCATAGATAAGAATAGATTGACAGGCCTTCATGGGGCTTTTGCTCTTTCTACTGGTCACCACTAGATGGTGATATATGAAAGTTCACTTCAGACATGTTTAAAGATAAAAGTAATGCTTTGGATCTCCAAAATCAGCTACAGGCAAATCCATCTACCTGGATCATAATAGTCACAAAGTGTATGCACTAGTACACATATGAATAAAACTCAAAGATTACCAGACTATTTACTAGATCCTCTCCCTCACTCTCATTCAGAGACATTAGCTCTCACTTTACAAACTGTTATAGCGAGCTTTGGATATCTGGTATCTGAAACTACAGGTGAATTAGAAGCAGGAAAATGAGACAGAAGAAGGGTATCCACAATAAACCCACACATTTTCAAACTGACAATTAACAGCCCCAGAAAAACAATTTTTCAAATTTGTGTATATCTTGCAGTACAAGATACATCTATGCACATTATCACTTTAGATTTTTATAACACACTCTAGGGTTTGCTGGTCAAATAGATATTCTCATTTTACACATGAAGAATATTTTTGACTTTTGCAAAGTCACAATACTGGATTTCAGACGCATAATTAGATCTCCTAGGATGCATGCTTATCATACCGCTAGATTTCAAGTAAGGAGCCTTTTTTCCCCCCCATAACTCAGAATGCTCTGCTTTTGGAGTCCATTTGATAAAGAGAAAAAAGTATGCATGTTTAGTACTAGGACTGGAATATAAGACCACAGTATCTTTTAGTCAGTACGTTTTTTGTTTTGTTTTTTTAATTAATTAATTAATTAATTTTTTATTTTTGGCTGCGTTGGGTCTTTGTTGCTGCGCACAGGCTTTCTCTAGTTGCAGCGAGCAGGGGCTACTCTTCGTTTTGGTACTTGGGCTTCTCATTGCGGTGGCTTCTTGTTGTGGAGCACGGGCTCTAGGCGTGCGGGCTTCAGTAGTTGTGGCACGTGGGCTCAGTAGTTGTGGCGCATGGGCTTAGTTGCTCCACAGCATGTGGGATCTTCCCAGACCAGAGCTTGAACCCGTGTCCCCTGCATTGGCAGGTGGATTCTTAACCACTGCGCCACCAGGGAAGTCCCCAGTACATATTGTTTACACAACATCTACTTGTGATAGCCACTGTACTAGATAGTAGGGATTCAGTGGTAAATGAAACAAACATGTCTTGCCCATCCTAAAACTTATAGTTGATAGTCTAATGTGGCAGCCAGATACAATGCAAGTAAACACAAAAAAATTATGTTGTAACAAACTTTGAATGTCATGAAATGAAAGAACAGAGAATGGAACAGTGTAATTGGCAGAGCCTATAGGGATGGCCTCTTGAAGAAGTGACATTTAGGATGAGACCAAAATACGAGGAAAAATCAGCCAGGTAAACAGGTAACAACAAATAATTTATAGGAAAGGTCTGAGGGCAGAAAATACTTTGCAAATTTTAGGAAGAATCAGAAATGAAGTGTAAAAGGAGTAGAGTGACCAGTGATGGATGTTAAGTGGAGAGATGAAGATAGAAATATAGACAGGTGCCACATTAAAGAGTTTGGACTTTATTCCAATATCAAATGAAGGCTGATTGATTTCAAGCAGGGGAGAGTGTTATGATCTAGTTTACATTTTAAAAAGATCACTCTACCAACTGTGTAGGAAAAGAATTGGAGGGGGTTAGGAGTGAAAGTGGGGAGACCACTGATAGGGCTACTCTACAAGTGCAGGATTGGACTCCAAAGGAGGCAGTGGAGGTAGAGAGAAGTGAATAACACACATTTGAACAAACTTTAGAGGTAAAGCTAATAGAACGTGGTGATGGGTTGTAGATGGGCATGGAGGGGGTGAGTAAAGAAAGTGACTTGACCCTTAGGTTTCTGACTTGTCCCAGTGACTAAATGACATGGTTTGCCATTACTGAGGTGAAGAAGATGAGGGAAATGTAGAAGAAAGATTCAGGAGAGAAATCAGCAGTTCATGTTTACGCTGGATAAGTTTGAGATTCTTATGAGAACAAATGAAGGTTCAAGTAGAAAAGTAACTATGTGTGTCTAAATTCTGAAGGGAAGTTTCAAGCTGCAGTTATGAATTTTAAGTCACCAACATTAAGATTTTATTTAAAGTCAAGTAAATAAATAATATCTTTTAGGCTAGCAGAGAGAGAGATTAGAAAAAACATCCAGGACTGAGCCTGAGAAACACTAACACATCATGGTCTTTCTACCATGTCACACTGCTTCCCTGTAAGAATTTTCAAAATAAGTGTAGAATGTTACTGGGACCAGAATCACCCCTAAAACGTTTAGGCTCTGAAAGAAAGATTTTCACTGTTTTCCTAATATTAACCCCATGTTGCATGTCATAACGACAAGCGTTACATGTCAGGGAAGGTGGGGGTATAGGATAGAGGTAAGAAACCTTATCAAAGGAGACAGAAATCAATAGGCCACTGTAGCCTTTCCCCTTGTCCTTTAACTCCTCTACCCTCATCTCCTTGTGAGATCCTGGCATCTTATGATCTTCAGCATCAGGACTTAAGCCGTAAAAGGTTTGATATCTTAATGTCATTTCTCTTCCACATCTACATGAGCTATGTGATGGTTTAGATCCCACTTAAGAAGTAGGATACAAAGGAAAACTGTCCTAAGATAGTGGACACAGATTCTATTCCTAGGTGACTATTTATTAGGGAAATGCAAAATAGAGACAAATATTATTATGTAATTCAGAATGGCAGAGTGATAAATTATTACCCAGCTCCAGAATATTCTCTTAATTTCAACTGGAGGCACAAAACAAACCAAGAAAAATGCAGAGGATGCTCAGAAATTGTATAGAAAAACCTTGGAGAAGAAAGATGAAAAGACAAAATCAATCTACATGCCTATTACATTACTAGGAATTGAATAAAAACAAAATGCATCATATTCAAAGCAGGTAAATTCCTTAATTGAATTCAATTGAATATTTAAGTATCAAAATAAAAACACTAATTTAGGATTGAGCTAAAAATAATGCAAGAGAGAGCTGAAGGATAGTATAACGCCGTAAGTCATATAGCACAACTTAATCCATCAAAACCACAGAACCTATAATTTTCTTCCTTTATTTTAGATTGAAAAATGACTTCAGAGTATATGATTAGAAGGATAAGTGATGAGAAGTCTAAATTGAGGGAAAATTACTTGCTACTAGCTTTATATGATAATATATAAATCTAACAGCCACAATTAGTAATAGTTAAAGGTTTAAATGGCCCTGGGATATATAGTTAACAGAAGACAGGTACACTTGTCAATATGAAGCTTTGGAACATTACTCAGATAAAGTTAGGGCAGTTAACCTGACAGCATTCCACTGAATTTCTAAGCACAAAAAAATGTTGTAAAAATAATGTAGGTCAGAAATTGACTTACAGTATTATTTATAGTTCTGACACACCATATTTAAATTAATCATTGTTCAATTATAACTTTGAAATTAATGAATAAATCTGAACATGCAATTTATACAGACAATATAAATGGGAAAATCCTTACTGAATTTATATTCATATATTGACATTAATATTACTTTAAAAGGCTGTTAGCCCTGTTTAGAAATTGTAGAATTTCTGAATCAATAAAGTTCAACTTAAAATAAAATATCATTCCTTTGGAAACATTCTACAATAGGAATGGACTAAACAGTAAATCCCCATAGTGAATATACCCAAATGTCCTACATTTTTACTGAAAGAGTAAAAATATCATTGTCATTGCAAATAAAATATCAATGGCAATATTAATAAAATTTTTTTAGGTACTCCGTATAACTTAGTTCACAAAACTTTTTTTCAGATTTCTCTGTCATTAGAGCTCTACTCCTGTTGTTTATACTTTAGTACTTTTCATTGACATTGATGTGACAGCTATATGTGGTAATATCAGTTTATGTGACAATCATCTGTGTTTTTAATGTGTTTTTCATCTTTTGATTTAACCCATTAATTGGTAAAGTGCTTAGGAAAATATTGAGGACCGTGGTTTTTAAAAATCTATCATATATATCATGAAATAAGTATTATCACATTCATTCTCACTTCTTTTGTCAGTAAAAGATGATATTTGGGCCACAGTTGCTCTTGAGTTTAACCTGGC
Organism: Eubalaena glacialis; assembly: GCF_028564815.1. Taxonomy (NCBI): domain Eukaryota; kingdom Metazoa; phylum Chordata; class Mammalia; order Artiodactyla; family Balaenidae; genus Eubalaena; species Eubalaena glacialis. The sequence continues at coordinate 217,527,864 of NC_083716.1, forward strand.
CATTGGTTGAAAATGGCCCAAGGTTTTTATATTCTATAATTCTATGTGTAAATCATATGTAATTTAATACATAACTTCCACGTCATTTCTAATTTGGTAGCAGAATTGACCTATTATTTAATTATTTAAAATGTAGAAGATAAGCCAACTACACAAGTAAAAATCTAGACCAATATGCTAACTAAAAATTCTTAAAAGCACAAATCCATTTCTAATTCATTCAAATCTTATATTTTCAAAATATGAAATATTTGTACTGTTTTATTTTAAATCATGTGAAACAAAAATTAAATTGAACAAGAGTTCATTATGTATTTTTTATAATTCTTTGAAAGAGCTCATAAAATATAGATATATAAAAATTATAATCTTATACAAATATAAAGTTTTAGAGAGCTTTTGGGAAAGCAGAATAAAGTCTAAGATTTCTAAAACAAATGTAGAACATGGATCCACAGTTAATATTATTTGAGTACAAATACCAGTCCATTTCTTCACCAGTCCATTAGCATTTTTTTCAATATTTATTGTGGTAAAATATGCATAACATAAAATGTACCATCTTAATCATTTTTAAGTGTACAGTTCAATGATATTAAATATATTCATAATGTTGTGCAACTGTCACCACCATCCATCTCCAGAACCTTTTTCATCTTGCAAAACTGAAACTCTATACTAAATAAATAATAACTCCTCTATCCTCTCCTCCCCTTCCTGGAAACCATTGTTCTACTTTCTGTCTCTATGATTTTGACTATGCTACGTATCTCATGTAATTAGAATCATACAGTATTTGTCTTTTTGTCATTGGTTTACTTTACTTAGCATAATGGCGTTAAGGTTCATTTATGTTGTAGCATGTGTCAGAATTTTCTTCATTTTTAAGTCTGAATAATATTCCATTGTATGTGTATACCATATTTTGTTTATCCATTCATCTATCAATGGATACATGGGTTGCTTCCACGTTTCAGCTATTGTGAACAATGTTGCTACAAACATGGATGTACAAATATCTCTTGGAGATCTTGCTTTAAATTCTTTTGGGTATATATAAGAAGCAAACTGGCTGAATCATGTGGTAATTCTATTTTCAAGTTTTTGAAAAACCACTATACTGCTTTCCACAGTGACTGTACCATTTTTCATTCCCATTAACCTTGCACAAGGGTTCCAATTTCTCTACATCCTCACCAACAATTTGCTATTTTATTTTTTTATAGTAGTCATTTTAAAGGGTATCCCATTTCTGGTTTTGATTTGCATTTTCCTAGTGGTTAGTGATATTGAGAATCTTTTCGTTGGTTTATTGGTCATTCGTATATCTTCTTTAGAGAAATGTCTATTCAAGTTTTTTGCCCATTTTGGAATTGGGGTGTTTTGTTTTTGTATTTGTTGAGTTTTAGGAATTCTCTATATATTCCATATATTAATCCTTTATCAAATATATCATTTGCAAATATTTTCTATCCTTCTGTAGGTTGCCTTTTCACTCTGTTGATAGTTTCCTTTGATACACATATGTTTTTAGTTTTAATATTTAATTTATCTATTTTTACTTTTGTTACCTGTGCCTTTGATGTCATATAGAAGAAATTTCTGCCAAATCCAATGCTGTGAATCTTTTGCCTTATTTTTTTTCTAAAATTTTTATAATTTTAGCTCTTATGTTTAGATCTTTGACCATTTTGAGTTAATTTTTATATATGGTATTAGGCAAGGGCCCAACTTCATTCTTTTATATGTGGATATTCACTTTTCTAAGCACCATTTGTTGAAAAACTGTTCTTTCCCCATTGAATGGTCTTGGCATCCTTGTTAAAAATCATTTGACCAAATAATCAAGGGTTAACCTTTTGGCTCTCTATTCTGTTCCACTGGTCTCTATGTCTGTCTTTATGCCAGTGCCACACTGTTTGATTTCTGTAGCTTTGTAGTTAGTTTTGAAACCAGGAAGTGTGAGTCCTTCAATTTTGTTCTCTTTCAAGATTGTTTTGGCTATTCAAGGTTCCTAGATATTCCATATGAATTTTAGGATGAATTTTTCTATATTTGCAAAAAAATTGGAATTTTGATAGGGATTTATTGAATCTTTAGAGCATTTGAGATCAGTTGATATTTTAACAATAGTAGGTCTTTCAGTCCATGGGATATCTTCCCTTTTATACATGTCTTCTTTCATTTTTTTTCAGAATATTTTTAGTTGTCATTATATATTTCTTTTACCTCCTTGGTTAAATTGATTCCTAAGTCCTTTATTCTTTTTGCTGCTACTGCAAATGGAGTTATTTTCTTAATTTCCTTCTCAGGTTATTCTTTTTTAATGTATAGAAATGCAACTGATTTTGTGTTGACTTTGTATCCTGCTAACATGTTGAATATGTTTATTAGTTCTAACAGTTTTTTGTGGAATCTTTAGGGTTTTCTGCATACAAGATCATATATTCTGTGAAGAGAGAATATTATTTCTTATTTTCTAATTTAATGTCTTTATTTCTCTATCTTATAATTGTTTTATCTAGAACTCCCAGTACTATGTTGAATAGAAGTGGCAAAAGCAAGTGCCCTTGCCTTGTTCAGGATATTAAAGAAAAAACTATAATTCTTGCATCATTGAGTATGATGTTCACTGTGGGTCTTTCACATATGGCTCTTATTATGTTGAGGAAATGTCCTTCTATTCCTAGTTAGTTGAGTGTTTTTATCATGAAAGAGTATTTTGTCAGATGCTTTATCTGCATCAATTGAGATGATCATGTGGGTTTGTTTCTTTCATTTTGTCAAAGGGGTATATTATATGTATCTAGTTTCATATATTGAACCATCCTTGAATTCCAGAAATATATCTCACTTGGTTATAGTGTTCATATAATCTTTTTAACATGCTGGTCAATTTGGTTTCCTAGTATTTTGTTGAAGAGTTTTGCATCAATGTTCATAAGGGATGTTGGTCTGAAGATTTTTTTCAGCAAATGACTTTGTCTAGCTTTGGTATCATGGAAATGCTAGCCTCATAGAATGAGCTGGAAAATGTTTCCTCCTTTTCAATTTTTTGAAAAAGTTTGAGGATTGGTACCAGTTCTTCTTTAAATGTTTGGTAGAACTCACTAGTGAAACCATCAGATCCAAGACTTTTCTTTGTCAGATTTTTGATTACTGATTCAATTTGCTTACCTAGTCATAGATCTAATCAGAGTTTCTATTTCTTCACTTTTCAGTTTGGGTAGGTTTTATATTCCTAGGACTTTGTCTACCCCATCTAGGTTATCCAATTTGTTGGCATATAGTTGCTCACAATACTCTTTTACAATTCTTTTTATTTCTGTACAATCAGTAGTAATGTCTTCACTTTCATTTCTGATTTTAGAAATTTGAGACTTTTCTCTCTTTTTCTTAGTCAGTCTAGCTAAAGGTTTGCCAATTTTGTTGACCTATTCAAAGAACCAAATACTAGTTTTATTCTTTTTCTCTATTGTTTTTCTAGTCTTTATTTCATTTATCTCTGCTCTAATCTTTATTTTCTTCATTCTGCTAACTTTAGGTTCAGTTTGCTCTTCTTTTTCTAGTTCCTTAAGTTGTAAACTTAGGTTGCTGATTTGAATTCCTTCTTGTTTTTTAATGTATTTATAGCTTAATTCATTTACATTTAAATTTATGTTACATTTGCATCACTGATAAGGCGGAACTTCTGTCATGTTGGTATTTGTTTTCTTTATGCCTTATAGCTTTTGTTCCTCATTTCCTGCACCAGCACCATTGTCTCTTTATTTTTTGTAGTGAAATATTTTAATTCTCTTCTCATTTTTTTCCTATATATTCTATAACTATTTTCTTTGTGGTTATCATGAGGATTACATTTAACTTTCTAAAGTTGTAACATTCTAATTTGAATTTGTACCAACTTAACTTCATTACCAGATAGAAACTCTGCTCATTTACAGCTTCATCCCTACCCCGTTCAACTATCAGTGTCTCATAATTACGTATTTTGCATTATATGTCAAAAATACACTAATAGTAACCTTTTTAATACATTAGTTCCTTAAATTATGTAAAAAACAAAGGTGGACTTGTACACCAAAGTTATAATACTAGCTTTTAAAATGAGAATTTTTTTTTATTTTAAAAAAGTATTAGTCTCCTAAATTATGTAGAAAACAAAAAGTGAAGTTACAGACCATTGTTACAATAACAGTAACTTTTATGATTGCCTATGTACTTACATTTACCGAGATCTTTGTTTTTTTATATGGCTTTGAGTTACTGTCTAGTGTTCTTTCATTTCAAACTGCAGGACTCCATTAAGCATTTTTTGCAGGGCCAGCCTAGTGGTAACAGACTCTCAGTTTTGTTTGTCTGAAAACGTCTTAATTTCTCCCTCACTTTTTAATGACAGTTTTGCTGGATATGGGATTCTTAGTTGACAGTTCTTTTTCTCTTTTCTTATGACACTTTAAATATATCAGCCCACTGCCTTCTGGCCTCCAAAGTTTCTGATGAGATATCCGCTAACAATCTTAGTAAGATTCCCTTGTATGTAATGAGTCACTTCTCTTTTTCTGCTTTTAAGATTCTCTGTCTTTGGCTTTCAACAGTTTGATCATAATGTGTTCTTGATGTGAGTCTGAGTTCATCCTATTTGAAGTTTGTTGTACTCATGTCTTTCATCAAATTTGAGAAATCTTAAACTATTATTTCTTCAAATAATCTCTTAGCCCCTTTCTCTCTTCTCTTTCTGAAATTCTCACAGTTCATATGTTTGTCCACGTGATGGTATCCCCCAGGTCCCTTAGACTTTGTTTACTTTTTTTTTGATCTTTTTTCTTTATGTTCTTCAGAGTTGATAATTTCAATTGTCCTGTCTTCAAGTTTGTTTCTGCTTGCTCAAATTTGCTTTTGAATCTCTCCGGTGAATTTTAAAATTTCAGTTATTGTCTTTTTTAGCTTCTAGAATTTTTTTTTTGGTTTTTATTTTTAGGTTTATATTTCTTCATTGGTATTGATATTTTGATTTTCCATTGATTGATATTTGAACAAAATATTTCCATTTTTTTCATATATCATTTACCATCTCCATGTCTTTTTTAAATTCTTTGTGTATCTCTAAGATACCTATGTTAATGTCCTTACCTAGTGGGTCTGCCTTCTGGTCTTTCTCAGGGACAGTTTTTGTTGGTTTATTTCTTTTTTTCTTTGAAGAGGCCCTATTTTCCTATTTCTTTGTATGCCTTGTGATTATTTTTTTGTTGACAACTGGACATTTGAATCTAACAATGTGGTAACTCTGGAAATAAGATTTTTCCTGTTCTTCAGAATTTGCTCTTCTTTGTTTTTGTTTTGTTTTGTTTTATTTTGATTGTTGTAGGCCTTCTCTATACAAGGATCAACCTGAGGTGTAAGCTTAAGGAATTCTCAGTATTTTCTGAGCTTGTGCCTTTCCCTGAGCATGCATGGTAACTTTCTAGTTTTTCCATATATGAAGTTTATTTTGAATGTCTTAATCTTTAATATCTGCCTCCCAAAAGGAGAAAAAGAGAGAAATGAAAAGGCAAGGGTAATGGGTACCAGCTCTTGAAATTCCCTGGAAGTCCATTCATCTGGAGGAGAAGGAACTTATAACGGTGGAGGACTGCCTGCCTCTGTGTCTGCACCTTTATGATCAGAAGCAACAATCAGCTATCAGAACACAGATCCCTGATATTTTCCCACATAGCTCTTGTAAGCTGTGTGCAAGCTGCTTCAGGAACACATTCATGGCTGCCTTTCATGGGACTGCCACTGAACGTAGAGCTGAAATTGACCAAAATTAACTTCGATTTACCATCTAAGCCTTCCTTTGGAAGTTGCAAGACTTCCAAAAAAGTTATATCAGATAGATTCTGCCTATGTGATTGTTGTCTAAGTGAAGAGACAGATTTCTGGTTCTTCTTACTCCAGCATCTTCCCAGAAACCTCTCCCATTAGCTCTTTTTTTTTTTTTTAATTTAGATATAGTTGACAAGTAATATTATAATAGTTCCAAGTATACAACATAATGATTCAATATTTGTCTGCATTGCAAAATGATCACCACAATTCATCACCACACATAGTTACAACTCTTTTCTTGTAATGAGAAATTTTAAGATCTACTCACTTAGCAAATAAACAATACAGTATTATTAACCACAGTAACCATGCTGTATCCATTAGCTTTTGATTTAAGAAAATAAATCAAGTCGAAATATTTGAATCAAATAATAGTTATAATACAAAGAAACATGTTGTCTGAAACACAGAATAATCTAAAAATATTTTCTTCTTCCAGCCAATTAACAGATGATCCATTGGATCAACTCAGCTCTTGTGTTCGCCCAGAGGCTAGAAAAAAAATCTACTAAAAAAAATGGTGTCAATATCACAAGATTACAGATTTGCACCATTTTGTGGGTCAATTAGTGAAATAATTGAAAATATCTTTTCTCAAGATGGAGCCAAATTTCTCTACAGGCCACAGTGAAGTACAATAAATTGTTACTTCAGAGATTGTTGCTTCAGCATCAGCGTATCAGTAGAATATGAATGGATGTTCTAATATACCTATTCCATACTAAACACTTTTAATTAGTTCTTGAAAATCTCACTGCTAAGTTAAAAATGTTTAAATAATAAAAATTCTCCCTTACTTTTAATGGGAAAAATTATAATATGTTCTATCCAACCTAGTTATTTCTCTAGATATATTGAAAGTATGAGAGACACCTGCATCCTTCTTGATGCTTTTATATGAATGAATTCAACACCAGTAATTCACAGTATGTGACAATGTGGACATATACATGGCTTAGAATTTGTATTTATGAAGAAATCAATTGGAAACAATAGGTAAAAGTATAAAGATAATGTTTAAAGCTCCAGAAAGGGCAACTTTTTATGTTCTTTATTTTATTTTTTTGTCTTTTGCCTCATTCACTTTTGACTTTTATTCTTTTTTTCTTTGAATTTAATTTTATTTATTTTTTTATACAGCAGGTTCTTATTAGTCATCCATTTTATACACTTCAGTGTATACATGTCAATCCCAATCTCCCACTTCATCACACCACCACCACCCCCCCCTGCCACTTTCCCCCCTCAGTGTCCATACGTTTGTTCTCCACATCTGTGTCTCAATTTCTGTCCTGCAAACCGGTTCATCTGTACCATTTTTCTAGGTTCCACATATATGTGTTAATATACGATATTTGTTTTTCTCTTTCTGACTTACTTCACTCTGTATGACAGTCTCTAGATCCATCCACGTCTCTACAAATAACCCAATTTCGTTCCTTTTTATGGCTGAGTAATATTCCATTGTATATATGTACCACATCTTCATTATCCAGTCGTCTGTTGATGGGCATTTAGGTTGCTTCCATGACCTGGCTATTGTAAATAGTGCTGCAATGAACACTGCGGTGCATGTGTCTTTTTGAATTATGGTTTTCTCTGGGTATATGCCCAGTAGTGGGATTGCTGGGTCATATGGTAATTCTATTTTTAGTTTTTTAAGGAACCTCCATACTGTTCTCCATAGTGGCTTTATCAATTTACATTCCCACCAACAGTGCAAGAGGGTTCCCTTTTCTCCACACCCTCTCCAGCATTTGTTCTTTGTAGATTTTCTGATGATGCCCATTCTAACTGGTGTGAGGTGATACCTCATTATACTTTTGATTTGCATTTCTCTAATAATTAGTGATGTTGAGCAGCTTTTCATGTCTTCTTGGCCATCTGTATGTCTTCTTTGGAGAAATGTCTGTTTAGGTCTTCTGCCCATTTTTGGATTGGGTTGTTTGTTTCTTTAATATTGAGCTGTATGAGCTGTTTATATATTTTGGAGATTAATCCTTTGTCCGTTGATTCATTTGCAAATGTTTTCTCCTATTCTGAAGGTTGTCTTTTTGTCTTGTTTATGGTATCCTTTGCTGTGCAAAAGCTTTTAAGTATCATTAGGTCCCATTTGTTTATTTTCGTTTTTATTTCCATTACTCTAGGAGGTGGATCAAAAAAGACCTTGCTGTGATTTATGCCAAAGAGTGTTCTTCCTATGTTTTCCTCTAAGAGTTTTATAGTGTCCGGTCTTACATTTAGGTCTCTAATCCGTTTTGAGTTTATTTTTGTGTATGGTGTTAGGGAGTGTTCTAATTTCATTCTTTTACATGTAGCTTCCAGTTTTCCCAGCACCACTTATTGAAGAGGCTGTCTTTTCTCCATTGTATATCCTTGCCTCCTTTGTCATAGATTAGTTGACCATAGGTGCGTGAGTTTAACTCTGGGCTTTCTATCTTGTTCCATTGATCTATGTTTCTGTTTTTGTGCCAGTACCATATTGTCTTGATTACTGTAGCTTTGTAGTATAGTCTGAAGTCAGGGAGTCTGATTCCTCCAGCTCTGCTTTTTTCCCTCAAGACTGCTTTGGCTATTCAGGGTCTTTTGTGTCTCCATACAAATTTTAAGATTTTTTGTTCTAGTTCTGTAAAAAAATGCCATTGGTAATTTGATAGGGATTGCATTGAATCTGTAGATTGCTTTGGGTAGTATAGTCATTTTCACAATATTGATTCTTCCAATCCAAGAACATGGTATTTCTCTGCATCTGTTGGTATCATCTTTAATTTCTTTCATCAGTGTCTTATAGTTTTCTGCATACAGGTCTTTTGTCTCCCTAGGTAGGTTTATTCCTAAGTATTTTATTCTTTTTGTTGCAGTGGTAAATAGGAGTGTTTCCTTAATTTCTCTTTCAGATTTTTCATCATTAGTGTATAGGGTTGCAAGAGATTTCTGTGCATTAATTTTGTATTCTGCTACTTTAGCAAATTCATTGATTAGCTCTAGCAGTTTTCTGGTGACATCTTTAGGTTTCTCTATTTATAATATCATGTCATCTGCAAACAGTGACAGTTTTACTTCTTCTTTTCCAATTTGTATTCCTTTTATTTCTTTTTCTTCTCTGATTGCCATGGCTAGGACTTCCAAAACTATGTTGAATAACAGTGGTGAGAGTAGACATCCTTGTCTTGTTCCTGACCTTAGAGGAAACGCTTTCAGTTTTTCACCATTGAGAATGATGTTTGCTGTGGGTTTGTCATATATGACCTTTATTATGTTGAGGTAGGTTCCCTCTGTGCACACATTCTTGAGAGTTTTAGCATAAATGGGTGTTGAATTTTGTCAAAAGCTTTTTCTGCATCTGTTGAGATGATCATATGGTTTTTATTCTTCAATTTGTTAATGTGGTGTATCACATTGATTGATTCACGTATATTGAAGAATCCTTGCATCCCTGGGATAAATCCCACTTGATCGTGGTGTATGATCCTTTTAATGTGTTGTTGGATTCTGTTTGCTAGTATTTTGTTGATGATTTTTGCATCTATATTCATTAGTGATATTGGTCTGTAATTTTCTTTTTTTGTAGTATCTTTGTCTGGTTTTGGTATCAGGGTGATGGTGGCCTCATAGTGTGAGTTTGGGAGTGTGCCTTCCTCTGCAATTTTTTGGAAGAGTTTGAGAAGGATGGGTGTTAGCTCTTCTCTAAACGTTTGGTAGAATTCACCTGTGAAGCCATCTGGTCCTGGACTTTTGTTTGTTGGAAGCCTTTTAATCACAGTTTCAATTTCATTACTTGTGATTGGTCTGTTCATATTTTCTGTTTCTTCCTGTTTCAGTCTTGGAAGGTTATACCTTTCTAAGAATTTGTGCATTTCTTCCAGGTTGTCCATTTTATTGGCATAGGGTTGCTTGTAGTAGTCTCTTAGGATGCTTTGTATTTCTGCGGTGTCTGTTGTAACTTCTCCTTTTTCATTTCTAATTTTATTGATTTGAGTCCTCTCCCTCTTTTTCTTGATGAGTCTGACTAATGGTTTATCAATTTTGTTTATCTTCTCAAAGAACCAGCTTTTAGTTTTATTGATCTTTGCTATTGTTTTCTTTGTTTCTATTTCATTTATTTCTGCTCTGATCTTTATGATTTCTTTCCTACTGCTAACTTTGGGTTTTGTTTGTTCTTCTTTCTCTAGTTCCTTTAGGTGTAAGGTTAGATTGTTTACTTGAGATTTTTCTTGTTTCTTGAGGTAGGCTTGTTTTGCTATAAACTTCCCTCTTAGAACTGCTTTTGCTGCATCCCATAGGTTTTGGATCATCGTGTTTTCATTGTCATTTGTCTCTAGGTATTTTTTGATTTCCTGTTTGATTTCTTCAGTGGTCCCTTGGTTATTTAGTAACGTATTGTTTAGCCTCCATGTGTTTGTGTTTTTTACGTTTTTTTCCCTGTAATTGATATCTAATCTTGTAGCGTTGTGGTCAGAAAAGATGCTTGATATGATTTCAGTTTTCTTAAATTTACTGAGGCTTGATTTGTGACCCAAGATGTGATCTATCCTGGAGAATGTTCCATGAGCACTTGAGAAGAAAGTGTAATCTGCTGTTTTTGGATGGAATGTCCTTTAAATATGAATTAAATCTATCTGGTCTGTTTTGTCATTTAAAGCTTCTGTTTCCTTATTTATTTTCATTTTGTATGATCTGTCCATTGGTGTAAGTGAGGTGTTAAAGTCCCCCACTATTATTGTGTTACTGTTGATTTCCTCTTTTATAGCTGTTAGCAGTTGCCTTATGTATTGAGGTGCTCCTATGTTGGGTGCATATGTATTTATAATTGTTATATCTTCTTCTTAGATTGATCCCTTGATCATTATGTAGTGTCCTTCCTTGTCTCTTGTAACATTCTTTAGTTTAAAGTCTATTTTATCTGATATGAGTATTGCTACTCCAGCTTTCTTTTGATTTCCATTTCATGGTATAACTTTTTCCATCCCCTCACTTTCAGTCTGTATGTTTCCCTGGGTCTGAAGTGGGTCTCTTGTAGACAGCATATATATGGGTCTTGTTTTTGTTTCCATTCAGCGAGCCTTTGTCTTTTTGTTGGAGCATTTAATCCATTCACGTTTAAGGTAATTATCGATATGTATGTTCCTATTACCATTTTCTTAATTGTTTTGGGTTTGTTTTTGTAGGTCCTTTTTTTCTCTTGTGTTTCCCACTTAGAGAAGTTCCTTTAGCATTTGTTGTAGAGCTGGTTTTGTGGTGCTGAATTCTCTTAGCTTTTGCTTGTCTGTAAAGCTTTTGATTTCTCAATCGACTCTGAATGAGATCCTTGCTGGGTAGAGTAATTTTGGTTGTAGGTTCTTCCCTTTCATCACTTTAAGTCTATCATGCCACTCCCTTCTGGCTTGTAGAGTTTCTGCTGAGAAATCAACTGTTAACCTTATGGGAGTTCCCTTGTATGTTATTTGTCATTTTTCTGTTGGCTGCTTTCAATTATTTTTCTTTGTCTTTAATTTTTGCCAGTTTGGCTACTATGTGTCTCGGCATGTTTCTCCTTGGGTTTATCCTGTTTGGGACTCTCTGCACTTCCTGGACTTGGGTGGCTATTTCCTTTCCCATGTTAGGGAAGTTTTCGACTATAATCTCTTCAAATATTTTCTTGGGTCATTTCTCTCTCTCTTCTCCTTCTGGGACCCCTATAATGCGAATGTTGTTGCGTTTAATGTTGTCCCAGAGGTCTCTTAGGCTGTCTTCATTTCTTTTCATTCTTTTTTCTTCATTTTGTTCTGCAGCAGTGAATTCCACCATTTTGTCTTCCAGGTCACTTATCCGTTCTTCTGCCTCAATGTTTCTGCTCTTGATTCCTTCTACTGTAGTTTTCATTTCAGTTATTGTATTGTTCATCTCTGTTTGTTTGTTCTTAATTCTTCTAGGTCTTTGTTAAACATTTCTTGCATCTTCTCGATCTTTGCCTCCATTGTTTTTCCGAGGTCCTGGATCATCTTCACTATCATTATTCTGAATTCTTTTTCTGGAAGGTTGCCTATCTCCACTTCATTTTGTTGTTTTTCTGGGGTTTTATCTTGTTCTTTCATCTGGTACATAGCCCTCTGCCTTTACATCTTGTCTATTACTATGAATGTGGTTTTCATTCCACAGACTGCAGGGTTGTAGTTCTTCTTGCTTCTTGCTGTCTGCCCTCTGGTGGATGAAGCTATCTAAGAGGCTTGTGCAAGTTTCCTGATGGGAGGGACTGGTGGTGGGTAGAGCTGGCTGTTGCTCTGTTGGGCAGAGCTCAGTAAAACTTTAATCCGCTTGTCTGTTAATGGGTGGGGCTCGGTCCCCTCCCTGTTGGTTGTTTGGCCTGAGGTGACCCTTGAGCCTACCCAGGCTCTTTGTTAGGGCTAATGGTGGACTGTGGGAGGGCTTACGCCAAGGATTACTTCCCTGAACTTCTGCTGCCGTTGTCCTTGTCCTCACAGTGAGACAGAGCCATCCCCGCCTCTGCAGGAGACCCCCCAACACTAGCAGGTAGGTCTGGTTCAGTCTCCCCTGGGGTCACTGCTCCTTCCTCTGGGTCCCGATGTGCAGACTACTTTGTGTGTGCCCTCCAAGAGTGGAGTCTCTGTTTCCCCCAGTCCTGTCGAAGTCCTTCAATCAAATCCCACTAGGCTTCAAAGTCTGATTCTCTAGGAATTCCTCCTCCTGTTGCTGGACCCCCAGGTTTGGAAGCCTGACGTGGGGCTCAGAACCTTCACTCCAGTGGGTGGACTTCTGTGGTATAAGTGTTCTCCAGTTTGTGCGTCACCCACCCAGCAGTTACGGGATTTGAGTTTATTGTGATTGCGCCCCTCCTACTGTCTCATTGTGGCTTCTCCTTTGTCTTTGGTTGTGGGGTATCTTTTTTGGTGATTTCCAGTGTCTTCCTGTTGATGATTGTTCAGCAGTTAGTTGTGATTCCAGTGTTCTCGCAAGAGGGAGTGAGAGCATGTCCTTCTACTCTGCCATCTTGAACCAATTTCCTATGTTCTTTAGAAGCATCTATTTCCATACTATTAGCCAGCATGCTACTTTGCAAATATACTAGTTAGTTCACTTCAGCATACCTTCTGTAATGTCTGATCAACTCTATTGTATTGATACAATACCAATCAAAATTCTAGAGCAATTCATATGATATTCTCAAACAAGAAACTTTTGGGGTCAAATAAATTGATGAGTATGCCATTGCCTGAACTGTAATGTCAAAATATCCCATTTCTTTAGTATATATTTTGGGGGGAAAGTCATTTGTACCAACAAAAGCAGTCATTTAGGGGAAAAAGTATAACTTTAAAAAATCTGTTGGGACCAAAAGATGTTAACTTTTTTCTTTTCAAGTTTTGTTTTTGTTTTTTAATTTATTTTTGGCTGTGCTGGGTCTTCATTGCTGCACACAGGCTTTCTGTAGTTGTGGTGAGCAGGGGCCACTCTTCTTTGTGGGGCGCAGGCTTCTCATTGAGGTGGCCTCTCTTGTTGCAAAGCACAGGCTCTAGACGCGTGGGCTCAGTCATTGGGGCTCATGGGCTCTAGAGCACAGGCTCAGTAGCTGTGGAGCATGGGCTTAGCTGCTCTGCGGCATGTGGGATCATCCCCGACCAGGGCTCGAACCTGTGTCCCCTGCATTGGTAGGCAGATTCCCAACCACTACGTCACCAGGGAAGCCCAAAAGACGTTAACTTGATAGTTGCTTTATTATATGTCTGTATATCGATTGAAGACAAAATTATCTGAGGAAAGATGATATGGGGAAGGAAAGATGTTGAATAACATTGCAGAGTTTCTGACAGATTTTTAAGACATATATGATTGATATTTAATTTAAGTCTGTCTGCATTTCTAGGATATAAAAACCTTATGTAAGGTAACACCTCTTAATGACTAAAAAGGACTTGGAGGAGTATTTAATAAAATCATGGAGAGGGGATAAATTTTAACTATGGTCAGCATCAGGGCAGAGGTAAAGGGATTTTGAAGGAAAAAGCCTGAAGCATGGGAATTCTGTCGAGCCAGGAAGTAGCAGCCAGAAATGATCATGAAACCATGTGCACCAGTGAAGATTTGAACTAATTTTAAGAACATTGTACTTTCCTCAAAACATGAAAGTTGGTTTGAACTAATCATTTCTATCTAATATCTAGCTAATGTATAACTTTAAGGGCCAAAAGACAGAGAATGGCATTTAGGGTACACAAATCTGTTCAAAGCATCAGTATCCAAATACATTTAAATAGAAAAGCAAAGGAAGCAAACACTGTTTTTTTGATTTCCTGTTGGGACTACCACAGAAAGCATCACAGATTTCCCCCCTGCTATCTGCTAAACTATTATAGAATATAATCCTGGGAAATGTACCTAAGAGAATTACCTTCTCTTCTGGTACTAAAACAAATTCCTAAATTTATATTTTTTGAAATCTCTGACAAGGTGAAGTCAGTGTAGAAATCCAAAGTTGAGATTTTTAGCTATAGCAATTAAAATTATTCTTTTATGTTGCCAAAAAATGTGATCCATTCAAACTATATGTGAGAGATTATTGATGATGAAGATAACTATATCATGCTGAACGTAATTGGATGACACCTCATTTAAAAGTAAATCCCAATATTATTTTCAATAATGTGTTTTATTTAATTTTCTGGTTCTGGGAGTTCTTTAAAGTTTTAAGTTGATAACATATGACTTTGGATGCCTAGTTGTTTTTGTTAATATGAGAGTTAAAAACTGTAAGTCAGTGAAAGGCATAATGATATCTTTTCATTTTTATATTTATAAATCTCATATTTTAAGTGTGTTTTTATTCATAGAAATATTTCTTTAAATTATATATTTAGTACAGAAGTATCAGTTGCACATCAACTTGCCCGTATATAAACATTTTTTGGAAGCATATCTCACCTGAAGATATTTTTACTTTAGTTGAGGATACAAAACTTACATTCATGAAATAACTTGTTATCCCTACAAAAAACACATTAAAATACTCTAAATAAATAAGTTATATGTGTTACAGTTTTTGTGGAGACATTGAGTGATTGATCAAAAAAATGAATCCCAGAAAATGTATAAAGTCAGGGAAACCATTGCCAAAGGTTTAATCTCAACCTCATTAAAGTAGATTCCAATATAATAGAATGTGATCATCTTAAAGAAGTAGTTCCCTTATAGCTGCTGGAAAACCTAAGCCTCCAATGAAAACTCAGTTCTGCCTGAAGGACTTGTGTCTTTACCCTGTACATCCAGGCATTCTAGATGGTTGGACTTCAACCTATGACATTTGAGGATTAAAACTGTTTTATTAGCCCTTGTTCTTCAAAAGTAAGATATGTTTGTCTCTTAGCTTGCTGATAAAAAATACTGTAATTGTTTAGGGCCATATCACAAAAAGATGATTTTTCTTGAAGGTATTCCCATTAACTTCTATGACATGTAGACTTCAGCTTGTCTGTATGGATGAGTTGTTCTGTTTCTTGGATCTATTGTGATGCACCCACAGGCCAAAATATTACTTTCAAATCAAAATTTTGTAAAGGGTATGATTTGCCAATGTCTGCCTACACTGGGTGCTGGAATCCTGATTCTAATCATCAGATAACGCCCACCCAGTTCATATGCTTGTTCTTAAACAATATTTGACTAGGTAGTTCTATGTGGAATTTACTAAAACAGCACAGGGTTTATTGTAACTGTCTGTCCCCTTCCTTCTCGTCTGTACTATTCCTCTCCCCACCCATTACCTCCTCCACCTATAAAATTGATAGTTTACTCTACTTGGTTGGGTATTCAGTGAAGATATACAGTGAGTTCTGATTCCAAGTTTCTATTTTTGCTCATTAAGAAATGGATCCTATCTCTTCACCAGTGGTGTTGATCAATTTATATGTTCCTTGTTGCTCTTCTCAGCTACAAAAGGGTGGCTTCATTTTCATTGAAGATCCTTATTTCTCATGCTTAGCTTTTCTTAATAAAGGTGCTCAAGTAGAGGCCTTAAGTGCTGAGTATTTTCAAATTATTTCAATTGAAGGTTTTATTTTGCATAATGAGCTCATCAAAATATTGGTTATATTAGAATGATAGAATGGTTAAAAGCATGGTTCTAGAGCCAAAATGCCTAGATCTAAGTCCCAACTCTTCCACTTACTAGCTGGATTAATAGCTATCTGACCATAGGCAAGGTACTTAATTTTTCTGTGCCTTGGTTTCTTCTTTTGTAAAATGAGGATTATAATAGTAACTACTTCATAAGTTTGTGGTGAGAAAGAAATGTGACTATAACATTTTCTGGTGCATAGTTAAGTTTTCAGTAAGTCAATACTAGTTGTTATTTTTATTTTTATGGTTATGGTATGATGTTTTCTATTTCTTGAACCCAATTGATCTGTTTTTGTTATTATTGTTTGTTTTCTTATTCTATTTTCTGGTCGCTGCAATACCTCCATAGATCTTTCTTTTTCCGAAAGCTATGATGAAATTTTAAATCCCATTAGCTGAAAGAATCCTTTCCTATTTAGAGTCCAGACTCAAAATAGATCTCTTCTCAAGTTCCTCTCCACACCTGGATTTAGTCCTCTATAGCTACTATATAACTTAGGTTGTTGGTATTTCACCTATTCGTGCCTAATATCCTGGGGACACACCTGGAACTCTGGATAAAACCAAAGAGCAGAAACGTTCCATCCTAATTGTAGAGAAACCCACAGCAACGTGTCAGAGATAAGGTATTCACTTGTGCCCCACACCCCCACGACCTCTGCTTCCTGAGACGTAAGATAACAGTAGACGAGGCTCTGATTTATTTGAAATTTTGAAAGCATGCATTGCCCAAGAGCTGTTTAAATACTCTGGAAGACTGTTCAAATAGCACACCCACTCATGAAATAGGCCACAGGGAGATGTCCTCTGCTTTTCTCACTTTCCCTTCAACAACTTGAAAGAGTATTCTGGGCCATAGAACGAGGTCTGTCTTTGCAGAGGACCAAGTCTTATCACTAAAGCAGAGGACCCTAACCCTTGGTTCCAGGTATTGTTACCAATATGATCAATGCCACCTATTGGTTAGTTACTGATACTTACGCCCGTAACAAGGATGTCCCGGCTTTACCCAGAAATATTAGCACCTTCGCCTTGTATATTAAGCCTAATTGAGGTTATTAACTTCCAACCTTCCGCAGTCAGTAATATTACATAATTTATTAATGTCACACCAAGAGCTATACTTCAGTAAAGTACATGAATTTATTTTTTAATGGAGATAACACCAAGGGAGTTCTTAAAGTCCATCTACTGTGTTTGTCACCTGACCTTTACCAACCCCAATCTTGCTCAATCCCTGTCAAGAAAATTGGAGAATTTAATGTTTGTGATAAATACCAGATGTTGAACGAGATCACCATCTGAAATCAATACTCCCTCCTACAGTTTTCTCAACCTGTTTGGTCAACTTGAGTAAGTGTGATTTGTATCAGCTGAAACTCCAAGACAGTGTTCAAAGGTAGAGAAGAGAGGAGGGGAAGGGTCATATCTCCAGTCAGTATCAGAAAGATTTTTTTTAAGTATGCATGAAAGACTGTTTTTAGATCCTCATGACAATTTTGAATAGTTGGTAATATCATTTGGACTTCATAGGATATTTATCTCTGTTTAACATATTCTAAACAATGCTTTCTAGGATCTAATTAGAACATTACATAAGCATATGTTTGAATAGAAGTTAACATATTTTTGTGATCCTAAAAATTATACCTCATAACCATTACAAATAATTGGAAAAAGAAAGAATTATTCAATAAATGATTTGAGGACATTTGGCTACCTCTTTATGGCAGTGATGTTGGTGGTGGTAGTAGTAATGAATTCCTGCCTTCTGCCATTCACTGAAAGAATTACAAATGGAGTTAAGACCTAAATATAATAAATAAAGTCTTGAGAGATTTAGAAGAAATAGAGTGAATACTCATCTCACTTTAGGTTGGTTATTCTTAAAAAAAAAAAAACACACCCCCAAACAAAAC
The DNA here is from genome assembly GCF_028564815.1 of Eubalaena glacialis. NCBI lineage: Eukaryota > Metazoa > Chordata > Mammalia > Artiodactyla > Balaenidae > Eubalaena > Eubalaena glacialis. The sequence continues at coordinate 217,545,764 of NC_083716.1, forward strand.
AAAACAAAAGTCACAACAGGATAAACATTAAAAAGTAAGACATGGGCTTCCCTGGTGGCGCAGTGGTTGAGAGTCTGCCTGCCAATGCAGGGGACACGGGTTCGAGCCCTGGTCTGGGAAGATCCCACATGCCGCGGAGCAACAAAGCCCGTGAGCCACAACTACTGAGCCTGCGCGTCTGGAGCCTGTGCTCCGCAACAAGAGAGGCCGCGATAGTGAGAGGCCCGCGCACCGCGATGAAGAGTGGCCCCCGCTCGCCACAACTAGAGAAAGCCCACGCACAGAAACGAAGACCCAACATAGCCAAAAAGAAATAAATAAATTAATTAAAAAAAAAAAAAAAAAGTAAGACATACCTACATACAATTAAAATAATGTATTTCAAACAATACAATAAAAATAAAATTAAAAACAAAATATACTCTGAAGGCTTCCCTGGTGGCGCAGTGGTTGAGAGTCTGCCTGCCAATGCGGGGGACACGGGTTCGAGCCCTGGTCTGGGAGGATCCCGCATGCCGCGGAGCAACTGGGCCTGTGAGCCACAACTGCTGAGCCTGCGTGTCTGGAGCCTGTGCTCCGCAACAAGAGGGGCTGCGATGGTGAGAGGCCCGCACACCGCGATGAAGAGTGGCCCCCGCTTGCCGCAGCTAGAGAGAGCCCTCGCACAGAAACGAAGACCCAACACAGCCAAAAAATAAATAAATAAATAAAATTTAAAATATATATATATATATATACTCTGAGAAAAAGTATTTATTTGTAATATGTAACAGAAAAGCAACATTCCTTAATATATAAAAAGGTGAATGAATATTCTTAATCTATAAAGAGCCCTTATGAGTAAATAAGAAAGAAAAATGCGATAGAAAGATAGGGCAATAGATAAATGGGTCACAGAGAAGAACAGAAATGAGCAGTTTATATACAGAAAACTTCAACTTTGGTATTAAAAAGTCCTAATTAATTACAGAAGGTTTTTAAAGAATAATGATACTCTATTCCTACAGAAACATGAGCACTTTTGTCCATTACTACTGAGTATTTTAAGGTAATCTTTCATTGGTGGATGGGAACCAGTATATATCAAAAGCCTTAGGCATATTTATACCTCTGACACAGAAATTCTATTCCTAGGAATTTTTTCCAAAGGAAACAACCAAGCATAGAACAAGGTTTTATGTAGAATGGTCATTATTTGAAATAAGAAAATAACAAAAAGAGACACAATTTGGAATTTGCAAATATGCATGTATATCTGTGTGTGTACATGTATTTAGATATGTTATGACATTCATATAAAACGCTATGTGACTGTTTAAAATCATATCAATGTAGTACATTTGACAACACAAGAAAGATGTCATAATGTAGGTAAGTGGAGAACAAAGGTAATGTGTGTTGTGTTATATCAGCCTTGAAGTTGATAATGACTGTATGGGTGATGATATTGCAAGAATTCTTTTTTAACTTTTATTCTTCGACTCTTCATACACATTCCATTTTTCCCACAGTTACTATGCAATAATTTTAACAGGAAAAATTATTTTCATCAAGGAGGAAATAAACCTATATTAGAATTTACTACGAGGGAGCATTTTAAAAAAATTCTAAAACTTACGCTGACTTGCTGAATCAAAATGTTTTTTGGTTTTCTGTTTTGTTGTTGACATTTTTAACATGGTTCTGAAGTGATTCTTAAGTGGACAGGCCAGCATCAGTCCATAAACTGGTATTTGGGTACCACTGGCCTTGAGGAAAAGAATACTCATTTCTCAGGATATTGTGAGAACCAAGTATCAATAGTATAATGTGAGTGAATGATCAGAAGGATGATAGATGCCTGTTCCAGTTATGGCATATTTCCCAGTAAACTTAGCTCTGTAAGGTTTTGCTTCTTTTGGAAAAGACCACTGGAAGCAATATGGTACTAAATTTTGTATCCCTCTAGCACTTCTCTGCTCCCTTCTTGCGGTAACAAACCCCTGCTCCATGGCCATAGACAAGGCCTGTTATCAAGGCTGGGAAAGCCAACATCTCCTATGTTGCCAGTAGGCCAGTGAGTGGTCCAGGCTTTGACTAATCAGTCATTACCAAGGATTTTTTCTGACTGTGGCCAGTGAATTGTAAAGTAAGCCTGCTTCACCCCAGTTTTCCTTGTCGAAAGAATGGCACTATTACTCCCCCCTCATGATCAGAGTAAAATATTTTCCTTCATGCTTTCTTTCAATCCATCAGCAAGTCCTTTGGCTTTTCCTTCCCAATATAATCCAAATCTGCCCACTTCTAACCTCTAAGTTACCACTCTGTTTTTGAGCTACTATGCCACTTGGTGCATAATTGGTCTTCTGCTTCATTTTTGTCTTGTTAAAAGCTGTTTGTCCACATATTGTCCACACAGCCAAATACAGTTTTAAAACAAAAATCAAATGATGTATTGATAATTCCTCAGCTCATAATTCTCCAATGAAATCCCATTCCATTTAGGACAAAATCCACACTTCTTTGGTCTGACAAGCCCCTGTTTGGTTTATCCCTTGCTAATTTCTCCAGACTCATTCACCAGTTCCCCCAGTCTCTTGGGCCTAACCTTGTTGCTGTTTCTTGAACATGGCAAACTTTCCCTGCCTTTATATTTGCTCTTTCCTCTGCCATCATTGCTCATCTCCCAGACCTACAGATGACTCCCTCCCTTATTCCTTTCAAGTTTTAGCTCAAATATCACCTCCTCAGAGGCAACATCCTTGACTGCTTTATGAAAATAGTTCCTCCCTCCTATGCCCACCACCCATCAATCTCTGTGCTCTGTTCCTGCCTTTTCAGGTCACAGCCCTCAGCACTTGCTAATAGTCTGTCACATGTACCTTGTCTGACTATTGCTAAAATGGCAGTTCCATAAGGGCAGGGAACTTCTCTGTCTGGTTTACTGCTATTGTGCCCAGGGCCTGGACATACATTTAATTAGATCACCACTGCATGGTGAAAGGCAGGCTGCAGAAGGACAGACTGAAGTACCAACCAAAGGGAGAAGCTAAGAGCAAGAACTGGTATAGCTTTAGTTCTCAGAATCATCCCAACTAGCTCTCTTTTCTCTCTTTTTCATCTGTTAGTTTAAGTGAACCCCAAAAGTCCTCCTTTTCTCTTTAGTTAATTTGAATATGATTTCTATCACTTGAAACTGAAAGATCCCTAAAACAATAGCCAAATGAAGATTTAGTTTCAGAACTCAAGGCATTTTGTGGGGAGACCCATGAAACACCACAAATCTGTGCCCAGAGCACTGTGATGTAGAACTCCACACAGCACAAATTTTCATGTCCTAGATTAACCTCTGGATGCACCATGGGCCACCATTATTGTCAATATAGTCAAAGACCCTTTTCTGTCCCCCACTGAGTACTTTGTTCTTTATGAGATTGTGTATTCCCTTCATCTACTATCTGAAAGACTAATCCTTGACTCCTTCTTTCCCTTCCTAACCTTTCCCTTACTCTTCCAGATTTGCAAAGCATTTCAGAGTTAAAAAGGAAAGTCTAATTTTTCAAAGTTGAGTTCACTTGGCTTCTGTCTGTCTTTCACACAGTAAGCAAATAACACATGAACCATATCTTGTAATACCTTCATCCCTATCAAGTCTTAAAGCAGACTGGTTATCCACCAATCTGCACCCCTGATTTTGTTTATACAAATGTTCACATGAAGCTACCACTTATTCCTGCCTTCCAGGCAAAGCTGATGACTTCACAGAGCTCCATAAATGTTGAGCATACTGAAACCATCCCTGTAGCAACATAAGGCAATCTGAACAGGCAGGGAGCTGTGTCAAAGCCAGGCCCAGAGACCAGCTGCCAGAATTCTGCCTCAAACACAAGGGAACAAGTACAAGTCTGCGGCAGGTTACTCAATTACAGCACTATTATTGACGTTTTGGGCTGAATATTCATGCACGGGAGCTGTCTGTGTATTGTATCATGTTTAGCAGCATCCCCTGGCCTGTACTCACTAGATGCCAGTAGTACCACTTTTGTGACAGCCCAAAATATACAGACTTGGACAATTATCCCCTGGTGTGTGTGTGTGTTGGGGGGAAGGATTGCACCCAGTTCAGAATGACATGCGTGTAGAGAAAGTACTTATCTGGTAATTAAAAAAAATAATCAGATCCATCCATTATCCCTGAAAATAGGTAGTAAGAAGTCTTGAGTAGGTGAGGGTCCCACCTCTTCTTTAGAGAGTTGAACCAGTTTTAACAGGTCCTGGCTTTTATAGCCCACTAAGGATCTATTGGGAGTAAAACTGGTAGATGAATATAATCTGTTTATAGATTTGAATTTTTAAAAGTGATCCTAATTTCTTCAGAGTCCTATTACTTTCATGGTTAAGGTTAAACTTTTTCTTACTTACAGTGCCTTTTGTGATAGAGCTCAGGCTCACTTCTCAAACCTGAATCCCCACTATTCCTTAGCATGTGTCCTATGGCCAGCCATATCTTTTTTTTTTTTTCCTATGGGAGAAAAAGTGCTTTCTAATATCTCTATTTCATTTGTACATGCTGTTCCCTCTACCTAAAATACCGCCCCCCCAAACTTCCATATTTTCTCTGACATTATAATTTCTATAACATTGAAGAACTTTCCTCTGCTGCTGTTCCTCCCTGACACTCCCCCCTTCAGGGCAGTAGGCTCCTCTCCCCTCTGAGTCACCAACTCTTACTGGTTATTCTGTCCTGTAAATGTTGGTTGGATTTTTTAACCTATCTCCCATGCGGCATTTGAGGGCTGTATCTTATTTACTTAGGCAGATCTAAAGTTTCTGGGTCCTGAAGTTTTTACAATCTGGAATACCTTCACGCGCATGTGCACAAACGTACACACACACACACAAAATTAGCTATTTAAGAAAGAAATGACAACAAATAACTGGAAGCTTAAAGACGCAGGCTCTTTTTTCTAAAATCTCTTTAGTCAATTTTCCAGAAATACTTACATAGAAATACGACCTAATAGCAACCTGGCTTTCCCTACCATCTAGAAGGCTCTGCGGCTATCAGCATCTCACAAAATTATTTATAATTAAGGGGCCCTGGATCTTACAATTCATTACCTTTATCATAAATCTACCTTTTTAAAATTTGTCTGAATCTCCAAAGCCAGTGGTTGACCCATAGAAGGAACTTAATAAATGTTAGTGGTAACAATGTTTAATTTTACTTGAAGGTTAAGAAATCTCCTCACCCTTCTGTGTTCCAGAAAAAAAGACTTACTTCAAGGAAGCACTCTTCCAAATATGACTTGAAATAAGGCTTATAGATGCCCCCCTTGTTTATCTAAGACAAGGCTGAACACAGACCCTCCAATTCCCATTCTTTGTCTAAGAAATGGCTAGCTGAACTTCTTATCTCCACTAATCAACTAGAACAAAATGTTTTTTAACCAAACTTTGATTAAGCTTCTGTCCTTCCTCCAGGCCCCTAAACTTTAGCTCACTTTCAGCCTGCGCCAGCATACCCTCCCCCCACCTACCCCCATAAGAGTAGACTGGCCTCAGGATAAAACATTCTCTGACCTACTGTCCTATTATGCCACCCTTTCATCCCACTTGCCCACATCTGGTTCTTTTTAGCTTTGTTTACTCTTCTTTGTAAAAGGACATCTCTTTTGTCTAACTCTTGAGAAACTTACAGTTCTTATAATCACAAAGGTCTCTCCATTATAATTGTCTCCTTTCCCAGCCTTGGAAGAGGTCTCTTTTCTCCAGACTTTTGAATAGCCTCTCCTTTTTATGACCAGATTTGTTTTTCATTTGACAGTGGAATTACTGGGGAAAAAAAAGTGAATGAAGGAGAACTCCTATTAAAGCATCCAGCTTCCCTTGTAACAATTGTGCTGCTGCAATGATAATGCCATTGCTCTCCTCCTGATCCCATGTGGACTCTGGATTTTGACGTTATTCTACCTGCTACAATCCACTTATCTATCAGCCATAACTATAAATTTATTTTGTCAATATTATCAAACAGTCCTGAACTCGCCCTTCATTTTGGCTTACACTTCATCTTCATCATGAGTCAGTCTAGATCCTAATCCATTCAGATTTTTTTCCTGGCTTAGTTCCCAAGAAGACCTGACTCCTTTTCTGCAATTAAAATTGAGACAGTTAGTTAGTTTTGAACGGCTTAATAGATACTAATTCCAAAAAGTTTGGGAAAAGCTATTCCAGATGCAAACAATTGTATTTGAAAACTCAGAGGTAGGAGTTGGAATTCATGCCTAAACACAATAAAATTAGCTTAATTTTAGTTTAATTAGTAGAGTAATGAGAGAAAGTTGGAGATATTCAGGTGGTAGCCTGATTCAGACAGAAGTGACTGAACTTGATGCAAAAGACCAAAATAGTGAAATGCTTGATTGTGATGGGGACATGATAAAACTGTTTAGTATATTAGGTTAAATGGAGATAGGAAGAAGTTGGAAAGCAGGAAAACAAAACAAAACAAAATAGAAGACAGACTGAGGAAATAATATAACCGGGAGGTGATCAGAATTCTGACTTATAGGGATCTGTAAGGATGTTAAGGATGGATATTGATTGCCATAAGATCATTCTTTTGCCTTAGGAGACTGATGTAAGAAAATATTGCTACAATTTATGTCAAAGAGTGTTCTGCCTATGTTCTCTTTTAGGAGTTTCATGGTTTCAGATCTTACCTTTAGGTCTTCAAACCATTTTGAGTTTATTTTTGTATGTGGTGTGAGAGAATGTTCTAATCTCATTGTTTTACATGTGGCTGTCCAACTTTCCCAGCACCAATTATTTAAGAGACTGTCTTTTCTCCATTGTATATTCTTGCCTGCTTTGTTGTAGATTAATTGACCACAGATGCATGGGGTTTTTTCTGGGCTCTCTATTCTGTTCCATTGTTTTATGCCAGCACCATACTGTTTTGACTACTGTAGCTTTGTAGTATAGTCTGAAGTCAGAGAGGGTTATACCTCCAGCTTTGTTCTTTTTTCTCAAGATTGTTGGCAATTTTGGGTCTTTTGTGGTTCCATATAAATTTTAGGATTATTCTTTCTAGTTCTGTGAAAAATGTCATTGGTATTTTGATAGGAATTGCACTGTAGATTGCTTTGGGCAGTATGGCAATTTTAACAATAGTAATTCTTCCAACCCAAGAGCGTGGGTTTTCTATTTCTTTGTATAATCTTCAGTTTCCTTCATCAGTGTTATATAGTTTTCAGAGTCTTTCATCTCCAAGGTTAAGTTTATTCCTATATATTTTATTCTTTTTGATACAATATTAAACATGATATTTTTTGTTTTCTCTTTCTGATATTTAATTTTTAGTGTATAGAAAAGCAACAGATTTCTGCATATTAATCTTGTATCCCACAACTTTACTGAATTCATTTATTAGCTTTAATAGTTTTTGGATGGAGACTTTAGGGTTTCCTATATAAAGTATCATGTCGTCTGCAATCAGTAACAGTTTTACTTCTTCCCTTCAAATTTGGATCCCATTTATTTCTTTTTCTTGTCTGATTGCTGTGGCTAGAACTGCTAATACTATGTTAAATAGAAGTTGTGAAAGTGGATATTCTTTTGTTCCCAAATTTAGAGAAAAGGCTTTCATCTTTTCACTGTTGAGTATGATGTTAGATGTGGGTTTGTCATAAATGACCCTTATTATGGTGAGATATGTAGAACTTCATGTTAATTGTAGGATGCAGACAGGCATATTTAAATGTTTTGAATATGTAAGTACAGTCAACCTTTGAGAACACTTAAGAACATTAAGTACAGTCTTGAACTTATTTTTTCATTAGTTGAAGTTATTCTGTTAAAGAGATATGGATGATAAAATTCTGCATAGGCATTCTGTATAAGCATGAGGTATACAAAAATGTGATTAAGATAGTGTTAAATTATAGGGTCATTTTTACAATCATCATTTTATAGATTAACAAATACAGACTTCATCAGACATTAAAATCTATTATTCAGATAAAGAGCAATGATTTATAATAACTAAGTGGTAGATTTAGCACAATCTCAGGTTTTAATAAGTGTTACAAAGTTTTAGTTATTAAAAATTCAAAAAGGTTAACCATTTAGATATAAAAAGAGCAAGGCAGTGATCGATCTAATGGGAGATAAAGGGTAAAGCATGCAATGCTCAGACTTTAAAAATCCAATTATTCCTATTACTCTGCATGCGTTAGGCAGTCATATTTTAGTGCTATCCCATGCCTCACTTGTCTTGCTGCCTCTTATCAAACCTCCTGTGTTTGCATTTTAATTGACTTGGGGAAATGCAAAGAGAAAAAGGAAAAGAAGTTGTAAAATAAAGGGCTTCACAAATTTGAAGGCATGTATGTGACCCTCTGTGACTGTGTTATGCCAATGCTTTAAAAACCATTGTGCTCCAAAAGTCAGGTCCCTATCAGCCTAGCTACCTTTAAATTGTTGCTTCCAAACTAAATATATTTTATAAAAGTTTATGTCATCACTTTTAAGAGTGCTTAATACATGCAAGAACCATATTAGACTTACTTGAATAAACTCCCACTAGGCTACACACATGGTGAAGTATAGGCCACACATTTGGGGGGTTATGATTTCATAATTTTTTAATGCCTATATTCCTCAGTTTTCTCATCTGAAAATGTGAGTGACAAGAGCTACTTTATAAAACAGCTAAGAGAATAAAGGAAAAGTTAATGTCTGCACATGCCTGATGGAATGCCCTGATGAAGTGGGCTCTCTGGGAGTTGATTCATGGTTTTTTGTTTTGACTTATGAGTTGGTTTTGAAGCTGCTTCTAGGGCAGTGGTTCTTAAACTTCTTGCTCTTAAAACCCTTTTACATTCTTAAAACTTATTGTGGATCCCAAAAACCTCTTGCTTATTTAGATTAAGTCTTTTAATACTATATTTTAAATTAAAATTTAAATGTATATATAATATAAAAATACATATTTATTAATTTATTTTAAATAACTATAATATACTCTCTACATCCCAACATAAACATTTTACAAAAATCTATATTTTCCAAAACCCAAAAAAAGGGAGAAGATTGGCATTGCTTTGTTGTTTTTAAACTTCTTTAATATGTAGCCTAAGAGATCTAGATTCTAATTTTTGCTTCTGCCATCAAGGTTTTGCAGTACATTGTTTTGTTTGAAGCATAGAAAGAAAATGAGGGCTTACACAGATCTGTGGTAGGAAAAGGGAAGACCTCAAGGTCTCCCTGAAAAAGTCTTGGGGACTCCAAGAAGTCCTGAAGTCACACTTTGAGAATTGCTGTTGTGGGGAGTAGAAGCAAAAGGGAGGAAAGCAGACTGTTTCTGGCATTGGTTTTATGTCAAATCTGGGGAAATTCGACAGGAAAATACTGAAGACCTAGAGACCTTCCTTTTGCCTTCAAGCCACCTTTAACCTGGTTGTCTATCCACCGTGCTATTATAGCCCACACGCATTTTGCTCCTGCCAAGATGATCAGAACTTTAGTCTACACTCATTTGACAAAAACAAGCTGGAAAGAGAAGACAGGAGCTACTTGTGTAATAACACATTTGCTAACCAAGAAATAAGACCAGGGCTGTAAGGCAACAAAAGCATTTATTTGAAGTTAAATTGCAGTTCAGGAGATGCAGGTTCAGGCAGAAACCTAAATGTGCTCTGAGGAGGGTTGAAAGCCGAAGGGTTTTTTAAAGGAAACGGAGGGAGCTTACATAAATTGTTTTGCAAGAGTCATGATTGGTGCTGGCAGATCGAAACTATACGTAATTGGTTGCTATGGCTGTTACTAGGCAAGAGTTCATTGTATAAGCTTTTTTCAGGATGCTGTGGTCTTGTGGCTTGGCCTCGTTCAAATTTCACGTTCCTTTCAGGGGGGAGATGTGCACAGGCTGTGCTTCCCCAGAGGCCTCCTGGGTCCATTTTAGTGCCCTGTTGGCAACACAGACTCCATTTTTACATGTGGATGCTGTGGAGGTTTTACCAAACTCCATTTTCGGGGTAAATGTGGTTTGATTTATTACTAAATACTGTAGATCCTTGATATACGCAGATTTAACATTTGCTGTTTCACAAGTGGTCATGAAGATGCATGGCATGAAATCATTCGTAGCTTTGTTGAGGCATGAGTTTGGAACAGGCCTCGAGGCTGGTGTGCAAGGGTGAGTGAGTCACGTGACAAGTTGGCTTAGTGGATCCCCAACATCTCCATCCCAGTGGAATTTACTAATGGCCACTCTTCCAGGGAGAACTGCTCCTAGAATAAAGTCATTTTTGGAAGTCTTGGAATTTGAGAGAGTATTGCTGTTTTGTGAAAAATGGCCTCGGGTAATTGAAAAGCAAACTACCAGTTTGGGTATGCAAACAAAGAGAAAGTGAAACTATCTAAAGTATGGTGCTTGTTAAAAAAAAAAAATCCCAAAAAACAAACAAAAAAACTCTACATTTCACTTCAGTCTAATATTTATGAAATAATTGTGTATCCAAAAATATCACTTAAATTTAAGATTTATTACACTTTATGAGGTTGATTAGACACAAGTGTAGTATTCACAAATTTGAGCATTTGAAAATGTTGAGGCTACTATATTAAATTAATGTTTAAATTCAATTTAGAATAATTAGCATTGTTTTTAATTCTCAATTTGGTGTGGTTTTGAAATCTTTGTTTAAAATCTAATCTTTAGGAGAAGCTAAAACTATTGATTATTAGTTATACTAAATAGTATTTACAAAACCTTTATAAAGTAAAACAGAAAAAACTTATCAAATAGGGATATTTCCAGCTTTAATCATATATATATATAAATTTTTGTGAAATTTTCTGTGCTATATATAACTTAGGATGATCTCTGCAGGACTGTATTTAAAAGGCTTAGAACAATTGCTTGGCATATATAAAGTGGTATGTAAGTTTTTGCTGTTTTTATACTTTCTTACAAACACCAATCACCAAAAATAAATAAATAAATAAGATGACAAGAAAAAATAAGATAATTTATGGAGGGCCTGCTCTGTGCCATTTACTATTTTTAGGCATTGGGGATAGAGAGCCTAGAATAGAACTGGGTAGTATGTGTTACACAGCACGGAATGCAATTCCATGAAAGTCTCCACATTTTTAGAAAAAAGTCTTGCTAACTTCCCTCTGTCTATCTGCGTGTTTACTGTAATTTACATGAATTTACTCTCAATGAAATAAATTATTCTATGTGGCAAGCTCACAGATGATTATTTCTATCTAAAATACTAGGCCAACTATTCCTTTGGTTGCCATTTACTGATGAAGGAAGCTTAAAGAGTATAAACCTTAAAATAAACTTAATAGACATGGACAGAGAATTTAGAAAAACCTATTGGCAGTTTCACCCTCTAGAGAAACATCATATTTTTAAATTATTTTTTATTGATACTTTCTCATTTCTGGATAGTTTATTTTATAAGGAAATTTTACACATATAGATGAAAATACTCAATACATCAATATGTTAATGTTAAAGGAATACAAGCTTTAGAATAAGATGTTTAAAAATAGAAGACTGTAATATGATTTGATATTTCATATTAAATTTAGTTTACATTTTATTACCAGTAACTATTTAAACTTTATCTTATAATAGAAAGTTTACACAGTTTTAGAAAGCCTTGAATTTTTGATCCAGATGGTCTTTTATCTAGGCTGTTTAGAACCTTTACCAAAAAATTAGCCTCACCTTGCAGCCTGCCCACAGCCATCTAAAACTTGCTTGATTCTTCTGACTGGTTGTATACAGTTTCAGACATTGGAGATTATCCAAGTACTGTCTGCTTGAGGTATGGAAATACTTAATGTTTAACTAATTTCAATTGCATTTGAGCTTGTTAATTTTTTGTTTGTTTTTTTGTTCCTTTTTTTGAGCTTGTTAATTTTTAATCAGTAAAATTCTCCACATTCTCAGTAGAGAAATATACTATATAACCTGAAAGTTATGTTGCCACCATCCCAACCCACACCAAAGCCCACTCAGAATCCCCAGTAACACCTCTCATATCTAATCAGAATTAAACACACCTTCTGTGTTCTGTACATACTACTATTATGGAATTTGTCATAGTCGAATATGCCAAAGCTGGATTGCAAATTTCAGGGAACCCAAAGCTTCTGTTAGGTTTTTATTCTCTGGTTCTTAGGGTAGTGCCAGGGAAATAGTAAACCCTCAACAAGTGAGTGTTTTTAGGGATTAATGAATTAATCTTCAAGTAGCTTTTTACCTAAAAGCAAAATAAAATTATCAGGGTAAAAAAAGATATCATATGCCATGTGATGGACATATTTTATTTTCTAGCTATTCTATATCTTCTTTATCTTTTAGGGGAATACTCCTACCACATTCTTTTTCTATATGATTGAAAGAGAGTGACTCCATCTCCATACCTTCAGGGTGGACATTCAATCCACGACCTTTGGTACTTCTTCCCCACCCCCAATGTTTTAATAATGAGAACCAATGTATTCCTTTATTTTGCTTTAGATAATTCCAGTTGGGTGTCAAACATGTTCAACAGCATCCTGGCTAAAACACTGTCTGCATTTTAGAATCCCCCATCAGAAATATTCACTGAGTTCATGTTCTTTAATGCTTTCCTAACTACAGCTTTATATACAAATGCAATGCTATGTTTTATTGCCTCTTATTCTGCAGAAAGTTTTCAATTCCCACAACTAGTTTTTATTTATTTTTCTTTTTACAACGTTTCAAATATCTTGGGCAGAGCCAAACTATTTTTTAAACAGATTTATAGAATGGTGTTTTCTTCGTACCTTGTCTTATTTCTCCCTTAAGTATCTGATAGGTGAGGATTTTCACCTCTGTTCTCTTTCTCAGGCTTGACATTTGTCTCTATTTTCTCCAATGATTTTATTTTTCAGCCTCTTCCTCTTACTCAAGATAAAGAAAAAGTTACGTCTATGTAACACTTTAGAAATATTCACCTTAAAAAAAAAAGTACAATGGTTAAAGTAAGATGTTTCACTGTACGTCATGACTTGGTAATGGCTTATCTTTCTCTTTTAACTCTCTTTATCAAAAGAGAGAAACTGCTAAAGAATAGATATTTGTTCCTCTTGAATGTATTTCTTTAGCTCCTTATTCCCCCTCTTGTCTCTCAAAAAATTGATAGAATGAAATTTGTACATTCCAGACCCTATATGTATAACCAAAACTAGCTTTAGAACTTTTTATGCAGCAGAGGAATGCTAAAGAAAGTAACAAAAAATATTTCATACTATCTTTAGTGTTTCCAATGATCACTTCAATTATGTGCTTATTAGTGTACATTCTTCTTACGTTTGGGGTTTTTTATTTGTTTCTTTTTAGAGTAGCTTTAGGTTCACAGCAAAATTGAGACGAAAAGTACAGAGATTTTCACATCCCCTGTCCCCACACATGCACAGCCTCCCCCGTTATCATCATCCCCCACCAGAGAGGTAATTTGTTATAATTGATGAACCTACGTAAACACATTGTAATCACCCAAAGTTCATAGTTTACCTTAGAGTTCACTCTTGGTGTTGTACATTGTATGGGTTTGGACAAATGTATAATGATGTGTATCCAACATTATAATATCATATAGAGCATTTCACTGACCTAAAAATACTTTGTGCTCTGCCTGTTTGTCTCTCCCTTCCCTCCCATAAAAAAACCTGAGCAACCCCTAGTATTTTTTATTGTCTCCATAGTTTTGCCTTTTCCAGAATGTCATATAGTTAGAATCATACAGCATGTAGCCCTTTCAGATTGGCTTCTTTAATTTAGTAATGTGCATTTAAGGTTCCTCCATGTGTTTTCACGGCTTGATAGCTCATTTCTTTTTAGCAGTGAAAAATATTCTGCTGTCTGGATGTATCACAGTTTATTATTCCACTCATTTACTGAAGGACATCTTGGTCGCTCCCAACTTTTGGCAATTATGAATAAAGCTGCTATAAATATCTGTATGGAGGTCTTTGTGAGACATAAGCATTCATTTCCTTTAGGTAACAAGTGAGGAGCATGATGGCTGGATTATATGATAAGAGTAGGTTTAGTTTTGTAAGAAACTGCCAAAATATCTTCCAAAGTAGCTGTATCATTTGACATTCCCACCAGCGTAGGATGAGAGTTCCCACTGTTCCACATCCTCACCAGCATGTGGTATTGTCAGTATTCTAGATTTTGGTTATTCTAGTAGGTATAGAGTGGTATCTTATTGTTTCCATTTGTATTTATCTGATGACACATTATGTGAAGCGTCTTTTCATATGCTTATTTGCCATTTGTATATCTTCTTTGGTGAGGGATCTGTTAAAGTCTTTGGCCATTTTTAATCAGCTTGTTTTCTTATTGCTGAGCTTTAAGAGTTCTTTGTATATTTTTGGTAACAGTCCTTTATCAGATATGTGTTTTACAAATATTTTCTCCCAGTCAGTGGCTTGTCTTCTCATTTTCTTGGCATTGTCTTTTACAGAGCAGAAGTTTTTAATTTTAATGAAGCCCAGCTTAACAATTATTTCTTTCACAGATCATGCCTTCGGTGTTGTATCTAAAAAGTCATTGCCTTTGTTTTTGCTGAGTGTAGTACCATGATTATTTTTTTAGAATGTTAGTTTGATTAAAAATCATCCAACACTATTTAAGAATTATTTTAGAGTTAGTAAAGTACCAATTGGAAAATATTATATTAAAAGAATTGGGAAATATCTGAATATTCATTTTGAATGAAAATATATGTTTGTGCCTTATGATATCCAGTGTGATATTCAGTGATACTGGATGTGACAGGTACAACCATGTCTCCTGCCTAATAGCTTTGATTATTTACCAACTAACTAAAAGATTAGTATGTGTTAAGAATTTAATTCCCTTGCTGCAATGGACTAAAGTTTGTGTCCCCCCAAAATTCATATGTTGAAATCCTAACCCTTAATGTGATGATCTTAGGCCTAGCCTTTGAGAGGGAGGTCATTAGAGTCTAAGAGTGGTGCTCTCATGAATGGATTAATGCCCTTATAAAAGATATCCCAGAGAGCTCCCTCCCTGCTTCTGACTGGGAGGTTACGGTGAGAAGACAGAGTTCTGTAAACCAGGAAATAGGTCTTCACCAGATGGTGATTCTTTCAGTGCATTGATCTTGGACTTCCCAGCCTCCAGAACTGTGAGAATAAAGTTCAGTTATTTATAAACCACTCAGTCTATGGTGTTATGTTATAGAAGCATGAACTAAGACACTTGTTGTCCATTAGCAGGGTGTGAAAAGCTGACCTATTTTAAGCCCAAAATAATCTAGCCATCCACACAAACCCTTGTTAATAACCCTTTTCAGTCAGATTGTAATTTGACATTTTTCTCTAAAAAAAAAGAATTTTACTACTCAGTCTGTGAAACACAGAACCCAAGTAAATGTTTTTTGTTTAAAATAAACATTTTTTTCTGTTGTATGTGCCATGACATAGTTGTTTACGATGTAGAATACCTACTACTATTAATGTAATTGTCAGAAACATCTGTTTTCAGTAAAGCTGTGTGACTAACCCGGCTAAAACATACACTTTCAAGAGATTCACCCCAGGGATATTCACCCTGGGATTCTCTAACCTACTGAACTTTAGAGTTGCCTGGATCTTCTATAAAATGCCTGCTGCACAAGCCCTATACCAATTAAATAACAATCTTTGGAGATGGGGCCTTAGATTATATTTTTGGAAACTCCCCAGGTACTAAGGTGAAACTAAGGTGAAATACCATTTATTTGGGCCAAATGAATGTTCAGAATCTTATTATTCAATTTTTAGTCATTTGTAGAGAACCATTTCCTTGTCAAAAAGACATTCACTTAGTGTTGCTGGCTAATGTCAAATGTTTTTCCTTTCATTTTTAACGTGAAACATGTTACAAAAACCCTTGATAATCATACACATCTGCATTTTAAAAGATTTCCATTGTTGTGAACTATTTTTGCTCATTCAGCTCTTCCTGGGGGGACTTTTCTCACTGGGAGGTAATCTATGTTTAGTCTTAACTCAGAAAATGAAAGCTCTTCAGAAAGGCTTGGGGCATACAGGTCATTAGCAAAAAGCTGAAACTGAAGTATTCACTGATCCATTATAATAATGAATACTACATTATTACAAGATTTACTTTCCTGGAATAGCAATTTTCCCACTTGGGCACTCTACAATATTTTATTGTAGTAGACTTACCTTTAAACTTATTTCTGAATACATATAGCATATAAACAAAATCAAATAGGTAATAATGAACGTAGAACAAAAGAAGGATTTTTGTTTTAAAAAGATAAAAGTTATGTCCTACTTTTTCCTTCAGAACAGTAAAATGCAAACTGGTGGAAAGTTTGATTAAGAGGTAGTTGTTAAGAGGTAGTTTGATTAAGAGGTAGTTGTTAAGAGGTAGTTTGATTAAGAGGTAGTTGTTCACTAGCAAAAATCAAAGCAAAAGAAATAATTTTGGTAATAATATTTTAAAATAACTTAAGTCTAAATATTCCCTATAGAATATACTATGTATTCTATAGAATCTCGCTATAGAAAAGATATGCTATTATAATAAAATATCTATTCCCAATTACAATTTAAAAAATACGTATTAAGTGCCAAGTTTATCTAATACTGTACAGGTGATGTAAATATGAGTAGGAAATGATTCCCACTCTTAGATAGTTAACCATATTTGGATGACACAGAATTATGCATAAAAACTGCAGTATAGTGAGTGCTATACTAATAAATCATGGAGATCAGAAGAGGGTATGTTTCAGCCTGAGACACTGAGCAAGGTTGCCCAAAGGAAGAGGCATTTGAAATGGATTTCAAAGGATGAGAAGCTTTCCATAGGGAGCAGAATGAGTAAAGCAAATCAATAAAACTTAGAGCATTCTGCAGGAAGGCAAGCCATTCAATATGTCCAAAACTTAGAGTACAGGTGTGAAGATCAGCTGTCACTGAGGCTGTGGTCACTTTGACCCGGGATCATGAAGAATCTTGAATGTCATGCTAAGGATTTTGATCTTCCTCTTGGGGGCAGTGAAACACCATCCACACAATCCAGAAAATGTAATTTTGAGTTATTTAAGACTTACGATTTCTTAGCCACTTTCCTTGGCCTGACACAAAGCTGTCTCCCCACAGCCATACTTTAGCTTTTTCTTTCACATTAGTCAATTTGCTAAGTTACAAATGTTTTACAATTACTCTATTTCTTTAAAATTAAGACAAAACGGTGAATGTCCCATAAAAATATATATTAGTACATGTTAGTTATTTCTATTAAAGATAAATCATTATGATTGAGGTTTATGATTTCATTGGTATGTATAAGTACTATAATTTTGATATGTCTAAAATTAAAATGTCTAAAATTTATCAAATACAAATTTATTTTATAACAAACACATTCAAGAAGACTTGCAATTTCTTAACCAATAAATAATACGTAAGTTATATGAAAAACTTGAGAGTTAAGGTAGAGGAAAGAATTGCAAAACTAAGGCTTTTTGGAGGAAAGGCTGTACAAATAATTACTCTGAGAACAGAGCTTTACTTGTTTGCTTGTTTGTTGGATAAGACAAACCACTTTAGTCTTAAGGTTCATTTTACAACCCTGGGAAATTTTGTTTTTAAACATTTTACTTGTTGAAAGCAAACAAATGAATATTATAAATGAACATTCATTTATTTAGCAAATATTTATCAAGCACCCAGTATGGGTGTGGCAATGTTCCAGGCACAAAGCATGCAGCAATGAAACAGAGTAGAATCAACCCTGACCTCATGGGGCTTGCATTCTAATGGCAGTTGTCATAATGGGGGCAGGAAAACAGTCAAACAATAAGAAAATAAACTAATTCATAATATGTCATGTGGCAGTGGATGATGTTGAAACAAAAAAGCAGGATAAAGGGGTCTGGGTTACTGGCAAAAAGAGGAATTTGCTAATTTTTGTACGAGAATGATTGGAGAAGGGCTCACTTAATAAGGTAGCATTTAAGCCCTGCAGATGGAAGCGGGGAGAAAGAACAAAATTTACAGGTAAAGAGTGTTCCTCAATGTTCAAGGGGAAGCAAGCAAGCCTAATGCAGCTGGAAGAGAATGAGCCAATGATAGAATAGATGGCAGGAGATATGAACAAAATGTGAGAATGCATGGGGTGAGGAAGGTGGAACCAAATCGTGTAGGGCCTCGCCAGCTATTCTCGGAATTTGTTTTTTAATGTGAGTAAGATAGGAATCGATTGGAGAGTCATACATTTTAGAACAATCAATTTGGCTGCTCCTGAGACTAGACTATGGAGAATGAGGGCATAAGGAATCTATTGTGATAACCCAGGAGGGAGAGGATGGGGGCTTGGACTGGAGTGGAAGCAGAGAATGTAGGAACAAATAGCTGCATTCTGGATATACTTTGAAGATATAAGAGGCAGGGATATCAATATGTGAAATATTGAATTACTATCTACTTATGTATTAAAATTGACTTCATATAGGTGGCAAAGTTTTGATTTTACCAAAACCACAAAAATCACAGAGGATTCTTCACCCCTAGAACAGACCAGACAGTATTGCATGTACTCTTCTTTGACCTCAAGCATCAAAAAGGATAGAAGCAAAACTACCTTTGTAATTGTTGAGCATCCAGTCTATGGAACTGGCCCACAAATTAGTTCATTTTGTTTAAAATATAATACCTGATTTTAAAAAATCAGTGAGGGTAAATGCAGAATAAATGCTTGTTTCATTCTAATCATTTACACTGACTGTGTTATTGAAATCAAATTTACCAACTAAATGCTTATGTAGACACTCAGAAGCAGTTACAGATAAGTCGATAACATCATTTCTTACATGTTGGCCCTATACAGTCTAGAAATGATACTATTTTTTTTATAGCTGAGTAGTCATCCTGAATCAAGGAATCTGATTACTTGTGGTAGAAAACCGACAGTGGGACTTCAGTCCTTACTTAAGTACAGGCTCGAAATAGACTCTGAAAAGGATTTTATGTGTAAATCACTATATAACAAACCACTCCAAATTTATTGGCTTAAAATATGAAGTGTTTATTATTTCTCACAAGTCTCAGTGGATCTCAGGTGTCCTTCTCTTGTCCACAGTTTTCTAGTGAGTTGGGAGGGGCTGGCTGGTCTTAGGATGGTCTTAGCTGGGATGCTCAGCTCTGTCCCCGTGGTCTCTCCTCCTGTGGGCGATTTGCCGAGGGTTCTTCTCGTGATGGTGGTGGAAGTCCAAGAAAAAAGTAAAAAGTGCACAGCACTTTTTAAATCCTCTGCTTGTGTCAAGTCTGATAACATCCTAATGGCCATAGCTGAGGAAATCACACGACCAATCCCAGATGTAAGGAGTGGGGAAAAAGGCTCTGACCATTTAGTGAGAACTTCAAGGACACAAGTAAAGAGCAAACAAAATACACGGTATTAACCACAAACCCAAAAAGCATTACAGCCACCATTTCTTTTGCAGGTGTCAAGTCTGGAAGACAAGCATGTTTGGTTAAGGCCTTATTCCCAATCTTGACCTTTTGCTGCTCTCTAAAATTTGGTCACCGCGCTCAGAACAGCAAAATGACTTAAAGGCTATTTAAAGCACTTTCACACACTCCCCCCAAACCTTACCATGGCAAACACATTAACAGAATCTCATAAGGTCATACTTTGAGCGCTTAATTGAAAAATGAGAAATCGCAAAACATGAAACTCAAGGATTATTCAGATAGCAAGTCAGTCTTTGAGGAAAGAAAAGGTAGTTTCTGGCTGATACTGATTCCCTGGCTCTTAAATTTGCTTGGTTTCCTAAAATTTCAGTAATAAGATCTTTGAAAGTTTTACTTTATGCACTCTTATATCTTAGGCTTTTATACATATCTTTTATTTATATCAGACAATAGCTAAATTGGCAGTAAAGTATGAATAAAAATAATTCAAATTGATTAATCTTAAGGACCTCTCAAAGACATAACAGTGCACTAGTCTAGAGAACTAATCCAGAAAATGTAAATAAGTTCAGTAAAGTGTTTTTCAGAAAGAGCTTTTAATATATATCATTAATTATTTTTAATTGAGTGATAAAAATCATATAAACTTCATGTCTAAAACGTGTTAAATTCTGTCTTCCTCCTGATAACTATTCCAATTAATTTGTGGTCAAAGAGTGATTATAGAAGTTTTAGACATTCTGTGTCTTCTGTATAACTTATTCTGACTATAAAGCATGATCTGAATAATTTGCTGCCTCAATGTTGAAATTAATAAGCTAAAGTCAGTATTAGGAACTATTTCAACATTTGCTGCCAAGTATCCTTAAAATACTTTTCAGGACAAGATAAGAATAAATAAACAAAAGCCAACGATATTAATAATTTATTTCATTACTCCCAAAAGCTACATGTATTTTATCTCCTGTCATTCTTGCTCTAACTCCTTTCCCAGTCAGGACGGCAATATGTACTCACCTGTCTCCCAGAAACAAACATGGTGACTTTGCATTGTTCCACTTTCTTTGTATCATGATGCGGCTTCCCCTTCTTTCCTGGTTACCTCTAGTAGTTGCTGTAGCTGCTCTCTGTAGTGGTTCCCTTCTTTCTGCCATAGATGGTGGCCAGTTTGAAAATTCCAACTTCCCAATGGATAGCTAGGAGTTTGTGTTATTAATAAAATTTGTTCCTTGTGGAAACTAACTCTATACATCTGTGTGTCTGTCTGTATGTATGTATATACCCTAAAACCTTTAACTTTCCTGACATACCATCTTCTCCCCCTTATAGGCCAATTTTGGGTTGTCATTGTTTTATTCAGACTAGGAGCCAAGAAGAGCAACCAGTTTAAGATAGAAGTCTGGCAAATTCCTTCATTTAAGCAGTTAACCTGGAATGTCCTTTCTTTTTACATGCCTCTTGCTGAGATTCTATGCTGTGTCTATTTGTAAATATAAAAGCTGCTCCTGGAGACAGATGGTTATTTACTGTGTTTTTTCTATTATGCAGGATAAATTATTAATAAGAAAATAATTGAATATTGAATATGCCCTGGCAAAGAAATCATCTTTCACCAAGTCTGTCACATAGTATGCTGCAAGCATGCATTCCAATTAGTAGACTGGGTAGAGTAGATTAATGTATCAAATTGTTTAAATTCATGATCCAAACCTAGTTTTCTTAAGAACTTTGTACAATTGTGAGTTAATTGTTATTCAGGTTTATTAACTTTCAGCAAGTTTCAACTATATCTTATGACCCATGGATTTATATCATAATACAATATACATACCATTGAAAAGGTTTTCTCAAAAGCATTTTTTCATATTTTTTTCATTTTGCTAGCCTTATAGCTGATCAAATAATTTGTCATTTTAATATATTAAAATGTATGGGTAGGAAATATTTTACCTTGTTTTTTATAAGTAAGTTTTCAAGCTACTAAGTTTTGAAATAGAAAAGAATATATTCAGCTAGGATAGTAGAATAACTGAAATATGTGAATATTAAAGGATTGTAATATGAATACAGAAGGAGATGAAAATGTTTAACCATTCTAGAGTAACAATTCCCTATATCAGTGGTTCTCAAAGTGTGGTCTTTGCATTGACAGCATCAGTAGTACCTGGGAGCTTGTGAGAAATGCTGATTCTCAAACCCTAGAATTTCTGAGTCAGAAACTCTAAGGGTGGTGCTCAGCCATCAGCATTTTAAAATGACATCAAAGTGATTCTAATGAACACTAAAGTTGGACATCCACTGTTCTATAGAGTTATTTATCCTTTTCAAGCACTATTACAATCATAATATCATTTAATCTGCATTTTAAAAAATCAAAGTATTTTTAATTGAGAAGACTAAAATTCAGCAAGATTAACTTCTTCAAAATTCCACAGCTAGATTGATGACAGAACCAGTACCTGATTTGACTTTCACTAAAACTTGTCTCCATTAACAAACTCATAATTTTCACTTTAATTGGACAGAAAAATTAAAGGAAAAGGAAAATCTAAGTCAGGCAAGACATTGACTTTGGCATGATGTTGAAAGTAGGGGAAGGACAATCAATACACTAATATTCACTGAGCACACACCACAGGAGAGGATTTTCTCAGTAGAATGAAGGCTGCAAAAAATTAAGCTGTATGCTTCCTGCTATGTAACACTCTTTCATTCTTCTAACAAATCATATATCAGTAGCTGTGTTCATCATGGAAGATACAACCATAAGCAAGACACAGTCCTTACCCTCAAGGATCTTGGAGTCTACTGGGTGAAACAGATTCCTCAAAATGGGTAATTTTAATATAGAACAAAATATATTTGTATTGTATTAAAGCATGCCATGATGAAAACATAGGAAAAACACTTCTTCTGGTTCTTAGTTTGAGAGAAGGGCTGGCAAGTGATTCAAAGACCACTTCCTGGAATATTATAGAATCTCAGAGGAGAGGAAAAATATCTTAACCCATAAAAATAGCTAACAACATGAGAAAGAATGAATGGGCATGAATCCTTATTCTCTTGACAATTTTTATCTAAAGAAGAGTGCATACACTTTCAAATGTCATTATTCTGAAGAATCATTGTCCAAAGATACACTTAAAATCCAGAGAAAAGTTTTGAGCTGAGTTTCTTCATTGGAATATAATAGTTTAAATATTTTACAGTATAAAAATTAAGCATACACTCATTCTGCTTAAAAAACACTATAATTTAGACTACTAAAAACAAAAATCATAGTTCAATGCTTATTTCATATTTGGGGGGAATCAGATATAAAAGGTGACTTCATGCCATCGGAAAATATTTACATAGTGCAAAAGTGGGAGACAGCATTGAACATGTTGTAAAATGAATTATAATGAAAGATCTATAATCTACGTGGCCTCTGATCTACTGAGGGTTCTTATAGTGTTAATATAGTTTCTTTTCATAGAAGTATCAGCTAAGTTCAGCACAGTAATACTGAACTATTCCAGTTTTGCTGAATAAAACTGATAATGAGTTTTCTCTTACCTTCCAACATTTTACGTGATGGAAGTAGAAAAACAGGAAACACCTAAAATACTGGAGCAGATAGAGTGAAAAATAACTAAATCAGAATGATTTTCCTAAATTTTCAGTAAGTTACACAATAAAAATAAAGATTTAATATGCAACAGCCTTTCCATTGCAGTTGTTCTACGACAGTGAACCCATGGTGATTAGAGTATTTTCTGTATTAAATTATATTGTTTTGCATTAGTGCTACCTGATTCTAGATAATATTGATATTTATATCATCTAACTAATTTCTACATTAACCAATATATGTAGCTAATAGACCAAGAAACATGACAAGAGAAAAGAGATGTTCCTAACCCTTTGTTAGCCCACAAAAATACTGAGTTGTAGAATATATAAGGATATTAATTTCACTATTAGTCAAGTAATGTCAATGTTAGGTGCAGTTCTGACTGACTATGCCTCAAATTCTTTCTTGCAATGAGATGAGATATAAATAAATGTGCCAGTGATATTAAATATTTATTATATTAAACTTTTATGTGTTGAAAACAACAGTTTATCTCAGGGAGAAATATGATAGTTTAAAAATCAGTTCATAAATAATTGGTATTTATAAATTTGGTAGTTTGCTCCCAGCAGGGAATTAAAATACACCTCTATGTACATGCTGGTACAATAGGCATGAAATGTACCACAGAGAGTCTCCAGAGGACACCAAGATTCTGAGACTAGATCCAAAAAGAGGCAGGAAAATACAGCTCAAATCTAATTTGGTATCTGATATCCAAGGGGGAGGCCACTGTTGTGGAGATGTCAAATGGGAAGGCATTGAGCAGAAATTTCAGAAATAGCAGATTTGACACGTTGTTGTGGGTCAACTTTTAATAGAATATTTTGAAAGAAAGGCATGTTAAGCAGACCCAAACCATCTCTCTACCATTCTGGATATCAATGCCATTGGGAGAGAGTTATGAACAGAGAAAAACTCCATTCATTCAAGAGGTCTTAACTGGAAGTGTAGCCAAGGAGTTTGAGTGTCTTCTTTGATTGACTAGCTCCAGCCCACCTCAGCCTATTACAGTTTTCAATGTTGTAATAATTCTTGATTTCCTAACTCATTGGAGCTAGACAGGGTTGGAACAGCCAGCCATGTCCTAAAACTGTGTTCAATGGAAACAAATAAAATGAGTACAGGACTAGGTCAGAGCTTGAGATAGTCTATGTTATTTATTGACAAATATTTTTCAAATATATTCCAAATATATTTCTGGCCTATAATGAAAAAGTAGACAAATCAATCTAGAATAGAGATTAAAGTTATCAAGATCAACTTTACAAGTGGATGTTTTAAATACAACAGTGTGTTATGGCATGTGATTTCTTAAAGAAGTATCTTAGATATGAAGTCACATTATTTATTAAACTTCATAATGGACTAAGGAAACCCATGATTTAAAACAAGGCAAAAATAATATATATTTGTAAAAGATGTCAAATAAATGATATTCCTGTTTTTAAATTTACAAGAATTATATAACAATACTCGTAAATATAAGAAGTAATAGTATTCTTCTGTTTACAATTTTGAAATTCTTATTTAAATAGAACTATTGATTCTATTTAATTATGATTTATTCTATTAAAATTTATAAAAATCCATGATTTATGCTAGGGAAGCTCATGTAGCCAGAAGGTATTAATAAAATACTGAGCCCAGAAAGGAAGAAGGGTGGTATTGAGGCTGAGAAAGAGGGGAGAGACACTTAACAAAGTAAACCACACACATTTTGCGATTCCAGAGACATTACCTTTTCCTTAAACATATTGTCAGGTTTCATCAGGAACTATTATCTAATTTTTTTCAGAAAGTGTGATAATGTGCTTATTTGTTTTGATTGCTAAATTAAAAGTTAAGAATTCAACAGGTATTTTTATTTTTTCAGTGAATCAGAATGAAATTTAAGATGATTTCTTGATGATATTCTAAATTGTATGGAATATTTCACTATATTATCCAAAATTGAAATAAGGTTTACTTTTATTATTTTTGTTTTCCTGTTTAACGTTCTCTTTTGATAACTCAACATTAGTGGTGAATTTGATTTAGAGTTTTCAGTGGTCGTGGAAAGTCCAGTTAGTCAAGGAGTTAATAACTATGGAAGAATATTTGAGAATATTTTAAATCTTTATATTGAGAAATGTAAATTAGAAGGATGCACTCAAATACTACCTAAATCACCAGTGACAACTGAATTGGGGAAAGGGGGTGTTTCTGATTATATTGCATTTGCTCAATCTATTCTAAAAGTGCTAAATGCAGATTTGAACAATAACCATCTTAAACTTCTTTAAATATCACTAGTGTCATATATATATATGACATATGTCATATATATATGTATATAAATGTACATTAACAAATGAGATTTAATGTGTATTCAGTGACTTATTTTTAGGATTATTCTGCTTTTCCCACTTTGGTAATTTACGAGGATCACTTCAAATATAGCATCACTAAATTCTGAAGTGTTATATTTTTCTTTATTGAATGGATATTACAAGAAGCTAAGACCATTAGTTAAGAAGAGGAGTAAGAAAACATCCCAAACATCAATCAGTAGTAGAATGGATAAATAAAATGTAATATATCCTTGAAATGAATACATGCTATCGTGAAAATGAATGAGCACACAGCAAAACATAATGTTGAGTGAAAGAAATCAGGCAAGAAGAATACATAATCTATGATTCTTTTTATAAAAAGTTCAGAATCAAGCAAAACTATTCTGTTATTTAAGGGTGCATACTGTACAGAACTCCACAGCAAGACAAGGGAAGGATAACCATAAATGTTAGCACGGAGTTTACCTTCAAGAGGGAGAGCAAGAGTTGGAAACAGGAAGTGGCACAAAGGGGAGCACTTCTGGGGTTCTGGCATTGTTTTCTTTCTTGACGTGGACGGCAGTTACACAAGTGTTTGCTTTTCAGTAATTCACTAATCTATATAGTCTTTCGTATGTGCACCCTAATTCTCAGTAAAAATAAATGATAGGTAGATTGATAGATAGATAAAATAGATAAATATTTTTAAAAAGGGAGAATTAAAATTAAAATCAAGAAATCCAGGGTATTTGATGTATTGTTTATTTCTTCCAAGGTGTACAGTTGGACTGCCATAGAAAACATATCACAAAGGGTCACGGGAGATATTTTGGAAAGACTAAGAGACTGAAAACTTGGGTTCAGCATCCAGATCCATACTTAAACACTTAGCTTTGTGTAAACCATGAAAATTCACTTCAGTTCTCTGAGCCTCAGAGTTCTTATCTGCAAATTGGGAGTAATAATTATTTGTAGAAAAGTGGATGATAATTTCAATGAAAGTACAAAAATTATTTAGATAATTATCTCCTCATCTCCATCCTTCTCACCACAAATCCTCACTTCTATGCATGAAAATGTGGAAATGATGTCAGCTATAATTGCCAAAAAGTATGAAGTATTTTACATTTCACACATTCATTATTTTTTTCAACAAACCTTCATTGAACAAAGCATTGTGGTCATGAATAAGGCAAAAGATTTTATCATTTGCATTGCACACATACACAAAGACACTCACACACACACACACACACACACACACACACACACTCCTTCTACCCTTTGTCAGGTTAAGCACATTGGAAAAAAGAAATCAAGGAGTAAAAACGAACAAAGTGGTTCTTAGCCAGGATTCATCTATTGTCATTCCTGTTTGTAGGGACGTAGCAAAAAACCACATCATTACAGGCATCAACCTGACTGCAAAATATACACAACGAGAATTAGGAAAAAAGAATGATATTTATTCAGAATCTCTTCCTCTTTTGTGCCATGCACTGCACTAGATGCTTTCTCTCCTAATACTCCATTTAATCTCACAGAAATACTGCAAATAAAATCAAGCCTCCAAGAGATCAAGTGCTGTTCACAGGTCTCATGGAAGATAAATGCCAGAATCAGGATTTCACCTCAGACTTTCCTGACTCTACTACTGCAGAGTATACCCGCCACCCATCTCTCACTCTCAAACATGTACACACCCAAAGACAGTTTTTTAATTAATTTATTTTTTATTGGTTGCTATCTTTAACATGCCAAAGGAAGAAAAGAACCAACTAATGACCCAGAACCAGTTTTCAGAAATATTTAGGTCACAGTCCTAAACTTATGAAAAATTCTTTCTAATAATGATCCTTTTGAGTAATTTGGAAACCAATTTATTTTGTGTTTAAGTGCCACTAGTCGATTACTATATTAATGTATACCTAGATTTTGTGATATTAGTGAAAAGGCTATACCTGAATGTTTACGTAGTATTGATTTAAATGGTTTTAATTGGTAGCAAGCTAAGAGTTCAATAGAACATTTGACAAAAGCAAATTTCTACAACTAGAATGAAATATACATGGATTTTATTAAAGTCCAAACTTAATATTTCTCTGATTTAAAAATATTTTTCCAAATAAATATTGCATTATACTTTTCTCAAATGAATAGTCATCAAATAGATATTACACCCTACTTTTTTTCAGATAAATATTGGACTATACTTGAGCATTGAGATGTCTTATACCAAATACCTAAAGCTCGAAAGATCCCTCCCTGCCCCCTGAATAGAATGATCCCCCCCTCAATATATATGTGTGGAATATAATTGAAAAAGGTGCTCCTATCTTCCCTTTTTTGTCATTGAAGATCTTACCACTAGTGGGACAGAGGAGTGGTCTATGGTCACCCAAGTTTTTTAACAATTATTAAGAATTTATTTTTCTTTCATCCCCATGCGTATTCAAAGTAATACAACTTTCAATGTTCAAACCATTTAGGTTTCATTTAGTTTTCTTTTGATCATAGCAATAACATTTATTTCTAACGGTGCAATTAAATTTTGTATTTGTTTTATGTATTGTAGCTACCACAGCACCACAGTATATACCCGAATTTGTCATTATGTTCTACAACTGCTAGTGCAATTAGAATTTTTATTTGTCTCTTTTTTAGCTTTTTAATTTTGAAGTAATTTTAAGGACATAGAAATACAATGTGTAGAGTGAAGTGGAGTGGTAATTGTTTGTTATTCTGAAGAATAAAATGTACAATAAATTCTTCATTTTCTATTAAAGGAATATGATAGGAGAGTAAATATACATATTTCACTTATGACTTTGATAACTAGAGTCTAACCATCTGCCAGACCATATTGTTGCATAAATAATTCCCATCAGTTGCCCTACTAACTCTGATCAATTAATACTTGTAATTCAAGTTCAGTAACAATAATAGCTATATCTAGCAAGCATTTATTTCCTGGGTGCCAAGCAGGATGAGAGATACAGTTTAAGCTGTTGAAGTTTAGTACAATAAAAATTACATTAAGTGTGTAGGTAGTTATAATGAATCACTAGTAAAAGGAAACTGACTATGAATAGTCTTCAAAGGCATAATTTTTGAATTCACCTCCTGTATCTTGATTGCCCAGCAGTTATCATCATGAGTCGCCAAATAAGGTGCATAGAGATTTTTAGATCATGAAGCTTTAGGCATTCTCTGGATTCAAATGAGTCCCCTGAACATATCCTGCATCCTGATAGTGACTGTGGGATGAGAAATAACATAAGGTTTATGGCTAAGCTGAGAGTGAGAAAGAGCTTATATGCCATCTTCCTTAGAAAAACAGCGTGATGTCTATTTTGAATTCTCTGCCTCGCATTTCCCCCAATTTTATTCCTGGAACTTATTCTCCTCAGTGTGACCCCTTCTTTCCACATCCATAATGTGTACTTCTGATCCTTGAGCCTCATCATGAAAGGACAGGTGGAACCCTATTTTAAGAACCAGGATATTTTTTTTCACAAAAATCAGGAGAGAGAGTATTGTGAGTCCCTATGTGGTCAGCAAAAAGGGAAGAACAATTTTGTCACTTGCAACCATATTGTTACTTTTCTCTTTATGCTCTGGATGCATGGTCTGTTTTGATATGAGGAAATATTTCTAAAGATAAAGAATGCACTTCCTAAGAGCATTCTGACATATGTTCCTAATAGACCTGCAACATTTTTGAGTTAATAATGTTTAATGAGCTGGCTATCAAATATTAAAAAACACAGGTTTTAATTCATTAATTGTTGTTAGTATTTTATTCATAAGATAAATAGCATCATGTAATCATTAATGATCTACTCTCAAGGAGAATGTTTTTATAGGATGGTATTTATGAGAAGTTTTCAGAATGAATTCTGCATTACTAGATTTCTGAAAACTGTGAGTTTCCTTTAAAATGTTAATAATACATGTATTTAAATATTTATACTTATAATCCTCCTGGAAAATGGGAAAAATAAATTGCAAATTGTGCTTATCTCTTTTTAAAAAATTTTTTTATTGGAGTATAATTGCTTTACAATGTTGTGTTAGTTTCTGCTGTACAATGAAGTGAATCAGCTATATGTATACATATATCCCCTCCCTCTTGGATCTCCTTCCCACCCTCC
This sequence comes from Eubalaena glacialis, assembly GCF_028564815.1. Classification (NCBI taxonomy): domain Eukaryota; kingdom Metazoa; phylum Chordata; class Mammalia; order Artiodactyla; family Balaenidae; genus Eubalaena; species Eubalaena glacialis. The sequence goes on from NC_083716.1 coordinate 217,575,349, forward strand.
TCATCCCACCCACCTAGGTCATCACAGAGCACTGAGCTGAGCTCCCTGTGCTATACCGCAGGTTCCCACTAGCTATCTGTTTTACACATGGTAGTGTATATATGTCACTCCTAGTCTCCCAGTTTGTCCCACCCTCCCCTTCCTCCACTGTGTCCACATGTCTGTTCTCTGTGTCTGCATCTCTATTTCTGCCCTGGAAATAGGTTCATCTCTTATATCATTTTAAAATGCGCTAATAATGTAGGGACCAATATTTTATTGATTCAACTTTTGTCACTTACTAAATTAAATAGTAGTGTGCATAATATAATTTCATTTCTATAATTTTATAAATCCCTTCCTGGGAGTAATATTATCTTTGCTTCATCTAATTTTCCTTATAAAAATCATTTGGGATCAAAAAGTATAGTGTAAAAGTATGAAAGTATGTTTTTGAAAGAACATGTAGAAGAAATTTAATATGACTGCTTCTGTACCTGAAGATTAAAACTAAGTTTCAGTACTTTTAATTGCTGTTTTTCACATTTTAGAAACTATACTATCATTCTTCTAAATTTACAAGCTTGTTGCTATAGATTTAGAGATTAGAGCATTATGTCATATTCTAAATCAAATATTTGAATTAGGAACAAGATCTCATGTTGCATAAACTATTGTAGTTTAGATTGTCACTAACATCAAATAGATTTCTTATTGTATTAACAACCTTTAATTTAGTTAATCATACAATTTGTTTCTGTTGCAGAAAATGCAGCATTTCCATATGGGTTAGCAAACTCAAATATACTATTTCTAGCTTTTTGAAAGTTACCTCAGATTCAAGTCATCAATGTTAGAACTGTATATTCTGAATAGATATATAATAAGATATTTTATGTCTAACTTCCCATCGTCTTGAGTTATCACTCTTTCACCACTGTTCATTTCATACTGTCCAATTTCCATGGGATTTGACCCTCTAATCTTGTCAATCCTTTGAAATCAAGCTGTCTTTCATTCAGGAGTTATTTTTATGCTCAGGATCATCTTGCAAATTATTTTATATCATTACAAACAATCCTACTGTTACCTTTTCAATGGCGAAAAAATTAGATTTCCCGGCATTAATGTGTTCCATCAGTAATGGTGCCAAGTTCAGATGGCAAAATTGTAATTGCATTTTAATCAGGAAAATTAATTCAATATATGGTAAAGATATTTTATTAAATTAACATTATAGTTGATATAACAAGGCACTATTAAGTGAATATTGCATAAATTAAATTATAAATATAAATTTTATTTAAATTTAAATTAAATATAAATTAATTATAAATATAGATATAAATTATAAATACTAGGGCATTTGGATAGTTTAGAATTTCATGTGCTATCTAGTTTCGTATTCCCACAAAATTCATGACTTTATGTGCTTGACTTACAAAAACTTAACTCATGAGGCTAATACGCATTTTAAATGACTACCTTCCATGATATAAATATTTTTGTTCCTAACAATAAATATATCTGCAGCTAACATTTCTTAAGAGTAGATGATATTTATTTGAAAATTGGCATTCAGTTGCCATACCTGTCTGTTCACTGATTTAGAAATTTAATTTTGAGGTCTTCAAGGCTACTGGAGTCATAACTCTGATGTAGTTAATCATTGAACTGCCTTTTATTTATTTAATTGTGGTTAATGAAACATAAAGTGTACCATCTTAGCTATTTTTAAATATACAGCTTAGTGTTACTATATTCACATTGTTGTGCAACAACTCTCTAGAAATTTTCATCTTGTAAAATTGAAACTCTATACCCACTGAACAATGAACCACCATTTTTAAAACTAGACTGTCTTTCTAGATTTGGAAAAGCTCTCTTTCTTCATTATTTCCCCTTTCTTCAATGAAAGTGGACTTTAAATTGACTTTGAGGAAACAGATCCATAAACACTCATTTTAATGGGCATGTATTAAAACTATTTTAACAATAAGAGCAAACTTTAATTCACCTAGCTGTTTTTAGTTTGCAGGGCACCTTGACAGACATTACTTCATTGCTTTTTTCCTACAGTCCCTTTGACATAGATGGAGCAGTATTAGCGTTGCACTGGAAACAAGGTAGAGGACATTCAGGTTGTCAAGTCCCCACTCAGAATCCCTGAGAGAGGAAAGCTGTTATTGTTGGAAATGTAATGCTTTTAGTTAGTATTAAATACCTTAGATCAACTACATAAATTGGGAAGCATAGGCATACTTCTGTTTTACTGTGACAGATTAAAACAGTTTAAAATTCATAAAATTTTATTAAGAGAAAGCAAAACCCAAAAATAGGAAGAACAGCCACCCACAGTGCACCCTCCACCACACAGTCCAAGTAGCCAGTACCAACCCAGATAAGGATTATGTACCTCCGTAGAGTGGGCATTAAAGAAATATGAGGAAACTGAACCACAGAAATCAAATAGTGCCTTCCCAGACGCACGTGATTGCTGAGGGGCACAACTGGGACTAATATCAGATCCTTTCCCTCATCCCTCAGTGCTCTTTCCATCTTTCCATCCTGCCATGTTGGAAAGGCTTTTCCTTATCACCCCCAATCCAGGGGTCTTAAAGCAGTACGAAACTGCCTTCAAAAGAGTGAATTATTTTTTCTGATTTCCCTCATATTCATTTCATGGAAAAAGAATTCCAAAGCCAAATCATTAAAATGCTAAGTTATATTTGACTTTGTTCTTTCATTTGTTTTTAGACACACTCCTGAAGAGAATGTACACTTTTGAGGACAGGTCTGTGTCCTATTCTTCATTGTATCCCTTGGGCTTTCTCTGTATCTGGCTTATGGTGGGTAAGAAAGTTTGGTAAATGAATGAATAATTGGCTTCCATGTAGAATGTCTGAAAAACTATCTGATTTCTGTTTCAAATGCACAAGCTCCCTATGTAATTCACACCACCACCAAAGCAACGTTTAGGGAGGGTGTCTCAGAATGGAAATTCAAGCTAGAAGTCTTAAAATAAGAAATATGAAGTTTTCCTTTTTATTTCTTCCAGAAATTCTCTAAGGATTTATAAAATTTACCTATACAATCTACCTCAGATGATGACTTCTAGATGCTATTTAGAAATTGGCCAGTTGTGCCAGATAAAATCATCCGAGTTGAATAATGCAAATCAGTCACCATCAAAAATGTATAATAGAGCTAGAATTTATATAAATTCTACTAAGCATTTACTTTATAGGAAAGAGGAATACATTCTACAGCATATAAATAATTAAATGTAAATGTATGCTGAAAAAGCTCATAATCATAAAAAATACATATCCTGATGGAATACTTTTATTTGACAACTACTTTTTCCTTCCAATATCTGTCTTAATATTCAAGAGTAGATTAGAAATTATATCTACAGTCCCACTCTTTCTATGAAATATGTATAAGAGTAGGTATGGATAATTTATTTTCCTTCAGCTGTACATAGAGATGGATAATTACATCTTTCTGAAAACTTAGTGAAGCCATTAAGTCTCTTCTAACCTTTAGCTCTACCTTTATAGACTTTAATATTGTCAGCTAGAACAAGTTAGTTATATACTACTATTCAAACATGCCCATCCCATTTTTCTAGCATCTTTTTATGTTTTTGTAACATTTACACAGTTTCAGTACACATGGCTTTATTGTTTGACTCAAAGTAAATTATTTAGTGACATTTTCAAAAAAAGTTTTTACTACCTAGTTAAATAAAAATAAATTGATGATAGGAACCCTCTTACTTTCTATTTCATTTTTTTCTATAAATCTAATCTGCTCTAAGAAATAAAAATCAATTAATTAAAAAATAAAAATGATGTAGGAAAGGTTTAAAAAAGTATTACTTAAACTGGAAGTTAAGAGAAAGGAGAATAGTTTAATGACCTTAGAGTTACTTGTTTTACAGGGCATGCTAACTGCCTTTCATCTCCCCTAAGTATAGGACAAGGAAACAGCCTTTAATTGCCATAAGAGAGTTGTAAGTTGTATAAAAGAAACATTCTGATATTAGAGTTCATTAGTAGTATTGAAACAGATTCCTAGCTGAAACTTTCAGAATTTCATATCCTAGAGAGTTTAAAGAAAGATGCAGATAATCAATTGTCTGGTAAAACTTAACTTTCTCTTACCTAGAAGCAAGGAGATAAATTAGTCAAACCTAGGAAAGCTGGTTCAACTTGCTGTGGCTATGATCCTATATTTCCTAGACTGAACTGCTCAGCCCATTAGAAAATGAGGGCTTTATGAATTTAAGGTCACAGGCCTAATTCTTACTTCAACCTGTTAGCTTCCCTTTCTTCTGAGGTTATAGACTCTACTCCTAACCTTGGCAAATTATGTTGTAACTTTCATCCATTCACAAGACAAGATACTTGGCATGGCCAGGCACCCCATAATCCCCACAAGTCTCTAGAAGTTTCTCAATGCAGGCTGGACTTGTACCAAAGGAAGATACATGCAAAAATGGAGATGAATCATTACAATTTTTGCTTGTCAAAAACATAGAAAGGCTAAGATTGGCCTATCAAATTCTGATTCTCTAATATCAAGAAAAGAGAGGGAATTTTAGAGGGTTGTTCTGTTTTTTCCTTCACAGACATACAGTGAATGATTTTGAATTTTGCTTCTTCTCCAATCTCTTCATTCCTGATGACTAAGAAACCTCTCAACTGTATATACTGAATCTACCAAAATATTTTGTTTAGAAAAAAAATCAATAAAAAGATTAATATGTTTCTTTTTCATAATTTTTTATAATTTTTGTTGAAATATAGTTGATTTACAATGCTGTGTTAGTTTCAGGTATATAGTAAAGTGATTAAGTTATACATATATATATAAATATATATATTCTTTTTTTTTTACATTCTCTTCCATTATAGGTTATTACAAGATATTGAGTATAGTTCCTCGTGCTATACAGTAGGCCCTTATTGGTTATCTATTTTATATATAGTAATGTGTATATTTTAATCCCAAACTCCTAATTTATCCCTCTCCCTCCCTCCCTTTTAGTAACCATAAGTTTGTTTTCTATGTCTGTGGTCTATTTCTGTTTTATAAATAAGTTCATTTGTAAATATCGTTTTTTAGATTCCACATATAAGCGACATCATATGATATTTGTCTTTCTCTGTTTGGCTTACTTCACTCAGTTTGATAATCTCTAGGTCCATACATGTTGCTGCAAATGGCATTATTTCATTCTTTTTTATGGCTGAGTAGTATTCCATTGTATACATATATACCACATCTTTATTCATTTGTCTGTTGATGGACACTTAGGTTGCTTCCATGTCTTGGCTATTGTAAACAGTGCTGCAATGAACACTGGGGTGCATGTATCTTTTTTCTCTGGTTATATACCCAGGAGAGGGATTGCAGGATCATATGGTAGCTCTATTTTTAGTTTTTTAAGGAACCTCCATACTGTTCTCCATTAGTGGCTGTACCAATTTATATTCCCACCAACAGTGTAGGAGGGTTCCTTTTTCTGCACACCCTCTCCAGCATTTGTTATTTGTAAACTCTTTGATGATGGCCATTCTGACTGGTGTGAGGTGATACCTCATTGTAGTTTTGATTTACATTTCTCCAATAATTAGTGATGTTGAACATCTTTTCATGTGCCTTTTGGCCATCTGTATGTCTTCTTTGGAGAAATATCTTTTTAGATCTTCTGCCCATTTTTTGATTAGGTTGTTTGTTTTTTTGATATTGAGCTGTATGTATATTTTGGAGATTAATCCCTTGTCAGTCACATCATTTGCAAATATTTTCTCCCATTCTGTAGGTTGGTGTTTTGTTTTGTTTATGGTTTCCTTTGCTGTGCAAAAGCTTTTAAGTTTAATTAGGTCTCATTTGTTTATTTTTGTTTTTATTTCCATTACTCTAGGTTCTAATCTTGTTCTTTCATCTGGAACATAATCCTTTGCCCTCTCATTTTATTTAAATTTCTATTTGTATTTTTATGTATATAGTAGCTTAGTTACATTTCTTGACCTTGGAGAAGTGGCCCTCTGTAGGAGATGTCCTGTGTATCCCAGCAGTACACTCCCCTCTCCTCAGTCAAGGGCCAGGGACCAGCTGGTTTCAGGATAGGTTCTGACCTGTGTTTGCAGACACAGTTCTGCAGGTTGCAGGATCATAGTTTCCTTCCTTCTGGTGGCTGCCCCCTGGTGGGTGAGGCTGGTCTAGAGGCTTGTGCAGGCTTCCTGGTGGGAGGGGCCAGTGCCTGCCCACTGGTGGGTGGAGTTGGCCCTCTGGTGTCAAGGGGAGTGTCTAGAGGTGGCTGAGGGTTCAGAAAGCCTTTAGGCAGTCTGTTTACTGATGGGTGGGAGTGTGTTCCCACCCTGTTGGTTGTTTGGCCTGAGGCATCGCAGCACTGTAGCCTGCAGGCTGTTGGGTGGGGCCAGGTCTTAGTGCTAATGTCCCAAGCAAGATGTCAGCCTTCAGATGCATATTCCTGGATATGTTTGCCACCAGCTTTTATGTTCTAAGAGAGAGCCACAGCCACCCTCTGCCTCCCCAGGAGACCCTCCAAGACCTGCAGGTAAGTCTGGCCCAGGCTCCTATAGAGTCAATTCTTTTGTGCTGAAACCCAGTGTGTGTGGGACCCTGTGTGCACCCTCCAAGGGTGGAGTGTTTGTTTCCCCCAGCCCTGTGGAGCTCCTGAAATCAAGACCCACTGACCTTTAAAGCTGAATGCCCTTGGGGCTCTTCCTCCTGAGGCCAGACCCCCCAGGCTGGGGAGCTTGACATGGGACTCAGAGCTCACTCCCATGGGAGAACTGCGATATAATTATTCTCCAGTTTGTGGGTTGCCCACCTGGGGGGTATGGGGTTGGATTATAACACGAGTGTGCCCCTCCTCCCATCTCATTGTGATTTCCTCTTTGTCTTTGGATGTAGAATATCTTTTTTGGTAGGTTCCAGTCTTTTTTATTGATGGCTGTTCAGCGGTTAGCTGTGATTTTGGTGTTCTCTTGGGAGGAGTGAGCTCCAGGTCCTTCTACTCCATCATCTTTTCTTCTCTCCCCAGTATATTTTTCTATATTTTTGAATAATAGAATTTCCTTAATCACTGGCTATAAGAAAATAAAAGTAACATATGAACTGGTTAATATTATAAATAATACAGTAAGTCCCCACTGGGTAAAATAAGGCAAAATCCACATTTCACAAAGTCACCATAATTCAAATACATAAATCTCTTATATAAAAAAAAAAAACCCATGAAATATGTAATAACTTCTATCAGGATGTATTTGACATCTTCTACTCATATGCTAAATGTGATCTATTAACTATCATTTGAGTAGATGTGGCCCTATACCGATTGTTTCATCCTGTTGTTGAAATAAAAATTTACTTCAAGAATGACTTGCTGATTAGGAAAACTGAATTCTCTTAAGCTTTGGACTGGGAAATCAATAACTGGAAAGATAAATGTTTTGGGTCATAATGAAAAGCAAGTATAATAAAATCCTCTCTAAGGTCCTGAGGCATCGTACAAATTTATGGAAGTGGTAACTAAGTGTTCAAAGACTGAGGAGACATGAGAGAGCCTGAAAACCTGGTTCAATGTCTTGAAATATTTGTCTCTTTATAGTGATAAATGAGTTTTAATCAATTTGACTGTAGAAATAGAACCAGTGGGAGTATTATTCTAAGTGTTATCAATAATCAAGGAAGAAAATACTGATATTAAGTGCTCACCATCTTTTTCAGTAGTCCCTTGAGATGAACCCAATATATAAACAAAAAGAACTGTATTATAACATACAAGTTTGCCCATATTTATTTTACAAAGTAGTCTCAAAGTATAGTTTATTTTTGGTTAAAATTTTCTCCCCGGGTCGGGAGCTTCAAGATGGCGGAAGAGTAAGACATGGAGATCACCTTCCTCCCCACAAATACACCAGAAAGACATCTACATGTGGAACAACTCCTACAGAACACCTACTGAACTCTGGCAGAAGACCTCAGACCTCCCAAAAGGCAAGAAACTCCCCCACGTACCTGGGTAGGGCAAAAGAACAAAGAAAAAACAGAGACAAAAGAGTAGGGACGGGACCTGCAGCAGTGGGAGGGAGCTGTGAAGGAGGAAAGGTTTCCACACACTAGGAGCCCCTTCGCGGGCGGAGACTGCGGGTGGCGGAGTGGGGAAGCTTCGGAGCCACGGAGGAGAGCGCAGCAACGGTGCGGAGGGCAAAGCGGAGAGACTCCCGCACAGAGGATCGGTGCCGACCAACACTCACCAGCCTGAGAGGCTTGTCTGCTCGCCCGCCGGGGCGGGCGGGGGCTGGGAGCTGAGGATCGGGCTTTGGAGGTCAGATCCCAGGGAGAGGACTGGGGTTGGTGGCATGAACACAGCCTGAAGGGGGCTAGTGCTCCACAGCTGGCCCGGAGGGAGTCCGGGAAAAGGACTGGAGCTGCCGAAGAGGCAAGAGACTTTTTCTTGCCTCTTTGTTTCCTGGTGCGCGAGGAGAGGGGAATTAAGAGCGCCGCCTAAACGAGCTCCAGAGACGGGCGCGAGCCGCGGCGATCAGCGCGGACTCCAGAGAGGGGAATGAGACGCTAAGGCTGCTGCTGCCACCACCAAGAAGCCTGTGTGCGAGCACAGGTCACTCTCCACACCTCCCCTCCCGGAAGCCTGTGCAGCCCGCCACTGCCAGGGTCCCGTGATCCAGGGACAACTTCCCCGGGAGAGCGCACGGCACGCCTCAGCTCAGGCTGATGCAGCGTCATGCCAGACTCTGCCGCCACAGGCTTGCCCCGCATCTGTACCCCTCCCTCCCCCTGCCCTGAGTGAGCCAGAGCCCCTCAATCAGCTGCTCCTTTAACCCCATCCGGTCTGAGCGAAGAACAGATGCTGTCAGGCGACCTACACGCAGAGGCAGGGCCAAATCCAAAGCTGAACCCCGGGAGCTGTGCGAACAAAGAAGAGAAAGGGAAATCTCTCCCAGCAGCCTCAGGAGCAGTGGATTAACTCTCCACAATCAACTTGATGTACCTGCATCTGTGGAATACCTGAATAGACAATGAATCATGCCAAATTGAGGAGGTGGACTTTGGGAGCAATGATATATTTTTTTTTTCCCCTTTTTCTCTTTTTGTGAGTGTGTATGTGTATGCTTCTGTGTGTGATGTTGTCTTTATAGCTTTGCTTTTACCATTTGTCCTAGGGTTCTGTCTGTCCGTTTTTGTTTTTTTTTTTTTGGTTTTTCTTTTTTTTTTTAGTATAGTTTTTAGCACTTGTTATCACTGATGGATTTGTTTTCTGGTTTGATTGCTCTCTTCTTTCTTTCTTTTTATTTTTTTTAATAACTTAAAAAAATTTTTTTAATAATTTTATTTTAAGAACGTTATTTTATTATACTTTATTTTATTTTACCTTCTTCTTTCTCTCTTTCTTTTTATTCCTCCCTTTTATTCTGAGCTGTGTGGATGACAGGCTCTTGGTGCTCCAGCCAGGCGTCAAGGCTGTGCCTCTGAAGTGGGAGAGCCAAGTTCAGGACTCTAGTCCACAAGAGACCTCCCAGCTCTACGTAATATCAAATGGCAAAAATCTCCCAGAGATCCCCATCTCAACGCCAAGACCCAGTTCCACTCAATGACCAGCAAGCTACAGTGCTGGACACCCTATGCCAAACAACTAGCAAGACAAGAACACAACCACATCCATTAGCAGAGAGGCTGCCTAAAATCATAATAAGGCTACAGACACCCCAAAACACACCACCAGACGTGGACCTGCCCACCAGAAAGACAAGATCCAGCCTCATCCACCAGAACACAGGCACTAGTCACCTCCACCAGGAAGCCTACACAACCCACTGAACCAACCTTAGCCACTGGGGACAAACACCAAAAACAACGGGAATTACCAACCTGCAGCCTGTGAAAAGGAGACCCCAAACACAGTAAGTTAAGCAAAATGAGAAGACAGAGAAACACACAGCAGATGAAGGAGCAAGGAAATAAAACCCACCAGACCTAACAAATGAAGAGGAAATAAGCAGTCTACCTGAAAAGATTTCAGAATAATGATCATAAAGATGATCCAAAATCTTGGAAATAGAATGGAGAAAATACAAGAAATGTTTAACAAGGACCTAGAAGAATTAAAGAGCAAACGAACAGTGATGAACAACACAATAAATGAAATTTAAAATTCTCTAGAAGGGCTCAATAGCAGAATACCTGAGGCAGAAGAACGGATAAGTGACCTGGAAGATAAAATAGTGGAAATAACTACTGCAGAGCAGAATAAAGAAAAAAGAATGAAAAGAATTGAGGACAGTCTCAGAGACCTCTGGGACAACATTAAACGCACCAACATTCGAATTATAGGGGTCCCAGAAGAAGAAGAGAAAAAGAAAGGGACTGAGAAAATATTTGAAGAGACTATAGTTGAAAACTTCCCTAATATGGGAAAGGAAATAGTTAATCAAGTTCAGAAAGCACAGAGAGTCCCATACAAGATAAATCCAAGGAGAAACATGCCAAGACACATATTAATCAAGCTATCAAAAATTAAATACAAAGAAAAAATATTAAAAGCAGCAAGGGAAAAACAACAAATAACACACAAGGGAATCCCCATAAGGTTAACAGCTGATCTTTCAGCAGAAACTCTGCAAGCCAGAAGGGAGTGGCAGGACATATTTAAAGTAATGAAGGGGAAAAACCTACAACCAAGATTACTCTACCCAAGCAAGGATCTCATTCAGATTTGACAGAGAAATTAAAACCTTTACAGACAAGCAAAAGCTAACAGAATTCAGCACCACCAAACCAGCTTTACAACAAATGCTAAAGGACTTCTCTAGGCAAGAAACACAAGAGAAGGAAAAGACCTACAACAACAAACCCAAAACAATTAAGAAAATGGTAATAGGAACATACATATCGATAATTACCTTAAATTTAAATGGATTAAATGCTCCAACCAAAAGACATAGATTGGCTGAATGGATACAAAACCAAGACCCGTATATATGCTGTCTACAAGAGACCCACCTCAGACCTAGGGACACATACAGACTGAAAGTGAGTATTGGAAAAAGATATTCCATGCAAATGGAAATCAAAAGAAAGCTGGAGTAGCAATTCTCATATCAGACAAAATGGACTTTAAAACAAAGTCTATTACAAGAGACAAAGAAGGACACTACTTAAGGATCAAGGGATCAATCCAAGAAGAAGATATAACAATTGTAAATATTTATGCACCCAACATAGGAGCACCTCAATACATAAGGCAAATACTAACAGCCATAAAAGGGGAAATCGTCAGTAACACAATTATAGTAGGGGACTTTAACACCCCACTTTCACCAATGGGCAGATCATCCAAAATGAAAATAAATAAGGAAACACAAGCTTTAAATGATACATTAAACAAGATGGACTTAATTGATATTTATAGGACATTCCATCCAAAAATAACAGAATACACATTCTTTTCAAGTGCTCATGGAACATTCTCCAGGATAGATCATATCTTGGGTCACAAATCAAGCCTTGGTAAATTAAGGAAAATTGAAATCATATCAAGTATCTTTTCCGACCACAACGCTATGAGACTAGATATCAATTACAGGAAAAAATCTGTAAAAAATACAAACACATGGAGGCTAAACAATACACTACTTAATAACCAAGAGGTCACCGAAGAAATCAAAGAGGAAATCAAAAAATACCTAAAAACAAATGACAATGAAAACACGACGACCCAAAACCTATGGGATGCAGCAAAAGCAGTTCTAAGAGGGAAGTTTAAAGCAATAAAATCCTACCTCAAGAAACAAGAAACATCTCAAATAAACAACTTAACCTTACACCTAAAGCAATTAGAGAAAGAAGAACAAAAAAAACCCTAAAGTTAGTAGAAGGAAAGAAATCATAATGATCAGATCAGAAATAAATGAAAAAGAAATGAAGGAAACAATAGCAAAGATCAATAAAACTAAATGCTCATTCTTGGAGAAGATAAACAAAATTGATAAACCATTAGCCAGACTCATCAAGAAAAAAAGGGAGAAGACTCAAATCAACAGAATCAGAAATGAAAAAGGAGAAGTAACAACCGACACTGCAGAAATACATAGGATCATGAGAGATTACTACAAGCAACTCTATGCCAATAAAATGGACAACCTGGAAGAAATGGACACATTCTTAGAAAAGCACAACCTTCTGAGACTGAACCAAGAAGAAATAGAAAATATAAACAGACCAATCAAAAGCACTGAAATTGAAACTGTGATTAAAAATCTTCCAACAAACAAAAGCCCAGGACCAGATGGCTTCACAAGTGAATTCTATCAAACATTTAGAGAAGAGCTTACACTTATCCTTCTCAAACTCTTCCAAAATATAGCAGAATGAGGAACACTCCCAAACTCATTCTACGAGGCCACCATCACCCTGATACCGAAACCAGACAAAGATGTCACAAGAAAAGAACACTACAGGCCAATATCACTGATGAACAAAGATGCAAAAATCCTCAACAAAATACTAGCAAACAGAATCCAACAGCACATTAGAAGGATTCAACACCCATTTATGATAAAAACCCTCCAGAAAGTAGGCATAGAGGGAACTTTCCTCAACATAATAAAGGCCATATATGACAAACCCACAGCCAACATCGTCCTCAATGGTGAAAAACTGAAACCAATTCCACTAAGATCAGGAAAAAGACAAGGTTGCCCACTCTCCCCACTATTATTCATGATGAAAAATATAATGATGAAAAATCTGAAAGTGAAATTAAGAAAACACTCCCATTTATCATTGCAACAAAAAATAAAATATCTAGGAATAAACCTACCTATGGAGACAAAAGAACTGTACGCAGAAAATTATAAGACACTGATGAAAGAAATTAAAGATGATAGAAAAGATGGAGAGATATACCATGTTCTTGGACTGGAAGAATCAACCTTGTGAAAATGACTCTACTACCCAAAGAAATCTACATATTCAATGCAATCCCTATCAAACTACCACTGTCATTTTTCACAGAACTAGAACAAAATATTTCACAATTTGTATGGAAACACAAAAGACCCCAAAAGCCAAAACAATCTTGAGAAAGAAAAGCAGAGCTGGAGGAATCAGGCTCCCTGACTTCAGACTATACTACAAAGCTACAGTAATCAAGATAGTATGGTACTGGCACAAAAACAGAAATATAGATCAATGGAACAGGATAGAAATCCCAGAGATAAACCCACGCACATATGGTCACCTTATCTTTGATAAAGGAGGCAAGAATATACAGTGGAGAAAAGACAGCCTCTTCAATAATGGTACTGGGATAACTGGACAGCTACATGTAAAAGAATGAAATTAGAACACTCCCTGACACCATACACAAAAATAAACTCAAAATGGATTAAAGACCTAAATGTAAGGGCAGACACTATCAAACTCTTAGAGGAAAACATAGGCAGAACACTCTATGACATAAATCACAGCAAGATCCTTTTTGACCCAGCTCCTAGAGAAATGGAAATAAAAACAAAAATAAATAAATGGGACCTAATGAAACTTAAAAGCTTTTGCACAGCAAAGGAAAACATAAACAAGACAAAAAGACCAACCTCAGAATGGGAGAAAATATTTGCAGAAGAAGCAGCTGAGAAAGGATTAATCTCCAAAATTTACAAGCAGCTCATGCAGCTCAATATCAAAGAAACAAACAACCCAATCGAAAAATCGGCAGAAGACCTAAGTAGACATTTCTCCAAAGAAGTTATACAGATTGCCAACAAACACATGAAAGAATGGTAGAAAATATTTGCAAATGAAGCAACTGACAAAGGATTAATTTCCAAAATTTACAAGCAGCTCATGCAGCTCAATATCAAAACAACAAACAACCCAATCCAAAAATGGGCAGAAGACCTAAATAGACATTTCTCCAAAGAAGTTATACAGATTGCCAACAAACACATGAAAGAATGCTCAACATCATTAATCATTAGAGAAATGCAACTCAAAACTACAATGAGATATCATCTTACACCAGTCAGAATGGCCATCATCAAAAAATCTACAAACAGTAAATGCTGGAGAGGATGTGGAGAAAAGAGAACCCTCTTGCACTGTTGGTGGGAATGTAAATTGATACAGCCACTATGGAGAACAGTATGGAGGTTCCTTAAAAAACTAAAAATAGAACTACCATATGACCCAGCAATCCCACTACTGGGCATATACCCTGAGAAAACCATAATTCAAAAAGAGTCATGTACCACAATGTTCATTGCAGCTCTATTTACAATAGCCAGGACATGGAAGCAACCTAAGTGTCCATCAACAGATGAATGGGTAAAGAAAATATGGCACATATGTACAATGGAATATTACTCAGCCATAAAAAGAAATGAAGTTGAGTTAGTTGTAGTGAGGTGGATGGACCTAGAGTCAGTCATACAGAGTGAAGTAAGTCAGAAAGAGAAAAACAAATACCATATGCTAATACATATATATGGAGTCTGAAAAAAAAAAAAATGGTCATGAAGAACCTAGGGGCAAGACAGGAATAAAGACACAGACCTACTAGAGAATGGACTTGAGGATATGGGAAGGGGGAACGGTAAGCTGGGACAAAGTGAGAGAGTGGCATGGATATATATACACTACCAAACGTAAAATAGATAGCTAGAAGCAGCCACATAGCACAGGGAGATCATCTCGGTGCTTTGTGACCACCTAGAGCGGTGGGATAGGGAGGGTGGGAGGGAGAGAGATGCAAGAGGGAAGAAATACGGGGACATATGTATATGTATAACTGATTCACTTTGTTATAAAGCAGAAACTAACACACCATTGTAAAGCTGTTATACTCCAATAAAGATTTTTTTTAAATAAATAAATAAATAAATAAATAAAAAAGAAGCTGTCAAGGAAAAAACAGGAAAATGTGATAATACCAATATATAATCCTTTAAAAAAAAAAATTAAAAAAAAAAAAAATTTTTTTTCTCCCCAGAGTAAGAGTTCCTAAAATCTACAGAACCGGGCCTGTGTGATTCTGTATGGTTTTATGGAACCATATGTTAATTATGTTATTGTGAATCACTAATTAATTAATCTCCTATATTGATGAGTATAATAAATTATCTTTTTATGATATCCTTGATATACATAGAATCATATAAAAGGGTATAATGTATTATAAACAATGCATGTTAGTCTATATGTCACAATTGTCTAATGTAAGAATAAACATTTATACATATCAGTTCCTGTTTGAGAGTTTATATTCAAATGTCAGTACTTACCTTCAAGAGTTTGCCAATCACATACAATCAATGTTTATAGGCAAATAATTTTCTGATAATTTTAATGAAAAAAGACATTTTAAATTGTGTCATAAATATCAAGCAGTGTGGAGTTTGGATCGGTACCGTAACACACAGTATCTTCCTGTTTCCATAGCCCTTCTCTGTGGATTTTCTCATCAGACTCATGATCTCAGTTCAGAGTTCTAGCATTTTCACTGCCTCCAGGCAACCTGTGAATAGGAATGAAGAAATTCTCAAATATTCCCAGTCATCTTGAGGCGTAGGTCAGTTTTTGCCCCAAAGCCACTTATCAGATATAATGTGATCAGCAGTAACGTTTCTGAAGTTCAAATTTAGAACTTTGGCAGCCATTTATAAATTATTTGATAATATAATTTTAATCATAATGCTTTGTGTATCACACAAACTGTTACTATAATGGCTTTCTTGTGAATCCACTGAATCAGTTATATATGTGTAAGAAATAAATAAAAGGTTTCAGATTATTAAAAATATATATATATTGAAAATAAGTATTTAAATTGAATATGTTTAAAATAATTACTTTTTTATATATAACATCATGGGTCAGAATCCATATGAAGATTGGAAACATGTCTGTTAAGCAGCTCCCAATGCAATTATAAATAGATTTAATTGGCATTGGGATTTAAAGCTTACTTACTAGTGTGTAACTAATTAATAGAATTTTCAGCTCACTCGGTATATGACTTCTTCAGTGATAAGCTGAAGTTCTGAAAATAAAGACTTAAAATGACTATGCATATGATTTTTAAATTACTCTCTGTGTTTTCAGAGAAATTAAGAAACTAAGCATAGTACCTGAGACTCTGATATGAGGCAAAGTAAAATTGTAATATGATAAAAATGATCATAGGCTAAAATACTGGTAGAAGAAACAATTGTTATAAGTGAACTCTTATGGTACTAAAACATTTCAGAATGTAATTAAAAATTAATTTTTAGAGAACTTTTCAAAATAGTTACATGAAAATCTATTGCTATTTTGAAAAGTTTGTCATGACTGTCAGTGCTGTATTGATTTTCAGTAAATAATAATGTTGAAATTCTTTTTTTTATCGTAATGATCTTCCCTGCTGACTGACATAGCGGATTTTATCATTAATCATTTTCCATATTCAGCATATATTTTTATTTTGGACTCTAAACAAGAAGTTATGTTTAGAAATTTCTGTACTCTTATCCTCTCTACCTCTTCCCCCAAAAGATGACTCCTTATTCCAGGTATCTTTTTCTAACTCTAAACTTCCTTAACTATCTTCCCAAACCTGAAACTATGCCTAGACATCTTTCAGTTTCCTGGCACTATTGTTTACTTTTCTTGGGTTTCAATGTCCTTGAACTAGTATTGTCTTAATCTGCATTCTAAATATAAATTATGCATGTTCCTCAAACACCACCTATAAATTTCTGCTTCTGTATGCTGTTCCATAATTGCCACGTTACTGCACAGGAATATTATTCTGACTATACAACAACATTCTGAAATCATGGATTTAGGATGTGTATAGGTTTTTGTAGATTTTTAAAGTATCTACCCTATTCTCAGCTCATTTGTCCTCCCTATATCTTACAGTTCCCTGATTACCATGCATTTCTCCACCAACATTTCTTCCCCCAATCCCCAAAGACAACTCATTTATCTTCAGCTAAAATGCCTTCGGCACCACCTTCTTCAGGGCCTAACTTAATGATATATTTCTATATTTTTTAAAATTGGATGTTTAAAAGAGGAATTTAAAAAATAGAAGTCATTGAGCATATTTCCTCTATATAGTCAAAATAATTAATAATATATTGCCTGAAAGCTTTAGAGAGAAACCTGGGCCATAATCTGACACATTTTGTTTTCATTAAAAAAAAAAGTTTTGTATTTAAAAAGAACCTATTCCTCACACATAAAGAGGATATCCTTTTATTTTATAGATTATACTGAACACAAGTTGTAGTGTGTACCTAAGGAAGCATTTTATCTACTGATAAAATCTAAAGATATTTCAGGTTAACTCAAGCAAACATTTTTCAGTTCTTTAAATTAGGGATTCATGTCAATATTATATCGTATTTGACATTTGTACTTTTTTACTGAATTAGAGCCCTAAGTAGAGGAAGTTTCTTTAATTTACCTTATATGTATTCACATATCCCCCAGCACACTTCAAAGGACCTAAAATAAGTTCTGAATGAATAAGTAATTAAATGCATGAATTTGCAACTTAGAAATCATATGTTCAGTTAAGACATTCCATGTACAGACAGATTTACAGTATATGTCCCCATTGTATGTGTATTTTGGTTTTTACCATGCTCAATAATCATTTTGTATGCCTTAGAAATTCCCAAGGAATTCACATCAACCATGTGTTCTTAGGTTCTGAATTTCCTTTTAGTACCCTCAAGGAGGTACTCTGCTGACAAAGGGAAAAATGAGAGTGGAGGTCAGGAGATATAGCTCTATTTCTAGCTCTTCCACTAACAGAGGTACTTTGGACAAATCCAAACTATTGGACCCCATAGTTTACAAGCTCATAAATTAAGAGGACAGGATGCTGTTTAGCTCTTAGTAGCTGTGGCAGATTGTATTTTTCCTAAATGGTCGCAACAGTATCTCCCATCCAACTTGCTCTTCTATATAATGTGATCTTGATATCCCTCCCCCTCAAGAGGTGAGGTCTAGGATCCCTCCCCTTGAATCTGGGTGGGCTTGAGACTCACTTGTTAACTAATAGAAGTGGCAGAAGTAACATTGGGTGACTTCTGAGGCTTGGTCAGAAAAGGTGATGTAATTCAGGACTGTTTTCCTGAAACATTTGCCCTGGAGCCCTGAGCTATCCTATAAGCCCTTGCCTGCCCTATGTCCATCACACTTTGAAAATGACCAAACTAGATGACACAAAATATCATGCAGAGAAATCCAGCCACCCCCAGCTGCTCCAGCCTCCCATTGTTTCAGCTTTTGCCAGTCTCTGACTGCAGCTACATGAGACCCTAAGCTAAAACCATTCAGCCAAGTCCTTCCTGAATGCCAGATCCACAGAAAATGTGAAATATAGCAGAATAATTTTTGTTTTAAGCTGCTGTGTTTTAGACTGATTTGTTAGGTGGCATACAGTGGCATCCGTGAAGTTAGAGAGAACTATTTCATGCCACAAACTGCTTCTTTATTCTTTGAAAAAAATTAAATACTGCCTTTTTAGTTGACTACCTAAATGTTTTTGGCACAGATCTATTAGCTAAGCGCCTTGAATTGTTTCACGGAAACATGCTATAACAGTAATCTTGTTTATTAGATCACGGACTCTTTAAGAAATAGAATACATGTTTTAGTTGAATTAGATGCAATTCCCAACACATCAGCACAGGAGTAGAATCACATGTAAATTTTAATTGAAAATGTCATTTCCAAGGGCTACAGACTGGATGTGTACAGCCTGCTTCCTACTCGTTTGTTGCTTTCAATCCTGGCCTCCCTGAACCTTCATCAGTGAAATCTCTGTTAAGAATTTCATCATGTATCTCAGAAGAGTCATGTGTTAAGCCTGCTTTAGATAATCTATTCCATCATGGAAAAAAAAAAGGTAGAGTTTTCTAAGATCTAGTAGTTTATGTTTTATTTTCTGTTTTTAATATATTGCATTGATGTGGCTTTCTCATACATTAATTGTCTCTTGAAGGATATAACGGTCATATTTATGAATGGATTCTTCATGCTTACCAAATATCTTCCTGATAATAGATGTGCAATAAATATTTAATAACTGAATAAAAGCCTATAAGAAACAATGATTAATTATAGTGGGACGTTAAAAATTAATCACACAGAATATATAGTTATTACACTTCGGTCAAGAAGATACAATAAGTTTATAGTTTGAAACACTACTACTTCAACTAATGTCAGGCCACTGTGTGCAGCTATAGCTCTATAGCAAGCACCAGACTACGGTTCTGGGAAGACAAACACATTTTAACAAACCAGAACTGAAATAAGAGAGCACCTGTGAAAGATTCAATATCATCTTAGGACAAGAGTTCCAAAATGACATTTAAAGACCTAGTTTTGAACAGAGGGCTCAAAGGACCAGGCAACTGAAAAACACCTAGAATGGGAAAGACAGACAGATGAGAAAAAGAGAAAGGGTGAGTAGGAGATCACTTTAAAAATGAATCTAGAGGGAGGGGCAAGATGGCGGAAGAGTAAGACGCGGAGATCACCCTCCTTCCCACAGATACAGTAGAAATACATCTACACGTGGAACTGCTCCTACAGAACACCCACTGAACGCTGGCAGAAGACGTCAGACCTCCCAAAAGCCAGGCATCAGGGCTGTGCCTCTGAGGCGGGAGAGCCAACTTCAGGACACTGGTCCACAAGAGACCTCCCAGCTCCACGTAATACCAAATGGCGAAAATCTCTCAGAGATCTCCATCTCAACATCAAGACCCAGCTTCACTCAACGACCAGCAAGCTACAGTGCTGGACACCCTATGCCAAACAACTAGCAAGACAGGAACACAGCCCCATCCATTAACAGAGAGGCTGCCTAAAATCATAATAAGGCCACAGACACCCCAAAACACACCACCAGACGTGGACGTGCCCACCAGAAAGACAAGATACAACCTCATCCACCAGAACACAGGCACTAGTCCCCTCCACCAGGAAGCCTACACAACCCACGGAACCAACCTTAGCCACTGGGGACAGATACCAAAAACAACGGGAACTACGAACCTGCAGCCTGTGAAAAGGAGACCCCAAACACAGTAAGATAAGCAAAATGAGAAGACAAAAAAACACACAGCAGGTGAAGGAGCAGGGTCAAAACACACCAGACTTAACAAATGAAGAGGAAATAGGCAGTCTACCTGAAAAAGAATTCAGAATAATGATAGTAAAGATGATCCAAAATCTTGGAAATAGAATAGACAAAATGCAAGAAACATTTAACAAGGACGTAGAAGAACTAAAGAGGAACCAAGCAACGATGAAAAACACAATAAATGAAATTAAAAATACTCTAGACAGGATCAATAGCAGAATAACTGAGGCAGAAGAACGGATAAGTGACCTGGAAGATAAAATGGTGGAAATAACTACTGCAGAGCAGAATAAAGAAAAAAGAATGAAAAGAACTGAGGACAGTCTCAGAGACCTCTGGGACAACATTAAACGCACCAACATTCGAATCATAGGGGTCCCAGAAGAAGAAGAGAAAAAGAAAGGGACTGAGAAAATATTTGAAGAGATTATAGTTGAAAACTTCCCTAATATGGGAAAGGAAATAGTTAATCAAGTCCTGGAAGCACAGAGAGTCCCATACAGGATAAATCCAAGGAGAAACACACCAAGACACATATTAATCAAACTATCAAAAATTAAATATAAAGAAAACATATTAAAAGCAGCAAGGGAAAAACAACAAATAACACACAAGGGCATCCCCATAAGGTTAACAGCTGATCTTTCAGCAGAAATTCTGCAAGCAAGAAGGGAGTGGCAGGATATACTTAAAGTGATGAAGGAGAAAAACCTACAACCAAGGTTACTCTACCCAGCAAGGATCTCATTCAGATTTGATGGAGAAATTAAAACCTTTACAGACAACCAAAAGCTGAGAGAGTTCAGCACCACCAAACCAGCTTTACAACAAATGCTAAAGGAACTTCTCTAGGCAAGAAACACAAGAGAAGGAAAACACCTACAATAACAAACCCAAAACATTTAAGAAAATGGGAATAGGAAAATACATATCGATAATTACCTTAAATGTAAATGGATTAAATGCTCCCACCAAAAGACACAGACTGGCTGAATGGATACAAAAACAAGACGCATATATATGCTGTCTACAAGAGACCCACTTCAGACCTAGAGACACATACAGACTGAAAGTGAGGGGATGGAAAAAGATATTCCATGCAAATGGAAATCAAAAGAAAGCTGGAGTAGCAATTCTCATATCAGACAAAATAGACTTTAAAATAAAGACTATTACCAGAGACAAAGAAGGACACTATATAAAGATCAAGGGATCGATCCAAGAGGAAGGTATAACAATTGTAAATATTTATGCACCCAACATAGGAGCACCTCAATACATAAGGCAAATACTAACAGCCATAAAAGGGGAAATCGACAGTAACACAATCATAGTAGGGGACTTTAACACCCCACTTTCACCAATGAACAGATCATCCAAAATGAAAATAAATAAGGAAACACAAGCTTTAAATGATACATTAAACAAGATGGACTTAATTGATATTTATAGGACATTCCACCCAAAAACAACAGAATACACATTTCTCTCAAGTGCTCATGGAACATTCTCCAGGATAGATCATATCTTGGGTCACAAATCAAGCCTTAGAAAATTTAAAAAAATTGAAATCGTATCAAGTATCTTTTCCGACCACCACACTATGAGACTAGATATCAATTACAGGAAAAGATCTGTAAAAAATACAAACACATGGAGGCTACACAATACACTACTTAATAACGAAGTGATCACTGAAGAAATCAAAGGGGAAATCAAAAAATACCTAGAAACAAATGACAATGGAGACACGACCACCCAAAACCTATGGGATGCAGCAAAAGCAGTTCTAAGAGGGAAGTTTATAGCAATACAAGCCTACATCAAGAAACAGGAAACATCTCGAGTAAACAACCTAACCTTGCACCTAAAGCAATTAGAGAAAGAAGAACCAAAAACCCCAAAGCTAGCAGAAGGAAAGAAATCATAAAGATCAGATCAGAAATAAATGAAAAAGAAATGAAGGAAACAATAGCAAAAATCAATGAAACTAAAAGCTGGTTCTTTAAGAAGATAAACAAAATTGATAAACCATTAGCCAGACTCATCAAGAAAAAAAGGGAGAAGACTCAAATCAACAGAATCAGAAATGAAAAAGGAGAAGTAAACACTGACACTGCAGAAATACAAAGGATCATGAGAGATTACTACAAGCAACTCTATGCCAATAAAATGGACAACCTGGAAGAAATGGACAGATTCTTAGAAATGCACAACCTGCCGAGACTGAACCAGGAAGAAATAGAAAATATGAACAGACCAATCACAAGCACTGAAATTGAAACTGTGATTAAAAATCTTCCAACACACAAAAGCCCAGGACCAGATGGCTTCACACGTGAATTCTATCAAACGTTTAGAGAAGAGCTAACACCTATCCTTCTCAAACTCTTCCAAAATATTGCAGAGGGAGGAACACTCCCCAACTCATTCTACGAGGCCACCATCACCCTGATACCAAAACCAGACAAAGATGTCACAAAGAAAGAAAACTACAGGCCAATATCACTGATGAACATAGATGCAAAAATCCTCAACAAAATACTAGCAAACAGAATCCAACAGCACATTAAAAGGATTATACACCATGATCAAGTGGGGTTTATTCCAGGAATGCAAGGATTCTTCAATATACGCAAATCAATCAACGTGATACATCATATTAACAAATTGAAGGAGAAAAACCATATGATCATCTCAATAGATGCAGAGAAAGCTTTTGACAAAATTCAACACCCATTTATGATAAAAGCCCTGCAGAAAGTAGGCATAGAGGGAACTTTCCTCAACATAGTAAAGGCCATATATGACAAACCCACAGCCAACATTGTCCTCAATGGTGAAAAACTGAAACCATTTCCACTAAGATCAGGAACAAGACAAGGTTGCCCACTCTCACCACTATTATTCAACATAGTTTTGGAAGTGTTAGCCACAGCAATCAGAGAAGAAAAAGAAATAAAAGGAATCCAAATTGGAAAAGAAGAAGTAAAGCTGTCACTGTTTGCAGATGACATGATACTATACATAGAGAATCCTAAAGATACTACCAGAAAACTACTAGAGCTAATCAATGAATTTGGTAAAGTAGCAGGATACAAAATTAATGCACAGAAATCTCTTGCATTCCTATATACTAATGATGAAAAATCTGAAAGTGAAATTAAGAAAACACTCCCGTTTACCATCGCAACAACAAGAATAAAATATCTAGGAATAAACCTACCTAAGGAGACAAAAGACCTGTATGCAGAAAATTATAGGACACTGATGAAAGAAATTAAAGATGATACAAATAGATGGAGAGATATACCATGTTCTTGGATTGGAAGAATCAACATTGTGAAAATGACTCTGCTACCCAAAGCAATCTACAGATTCAGTGCAATCCCTAGCAAACTACCACTGGCATTTTTCACAGAACTAGAACAAAAAATTTCACAATTTGTATGGAAACAAAAAAAGACCCCGAATAGCCAAAGCAATCTTGAGAACGAAAAATGGAGCTGGCAGAATCAGGCTCCCTGACTTCAGACTATATTACAAAGCTACAGTAATCAAGACAGTTTGGTACTGGCACAAAAACAGAAATATAGATCAATGGAACAGGATAGAAAGCCCAGAGATAAGCCCACGCACATATGGTCACCTTATCTTTGATAAAGGAGGCAAGCATATACAGTGGAGAAAAGACAGCCTCTTCAATAAGTGGTGCTGGGAAAATTGGACAGGTACATGTAAAAGTATGAAATTACAACACTCCCTGACACCATACACAAAAATAAACTCAAAATGGATTAAAGACCTAAGTGTAAGGCCAGACATTATCAAACTCTTAGAGGAAAACATAGGCAGAACACTCTATGACATAAATCACAGCAAGATCCTTTTTGACCCACCTCCTAGAGAAATGGAAATAAAAACACAAATAAACAAATGGGACCTAATGAAACTGAAAAGCTTTTGCACAGCAAAGGAAACCATAAACAAGACCAAAAGACAACCCTCAGAATGGGAGAAAATATTTGCAAATGAAGCAACTGACAAAGAATTAATCTCCAAGATTTACAAGCAGCTCATGCAGCTCAATAACAAAAAAACAAACAACCCAATCCAAAAATGGGCAGAAGACCTAAATAGATATTTTTCGAAAGAAGATATACAGATTGCCAACAGACACATGAAAGAATGCTCAACATCATTAATCATTAGAGAAATGCAAATCAAAACTACAATGAGGTATCATCTCACACTGGTCAGAATGGCCATCATCAAAAAATCTAGAAACAATAAATACTGGAGAGGGTGTGGAGAAAAGGGAACACTCTTGCACTGTTCGTGGGAATGTAAATTGATACAGCCACTATGGAGAACAGTATGGAGGTTCCTTAAAAAACTACAAATAGAACTACCATACGACTCAGCAATCCCACTACTGGGCATATACCCTGAGAAAACCATAATTCAGAAAGAGTCATGTACCAAAATATTCATTGCAGCTCTGTTTACAATAGCCAGGACATGGAAGCAACCTAGGTGTCCATCATCGGATGAATGGATAAAGAAGATGTGGCACATATATACAATGGAATATTACTCAGCCATAAAAAGAAATGAAATGGAGGTATTTGTAATGAGGTGGATGGAGTTAGAGTCTGTCATACAGAGTGAAGTAAGTCAGAAAAAGAAAAAGAAATACAGTATGCTAACACATATATATGGAATCTAAGGGGAAAAAAAAAAAAAAAAGGTCATGAAGAACCTAGTGGCAAGACGGGAATAAAGACACAGACCTACTAGAGAATGGACTTGAGGATATGGGGAGGGGGAGGGGTGAGATGTGACAGGGTGAGAGAGTGTCATGGACATATATACACTACCAAATGTAAAATAGATAGCTAGTGGGAAGCAGCCACATAGCACAGGGAGATCAGCTCGGTGCTTTGTGACCACCTAGAGGGGTGGGATAGGGAGGGTGGGAGGGAGGGAGATGCAAGAGGGAAGAGATATGGGAACATATGTATATGTATAACTGATTCACTTTGTTATAAAGCAGAAACTAACACACCATTGTAAAGCAATTATACTTCAATAAAGATGTTTAAAAAAAAAAAAGAAAGTGGGATGGAAAAAGATTTTAAAAAGGAAAACATTTAAGAGAAAATTTGCTTCATAGATATAATAAAGGCAGCATGTTTTAAATACCTTTATTTTCTGTTCTGTGTATAAAAATATGTTTTCCTCTAACAAAAAAAAAAAAAAATGAATCTAAAATCCACAATTCCAGAATATTTGGAAAAAAATAATATGAAAGACAAGCAACAAAAACATACAGATAAGAAACAAGAACAGCTGATACTAAAGAAAGATCAATAAGAAATCACAGAAATGAAATTTATAGTTATTAAAATTTTTTTTAAATATGGTAATGAGGAATTCATCCAGAACACAGCAAAAAAGGTAACAAGATGTAAAAATATTGAGAGGTACAATATACATCAACAGTGACAGAACTAAGAAGTTGAAGTTTCATTGACTTGGAAAATATTTATTGAGTACCTACTATGTGCCAGGCACTATTCTAAGCACTTTATTGGACAGTGATAAAGCAGACCAAAAAAATCCTCACTGGATTTAAATTTTAGGAGGATAAGGTGATAAATGAACAAATAAGTATATAAGATGTAGAAGTAATTAATATGATGAAGAAAATAATAGGGTAAGAAAGTGATAGAGACGGGAGTAAGATTTGGGATAAGATGGTCAGGGAAGGATTTTCTGATACAGTGAAATTTTTGGAGAGAGTGGAGCAACTTGATGATGTAAGCCTTGCAAATATCTGGGAGAAAATTGTTCCCAAAACACAGAATCACAAAAGGTAAAAGTTTTGAAGAACAATAAAAAGTCCTGTGTGGCAGACAAACAATATTTGAAGAAATGATAGGTAAGAATTTCCAGAGCTGAAAAAAAATATGAGACCACAGATTGACAGGGCCCTCTGAAGGCAAAGAAATATAAATTTACACTTAGGCACACTGTGTAAAACTGAAGAACTTGAATAATAAAAAGAAAAAACCTAAAAGTTATCAGGGAGAAAATTCAGACTGATTATCCTCAATGAAGTATCAAATAAAGGCGAGGACACTGCAGAATTATTTTGAAAGTGATGATGAAAAAACTGTAACCTAGATTTTTATAAAAATAGAAATATATTTTTATTCAATAGTGAGAACAAGTTAAAGATGTTTTTCAGCATAAAAGTTAGAATTGTTTACCACCCACAGATAATACACTAAAAGAAAGAAGAAGAAAAAGGAAAAGAATAAGATATCGGAAACAACAGTGCATGTAGAAATTAATAACATGTCAATAAATTCAATTAATTACTGAAAAAATTTATATGAAAAAGTAAGACTAAAACCATTGACAATAACATGATGAAAAGGTAAATCACATTATAGTTTGCATTATAGTTAGCAAGAAAATTAAAATAATGAGAAAAGCACTTAAACATTTTTTATAATTTTAAACTGACACACATGAAGTATATGAGTAATGTCTAGTAGTAGTAGGACTAAAAAGTCTGGTTAAAAGATTAAATTATCATAAATATTGTTGACTTAGGGTTTCCTAAATACTTACTTTTTTGGGACAAGTAGCTTTAGGTACTGTATTAGTTATAAGAAGACTAGCTGTGTTACAGTAACAACTTAAACCCTAATTTCAGTGGTTAGGACCAATGAAAGTTTATTTTTCACTCATGAAAATTTGGTATGTATTAGTTAACTCTTTGGTAGCATTCCTCCAGTGATGATTCAACAATTCAACCTACATTCATTTTGCAACTCAGTCATCTTGGAATTTGCTTCCAGGTACAAGGTTAGGAGAAGTCAGGGTCAGGAAAACTCACATCCTCTCTTGAGCACCTTAGACCAGCAACCATACATCACTTTCACTCACACTGTCATTGACAAGAATTATTCACATGTCCACAACCAAGTACAAGGAAGCCTGTAGAAGTAGGTGCTCACATGGATATTTGGTAAGTGCTATCTCTGCCACATTCATTGATAGCTATTTATCATTTTATGTAAAAGGGTTGAATATGTTTTGGACAAATGAATTTCAGAAAACGTTAAAAAGAAATGAGTTCCTTCAATGCAGAAAAGTGTATCGATAGAAACCATTCAGAGGGGCAATATTGTGGATAACTAGGAATCTGAAACTACTGAAGAAAAAATATGCCACCTTGTAAGTCTAAGGCCAGTACTAACAGAGATCAAGTTTGATTTGCAGTAAAGCAAATATAAACTTCATTTTTAATGTATTTTATGTTAAATATTTACTAAGAATAGAAAATAGATGAACGGGTTCACAAATTCTCTAGTTAATTATTGTTTCCTAATCTTAATCACATTGGAATAAATTTAGCATTTTAATATCAGTTAAAGGAAGAAAACAAGTTAAAAGCTATCTTATTGTTACTAATTCACTAACCTTTTGTAAATTAGAAAACAATGGCATTTAAGTTTGCAATATAATAAAGATATAAAGCTCCTTTGGAAAGAAATATATAAATGGACAAATATTAAAGTTTAAAAAGATAAGCAGAGTTTAAGCCAAAGGGGGTTTTGCCATGTTTTTTCTTAAATAGGTTGCATGGTTCTCTCAGATTTTGATTCATCATTTTGATGATTTGCCCCATTTATTAGGTTGGAAAAATATACTAATATCATATTAAAAAGATAGAAGTTTGGCTTCAAACTACCATTACCAATAAAAAAATAAAATATTTTTTCTTTTGTCTGGTGTGTACATAAAGCACTCTTATTTTAGCATATCAATTGAGTACAGTTTGATAGAAACTTTTAAATATCACCTTATCCTTTACTTAGAGCACGTTTTGTTTTAAATGCATATTCATATGTCAAGTTACAGTGCAGATTATTATATTGTGAATAAATACTTTCCAAATCAGGACGTGGGTGAGTATATTTTGATACGCACACATACGCGCGCGCGCACACACACACACACACACACACACACACACACACACACTTATGCTTTGAGGCCTAAGCAAATTTAGGACTGCTGCATATAGAGCAAAAGAAAAAAGTCACTGCAAAACTAGAGACATGTAGTCAATTTCAAAAATTTTAAAAATAATAATAAGCAAAGGGGAACAAAGACTAAAAGAAATTAGAGTTCTTCCTTTATTTTCACCTTTATTTCTATGTTTAAAAATGAACTTATTCTGAAAATATTAAGTAACCATAATGACTAAGTACTATCGATAAACATTATTGATTAACATTATGTGGTTACGGTTCATTGTGTCAAAACTATACATATGTAAAAATTAACTTACAAAATTATTAATCAGTAAAATTCATGTTATGTGTTATGGCTGAGGATGCACATTACTGAATTTTGTGGTTTCCTCATTTATATATTTCAAGAAGAGTGTCATCCCATGGGCTCGCTCTGTGTCCAACAAAGGTACTCCTGTAATGTTCTTGCTTGCTTTGATTCATTGCTTCAGATGTATTCTAGTATCTGTTTGAATCTGTTTTTCAATTCAAGGTTAAACTGCTCATACCTGAAAGCACAAATTGCTAAAAAGTAGGGTCTAAGTAGCCAAAGAGAGATGTTTATTTCTGCTTGCAGAAATTTTTGGAGTAAAACACTGATAAAGGAGCATAATGCCTTTAGTTAACTTATTGTTTCCCTTTAAATTCTTATTAATTACATCCAAATAATAATAATCTTAAATGAGTTGATTTGCTGTTTTAAATATGACTATCTTTCTTTTACATGGATGATTTTAAAAGATTTCTACTCTGTAAGTAAAATTTTATTTTGCTCAGGTCATAAAAATATTATCAGAAGAATATATTTCCCATTTTATCGGCAAAGTCTACTAAAAAATTAAATTCTTTGTAATTTTCTAGATGACATCTATTTCCAAAATGTGGTGTAGGTTGATGGTACAAAGAACCCTAGATTTGCAGTCAAAATCCTGAGTTCAGGGCAGGTCTTGACACTTGTTAGCCTGGAGAATAATCATTTAACCTCCTGCATTTATAAAATGGGAGGAAAATGCATTTTAATACACATAATACATTCTTCCATTACCAATGATTATTATCTTTGTTGCTTTAACATGATGCAGTGTGTTATTATATGAAAGTTACTAGTGTGAAATAAATCATCAGTGAAGCATTATCAATATGATCAGTGACTATCTGGCGTCCTTGTCTCTCCAGCACACCCACTTCCTTCTTTTGGAAATATAACTAGCTCTTTCTGTAGGGAACACATTTTGTGGCTTGGAGACATTCTCTTATTCTCTTGTTCTTACTTTCTTGTCAATAGCAAGGGAATCAGTCTGGACCCAGTGTTTTTCTAACATAGAGAAATGCTTAACCATTTTAATCGTGAATACCCATATATCCACAACATTCATTCCACAATTAACATTTTACTGTATTTAATTTATCCATCTATGTATCCTCCCTATCCTTATATTAGTGCATCTTGTTTTCTGATTCAGTTAAAATTACGTTGCAGATATTATTACAGTTACTCCAAATACTTCAACGTGTATATATATATATTTTTTTTTTTTTTTTAACTAGAGTTCAGTTTTGCACAAATCTTAAGTGTACCATTTGCTGACTTCCAATATATACATAAAGCAATGCAACTCAAACCTCTATCAGATATGGAATGTTATTATCCCAGAAAATTGTTCTCTCATGCTCCTCACTTAATCTCCACCTACATCCCTCAGGAGCAACCACTGCCCAGGAATTTTTAAACCACAGACTAGTTTTTGACTGTTGTACAACTGCAAATAAATGGAATCTTTCATGTAAGGTTTCCTTCATTCAGCATAATGTTTATGGAAATCATCCGTGTGTATCAGTAGTCCATTCTTTTTTATTTCTGAATAGTAATCTGTGGTATGAATTTATCACTTTATTTATCAGTTTCCCTACTGACGGACATGGGCTCTTTTTAGTTTTTGCTATTATGAATAAAGCTACTATGAACATTCTTGTACCTAGTCTCTTTGGGATGTGTTTTCACTTCTCGTGCTTAAGTACTGAGAAATGAAATGTCTAAATTATAGAGCTGATACAGGTTTAAAAAACCCAGACTCTTTCCATAGTGATGGTATAATTTTACACTCCTGTTAGTAAACTGTGAAAGTCCAGTTACTCTACATCCTCACCATCATTTGGTGTTGTGAATCTTTTTAAATTTAGCAATTCTGGAGGATGCATATTAGTATCTAATAGTTTTGGTTTGCACTCCCCTGATGTCTAATTATGTTGAGCATCCTTCCATGTTCCTATTGGCATTTGTATATTTTCTTTGGTGAAGTATTATCCAAATATTTTACCCATTTTTGATTGAATTGTTTGATTTTTTTATCGCCGAACTGTAGAATTCCATTATATATCCTGGATATCAGTCATTTGCCAGATATATGCTTTGGAAATATTTTCTTCCATCTTATGGCTTGCTCATTTATTTTCTAAACAATATATTTTGGTGAGTTGAAGTTTTGCTCTTGATGTCTAAATTACCATTTTCTTTCTTTTATGGTTAGTACTTTCTATCACCTGTCCTAAAAACGTCTGTTAAACTCCAGAAGTTTGCAAAGGTATTCTCCTTTGCTTTGTCCTAAACACTTTCTTCTAAACACTTTATAGCTATAAGGTAAAAATCTAGAATCCATCTCAAATTGATTGTTCAGTATAATGTGAATTTGGGTGAAGGATTTTTTTTTTTTTTTTTTTTTTTTTGCTGTTTGTTATCTAATTCCAGTGCCGTATGTTAAAAAACTTTCTTGATGTTCTTTGTGCTTTTATCAAAAATGAAATATCTGTAAAATTGTGGGCCATTTCTTGTCTCCCTATTTTGTTACATTGATCTACTTGTCAATTCTTATGTCAGTACTATACTGTGTGTTCATTAATCTAGCATTAGTGACCTTGAAGTCAGTAATAAACGTGCTCCAGAGTTGTTCTTCTTCTCAAGATTGTTATGAATATTCCAATTTCTTTAGAGTTCTATATAAATTTCAGAATCATCTCGTCAATTTCTACCAAAAAAAGTTTGAGGTAACTGATTGCTATTGTATTGAATCTATAGATTAATTTGGGGATAATTGACATCTTAGCTATGTTGTATCTTGCAATCCACGAACATGGTGTATCTCACAATTTATGTGATCTTTAATTTTTTGCAGCAATTTTGTACTTTTCAGCATAGAGGTCTAATACTTATTATTTTAAATGTATTCTTAAGTCTACTATATACTTTCATGCTTTTATAAATAAAATTTTTTCTTAGTTTTATTTTCCAACTGTTTGCTGCTAGTATAGAAAAATACGATTAATTTTTGTACATTTAGCTTATATCCTGTGACATTAGTAATTTCACTTTTTAGCTGTAATGGTTGTTTTATAGAATTCTTGGGATCTTCTACATAAACAATCATGGCATCTGCAAATAGAATTTTCTTTATTGTACTGGGTAAGAATTCCAGTAAAATGCTGAATAGAAATGATGTGAATTTCTTTGTTCCTAATATTAAGTTAAAATATTCAATATTTCACCATGAAATATGATGTTACTTGTAGTGTTTTAATAAATGCTCCAGTTTGTATCAGGAATAGTGTTGAATTTTGTCAAATACTTTTCTCTATCCATTGAAATTATCATGATTTTTCTCATTTAGTTTCTTAATGTGGTGAATGATAATGTTTGATTTTTAAATGTTAATTCTGAATTTATAAAAGGCATACAAAAAAAACATAATCATGGGCTTCCCTGGTGGCGCAGTGGTTGAGAATCTGCCTGCCAGTGCAGCAGACACGGGTTCGAGCCCTGGTTTGGGAGGATCCCACATGCCGCGGAGCAGCTGGGCCGTGAGCCACAACTGCTGAGCCTGCGCGTCTGGAGCCTGTGCTCCGCAACGAGAGGCCGCGATAGTGAGAGGCCCGCGCACCGTGATGAAGAGTGGCCCCCACTTGCCACAACTAGAGAAAGCCCTCACAAAAAAAAAAAAAAAAAAAAAAAAAACATAATCATGATGCATCATTATTTTTATATATTACAGGATAATTTTAATAATATTCTCAAAGGATGTGAGAGACATTAATCTACAGTTTTATGTTTTGTGAATTCTGTATTGTAGTTGTGTTGCCTTCATAAAACCAGTTGGGGAGTGTTCTCTCTTCCTCTATTTGATAAGAGGGTTTGTAGGATTGATGTTATTTCTTTCTTAAATGTTTAATGGAATTCAGTACTGAAACCATAAGGGCCAGTAGTTTTCCTTCTGAGAATGTTTTTGATAACAATGTATATACAATAGATGTAGAGCTACTCAGATTTTATGATCCATTTTGTGTCAATTTTTGTAAGTTTTTTTATCAAGGAATTTACCTGTTTCATCTATGTTGTAAAATTTGTTAACATACCACAAGTCCCTGAGACACTGTTTATTATTTTTCAATCTTTTTAGTTTTTGTTCTTCAATTTAGATTATTTATATTAGTCTATCTTCTGTGATCTTCCTTTCTTCAGTCTTCTCTTACTTTAGTCATCTCTATTTTGATATTAATTCTATCTAGTGAATTTTACATTTCAGATATTGTATTTTTCTATTATATAATTATGATCTTGTCTTATTTTAATAGTTTCTCTTCTGAGATTTAATTTTTTGTATTCTATGTGGGTATATTTTATTTTATGCCTTTGTGCATAATTATTATAGCTATTTTAAACTCCTTTCCCAATTCCAACACCTGGATCATCTTGAGATTGTAGTCTATTGACGTTTATTTTTTGTTAAGATTGGGTCACTTGTTTCCTTTTCTTTGTATGTTGAGTTATTTTGGTTTGTATTTTGGATTTGCTCAACAATAGGTTGTAGATACTCTAAATTCTGTTTTGTTTTCTTTTCTTTTCCTCAAGAGTGTTGATTGCTTTTGTTTTAAAATGAATTTTATTGGATGAACTCAAAACTACAAAGTCTGTCTCCCCTAAAAGTGGCCAACAAGTCAAATCTCAGTTCAGTTGTTTTAACTATAGCTGAGTTGCTTGGAGTCAGCCTTCTGCATGCCTGATTTTAGGGGTCAACCAGGTATTTGAGTGGAGTTTGTATACATATGTGAGGTCTTCCACTTTCTGGCTCTCTTCTTTTCTGGCTGCGTGCACGCGTGCGTGCACACCCACACACACACACACACACACACAATTTAATTAGATATATTTGACCCAAATTCTGTCCTTTGGTTCTTTGATAGTACTGCAGGTTTTTGTATTAGTGTTTTAATCCGTATCTTGCAGACTGGGGACTCCTTCTTGCTGAAAGTAAAGAAATGCTTAATATATCCTGAGCCATGTCCTTCTTAGTATTCACTCTCCTTCACTGTCTATCTGCCTGTTTATTTATTTATTTATTTCACTCCTCGGTGCCTTTGAGTAATTGTGTGTGTGTGTGTGTGTGTGTTATCTACATTTATTGTTTTGATAGGAGAAATCCCAAATCAGATATCCCAGAATGTATGTTTGGATTTATTTTCTAAGCGAACTTCTGAATTATCCAGATGAAGTATCTACATAAAAAGCCAGAGAGTGTGTCTAAAGCAGTTCTTATTTTGACCTAACCTTTCTATTATGAAAGTTCAGGGACAAAAGATAATTTTAAAATCCCTTTGTTGAAGAATTGTGCCATATTACCAAGACTACATAATTTTTAATGTTTGAAGGCAAAGGACTAAAATAAATTTACTTAGCAGAGAATTAAACTATGGTGATTTAGTAACTAAAATACACTAATAAATATTTACGATGAAGATTTCATTCTGATTATTGGGCAGTGTTGTCTTTTATATCGACACAAGATGTAGGCAAAATCTCAGCCCATTACTCCAGGGACAGAGGAAGGTACTTTTGAAAATTTTTCTAAAATCTACTTAGTTTCCATTATAAGCCTCTGCCACCAGGTGGGGAAGTTAATTTCAGTCATTCAGCATCTTCGCAGTCCTTTTCCCAGGGGTTATTTCCACATTCTAGAAGACTTATAGGTATCAAAGGACAGAGAAAATTATTTAGTCCTTGAACTAATGGGAGAATCACAATCTAGCTCAAAGGGAATAAGATTGTAAGGTGGATAGGAATTGGAGGTGGGAAGGTAGAGCACATCAGTTAATACTTTGGAAATACTATCTTACCACGTATATTTGGTGGTTATGTATTATTTTTGATATTCAAATAAAAGTAATAATCTGAATATTATACAGAACTGATTTTTCATTTAGGTGTTCATTAAATAACATTTTTCTTTTTTCTAACAACTTGAAAATAAAAATCAGTATATAAATATATATGTACATGTATATATAATTACAATCGAGCTTAATAGATTATATTTTATTTACCTTATTTATAAGTTTTGCCAAATAACTTGTTTCATTAGAGACATCTATGCAATTTTGATGCAAATATCAACCAAAAAACATTGACAACATAGGCTCCTTGTCTAATCCAAGACATAACGCTGAATTATGGGGCAGGCATCTCTATAAGTAGGAGATTGTTTTGTTTTCATCATGAATAAAGGAAAACTTTCAAAGAGTTTTATTTTACTCTTTCTTAGACACTATATGTTAATGTCTAAATATTAGACATTAGATATATGAAATATCCATTAGATAACCTAATGAATTTATCATGTTTATCCTTCTGTAATTTTCCTTATTTCCAACTACTTTGTTTTTAAAATGTGCCTTTATTTATTCCAGTATACTATGTATTCTATGCAAGAAATACTTCTCTGAACTGTCCTTACCATGAGAAAATATAATGTTCTAGGAAGCAAAAGAGGAATTTTAGAAATGAGGATAGGTAAACTAAAACTTTTGGGGTCAGTTTTTTGAATGAATTTCCATGTTTAAAACTTGCCATATTTGGAAAGTCTCTTAATTTACCTTTTATAATATAATTGATTTCAGCTTGATATGCACTTGTTAATTTTTTTGAAACATTTAAAGTACTTTTAAAAACAGTAGTAGTCTGTCTTTTATTATTATCTTAACAATAGTATATTCCTATTTCAGTGACCAAGAAACAGCTGCCATCACAGACTGAAATAAACTTTTCGTGGCCCCTATGCTATATACAAACTGGTCATTTAATTTTTTCTTAGGATGATGAAATTTTGAAAGAGTCTTGTTAAATTAATCAAAATCTTAACACTATGTCATGTCAAAGTGGCTGTTTTCTTCTTGCATCACATTGCAAAATAATCTTGGCTGTTATACTTCCAGGTCTCAGGTGTTGAGTCATTAGCAGCTATGGAATAGATCAGAATTGCATTACAGCTGCACAGGTACAAACCAAGGCCAATCCAAGATCTTTCAGGCTTAACATCAGCATATGGACAACTCCTCAGCACTTGCCAGGAAAGAGAGTTCATTTGGGAATTTTGAGCTAAATTCCCTCAGGATTACTTCTCCAGATGATTTTTAACTTTTATAATGCAAGCAGAAAGCCATGTTAAAATAAGCAGTGTTCAGTTAAAACAGAGAACAATAACACAGACATTTGTGCCTACATCTTCCAAAATTGGCCATTTTATAAAGAATTGTATTTTAACATATTTTATTTCTACCTGCAAGCTCTTGGGGAATATTTAGATCACTGGCATCCTTGGAATAATTAAAGTAGTTATAGAATCAGGTCTATGAAGAATTTATCAACACTTTTGAATCTATACTTAAAATTAAGCACAAAGTGGCCTCTATCAGAATTAGGAACAAGAAACTGAGTTGCAAAACATTTAAACTACAGAAATGTGCATGGCTGTCTGGACTGTGAAAACCACCTCCTGATTGTGTTTTCTGCTTGAAACCTCTCCCTAACTGTACTGTCACCCATATTCCTGAAATCCATGCTTCTCCTAATAGCCAACTGGATTTTGGGGAAATCAAATCAAATATCTCAAATCAAAACCCCAAAACGGTTTCCCATTGCATCTCAAATGAATTAAAAGCATCTCCATGGCCTCTGAGAGCTTTTGAGACAGCATTTCCTCACCCATATTCCTGAAATCCATGCTTCTCCTAATAGCCAACTGGATTTTGGGGAAATCAAATCAAATATCTCAAATCAAAACCCCAAAATGGTTTCCCATTGCATCTCAAATGAATTAAAAGCATCTCCATGGCCTCTGAGAGCTTTTGTGACAGCATTTCCTTCATGGACCTCATCTCCATCCACTCCTCTCTCTGCAGTCCAGCTACACTGGTTGCACACGCCAGGTATATTTCTGCTGTGTTTGCTAATCCTTTTGCCTAGGATGCCTTGCCCTTGCCCATGAATCTTGCAATGACTTTTCTTTTTCACTAATAGACTTTATTTTTAGAACAGTTTTAGGCTTATTTTAAAAATGGGCAGAGAGAGAGTACACATATACTCTCCCTCCACTACTCCCCCACACTTCCACACTCCTTTAGACAGTTTTCCCTATTATTAACACCTTACAGTAACTTTGTTATAATTAATAAACAGATATCGATGCATTATTATTAACTGAAGTCCATAGTTTGCATTAGGGTTCACTCTTTGTTCTATACACATGTTCAACTTGTGTTATGTGCTTTTGTTTTCTATTGTTACAGTATCACATAGAATAATTTCATTGCTCTAAAATTCCCGTGTCCTACCTATTTATTCCTCCCTCTTCCCAAACCCTTGACAACAGCTGATCTTTTTACTATCTCCACAGTTTTGACGTTTCTATATTGTCATGTAGTTGGAATCAAATATTATGTGGGCTTTACAGACTAGCTTCTTTCTTAGTAATAGGCATTCAAGTTTCCTCCATATCTTTTTATTGCTTGATAGCTCATTGATTTTTATTTCTGAATAAGATTTCTTTGGGTGTACCACAGTTTCTTTACCTATTTACCTACTGAACAACATCTTGGTTTGCTTCCTTGTTTTGGCAATTATGAAAAAAGCTGCTATAAAAATCTGTGTGCAGGATTTTCTGTAGACATCAGTTTTCAAATCCTGTGAGTAGATACCAAGGAGTACAATTTCTGGATCATATGGTAAGAGAAGTTTAACTTTGTAAGAAACTGCCAAAATATCTTCTAAAGTGCCCATACCACTTTGCATTCCCACCAGCAATGAATGAGAGTTCCTGTTGCTCCACATCCTCATCAGCACTAGCTATTGTCAGTGTTATGGATTTTAACCATTCTAATAGGTGTATAACAGTATTTCATTGTCGTTTTAGTTTGCAACTGCCTAATGACATATAATGTTGAGCATCTTTTCATATACTTATTTGCCATCTGTATAACTTCTTTGGTCTGTGCAGATCTTATGCCCATTTTTTAATTGGGTTCTTTGTGTTTTTACTGTTGAGTTTTTGGACTTCTTCATATATTTTGGATACAAGTCCTTTATCTGATATGTGTTTTGCTAATATTTTCTCACCGTCTGCGGCTTACTTTTTATCCTCTTAAAATGTCATTCACAGAGCAGAAGTCTTTCATTTCAATGGAGCCCAACCTATCAACTTTTTTTTTTCATGGATAGTGCTTTTGCTGTTGTATCTATAAAAAATAAACACCAAACCCAAGGTTACCTAGATATTCTCCTATATCATATTCTAGAAGTCTTACACTTTTTCATTTTACATTTAGGTCTATAATTCCTTTTGAGTTAGTTTTTGTGAAAGTTCTAAGGGATTTTTTATAGCTCCTTACTCATTTGTATTCTCATTTTATTGTCACCCTTTCAATGAGACCTTTCCTGAGCATACTAGCTGTAGCAGTCCCTCACAACCAAAATCACTAACTAACCAACTATCCTGCTTTTCCCCTAGCATTATTGTTACTAAAATCATATTGTCCTTTATTATTTGCATGTTTACTTTCTTTGTCTGGAATGTAAGTTCCATGGGTGCTAAGACTCAATCCATCTTGTTCAGTGCTCTATCATTAGTGCCTAACACAGTGCTTGAAACGTATTAAGGACTTGGCAAATATTTGGTGAATAAATGAATGAACAAGAAATACACTTAGCCAAACTCTCAAGCACATCATGAAATATGTTAAAGACCTTGACCATGAGTGCCTTTATAATTAACAAGGACAGAAAATTTACAGGAATTAAAAAGGAGGGTACAGAAAAGGAATCAAGATTAGAACAAAAGTATAGCTATTTTATTTGCTCTGCCTGTAACATATATTAAGCCCTGCTGAATCTAGAATATGGTTCACAAGAAGAAAGTGACTTAGGGAAATCAAATGATTTGTATAGAAGTGTTTAGAGTCCCTGGTCAATTGCCAATAAACTTTATTTTTGGAGAGTATTTATTTAATCATTTTGAACAATCAACAGAAGATGCATATAGATTGCTTCTCCTTTCCACAAAATGCAAATTAGTTCTAACTAATTTTAGCTGAGTTTCTATTAAGCAAATAACGGAAAAGAATGTATTGATAATCTGGGTTAGATTAAATGATAAAGTATCATATCTTTCTTTTACAAGGGGAAGTAATTATGTGATACAATCTTTTTATACAGACCCTCTGCTGAATATTAGAACAAACCAAAAGCCAAAGATGTTTCATAATTGTTTTGCTGGCTGCTGATGGGCCATCATGTAAAGATTTCTTGAGTTTTCGTAGTATCTATATCAGATTTGCCTGCCATAGACCAGGGATGAGTGCCTGGTGTAAACTGTAGTCATTATCATCACAGTATTAATATGTCTGTTGGGACTAACTAGTCCTCTATCACTTGAATCTTTCTGGTCATTCTGTGTAAAACTTATGGGTTTTGTAAAACCCATAAAAAAGAAAAATTAAAATTATTTTGGTCTTTCCTACTGAGCCTTATTATCGGTGATTCTGCAAATGGTTATGGAGGAAGTCAGAGAGAAATATTTATCTTCCTGTATTTTGATAAAGCACATTAGATTCAACAATACTTGTTTGACAAACTACTATCCAACTATAATGGCTCAAAGCACTGTGGTGGTTACCAAGAAATATGTGACGCAGGTTCTGCATTCTGTCTTCTTGGAGAAATAAGATTTAGGTATTTAAAAATTAGAAGTAAAACACCAAAAATGATTTTTAAAAAATACCTGCCAAATTATTTCACATTTTAAATTGAATAACTATTTTCACATTTATTATTATTTTTAATTCTCACAATAATTTTTGAAGATATCGTTAATGGGCAAAATAAGATATACAGAGGCTAAATGATATTTACCCAAAGTCATTCAATGGTGGATCTGGGACTGGACCTAAAGCTGGATTGTAATCATCGTGAAGAGAAAAATTGTGTTTTATCTGTATACTAAGCATCCACAGTGTGTACATCAGGGCTGGCACGTTGTAGCCACTGAATAAAAAATTTGCTCATTAAATAAATCTAGAACTTGAGTTTCATACAATGGCATGCTGTTTAGTTGATTATGCAACTCCTGGTTGTACAGGTACTGTTTTGTATTTGTCTTAGTTTCTCCTATTTTAGCATTAGTTGTTCACCAATAGTGGGTGCTCAATAATCTTGAATGATAGGTAAAATATTATGGGTTCAAGCTATACATCCGAATAAAAGAAACAATAGAGTTTACTAGAATGTTCAAGAAGGCTTTATAAAGAAAAACTACTTGAATAGAGTTTTAAGGAGTAGATGGGAGGTAGAAAGAAGGGGGAGGGCACATTCCTCGTGGAAAATGATGTAGGAATAATCATACTATTCCAAGACTTAATGTTTTATCTTCCTGGGGCCAGAAAGAAGAACTAATGTAACTGAAAAATAAGTGAGTGGCATTTGTATTTATTCTGAATGTAAACAATGGAGAAATTATGGCTTAACGGACACAATGAGGAAAGACAGCAAGAGTCTGAAGAGTGTATGTGTGTATGTATGTGTGTGTGTGCATTCTTCATTGTATATTTATGTACCATTAAATACACCACTAGCGTCTAGATTTC
Organism: Eubalaena glacialis; assembly: GCF_028564815.1. Lineage (NCBI taxonomy): Eukaryota > Metazoa > Chordata > Mammalia > Artiodactyla > Balaenidae > Eubalaena > Eubalaena glacialis. The sequence goes on from NC_083716.1 coordinate 217,615,591, forward strand.
TGCATTAATACACACCATGCATAAAAGAACAGTATAGAACTTTTTTCCTGTTCTATTCAGGAGTAATAGTTTCTTTTGAAAAGCAGGAGACTGCTACATGTAAATGTTACTAATTTATTTTACTGAAATTTGTGATTCAACAAAATAACTACTCTGATTACCTTAGTGACTAAAATTTGGTGTCTTGACTTTAATAAAATAGAAACAATCCCTAAAAATTGAATTTAATAAACATTTGCCAGATTTTTCACTTACAGAAAGAAATAGAGTGCTATTATAGATACAGCCATTGGACATTTGCCTTTCGATAAGACATCTTCTGGGAACAATTAGAAAATCGTAAAAAATCCACTTTAAATTTGAATTGTAACAATGGACATTTTTGTTCTAAGGGTATCCATGCAATATATAGACAGTAAGACAAATTTGTTTCAGTTTAAACATGGAAAATCCTAAGTAAGCTAGTATATCATAGTAAAAGAAACTGCCTAATATGGTCTTTCTGAAGAGAAAAGGCATTAAAATTTTTTATTATAAAACATTATAACATTAATGAGATTTTTAGAGAAGAAAAAAAATCATACAGTCTAAGCCCACCCCCCAGATACAATAATTTATTTCTGTTTTAGTTTTTTTTTTTAATCTTTAGACATATGCCTGTTCTTTGCATGGTTACACTAGCTGGATTGTGAACATAGAATTATATGTGTGTGCACTAATGTATCTGTGTGTATATGTTGCTTAAATAAATCACATTAGCATTTAATTAGTTAATTGTCTACATCTTCTGAAGCATACATTTTTATTTAATGCAGTAAATTTAGTATGCATTTGACTTTGCAAAACTATTTCAATCCACTCTACACCAAACTACAAATTGTAATGCCATAAGAATTACATTGCATGCATTTTGTTACTCCAAACTGTTGATTGGAGGGGAAGGGTAGTAAAACATATGTCATGTAGCTATTAGAGGAGATTTTTCTCAGGTACCTCAAAAGAAGATTTTCATTCAGGAGAAAATAATTGCAACAAAGAAAAAGTCTGTGAGAAGAATGTATCTCAACCACTTAAGCTGAAACCAGAATCCAAATATTGACCTCTGAATCATGAGGGGATCTCTTATCCTCTATTTACTTTAAAATTAGCATTTGGTAAAGAAGCTTATCCTGAAATGTTTGCTTAAGGACAAATCTCATTTCCTGATCAAGACCTTATAATGAATTAGTGCCAGAGATAGAACTTGGAAAAGAGAAAAGAAAATGTCTTCTGACTTTCAGATACATTATTATCAATATGTTTAGTCTCATAGTTTATCTCCTCACATTGGACTCTAAACTCCTTTAAGATGAGAACTCTGTCATATTCATTTCAGCGTCCCTCAGAGAGCCAAGCACAATATCATGCATTCAAAAATGTATTGAATTAAATAACTTTCCAAAGGAGTCTACTTATCCATAAATATTCAACTGGCAAATTAGACTTGAAATGATAGTGTTACTGAACGTTGGCTGCATCTTAACAACTGCTGTATTAATTCCATTTGCATAGTCATTGTTCAAGTATTTTAGAGTTCAGAGCTTCCTTTTGGACCATAATCCAAACATATTTAAAAAGTAAAAATGAAGTCCTTTGCTGGTATTTTTGACTTTCATAAGAAGTGTGATATTAACCCTGTTGGTTGATAAAATGGAATAAGTATCTTGGGATATGAGTTTTCTTTCTGTCACTCTCTGCTTATAACATATTACACTTAATATAAAACCGAATTCCTTGGGACTTCCCTGGTGGTGCAGTGGTTAAAAATCTGCCTGCCAATGCAGGGGACATGGGTTCGATCCCTGGTCCGGGAAGATCCCACATGCCACAGAACAACAAAGCCCATGCACCACAACTGCTGAGCCCATGTGCCACAACTACTGAAGCCTGCGTGCCTAGAGACCATGCTCTGCAACAAGAGAAGTCACTGCAATAAGAAGCCCACGCACCGCAACGAAGAGTAGCCCCCACGTGCGGCAATGAAGACCCAACGCAGCCAAAACTAACTAACAAACTAACTAAATAAATAAATAGAAGCAATGGGATAATATAAAAAAAAAAGAAACTCAGAATGGCACACATGAGCCTCTGTGATATGGCTCCTGACTACATGTTCATCTTTATCTCCGAATAACCTACCTCTTTCAGCTTATCATGCTTCAACCGATTTAGTTATTTTTCTGTTCCTAGAATATCTCAATTCTATGACATCTTAGGAATGTTTATTTGATTTCCCATCTGCCTGAAATGGTTATCCTTTGATTAATCCCATGATTGACTCCATAGTCCTGCAGGGCTTGGATTAAATATCCCCTTTTCAAGGAGATGTTTTCTGACCACCTATCTAAAATAGCTTCCCACCAGAATTGTTTGCTGTCACATCACCTTTTTATTTCTTTCACAGGGCTTATCACAATGATAATCATATTAATTGGCTACTTTCTCCAACAAAGTGTAAATTCCATGAGTATAGGGACTTTTTCCTAACTTTTCCCCTAATATACCTACTGTGCAGAACACAGTGCCTGGTAGACGGTAAGAACCTGAATAAATATGCCAATATTTGCTGCAAAAGTGTAATATTTACTATCTTAACATAAGCAACAAATTAATTTGAAGAGTGAAGTGTAATTCTGATGCTCATTTACATTTTTGTTTGTCTAAATCCAATTGCTAGTTAGTATTCTACATTGTGAGTTAGCCAAACTATATTATTATTTCAACAATTGAGACTCTGAGACATACAAAGTTAGGAGATTTTCCCAAAGCTAATGATAGGGTTGAAAAAAAGAGATCTGTGCACTTTGTTTTTATTCAGAGAAGAAGTAACTAAATTTGTTTTAAATTTTTTAAAAATGTAGATAGATATCTTGTGATAACAAATATTTCAAATTCCATATCTGTATAGATTTTAATAATTAGCTTGGGCAAAAGTTCATAAATTTGAAAGTTAGAAAGTTTTTACTTCTAATGAAAGACAACAATAACTTCAAACAATATATTGAAAGCTTATTAAAATAAATCCTAGGAGACCAAAAAAAGGGAAAGAACAGCAGAACAGCAGGATTTTGTTTTATATGAATTTCATTGAGCTTAACAAGCTTAAAGGTTAAACTTTGAAGACTTTTCACTATATATGTGATTCTTATAGTATCTATCCCACTTCAAATGAAATCAGTGAGAATAAGTTTTATATAAAATAAGTAAATTTATGATCTTAATACACAGTGCCATATAATATTGACAATATTTCATAGAAATGCTGAACATTTCTGCTTTTCTTTGAAAATTTTATATCATACTGTACCATTTCTGTCCGTATATTTTTAAAATTATAATTAATATTTACTAATTTGACTTTTTAACATGATACAAGGTATGGAATAGTGTTAGTCTTCTTTTGCTTAAGATAGATGGACTGTATCAGTGTAATATTGTATTTCAGCTACTATTGTACTGATAGATCTTCCTATATATGGTTAAAATATAAGACTACCTAAATGCCTTAAATAACTTGATATTTTCCTAAGAAGCACCATCTTTGGGAAAAGCTTATTTTCTGGTAAATAAAATGAGGAAATATGAAGGAGCAAAGATGAGAATTTTCAACTTTCAGTTATTCTCTTTTAAGCTTATACTCGATTTGGGGTTTTGCTAAAGTGCATACATACAAATCCCATTTTTCAAATAGAAGAATTTATTTCCTTTGAATGTTTCTGTTTCAAACTAAAGGAATTGAAATTTGAAATAGCTGTGTTTCAAACTTGAGAAAACAAGAAGGTCTGTCAACTAGTGAGAAACTACTATATTTTGACCAAAATGTGGACTGTGATTATAACATTACTGTAAGCAGTTCAAACACTGTTCTTCCTGTGCCATGTTTTATGCACCTTTGCATATTTCTTATTTTGAAAATGGTACTTGACTTCTTTTTCCATCTAAGGTAGAGGAACAGTGATTGAATTTATGCTCCTGCCTGAAACAATAACAGGAACAACAACAAAAATAATTCAGACAAATGTATGACACAGCATTTTCAAGGTGCTGGAAATCAGACAATGAAGTACAGTGATCCCAGAGAGACGATAAACAAATAAATTAAGCCCTACATTTTCATCAGCTTACTGCCTTAGAGTTTCTAGGCCACAACTCAAGGAAGGAGAACCCATGTGGAATTTGGTGAACTCTAAAAGGTGGGTGGAAATAAGAGTTTAGGGATATCAAGCCTTCCAGAATTCACAGAATAGAATTCTAGAGAGAAAATAGATATACAGGGAACTCCAGAGATTTGCATAGGGTAAACGTTCATCAGAGTACAGATCAGAACATGCATATAAGGAAACTGCATGAGGATAAAGAAAGAATCATATGAGAAGAATGGAAGGAAGTGTTCCCATTACTTACACAGGGTTAGGAATAATGCCTGTTTCTACCAGCCAGACTGAAAAATCTCAAAATTCATGGGGCGTTAAGTATTTAGAAGGACTTGTTTCAATGGTAGAAAATAATTACAACTAGACTAAATGCTGTTCTGATTCAGATTAATAAATATTAAAATCAAGACCCAAAAGGATTAAATTATTTCCAGGTAACTTAATTGCATCCCAGAATAAAGGTCAAGGATATTTGTAAGAATTATTTTAATGTCTAGCATTTAGGAAGGTAATATTCACAATGTCTGGCATTGCAATCAAAGATAACCAGACATGCAAAGAAGCACAAAAACACACCCATGATTAGGAGGAAAAAAATAAAACCAACACAGAGCTGACACAGATGCTAGAAGTAGCAGAGAAGGACTTAAAAACATTTCTTGTGACTGTATTCTGTATGTTCAAAATTTTAAGTAGATACATAGAAGCTATAAGAAAGAGCCAAATCAAAATTTCAGATATAAAAACTACAATGTCTGAGATGGAAAATAAACTGGATGAGATTAATGGAAATTTATATGTGGCAAAAGAAAAGCATATTGAACTTAAAGACACAGCAATAGAAACTATCCAAAATAATGCACAAACAGAAAGGATACTCTGTTGACCAGAGCATTAAAGAGATCTGGGACAATTTTCAAATGGTATAGTATACATGTATTTGGAGTCCCTAAAAGAAATGGATGAGGAACAGAAAAAATATTTAAAGAAGTAATTTCCAAATTTTTTCAAAGTCTGATGAAAATTAAAAGCCCGTAAATCCAAAATGCTCAATGTACCCCAAACCCAAGAATTATGAAGAAAACGTAACCAGTGCATATTATAATCAAATTGTTCACAAAAAAGAGAAAATCTTAAAAGCAATGAAAAAATAAAACACATTATAAACAGTATATAAAAAGGAACAATACCTAGGAATAAACCTACCTAAGGAGACAAAAGACCTGTATGCAGAAAACTATAAGACACTGATGAAAGAAATTAAAGATGATACAAACAGATGGAGAGATATACCATGTTCTTGGATTGGAAGAATCAGCATTGTGAAAATGACTATACTACCCAAAACAGTCTACAGGTTCAATGCAATCCCTATCAAACTACCAATGGCATTTTTCACAGAACTAGAACAAAAAATTTCACAATTTGTATGGAAATACAAAAGACCCCGAATAGCCAAAGCAATCTTGATAAAGAAAAACGGAGCTGGAGGAATCAGGCTCCCAGACTTCAGACTATACTACAAAGCTACAGTAATCAAGACAGTATGGTACTGGCACAAAAACAGAAATATAGATCAACGGAACAGGATAGAAAGCCCAGAGATAAACCCACACACATATGGTCACCTTATCTTCGAGAAAGGAGGCAAGAACATACAACAGAGAAAAGACAGCCTCTTCAATAAGTGGTGCTGGGAAAACTGGACAGCTACATGTAAAAGAATGAAATTAGAACACTCCCTAACACCATACACAAAAATAAACTCAAAATGGATTAAAGGCCTAAATGTAAGGCCAGACACTATCAAACTCTTAGAGGAAAACATAGGCAGAACACTCTATGACATACATCACAGCAAGATCCTTTTTGACCCACCTCCTAGAGAAATGGAAATAAAAATGAAAATAAACAAATGGGACCTAATGAAACTTCAAAACTTTAGCACAACCAAGAAAACCATAAACAAGATGAAAGACAACCCTCAGAATGGGAGAAAATATTTGCAAACGAAGCAACTGACAAAGGATTAATCTCCAAAATATACAGGCAGCTCATGCAGCTCAATAGCAAAAAAAACAAACAACCCAATCAAAAAAATGGGTAGAAGACCTAAATAGACATTTCTCCAAAGAAGACATACAGATTGCAAGCTAACACATGAAAGGATGCTCAACATCACTAATCATTAGAGAAATGCAAATCAAAACTACAATGAGGTATAACCTCACACTGGTCAGAATGGTCATCATCAAAAAATCTACAAACAATAAATGCTGGAGAGGGTGTGGAGAAAAGGGAACCCTCTTGCACTGCTGGTGGGAATGTAAATTGATACAGCCACTATGGAGAACAGTATGGAGGTTCCTTAAAAAACTAAAAATAGAACTACCATATGACCCAGCAATCCCACTACTGGGCATATACCCTGAGAAAACCATAATTCAAAAAGAGTTTTGTACCACAATGTTCATTGCAGCTCTATTTACAATAGCCAGGACATGGAAGCAACCTAAGTGTCCATCGACAGATGAATGGATAAAGAAGATATGGCACATACATACAATGGAATATTACTCAGCCATAAAAAGAAACGAAATTGAGTTATTTGTAGTGAGGTATATGGACCTCACTGTCATACAGAGTGAAGTAAGTCAGAAAGAGAAAAACAAATACTGTATGCTAACACATGTATATGGAATCTAAAAAAAAAAAAAAAAAAAATGGTTCTGAAGAACCTAGGGGCAGGACAGGAATAAAGATGCAGATGTAGAGAATGGACTTGAGGACACAGGGAAGAGGAAGGGTAAGCTGGGACGAACTGAGAGAGTGGCATGGATATATATACACTACCAATTGTAAAATGGATAGCTAGTGGGAAGCAACCACATAGCACAGGGAGATCAACTCAGTGCTTTGTGTCCACCTAGAGAGGTGGGATAGGGAGGGTGGGAGGGAGACACAAGAGAGAGGAGATATGGGGATATATGTTTATGTATAACTGATTCACTTTGTTATACAGTGGAAACTAACACACCATTGTAAAGCAATTATACTCCAATAAAGATGTTAAAAAGAAAAGAAAAGAAACTATAATTAAATTCAAAGTAAAAAAAAAAAAGAAAAAGAAAAAAGGAACAGGGCTTCCCTGGTGGCACAGTGGTTAAGAATCTGCCTGCCAATGCAGGGGACATGTGTTCAAGCCCTGGTCCGGGAAGATCCCACATGCCGTGGAGCAGCTAAGCCCATGCAGCACAACTACCGAGCCTGCTAGCCACAACTACTGAGCCCACGTGCTGCCACTACTGAAGCCCACATACCTAGAGCCCATGCTCCACAACAAGAGAAGCCACCGCGATGAGAAGCCTGCACACCACAACGAAGAGTAGCTCCCACTCGCCGCAACTAGAGAAAGCCCACGTGCAGCAACAAAGACCCAACACAGCCAAAAAATAATTAATTAATTAATTAATAATTTACAAATTTTTTAAAAAAAAACAGAATTAAGGATTATAGCAAACTTATTGTCAGAAACAGGGTGAGAAGACAATGGAGCAACATATTTAAAGTAGTAAAAGAGGGACTTCCCTGGTGGTCCAGTGGTTAAGACTCCACGCTCCCAATGCAGGGGGCCTGGGTTTGATCCCTGGTCAGGGAGCTAGATCCTGTGTGCCGCAACTAAGAGCCCACATGCCACAAGTAAAAGATCCCACCTGCCACAACTAAGACCTGGTGCAGCTAAATAAATAAATAAATCTTAAAAAATAATAAGTAGTAAAAGAAACCTGTCATCTTAGAATTCCATGCCTACTGAAAAAAAATTCTCAAAAATGAAAGCAAAATAATGACTTTTCAGATATACAATCAAAAGAAAACAACAGGAGATGGACTATAAATACACACCGGTATTTGAAATGAATAACACCAGATAATGGTGACTATACAAATAAATGTGTATGATTTTTTTCTTAGTATTTAAATCCTTTTAGGAGATAACAAAGTAAAACAATGTATTGTGGTATTTACAACATGCATATGTATAAAATTTGTGACAACAATAACAAAGGCCAAGAGAAGAGCAATATAAGTCTTAATATTGTAAGGTTCTTGTACTATATGTTAAGTAAGTGTTAAAACCTAAAGCATCCATAAAAATAACAAAACAGAGTTTATAATAATTCCAAAAAAAGAAATAAAATGGAAACATGAAAATATTTTATTAGTTTAAAAGCAGGAAGAAAAAGATGAAAAGGAGATTGAAGAACAGATAGTAAGATAGAAAATAAATGGCAAGACTGTAGATTTAAACATGACCATATCAATAATGACATTAAGTATAAATGGGCTAAATACAACAATTAAAAATTGATTATAAGTTGATTTTTTTAGAAAGCAAGACCAAACTAATTCTATTTATAAGAAACACACTTTAAAGATACAAATAGTTAAATAGATGGAAAATTATACATTATGTTAACACTAATCATAAGAAAAAGTAGACTTCAGAGCAAAGTATAACATCAGGTCATTTCATAATAATAATATTAATAAGTAAACTTTAACAATAAAACAATTTATTAAAAAGACTTTACAATCCTAAATGTTTATGTACCTAATGACATAGCTTCAAAATACATTAAGCAAAAACTGATAGCTCTAAAGCCACAGTTATATTTGGAAATGTAAGTATGCCTTTCTAAATAACTGGTAGAACCAGAACTAGTAGACAGAAATATAATAAGGACATAAAAGATTTGAACTCTATCAACCAACTTGACCTAATTGACGTTTATAGAACACTCCACCTCAAAACAGCACAATACATATACATTTCATGTGCACATGAAACATTTACTGAAATATATCACATTCTGGACAATAAAAATAAGTCTCAGTGAATTTAAAGTGATTGAAGTCACACAAGTATTTTGCTGACAGAAATTTAATTAACTAGAATTAAGTCAGTCCCCAAATACTTGGAAATCAAATAACACATGGATCAAAGAATAAATCAAAAGGTAAATAATAACGTATTTTGAACTAAATGGCAGTGAAAATACAATCATATAAAAAGCTATGGGATACAACTAAAGCAGTACTTTAAGAGGAATTTATAGCACTAGATGATGATATTACAGAGACAAAAAGGTTCAAATTAATCACCCCAATTTTCACTTGAAGAACCTAGAAGACGTCTTTTAAACTCTAAATTATAAATATCAGAGCAGAAATTGTTACAAAATAGGGATGATTCCAGTAATGCAAGGTTGGTTTAGCATTTGAAATCAAGCAATGCATTTCGCCATATAAACAAACTAAAAAAGAAAACCATATAAAACATTGCAAAAAATAAATAAGGAAGAGCTAAATGGAGAGCTATACCTTATTTATCAGTCAGAAGACTCAAAATTGTTAAGGTGTCAGTTTTCACCAAACTTATCTGTATATTAAATTCAATGCTAACCCAAATCCTAGCATGTTTTAATTGAAGGAATTTACAAGCTGATTCTAAAACTCATATGGAAATACGAAGAACGTAGAATCACTAAAACAACTTTGAAAAAGAAGAGCAAAGATGGAGGAATAACATTACCTGCTTTCAAGATTTATTATGATGCTACAGTGTATAATTGGCATAAAGGCAGACAATTAGATCAGTGGAACAGAGTAGAGATTCCAGAAATAGATCCACACACATGTATGGACAACTGATTTTTGACAAAGTTGAGGATGTAAAGGAAATGGAACTGTTACACACTTCTGGCAGGAATGTGAATGGTATGACTGCTGTGGAAAATAGTTTGACAGGTTTCTAAAAAGTTAAAAACCATACAATTCAGCCATTCCAATATTAGGTATTTATTTAAGTAACAAAACTGTATGTCCATACAAAAAAATGGTACCCAGTATTCATAGCATCTTTATTTCAATAGTCAAAACTGGAAATAACCCAAATGTCCATCAACAGGTGGATGGATAACCAAATGTGATGTGTTCATACAGTAAAATGTAATGAATTGACTGACACACACAACATGCATATATCTTGAAATAATTATACTGAGTGAAAGAACTTAGTAAAAAAAAAAAAAAAGAGTACATACTTTATGATCCCATTTATATAAAACTCAAGAAAATGTAAAGTAATCTATATAACTGAAAGCAGATCAGTAGTTTCCCGGAAGGAAGAGTGCAGTGGTCGGGGGTGGGGGAATAGGTGGGTTGGAGAGACAGATTACAAAGGAGCAAAAGGAAACTTTTCGGGGTGATGAATATGTTTATTACCTTGATTGTGATAATAGCCCCAGAAGTGTATACCTATTAAAAAAAGAAGCATGTAAATATATTAAAACATCAAATTGTACACTTTATATATGTATATTTCATTGTTATCTGAATAAAACGTGAAGAATCTGTAAGCCATCCAGAAATATCATAAATGAAGTATAAATTATAAATGATTCAGATTGAATCAAATCTAGTGAAATTGATGAAAAAAGTTTGTAAACAAACAAAAAAAAGAAAATGCTTTCATGTGGTCACAATAAATCTAGTGAGGAAAAATTCTAAATAGTACTGATGAAGACCAGTAGGTTTTGTTTCTGATGCTTTAATCCATTAATTCAATATTCTATGAGTTTAATATTAATCTATTTTATGAAACATTCATGTTTACACAATTGATAGGTTGTTCATTTCTTCTAAATGCAGAGGAAGCTTTATCTTGAAATTGTGTAATTTCCAAGTAATCCTAGCTAACTATCTAACAGGAGATGGTTTCCCAGGTATATTCTTCTTGATTTTGAATAAAGAATTAAAGAAACAGTTGTTTAATTCACAAATGTATTTTTTTCTACAGACTTAGAACCAAAACTTTAGAGCTGAAAAGGATCACAGAAATCATGTAGCCTATCACCTCATTGTATGAAGGCCAAATTTGAGGCCAATTTAAATGACTAGTTTAGGATCTGAAGAATAGGTAGTGGCAGGGCTAGAACAAAAATTCAAGTCTCAATATACACTCCAAAACTCTTTGTGAGACATTATGTAGGCTACTTCAACTTAATATGCTGTGTATGGTAGCATAATGGATTTTTTAAATAAGTTGAACAAGCCTTTACCTTGGACTGACAAATTAGTTGAAAGAAGATGAAAAGGATCACAGCAGATTGAAGTGAAAAATTGATAGGAGACACCATCTAAATCTGATACTGACTCAGCATGAGATGCGTAGATGACAGCAAGCAATACTTTAATATACTTGTATATAGATGAAAAAAGATGCAGCCTAGTAAAAGCATTAAAGTACATGATGGGTAATTATTAATAATTATTAATAATTCTAGTGCTCACCAGTCTTCTGTCAGTAAATTGATTTTACTCTGGTTTCTTGACTGGATAATTTGTTTGTCTTGCCTGCATCAGTTCTTTTGTTGAATTATTATTATAACTATATTTGTGAACCAGTTTTTTTTTTTTTTTGCAAGTGTAAGGACTTTGGTTTCTTGTTAATTTACGGCTTAGTAATAATAGCAACAACAACAACAAAAAGTAGCAAATGCTTATAGAGTGTTAAATATATGCCTGCTACAAATTAGCGCTACATAATACTTGATATATTTTTACTCCTTTGGAAACTTTAGATATTTCTAAATATTGATACATTACATATCTTAACTCCTTTAATTGCTACAAAAACGTGTAAGTTTGGGTCTTTTATTATCTCCATTTTACAGATGAGGAGAATATACAAAGTTGTGAAACAAAATAAACTCTGGAGATAACACCCTGAACCACTTTTAAAACGTGTAAAATTAGCATTAAAAAAAAAAAAAAAAAAGCTTGACACTTTAGCCAAAATTGAGAGGAAAGGTTGCATTCCAAACTGATACTTTCTGCTGGTATTGGCAGAACTTTGCTGCTCTGACAGTTTCTGCTTAATGAGCGAATTGCTTTAAGTACACGTATACCACTGTGGCACTGAGGGTACAGATATGTAGCCAATTTCTCCCTCATTTGTGACAATTCCAGTGCTGCCTCTTTGTACAATAGCACTCTGAATTTAACCTGAAAAAAATATAACACTTAAGAAATTAACATTTTAAACTTAAAAAAATTACTAATGCATAAATGGGGGCAATCAGATCAGTAGTTGTGCTTAAATAAAGCACAGTGGTAGCATCTATTGTAATGTTGTTCTGAAAACAGTGATTAATAATCAAAATGTATCCTATTGATTTGAGAGCTCTTCAGTAAGGAGACTTTCAGAAAACATTTAGCAATAAACACCATACATACCTACATAGGGATTTTAATGAATAGTCCATAACCTCATACAGCACCCTCCTTTTTTCAGCGGGTTATACCTGGCAGTGAATATCCTTTGAAAGAGTCTGCTCCATGGGAAAAAACACAAAATAACAATTTCCTTCCAAGTCACTCATAAGGCTTCATGATTTTATGTCGTGTTGCTTTTTCTTCTTCCCTTTGTCATGATAAATTTTGTCCATCTTCTGAAACCCAGTTTAATTATTTTCTCGCCAAAGTTTTCCTTTAGTTTGATTTCTTTATCCTTTGACTTTTCCACAGCACTGAGATCCACATCTAGCACTAAGTTATATGGTATTTGTGCTGTTAATTATTGATTCCGACAGCTAGACTGTGTGTGTATTAAATAGTACACATCTTGCAGGTAGTGGCTCTGCCTCTTGTTTCTCTAACTCCACAGCACTTAACCACAGAGCCTCAAGTAGGAGACTCTCAGGACACCCTAGTCCCTTTGTCCACCTAAAGAAAAAATGCATATTGAGTTCCGGTCCACGATAGCCACACAGGAGGCTCCTGACCACACTTCCTCCCACAGAAACCCCAAATCAACAGCTACATACAGAGCAATTCCCTCTGAAAGAAATTTAGAAACTAGCTGAGCAACTCCTACACATCAGGCAAATGAGAAACTACCCACATCGAAAAAGATGGGAAAGACTGAAACATGTTCTCACCATAAACCTCACCCCTAGCACAGCAATACACAATCAGGAGGGAACTCACAACTCCCAGCTTCTCCCTGTAAAGCAAAACGTTTGGACCCCACATCTAGCACCCCAACTTTTAAGACTTCCACCTGAGGGAAGGACACCCAAGACATCCACTTCAGAGAGCCAACAGGGTTTGGGTCCATAAAACCTGCAAGACTATAGCGTTGGCTCATGAGGACTTGCTGTGAGTATTCCCACCAGGGCTCAGCACAGAGGGAGAAGGCCAAAAAACGACACCCATTCCCTAGTCTCTTCCAGAAAGAGGCCTATTTGCCTATTTTAAAAGCTGCTGGCTGAGAATACCATCTCTACATTCTCCCTCTGGCCTGCTCCATTCCAGTGTCTCCCCAGAAGGAGCTTGTAAACATGGCTAGCTAGACTTACCAAGAAGAAAAGAGAATAGGACTCAACTAAATAAAATTTAAAATGAAAGAGGACACATTAAAACTGATACCAGACAATGCAAAGGATTATAAGAGACTACTATGAATAATTATACACCAACAAATTGAACAACCTAGAAGAAATGGATAAATTCCTGGAAACATCCAACCCAGCAAGACTGAGTCATAAAGAAATAGAAAATCTAAACATAATAAAGGCCATATACGATAAGCCCAGAGCTAACATGATACTTAAAGATGAAAAGCTGAAAGCTTTTCCTTTAAGATCAGGAACAAGACAAAGATGCCTACTCTCACCACTTTATTCAACCTAGTACTGTAAGTCCTAGCCAGAGCAATTAGCAAGATAAAGAAATAAAAGTCATCCAAAATGGAAAGGAAGAAGTAATACTATCTCTATTTTCAGATGGCATGATATTATATATAGAAAACCCTAAGGTCTCCACACACACACACACAAAAAACTGTTCAAACTAATAAATTCAGTAAAGTTGCAGGATACAAAATCAATATATAAAAATCAGGTGGTTTCTATACACTAACAATGAACCATTAGACAGAGAAATTAAGAAAACAATCCCATTTACAACTGCATCAAAAATCATTAAATAAAAAAAAAATTAAAAAAAATAAAAAAAATCATTAAATATCTAGGAATAAATTTAACCAAGGGGGTGAAAAATCTGTACTCTGAAACCGATAAGACATTGGTGAAATTGAAAAGACACAAGTAGGTGGAAAGGTATTTCATTCTCATAAATTGTAAGAATTAGTTTTATTAAAATGTCCATACTACCCAAAGCAATCTGCAAGTTCAATGCAATCCCTATCAATAAGTGGTGTTAGGAAAACTGCACAGCCACATGCAAAATAGTGAAACTGGACCCCTATTTTACACCATACACAAATATTAAGTCAAAATGGATTAAAGACTTGAAATCATAAAAATCCTGGAAGAAAACATAGGGGTAAGTTCCTTGGCAATGATGTTTTGGATTTGACACCAAAAGCAAAGGCAACAAAAGCAAAAATAAACAAGTGGGATAACATTAAACTAAAAGCTTCTGCCTAGCAAAGAAAACCATCAACAAAATGAGAAGGCAACCTACAGAATGAAAAAAAATTTGCAAATCATATATCTGATAAGGGGTTAACATCCAAAATATATAAAAAACTTACACAACTCAGTAGCAAAAAGCAAACAGTCTGATTTTAAAAATGGACAGAGGAACTGAAGAGATTTTTTCCAACAAAGATATACAAATCTCCAACAGGTACATGAAAAGGTACTCAACATCACTAATTATTAAGGAAATGCAAATCAAAACCACAATGATACATCACCTCATGCCTGATGATAGTTAGGATGGCTATCAGCAAAAAGACAAGATGTAAGTGTTGTTGAGAATATAGAGAAATGGGAACCCTGGTGCACTGTTAGTGGGAATGTAAATTCATGCAGCCACTATAGAAAACACTATGGAGGTTCTTCAAAAAATTTAAAATGGAGCCCTCATGTGATCCAGCCATTCCACTTCTGGGTATATATCCAAAAGAAATGAAAACAGGATCTTGAAGAGATATCTATACTCCCATGTTTATTGAAGCATTATTTATAACAACCAAGATATGGAAACAACCTAAGTGTCCATCGATGGATGAATGAATAAAAAAGATATGGTGGGCTTCCCTGGTGGCGCAGTGGTTGAGAATCTGCCTGCCAATGCAGGGGACACGGGTTCGAGCCCTGGTCTGGGAAGATCCCACATGCCATGGAGTAACTAGGCCCGTGAGCCACAATTGCTGAGCCTGCGCGTCTGGAGCCTGTGCTCCGCAACAAGAGAGGCCATGACAGTGAGAGGCCCACGCACCGCGATGAAGAGTGGCCCCCACTCACCGCAACTAGAGAAAGCCCTCGCACAGAAACGAAGACCCAACACAGCCAAAAATTAATAAATAAATTAATAAATAAAAAGAATTAATTTGATAGAGTAAATGATAGAGGTTTAAATGCTCTTATAAAAAAAAAAAAGATATGGTATATGTATATACAATGGAATATCTTTCAGCCCGGAGAAAAGGAAATCCTGCCATTTGCAACAACATAAATGACCCTTAATAGCATTATGCTAAGTGAAATAAGCCAAACTCATAGGAACAGAGAGTAGAAAAGTAGTTGCCAGGGCTAGTGGGTATGGTAAATAAGAAGAGCTTGGTAAAAGGGTACAAACTTTCAGCTATGAAATGAATAGGGTTTAGGCATCTAATGTAAAACATGGTGAATACAGTTGATAACAATGTTTTATATAATGGAAACTTACTAAGAGAGTAGAACTTAAATGTCCCACAAAAAAAAAAAAAAAATAGATCGATTGATAGATTGGTAGATATGTGAGGTGAAGGATGTGTTAATTAACTAGATGGGAGAATCCTTTCACATTGTATATGTAATCAAATCACTACGATATACACTTTAAATATCTTAAAATTTTGTCAGTATGTCTCAATGAAGCTGAACATTTTTTTAAAACACATATTCGTTTGAAGATGGGCATAGTGCTAATTCATAAAGGAAGCAGCAGCTGAAGAGTTTTCATCTCTGAAGGGTTTTTTTTTTTTTTTAAAGGTTTCACTTTATTTATTTATTTATTTATTTATTTATGGCTGTGTTGGGTCTTTGTTTCTGTGCGAGGGCTTTCTCTAGTTGTGGCAAGTGGGGGCCACTCTTCATCGCGGTGCTTGGGCCTCTCAGTGTCGCGGCCTCTCTTGTTGCGGAGCGCAGGCTCCAGACGCGCAGGCTCAGTAGTTGTGGCTCACGGGCTTAGTTGCTCCACGGCATGTGGGATCTTCCCAGACCAGGGCTCGAACCCGTGTCTCCTGCATTAGCAGGCAGATTCTCAACCACTGCGCCACCAGGGAAGCCCCTGAAGGGTTTTAAATAGCATTCTGTTGAGATCTATAGAAGCAGAAAGTTAAAAATCCAGCCAAATATTAGGTTGAATATGATTGAGGCCTTCATTGGATAAGAAAGTCTGTTGGCTCTTCTAATATAGTCCAACTTCATTACCAAATTATCCTTTATCAAAGAATCTCCAATGATCTCAAAATATTTATATCAGTGCTTATGTGTTTCTCCAAAATCCATGTAAAACCTCAAATAATATTGTAAAAGGACTAAGTCGAGTTTTTTTTCGTTTTAAATCATGGTAACTTGTTCTAAAGTTCCTCAACTGAATGCTTTAGAATCATTAGAAATGATTGATAGATCCATGAAAGTATTAATGCTCTCCATAATGGGCTAATGGTGGATCACCTTCTTGAATCCCATCTCCCTTGTCTCTTAAGCTGGATTATAACTGCCTTGAAAGATTGTTTCCTAATTATTTAAGAGTTACTGAATTAGCTGAATTAGGGCTAGAAACATGAACTTAGTGATTAATAAAGTCCTTTGAAAAGGATGTCTTTAATCACATATTCATTTTTGAGATAAGATTCCCTGAATCTCATGATTACACCCACAAAAATACAAATCTTAGTTGTCTTACTTGTCTTTCCTTCTTACATGTTGAACAATGTCAGTGCCTTGCATGGTCTGCTGTTGCCTTCTAAACCACTTCCTATTGATTGTATTCTTCAAAATGTTGACTTTGAATGACTGCTGAGTTCTATCCATATATGCACTGAAAGTCTCTGAAAGTAAAAATTACTCTTCACATGTTTTGTTTCTTTTATCTTTTCTCTATTATAAGAACTTCTCAGTGATTTCTTTCTATATCCCATTATAGGAATAGCTTCATGAAATAAAATATATGCTGACAATTCACAGGTTCATTATTCTATTTAATATACTCACATTTTAAAGAGTGATGTTCCGCAGTTAAATGAATCCAAAGAGATTAACTCTCCTTAAAAGGAATCAGTCCTCTCAGAGTGGTATTTTTTGCCAGCACGGCTTGATCAGACCATAATTGGGTGTGGGCTTTCTGAGATTGAAACACTTTTCATCTGTTCACCTACTTGAGGTAGAAGTGGGGGTTTTTTGAGTTTTAATATCTTAAAATATTGATTTTCTATCTAATCATTATAATCAAATACATTCACATTAGTGCATTTCAGTGAAAGTATCAACACCAAGAGAAAATTATATTTTTGAAGTGGAGTTGATTCACATACTTGAAAAATTAGTGTGTGTGGAAATGTACAAGTCCAATTTTCATGAATCTTAGCTTAAAGTGTTTCAACTGAAATGCCAACTAAACTTCTGGAAAAACCTAGCTCTAGGATGAGCAGTGAGCACCTTCCGCTTCAGTTCATGATTTGCCCCTGCTCACTTGCTACCTATCAACCTTGACCATGGGTGATACCCAGCCTAACTCAACAGCAAATCATGGACTTAGTCAAAGGGACTCTGCTGATGTTTGGCTGTGTATATTCCATTCTTATTTGGCTATAAACAGCCTCCTTTATACCTGGACATGACTCTCCCTTCCCCCAAAGAAAGGAAGTTTATCAAAGAAGACATAATAATGCTAATGTCTGATCTTACTGCCTTTCCCAAGATGCCTGTCTGATGCCAAACTACAAATTAGCTAGATTGGACTCTTGAATATATAACCACCATTAATGATGGTTCTATTTCCTCACAGAATGGGGAGTGCTTGGTTTATCACAGAATAATAGTTGTGCCCATATCCCTGTGTGGGAACTGATATAGTCATTGTCACAGTTCTATCTGCACAGGGTTTAGGGAAATCAGGCCCATCAACTATGGTGGGGTTGATTGGTAGAAGACATAGCACCCAGACCTACCATTAGGAGTTAGTTCATGTTCAGGTCTACCATTTCACTCCCTTTTTGAAATCAGAATCTCTACTTTCACCATCACTTTCTGAAAGGTCATGCAGTTGGCACCCAAGGAGAGAAAGTGGGCAGGGCATTTATGGCCAATGAATCTGGGTGGTAAGTACTTGATCAGTGTATGTTCCATTACATAGCAAATTTTCTGCTCACACCCATACTGTGAGGCATATTTTTAAAAATTTTAAACTTATTCCATACTCTAATAAACACCTTTTTCTAACTAGCATTTAAGTATATATATATATATTTGCATCTTACCTGCAATAAATAATCCTTAAAGGATTCTAAATACTCTCCCTCCTCAAGCTCCCCTTAATTGGAAAGGAAGGTATGTATATGAGCTTAGACCAGGGTGACCAATCTGCTATACATTGTCAAACCGTTTTCTTGGCCATTTTTAGTTGATTTTCTTTTCTGAAAGTTTAGTTGATTTTCCTTTCTAAGAGTTTTCCTTCTAAAAGTTTCCCTTTGATTAGGTAGGTTCAAAATGTAATGTTCTCCAAGAAATAAGGGTATACTCACTATTTTGTGGCTGAAATGCACAACTAAACTTCTCAATCTATATAGTATACTTACAGTATAAAACCTACCCTCATACACGCCCACTCTTTTTTTTAATTAGAAAGAATAAAACATATTATTACATAGAAGAGATTAACACTGACTGTGTATTTTTAAAAATGAGGAATTTTAAACTTTCAAGGATAAAAGTATTTCCATACTAAGTTGAATTATTCAAAGAAAAAAATAAAATATTTTGCATGGGTTTTACTGTGTGAATCATTTTCTTTATGATGAAAATGATCATGTTTAATGATGTGAATCATATCTTTTAACAGTTATGATAAAACTGCTAAATCCAAACTAAAAATTATGTGTCAGGGGCTTCCAAATTAAAAGCAAAAGAAATACCCTCCCAGGGTGAGTTAGTAATTTTTAGCACTTGAATACCACTTGATAAATTCACCTGCTGCACTAATGTGTACTTTGGTTTCATGCAGAGGTAAAGATGACTTATTATAGCCTTTTAAAAATTTGAATCCAAATGGCTATGGAGAGAATAATTTTCACCCTGGGTAAATTTGGTCATATCCCCAAGGTGTACCTGGGCCTCAGCTTGAGCCCTTTGCATGGGGTTCTTGGTGTCATATTTGTTTAGTGTAGGCCTAGGACATTCCACATCAGATTAATCCTCCACTAAGTGCTCAATTCTTATGGACAGAGACCTATATATTGGCCTCTCTCCATGTGTCCTAGCCTGCTGAGCTGCACAGATTTGATTTTGAGAAATCTGATCATCCACACTAATGATCTTTTATCACTTTATGTATGTAGAGCCCAAGGCATTGTTATTATTTTCCTTAAATAGCAATCTATCCTTAGAATATAAGTGATTTATACTTATTTTTCAGAAGTATCATTCAGTTATTCTAATCAAAAAGTTGTATACAGTGGAATGTAATTAGTACCCTATATCTGTATGGTCTTTCCATTTTTTTGCTTTCTTTGAAGCAGATTACCCAAGTTCATTTCTATTAGAACAGATCCTGCTGACAAAGCATTCAAGTCAGGGTTATCACTGTCAAAGTGAAGTGGAAAATGGAAACAACTCTTACCTATTATAAGCAAAAAAAAAATTACTTAGTATAAAAAAAATCATGACTACAGAAAGAAAACCAATAAAACTACCTATAGTTATATTATTACATAATTTAAAATGAACAAACTACAAAGTTGTCTCAAGTAAACAAAATACATTTTTTAAAAAACTGGATGAGTCAACCCTTAAACATTTACTTTAATGAAATTGAAATTATGATATATCTACCTAAGTGCCATCTTCAAGAAAATGAAAATCACCACTAATATTTGTGAATGGTGCAATATACACTTGTTATTCCAACTAATAATAATATGTGCATTCCTGAAAGTACCTTTGTGAATTTAAAATTACTTCTATCTTAATTTTAAGGACATTTTTTTCCTAGATCTTTCTCTTATTATCTGCTAAGGAAATCCCAAGTATTCAATTACATTTCATTTATTCAGATATTTTCATAAAATATATTTGGGAAAACTTCTCTAAAATATCATTTTATTTTTAGTAAAATTGAAATCTGTTATGCCAACCTTAAGCCTGGTCAGAAGGCTAAAAAAGACAGTGAACAGACTAGACACATAAGAGTTTCATATATATTAGCTATTTTGAAAAGTTTTTATCATTCCTGCTGATTATCTCTAACATCCACTAGTTTAAATGGTCTCTCCAAATTAAATAATTTTTATTTTTTCTCTCATTTCACATGATTTTTCTTCAATTTCTCTATCCATGATTTTTTTCCAGGTACTTTTAATTTACAAAATAAAACTCCTGAAATAAGCAATCAAATATAAATCCCACTTTCAGGCTAATGGCCACTAACAAGGAATGGCAACATGATATTTAATGTGTTTTGGTTTTGTTTTGTTTTTTAATTTTTATATACTTCCTGGTATACGATCAAGTTTTCTTCTATTTTTTTTCTATTTTCTTTTTTGCTTCTCCATATCATTAGACAATGATCATATCTTTATTAAGCTACCTATAACAATTTTAAAGTAATTTAAAGAGATTATTACTAATTCCAAATATATCCTCATGCACTAATAATTATGCAATTAAATCTATCCCATAGTGGCATTATTAACTTATCTACTTGAGGCATTATATTTAAATCTAGATCTGATAACTTTTTTTTTTTCATTACAACTTTTCTTGTGGTTAAGTGACTAGCATTCCATTGTTACTGTGTAATAGATGGATAATTTTAAAATTAGCAAAACCTAGTCAATTTCTCTTATTTCACTTCTGAAAATAGTACATACATAACTCTATTTTGGATTATGCTTTCTTAGAAATGGAATCATTACTATCCCATCAATAACATTTTTCACATACATTTAAAATATTTTTTCTCAAGTTAGTTCCACTTATGTAATTATGGTTACAGTTGTATATGTTAAAACTTATGCATGACAGTTAGCATTAATATTGAGTTCTACTTATTTATGTAGGATTTCTAAAATTGTTTCGAGAAGCCCTAAATTTACACTAAGTGCAGACTTCATTATCTCCAAATTCTAAAATGTGAATAAAGTCCTAAAGTTCCATTTTGACTTTTTAGTTTTAATACTTATTTAATAGTCAGGAACAGAGACTCTAGAGACAGTCTCTCTGGATTTGAATCCTGGTTCAACCATTTACTAGAGAAAGTTTGAGCAAGTTAATATCTTCCTGAATATCTTGTTGAATTTGGAAGGTTGACTGCTTTTAGGATGAGTGGAGGTGGGAAGAGAGGGACTTCCAATAAAGTGGAACAGCATAACGAAGGCATGAGCAAGAAGTGGTCAGGAGACCCGGAGAAGTATTTGACTAAGCCAGAGGATGCACATGGAGGGCTGAGTTAGGAAGTATTAGGAAACATTAGTTAGGGTGGGTAGGTTCACATCATGAAAGACTTTGAACATCTAGAAAAATAACAGTGAGGAGAAGGGTGTAATGATGAGAGGTATTTTAAAAGGTAATCCATGCGTGAAGAAAGAAGAATCAATGATGAGTGTCATTAAAGCAAAAAGGTAATGTATTATCCTGATGTGTGGTGAAGAACGTTCAACTAAAGATGGTCATGTATAAAGAGAAGGGATTGAAACAATGTGAGAAAATTTTAATGGAAGAACTGCCTGGATGGAAGCTCCTGAGCCCATCCTCTCTCCCATCACCATTCCTAGTTTCATCTATTTTTTTTTTCACTGTTTTTCAGAAGGAAAGGAATTAACAGCTAAGTGAAGGAAGCATCAGTAACTGGAAAGAAAATGTTAGGAGTGAAGCAGTCATGAGATAGGATAATAGCATTGCTATCTTGTATGTCCTTCTTTTGTGCAGGCACCAAAGAATACAGCCCTATACCACCTATTTTTTCCACATGTTAACATTTCTGAAAACCCAGCCTACTGTTGAATTTATGAAGAGTTGGTATTTATTATTAAACACATTAAACTGATTTAGAGACTATTATTTCCTACTGTTGGTTCAGTTGTCATAGCTTCAGTTTAAAAATTAAAAAGGTTCTTTGTTGCCCTCCAAATGGAAGGAAAAGCATGAGTGATTTCATTTTGAATATGAGTTAGTTTAGGGAGACAGTGTGGTTAGTTTGAGGTGAATAAATTTTTTTTTCTTTTTACCAGATCATGCATAAATATTTCTCTCATTGGCTTTGGTTATTCAGCCTTAGTTTAGCATGGAAATGTACTTTTCAAGGCAGTACAGACATCTGACTTCTAATCCAATGATAATAGTGAGTGAAAAAGACTGGAAATATCTTGTCATTTATCTGCATCAGCTTGTTTTGTTCATGGAGCATTAATAATGAAGACGTGATTGTACTGATTGTAATCTTCTGTGTAACCAGCTTCTTTGTTATACTAGCCTTGGTCACCTTGGTGACCATGTTCTCTTCTGACCTTTTTTCTTCAAAGATTTTCTATCCAGCTTATGAATCCCAAGTGGCTTAATGAGTGCCTCTGTAGGTAGCCTATTGTGCAAAGTTATAACAAAGCAAAACAGTGCACTAGAAATGCAACACAGCAATAATCCTATCAACTAAGGCAGCCTGTGTCAGCGATAACATAAAAAAGCAGTTTGAGTGAGATGGGAGGACATTCTGGCTTGTCCATGGGCTGCTTAACAAGAGACTCTCTTAACCTCATCAGCAGGTAGCTGAGTATGGCTCCTAATTTTCAGTTCGGGATGAAGCCCCTTGCTTATCATACTGCTGTTCAGTGACAAGCAGTTACTCTTGCCTGCTTTGTTGTGAACACCTTATTTGGGGCTCTTTTAATAAAGACCAGTAATGAAAGTTGTATGTAGTAACTATGAAGAAATCTCCTCTCCCTTTCCCTTCCTTTGTAGGCCCTGAGATTTGAATAAAATGTTTTTTGTTGAGAATATTTCCTACACTAACTTCTATAACTCTAAACCAGATTTCTGAATGCTCAATCTTAAGTAAATACATAAAAATGGTTTTCTTTAATTTTTCAATTTGGCTATTTTGTCTCAAGATTCTATTGTGTTGCATGATATAATCTTCATATCATTCAACAACTTCAAAAGTAGCTGATATCCCCCCACCTCTTGGCAGTTCTCATTGTTCCTACCTCCACTGTATCCAGCACTTCACAAAATGGTCAGTAGGTCTGATTTTGCCAAATCCTGTGCAGACAGCACTGTGATACAAATTAGTTAATGAGAAAGCTCTCATTATTGGATTATTAACAGAACTTTATGCAATAAGCATGGATAGATAATGGAACACAAAAAATAGAAAGTATATAAAGTCCATCTCCTTGTTAGAAACACCCCAGGTTGAGTGCCTACTCTTTGTTCCTGGATGCAATTTGTGGGTATGTTTGGGCTTTAGAAAATTGGAATCAGAACCCCATTAGAGACAATCAGGTGTAGCCTCCTGCTATAGCAGTTGAGAAAACCACATCCCATAGTGTTCCATTTTCTGACCAAGGTCATACAGAGACTTTGTATCAACATAAGGGCAAGAATCCAAGTCTTCTTACTTCCAGCCCAATGTTCTTTCCACTTCACTTTACTGTCACAAAGTACAAGTCATTAACTTTAACATAAAAAGCAATTTGGGCACATGCTCCATTGAAAACAAACTATGTTGTAATATCAGAAATGATCCAAGTCCAAGAATGCAACCATTATAGTGTGAACTGAATGGCAGGCAGGTCTCCCAAATGACATGAGCACAGCCCTTGACTCATACTCCCTTTTGAGAGATGCCTGTCAGTTACTTAAGACTTGAGTCTCAAACCCACATTAGTAACTTCCTAGAACAGTTTAGATGGTTTAGACTGCAAATATCCCAGTGGTTACTTCTAAAAGTGATGTTAACCATAAGGGGTTTATTAATTGAACAAAACAAGTAGACCAGGGGTAGGAAAGTTCCAGAGTAAGTTAATTCATCAGTTTCACAATGCCCAGATTCTCCTTCTCTGTGAATTCTTCTCTCTACTGGCTTTGATTTTCCAGTAACTCTATGTTTCTAGGCATTACATGCAGCCATAGGCAAGAAAAAAGTGACTAATTTCTGCCTGTGTACCTTTTTCAGAAAAGAGAAAAATTTTCCCACTCACTCTCCTCAGCAGATTTCCTCTTACAGCTCATTGGTCAGAATTACATCACATGCCCTTGTCTAAACCAACCACTGTCAAGAAAATGGAATTACCACAATTGTCTTAGAGTAACCGACCTTCATTTCCCCTGAAGCACAAAGACTCCAAATATCTGAACAACATCAGAGTTCTGTTGGAAGAAAAAGAATTAAGACATACTTGAGGGAGGATGGGATTAATATAATTTGAGTGTATTTCTTAATTACTAAGCATGTGTTTCTTTTGGAAGATATTTCGGGTGTAAGACATTATCAGAACCCAGGATTCAGCAGCATGTGACAGGATACTACTACTGGCCACAAATCTAAAAACATCTGCTGTGTGCAATAACCCGGAACCTGGGAGAATGTGCTTCTGTGCCAGTTATGACTGATCAGCCGTATTTGGAGGAATCATTATTCTACTCACAGAAACAGGAAACTCAGCAAACTTTAGAGAACAAGACTTTTAACTTAAGCAATAATGGAAGATTCGATTCACTTCCCTGCTCCCTCTCCCTCATAATCTCATTGACTGTCCCAGAAATTGCACTTGACAAGGGGTGTGGACTCTTTAACAATCAGGCTTCACAATGGCTCAGAATTTAGATCAGATCTAATGTATCAGGGTGGTGTTTTAAAGTCTACAAGTGGGGCGAGCAGAGGTATGAACAGGCATCCTGTCTTCAAAGCACACTGAATAGACTCACTTGGCTCTAACAGAGAATTCCTGATATGTAAGTGTTTCTAGAACCTAACCTGAAGGGGAGGCAAGCCTGGGGTCAGGAGCTAGACGAATTATGAGCAAGTAAAAAGATGCCACTCTTTTTTGGCTTTCTTCATATCAAAATCTTCCTTTTTACCTTGCTTCTTCTAAAGCACTCTGATTATGTTGTCAGAAACCTTTAAGTGGACATACTACCTTAATACACTTTGAAACAATGCCAGTTTTGAGACTCTGTTCAGGGTGAGCAAGTCCTTCCCCTCCTCCTCCCAGTTATGCTTTGAAGTAGAGAAAAGAACTTAAAGGTGGAGTTGAGTTTATAGTCTAAGGGGTCCTTAATGTTAGGCTAAATTATTAAAATAGAATATATATTTTATTTATTTATTTAAATATTTTAATTTACTTATTAAAATATGCATTTTATCTGTTTGATAAATATATTAAAATATATTCTATTTATATATGCATAATATATATAAAATACATGGATTCTATATTAATAAACTAAGTAAACCAGAGGATGTGTTTAAACAGAGTAGTGAAAGAGTGAAATCAGGGTTTCAGAGGACTGGAGAATGGAACAGAGGAAAAGAGTAAAGGCAGAGAATCAGCTAGTGAAATATTGCATGATTCAAATGGAAGTGATAAGATTCCCAAACAAGGAAATGACTCAAGCCAAAAAGAGCCATTACAAAAGAATAATAATAGGAATTAATGTAGGATAGAGGACTAGACTATATGGAAAACTCGGTGGAAGTAGGAGGTAGTGGTAGAACTTGGCTCTAGTGGCCAAGGCTGGGCAACAGAGACAATGACAGAAACAGAGTTGTCGTTTGTTATTGTTTTTGTTTAGAAAAATCTATGGTTTTGTTTTTTCTAACGTCAATACTTCCTTGAAGGAAAAGATGGCATTCTTCTCTTCTTCTCATCTTTTAACCCTAGAATATCTAACACAATGCCCGGAATATAGTAGATGCTCATTAAAATTACTGAGTAGACGGAAGATTTATTCGTCAATCGATTGTTGTTAATATATCTCTGAAACTATAATACAGCAATGGTCAATTAACAGTGAAACAATTTTGTAAAGCATTTTTCAGGGTATACTTTTTAAACAAATATCTTTACCTAGAACATAGAGTATTTCTTCAGTGCTGAAAATGTTTGTCTAGTGCCATGAAATTATACACAAGATACAAGATCAGGTGAAGGTGTTCTATGTGTTTCAGTCTGCCAGTATTCAACATTGCTTTCAAGACCCCGTGATCTAACCCCTGCCAAACTCTCCAGTCCCACCTCTTGCTATTTCACCCTACCCCCCTACCTAAATCCCTCTGTCTAGTCATAGTGACCCTTCTGATTTTTCATTGCCACGCTCTTTCTTTTGGGTTCTTTGCCTGAAAATTTTTACTCCACTTTTACCTTTATCTGGTCTAGTCCTGCTCATTCTTAAGATCTCAGCTTAGTCACTTCCTTCCAGAACTCCCTGTACTCTCACATCTGGGTTAAGAGACCCTATCTACTCCCAATACACACTAGCCCTTCTTCACCTAGCACACATGATATTATCTAATGCTTCTTTGTCTACACTCCTTTCTTAATAACCATACTCTCACTAGCCCGGAGTAGACAGCCCGGTACTTAGCAGTTGCTCAATAAACATGGTTAAATTAATTTGTGCATTAATTAAGAAAAGTAATTTTAAGTGTCTTGGTTGGGAAACTTATAAATGTTTGTTTAAATGTCCCAAATCCTCTTTAAAAATCACATAAGCCTGTTGGTATGTTAGTAAATAATTGCCTGCAGATTGGAACATAATGAGAGTACTGCAATAGACAGTATTTCACCTATTTTGTATTTCAGTATTTCCTTACCCGGAAAAAAGAAAGAACAAGATAATGGTTTTCAGAGAAAGAATAACTAGAACACCTTAATCAAAAATGGGTTTGTGTGCCAAGAGTATAATGAAAAGAATCTCACATATGGAGTTAAATAAAGCAATGACAAAGGAAGGATAGGTGTCTTCATGTAGCCAAGGAGAAGAAGGAATTTGCAAAAATCCTGAATAGGCTACTCATTGTTGCAAGTAGACTTACACTCCTCTTCAGATGATCGTGTTCCTTTCTCTCCTTTCCCTGGTGCTGCCAGGCCAGACACAATGGTCAGCACTGGATAAAAATAAACTTGAAATCTCCCATCTTACACACTTTGTAATCAAGCCAGCCAAATACTTCCTAAAAACCTAACAGGTAGGAAATATAGTCACTGCTCTCCAGGAATCCAGTCAGGGAGATAATACTAAACCTATCAGAATAATCATGAATACTGAAGGTAAACCCAGTTAGTGCTACTTTATAGTATACATGATATATATGCAGGAGAAATTTAGATCAGTGAGGGATAAAATAGTTAGGCAAGGCCATCTGGAGCCTAAGATCATTGATTCCACCAAAAACTTTACATGGATAGGATAGAACTATGGCTGGATATTTAACCATTTTGACCACTGACGATATCAGTGAGCTTTTGCAGAGAGGATAAAGCAAGCATTCTTTGCTGATGTTAATGTTCATATTTGGAAATCACTGTTCTTGGCACAGTTCTACTTAGGGATACCAGGTATGGCTGCTCAAACATACATCGTCAAAGGCAGTGGCCCTGGTTCTGCCCTATTCAGTAGGTTAAATTGATCTATTACCAAATTGTTTTAATTTATTTAAAACCACTGTATAGTTTTTAAAAATGTAAATGTCATGAAGTGTAACATTTATCCTAATTATTTTAGACCACTTTTTTTTGAAGTACAGAAATACTAACAGATTCCAATAATAAATCCGGGATATAATTTCTTTGTTTATTAGAATATAACTGTTTGCTTATTAAAGTAGAATATTATTGGAAATTACATAAATGCTACAAATAAGCTCTCTTTATATTTGTGTAATATTTTATTGATAAGAGAATTTGAAATAGTTTTCAAATTGATTGATAGGTAAAGGTTTAACCTGAAGATTAAACTTGTGTTTCCTTGCGAAAGCCTTCTATGGTCATAGAACCTAGATTAGTTGCTATTTTCTGTGCTTCTGTAATATTTTGTGCACATATTATTGTTATTTCAACCTTCCTAATGTATTGCTGGCTTCTAAGTTTCAAAAGTGACACCTGTTCTTTTGAAAGGAATGCATACAGAGTTGTGTTAAAAAAAAAAAAGGCTAGCAACCTCCTGCTCCCCTCTTCCAAGCCCAGCTGTCCCGAGTTAATCAGAGAAATAACTTTGTGAGTTTTCTTCTACACTTTTCTCTGTCTGGTATATATTTCATTCAGTGCTGTTACCACATTGTTTATAATTATTTGGTTTGGGGCTCTTTCTTGCACTGTTCCAGTGATTCTCAACCCTGGCTGCACATTAGAATCACATATGGCATTTTTCAAGAAATTCAAATATACGGACATTTCCTCCCCCAGTTTTGATTTCATTGGTCTGACTGAGGTGAAAACCAGGTGTCACATTTTTGAAACCATCCCAAGTGTTAATGACGTCTGATTTATCTATGTGTCCCCCATCCCTACTTTTTCCTCATCTTGAAGTCTCATAAGAAAATCGTACCCATGGTTGTTGAATAAATTGATTAACTTTTTAAAAGAGACAGAATTGCCTTAACTGGAATGGAGAATATCTAAATCTCCTATTTCTAATTTGCATACAGAAATGCCTCACCTTATGGAAAAAATGCATCACAGAAACATTGATAGCGAAGTATATTTCCAAAAATTAAATGACATTTTCCCATAGTTTTATAGAAAGTTGGAATATATTTTGGATGGAGGAATATCTGGCTTTAAAAAGTTTAAATTGTAAATTTTAGTGAACATTTCAAATATTTCTAAAATATAGTTAAGATATTAACCATCTCACTTCACCTACCATCAGAAAAGTGCTAGCCGTTCTTTGTAAAAATGAAAATTGCACAGTGAGAGTTACTTCTCCAGGGAAAAAGGTGGGCTGGTAATAAGCCGTGCCCTACCGTGACCTTATCGTGCTCACAATCACAATGTGAATCCACAGCCTGCAGCCTAACTGCTTCATGGCGGCGCTGATTGATCCATGTGGGGACCAAGCCCATGGCTCTAGTTTTGTTTCAAGCTTAAGCCAGAGGGTTCCTGCAAATCCAGTTACTGACTGATGTAAGAACTCATTTTTCAAATAACTAAAAGCTGTGAAGTCTTTCTTGGGCCCTCAGTCCATTATTTTTAGCTCTTACATCTAAAGGAATTTACTGTGCACTTATTCTTTACTGTGTTGCTTATTCTCCACCGCTGTTTCTTGATTATTTGTTGAGGGTATCTGTCCTGTTGAGAGTGGCTGTTTGATATTGTTTATTTAGCAGCTGTCCTATGGTTTTTATCCTAATAAAAGTCCCTGTTCTTTCTCCTCTTCTCACCCCACTGAGCTTCAGATTGCTTGTAAAGGTGATCTGGCAACCCCTGTGTGCACTGGTATTTTTTTTAAAAAAAACACTTTCCTCATTTATTTGTGAGTTGTTTTTTTTTTTAACATCTTTATTGGAGTATAATTGCTTTACAATGGTGTGTTAGTTTCTGTTTTGTAACAAAGTGAATCAGTTATACATATACATATGTTCCCATATCTCTTCCCTCTTGCATCTCCCTCCCTCCCACCCTCCCTATCCCACCCCTCTAGGTGGTCACAAAGCACAGAGCTGATCTCCCTGTGCTATTGGTGAGTTTTTAAAAGAATATTATTTAAATGGATTACATTTGTATTTAAGAAAAGAATTTATACAAAAGTATAAAGTAATATCCAGATCAAGTATTAGGGCATTTTTATCTCAAGCAGGGAATTGCGGTATGTTTTAACAACTTGGATGAGTAAAGAAATAAGTATTGAATAGTTCAAATTGTTTTCTGAGCTCCCAGCTGGCCACCCTTAAGTGTATTAAATCAATTACTTTTCTCCCCATGGAAAATTAAATAGCAGGTGTGGGACTTAATGAACTGCAGCAACTTGGGCTTATTGGTGTGGCAAATTGTGATATTCATTTCCAATTAAAGTTCTTTTGCAAAGATCAATGAAGCACATTTTCACAAATTGAATCACACTAAACTAATAAACAAAATTCTCCCATCCCTGTTCATGGCAAATTATTATTTCCTTAACATTTAAAATCCCATCACACTATTAATTATAAGATACAAGTGCTAGGAAAGATCAAATATTTATTTACCCATGTGTTTGTGTTTTACTTCCAATTTTATGAGAAAGGTAAGGAACATGAACTATTTGTAAGAAAGCTGTGTAGGAATAATTTTCTAAACTTGAATTCTTTCGGTCTTTGATCTATAAGCATTTTTTAATTTACTAAATAACATGCTTATCCCAATGATTAAAAGGTCTGATCTTTGGTAAATGAGAAAAGAATCCATTGTAGCATAACCTTTAAGTAATGAGTGCACAGTATACATTTACATCAGAAACAATGGGATCTGTGGGAAAAGGAAAATAGCTTAGGAACTTTGCCTTTTGAACCACTGAGTTGCTTCAGAAAAATTAAAATGTTAATTTAGCAATCTTAAATGTCACTAGTTTATTCAAAGAATGCACAAATGTTATGATATTCATTTTCAAAGACCTTGTCACCTTTCACTCTCCCCTTAACATTTCTTTCAAAGTATACTTTTGAAGAAATATTATATATTTGCACAGTTTTCAAAGTTTTTAATGTTTCAATAACTGGTTCAGGTTAACTGAAATAGAACCACCTCTGAAGCAAAGGGTAAGGTTTGAACATGGATTTCTATTTTCAAAGAACAGAAAAGGGATATTTGGTGGGCATGCACATGCAAGAGTTTCCCTTTGGGAAGACTCTAGAACTTAAGAATACTTTCTACACCATGGTCTGCTACTTTGAAACAAGTTTTCTAGTAGTTCATGGGGTGAACTGTATCTGATGAACGTTTCTAGCAGGAATAAGGGCTTATCAAATAGTACTCCCAAGCTGAGTGGCATTATGGTAATTTGTCAAGCCTTGTCCGTGTGGTCTCTCCAAAGAGGTTCAGCCTAAGGAAAAAAAGTAAAGAAAATGTTAAGGAAAAATGTAAAGAAAAATTCCTCTTTGACGTTTCACCCCACCCACCCTTCTTTCTTCTAACTCCACCCTTCTCTTCAGTGGTTCATCTTCTGTCCATACCACTTTTGGATTTTATAGGTCAAATAATTTAAAGGGGAAAAAATACTATGGATATTTGTCCAATTCAGTTTGTAAATAAAGGGTTAAACATCCCTGTACACACATGCATGCATGCCATCTTGTATTATCATCATTTGAAAAGAAATGAAATGAAGAAGTAATAGGAAGCTCTCAATATCAGAATAAAGGGTATTTCTTTAAACTGAGTAAATGTAGTTTCACGGAACCCACTAAATAAACTTATTTTTCTCATTTTGTCACACACTGGTGACCTTTGTCATAAATGAACAAAAGCCGCAGTCTACCTTTTGAGAACTAGTATACCAAATGTCTTGTTTCAACATTTTGTACTAGTTGGAAAGGATATAATTAACATTTCAAATGTATTGTGTCTTCTAGTTATTAGGGATCTTGTTAAAACCTACGTGCCAGTTTGGTAGCTCTGAGCAGGGCCTGAGACTATGTATGTCTAACAAGCTACCGTGCGATAGTGATTTTGCTAATCTGTGGGCCACACTTTGAATATCAAGGAACAAAACTATTTCCCCCCAAGTGTTAATAGCTAACCTGTAAGGCATTATCCTTTCTAGAACTTTTAAGGTAGAGGAGAGGAGTGTATTATTATGAAAATCCTTAAAGATGCAAAGAAATTAATCTGTAATGATGATGTTATCAGGGTATCATTTAAAGGGAGGTTAACTTTTTAATCACACTTAATCATTTACAGGTTATTTTGTCCTCATCAAATCATGCCACGTTAAGTATTATTACTCTTACCTACTTGGAAAACACCCTCATCAACATGTGTTTCTGATTGATGCTTTCTTCAGTTATTCCCGGAGTATTCCTTATTATTGATCAGCTTCCCCTGACATGTGTTCTAGCCACAAATGAAGGGTAGCATCAATCAATTGGGTAGTCCAATTATTTTTCTCTTATTAGCATACTGAGGCAAAAGCAAGAAGAGAAAGGGAGTTATTAATTTTTAAGGGATAATAACTTCCATTTTATAATTTCCAAAGTTCTTGCAACAATTAAGATGCCCTCCATAAGCTTGAGGATTATGCCTCTTTACCCAAAATAGTCCCAGCATCCAAGTCCAATGCCTGGCAGCTGATAGGTACAGTGGGTTGGACAGTGGCCTCCCTTCAAAAGACATGTGAACTTCTAGAACCCATGAATATGGCCTTATTTTGAAAAAGGGTCTTTGTGTGTGTAATTAAGCTAAGGACCTGGAGATGAGAGAATCCTGGTTTACACAGGTGAGCCCAATCCAATAACAAGAGTCTTTATAAGGGGAGGAAGAGGCGCCAACACAAACACACAGAGGCAGAAGCCGCAGGAGGATGGAGGCGGAGGTTAGGGTGATGCAGCTACAGCCACCGGCGAAAGAAGAGGCTGTGAGTATCATCTCCTTTAGAGCTTCTAGAGGAAGAACAGCCCTGCTGACACCTGCTTTCGGACACTGGGCCTCCAGAACTGTGAGAGAATCAATTTCTGTTGTTTTAAGTCACTGAGTTTGTGGTAATTTGTAATGGCAGCCACAGATAACTACTAATACAGTAAGCAAAAAAGCAAATATTCATGGAATGACTGAATAACTGAAGGATGACAGATATTAGAAATTTAATCTTAAAGATAAGGAAAGGGAGGTCCAGAGTGGTGAAGTAAATTGCCTTGGTCTTCTCAGCCCAGCATGATAGAAATATCAAATGTCGTATTATTTCTATATATTAGGGTTGGTGTACTAAGACTTACAACATTTGACTAGTTGTCAAGCTGTTATAATTGTCCACAGAAGACAAAATGTTAGGTGAAAATATTGAATATTGGATAGCAATAAGATTATGAATATCTTTCTCTGGAATAAGATTAGCATTTTTGTAAATAACTTTTTGACATCTAGTTTCTAAAAACTTTAAGAATTATAAAATGTTCATGTCATAATCAAACTAGACCATGTTTGTGAGGCATCAGTGCCCCTGATCATTTCAATTAAATGACTAGTTATTTCAATGACAGGATAAAAAGAGGAAACAGTTAAGAATAAAAGCTAAGCATACAATTTCTGTTGGAAGATAGACATGGGTTTGAATTGTGGTTCTACCATCCAGGGACAGTGAGACCTTGGCCAAGTTATTTAACCTCTCTGTGCCTTAGTTTCCCAGGGATAAAAATTGTGTTTTCTTTAAGAAATGTGAGGATTAAATGAGACAAAGTTTTAAGGTCCAGATCACAGACCTTGGCATATCGTGTCATTACTGCCTGGTGTCAGGTACATGGTAGGAGTTCAATCAGTATTTGTTGAATGTTTTCACTCAAGCCTGTAGTTGGACTAAAATAATAAGATATTTTAACTATCTTAATTGTTCAAGCAGTCCCATAGCCATCATACACTTTTTTTTAAAATTAACCTTTTAATACCTTGTCCCATTAACCAGAGATCATTCGCTTCATATTTGCTTGGTTATAGCATTTGAGATTTTTCTAGAAATCATTGTCCCTCAGAACTTTATATAAATTGCTCCACTGTCTCTTGGCATTTAATGTTGCTGGTGAGAAAACCAGTATAATTTAAAATTTTTTGCCCTTTTTGGTGACCTGTTTTGTTTTCTTTTTCCTCTCATTCTGGGAACTTTTAGGATAAACTCTATCATTAGTGGGTTTGTTGTTCTTTTTTTTTAAGTTTTAGAGTCCCACTTTTTTTACATTAATTTTTATTGGAGCAACATATACTTTTTAAAGTTCAGTTCAAACTATAAACTTACCTCTATGAAGTCATATAAAGTACAGATTCTAGATATCAAATTATTTTTATTCTTTACATCGTTTCATGAGTCATGAGACTGTCAAAGATCTATTACTAGGAGAGCCTGCATTTCCTTGAGAGTAAAAAGGTAAAATATAGTATAGCCTTCTTCCATTTTTTTTTTTTTTTTTTTAAGTGTTCCTTCCTCTGAAATCGATTTCTCCTTCCTGATTGAAAAGTCTGGAATTTGTTGGCCTGCAGAGGACTTTGCAGAGGGCCCATCTGGTTAATTAGTCACTTGTCTGATTGAAACTGGAGCATCAGCAGGGTGGGTTATAGATCATGGAATGAATGATCTGACACTGTATTAACTCAATGTCATCTATGTGCAGGTTCCTGGAGACTCTATGGTAGAAGCAGGCTTATTAAAAAAAATCTACGGAAAAGCTGTTTGTCTATGTTAAATTCAGTTTTATTCTGAACTCATGTTGTATATTAGTCCATGAACAGGAGGTATTTGATAATATAAAGGAGTCCTTAAGAAAATTTTGGTTAAAGGGTATCACGTTGAATCCCAGTATACTTTGGACCCCCAAGCTCCAATTCTTTTGCATTAAATTGCTGTAGGCTGGGAATTACATATTTAGGCAGTTCAAACACATACATACTTTTTTCACTGATTTATTATTATAAGCATTAATTTTTAAAGTATAGTTGATTTGCAGTATTAGTTTCAGGTGTACAGCATAGTGATTCAGTATTTTTACGTATTATATGCCTTTAAAAGTTACAAGATAACTTTTACAAGATAACATTACAAGATAATGGCTAAAATTCCCTGATAATGGCTAAAATTCCCTGTGCCGTACAATGTATCCTTGTTGCTTATCTATTTCATACATATTAGTTTGTATCTCTTAATCTCTTACCCCTATCTTGCCCTCCCCCCTTGCCGCTCTCCCAGTAGTTTGTTTTCTGTATCTGTGAGTCTGTTTCTCTTTTGCTATATATATTCTGTTTGTTTTATTTTTTAGATTCCACATATAAGTGATATCATATAGTATTTTTCTTTCTCTGACTTATTTCACTAAGCATAATATCCTCTGGGTTCATCCACATTGCTGCAAATGGAAGAATTTAATTCTTTTTTATGGCTAATATTCCAATGTGTATATATATATATGTGTGTGTGGATATATATATATTTCACATCTAATTTATCCATTCATTTGCCGATGAACACTTAGTTGCTTCCATATCTTGTCTATTGTAAATAATGCTGCTGTGAATATTGAAACTCATGTATCAAATTACTGTTTTTGTTTTTTTTTCCTGGTATATACCCTGGAGTATAATATGATTGCTGAATCATATGATAGTTCTATTTCTTGTTTTTTGAGGAATCTCCATACTGTTTTCCATAGTGGCTGCATCAATTTACATTCCCACATATAGTCTACAAGGGTTCCCTTTTCTCCACATCCTCATCAACGTTTCTTATTTGTATGGTCATTCTGAGAGTTTTGACATAGTATCTCATTTTTGTTTTGATTTGCATTTCTCTAATAATTAGCAATGTTGAGCACTTTTTCATGTGCCTGTTGGCCATCTGTATGTCTTCTTTGGAAAAATGTCTATTCAGGTCTTCTGCCCATTTTTTGACTGGGTTGTTTCCTTTTTGATATTGTTTGTATGAGCTGTTTATATATTTTGTATATTAACTCCTTGTTGATTGCAAATATTTTCTCTCATTCTGTAGGTTGTCTTTTCGTTTTGTTGATGGTCTCCTTGGCTGTACAAAAGCTTTTAAATTAGGTCACATTTTTATTTATTTAATTTATTTTATAAATTAGGTCACATGTTTATTTTTGCTTTTATTTCTTTTACCTTAGGAGACAGATAAAAAAAATATTGCTACGATTTATGTCAAAGACTGTTCTGCCTATGTTCTCTTCTAGGAGTTTCATGATTTCAGGTCTTATATTTAGCTCTTTAAACCATTTTGAGTTTTTGTTTTTTTTTTTTTAATGTGGTATGAGGAAATGTTCTAATCTCATGTTTTACATGTGACTGTCCAGTTTTCCCAGCACCAGTTATTGAAGAGGCTCTCTTTCCTCCATTGTATATTCTTGCTTCCTTCATTGTAGATTAATTGACCATAGGTGTGTGAGTTTATATCTGGACTATTCTGTTCCATTGATCTTTGTGTCTGTTTTTGTGCCAATACCATGCTATTTTGATTTCTGTGGCTTTGTAATATAGTCTGATGTCTGGGAGGGTGATACCTCCATTTTTTTTTTTTTTCAAGATTACTTTGGCAATTTGGAGTCTTTTGTGGTTCCATACAAATTTTAGGATTATTTGTTCTAGTTTTGTGAAAAATGTCTTGGGTATTTTTATAGGGATTGTATTAAATCTGTAGATTGCTTTGGGTAATATGGTCATTTTAATGATATTAGTTCTTCCAGTTCAAGAGCATGGGGCATTTTCTATTTCTTTGTATCATCTTTAATTTCCTTCATCAATATCTACCAGTTTTCAGAGTATAAGTATTTCACCTGCTTGGTTAAGTTTATTCATAAGTATTTTATTCTTTTTGATGGGATTTTAAATGGATTTTTTTCTTACTTTCTCTTTCTGATAGTTCATTATTACTGTAGAGAAAAGCAGTAGATTTCTGTATGTTAATTTTGTACCCTGAAAATTCACTGAATTCATTTATTAGTTCTAATAGTTTTTGGATGGAGACTTTGGGGTTTTCTATTTAAAGTATAATGTAATCTGCAAGTAGTGATAGTTATACTTCTTCCCTTCCAATTTTCGATGTATTTTTTTTTCTTTTTCTTGTCTGAGTGCTGTGGCTAGGACTTACGATACTGTGTTAGTATGTTAGAAGTGGCAAGAGTGGGGATCCTTGTCCTGTTCCTGAATTTAGAGGAAGAGTTTTCAGCTTCTCACCATTGAGTATGATGTTAGCTATGGGTTTGTCATAAATGGCCTTTATTAGGTTGAGATATGTTCCCTCTCTACCCATTTTGAGTGCTTTATCATGAATGGGAGTTGAATTTTGTCAAATGCTTTGTCTGCATCTACTGAGATAATCATGTGATTTTTATCTTTTTTGTTAATGTGGTGTTATCACAATGATTGATTTATGAATATTGAACCATCCTTGTGTCCCTGGAATAAATCCAACTAGATCATGGTGTGTGGTCCTTTTTATATATTGTTGAATTTGGTTTGCTAATATTTTGTTGAGGATTTTTGCATCTATGTTCATCAAAGATATTGGCCTGTAATTTTCTTTTTTTGTAGTGTCTTTTTCTGTTTTGGTATCAGGGTAATGATGGCCTCATAGAATGAATAACACATATGTATTTAAATCTGATATATCAGATTTATATTTTTAAATCCATTTCATCAAAATCAAAAGTCCAAAATTCACATGGTAAGGAAAAAGTGTCTATATTAATCAGAAATTTTCCCCTCTCTTTTGATGTTGTCATTATAATTATTCAAATCTACTTTTGGTTGGTATTTTCTATTATAGCTTCTTACTCTATGAACACTTCAATTCATGCAATAATAACAATCTTAAAAATTAACATTCATTGACAAGTTACTAGGTTCCAAGCATTGGTGAAATTACTTTATATATCTTTTCCTATGTACTCAGTGTGTGTGTGTGTGTGTGTGTGTGTGTGTGTGTGTGTCTGTGTTTTAAGCTTGAAGGACTACTCAGGAAACTAGCCTAAACTCTTCATTATGCAGATAAGAAAACCAAGACACAGAAAAGCTAAGTTACTTGCCCAGCCAGGGACACCAAGATGGTTAGAAAGGTATCATTGCAAACAATAACAAATACCAAATCTGTGACACAGAAACAAAGGTTGCTCATTCAATTCTGTGAGAAGCAGAGCTGCTCAAAGAATAAAGCTGCCTTTGAAGCAGAGGAATGCTCCATCTAAAATCAACTCTGTGGAGTGCCAAGTATGACACGATGGGGCCAACGTAGCAGAAAATAAAGTTTAAAAAAACTCAAAATTATTTACAGTTCTTTGGTGCCAATCCTTAAAAGAATCATTTTTTAATGTATATTTCTAACTTGTCTTTGTTAGCTTCTCTTTGATACATTTGGAAAAGAAGTTTAACCTTTAGTATTCTTCATTTAGTCTACTTGATTAAATCAAACAACTGAATAGACAAGTAGAATCAAACAGCAGTATTCTCTGTGCTCAGAAAGCAGCACTCAAAAGGATTTTAAAAAAAACAAATTGAAATTAGTGGATGCTCCTATGCAGTACTTTATAGAATTTCTAAAATCCACTCAGATTTGAATGGTGGAGGGAGAAATTTTTTAAAGTTTCTAGAACAGACAGTTGAATATTTGACCTGCTCTGCATGGAAGGTTTAAAAATTTACTTAGAAAAAGATTGAAAAGGAAGTTTCAGATTGTGGCATTTTTGTCTTGTTGGTTCCTGCTAAAGACCTCCCTTCGGGTAGGATTTTCTTCCAAGTACTTTCACTAGAGTATATAAATCAATGTAACACTGCCCGGTAATGGTACCCTAACCAGGTGAAATATCACAAGACTATAAGACACTGCTTTTAGCAAAGGTTCCAACTTTGCCCCTACATCATCAATGGGATGTCAACTTGAAAGTCCAGTTATGTTAGGGTCATTAGAGAGAAAAGGAAAAGAAGATAGATGAAAGAGGCCAGAAAGTGAACAATTTAAAATGAAAAGTTTATGGGACAAGCACAGCTAGATCTCTTAGCTCTATGGGAACAGAGTTGAAGATAAAGTAGAAAAAAATGGAAATGTTATCAGAAAAGGAAAGGGCACTGCCTTATGTTTGACTCCCCAAGAAAAGCTCTGACATGGCAGTTAATTGAAAAGTGCTCTTGGGAACACCTGTAAGAGAATGAGAGAAACATAATTGGGCAAAGGGAGAAGCTGCAATGCATCGGCAAAGATGCCTCAGTCAATCCAATAGGAAGCCCTGAATCTGGGATGGCCCTTCAGAGTTGTCCCAAATCAAAGCAAGCGGGTGCGGACTTTGACCCCTGCATCAACCAGTCATTCTGTGCTGACTGGCCTTACGAAGAGGCCAAAATCTGATAGGTCTGAGCACCTAGTCACCACTCCCTTTTCAGGCCACAATAACTTTGCCTGTTCATTTATTGTCAAAATTGGCCAAGGGAAAAACCATGGAATGCCGAAGTATATCACTTGGATTCCAAACATATTCTTTGCTGATTCTCCTTGTATAACAGAACCCTACCTCTTCCTGATCACCAAGGTTAAATACTTCAGCCAAGGCAGTGACTCCTCTGATTACTTCCTGCACTCTTGGAAGGAGCATGAAGTGACCAGATAGCAGTCATAGATTAAAATTTAATGGGACTCTAACTACCCCCCTTTTGAAAGGTTTTCCCCTGAAAACTACATCTACATTGCTTTAAGTTCCAGAGATAGAAAGCAAAAATTCCACAATGGGTCCCTGGGAGTAAGGTTCCTCCTCCTCCAAGCTGGCCTCTCAGCTGCAATTTCAAAAGGTCATTCCATAACTCTCATGCACACAACTTTGGCATAGTGGAGTATACGGTAGGACCTATGGCACCTATTATTCTGTGCCCATTTTCATACCTGCTTTTCCGTGAAAAAAAAAATCCCTCGGTCTAAGATTATTTTGTGTTTTTCCATGTCATTTAAACAAACGCTCTGTAAACCCTCTCATAGTGGAACTAGTCAAAGCCTTGTGGGCAGAAGAGGCAAACCCACACCAGGAAAATACATCCATTCTAGTCAAAAATAGACTTTGTCCCAGGGTACAAAGTGTCTAATAAAAACATTTGTCACAATGTAGGTTTGCGGGATTCTTTGAGGGATTTTGCTTATTCATGACTTAATATTAGTTTCTTTTAATGGTAGTTTGTACATTCAGAATGAATCAGCATTTGGGAATGGAATCCCAAGATGTTTGGTCCACACACGGGTACGTTTATGACACCATAGCTGTTGGGATGCTTGATGACAGATACGGGCTGACATCAAATGGCCAAGTCAATCTATCTGTTTAGGTTTTTTGTGCCTCTTTGATAGTAGATAATCTCTTGAGGTCATTATCATGTGATTTAAAGTTAATGATTTATGTTTGCTCCCATATGTCTCTCTACATATATCTTCTCCATTCCCTTTGTCCCCAGCTTCCCAGTCTTTCTCCTTGCAGGCCCCTGACCAACCAAGACTTTTGCCACTGCCAGAGTCTTTGTGTAATCTTACCTCGGGCTACTTTTCTTTTCCAACGTAAAGTGGGTAATTGAGTACACTACCTGAATCCGCCCATTGGGAGGATTTCCCTTCACCACTGACTTAGAACTACCCCTATGTGGGGCTGAATCAGCAGTCCATTTTCAATGTGCACCCACACACTGATCTGACTGATCAGTGAATCAAGCTTGCCCTTTTGCCTTCTCTGTCACTTACGTATAAGGGACCCCCATATGGCCATAGGTGTGAACTGAAGGAGAGGTGCTGGCACAAGGGTAAATAATAACATGGTGGTCTGGGCCACTCATGCAACTTCCTCATGTTTACTTATGCCTTCTCATCCCACCGGTGACTAATCCCAGATGTGTCTCTCCCATCTTATTAGAGATTGTTGCTGGACACCTTCAAACTTATGATTTAGTGCTTATGGCAGAAACCAGCTTGGGATAGGCAGTTTGGGCCAC
Source organism: Eubalaena glacialis (assembly GCF_028564815.1). Lineage (NCBI taxonomy): Eukaryota > Metazoa > Chordata > Mammalia > Artiodactyla > Balaenidae > Eubalaena > Eubalaena glacialis. Next base: position 217,656,712 of record NC_083716.1, read on the forward strand.
ATGGTTATTTGATGTCCCATAGACAGTAGCCTGTTGCTACCAGAGTGATAAGCATCAGCAGTTGTTTTTTGAGTTGTATATAGTTCTTTGAGGCAGATGGCCTGATGTTGCTACAGAAACTGAGCTGTCTGTGCCGTGACTCTCCTATATGGGCTTGCCCTAAGTCCCACAATATATTTTTTTCCAACCACAGATAGGTATCTATTATTATACGGTCTGCCAGGTTGCATAGACCTGCTACAGAGTTCTTTCCTGCTCTAGAACCCACAACAAGCTGTCAGCTTTTCATGCTACTCAGTAAATGGTTTGAAATAGTATTCATAGGCATAGAATATGCTGCCTCTAGAGCCCAAAGAGGCTTACCAGGCATTATGTTTCCTTCTTTGTGGTGGAAATTATGTGATGCAATAATTTGCCCTTTATTTTAGGAGAAGATGCACTATGCCTTAGACCAAGGGTCCTCTGAAGACCTCACTGATATGGCAGACTCCTAAATATTCACATGAGTGGGCCGATGTGTTCCAAGTTGTCCAGACTCCTTCAGACTGTATTATGACAGAGGGCAGAAGAGTTAATATAGCCTTAAGACAAGACCATAATTGTGTACTGTTGTCCATCCAACATGAATTCAAACTGCTTTTGATTCTCCTTTCTGATTAAGATGGAAGAGAACGCAGTGGTAGTATTCCGGGTATATGAAACTGCATTCATCTGCTCTATCAGAGATACTACATCTGATGCCCCAGATGCATTAGGACAAATACTTGAGTTTGCAGCAGTGCACTGTAATTCATCAAGATCTGTGTAGTTTTTATAGGGGCCAGACTGGTTAATTAAATGAGGATATTATGAGGACTACCATACTTCAGTCTTTTAAATCTTTGAGTGGCACTAATTTCTACAAATACTCCCCATTTGATTTTCCCCATTATGCTGTCACTCCAGAAACCAAGGAACCAACGTGAGTTCAGCCAACCACCATGTAAATCCATTGTAATTACATGTTTGGTGACGAGGGAAATGATCACTAGATGGATTCATGGACCAATTGTGACCTAGAACTGGGATAGGGTATCCTTAATTACCTTGCCTATATCTGCTCATGTACTTCAACAACTCTAACAAGAGAGTCATGATGTGATGCTTAAGTCTCCACTGATTAATGTCAAAAGGACTCACATTGTCTAGGTATTTCCTTTCCTTAATGTTATCTGAAGAAATGGCCATAGATACCTTTGGAGAAGAATCAAGTGAATGATTACCATACACCCTTTCCATGATGTTGCAACATCTCTCTTGATCAAGGGGATCAAACCTTTGCTTCAGTCAGTAGGTCCTGGATATGAGCATTGACTCAGGTCTGGTAACCCAGATCAAGGGATCTTGACTTTTTATTGGTAGAGCTAAGTGCAGCCTCCTGATCTTGCATGCATGATTTCTTTAGATTATATAGATTGAGAAATTCTCTTGTTGACTGCCTGTTTATCTTGTACCAGGATCTCTGTTCTAGTAACTATCTCCATAGTGCTCTGCATGTTGAGCCACTCTGGCTACCACTCTCATCTTCTTAAAGCTAAAAGGAAAAGCTTATGAATAATCTAAAAGGATTAATGTTAGATGTCAATAATTCGCCAACAGTAAAGGCTACGAGATGTAGGATTTCTTCTCTACTGCCTAATGAATCTCCTAGGCTGCCTCATTTCTTTCAGTATAGCTGAATACAGATAAGTCTAAAGGGAACAGAAATTGAAGTAATGCAGAACATGCCTGCAAGTTAATGATCCAAGTTCCCCACTACTGAAAGAACAACTTCACAGTATTGGGGCCCCATTGAAATGTCTAAGAAATCATGGTGTTGATCCCATCTATATAAATCCCTGGGGTTTGCCGAGGTTATTCTTGTATCTAAACCAATGTTTTCTATTTTATAGTAGTTTTCTCAGTTCAAATATGTGAAAATACCATGGGCAAAAAAAAGAATGTTTAGGAAGCTTGTTGTAAAAAAAAAACAAAAAAACAAAAAAACAAACTCATCAACTTACTAAGAAATCCATTCCTAAAATCTTAACTCTGAGTAAGCCATTTGACCCCTTTTGGACACAGTTTCCTCATCTATTAATGAGAGAGTCAAAATTATTACTTTGAAGACCTCCACAAGTATGTTTTGTTGTTTTCCATACAAATAGCAGGTACCTGGATTGCCTTCTCTGATTCATAATTGCAGAAAAGCCATACCGTAATGGCAGTCATATCCTATTACATTTCAGATTAATTTAGGAGTACCTTTGGGGGGTAATGAATGTTGTCTGGCTCTTCTAAAACTAGCTCTATCATTCTGATGTTCTAGGGAAAACAAAACAAACTACAGGAATCACCTATGGATACTTTTGGCCAGGAAGTGTATAGCTATAGAGAATGATCACAGCCTCATGAGAGTCAATTATATGCATCTCTCTTCTAAATTTTGTATTCAGTGATGTTACATTGGTAGCTTGATTTGCCCCATGGTGGGAGTATTTATACGTTGGAAATCAACAAACATTATAATTCAGGGCTTTTTCTTTTCTTTTTTAAAGCTGGATGCTAACCATTTCTACCTGAAAACAAGAAGGTGAAACTAGGTGACCAAAGAATTACTTGAGGCCTTAAGATAAATCTTCTTTCAAGCCAAGAACTTGGATTCCTTCTAGAAATTAAAAGACAGTTTCTTCCAGAGGAACATGACTAGTGCTAGGGATAGTGAGATTTTTATCTAAACTGGTACAAATAGGATACTTGAATATTTTTAATAGTTTAAAGATACCATCCACTTTAAGAAGTCATATATACGTGTAATCTAAAAAATACAACAAACTAGTGAATAAAATGAAAAGAAGCAGACTCACAGATAAGAGAAAAAACTAGTGGGGAGAGGGAAGGGAGAGGGGCAATAAAAGAGTAGGGTTAAAAAAAAGGGTTATTATGGGATTATATGAGATCATCTAAGTGAAACTTTTGAAAATTGTAAAGCACTATAGAACTTAAAGAATCTTTCATTCAATGAAAAAAAAAGGCATATATAGGTGAAACCCAAAGTTCTTATTCTATTTGTAAGCAGTTCATTTCAGCTTATATACTCTAAAAAGGGAGGCAACGGAGTTGAGAATTTTTATTAAATTAATAGATGTACTATCATTCAAAATGGATTATCAGTCAAAATGGATTCTATCTCCTTCAACCTCCAAGAAAAAAATTTCTCCAACAGGATTCCTATAGATAGGAGATTAGATTACATTAGTCCTTCGGTCTTTTGCTTTTCTCTCCTCTTGTCTTGCTTCTGTCTTTAGCATCAACTTAACTTCTAATTGAGGATGGACAGGAATAGAATGAAAAGGCAAATCTCCATTCTGTCAGTTTTTTCTCTCTGTAATGGGTTTCTAAAATGATTTGGTAGAAATAAAGTAAAAATCTTAAAATCTTTGAAGTATGTCTAATTATCAGAAATTCCAACTATTTATAATTCTCCTATGCCCCCAGTCCTAGTATGTAATATTTACACTAAAGAGTAATAGTTGTTGTTTTTTAGTGACTTCCTTGGACAACTACTAATTGTAATAATTGCCTGAACCATGCATTTTGACACTGGATAATATTGAAATCAAGTGCTTTGTTAACACTGCTTAGTATTGTCTTCATTTTTGATATGCCTAAATGGTGTTTCTGCCAACAGAATATTTTTGATACTTCATGGGTATCCAACCACAGCAACCAAAATTATAAGTAAAAACTAAGAAATCAATAAATACCCAATCAAATGAAGCTATGATGATTACTTCCGCTCAAAAAGGATTGAATTTAGTAAGGTACTATTTAGAGGGCAATTACATTCTTTATTAAGCCAATTGCCTGAAATTTGGGTTAGCTAAGAGTTGACGGGCTTGCCTTTTTTTGGTAAGATAATGAGGGACAGTTGCTGCTCCTCCATTACAGAAAACTAAAAAGCCAATGAACTCAAAACAGTTTTTTGTACTATAAAAGTATATATTCATTATTCACTCCTCAAATGCTATTGTTGGTCTATAATAAAACAGATACTAGACAAAAATATGAGAGTAAAGCATAAATTACCGAAATGACTAATTTTAAATGTTATAAAATAAGTATAGGACTAAGACTGGATAAGCCTAAATCTTATTTGATTGATTTAATCAAAGTAATGTTGTAATTTAATTTTACCTCACTATTAGATCTCTCTTCGAGACAGTGAAGCCATTCTAAGGAATGCCTAATAAGCAATTTGTCCTAAGAGATACTCTGAGGACTTTAACATCTCTATTTTAGCCAAACAAAACACACTTCTCAGCTTGTAGGATCAGAATAACATGCTTATTTCTTCCCTGAATCTAACTTATCATTTCATGCAAAATGAACTCCTCAGTATGGGTTCTTTCCTTTTAGGAACTGATACTCCATTATTTAAATACCACCTTATCTTTTTCTTTTTTAAATGTTTTATTGAGACATACAAAAAGATGTAGATATTTAATATGTTCAACTTGATGAGTTTGGAGATAAGTATACCTCTGTGAAATCATCACCACAGTATATGCCATAAACATATTTATCATCTCCAAAACTTTCCTCCTGCCCTCTTTCTTTTTTTATGTTTTCCTTGTGATTAGAATATTTAATATAAGATCTACCCTCTTGGCAAATTTTTAAGTACACAATACAGTACTGTTAACTGTAGGCACTATGTTATATGGTAGATCACTCAGATTTATTTATCTTGTATAACTGAAACTTTGTATCTTTGACCTCTCTGTTGTCCTCTCCTGCCAGCTTCCAGCAACCACCATCCTACTCTCTGATTCTGACTTTGACTATTTTAGATTCCTCATATAAGTGGTATCATGTAATATTTGTCCTTTGCATCTGACCTATTTCACTTGAGTATAATGTCCTCCACCTTCATCCATGTTGATGTACATGACAGGATTTTCTTTATTTTTAAGGCTGAATAATATTTCATCGTATATATATACTACATTTTCTTTATCCATTTATACATCAGTAGACATCTAAGTTGCTTCCATGTCTTGGCTATTGTGAATAATGCTGCAATGACTATGGGAGTGTATCTTTGAGCCCCTGATTTAATTATTTTGAATATATACCCAGAAGTAGACTCTCTGGATCATATGTTATTTCTTTTTTTTTTTTTATACAGCAGGTTCTTTTTAGCTATCTATTTTATACATAGTAGTGTATATATGTCAACCCCAATCTCCCAATTCATTCCACCCCCCCACCACCACTTTCCCCCCTTGGTGTCCATACGTTTGTTCTCTACATCTGTGTCTCTATTTCTGCCTTGCAAACCGGTCCATCTGTACCAGTTTTCTATATTCTGCATATATGCGTTAATATACGATATTTTTTTTCTCTTTCTGACATTTCTATTACTTATTTCTTTTTTTTTTTTTTTTTTTTTTTAAGAAACCTCCACACTGTTTTCCATAGTGGTTGTACCATTACATTCCCACAATCACTGTGCAAGTGTTCCCTTTTCTCCACATCCTAGCCAACACTTTTGATTTTTTTTTATAATAGCCATCCTAATAGGTGTGAGGTGATACCTCACTGTGGTTTTTATTTGCATTTCCCTGAAAATTAGTAACGTTAAGAATTTTATTTTTTAATTTACATTTAGTTCTACGTGGTAGGTAGAATTCTAAGATGATGTACAATGTCACTTGCTGTCTTCAGTTCTGTCCCCTGGACTGTGTACAGAACTTATGATTGTGAAAAAATAATCAAGGGGGTGATATTGGATGTTATACTGCAAAATGAATATTGTAGATGCAATTTAGTTTACTTATCAGTTGACATTGTTAATCTAAAAGGAGATTATCTGGATCAACCTAACTTAATCACATGAGCTCTTTACATGTGGGTCTAAATGTGAGAGGCATTGGAAGTCACAGATTCAAAATAGCAGACATGTTCTACTGCTGGTCTTGAAGGAGCAAATGCCATGTTATGGAGAGGGGCATGTGGCAGGCAGCAGTGAGTAGTCTCTAGGAGCTGATAACAGACTCTGGTTGCTGTCCTACAACTGTAGGGAACTGAATTCTGTCAACAACTTGAATGAGCTTGGGAGAGGTCTCCAAGCATTAGGTTGGACTGTAGTCTCAACCAAAACCTTGGAGAATTAATACATTCAGAATGATTTGTGAATATATTATTATGTCCAAAACATTGCCTAGTGCCACTAAAAGGGAACAATTAGGGAAAATTTTTCAAAAGGTTGAAAACTCTCATTGCTATTAAAAAAAAAAAAAAAAAAACTAAATAAAAAGACTGAAAAATAAGTATTTGGAAAATTTCCAGAAAGAAAAAGAGAGATGGAAAATACAAGAAACATCAAGTATTAACCCAAGAGGTCTAATACTCATTCAACAATAGTCCTAGAAAGAGAAGAAAATTTCCAACGATTGAAAGAGCCAAGTCTTTAGATTCAAAGAGCTCACTGAAAATCTAGTACAATGAGTGAATAACACACACACAGGATTACCACTGAACTACACATTTTCAAGGAGTCTGAAGAGAAGGAAACTTGTATGAAAATATTCTAAAATGTTTTTGAGATTAAATAGAAAGTCCACCTACAAAGGAATGTGAATCAGATTAGAGTCTTCTCATCAGCAAGCCCAGATTCTGGGGGTTGGGGGGCGGTGGGGAATGAACTGATGTTTTTCAAGCAAGTTCTGAGAGTGAAAATAACTTTTAATCTAGAAGTCTGTAGACAGCTAAAGTATTAATATGAAATGATGTCATGATAAACATATTTTCAGACATGGAAGAAAGTTTACCTTCAACGTACTTTTTTCCATAGCAACTTGCTTAGGAATGCACTCCAGCAAAAGAACTTCCTCTTAATCAAGAAGATGAAAATACAGCAACCAGGAAACAACTAATCCATCTCAGGATAGCAGTGGAGGATTATTGTGGAATAACCACAGACTGAGGGAACAAGTTCCAAAGTCTAAGGGCTCTGACAGGGAGGTCTCCAGGGCAAAAAGTGGAGTCAGTAGACTACTAGAAGACATAACTAGAAGTTTTCTTTTTAAATTAGGGATATAATAAAGAAAAATAATGCAAGGGGGGAAAAAAGAAAATTAGAAATTCTAGGGGGAAAAAATTGCCCCTCAAATTTGTAATCTAGATGTGATATAAAGTAAAATGATTTTAAATAATTTAAGCATTTTAAAAATTCATTTGGGGCTTCCCTGGTGGCACAGTGGTTAAGAATCCGCCTGCCAACGCAGGGGACAGGGGTTCGAGCCCTGGTCTGGGAAGATCCCACATGCCACGGAACAACTAAGCCCGTGCACCACAACTACTGAGGCTGTGCTCTGGAGCCCGCGAGCCACAACTACTGAGGCCCACATGCCACAACTACTGAAGCCCACGCACCTAGAGCCCTTGCTCCGCAACAAGAGAAGACACCACAATGAGAAGTCCGAACACCACAGTGAGAAGTCCGTGCACTGCAATGAAGAGTAGCCCCCCGCTCGCCACAACTAGAGAAAGCCCGTGCACAGCAACGAAAACCCAACACAGCCAAAATAAATAAATTAATTTAAAAAAAAATTCATTTGACCTTTATGCTGGAAGCATCATTTTTAAAGTATTCTAGAGGTTGCAACATCCTAAAGAAAGAATTCAGCCTACTTGGCCTCTTTATTAAGCAATATTTATACCTTCACAACATAGTTATAACAATATAAATACTCTCCAACATTACCAACTTTTCACCTAGGCTGCGAATAAAGCCGTGGGTACCATTTCAAGTCATAGAATTGAATGTAACTATTAACAATCCTGACAATGTAAAAGATTAGCTGGCCAAAGATGGAATTTGGGAGATGAGAAAATGGTTGTGTGCAGGAGAGGAATTTAAGGAAAGTGAAGTCTTTAATATGTGCATCTTACAAAATAGTAAGTTAAAAGATATTGTCAAAAATGTCATGCTATGAAAAATCTAAGTTTAACAGTGATCTTATTTAAAATTTTAAGGTATTGTCAAATAGAGCAAGAAAGGAGAAAAGGGTATTCTAAGAAAAATAACCCCATCTTTCAGTAAGGAGGAATTAATAGATATTGCCTCAAGAAATGAGGTTGTACACATATTAACTAGAGTTGCTGAACTCACTGTAGAACTAAAAGCAGACACTGAAGAGTCAGGTTTCCGGGGGAGAGGTGTCAGGAAACTTTTTATCATAGATTCTTCTATATTATTTGGTTTTTCATAAGTATGAGTGACTTTGGTAAAGCATATTATTTTAAGCTTGATTGTATTGGACCACTAGTAGAAAAAAATTAAATTTGAAAGCCAAGGTGTAAAATATATAGCCAAACACTACAAATACTGACATGTTTGTACACATTTTTACAAATAAGGTATATATTAACAGTTTTCTCCCCAGCTTTATTGAGATATTATTGATATAATGTAAGTTTAAGGTGTATAACATGATTTAACATATGTATACACTGTGAAATGATTACCACAATAATGTTAATTCAGGTCTTCTCACTTAATTATCAATTTTTGTTGTTGTTGATGGTGATGATGGTGATAAGATTTAAGATCTACTGTCTTAACAACTTTCAAGCATATAGTCCAGTGCTGTTAATCATAGGCACCATGCTGTAATTAGATCCCCAGAACTTATTATCTTATAGCTAGAAGTTTGTACTCTCTAAGTACAAACTTGGCTAAGATTTGTATGGCTAAGATTTTTCCCATACACCCCACCCACAGTCCCTGGCAACCACCATTCTACTCTCTATTTCTCTGAGTTTGGCTTTTTTAGATTCCATGTGTAAGTGAGAACATATAGTATTTGTTTTTCTCTGTCTGACTAATTTCACTTAGTATAATGCCCTTGAGGTTCATTCATGTTATTGCAAAAGGCAGAATTTTCTTTTTTGGGGGGCTGAATAATATTCCATTGTGTATATATACTCATCATGCTTTTTTAATCTATTCATCCATCAGTAGACACTTAAGTTATTTTCATGTCTTGGCTATTGTAAATATTGCTTCAATGAACATGGAGGTGCAGTTATATCTCTTTGAGATAGTGATTCAGTTTCCTTCATATATATACCCAGAAGTGGAATGGCTGGATCATGTGGTAGTCCATTTTCAAGTTTTTGAGGAACCTCCATACTGTTTTCCACAGCAGCTGTACCAATTTACATTCCCACCAACAGTGCACTAGGATTCCCTTTTCTCTGCAGCCTTGCCAACACTTGTGTTTCTTATCTTTTCCATAGTGGCCATTCTAACAGGTGTGAGATGATATCTCATTGTGGTTTTGATTTGCATTTTCCTGATAATTAGTGATGTTGAGCATCTTTTCATGTATCTGTTGGTCATTTGGAGGTCTTCTTTGGAAAAATGTCTATTCAGATATTCTACCCATTTTTAGTCAGTTTTGTTTTTGTTTTGTCTTTTCCTATTGAGTTGTATTAACCCCATATCAGATAGATGGTTTGACAATATTTTCTCCCATTCTGTAGGTTGCTTTTTCATTTTTTTTTTCTTTTGTTGTGCAGAAGCTTTTTAGTTTGATGTGGTCTCCCTTGTTGATTTTTACTTTTGTTGTTGCTTGTGCTTTTGGTGTTATATCCCAAAAAAAAAATATATCATTGCCAGAAATTATGTCAAGGAACTTTCCCCGTATGTTCCTTTAGTATTTTTACAGTTTGGGGTCTTACGGTTAAGTCTTTATAATCCATTTTGAGTTAATTTTTAAGTGTTGTAAGATAGGAGTCTGATTTCATTCTTTTGCATGTGAATATCCAGTTTTCTATACACCATTTATTGAAGAGATTTTTTCTTTCCCTATTGAGTATTCTTAGCTCTTTTGTCAAATGTTAGTTGACCAGACATTTGTAGTTTTATTCTGGGCTCTCAGTTCTGTTCCATTGATCTACATGTCTGTTTTTATCCCAGTATAATACTTTTTTGATTACTATAGCTTTATAATAAAGTTTGAAACCAGGACATGAGATGCCTCTAGTTTTGTTCTTCTTTCTCAAAACTGTTTTAGCTATTCTGGGTCTTTTGTGGTTCCATAAGAATTTTAGGATTGTTTTTTTCTATTTCTTTGAAAAATGCCATTGGAATTTTGATAAGATTAGATTGAATCTATAAATGCCTTTGTGTAGTATAGACATTTTAATGATATTCTTCTGATTCATGCACATGTGATATCTTTCATTTATTCAATTTCTTTCATCAATATCTTATAATTTTCAGTCTATAGATCTTTAACTTCCTTGGTTAAATTTATTCCTAAGTATTATTATTTTTAATGCTATTATAAATGGGATTGTTTTTTCTTTATTGCTTTGTCAGGTAGTTTTGTAAGTGTATAGAAACACAACTGATTTGTATATGTTGATTTTGTAGATGAAGGTTTTATATGTCAGTGATTATACCGTTAGCCCTAGTAGGTTACAGAACTGACACACATTTAAGCTAACCAGGTAAACTTACATACAATGAGGTATTAGACTTTAAAATAATAATTAAAAGCTCTTTCTATTTAGTTACTCTATTGATAGTTTCTACTCCAGAATGGCCTCTAAATTAATTTCCAAATTTCAAATAGATCATAACTTACATAACTAACTCCCAATACTGTAAATAATTTTACTGAGCATAATTAATAAAATTGACCATCTGCCTTACTGAGCTTGAATAAGGGAGAATGAACAATGAGATAGAAAGAACCCAGCAATAATAATGAGGCGAGAGTATTCAGGATGCAGTTCTGAGTCTCAAACTCAACCACATGCAAATGGCTTGTGAAGAATAAATGGATTTTTGTTCTTTTACCTTAATAATGGTCTCCATTTCCACCACAGAACTTTTCTTTTTTCTTAACCCATATACTTTCGGTAAAAGCACATTTATCAAATACCATTTATTGAAAACACTGTTCTATATTCAAGTGAGTATCAGTATGTATTGGAAAAGGAGATATGTGTAGATGCTATGCATTTGAATGACCTTTTAAAACCTGACTTCCTTGTGTAGAGGAGATAACACTTAATAAAGTCAAAGTCTTCATTTAACTTTTAAAAATCAGAATGTCATAGCTTTGAAGTATGTGAAATAAAAACTGGCTTTCCTAGTACTGTGAAAGCTTCAACTTGGCTCTGCTTTTAGAGCTTTAAAAAAAATTGAAAGACTTAGTTTGGGTGTATAATTCCTTGCTTTTTTATAAATATGAATTACTTAAAGAAATTATTTTTACTATTGGTAAAAATGACAGGTTCTTTTGAAAATCTACTGTATTCAATATGATTCTATACCTTTCTTTAATATTAGCCAAAAAACAGGGTCAATATTTTAAAGTTTAATGTTTCTCTTACTTTTACTAATTAATGGAGATTAAATTTGAGTCTTTTTTAATGTGATCTTATCTAAGGTGTCATTCAAGTAATGGTTCATATGTGGTTTGTAACATGGGAATTTAATACAAGTCATTTCTATGTGCATGACTCTGTTCTTGTAGCTGAATTACATACAAAGCTGGAACTACCAAAAATATACTTGCAGTTTCAGACCAAACTATCCTCTGACATCATCCCCGTCAACAAAGAAGGAAATAGACACAATCCTGACCCACTAGCTCCAGATGATCTTGCTCCTTGTCTGATATCCCCTTGTCCTAGTAACTGGGATCTTAATTTATACACATTTGTATAAACCCTCCCCTTGAACCTCAGTTCAAGTGAATGAGTTATTTTTTATTCCAGTCATTTATTTATTTATTGACCAATTTATCAGATTTTTGTATGCCTATTATATTCTAGGCACATGCCTCTTTGTTAGTCTATCATGAAGAACAATAATTCTTACTTTAGTCAACTTAAAGTCTAATGGGAGAGTAAAGTAGTCTTATTTGACTATTGAACTCAGTATCCCAGTTCTGCTTCCAGAACCTAGTCTTTCTAATACTTCTAGGACTAGAGTCCTAGTATCCCCATCCTTTCACAGTTGGATTTCAACAGCTTTCTGTTGAAGTTAACTTGCCATTTGCCTGCACTGTGGGCTGTTATCTGCTATTGGTCCATGTCTTGAGCACAGATGCAGACCCTATAAATATTTCTAATTTCTTGGATGTGATAGCTCCTATTCTCTGTGTCTTAGTGACAAACCAGCTTCCATTAGACTCTCATCTCTCCCTTTGCCTCCTTTCTCACTGTCTTTGCCTCAACTCAGACTCTTTATCTCTTTCCTAGACTAAATTTTCTTCTAAACAGTCTTGCTGTCTTGTTTTTTCCACTCCAGTATATAATCTATCTGCTCTATTTTTTTAATTAAAATAACTTGCATCAGAAATGCACAAATCCTAAGTGTGAAGCAGTATGAATTATTATAAAGTGAACATACGCCTGAAACCACTACTCAGGTCTAAGAATAGAACATTACCAGCATCTCAGAAGCAACCCACAAGCCCTCTCCCAATCATTTTCTGCTCCCTTATCCCCAGTGGTAACCATTATCCTGACCCCTTGCTCTTTTAGGGTTCATGGAGAACTTGCAGCTTCAGATTTCCCCCAGGATCCACAGATCCCCAAATACCAAGTTCCTCTACCAGATCTGCTTTCCTTGGGCCTCCCTACTGGGCTCCGATGGCCTTTTCAGTAGATGGCTCCTATCATGATGGAGGAATTGCTTGAGCTCTCTCCTAAGGTAACCCCATAGTGACTTCACATTCATCCAGAGCACATGGCCCTCTGCCCCTCCTAAAACACCATACTTTAGTTTGGCTTATTATTGAACAGCAAACAGACAGAGGCACATAGTATATATTCTGTACTCAGCTTCTTATGCTCAACTTCACACCTTAGAGACTCATCCCGTTTTTGTTTTTGTTTTTTAACATTAGCCATAGTTCATTCAGTGCATTGCTTGCAGAATTCCATTGTATGAATAGTCCACAAATTATTTATCCATTGTATTGTTGACTAACATTTGAGTTTCCAGCTTAGCCTTTTACAAATAATGCTGCTGTGAACATTCATGTAAAAATTTTCAGTACACATGTGCATATATTTCTGTTGGGTTATGTTGGGTATAAAATATTTTTGAAATAGTATTTATATGTTCAGGTTTAATAATTGTCAAACAATTATCTAAAGTGGTTGTACCAAATATACTCTCACCGGAAGCTTATGAGAATGCCCACCTGCTTTCAAACACTTGGTCTTGTCAGTCTTAAATTTTAGCTATTCCAGTGCGTGTGTAGTGATGTTTCATTATGTTTTTAATTTTTATTTCTCTGATGACTAGTGTGGTTGAGCGGTTTTTCAAGTATTTATTGGCCATCTTGGTATCTTCTTTTATGAAGAGTTTCTGGCTTAAGTCTCTTGTTATTTTTCTTTTGGGTTTTGTAATGGTTTTAAATCATAGCCACAAATTCTTTGATGCTCCCCCTATTGGAAAATGGGGTCTATGTTCTCTCCTCCTGAATCTGCACAGACTTGTGATTTCTTCAATAACAGAATAGTGAGGAAGTAATGCTGTGTGATTTCTGAGGCTAGGTCATAAGAAGCCATTCACCTTCTACAGCATTCACTGGAGAACTTGGTTTTGGACCCCTGAACCACAAGGTATGAAACTACAGTCTTAAAGAAGTCCTGTGTTAGCACTCCTATCAATAGCTAAGCTCACTTTTCCAGCCATTCTCAGCAAGGCACCAGATATGTGAGTGAAGCTGTTCTGGACCCTCAAGACTACCTCATTCTCCAGCTGAAATCTGCTTGGGATTTACTGGGTTTCTTGATTCTGTAATTTATCTCTTCTAACAAATCTGGGGAAATTTCAAATATTATTTCTTCAAATACTTTTTTTTCCTCATTCTTTTTTTCTCTCCTTTGGGATTCCAATTACACATATAATAGACCCTCTGATACTGCCTCACAGGTCCCTGGAGCTTTGATTTTTTTTTTTTTTTTAGCATCTTTTATTTCTCTGTCCTTCAGATTATATAGTTTTATTGTTTTCACACCTCCTCTATCTTTACTCTGTCATCTCCATTTTGCTTTTAAGCCCATCTAGTGAATTTTTATTTCAAATATTGCATTTTTCAGTTCTAGAATTTTCCTTTCTACTTAAGCTTAGTAAGCAGGCTTCAGGAGAACTTCCCTGAGTAGATACGTATTTTGTCATGTGAGCGAGATAAGAATTGTCTGACTCTGACCTTGGAGAAATCTGAAACTGAAAAGTTATATGAGGTTGGCTGGGTTGGAAGTGAACTCCACACTAATAAATAGAGGCAGGAAATGGTGCATATTTCTCTTGGTCTACATGTTATCTCCTTGCAAGGCTCAGATTCATCTCAAGAGGGACTCTAAGAGAATCTCATGGAAGCCACGTAATTCCAACTTAATAATGACCTTTTGGGGACTTCCCTGCTGACACAGTGGTTAAGAATCCTCCTGCCAATGCAGGGGACACAGGTTTGAGCCCTGGTCCAGGAAGATCCCACATGCCACGGAACAACTAAGCCCGTGCACCACAACTACTAGAGCTCGTGCTCTGCAGCAAGAGAAGCCACCGCAATGAGAAGCCTGTGCACTGCAATGAAGAGTAGCCCCTGCTCACCGCAAGTAAAGAAAGCCCACGCACAGCAACGAAGATCCAATGCAGCCAAAAATAAAATAAAATAAAATAAAATAAAATAAATAATAATGACCTTTTGGAAGCTCAGAGGTTGAAGAGGAAGTTGTTGACAGCCAGCAGGAGTAAAGGCAATGCCAGATCGATGGATCCGCAGTAAGCATTCTGACTCCAGCACCCCTTATATTTTCTGTAAGAAATCTCCAAAGGAGACCCATGAAAGAAAGAGAACCTTCTCTGAACTCAGCCTGGAGTTGCCCCAAAATGTCTGCTGAGAATAATTGGATTAAGAAAAGAAATATAATGAACCAGGCACTCCTCTTCCACTGCACGCATCTAGCAGATCTGAGCTGAATGAGGAGAGAAGCATTCATTGGATGAGAGCAGGGGTTTTGATACTGTATGGGAATGGGGACATGTGATGAATAGTCTGGAATAGACTAAAGTCTCTTGTAATCTAACAGTTAACAGAAAAGCTATGGAAATTTTCTAATGTTTTCATTGAAGAACTAGGAGGAAAAATGAATGTACAAATCAAACCTGAAATTACAAAAGGAGAAAGAACAAGGTTTGTGTCTGCCTGTATGTATGTATACACATATATGTATTGTAGGATCACTTCTTTCACTTCTATCAAATTATGTCCATATATTAAAGTTATCTATCATATATCATATGCCATCATATATTTATGCATACATATATATTTTTATTTATATACATATATAAAAAACACTGAAATATTGACAGTAGTATATGATGAGATAATTTTGTTATCCATGTTATTTTTTTCTTTTAGTTTTTAGTTTAACTTTCTACAATTAACATGTATTCTATTTACATCATAAAAAAGCAATATAATTTATTTTTAAACTGTATATGAGTTAATAGTTTCTGTTAATCAAGTATCCCAGATATCCTGAGTCCTTAAAGTTATCACCATTTTTAAAGTTTTAATTTTAATGATTTAGAGAGAGTATTTTATTTTCATATATTTTATTTCAAGTATTTTATTGTCATATATTTGAAAGATAAATCACATATTAGTTCCCTTGATTAAGTGATACACTTGATAATACACAATTGCTTCCATAACATTTTCCTTAAAGAGATTTTGCCTTTATTCTGACTTTCTCCAGTCTTTATCCTGTCCTGATACTCGGACCTCAGAGTTTTAACTTTGTCACATGAGAATTTTTTTTCCTGATTCTTTCTTTGTGTAAGTGTATGTGTTTGTCACTTAGTCCTTCCTAACACTTTGTTCTTCTCTCCTCTTTGGATATTGCTTACAGCATTTTACTATTATCCTAGGTTTTTATTTTTTGAAATTATTTGACATTTTAAAGTATACTTTTCAAATCCTGGGAAATCCCTGTGCTTTTCTTCTCCCTTTAGATTTATATTTTTGCTCTTTTACTGCTGGCTATTCAAACTATTTATACTCCTTCAGTTTTTATGCTGTCTTCAAGCTGATTATTTAACTTTAGCATACATTTTATTTTGCCATTGAACTTACTTTCAATTATTTTCTCATAACTTTTACAGAGAGCCTTTAGTGATACAGTTACTCTACTACCTCATTTGTGATATTAGTGCTGTCCTGTGATTCTAGATCTAAATGGGTCTGTTGGAATCCTCCACTTTTTGTTTCTTATAAATCATTTAATACATTTAATATGTGACTCACTGCTCTTTCTACTTGTATCTTTCTTGGTTCTTTTTTGCTTGTTATGGCTGACATATAAAAGAGCTATAAATATTTAATGTATACAAACTGAGTTTGAAGATAAGTATACACCCATAAACCATCACCAGAATCTATGCTGTAACATATCCATTACCTCCAAAAGTTTCCACCTGTGCTCTGTACTATTATTATTGTTACTACTCTTGCTTCTCCTGTTCCTCCTCCTTATCATCATCATCATCATCTCCATCATTATAAGAATGATAAACATAAAATCTAGCCTCTTAACAAGCTTTTAAGTCTACAATACAATATTATTAACTATAGGCACTATGCTGTATAGTAGATCTCTAGGACTTACACTTCGTGCATAACTGAAGTTTTGACTACTAACTCCCCCTTTTCTCCTTCCCTCAATCCCTGGCAACCACCATTCTACTTTCTGTTTCTATGCGTTTGACTGCTTTAGATTCCTCAGATAAGTGATATTATGTAGTATTTTTCCTTCTTTGGTTTATTTCACTTAGCATAGTGCCCTCCAGGTTCATCCTTATTGTCACAAATGGCAAGATTTCCTGGTTCTTTATTTGAGGAGTCCTATAGAATTCTTTTACATCATCCTGTTACAAACGGGGCTTAATCTAAATATTGATTTGATCCAACTGTCAGTGTTTCTTTATTGCATAAAATTCACACTAAATCATAAAAAACCAAAGGCAAAAACAAAGGAGGTATCTTTACCAGAACACTAAAAATCAAGCTGATTAATTTTAACATTTCTTAAATTTACTACTAATTATATATGAAATTGCTGAGGGTAAAAAAAAAAATCAACTCTGATTTCATTTTCTAACTCCTGTGATAACACTGTGCATAGAGAGATCAGTATAATAAATTTCCAAAGCCTAGCTACTGTGCTCAAAGGATAATCAAGGATTTTAAAGAGTCACATTTTCAAACCTACCATTTAGGTTTTAAATTGTATAATGTTCCAGTACCCAGAATCTATCTGCAAGAGATGTGGGCAATCCTTGATGAAGGTCTCAGTAAAGCCATTCTTTTCTGCAAGAGAGGGGTCTGCAGATCAGTTACTCTCTTTACAAGTTAAGCCCTCATTTCATAGACAACAAAATACACAATTAGTCAAGGATCAAATGCTAATAGGCAGAGTTGAATCACCCAGGAATAAAAGATGCAATTGCATGAAGATGTAAGACCTCCCTTAGAATTCTAAGACATTTAAACTTCCCCTAAATCTCAGTTCTTTCATCACATGAAAATCAACGTGCTATTTATATGGTCAGTGATAACTTGTGATTGCAGTTATTATAATATAAAATAGAGCAAAGCCACTAATTTCTAGTCTGCTTCTATTACATTTGTTTTCAGCATGGCAGCATGTATCTTAGCTGTGATTGAATTACATTAATGAGAAATATTCACCTGAAAATGTAAACTGGAGAAATCAGTCACTTCTATTGATGTCAGTCTCTTCCTGGTCATATTGTTCAAAAAATATATACATTTCTCCCCCCTGAAATAAACATGTCCAATAAACACATTCCATGTCCTTTTTGAACAGAGTTAGAAATTATGTAAAGAAAAATGAAAGAAATTATAGAGAAAAATGTTAAGAAAATTATGGAGAAAAGGGGGAAAACTTGTCCCTAGGTAGGATTGCATACAAATGTTACCAACCAATGTAAAGTGGAAGAAGGGGTGTGTGTATGTGTGTGTGTGTGTGTGTGTGTATGTGTATGTAATCTAGGCCTCCCATAATTAAGCTTTTCTGTGAAAGACATTTAATGTCAGAGAGCAGAACCATTAATAAAAAAATTCAAATGCATTTTTAAGTTTTTCTTTTTCTCTTCTTTTGTATATATTGAAAGCCCCCACCTCAATCCATATATCCCTCTCTCCTAACTCAGAAGTTATATACTTTATTTCTATTCTTTTAGCATTTACTCTAGAAATATCAACATAAACGTTCAGCATAAAGATAATCTGTGTTAACTCTACTCCAAAATAATGCAAGGACCTTTAAACAATTTAACTCAAGCCACTTTGTCCTCTCTTAACTAAACTTTTAGAAGATGGTATTTTAATTCTATCTTAATTTTTTAACACTTAATGTTAAAATGGTAATAATGATTTAGTATTTCCAAAATGGTTACTATCCCCTTCGCTCAAGTTTTCTTCCATCTGATACCTTTTTTTTGTGGTCAGTTTCATTCTGGAAAATGTTATAGATGCTCTGTTCATCCTAAATACTTTGTGTTTTCTCTAATACCCTCATTTTGCCTATAGTCGTGAAAGTCTTGTTAGTATAAATTTGTAAATCAACAGTTGTCTTTCAGCACTTTGAAGATATCCCTCTCCTTTCTGGTTCCACTGCTGTTATGGAGATAGCACTTTCAATCTTATAATTATCCTTTGAAAGGTACCTGTCTTTTTCCTGGTTGCTTTATGATCTCCCTTGTCTTGGGTGCTCTGAAATTTCACTACTATGTGCCTAGTATGAATTTCTTCAAATATCTTATTCTTAGGATTGGTGCTTTTCATCAACTCTGGAAAATTATCATTTTCTTTTGAAATACTTTTATCTCCCCAGCCTCTCTATTATCTCCCACTGGAATTCCAGTGAGAAATATGTTATATTCCTTCTTTGCTCCTTCTCTTATCACCTCTATATCTCCATCTGTTTTTGTCTCTGTGCTGCATTCGGTTTAATTTCTTTTGCTCTATCTTCTAGTTTATTCAGGTTCCCTTCAGCTGTGTCTAATCTGCACTTTATCCCATCTATTGAGTTTCTAATTTCAATTATTCAGTTTTTAATTTTTGGAAATTGTATTTGGTTCCTTTTCAAATATGCCTAGCCATTTGCACAGTCTTTTATCATATCTTGATGCTGTCTTTCATTTTCTTGAATATATTTAATATGCTTATTTTATATTCTGTATTGATAATATCATCTGCAGTCTTTGTAGGTCTGATTTTGCAGTCTGTTATTTCTGCTAATTGTCCCTCCTGTAGCTTATTACTTGATTTATTCTGTGATTTTCTTTATGGTGATTTCTGTACCATATGAATTCTTTGAGGGTTTGATTTCAGAGATTCTGCTAGGGAGGATCTACTTGTGCTCTGGCAAGTGTCTGGAGATGTTGCTATCCCAGGAAAACTTCAAATAGTTGAATTCAGGAGTTTTCAGATCATGTGGTTAGTGTGAATTTGGGGCCCAAACTCTTAGGAGTGTGAGTTTATGATTAGCAATTTTCAGAAGATTTACATCAAGAAATATCTTCTCCTCTTTACCCAGAGTCATGGCTGGAACATGCACATATCCTTGATGGATCCTTCTGAAATGCATGTTTTTCTGTAATTAACTCAGTGTTGGTGTTTCCCAGAGCTGCCATGTACAGCCTGAGTGGCCCACATTCACATTGTGGTTCATGGAAAGAGCACTCCCTGGGGTTGTGCAGTGAACAACGTTTACAAGTATGCATGATGGTCTTGGTGTCATCATTTGGGCATCCTGGTTTTAAATGAGTCTCTGACCTGACTGCTCACTTTGCTCACCAAGTTTGCCACATCCCTCCCCCAATGTCACTTAATTCCTTAAAGCACAAGCTCTACCCAGTACCAGGTCACCAGAAATGAGCAGATAGATCTCTAGGGCAAACTCAAGCTTTAGTGATCTTCTGTCTTTCAGAATTTTTGCATTTTTACTTTTTTTCCTAAACTATAACCCACTCTCCCCTACAAATTAAGGAATGCATTTCAAAAAATTTTTTTTTACTTTGTAGAGCATTGCTATATGTTTTTGTACTGGAAGCGGTTCTCTAGACATTTGGTCTCTCATATCGCCAAAAAAAAAAAAGAACCTATAGGAGGACCTACTCTGAAATCACAGACTTAGCCACTGTCATTCCTGCTGCTCACATCACCTCTGTGAGCCCGGGATCTTTACCAGCTATGGCTCCAGAATTAGGAGCTCTGGTTGTTGCAGTCTTCTGAACTCTGGTGGTTTTATTTCATCATGGAGAGTCTACAGAGACTCCAATGATGATGAGAGTTGGGAAAGATATATCAGGAGGAAGGATGTACTTCTGACTTGTCAGGCTGATCAGTTGACTGTGTTGGGTGTTTTCAGTTTCCCCTTGCCACACACACTGTTATTTCAAATTACTACAATGTTTTTTACCTATTAGTTTTAAATCTATTCTCATATAACAAGGAACCCATTTATATCAATTTGCTGCTTTTTTTCCCCTTGTAAATATATGCCTGATTCTTTTCACAACCTCACAGAGGTGAAGGGGAAAGGAAGGATCAATTACTAAATGCTTACTATAAGCACCTGCTAGGTACTACCTATATGTTATTTTTTTATTCTTGTTTTATAGATAATAACATCAACAACAATAGTGATACAGGCTTACGTTTATTGAGAGCTTACTATGTGTCGGGCACTGCTGTAAGTACTGCGCATGTATCAAATTTTATATTCCTCACGACAACCCTGTGAGTTGCCACTTCTATCCCCATATTATAGATGAAGAAATAATCTTGAAGTTAATTTTCTGAGTTCATAGAGCTAGTGAGTGACAGATCAGGGTTTAAATTCAGGGCTGCCTGACTCCAGACTTTATGTCCTTTCTTTGTGCAACAAATAGGCTACTGTTCTAAAATCATATTGGGCACTTGGGGAGGCAGTATTTTTGTTTGACAAAACAACAACAAAAAGGCATTTCAGTGATGCTAAAGAGTTAATACAACTTTAGAGCACAAGACACTATTTTTAACAACTGAAAAAAATCCAGCTCTTTGGCCTTACAAAGAACATTTAATTCTCATGGCTGTGCCTGTCGCGTATTTCTACATCAATTGTGGATGAACTATTAACTTCCAAATTAGTCGCTCCAGGGTTCTATTTACATTTTTAATAGAGAAAATATCAGAGGATCTTAAGGCCTAAGTTAGACTCAAGAAATTTTCAAGAGAAATAAGTGATCAGAGCAACAGAATGTATCCCAATGCCGTATATATCATTAAAGAGTTAATTAACTATATTGAGGAAAATATAGTGTCAATTTGTTCTAATTTAGAAAAATTGAGAGAAATTATTAAAACCAGACTTAAATGAAGAAGGTTTGATCTGCATAATCTGCAGGAGACTTGTCTGGCCACCAAGGACTCCTTGCTAATGAGCTCTGACTTGGTTAAAGCCCCTCTGAGGGAGAGTGTTGAGTCTACAATTGGCTTGCTAATGAGCACTGTCAAGATGTAGATCGGTCTCAGGTGCTGTGCTCTAAAACAAGCAGGAAGTTTACCTCCTGAGTCAACTTCTTGAGTAGAACTTGGTATGCAAGTTTACCCTGTCACCTTCCTCCAGCCATAAATCACCACAGTTGTGTCATTTCTTGGGACAGGGCACAAAGAATATTTATCGTGAAATGAGATGATTTGTAATTTTTAGGATGTCAGTAGTTTCTCCTTAATGTCTCTCTCAGCCAAATAACTGATGGATTATGAATTGATAAAAAGTCAACATGATATGTTAATAGATTTAAAGTATATTAGAATATTCTTCTGGACAAGAGAAACAAGTATTTTAGACATTCAAGCATGTTTCTTTAACTCTTAAACAGCTACCGACAGAAAAAATCACTTAAAATAAACTCTGTGGCGTTGACATCTCATTTTAACCATAGCAAACAAATTGAAAAGCCTAGGTATTCTATAACTTTCCACCAACTTCATCTTTATAAACAAGTTCTAAGATAGTTTACAACAGTTTTAGGAAGCTCTAACATTTTCACAGAAGCAAGATTCTGTAGCCACCTTATATTCAGCAAAGTTTCTATTGTCATTTATAGGATACTCTGAGGTAGGTGCAGTTCCATTTACGCTAAAAGTCCATCTCTATGGAGTTACATACTTAAAGTAGGCTACTAGGGTCAAAACTTCTCAAACTGAATGAAACCACTTCAGTCTAATACAGTTGTTACAATTTAAAATTGTCTTTTGCATTGTCCCAGTCAGAAGCTGCCAATAATTTGGTATTGATCAGAAAGTTAAAATCCTTCATCTCTGATGTATGCTTTCTTGGTTTTTTTGAAACCTTACTATTTTTCAAGTGGTCAGGACACCACTAATAATATAATTTAGAAATGTAGATATCAAGTGAAGTAGAATTCTTAGGCTACACACCCACATACTCACATATACATGCACACGCATACACATACACACACTAATTTATGTTTTTGCCTTTGTTACTAAATTTATTATTATGTAGTCACATTGAATGTGAGTTGCTAGTCCTACTGTGAGATCACTTCTTAATCTAATTTTAGTTTTTTGTTTTAAGTAGAGAATGAATTTGAATGCTGACCATCTCTCACTCTTCTCCAGTCTCACAACCTCATGTTATACCTGTGGCTTCCTCTTCACTATGGCTAGTCGATAAAGAATATACCTAATGAATATATATTGAACTAGTACTTAATGAGATAGCTACAAAAATACATTATATAAGTTCCCCCCAAATTTCATTGTACCAAACACTGCCTAAGTGCACGGAGGAAACACAAGAAAACTAGACATGTTACCTAATCTTAAGCAGCTTCTAATTTTATTAGGAAGATAAAATACAAGTACATCTGTGATTCAGAGTAGAATGTGATAAGTGTTTTAAAAAATAGAAAATGCCATAACACAGTAGGAACCATTCATGCACAAGCACAAAATTGGAGCCATTGAACTCCCCCAATTTTCCTCATTCCATCCCTAAATTTAATTACCATTTATCCTTATTTATGTTCCTCCTGCTTTCCTAAACCACTCCTTCCATCAAGACTTTTTTTTTTCAGTTGACTTATAGTTGACTTACAATATTGTTTCAGGTATACAGCATAGTGATTCAATATTTTTGCAGATTAGATTCCATTATAGGTTATTACAGATAATGAGTATAATTCCCTGTTCTATACAGTATATCCTTGTTGCTTATCTATTTTATATCTAGTAGTTTGTTAATTTCATGCCCCTAATTTGCCCCTCTCCCCTTTGCTAACCATAACTTTGTTTTCTATATCTATGAGCCTGTTTCTGTTTTGCATGTACATTCATTTGTATTATTTTTTAGATTCCACATGTAAGTGATATCATACAGCATTAGGCCTTCTCGGTCTGACTTATTTAACTAAGAATATCACACTCTAGGTCCATCCACATTGCTGCGATTGGCAGTATTTCATTCTCTTTTATGAATGAGTAATATTCCATTGCATATATATGCACCATATCTTCTCAATCCAGTTGTCTGTTGATGGGCACTTGGGTGGTTTCCATGTCTTGGCTATTGTAAATAGTCTGCTATGAATATTGAGGTACATGTATCTTTTTAAATTAGTGTCTTTGTTTTTCCTGGATATATCCTGAGGAGTGGAATTGCTGAATCATATGGTAGTTCTATTTTTAGTTTTTTTTTAAAGAAACTCCATACTGATTTCCATAGTGGCTGCACGAATTTATATTCCCACCAACAGTACATGAGAGTTCCCTTTTCTCCACATCCTCTCCAACATTTGTAGATACTTTTTGATGATAGCCATTCTGACAAGTGTAAGGTGATACCTCCTTGTGCTTTTTATTTGCATTTCTCTAACAATTAGTGATGTTGAGCATCTTTTCATGTACTTGTTAGCCATCTATATGTCTTCTTTGGAAAAATGTCTATTCAGGTTTTCTGCCCATTTTTTTGATTGAGTTGTTTGGGTTTTTTTGATATTGAGCTATATGAGATACTTGTATAGTTTGGATATTAACCCCTTGTCAATCACATCATTTTCAAATATTTTCTCCCAGTCCATAAGTTGTCTTTTTGTTTTGTCAGTGATTTGCTTTGATATGCAAAAGCTTTTAAGTTTAATTGGATCCATCTGTTTACTTTTCCTTTTATTTCTTTTGCCTTAGGAGATAAATCATAGCAATATTTTTCTATCTATGTCAATGTTTTTTTATCTGTGTTCTGCTTATGTTCTCGTCTAGGAATCTTATGGTTTCAGGTCTTAAATTTAGGTTTTTAAACCATTTTGAGTTTATTTTTGTATATGTTGTGAGAAATGTTCTAGTCTCATTGTTTTGTATATGGTGTGAGAGAATGTTCTAGTCTCATCGTTTTACATGTGACTGTCCAGTTTTCCTAGTACTTATTGAAGAGACTGTCTTTTCTCCATTGTATATTCTTGCCTCCTTTGTTGTATATTAATTAACCATAGGTGTGTGGGTTTATTTCTGGGCTCTATTCTGTTCCATTGATGTATGTGTCTGATTTTGTGCCAATACCATGCTGTTTTGATTACTGTAGCATTGCAATATAGTTTGAAGTCTGGAAGTGGTAATACCTTCAGCTTTGTTCTTTTTTCTCAAGATTGCTTTGGCAATTTGGGGTCTTATGTGGTTCCATATAAACTTTAGGATTATTTGTTCTAATTCTGTGAAAAATGTCTTGGGTATTTTGATAGGGATTATATTAAATCTGTAGCTTACTTTGGGTAGTATGGCCGTTTTAACAATATTCTTCCAATTCAAGAGCATGGGACATCTTTCCATTTCTTTGTATCATTTTAAATTTCCTTCATCAGTGTTTTATAATTTTCAGAGTATAGGTCTTTCACCTCCTTGGTTAAGTTTATTCCTAGGTATATTTTTGATGTGATTTTAAACAGGATTGTTTTTTACTTTCTCTTTCTGATATTTCATTATTAGTGTATAGAAACACAACAGATTTCTGAATATTGATATTGTATCCTGCAACCTTGCTGAATTCATTTATTAGTTCTGTAGTTTTAGGTGGAGACTTTAGAGTTCTCTATAGAGATTATCATATCATCTGCAAATAGTGACATTCTTACTTCTTCCAATTTGGATACCTTTTATTTCTTGTCTGATTGCCATGGCTAGGACTTCCCACATTATGTTAAACAGAAGTGGCAAGAATGGGCATCTTTGTCTTGTTCCTGAGTTTAACAGGAAGTCTTTAAGCTTTTTAATGTTAAGTTTTATGTTGGCCATGAGTTTGTTGTAAATGGCTTTTATTATGTTGAGATATGTTCCCTCTATATCTACTTTGATGAGAGTTTTTATCGTGAATGGATGTTGAATTTTGTCAAATCTTTTTTCTGTACTTATTGAGAGGATCATGTGATTTTTATCCTTTCTTTTGATAATGTGGTGCTTCACATTGATTTTGTGAATGTTGAATCATCCTTGTGACCCTGGAATAAATCCAGCTTGATCACAATGTATGATCCTTTTTCTGTATCATTGGATTTGGTTTCCTAATATATCTTGTTGAGGATTTTTGCTTCTATATTCAGCAAAGATATTGACCTGTAATTTTCGTGTTTTTTTTTTTTTTTTTAATTTCTTTGTCTGGTTTTGGTATCAGGGTAATAGTAACCTTGTAGAATGAATTTGGGAGTGTTCCCTTCTCTTCAATTTTTTGGAATAGTTTGAGAAGGATAGGCATTAGTTCTTCTTTATGTGTTTGGTAGAATTCCCCTGTAAAGCCATCCAGTCCTGGACTTTTGTTCAGTGGGAGTTTTTTTTTAATTATAAATTCTATTTCACTTCTGGTAATCTATTCAAATTGTTTGTTTCTTCTTGACTCCATCTTGTCAGGCTGTATGTTTCTAGAAAATTGTCCATTTCTTCTAGGTTATAAAATTTGTTGGCATGTAACTATTCATAGTATTCTCTTAGGATTTTTTGTATCTCTGTGGTATTCGTTATTTCTCCTCTTTCTTTTCTTTAGTTTATTTGGGTCCTCTCTTTTTTCTTCTTGGGGACCCTGGCTAGAGATTTATCAATTTGGTTTATCTTTTTAAAAAACCAGCTCTTCCAAAAGACAACCCTCAGAATGGGAGAAAATATTTGCAAATGAAGCAACGGACAAAGGATTAATCTCCAAGATTTACAAGCAGCTCATGCAGCTCAATAACAAAAAAACAAACAACCCAATCCAAAAATGGGCAGAAGACCTAAATAGACATTTCTCCAAAGAAGAGATACAGATTGCCAACAGACACATGAAAGAATGCTCAACATCATTAATCATTAGAGAAATGCAAATCAAAACTACAATGAGGTATCATCTCACACCGGTCAGAATGGCCATCATCAAAAAATCTAGAAACAATAAATGCTGGAGAGGGTGTGGAGAAAAGGGAACCCTCTTGCACTGTTGGTGGGAATGTAAATTGATACAGCCACTATGGAGAACAGTATGGAGGTTCCTTAAAAAACTAAAAATAGAACTACCATATGACCCAGCAATCCCACTACTGGGCATATACCCTGAGAAAACCATAATTCAGAAAGAGTCATGTACCAAAATATTCATTGCAGCTCTGTTTACAATAGCCAGGACATGGAAGCAACCTAGGTGTCCATCATCGGATGAATGGATAAAGAAGATGTGGCACATATATACAATGGAATATTACTCAGCCATAAAAAGAAATGAAATGGAGGTGTTTGTAATGAGGTGGATGGAGTTAGAGTCTGTCATACAGAGTGAAGTAAGTCAGAAAGAGAAAAACAAATACAGTATGCTAACACATATATATGGAATCTAAGGGAAAAAAAAAAAAAAAAAAGAGGTCATGAAGAACCTAGTGGCAAGATGGGAATAAAGACACAGACCTACTAGAGAATGGACTTGAGGATATGGGGAGGGGGAGGGGTGAGATGTGACAGGGTGAGAGAGTGTCATGGACATATATACACTACCAAATGTAAAATAGATAACTAGTGGGAAGCAGCCGCATAGCACAGGGAGATCAGCTCGGTGCTTTGTGACCACCTAGAGGGGTGGGATAGGGAGGGTGGGAGGGAGGGAGATGCAAGAGGGAAGAGATATGGCAACATATGTATATGTGTAACTGATTCACTTTGTTGTAAAGCAGAAGCTAGCACACCATTGTAAAGCAATTATACTTCAATAAAGATGTTTAAAAAAAATAAAAAATAAAAAAATAAAAAAATAAAAAAATAAAAAACCAGCTCTTGGTTTCATTGATCTTTTCTATTTCTTTTAATCTCTATTTTATTTCCTCTGATCTTTATTATTTCCTTCCTTCTGCAGACTTTGGGCTTTGTTTATTCTTCTTTTTCTTATTGTTTTTTTTAGGTTGTTTGAGATTTGTCTTATTCCTTGAGGAAGGCTGTGTTGCTATAAACTTCCCTCTTAGAACTTCTTTTGCTGTATCCCATAGATTTTGGAGTGTTCTGTTTCCATTTTCATTTGTCTTGGGAGTATTTTCTGATTGCCTCTTTTATTTCATTATTGACTCATTGGTGTTTGTTTGTTTGTTTTTGTAGCATGTTGTTTAGTCTCCACATGTTTGTTATTTTCCTGTTTTTTTAATCAAGACTCTTAATTCCATTCCCTCTTTCCTCTCCAGAGTCTGCTTTATCATTTCTTCCCTCTCTCCCATAGCTTTAATCACTTTTCCAGTACTGTGTTTTCTCCAATTTACCACTTTACCCAATTTTTTCCTCCATCAAAAATAACATCTTTTCCTGAACATATCTATATTTCACTTTTCTTTTAGTTCTAAAGCTCCTTGAGCTAGAAATAATCTTACTACCTCTACTTCCTCTATTCTTATTCACAGCTCAAACCACTGCAGTCTGCCTCTGCCATCGTTCTTTTATGACTGGGTTTTCAAAGACCAAATTAAAAGGGCCTTGTAATGGTTGAATCCAATAATTTACACAACTATTCTTTACTATCTAAGGCTGTTGACCACTTCCTATATCTTTAAGCATTCTTTTCTTAGTCTCTGAGACATTTCCTCTAGTCTCAATGTACATCTTCTCTCTTTAAAATAAAATCCACCCCCATGCCTTCAAATATTATTTAAATGTTGATGAGTCCTATGGACCCACATTTCCATTCACCATGTGAACATCTTACCTGTAATTAAAACTTAACAGGTTGAAAAGTGATCCAAACATACTCCTTCTCCAGTCTTCTCTAGTTCAATTAATGGGCTTATCATCCTTTCCAATCAGGAAATCCAAAAGTTTTCGTGGACTTTTCCATCTTCACACCCTCTTACAACTAAATGTAACTATTATCTTTTCATTCTACTAAAGCATACCTTTTAATTCTTTCTGTTCCTCTCCATCCTTCCTTCTATAGTATCTCCAGTAATTATACTGATACATAATTGATGCTGATATACAGTAGGTTCTCAAATACTTGTTGAATAGGTTAACTATTTACTGCATATGAAAAGTACTTTCTTTGTTCTACTTGTGAAAACAGCTCAATTCACACTCACTCTATAAAATATTCCCTAACTCTTTAATAAGGAGATACCCATTCCTCTGTGTTCCCATAGTACTTTGTTAATACCTCATATTATAGGTAAGAGTTACATACAATTTATGTTATATTGATGTTACTTTTGTTTTCATATTATTTCCCCATTAGACAATTAACTTCTTGAGGATATGCATCAGTGTTATATATTTTTTGGTATCCTCATCATATTTACAATGCTTAGATAAATCTTCACGGTTGCATGTTTGGATGATTGTGAGTTTACTAAAAACTTCACACAGGAGATAGAATTTGAACAGGGCTTTAGAAATGGATTATATTCTGGTATGATGAGAATGGCATTCTGTTTACACTGAAACTACAGAGTATTCTTTAAGAATACCTAAAAAAAAAAAAAAAAAAAAAGAGTACCTAGAAAGTCAACTCAGCTAAAATACAGGGACACTTCAGAAGAAGGATTAATGGCAAATAAATTTGGAGGGTAGACCACAGATGATTATGGGGTGACTTGAATGACAGGCAAGTGTGTTTATTATATTATTTTCCTCTGGGCAGAGGTGAGCTTGTATGGTTTGTGAGCACAGAGGAGTTGTTTATTCAAATTTATAACTTTAGGAAGATTACTGTGATGTCAGTATGTCTTAAGGAATGAGATATAGGCTGCAAAAGGTATTAGAAAGATATTGCAACAATCCAGAAAGGAAGAAATGTGTAAATGAGCGATAGGGAAAAAAAAAAAAAAAGAATGGTAGGAGACACATTGTAAAGGGACCATCCTAGAGACTGAGGAATATGGCTGCTAGAGGATAAGGGAGAAAGAGGATAACTAAGGTTTCAAGCCTGAGTGACAGAGGGATGCTCCTGCTTTTAACAAGAGATTGGAAATACAAGAGGAAGCCTAAGTTTGTAGGAGAATATTATGAGTTCAATTTTGGACATAGTGAGTTTGAAGAGCAAATATGAATTTGAACTTGAATATCAGCACTTACTTAAATCTTCATATCAGGATTGCTTTCCTTTTCCTATTAAATGACTTAGGGAACTGTCACTTGGTAAGATATTCAAGACCAAATTCTCCTGCTAACAGCAGCCTTCAATGAATGACTGCCATTTTGACTGATTGGAAGTTGCCATCCAAATATATCTGACAGCTAAATCATAAGTAGCACTACCAATGAAGTGAATAGCAAAATTAAACAAGACATAAGAAATGTAACCTTAAGAATTTTAAATAGAAGAAAATCCATGCTTCAGGAGTATTCCTTATATAATAGAGAGAGTAGTGTTAAGAGCTGAGTAAATGAAAAAAAAACCATAGTTCCCTAAAATTGATTAAAATTATATTTTTTCACAGTATTTCCATTAAAAATACAAAGGTGACTGATGCCCATTTCCTATACTTTATATCTTTTGAAATATATTAATTTTCCCTGCTGTGAAAAATGACATTAAAAAACAAGATGGTTGAGTCATGTACCAAAATGTTCATTGCAGCTCTATTTACAATAGCCAGGACATGGAAGCAACCTAAGTGTCCATCATTGGATGAATGGATAAAGAAGATGTGGCACATATATACAATGGAATATTACTCAGCCATAAAAAGAAACGAAATTGAGTTATTTGTAGTGAGGTGGATGGAGTTAGAGTCTGTCATACAGAGTGAAGTAAGTCAGAAAGAGAAAAACAAATACAGTATGCTAACACATATATATGGAATCTAAGGAAAAGAAAAAAAGGTCATGAAGAACCTAGTGGCAAGATGGGAATAAAGACACAGACCTACTAGAGAATGGACTTGAGGATATGGGGAGGGGGAAGGGTAAGCTGGGACAAAGTGAGAGAGTGGCATGGACATATATACGCTACCAAACGTAAAACAGATAGCTAGTGGGAAGCAATCTCATAGCACAGGGAGATCAGCTCGGTGCTTTGTGACCACCTAGAGGGGTGGGATAGGGAGGGTGGGAGGGAGGGAGATGCAAGAGGAAAGAGATATGGGAACATATGTATATGTATAACTGATTCACTTTGTTATAAAGCAGAAACTAACACACCATTGTAAAACAATTATACTCCAATAAAGATGTTAAAAAAAAACAAGATGGTAGGGAGAGATGACATCTTTATTATTCTGTCATATAAAACTAGTTCTTCACTCTCTTCAAGGTCTGTTTCTTTCTAAAAGTGACAGTCTGATGCATTCTATTATCAAATTCTAAGTAGCCTTGATAAAGCACCAATAAATTTATCCTTACAACTGAAAATAAAAAAGAATTCTATAAATGCATACCTAGGAAAAATGTAAGAGGCTAGTCATCAGAGCAACTGTATTTGTCAGATAACTTTTAAAGGCCTTTACTCTGTGTTTCCTGTGCATTACTGAAATTGTGACTATGGTCAGATAGTAGGTATATAGCTTCTATCAAAATGCTTTTCCACTACTGAGTGATAGTTTGGGTATGACCTACTTTTGCAAAGTGTTACCTAGATCAGAAGTATTTAAACATTTCCTCAGAGGAAAACTACCCAACATAGTATAAAATGAAATGTGTGTGTATGTATATAGATATGTGCTGGAGATTTTATTATATAATAAAATATATATAAAATATTTAATAAAATCTCTAGTACATGTCTACCTAATGAATATAATATGTATCTCTAGCACACACACACACACACATATCACATATATACAGATATATGTGATACATAACAAATATCTATAAGGGGGTGTGTGTGTGTGTATATTGTGTGTATGTGTGTGTGTATATACGTATATGGCATAGAGAAAACACAATGAGCAAGTAAGCGCAAAGATCCATAAATGGAAATTCCAATAGCTGACTCAAGGGAATTTGGAATTTAATGAATAGGTGTTAAATTTTGTGCATTGTATCATTTAACGTTGAGTATGTTTGAGTTACCATAAAATCAACCAAAGCTTGGTTTGATTGATGCTTTAGTGAGTTTCCAGTCATTGGAAGGAAATAATTAGAACATTGGGGGAAAAGGTGAATACACAAGAAGATAAGTAATGGCATTAAATGCCAATTGCTCAGCTCCTGCCATCTGCTGTAACTTAGGTTATATAGAGCACCAAAATGGTTCGATGCAGTTCAGAAAAGCACATTTGTTAGTGTGAATGCTCCCCCCAAGTAGTCTTTCCTAGCATGTTATATTCTAAAGTCTATTGTAAAGACTCTTCTGAGATTTAAAGCCTTAAATTCTCAAGCCCAACTAAACAGAGGTGGTAAGGATGGTTGAAGCCTTCTTTTATTGCTCGTAACCATTCTCCAGCTGTTCCTCTTTGGTGTGCCTAGAGAGGAAGGTTTCTGTTGGGGATCAGTGGAGACAGGGTTGGAAAGTTGGCAGAGATAAAATTCTTCTTGCCTTAAAGTGCCAGATGTGGAAATTTAACCTATGATATCTTAATACTGTTGTATAGAAAAGATTAAGAATTAGGTAAAAAAAAAAAAAAAAAAAAAAAACACTTTTAAAAACAAAACGAATTCAAGAGTAAAAAGTTTGGAACTTTCTTAAACAATTCATGTGGCAGTAAACTTCACGTTGATTATCACAAGGCAAACAACTCAGAGTTAGCTGTGCTTACTGGCTTGTTCTCTGTAAACATGCTTTCATTGTCCTTCATGTGAACTGAAAACCATATACTAGTATGGCCTGAGGGAATAGTTCCATGGAATTAAAGAAACTCTACATCAAACCTGACTCTAATTAGCCTAATAGATTAATGACTTTTTAGTACTTAAAAAGCAGAAAAGGTTTCTATGCTTTATGATTACAAGTTTGAACTCAAAGAATCTTCTTCAGGGAATGTGGACTAAACCTTGAGGCATGTAAATAAAATAAGGCCTTTACTCCCAACAAACTTTTTTTTATTATTATTGTGTAGACAAAATAGTACTGCTGTCCCATACAAATACACTCCCAAGTCTCTCAAGCCCTTTTTTCCCTGATACTTGTTCCCATGTGATATACTGTCTTCTGACTATAATCTGGCTGTGTCAAGGAGCTTCAATTGTGTTTTCAGAAAATTCTGTTACTGGATACTTATTCTAAATGTTTTAATTCTATCAATTCCATCTCTTCCCATGATAAGTCTCGTTCTCACAATATGGGAACCTTTTTCCACATTCTCTGACCTATATCTTGGAGGCTGGAATGATGTAAGCATATGGTGAAAAACTTTGAAAGCTTCTGTGAGGATTTGGTGGAGAGAAAAATGTTCTTTCTAATGACAGGAATCTCAATATCATAGCTTCGAATTTCTATAAAGCATACTAAGTCTTCCCTTCAGTTACATAAGTATCTCATGAAAATGTTCTTTATCAATCCCATATCATCAACATATTTTTGAAATAACTTTTTCTTGACTTCCCTAAATAC
This sequence comes from Eubalaena glacialis, assembly GCF_028564815.1. NCBI lineage: Eukaryota > Metazoa > Chordata > Mammalia > Artiodactyla > Balaenidae > Eubalaena > Eubalaena glacialis. The sequence goes on from NC_083716.1 coordinate 217,689,859, forward strand.
ATTTTTCTTTCTAAAACTATCACATCTGTTTAAATATGCCTTGTTCTTTTCTACTGACACCTTCAAACCCATTCCGTCCTGTTTCCTAACCCATATTTTCCCTTCTCTTCTTCCTGATCCTATCATACTTTTCTATTATAATATCTCCTCTTATATTCTAGTCTGTGGTCAAGAAATATCTGAATATTTTCTTCTTCTCTTGAGAGTAGACCATCAATCGCCTTGCTTAATTGAAACTTGGTGTTTTCTCATAATAATGCCCCACAAGTAGTTTTCACAAGTGGAGGCTATTTGTTTTTTCTCTGCATGAAGGTAATGAGAAAAAATTTACAGCATTTTGTTCCACCTTATCTTATCCTAGAACACTTGTCTCATACTACCCTAAGGAAGTCCATCCTAATTTAAAGCAAATTTTCTATTCATATCAACTTAATCCTAGTTTAATCAACAAACTGTAAGCCATCTTTCCTGATTTTTGGAAGACTGAGTACCTAATTCACAGTTATCCTCTCTCCACTATTACTGTCATCCTGAGAAAAATCTCAATATAGTCCACCTAATTAATTAACTTCAGTTTTGATTCCTTGTATTCCTGTGGCAAAACTCAAAGCCATTTTAGAAATCAGTTCACATGACCACACCATGAACTTTTGTTACTAGCTAAAATCCTTATACTTCTTGCAATGTAAATTGTAAAATTCCCATCTCTGCCTAAAGTATCTTAGCTTTCCAATTCTCCAATACCCCTACTCCATCATAATCTGTTCTGCATCATGAGCAGGTTTACAAGGCAGAAATAGAGACACAGATGTAGAGAACAAATATATGGACACCAAGGGGGGAAAGCGGGGCAGGGGGTGGTGGTGGTGGTGGGATGAACTGGGAGATTGGGATTGACATATATACACTAATATGTATAAAATGGATAACTAATAAGAACCTGCTGTATAAAATAAAATTAAATTTTAAAAAAAAATCTGTTCTTCATCAGGAATCTTCACCAGAAGTCCTTAATACTCATGTAGTTAACCTTCTCCATTTTGGAATTAACTTCTTGTCTTCCAGGATAGAACCCCATGATCAATTATTTCACCTACTACTGTCTGGACCCTGAATCCTGTTGTGTTCCTTTATCTTGTACCACACCTCTTGTCAATCTCCAACCTTATGTCAACCTAAGGACTATCTAAATTTAAAGGTTGTATGAGAAGAAAAAGAACAGGCTTTGAAATCTTAACTTGGACCAGAATCTTGTTCTACCACCCACTAGGTTTGTGATGTTGAGAGCTTCGGTTTCCTGATCTGTAAAATGAAGATAATTCTTTTTACCACATTATATGGTTTTTATGAAAGTTACATGATGCAAACACCCTAGCTCAGAGCAGACAATAAATGATGATTCTGCCTCTCTTTTCCCTGTGAGAGAGAGAGAGAGAGAGAGACTATCGCTTCTTAACTTTATCTCAATATTGATCCTTGGTTGACTCTTCTCATCCTCTACAATGATTTATTTCAATTTTGTTTCCAAGGCATATGCTCCACTTCTGGCTCCTGATTCTCAACAGATGTAACATGTTTTTGGTGTTTTGTGGGGTTTTTTTTGTTTTAAATCAGGAGAATATAAATCATGGGGTTGTGAACTCCTTCAATTTTTCTTCCAAACTTACCTAAATAGTCGTCTATGTTATCTCAGGGAAGAAGTAACTCCTTTCTAAGGCCAATCCTCCATCTATCATATTGATCTTATCACTTTTTGCCTCCTCTGAGATGATACTACTCTAGCAATTATTTTTTCTCTGGTATCATGAATCTCTCATCTCTGGCTCATTTTCCCACTCTACCAATCAACTTAATCCAATAAAATAATTTTTAAATAAACATATATACACTACCAAATGTAAAACCGATAGCTAGTGGGAAGCAGCGGCATAGCACAAGGAGATCAGCTCGGTGCTTTGTGACCACCTAGAGGGGTGGGATAGGGAGGGTGGGAAGAAGAGAGATGTAAGAGGGAAGAGATATGGGGATATATATATATGTATAGCTGATTCACTTTGTTATAAAGCAGAAACTAACACACCATTGTAAAGCAATTATACTCCAATAAAGATGTTAAAAAAAAAAGAAAAGATATATATTTCCACCCTCACCTCAGTGTTGAAATTCTTTTTTCCAATGTCAAAAATGTCCTCGTGGTTGGCAAACTGTAACACTTGGCTTTTATATCTGCAGCTCTTGACATTATTGCCCAGAACCTATTCCTTGATAAGACCTTCCTGTGATGTCTACAGTGCCGTCCTTCTTTGTCTTTTTCTGACTCATCTTGTTTATATATCTTTACTAATTGCTCTTCTTCAATTCTACCATAAAAATTCTCCAAATGGACTGACATTATATAAAGAAATGGTAGGTTTCTTCCCATTTCTCATTAAGTAGGGTGGTTTTTTTCAAAAAACCATAACAAAATGTTTAAGCTATTTGACCACTCCCCATCCATACATGAACTGCATCCGGTCTCCAACATGCCTCCACTTACCTTGCTCTTCCACATATTACAAAGCTGCAGTGCTCACCCTAAAATGCATTCATCTCTATTGAAGAATTCAGTTTTCCTGGAAAATCTGACCTGCTGTGCTTCTCAAGAACATGTGTTAGAACACACTATAATAATAGGATGTGTTGTGAGGATGAACAAGTGAAGTCACGTTTCAATCAAGTTTTCTATATAGTCCCAAACTCCTTGACACTCTCAGACCTATTTGTAGATGGATGTTTAACTTCCAGGAGGTCAACCGCCATCTAGTACGGTTGTTCTGGGTCTTTTTAGAGCTCTGAAGGGCTGTCACTCTAATGGAGCCATTGTCGAGTTCACAGTCTAAGGTAGACTGTTAGGGTATAGGGTAATTCCCTATATCTGACTGAAGCCTTCAGAATGTAGGATAACTCTAAGGCTGTTCTTCAGTGAAGTCACCCTAATGGAAGTCCTCTATGGGGAAGTCCATTGTTCCTATGTAACAACAGCCAATCAATTACTGAACAAGCACAAGTTGCACATTAGCACTTGCTCTTCTGTGCCAGGCTCTATGCTAGAGGCTGTCTGTAAAGGCAGCTAAACCTGAAAACATTATAATTCATATCGTTGGTTTATGTGAATTTATTTTCTTGCAGAGTAGAAGATTCTGATCTGTGTGTGTGTGCATATGTTGTGTATAGTTTATTACTCGACCTTCCCTTGTCTTCTCTTAACTTTGAGATACATCTCAGTCTCATAGGTTTCTCCTATTAGATATTTCCTATTTTGAATAAAATTGATATACCATATGGAAGATTCATACTGCAATCAGATATTAGTGATTCTTCTTGTACCAGGTTTGAAGATAGAGAATTATATATAAAACTAAATTCCATGCTGTTGCATGCTTTATCTCTATGATAGAGGTAGAATGCACTACAGGCTGTTTATACTATTTCCTTTCCACGGCCAGATGGGACAAATAGTGATCTCAGCTTTCCTTGAAGCACCGTAACAGTGTGACTAACCAGTCTCTATCATTTAAGCTTCAAAATTTTAAAAAGTCAGACTTCCTTCCTTTCCTAAAAACAAACAAAATCAAGTTTCACATGACCAAGGATACCACAAGAGCTTGAAGGAAAAGAGTGAAAAACAAGTAACTTTGCTGTTTAACCTCATTTGAAATATATCCTAGGGAGCTGTTTCAAACAGAAAAAAAGAAGCCAATTTTTTGCTGAGGATGCAAAGGTAGGTGTCAAGCCTTGTCCATAAGTCCTTTCTCTGTGTTGTTTATCCACTCATCTAGAGAGAACTACACGGATTCCAGAGACTTGGTCCCAAGAAGTTTACATTTTAGGGCAAAGAGAGTATTTTATAATGACATAATTCCTAGACAGTAGGAGTAAAAGAATTGTAACTTTTTTTGCCAAACTGTAGTAAAAAATCTCAGCCCTTCTTTTGTTATCACTTCCTCCCTGGCCCCAAGAAATGCCATGATATTTTGTTACCCATCTTGCTATTTTTTATGATTAGAAATAAAACTTTTATTTGGGTTGAAATATTCAAATGTATATATGTACCAGGAAATGCTGCTACCTACATTTTCTGATGCTCTGGATGACAAAGCAATACTCAAGAAGGAAGGAAACTCATAATGAATATTTTAGGTAACTCCAAGTCTATGAGAAAATCAGAGTATATCAAAGAATGTAATAAAATTATATGTATTCCTTACTTATGAAATCCTGGTGATGTTAATATGCCTCCAGACTGGTACTTTCTTAATAAAAAGAAATAATTGGTTCAGAAAAAAATGCTTTCAGGATAAACTAATGATACCAAGAATTTGTTTGGACAATTTTATAATACCTTTAATAAAATGGCACTTTCTCACCACCAACAGATATTATGAAGAGGATATGGAGGTGCTATATGCCAAAGTAAAAATATAGGATTACATTTCATCTCATGATACTATTGATTATATGAGACATGGCTATAAAGCAACGAAAGTGATTACAAGAGCCACACATTATATGGTTAAACCTTATAATGCAGCTCATCCTCTCAGAACAATATCAAACCTAGTATATTTGTATGGGATAAAAGTGAATAAATTTTTTAATTTGCAAAATGGAAATGTCTTAAATTATTATGCAGGCAGTCCATGACTTGCAATGCTCAACTTATTAATCAATGTGTAGAAGAAAGAATAGAGAAATCTCAGAGTAAAGACCCCACTTCACTAGAACAATGGCCCTTAGTTTCTAATTCAAAAGTTCTGGTAGGTCATTCAGAGAGAGGGAGACAGAGACAGACAGATGACTTTGCTGATGGGAGTGCAAACTTGAAGGGAGGGGCCTTCTTTTGTGAAGAGGTAGAGGTGGAGAAAGCAATTGATTTTTGCTGTACATCTTTTTTATCTCCTGCCAATGATGAATGGAATAGAAGTTGTTCAGATTTCACTTTCTCATGGCGATAGTTCCATCAATCATAGTTACAGTTGAAATAATGTGAAATTGTTCCTTCACTTAGCAATATTCCTTTGAGCACCCACTACGTGCACAAAACTGACCATGTTCCAGGAATATGAAAGCAAGGAAAACAGACATGGTTTTCATTCTTGAGTTTGTCTGTCAAGTGAGAGCCAAAAACAGGCAAAATTGGAATGTAGCAGGATAAAGTGCTAAAACAGAAGCATGCAAAGTCCATAAAGAACAATGGCTAGAGATAGATCGAGGCCAGCTTGCAAGAACCTACCTGGAACTGTACACTATAGAATTTGGATTTTACCTCAAGGGCAACTGATAAAGACTGCCTTTATGCTAATTGTTTTAAGTGAACATCCAAAACTGTCTGCTTGGCAGCAATATGCCAGGGAGGGAATCTAGAATGACTCTAAAAATATCCAGGATGATTTTCTTCAGATCCAATTCCCAAATAAGCAGATTTGTCCAAAATCTATTTGATAGATGTTAAAATCAATCCTTACAATGAAATATATCTGATTATATATTAAACAGGACAGGAAATTCAAGGGGCTACCAGCATAAGAACACTAACTAGCCTCTCTGAATATTCAGCAGAAATAAAAATAAGCCAGCAATTTAACTCGCTTACCAGCTTATTCCTCTAGGTCCTGTTGCCTGACAAACTCTCTCTTCTAAAATATTTGGTATCATAAACTCTTTTCTCAAATAGAATGGAGGCAAAAAGAACATCCAAAACTCTAAATTTCTCAAAATACAAAACTCTGGAGAGGCAGCCTGCACCTGCAACCCCAAAAGCAAATGTGTTGAATAATCAGGGATCCCAAACACTAGAGCAACACTAGAGTAATTTACTAAGCTAATCATTATGTGAAATAGAACATTTGATTTCTGCACCAAAGTTACCTCGAAGTAGATGCATGCCTCATTCAATTAAATAAAGCACCACAAACAAAATATTTAGCTCAATGTGTGGTTCTCAGTAAGCATTCAGTAAATCTAAGTTCCTTCCTTAGAGAGGGCACTGTGTCTTTTATTTTTGGTGTATGTCCTTCCTGGCACATGGAGATAAGGTCTGCATGATTCAAAATCCTGTTAGGTGACAGTTGCATGTCACCTACATTCTTGGTATATTATGGAAACATACACTGTACTCTTAAGATTTTTAATATCAAACTGCCCTCAAGATAAGCAAGCTGTTACTGTGTTAGTATAAATATGGGTCTTCAGGAACATGTCAAAACAGGGCTTTTCTCCTTTAATCGGTTGTGGAACTAACATCTTCAGCCCCTTGAGTTTTAAAGATTTAGGGGAAGGAGAGCAGCCTCAACTCACTCCCTTTCTCTGGCGCTTGCTAGCTTTTCTAGACCTCAACTAATTTTGAAACGGAAATTTAAATGGTTTTCTAGTATGAATAAGAGTTGGGGTTTCTAAGAAAATATGTGAAATTGTTAGAAAATGTAAGAGTTGAAGTATCTCCATAATGAGCTATTTTGGTTTTCTAGAAACTTGTTAGGGAACAGTGGCCAAAAACCAGCTTACTAAATGTGGCAGTTTTTTCTCTTGTTTATTTTTTCCTTAACTTGGCCTTCATAGTCTCTCTTCATTACCTGAGACTAGAATATAGCTTTTCATTACCGCCTACACTGAGTAGACTCTCCACCAGTACATGAATGTCATGAATGCGTGCTGACATTTATACACTTCACCCCACCAACACACACACACACACCTCATATAAACAAAAACACATATGGAAACAGTGAAGAAAGGCAATAGTAACCCTGGTATGCTTTGTTGTCTATCAATATATCTATAAGTATTAGGCATATAGATTCTTAACCATGGAATCATACAACATCATGCCCCCTGTGGTTTTTTTTCTCATGTATCTAAAGTTGGTATTGAATTAAGCATAATGGTTACCTCTGAAATGAGAGATAGGGAGAGGGGAGATTTTCCTAATTTCACGAGTTAACATCTCCACGATTGGGAATCGTTTCTCAGTTCACAATGTGTCAGCTTAATTGGAAGTGTTCTTCTCTTTCTTAGTGACACATAAAATAGCAGCACATCTTTCAATCTGTGTGCCTTAGATTCTTTAAGATATGCTATTTTTAAAGCCGTTGCATGATAGGTGATTTTTGTTTCCCTGTGTTTGAAAATTTTTAAATAACAAAGAGGAAGGAATAAAAAATGATGAATGGAAAAAATGAGGGGAAATGCTGAAAAACAAAATAGAAATTGATAATGGGGCAATTCATGGCAGAATTAAATATTCTAGGGTGTATTAAATGTATTTTAGTTATTTGTATACCTGACCTATCTCTAACTAGAATACAAGAAACCATGATATCTTATTCAATTTTGAATTACCTCTGGGATACAGCATACTCCTTGGTAACTCAGTAACTTAGCAAACATTGTTTCAATAAATAGATTATGAAATGAATTAGCTTTTAAATATATTGTGCAAATTTATCCAGACCACATTTCTCAGACCTCTTAGTCATTTTCTCAAACTATGCCTGCTTGACCTCAGGAAACCAGACCTGCAGAAATCTGGGGAAAAAAAATAGTTCAAAATGAAAAAAACCAAATTGGAAACTGATTAGTTTAAAACGATATTTTTCTTTTTTTTTTTTAATCAGTCATCAATTTTATACACATCAGTGTATACATGTCAATCCCAATCGCCCAATTCACACCACCATCCCCACCCCACCGTGGCTTTCCCCCCTTGGTGTCCCTACGTTTGTTCTCTACATCTGTGTCTCAACTTCTGCCCTGCAAACCGGTTCATCTGTACCATTCTTCTAGGTTCCACATACATGCGTTAATATACGATATTTGTTTTTCTCTTTCTGACTTACTTCACTCTGTATGACAGTCTCTAGATCCATCCACGTCTCTACAAATGACCCAATTTCGTTCCTTTTTATGGCTGAGTAATATTCCATTGTATATATGTACCACATCTTCTTTATCCATTCGTCTGTCGATGGGCATTTAGGTTGCTTCCATGACCTGCCTATTGTAAGTAGTGCTGCAGTGAACACTGGGGTGCATTTGTCTTTTTGAATAATGGTTTTCTCTGGGTATATGCCCAGTAGTGGGATTGCTGGGTCATATGGTAATTCTATTTTTAGTTTTTTAAGGAACCTCCATACTGTTCTCCATAGTGGCTGTATCAATTTACATTCCCACCAACAGTGCAAGAGGGTTCCCTTTTTTGCACACCCTCTCCAGCATTTGTTGTTTGTAGATTTTCTGATGATGCCCATTCTAACTGGTGTGAGGTGATACCTCATTGTAGTTTTGATTTGCATTTCTCTAATAATTAGTGATGTTGAGCAGCTTTTCATGTGCTTATTGGCCATCTGTATGTCTTCTTTGGAGAAATGTCTATTTAGGTCTTCTGCCCATTTTTGGATTGGGTTGTTTGTTTCTTTAATATTGAGGTGCATGAGCTGTTTATATATTTTGGAGATTAATCCTTTGTCCGTTGATTCGTTTGCAAATGTTTTCTCCCATTCTGAAGGTTGTCTTTTCGTCTTGTTTATGGTTTCCTTTGCTGTGCAAAAGCTTTTAAGTTTCATTAGGTCCCATTTGTTCATTTTCATTTTTCTTTCCATTACTCTAGGAGGTGGATCAAAAAAGAACTTGCTGTGATTTATGTCAAAGAGTGTTCTTCCTATGTTTTCCTCTAAGAGTTCTATAGTGTCCGGTCTTACATTTAGGTCTCTAATCCATTTTGAGTTTATTTTTGTGTATGGTGTTAGGGAGTGTTCTAATTTCATTCTTTTACATGTAGCTGTCCAGTTTTCCCAGCACCACTTATTGAAGAGACTGTCTTTTCTCCATTGTGTATCTTTGCCTCCTTTGTCATAGATTAGTTGACCATGGGTACGTGGGTTTATCTCTGGGCTTTCTATCTTGTTCCATTGATCTGTGTTTCTGTTTTTGTGCCAGTGGCATATTGTCTTGATTACTGTAGCTTTGTAGTATAGTCTGAAGTCAGGGAGTCTGATTCCTCCAGCTCCGTTTTTTCCCCTCAAGACTGCTTAGGCTATTTGGGGTCTTTTGTGTCTCCATACAAATTTTAAGATGATTTGTTCCAGTTCTATAAAAAATGCCATTGGTAATTTGATAGGGATTGCATTGAATCTGTAGATTGCTTTGGGTAGTATAGTCATTTTCACAATATTGATTCTTCCAATCCAAGAACATGGTATATCTCTCCATCTGTTGGTATCATCTTTAATTTCTTTCATCAGTGTCTTATGGTTTTCTGCATACAGGTCTTTTGTCTCCCTAGATAGGTTTATTCCCAGGTATTTTATTCTTTTGTTTTGCAATGGTAAATGGGAGTGTTTTCTTAATTTCACTTTCAGATTTTTCATCATTAGTGTATAGGAATGCAAGAGATTTCTGTGCATTAATTTTGTATCCTGCAACTTTACCAAATTCATTGATTAGCTCTAGTAGTTTCCTGGTGGCATTTTTAGGATTCTCTATGTATAGTATCATGTCATCTGCAAACAGTGACAGTTTTACTTCTTCTTTTCTAACTTGTATTCCTTTTATTTATTTTTCTTCTCTGATTGCCGTGGCTAGGACTTCCAAAACTATGTTGAATAATAGTGGTGAGAGTGGACATCCTTGTCTCGTTCCTGATCTTAGAGGAAATGCTTTCAGTTTTTCACCATTGAGAATGATGTTTGCTGTGGGTTTGTCATATATGGCCTTTATTATGTTGAGGTAGGTTCCTTCTATGCCCACTTTCTGGAGAGTTTTTATCATAAATGGGTGTTGAATTTTGGCAAAAGCTTCTTCTGCATCTATTGAGATTATCATATGATTTTTATTCTTCAATTTGTTAATATGGTGTATCACATTGATTGATTTGCATATATTGAAGAATCCTTGCATCCCTGAGATAAATCCCACTTGATCGTGGTGTATGATCCTTTTAATGTGCTGTTGGATTCTGTTTGCTAGTATTTTGTTGAGGATTTTTGCATCTATATTCAACAGTGATATTGGTCTCTAATTTTCTTTTTTTGTAGTATCTTTGTCTGGTTTTGGTATCAGGGTGATGGTGGCCTCATAGAATGAGTTTGGGAGTGTTCCTTCCTCTGCAATTTTTTGGAAGAGTTTGAGAAGGATAGGTGTTAGCTCTTCTCTAAATGTTTGATAGAATTCACCTGTGAAGCCATCTGGTCCTGGACTTTTGTTTGTTGGAAGATTTTTAATCACAGTTTCAATTTCATTACTTGTGATTGGTCTGTTCATATTTTCTGTTTCTTCCTGGTTCAGTCTTGGAAGGTTATACCTTTCTAAGAATTTGTCCATTTCTTCCAGGTTGTCCATTTTATTGGCATAGGGTTGCTTGTAGTAGTCTCTTAGGTTGCTTTGTATTTCTACAGTGTCTGTTGTAACTTCTCCTTTTTCATTTCTAATTTTATTGATTTGAGTCCTCTCCCTCTTTTTCTTGATGAGTCTGGCTAATGGCTTATCAATTTTGTTTATCTTCTCAAAGAACCAGCTTTTAGTTTTATTGATCTTTGCTATTGTTTTCTTTGTTTCTATTTCATTTATTTCTGCTCTGATCTTTATGATTTCTTTCCTTCTGCTAACTTTGGGTTTTGTTTGTTCTTCTTTCTCTAGCTCCTTTAGGTGTAAGGTTAGATTGTTTACTTGAGATTTTTCTTGTTTCTTTAGGTAGGCTTGTATAGCTATAAACTTCCCTCTTAGAACTGCCTTTGCTGCATCCCATAGGTGTTGGATCATCGTGTTTTCATTGTCATTTGTCTCTAGGTATTTTTTGATTTCCTCTTTGATTTCTTCAGTGGTCTCTTGGTTATTTAGTAACGTATTGTTTAGCCTCCATGTGTTTGTGTTTTTTACGTTTTTTCCCTGTAATTCATTTCTAATCTCATAGCACTGTGGTCAGAAAAGATGCTTGGTATGACTTCAATTTTCTTAAATTTACTGAGGCTTGATTTGTGACCCAAGATGTGATCTATCCTGGAGAATGTTCCGTGTGCACTTGAGAAGAAGGTGTAATCTGTTTTTGGATGGAATGTCCTATAAATATCAATTAAATCTATCAGGTCTATTATGTCATTTAAAGCTTCTGTTTCCTTATTTATTTTCATTTAGGATGATCTGTCCATTGGTGTAAGTGAGGTGTTAAAGTCCCCCACTATTATTGTGTTACTGTCAATTTCCTGTTTTATAGCTCTTAGCAGTTGCCTTATATATTGAGGTGCTCCTATGTTGGGTGCATATATATTTATAATGGTTATATCTTCTTCTTGGATTGATCCCTTGATCATTATGTAGTGTCCTTCCTTGTCTCTTATAACATTCTTTAGTTTAAAGTCTATTTTGTCTGGTAGGAGAATTGCTACTCCAGCTTTCTTTTGATTTCCATTTGCATGGAATATCTTTTTCCATCCCCTCACTTTCAGTCTGTATGTGTCCCTAGGTCTGAAGTGGGTCTCTTGTAGACAGCATATAGATGGGTCTTGTTTTTTTATCCATTCAGCAAGCCTGTGCCTTTTGGTTGGAGCATTTAATCCATTCACGTTTAAGGTAATTATCCATATGTATGTTCCTATGACCATTTTCTTAATTGTTTTGGGTTTGTTTTTGTAGGTCCTTTTCTTTCTTGTGTTTCCCACTTAGAGAAGTTCCTTTAGCATTTTTTGTAGAGCTGGTTTGGTGTAAATCTTTTGATTTCTCCATCAAATCTAAATGAGATCCTTGCTGGGTAGAGTAATCTTGGTTGTAGGTTCTTCCCTTTCATCACTTTAAGTATATCATGCCACTCCCTTCTGGCTTGTAGAGTTTCTGCTGAGAAGTCAGCTGTTAACCTTATGGGAGTTCCCTTGTATGTTATTTGTTGTTTTTCCCTTGCTGCTTTCAATAATTTTTCTTTGTCTTTAATTTTTGCCAATTTGATTACTATGTGTCTCGGCATGTTTCTCCTTGGATTTATCCTGTATGGGACTCTCTGCGCTTCCTGGACTTGGGTGGCTATTTCCTTTCCCACGCTAGGGAAGCTTTCGACTATAATCCCTTCAAATATTTTCTCTGGTACTTTCTCTCTCTCTTCTCCTTCTGGGACCCCTATAATGCAAATGTTGTTGCGTTTAATGTTGTCCCAGAGGTCTCTTAGGCTGTCTTCATTTCTTTTCATTCTTTTTTCTTTAGTCTGTTCCGCAGCAGTGAATTCCACCATTCTGTCTTCCAGGTCACTTATCCGTTCTTCTGCCTCAGTTATTCTGCTACTGATTCCTTCTAGTGTAGTTTTCATTTCAGTTATTGTATTGTTAATCTCTGTTTGTTTGTTCTTTAATTCTTCTAGGTCTTTGTTAAACATTTCTTGCATCTTCTCGATCTTTACCTCCATTGTTTTTCCGAGGTCCTGGATCATCTTCACTCTCATTATTCTGAATTCTTTTTCTGGAAGGTTGCCTATCTCCACTTCATTTAGTTGTTTTTCTGGGGTTTTATCTTGTTCCTTCATCTGGTATATAGCCCTCTGCCTTTTCATCTTGTCTATCTTTCTGTGAATGTGGTTTTTGTTCCACAGGCTGCAGGATTATAGTTTTTCTTGCTTCTGCTGTTTGCCCTCTGGTGGTTGAGGCTATCTAAGAGGCTTGATGAGAGGCTCTGGTCGATATTTTTCTTGATGATAATCTTGTGTTGTAGTGAATCTTCTATATCTTCAACGAAAAAGACTTTATTATAACGAAACCAAGCCTAACTCAGCAGTTAGACTGGGTGTCCTTCTCTGTTCACACAGCTTTCCCTACAGCACTGAACATTCTCTAAAAAGATCTCCTGACTCCTTGTCTGTCTTCCTGTTTTGAAGAGGAACAAAGACATTCATCTTTGTAAGAGAGATGCTTAGCATGATGGCTAGCATGCAGGGTAGGATTCCATACATGTTGATTAAATGACATGAATAAATGACAAATTTTTAAAATGTAAAATGTGATATTAGTAGTGCTTAGGAATGGGGCCATGTGGCTATATTAAGGACATGTGACAAGCAAAATAATGGCCCCCCAAAGATAGCGTGTTCTAATCCCTGGAATCTGAGGCTATGTTACCTTATAGGGTAAAAGGGACTTTGCAGATGTGATTAAACTAGAACTGTTGAGATGGGGGGTTATCATGGATTTATCCAGGGGACCCAATATAATCACAAAGGTCCTAGTAAGAGGGGGCAGGAGAATCAGAGACAGAAAAGCAGATGTGATGACAAAAGTAGAGGTGGAGCCATAGCCAAGCCAAGGAATGCAGGCAGCCTCTAGGAGCCCAGAAAGGCAAGAAAGTGGATTCTTCCCTAGAGCCTCTGGAAAGAATGCAGCTCTGCTGCCCCATTTCAGACTTCTGGTCTCTAAAACTGTAAAATAATGAATTTGTGTGTTTTAAGCCATTAAGTTGTGGTAATGGTGACAGCGGCAATAAGAAACTAGTATAAAAGGGAAATCAGTTAGGGATAATTTGGCTTCGAATAGCAAGAACTTCAAACCAAACTAGTTTAAATAGTAAGAAAGTACACTGGTTTGCAAATTAGGAAGTCTGATAAGAGGCAGAGTTCATTGTCTCAGTAATATCATCAGTGATTCCACTTAATTCATTCCTGTATCTCTGCTCTGTAGGTATTTCTGTTCTATTGACTTCTCCCTTATAAATTTGAGAAGACTGCCAGTAGCAATTGGAGTTAAATGCTTCCTTGTTGATTTTTAGCAGTAAAAAGCCAGGCTTCTCCTAATTATCTACCTTGATAGATTTGGACAAATCAGGGCCCATCCCTGGAGCTTCCCTTAAGGGCTACCTGTGATACGGCAGATGCCTGAACGAAATCAGAATTCTATTAGAAAAGGGCAAGAGGAAAACATAGGCAGATTGAATATTTGCAATGCCCCACAAAGTATATCACAAAATCCTGTCATTAGGAAAGTGTAGGGTTGAGAATGCTTAAACAAGTTCCAGGGATACTGTGCCCTCAGTCCCAGGACTAGGAAACAAGCTCCAACTTTTACTTGGCCATGTTTTCCCTTGCCCTGTAAGGACAGTTGTGTAATAGAAGGAGCAGCAGCTGTTAGTAAAACTCACAACTCATTCTGCCAGGCTCAGACTGGCAGTGACTCTGGACTTTTTTCCACCTGGGGAATGGCAACATGCCCAGCACCTTGGCTCGTCACACCACTGTCTGGCATACCTGCTGCAGCTTGCTGAACTCTGGATTAGATTGACACCAGATAGCCTCTTGTGAGTCATCCCTAAAAATGGTGCATTCCCTTTGAAAATAGATACATTCCTTTGTATACATTACTGCATTGAAATCTGCGTCTTCATATGTGTTGTACAAGTATCTGATATGATAGTTCTGAGGAACTTCCTACCCAACCAGCTCTGTAGCCAGGCAAAGTAATACAGGGAGAAAAAAAGGATACAGAAAGGATATCAGTTGGGTAGTGATAAGGTATGTACTGAGCTATGTACACTTATTTGTAAGATACTTCATTTAATCTCCAACCTTCAATGCATTACTTTCTGCAATTTTAGAGAAGGGGAAATTTGAGAACTGACTTGCAAAGCTTGTAAATGTCAGAGCTGTTATTAACCTTAAGGCAGTATGATTCCTAAGCCCATGTTCTTCCTTCTGTACTCTGAGGGGCCACTCCCAGAGTTGAATATCTGAATAGAGTTGCCCCATCCTAACACTATCCTTATGACTTAAGATTTATCCCCAAACTGGTCCTGATGTCCTATAGAGAGGCAGAGAAATCGGAGGAGCATCAAACTTTCCCCAAGTTTGTTAGAACTAAAAATAGAGATGAAGGAAGGTCCCTCTAGATTAGTTCCAGAAGAAAGCTAGAATGGATATAGTGGCTTCGTGGCCCCTTTGTCTGCTCTACCCCAATTAAAAATAAGGGAAACCTAAGTGCAATAACATGCTCATCAGGATTGATTATGGTAATTTGGCTTGCTGGGTGGGCATATCCTTCCTCTATCATGGTCTAAGCATTTACAGAGGATTCACACCAAAGATAGAAAAGAATTACCCTTCAATACCCTTCTGTTTCTGGAGACCTTTCAGAAAGAACACTCAAACTGCCCCAGCCATATATACAGCTCAGGAGAGCCCAGGCATCCGGGAAACAGGGTATGAATGGTCCAGATCCTGAATTTCACAAGGGCAGAGACTGCATCTTAGAAACACTGCATCTCCAGTTCCAAGTACAGTGCCTGACCCACAACAAATCATTATTGTTAAATGAAGGACTAAACAAATGAAAGAATGGTCAACTTAGCAAACATCTTGTCAGCAGAGAGGAAGGCAAGGATAGAGCAAGATGGTAAAACAGTGTGTTTACAGTGGGTGTGTGTCATTATCCAACAAAATTTATGGAACAGTTTGCCTTAAGCAAGGCAGATCCTTAAGTCCCAGACCTATAATGACGACCTTTAAAATAGCACAGATTCCACTATTGGCATTCATGGGGTAGAAACGAAAGATCTTTTTACCCAATAAGCATCGCATGAATTTTCAGGCATTGCAAAATGTTAGTGTTTGGAAAGCATTTCTAGTCCCTGGCAGTCTTGAAGAAAATGCCTAAAACAGTTTTCAGAAATGCTTCTATTGAACCCTACTGAAATTGCATTTTATGTAGTCCTGTGTGATTGCTTCTGCTTTATTGTTCAAGAACTGTTAATAATGAGTGAGAGTTTTAATATGCAGAAAATGAGCAACAGAATGGGACCCAAGTTTCTTTTATTTTATTTTTTAATGAAAAAAAGTAAAGATCCTGTTAGAGTCAGTTTCCAGAGATAATTTACTGGCATATACATTGTTTAATTTACTTCTAATTTAGAGATAGACCAGTATATAACAAAGTTAAAACAGAGCATACTTCCAACATGAGATGGCTCAGAGGCTCTCGGGATCCACAAAACATTTTTTCATGGTAGCTGTGACTTGAAATCACAGAGTGGAAATGATAAACACCACAGCACATATCAGGCAACAGCAGTGAGTTGAACGTGGTCACCACTATTTGCATCACCATTTTCAGTGGATGTTTTCCATGATGTGAAGTCAATTATTGGTTCCACATCTACATTAGTGTAATTGGTTCTTACTCTCCAGAGGAGAATTTATTAAGGCAATTTCAGTAAATAAGCAGAAAAGGGTCCCTATTTGCTACTGAATCCACTGGGATGGATAATCACTCCTAGTTTCCTCCAGATCATAAGGGAATTCTTGGTACTGCTGTGTCTGTAAATACCCTTTTTCCCTTTGCAAGGGAAAGTAGAATGGCACTTTTTTTTTCAAGAAAATTGGTATGCTTAGTGACAACAATTCTAAGAAGCAGTACCTTTCAAAGTATTGATTATCACATGTTTTAAAGAATACTCAGTGTGTTCAGGGGATAGTTCAAAGGAAGGCGCAAAGCAGGGGCCATTTCTAAATAGTTTAAAATTCCCAGTTACTATTAAGAAAATGCATGCCAAAGCTAAATTTCTAACAGTTCCTGCATCAAACCGGATCTTTGGTAACTTAGCAAAATCAAGAGGTGCTTTTCTTTTGGAAAAGTTATTCCAAGTATGAAAGAGCAATGATGCCCTTTCACATAGGCAAGTTCTTCATACATTGAGTGTGAGCTACGGGAAGGCATAATTCCCAAAGATGGTTGCCTCTTTTCTGCCAACATTTTTCATTTTGAGTAAAATATTTTCGGAACACCCAAGAGATTTTATTATTTGAATAGGAGCCTAGAACCTCACATTTACAGCATATTTGGCAAGCTTTGGAATGTAATGTAGAAATCAGAACCATCTACAAAATTTTTGATGCATTCTCCACACCTTCTGATGTTGAGTACAGGCAGATTTTATGGGTGAAGCCAGATCAGGGGTCTTCAGGTGAGGAAGGAATATCAGCATCTGTGCCGTCTCCAATGGGACATAGGTGACTGTCATTTTTCTGGCCTTGGAGAACTCTGATTCAAAGTAGTAGGCAGTTTGTTACTTCATACAAGCTGAACAAAGCAAAGCACGACAAACAAACAAAAAGCATTCTATTAGATGTCTGTGCAAATATACTTAGGGCTGGAGCAATCATTTAAATCAGGTGAGGACAAGCAGTTCTACCTCTTACCTGGATTGTTGCCTTAACCCTCAGCTTTGCATTGAAAACCAGACCTCGCTTTGCATCCTCAGAGCAATATTAATTCAGAACTGACTTGGATTTGTTCCTTGGGCAAAAGGTTAAGTGATCCATAAATTTATTTCCCTGCAGATTTGGAAAAAGAAAAATAAATATCACAGTGGTTTGTTAACCAGGTTTTGCAGCAACAGAATCATTGACTATCCCTCCTATTGCCAGGGTCAATGCCATGTGGTGAATAGAAAATATTTGTGGCTTACCCATGTGAATGATGCCAATGACCAGAAAGATCAAATACTCAAAAAATATCTGATTAATACGGAATGGCTCTAACCTGATTCATGTTTGACTAAGAACTAAATTCCATTACAAATGTGCAAAGAAGCATAATTCATCCTTGCAAAATGGCTTTTTGTTAACATAACTCCACTGAGAAGAAATGCTCAGTATCCCTAAACCAAAACTTACTTGTTGCAAGATAGATCCTACATTTTTCATACCTAACCTTAGATTTTGTGGTTCCCTATCCAGTGACTCAACATTAGTGTAATAAGTACCGTTATAACTCATGGCAGGTGCTGTTCTGTGCAGCAGATTTTGCAATTGCAGGTAATAGCCTTCAGACTTAATCGCTCTCGTGGAGGAGGGTGTGTTTGAAAAGATAATAGTGGCGGAGAGATTCTTAGAGTGGGCATCATCCTCTCTCAGCAACAATAGCTCAGTTATTGAGTATCCATCAAGCGCATGACATTGGTCTGTGCTTACTGAAAGTTTTCATATTGAATAAGAGCATCTTTTTCTAAATGAAGAACGTTGCCTTCATGTCCCTTTTTTGTGTCCAAACAGTTATTCAATATGCAACCAGAGACTGGGCTTTTTCCTCTGAGAGTTGTAAAAAGATGTGCCAGATACAGAAAATCATAGAGTAGAAAGGGCCCCATCAGATCAGCCTGTTTGTCCTTCTGCCTCTCTCAGCACGGCTATGGCTAAGGCCTTTCGTAAAGGATTACTGAGTGTCACCAACCCAAAGGCTTGCCGTGCGCTCCCCACCTCTGTGCCTCTGCTCATGCTGAAGCCGCCACCCTACCTTAGCACCCTTCCTTCTCTCTCCTATCCCTTAAGCAACAAACTCCATTCAGTCAGTAAACTTTTTATTGAGCACAGTTTATAGTGTTTGTCCTTGGCAATATATAGTCTAGTGGGGAAGACAGGCATTATTATCACAAATAATTGAAGTAGTTACATGTTGCATGGTGCAGGAAAGAGGAATAGGTACTGTGGAGGCATATAACGAGGTCCTAGACATAGTCGAGAGATCCAAGGAGGTTCCCCAAAGGAGGGGCCTTTGGACTAGAACTAGAAGGGAACTCATTTAATAAGGAAAAGGAGGTGCTTGGAGGGAAGAACATTGCACCAGAGCGAATCTGAGGCTGGGAGGTGGGAGACAGGTGGGGGCAGGTGATATAAAAATTGAACAGATGGGAGATTATGTAAACCATAGGGCAAATGGGAATCCATCAAAGGACTGGCTGTGAGTGACATGATCAGATTTAGATTTCTTAAAACTCACCGTTGTGTGGAGATTTGTTTAGAGAGAGAGAAGAGAAGATGCTAGAAGACCAGAGTGGAGAATGTTGTAAAAATTCACGCACATGACAAACCCTCTATCAATCTCTGTTGATAAAACAACTTTGCCCATTAGGCTGTTATCGCTGACATATTTCTTCTATCCTACAGGTGATGGATATATATTTAAGATACTAGGTCCAGGACTTCTAAAATAGCATCATTACTTTGAATATGAGCTACTAACCTGTCCAAGACCATGCCAGATCATTTCAATTTAAAACCAAGTCTCTGCTTTTGATCTTGGACACAAAGATATTTGAGTTGTCTGAAAGACTTGTTCTTTACCAAGGCATGACAGTTACCACCTGAAATTTATTTGTTATAATATTTTCAATTTTTAAAATTTTCCAATAATTTTTATTTTATATGTGGGATTCTCCTTTTCTATTTAAATAATACCAGCACTTATTAGCACTCATTTGTTCTCTAGAAGTAATCTCGTGACACACCAGGTTATGGAATTTAAATGGGACAATTAATATGAATGTACTTCTCATTCTGCCCCTGTTTCTTGCTGTGATCTTCACTCAGGAAACCATGCTGGGTTTCAGGCTGGTGCCATGTTTCACAGAAAGGAAGTTTAACTAATTTTCCTCCTCACAACCACTATCTCTACTTTTCCACTCACTATTTCACTTATATAAAAATGTCTTAAGTATCTTGGATGCCCTCCTGGTAAACACCCTGCATCCCACTCTAGACAGAAGGTCGGTCCTTGCATGCCAGTGACAGAACATGTTTTCTAGGAAGGAAACCTCTTTCATTTCTTCAATTTATGCAATAGGTCGCCAAACAAGCCATCTGCTGATCTGGTTTCCAAAGCATATGTTTGCTTCCTCAATCTGTAATGTGGGAGACGAACTAAAAGAAGTCATCTTTAGGTGACTATGTTTGCTTTCAGATAGGGATTGAAAATGTTCTGTCCTCTATCATAGCACTAAGAGCCATTAGATAGATATTAAGCACTCACGATGTGCCAGGCACTGTCTGGTGGCTTTCATTGTTTCAGATGGGCAGCATGGCCTGTAGTTCAGAGCCTGGCTTCAGAACAGGGCCAACTGGGGTTCAAATTCTGGCTCTATCACTCACTGTTATATGCTCTTTGGAGACTTATTTAACTTCTCAGTGCGTCATTTGTAAAATGGGGCAGAAGATAACAGTCCCCAGCTTTGGAGTTACCGTGAGGTTTAAATGACCTAACATATGTAAAGTACTTAGATCAGTTCCTAACACATACTAAACTTCTTACCTATTAGTATCTCATTTAAACCACATAAAATCTCCATTTGCTATAACAGCTTAAGTAACTACCACCAAGGCATTCTGACTCCAAGAATTATTCTTTATAAAGAGACACAAAGAATATTACTTTCAGAGTTATATCTTTTTTTAATTAAAACTGTGAACTTATTTTTTGACTTAGTTACCAGCAAGCACAGATTCAAATCTGAAGTTCAATAATGAAGACACTGTGTTGAATTTTCTGGTTGCCATTTGTGTGTTATCTTTTTTCATGACCCTGATTTTCTATTAATATTTCAACTTGGCTCTTACCTTGTATATACCTTTGATAATAACCACCTCATAGCATGCTCCAGAAAGGGAAAAACTGTGAATATTTTTTTAAAGAACATTAGAGGGAAATGTCAGCTAAGTATGGTAAACAAAGTTCATCCAATAGAGAAATTTTGTTCTAACAAAGACCACTGAGGAATGAAAATAAGGAATCAGTATAAGAATATGAAATGAGGAGAACTACTTGCCTTTGGGCAGCTACCTAACTTTTTCAATCCCAGCTTCTATTAATCATATACAGACCCTGTACTCCAAGCCCGATTAATACAAGTCAAATTTTACACATCTATGTCTTTTTATATACTACTTCCTTTTAACCGAAATGTTTTCTGTTCACTCTTTTTTTCCCTTCAGTTTCTTTTTATCTTTAAAGATTAAGCTCAAACATCATATCCTCTGTGAAGCAACCATTGTCTGACACCCTTAAGTAATTAACATCTCTCCTTCTTTTGTGTTCTTATAATGCCATATACATAATACCATTATAGCATCTTATTGATTCACTTGCTTATCCTTTTTCTTCCAATTTTGTTGAGATATAATTGGCCTACAGCACTGTATAAGTTTAAGGTATACACCATAATGACCTGACTTACAGTATATGAAAGGATTACATAATAAATTTAGTTGACATCCATCATCTCATATAGATTAAGAAAGAAAGGAAAAGTTTATCTCCTTGTGATAAGAATTCTTAGGATGTACTTTCTAAACAAGGTCCAAATATGCCACAAAACAATCATAACTATAGTTATCATGTGTACATTATATCCCTAGTACTTATAATCTTATATCTGGAAGTTGGTACCTTTTGACGACCTTCATTTATTTCCCCTCACCACAACACCCCTCTTTTTTGTAACCACAAATCTTATCTCTTACTTGCTTATTCTTTTAACAAAGACTCCTTGAGTGCCTGCTATCTGACACTCTGCATTAAACGGGGATTATCATGCAAATGTTGTTTCCACTTTTAAAAATGGGGCGCTGTTTTAACCACCAGAATACCTGAAACAGAGCAGGTTCTCAATGCACTGCTGTTGAAGGGAGGATTTGGCCAAATAAATAATCCCATGACTTTGCAGTCATGTTCTAATTTGGTTTAACCAAAGGTAATACTATTCCAGTGTCTCCTCTTCTTTCACAAGACTCTGAATACCTTTTGATTGCTTCCAAAAGTCAAATCTATCCTTAGAAACCAACAATTTACCATCACTTTAGAAAATGCAAAACCACACAAAGTATGGTTGTACCATAATTTTTTAACTTCTCCCCAAGTGATGAGAAGATCCAGATTGTCCTATTTTTAATATCTTAAAAATGTTACAGTAATCCTTGTATGTATTTCTTTGTATATTTGACAATTCTCTTCTGTTGGAAAGATTCATATTCATGAGAATACTAGAACAAAAAGGATATACATAGACCAGATCTACTGGCCTAGAAAGATGTCCAAGCTCAGAAATAGATCCAGATTTTGTAGAGCCTGGTACATTAAAAGGTCAAGGGCCTCCTTCAGAAATAAAAAATACAAAAATATAATAATAAAAAAAAATTGTTAGGATCTCCCCCTTTCAGGGCCTTGGAAAGGGCCCATGAAAGTAAGGGACCCTAAAGTTCATAGTTCATTTATTTCATGGTAGACCTGCCCATACCCACAATATACTGTTAAAGGGAAAAGAACTGTTAAAGAATATATATAATCTATATATTCTCCTTAAAAATTAAATCCATATATATAGTGTATATGTTTTATGAGCAGATGAAAACTGTGGAATGATTATAAACCAAGATACTAAAATTAGCTTCATCAAGGGGGGATTAAGCCAGGGGTTAAAGTAAGTTGTTGGGGTAAGTGTGTGGTCATCATTTTTATTTTGGATACTTTTGTTCATTATTATGGTGATAATGTATGACTTTTTAATTTCAAATACTAAAATAAACTTTACTGAGTAGGGATAAAAGCATGTGCTGCCGTACACTCTGAAGGCATTCCAAAAAAGGTCTTTGGGATAAGTCCACATCCTCCCAAGGTGACTACGTGAATATACCATGTGTACTGATTTTAGACATTCTGTTGTATTTGTTATAAAATTAGCTACATTCTTTTATGAGAACATCCCTTATATTAATAGACTGCCCCCAGGCCTCCCATAAACACATACCACAAGAGAACCAGATAAAAAGAGAGAACATAAAAGCTCAATGACCTCCCCATGGGGTGCCAAGAAAACCATCTTTTGTAAATGAAAGACTGTCCAGTATGTCACCCTGAAATTACCTAATCACATTTTTGAAACCAAAAGGAACATTCCTCCCAAGATAAGACAAACTTAAGATGAATGCAAGGGTGTATATATCCCACAAGAATAGAATATAATCAAGACAAGTCAAGCCAAAAATATTTTTCTTGACTTCTATGCAGGAATCACTTGATTGTGGCAGAGGAAAATCCAATATACATTTGAAAACAACTTATCATTAAAGAAATTAAAGCAGATTCACACCAGGAAAAAAAATGTTTTTTTTGAAATAACTAGTTCCACCGAGATGTATGCAATCTAATTTGCATGATAGATTTATGCCAATAGCATTTTCCAGCAACAGGTTCTATGGTTCCAAAAGGCAGAATTTTATAGCAGGGAAAGGCTAACGATTACAGTGTGTGTGATGGTAGTCCTAGCCTCAGCTCCAAGCATGTAAGCTGATGCCTTTCTCTTAGGTGTTCTGACAGGCTGATGTTAAAGAGCAGCATGTGTCGGAAGATGTAGGAAATCAACTGGCCTCTTTGACAGATTTTACAGTGGAATGTTTGTACTGTCAGGGCAGTGGGTATGACAAACCTGAGAGATGACAGTAATAGGAGTGTTTAAGTAAGGGAACAAGCTTAATAGAGATGCCACTGTTGACAATAACATGCTTATGTTAAGAGTCCTTGCTTTCATTTTCTACTGGAAATTCCAAAGCCCATTTTTGAAACTGTTTTCTTCTAAATCTTACAAAAGCACCTTTTAGTTCTAGAATTGCAGGGCTAGAAGACTAAACTGCAAGTCATATTTTCTCATCTGTTTTTCAAGATACCTCAGATCATCATATTACTGACGTTCTTCAATCAGGGCATTAGTCTGGACTGAAACAGAACTTACGTAGCATTTTAAAGCAACTGTGAAATAAGTGCCTATTTTTCTGGAGTGCACTTCAAATTAACCTTGGAGCCCAAGCTCAGGAGTGGTTGTTACCTAACATCTGTACTGATGCCCAGCACCATGTGCAGGGCGTACCCTACAATCATTCTAAACCAACTATCCCATTATTGTGCCTCACAAATAAAATACGTGAAACAATATAATCTTCTCTACAAATACATACACATTTTATACATTTCTATAGATACTCCAGTTAAATATAGTGTCTATATCACATCCCCACCAATGATCTACTTCCAAGTTACTTGAACTCCTCCAGATAACTCTGTATGCATGCTCAGTGATAAAGCATTTGGGAGAATGAACTGCCAGTTGTGAATTGATGCTAAATGAATGGGTGTGCTTTAAAAAAAAAGAGTCCTTTTCACTTGTGGGCTTTAATACTCATCTAATTATAATGATTTCAAATTCTCTCAAGGCTAAAATTAAACTTGGCTTCCTGGATAGCCAAACAAGTGACTATTCTTCTACACCGCGCAGCTCCCATTTTATCTCAGGCTCACTTTGAGTATAAATTGGTTAAAAACGGTCATATTCTGAATGCTGAATTAAATATCACTAAAAATATAATTTGAAGGGGCAGTTAAAATCCAGTACCATCCAATTAGAAAGACAGTAGAACATTGTCATTCCTCCCCCCAATGAGATGAGAGAGGCAGGTGGTAGTCAGGGAATACAACATTGATTCCAGAGGGGAGTGTTGGTTGTGTGGCTCATATTCAACTAGATGGAATATGTGGAGCCCAGGGAAAAGTTACCAGAAGCACAGTTCCAATGGAGAGCCAGATCAGACTCAAAATCATGGTCCAAAATTGAGCTGCCAATGAATAAGAGGCAAAAGAGACAAGTCCACATATGAAACTAACAAGCATAGTTAAGGCATGTTCCATGAGAAAAGAAGCTTAAAGGAAGTGCAGAGCAAAGCCCAGAGATGTTTCTGAGCTGATGATCATTAGCTGAGGAGGGCACTTGATTAGATATATCTGTAGCTTTAGACATGATGGTTCTTGGGAGCTCTTAAGGGCTGTAGAGGTAAGTATTATCATATTAAAGATCACAAAGCCATGACCTGTATTTAAACAGGCATATGCATATGGTTAAGAGGAGGAATCTTGGACCCAAACTTCATTTTTTTTGGCTTAAGAGTTTCTATATTTAAATTTTATTTTTCTCCAGTTTTGGGATATAATTGACAACATTGTATTAGGTTAAGGTGTACAACATGATTTGGTATATGTATATATTGGGAAATGATTACTACCATACATTTAGTTAACTAAATGTATGGTAGTAATCATTAACACCTATCACCTCACATGGTTACAAATTTTTTTCATGTGATGAAAACTTTTAAAAGCTCCTTTCTTAGCAACTTTTAAATGTACAGTCAGTATTGTTAACTATAGTCACCACGCTGTACATTACGTCCTCAGAATTCATTAATCTTATAACTGAAAGTTTGTACCTTTTGCCTGCTTCCCAACCCTCGCCTCTGGCAGCCACAATCTGTACTCTGTATCTATGAGTTCACGTTTTGTTTTTTATTTTGGGGTTGTTTGTTTTTCTTTTTTCTTTTTTTTAGATTCCACACATAAGTGAAATAGTAGAGTATTGGTCATTCTTTGACTTATTTCACCAAGAGTAGTGCTCTCAAGGTCCATCCATGTTGTCGCAAATGGCAAGATTTCCTTCTTTTCTATGACTGAATAATATTCCACTGTACCTATATACCATTTATATATCATTTCTTTATCTATTTATACATTGATGGATGCTTCCATTGCTTCCATTCTTGACTAATGTAAATAATGCTGCAATGAACATTGTATCTTTTCAAGTTAGTGTTTTGTTTCCTTTGGATAAATACCCAGAAGGGGAATTGCTGGCTCATGTGGTCGTTCCATTTTTATTTTTTGAGGAAGCTCCATACAGTTTTCCATAGTGGCTGCACCAATTTAAATTCCCACCAACAGTGCAGAAGAGTTCCCTTTCCCCGATAACCTCACCAACCCTTGTTATTTCTTGTCTTTTTTATAATAGCCATTCTAGTAGGTATGAGGTGATATCTCCCTGTGATTTTGATTTGCATATCCCTGATGATTGGTCATGTTAAGCACGTTTTCATGTACCTGTTGGCCATCTGTACCTCTTCTTTGGAAAAATGTCTATTGAGATCTTCTGCCCGTTTTTAATCAGATTGTTTTTTCTGCTATTGAGCTGTATGAGTTTGTTATGTATTTTGGATATTAACTCCTTATCAGGTATGATTTTCAAATATTTTCTCTGATTTAGTAGGTTGCCTTTTCATTTTGTTGATGGTTTTCTTTGCTGTGCAGAAGAATTTTAGTTTGAAGTAGTGCCACTTGGTTTTCTTTTTCATCTTTTTTTGAAGTATAGCTGATGTACAATATTATATAAGTTACAGGTGTACAATATAGTGATTCACAATTCTTAAAGGTTATAATTCATTTATAGTTGTTATAAAATATTGGCTATATTCCCAGTATTGTACAATATATCCTTGTAGCTTATTTTATACAAATTAGTTAGTACCTCTTGATCCCCACTCCTATGTTGCCCCTCCCCTCTTCCAACTGGTAACCACTAATTTGTTCTGTGAGTCTGTTTCTTTTTTATTATATTTGCTAGTTTGTTTTATTTTTTAGATTCCACATATAAGTGATATCATACAGTATTTGTCTTTCTCTGTCTTATTTCATTTAGCATAATACCCTCCAAGTCCATCCATGTTGCTACAAATAGCAAAATTTCATTTTTTTTACAGCTGAGTAATATTCCATTGTATGTATATATATGTATATATATATACACACACAAACACCACATCTATATATATAATACCATATATATACACATATATATATACTATATATATATACTATATATATACCATATATATACTATATATATATACCATATACTATATATATATCATATGTATATAAATAGTGTATGTATATATATACATTTACATATATATATACACCCCACATCTTCCTTAACCTGTTGATGGACACTTAGGTTGCTTCCATATCTTGGCAATTGTAAATAATGTTGCTATGAACATTGGGGTGCATATATCTTTTTGAATTAATGTTTTTTGGGTTTTTTTCAAATATATACCCAGGAGAGGAATATGGTAGTTCTATTATTAGTTTTTTTGAGAAACCTCCATACTGTTTTCCACCATGGTTGCACCAGTTTACATTCCCACCCACAGTGTATGGGGCTCCCTTTTCTCCATATCCTCACCAACATTTGTTATTTGTAGACACTTTGATGATAGTCATTCTGACAGGTGTGAGATGATATCTCATTGTGCTTTGATTTGCATTCTCCGATGATTAGCAGTGTTGAGCATCTTTTCATGTGCCTGTTGGTCATCTGCATGTCCTCTTTGGAAAAATGTCTATTCAGGTCTTCTGCCCATTTTTTAATGGGGTTGTTTGTTTTTTTGATGTTGAGTTGTATGAGCTGTTTATATATTTTGGATATTAATCCCTTATTTGTCATATTATTTGTAAATATTTTCTCCCATTCAGTAGGTTGTCTTTTCATTTTGTCCATGGTTTCTTTTACTGTGCAAAAGCTTTTAAGTTTAAAGTCCCATTTGTTTATTTTTGCTTTATGAAACAGAGTCAAAAAAATATTGCTATGATTTATGTCAAAGAGTGTTCTGCCTACATTTTCCTCTAGGAGTTTTATGGTTTCCCCTCTTACATTTAGGTCTTTAATCCATTTTGAGTTTATTTTTGTATATGGTGTTAGGGAGTGTTCTAATTTCATTCTTTCACATGTAATTGTCCAGTTTTCCCAGTACCACTTATTAAAGAGACTGTCTTTTCTCCATTGAATATTCTTGCCTCTTTTGTCATAGATTAACTGACCATAAGTGCGTGGGTTTATTTCTGGGTGCTCTATTGTGTCCATTGATCTATGTGTCTGTTTTTGTGCCAGTATCATACTGTTTTGATTACTGTGCCTTTGTAACATGGTCTGAAGGCAGGGAACATGATTCCTCTAGCTCTGTTCTTCTTTCTCAGGATTATTTTGGCTATTTGGAGTCTTTGTGTTTCTATACAAATTTAAAATTATTCTACTTCTGTGAAAAATGCCATTGGTATTTTGATAGGGATTGCATTGAATCTGTAGATTGCCTTGGGTGATATGGTCATTTTAACAATATTAATTCTTCCAATCCAAGAACACAGTATATCTTTACATCCATTTGGGTCAGCTTCAGTTTCTTTCATCAGTGTTTTATAGTTTTCCCAGTACAGGTCTTTTACCTCCTGAGGTAGGTTTTGTTGTTTTTTGGTTTGTTTGCTTGTTTGTTTTCATTGCTTACACTTTTGATGTCAACTCCAAAATTCACTGCCAAGAACAGTATCAAGGACTTTACCCTGTACGTTTTCTTCTAGGAGTGTTATTGTTTCAGGTCTTATGCTCAAGTCTTTAAACCATTTTGGATTGGTTTTTGTGCATGATATAAGATAAGGGCCCAGTTTCATTCTTTTGCATGGGCTACCCAGTTTTCCCAACATCGATTTATTGAAGAGACTATCCTTTCCTCATTGTGTATACTTGGCTCCTTTGTCATAAATTAATTGGCCATATATGTGTTTATTATTTATTTCTGGGCTCTCAGTTCTGTTTTGTTGATCTTTGTGTCTCTTTTTATGCCAATACCATACCTTTTTGATTGCTATAGCTTTATAATACAGTTTTAAATCAGGAAGTGTGATGCCTCCAGCTTTGTTATTCTTTCTCAGGGTGGTTTTGGCTATTCAGAGTCTTTTGTGATTCCATGCAAGTACCCATACTTCTTGCATGGTCATTCTTGCCCTACTACTTACTGGCTGTATGACACAAGGCAATTTCCTGAAGCTCTTTGAGTTTAATTTCTTCTGTAATATTGTATTAACCATTAGGATGATTTTGAGGAATAAGCTAGTACATGTAAAACACCTATGGAGAGTGAAGGTCAAGTAAGGAGAAACAGAAATACTAGGGGGATTCATCTTTTTCATTCAAATTCATATTTAAGATCTTGTGGAATAATTTTTAAAGTATATACTTAAAGCTTAGATTACCTAATTTATTGAATAGAATACATATGGGAAAATTGGCACCACTTTTTAATCACCAAAATGTAAATATCACACTGAAGAATGCATTAAATATAGTGAATTAAATGCCAAGACACCACTACAATGACAGTAAAGAAGGACATGGGTATAAATACACAAAGACAGAAAATGAAGAGAATACTGTAATGGGCTAGAGATGTCAGTAGGAGACAGGTGGAGGAGTGATAACTGACTTAGCAAAGTAGAGGATGCAGGACCCAAGTGCCTATAAAGGAAAACTTTAAGATGATGTGCTAATTTACACCACAGAGCTCCCTAATGATTCTGGAACTGATGTCACCTGCTACAAAGAATTTAGGGAAGAGGCATGGAGCTGACATGGTTGTATTAATATAAAGAGCAGTTTAAACCTGAGATCTTCTCTCCAACCCTGTTCAACCAAGCATTCTCCCTTCAACCACAATTCTCAAAGGAAAGGTTTGTTCTCCAGAAAAATTGAATCAGAAGGGGCTCTGGCCTCAGAAACACAAAGCACAGAATGTAAATACAAAACATGGATTTTGACCAACAACGTTCTCTCCACCCTTCCCCTCATTCAGCTCCTGGAACACAGGCCACCAGGCAGTATTCATTGCTGGAAGGATTGAATAGAACCCAAAGAAAATGCCTACAGATAGTGACATGAGGGGATAATTTTCATTACACACAATGAAAATGTCAGTTTGCCTCCCACTTAGAATTTTATCCACACATATACCTTTTCTTAGGAACCCCCAGATAGACTTTTCCTATGCAACCAACCAAGCTCTTGTTTTGGAGGTATGGTCTCCAGGAAATAAGAATCCAAAAACAAACTTGATGTATTTGACCATGCAAGGAATAGTACTGAAAGAAGTTCTATAGTTCTAGAGAAGAGTTTAGGAGTGATTAGTGACAGGTACATAGAAACCAACCCAGAAAGAAAAAAAAATCTGGGAAGTAAGTTTGTGCAACAAGGGATATATAATCAGAGCATCCTAACTGAGTCAGCAGTGAATGATAAGGATAGATGTCATAATAATGTAACTGAACTAAGTATTAACTGAATTTGTTAATACTGAACCTAGAATTGTGATATCAACTAGTTGGAAGGATGGAGAGATGAGAACTGAGTGTAATTACATAAAAGTCTAATATTCTCCCTAATAGGAATTTCATGGAAAATGTCTGAAATTGATATATTGAAAAATAGCAGTGGCACAAATGATTGTCCAATATGGTGGCAAATTTCAAAAGCAGCAGCTAGAAGGATTTAAAATAGGCACTTTGGGGAAGGGGCCCATGTGATGTGAAAGGAGTTAGGGCAGAAAAGTATTATTATTTATTATAAGCCTATAGAACTTGATTTCTTTAACCATGTCATATTCCCTCAATAAAAATCAAAATTAATTTAAAATGCAAATATCTCATAGGGAAGCAGCCTTTCAATCTCTCTTCTTGAAATTAGATTAAAGATATGTTCATGAATCTTAGATGACTTCCTGGTAGCTTATCCCTTTTCTTGGTTGAATGATACAATATAATACAGTTTTCCTACAATTATGCCCTGCCTTTGGCTGTCAGCCCCTGAAGGAAATATGTAAGATTTGATTGACTTTGTCTTGCCATCTCCTTTCTGTCACCAGTTGGAAAAGCTTTGTTCAAGAATATCTAGGGTTGTGTTAAAAAAAAAAAAAAAAAAAAAAGTTACTTTTTTCTCTTTGACTAGTTCACTAAATAATAAACATGAAAGGTAAGTTATTTATTGGAGTAAGTTATAATAAATGAGGATTTGTACTTTCAGGTTTAGGAAAAGAATAAAATACTTTTTATAAATATTTTTTGCCAAAATTGCAAAATAGTTATCTAGTAAAATCAGTTGCCATTCATATCAGTTAGAATCATTTAAGTGAAAGTGTGCATGTGTTTTATGTGCAGGATTAAACAGGACCCTGTACATCTTCAGAGGCATGTTTGCACTCGATTAAAAACTAGAAACCCCTCATGCTTTACAACACTATTAACATGAAGCTGAAAAAAAACAAAGAAGATGTTATACATGAGAAATATTAAAGATGTTAATTCCTAGAAAAGAGAACCATATCAAAGCTTTAGATTTGCTCTAAAACCAGTTTTTATGCTATTTTGAAGAGACTCCTAATTTAGAAAGTCCAAATCATGTTTAATTTTTTAAATGGAATCTCTCACAGTCATAGGAAATGTACCATCAGGACTATGTAATCAATGTGAAGCAGATGGTGGAACAATTATCTTGTGTATTTGGGTACTACCATTGGCCGGTTCATAGAGTGTGTGCCAGGAAATTCATTCTGTATTTTCAATCTGCTTTCCGGTTATGATGGATAGTGCTTTTTTAACAAAAATCTTTGTATTATTTTAGTGTCTATAATACAAGGTACATCTACACAGGCAACTTTTTTTTTTTTTTTTAAGTCCAATTGGAGGTATATAGTAATGATTTCAGGATTCGAATTTTTGAGTTTGAGCTGTGATTATTTTTCAGTATCAGCATAGCTTATTACTATCAATTCTTTGGCTAAATAACTGCTTCCTAGTATATACAAATCTTACTATTTAATTTTAAAACTTTAAATACTTAAAATTATATGGTATGGTTCACAATGTAGAGAAGACACTTTTTTTGAATTTTTGAATTTTTGAATTTTATTTTATTTATTTTTTTATACAGCAGGTTCTTATTAGTTATCCATTTTATACACATCAGTGTATATTGTCAATCCCAATCTCCCAATTCATCCCACCACCCCACCACCACCACCACTTTCTCCCTTTGGTGTCCATACGTTTGTTCTCTGCATCTGTGTCTCTATTTCTGCCCTGCAAACCAGTTCATCTGTACCATTTTTCTAGGTTCCACATATATGCTTTAACATACGATGTTTGTTTTTCTCTTTCTGACTTACTTCACTCTGTATGACAGTCTCTAGATCCATCCACGTCTCTACAAATGACCCAATTTCGTTCCTTTTTATGGCTGAGTAATATTCCATTGTATATATGTACCACAACTTCTTTATCCATTCGTCTGTTGATGGGCATTTAGGTTGCTTCCATGACCTGGCTATTGTAAGTAGTGCTGCAGTGAACACTGGGGTGCATTTGTCTTTTTGAATAATGGTTTTCTCTGGGTATATGCCCAGTAGTGGGATTGCTGGGTGGTATGGTAATTCTATTTTTAGTTTTTTAAGGAACCTCCATACTGTTCTCCATAGTGGCTGTATCAATTTACATTCCCACCAACAGTGCAAGAGGGTTCCCTTTTCTGCACACCCTCTCCAGCATTTGTTGTTTGTAGATTTTCTGATGATGCCCATTCTAACTGGTGTGAGGTGATACCTCATTGTAGTTTTGATTTGCATTTCTCTAATAATTAGTGATGTTGAGCAGCTTTTCATGTGCTTCTTGGCCATCTGTATGTCGAGAAGACACTTTTGAAAGCTAATTCAGAATTATGTACAAGAGTTAAGGACTTTAAAAAGACATTGAAAGCAACTACTTTTTAGCACTTAGGATAAGATCATCCTAAGTAATACGTATTTTACTTTTTTAATTACAATTAAAATGATCTATTAATCTCATCTTGGTTTCAATTTTGTTTTTCTAACACATTATATTTAGTAACTTCAGTTATCACTATCTGGCTCTCTATAGGTGGTAACATAATTACTTAGACACATTGTATATATACCTAGTTCTAGAACACTTCTCTGATAACAATCAAACATATTTTTAGTTTTAAATGTAAGAAATGACTACACAGTAATGCTGACTTTATTATATGTCTAATATTCCTTAAACTCAATTTTTATTTTCCAAACATAATAGTGGAGAAAATAGTATAATGAACACCATTTACCCAAGGACTATAAGATTTTTTCAATTTTGTTTCATCGATACCCTCCCCTTGCATTTTCATCTATTTTATTCTGAAACAATTCCCAAAGAATGATTTTTTTTTTTTAGTGTAAATACTGACTACAGCAAAAAGAGTATATTTTCTCAAGATAATGACTTCTCAAAATAACCTTTGTCTATTTGGCTGTATATATTTTTAGCCTTTTTTTTCTGAAAATGGTCTCTATTTTAGAGATAGCTGAAATAATAAACTTTTTAGTGTTCAGACCTCTTTGTAAATCACATCAAGCTCTTTTGAACATGTGCAAGATTGTTAACTGAAACTTAAAATATATCAACCTAGATAGAAGAGCCCTTGAAAAGACAGTTTTCTTAAGTCATTTTCCTTCTTGCAAACACTGAGATTATTAGGAAAGCTTTTTAAAAACTATGACATATGTTTCTAACTATAGAGATTATAACAGTTTTATTCTTTAACTTAAAGGAAATTCGGTGTGACTTTCTGGGTTGGCATTTCTTTTGGAGGTTATAATCTGGTATATGAATGGAACTCAGATATTAATAATCAGAATATCTAGTCAGTGCAAAGGAGGCTTGAGTTTAGGGGATATTTTCCACTTTCTAACACACATTGCTTGTTACATAGGTGTTCAGCTCTTTCTTTTCCTTTGCAACTGTAATTCCCATTTCACCCCCACCTTCCTTGCAATTTTCCTTGGGATTTTTCTGCATTTGAAAGTCTGACTGTAAATCAAGGGACTCCAAACATTGGCAATCTGTTTAACAAAATAATTGTGCTGATTTCTTAGTGAAGTCAGATGCAATTTATTCGCACTGGAGTCTTTTAGGAGGCAAGATTATAGAATGAGATGGATTGCCAAATGGAAAAATAGTGGGAAAGTAAAGCACTGTTTCAGTGGCCTAGAATGTGGCTTGTTTTTGTTTGTTTTCTTCTCTAACGCAAATATTGACTCTGGCTTTGCATATGTGGAATGACTATCCAAAGTAGGTTGTAGTTTTTTGGGTTTTGTTTTTTTTTCATGCAAAGTGTTCATTTCTCTTAAATAACAGCATTTTTTGGTCTTCCTTTGGGTAACTCTTGTACACTCTCAGCTTTTGTAGTGGGCAGTCAGTCCTGGCTTTGTCCATCACACCTTTCCACTTGCCAGCCATAGTAATTGGTCCAGGGATAAGCACATGATCCCAGCTTGACAATGTGGGACATTTTTACCCAGTATGAAACTGCTGAGCAATAAAGGTACTCTTGCCATGGATATTAAGTTTGGGAGGCTCTGAACCTGTTGGGACTACAAAGTAGACAGAGCCTGCCTGAGAGTAAATCCACACTGCAGAAAGTAGAATTGAAAGACAGTGAGGGATGGCGCTCTTATAACATCATTCCAACCTCTTGGTCTATTTCTGATTTCAGTCTACTTGTATTTCTGAGTTATAAATCTATATTATTTTTTTTTCTTTGCCACTTTGAGTTTTCTTTCACTTGCAACTGAACAGTTCCTGAACTAATACTCCATCTATTGACAAGTCAAATTCTATTTAAAAAAAAAAAAAAATTGCAGTGTCAACTTTGTCATTTTTATGCCTCATGTACACATCTAAATCATTTGTGTCTTGTAACTTTCACCCCAAGTATTCATCAGGGCCCTAAATCTCAAATTGTCTCTTAGCTTTTATCAAAAGCCCATTTGATATAAGTTGGAATGCCAGATTAAGAGAGTAAGAATGAAAAAGTGTGATGGAGGAAGTCTGAGTAAAAACAAACTAATCATATAGTTGCTTTAAATTTTCTGAGATACAAAGCCATGCCATCAGAATGCAATATACTAGAATATTACTTTAGATTTCCATAAAGATGCCTTCACAGAATTATGAGTTAATATAAATTTATTTAGCACTTCAGGTAATAGCCAAATCAGCTTAGCTTTCTGATATAACTACTTTCCTTTTTCCCCAGGCTATAGAATAGAAAAGGTTTACAACAATCTTGGGTTGCCATTCTTGCTTTAACACTAGCTCTGTTACTTTAAAGAAGTTACTTCAGTTCTCTATGATTCCATTTCTTTCTCTGAAATGAAGCATGAAAATAATGTTTTCTTCACATGTGGTTGTAAGTATTACAGAATATAATAGAAAACATTGAGGAAAAAATAGATAATGGAAACTAGTGGGTTTTTAAAAAAATTTTTTATTGGTGTGTAGTTAATTTACGTTGTGTTCATTTCAGGTGTACAGCAAAGTGATTCAGTTATACATATACATATATTCATTCTTTTTCAGATTCTTTTCCCATATAGGTTATCACAGAATATTGATTAGAGTTCCCTGTGCTATACAGTAGGTCCTTGTTGGTTATCTATCTTATATATAGTAGTGTGTGTATGTTCATCCCAAGCTCCTGATTCATCCCCCCCCCCCCACCTAAAACATGGAAACTAGTGGTTTTATCTTTTATCAACCCCTTCAAATCACTTTGAAGGTAACATGTCAATTAGATGGTAGGACTGTGTATTTCCTCAGGTAATGAATTATGACAGATTTGAAATTTAGGCTAATCTCTATGATTTCAAAGAGTTTAATGATTTTTCTAAAACCAAGCAAATTATACTATCTTTAATTTGTTTAGCCACTCCATACTCAAAAGAACTTTCACATTTGGTATCCCAGCCATTCTTTTCTGTTTTTTTGGCAGTGGGTAGAGAGGTTATCATCAGGCTATAATTCTTTTATCACATATTTGCATCTTCTTGACTGTAACTACTAAATCACATATATGCATCTTCTTGACTATAGCTATTAATGGTGTAGTGATGCTGATTTATCACTTAACCACTTTCACCCATTGGACGATATTGCCCAGGAGTAGGAAAGGATGAAGTTCTAAAAATAAGGATGCAATTATTAATAATTCACCATCTCAACATTAACCAACAGAAGCTGACAGTGTTTTCTGTCCCACAGACAAGACTCCACATTCAGAAAGGGAGATTCCCTTATGACGAAGTTAGTGATGACACAAATGTCCCTGAAGAGAAAAATTTCCGAAATATTAGAACTCTGACTTTTAAACTGTAGTACACATTATGGTTTAAGTAGTAAAAAAAAAAAAAGAGAGAGAGAGAAATACTAAGTACTTTAATTATAATAATATTTAAAAGTTAGTTTTAATTACTTTTTGGTATAAAATATAAGCCTTCAGGTCTTTTCTCTACTCAAGAATAATGGGGAAAAAGATATTGCAGTCTATGATTTGCTCTCAACTTCACTTTACCATAGTTTATCTGATCCTCAGAACTGAACTGAAACTAGATTTTCCTCTGACATCAGCAAAAGCTTTTCTGAAATGTTTGTTTGCAAATCTCCAGGTGCATGGGTCCCTGAATAAATATTATTTCAACACTGATCAGCTGCATAGGTGAAGACCAAGTTAGGAAAGAGGTCTACAAGGATTTCTTAATGAAAGCAGGTGGCTGTTGTTGATATTCTAAATAGATTCAGTAATTAGAACATTTTTTAGGACTTTAGGTGCATCTCACAAGGGATTTCTGTAATATTTAGAAGACAGCTCACATAGGAAAGCACTTGTTCAGGAAGATATTCATTCATGCTCTCCTAATAAATAGGGGGAAATTATTTTAAAAACTGCATATGGTAAGACCAAAAGTTCTGTTCCTAGCAGGGAAATACTTTACTTTTTGGATTTATTGCTGAGTTTTAGGAATTTCTGCAGTGTCAAAGAACTGCCTTCCTATATAGGATGTGGATTTCAAGTGTAAGTCAAAAAACAATTACCATATTTGTTTAAAACTTTATTTAGGGTGAACAGATAAAACATACTCTGTGGAACAAAATTCACTTAATAAATAACATTCCATACCAAGTTTAAGTAACAGTAGATTTTATCTTCATCCTCTGTTTGTTGTATCCATTAAACATATTATCTATTCTAAATAACATATCTGCTTGACTAGTCCTAAAATTAGATGTTGAAACTTTCTATTGTCATTTTATGATGTGAGTTTCCACCAAGAGAAATTTAAAATGCATTTATTTTTAGCCTATATTTACACTTTGACTCAATCCTTGTTCCAGTGGTACTACCTGCAAGAGAAAAGTTAAGACCTTTTAGCAAGAGTATACATAGTAAAAAAAAATACTGAAAAAGTTTAAAAATTGTTACCAGCACTTAAGCAAATTAAATTGCCAAGAAATAATTTTTTCTGAAATGTATTGATTAGTGATAGGGTGCAAAATAAACTAAATCAAATTTCACATCTCCTTCAGTGATGTTTTTGAAATTCTGAGTAATGACCCAGGTTGAGCCATTAATGCAAATCCTCAAAACTTAAATAGTTTCTTGATACTTTTCATTTTGAGGCATCTTTTAAAGAAACAACAGATGCCTTTCCACATGCATTCTAAAAATCAATACAATTAATCAATAATGCTCTCCACAGGTAATAAATGCTGAGAAGCATTTCTGCCTATGTATATTGATCAGGAGAATTGCTTCAAATTGGTTCAGATGTGTATAAAAATCATTTCCTTATTGATCAAAGCCTCCCTTCTCCACTCTGTTATTTCATATATGGCATACAACTGTTTTAGACTTCATGTATATCTGTGATTGATAAACAAATTTCCTGTGATCTGTGTATGAGACTAATTTGAATGAAATACAAAATGGGTGTTTTTGTTTCTTTGGGGGAACATATTGCTTGAAATTTAAAGCATGAATAATCAGAAATTACTGAATTTAATGAGAAATGTAATGATGTTTTTCATTCACATTTTCATTATTTGTAATAAGCTTAAAATTTAAGCTTTTTTGAGTCTGCTTCTATTTCTTATAACAGAATTCATGCAGACACATGCATTTAATCCAGAATGATGCTATTCCCGGTGGTATAAATAATAGAAAACTGCATAGTTTTAGTCAACTGTTGACTCATATTGCTGGCAAGTTATATTTTGGTAACATGATCAAACATGTAAGTGGACATTGTGACCTTTTTGCTAATATATGTGTTAAGTGTATAGACAGAGTAATAAGAAAAGTATGTCTTCTAAATTAATTGTCTAACAATAAGTGTACAGTTTCAACAGATATAGCATTTAATGAGTCTCATTAAATAGGACTCTATTCATCTTTGATCCAAACAATTGATTCATTGGGTAAATATTATTAGATTAAGGACTTTTCCAAGGAAGCTCAACTTCTAAGTCTTGATACATTAACTAGTGTTGTGAATTATAACGAAAAAGCCAAAGATTCCTGTCAACATGACTTAGTAAATTTCATAACCTTATACTACCTATTTTTCTTATCTGAATGTTCTGTTACAAAATGGCATTATTTTGGCCACTGTATAAGCTACTGTGGAAAGTGTCACTGAACCACTACCTCCTTAAAACTTGACCACCAATTTTTACTTACTGAAAGGTTTCATTCATCTCATGATTTTCATTTGGAATTTCAGGGAATATGAATTATCATATAGTCAAGTCCCAATATCTCGACTTTAGATAATTTTACTTTATTTATCTAACAATTTAATTTTTCTTTTAATTCTGAAGGAATCTCTTATGCAAAACAAAGTTGAAATCTTTCAACAAAACAAGAAGTGTTTTCATGAACAATTAGTGTAAGGAATTGGATAAACTATGTTCACTATATTCAAAAATACTATTTGAGTGAATCTGAGGAAATGTTAGTCAATGTTGAAAGCATAGCATCAGAAGGATGATATATTCTGGTTTGTTTCGCCTAGAGCAAAAAAAAAATAAATTTTATAACATCTTAATATAAAACACTTCCCAAAGATGTGGAGGTATCTAGCTTTCTGCTCACTAAGGCTCTATTGAATCTTGGGTACATGGTTGGGCTCTATGAGCTCTAAAAGGATAAACCTGCTTTCCTAAGTCTCTCATATATTCCCAGGAAGCTAACTAACTGTACAATAAGATTCTTGGAGTCAATAAGTACCATTAGGGTAACCACAGAAATGAAATTTTTGAAATATTTCTTGTACTTAAATAGAAATTAATCTTAAAGTATTCCTAGGAGCAAGCATAGATTCAGCTGGAAACTGGAGCTGCACACCCAAGAGATATTTACTCTGACTCATGTTACATTTTAGTGAGGGCAGCTTAATCACAGTGGGAAAGCCAACACTGAGCCAATCAATAAAATTTCATCTGGAGGTATTAGGGCATGACGTGGAGGATAAGAGCATTAGCTCTGGAGTCAGATAGTCCTCATTTCCAGATTCCACCACTTATAAGCTGCGTGGCTTTGGGGAAGTTGCTTTTATCTGTCTCATTTTCCTCCTGCATGAAGCAGAGTGTGTGCCAGCACTGTCCAGTAGAAACATAATGTGAACCACATATATAATTTAAAATTCTTAGTAGCCATGTTTTCAAAAATCAGGTGAAATTAATTTTTAAATTTTTTTAAATTTAATACAATGCATCCAAATTAGTATTACTGTGATATGTAATTGATATAAAATTATTAATGAAATATTTTACATTCTTTTTTCATACTAAGTCTTTAAAATCTGGTGAGCATTTTACAATGATTGATAGCACATTTCAGTTTGCACTAGCTGCATTTCAAATGCTCAGTCAGTAGTGGCTGCTATCATGGATAGTGCAGGTATATATTCACCCCATAGGGTTGCTGTAAGGATAAAATGAGATAATGTGTGTAAAGTGTTTAGAAAGGTGTTTGGCAAATAAAAAGGACTAAAAAAGGTAGTTGTGAAAACTGTTACTGTTATAACTGAGTACTGACTACAGCAGCCTAGGTGCTAAACTGGGGTGAAAGCAAAAATATATGACATGACTCTGTTCCTGAGTAATTACAAAGTTAAGAAGGCAAGATAAATAAATAGTTAACTATAATTTATGGCATCTTATTACCATATGAATGTATGAATAAAATGCAATAAATGCTCAGAAGAGGACGATCTTCCCCACTAGAGTTGCCTTGTACCCACCTTGGTGAAGAAAATCATTTTGAACTGGGATTTAATCAATGGGTTGACTTTTCTCAGGAAGATAAGGTAAGGGACCATGAAGATAGCTAAGAAAAATATTCTACCAGAGGAATAATAGGAGCAATAATTCAAAGGTGGGGAAGTGAAAAAATACACTCAAGAAATGATGGCAATTTTTGATGGAGAACACAGGGTTCATGTAAGAGTGTACTTGGGTGAGTAAATGCAGATTTGTATTAGTGAAGGGGGTTTAAAAGCCATGCTAAGATACTAGGACATTTTCAGTGTCAGAAGGAAATAGTAAAAAGAGCACTGATTTGGAAGTCAAAGATCTGATTTTAACCAAGTTCTACAATTGCCATGAATATGCCAATTTCTTACCTTGGGCGAGTCACTTCATCTCAGTTGTGTATTTTTAAAGTGACGTAATTAGATCTAAAAAAACAAAACCTGAGAATGTCAAGAGTTCTAAGGGGTCTCTTTGTTGTCACTGTTCCTGCTGTTTTTGTTGTTGTTCTATTCAAATTTATGGTATTTTAGGATGGGAGTAGCATAATTGAAGAAAGCTTTAAGAATTAATGTAGGTAGATTTAAAAGTAAAGAAATTGTAATCAAAAATCACTTGGGGTTATCTTTTCAATGGTCCTGACATCTTAAAAATAAGCACTTCAATATTGTAAACATAACAGTTGGAAATGGGAAAATTATAGAAAAGTAGCAAAGAAAAATGGATAAAAGTTGGGTTAAGGATGGAGAGGGAGAAAAGGTGTGAAATGATTGCCACTGCAGTTTGGACTCTGAAAAACAGAATATAGTATTCAAAATTGAAATGGAAGAACTAGACAGATAATTTTGCTGGAGATGTGGGAAGGGATGTAACATGAGTTTGTAGTTTTTTAGTAGGTACAATATATACACTAGAATGTGTGCTTTTAAGAATTAATTGATATATGTGGGAGATGATGGAGGAGTAGAACACGGAGCTCACTTCCACAAATACAGCAAAAATACATCTACAAGTGGAACGATTCGCACAGAACACCTACTGAACGCTGGCAGAAGACCTCAAACTTCCTAAAGGGCAAGGAACCCTCCACGTACCCAGGTAGGACGAAAGGAAAAACAAACAAAAAGAAATCGGGAGGGCACCTGTGCCTCAAGGAGGGAGCTGTGAAGGAGGAAAGGTTCCTTCACCCTGGGAAGGCTCCTCACTGGCAGGGAGATCTGTCTGGATGGAGAGGGAGCTTTGGAGCCTCAGAGGAGAGCACAGCAACCGATGTGCAGAGGGCAAAATGGAGAGTGACCTGCACAGAAGGTCAGTACCACCCCCCTGCACTCTGCAACCTGAGACCACTCGTCTGCTGGTGCGGGCAGGGGCTGGGTGCTGAAATTCAGGTTTCAGTGGTCAGACCCAGGGAGAGCACCAGGGTTGGATGCATGGAGACAGCCTGAAGAAGCTGGAGTGTAGCAACTGAAGGTCACTCAGAAGAAGCCTGGGCCTGCCAGAGAGGCAAGGCACCATTGTTGGGGGGCACACGAGGAGAGGGGCAGGACCACCATAGGAGCTTCTTTCCCTGCACGCATGTGCTTTCAGGGCTCTGGGGGCAGGCGCAAGCCACCACTGCCATACTGAGCTCCAGGGTGGGCACAGGCTGCCGCCACCACTAAGAGACCCGCAAGTGGGCTCCAGTGGCTGCCCCCACTGTCCTGGGAGTGCGTGGGCCATGGCTGCAGCTAGGGGACCTGCAAGCAGGCACCAATCACTGTCCCTGCTGTCCTGGGGAGTGGGCGAGCTGCCATCACTGCTAGGAAACCCTGCAGCAGGCACCAGTCTGCTGAGAGTTAACACCTATCCTGAAACTCGTCCAAAAAATTGCAGAGGAAGGAACACTCCCAAGCTCATTCTATGAGGCCACCATCACCCTGATACCAAAACCAGACAAAGATAGCACAAAAAAAGAAAATTACAGGACAATATCACTGATGAACATAGATACAAAAATCCTGAACAAAATACTAGCAAACAGAATCCAACAACACATTAAAAGGATCATACACTGTGATCAAGTGGGATTTATCCCAGGGATGCAAGGATTCTTCAATATATGCAAATCAATCAATGTGGTACACATTAACAAATTGAAGAATAAAAACCATATGATCATCTCAGTAGATGCAGAAAAAGCTTTTGACAAAATTCAACACCTATTTATGATATAAAAAAAAAAACCTCTCCACAACATAGGCATAGAGGGAACCTACCTCAATATAATAAAGGCCATATACAACAAACCCACAGC
Source organism: Eubalaena glacialis (assembly GCF_028564815.1). Taxonomy (NCBI): domain Eukaryota; kingdom Metazoa; phylum Chordata; class Mammalia; order Artiodactyla; family Balaenidae; genus Eubalaena; species Eubalaena glacialis. The sequence continues at coordinate 217,731,808 of NC_083716.1, forward strand.
AAACATTCTCAACGGTGAAAAATTGAAAGCATTTCCCCTAAGATCAGGAACAAGGCAAGGATATCCACTCTCGCCACTTTTATTAAACATAGTTTTGGAAGTCCTAGCAATGGCAGTCAAAGAAGAAAAAGAAATGAAAGAAATCCAAATTGGAAAAGCAGAAGTAAAACTGTCACTGTTTGCAGATAACATGATACTATACATAGAAAATCCTAAAGATGCTACCAGAAAACTACTAGAGCTCATCAATGAATTTGGTGAAGTTGCAGGATACAAAATTAATACACAGAAATGTCTTGCATTCCTATACACTAACAAAGAAAGGTCAGAAAGAGAAATTAAGGAAACAATCCCATTTGCCCACACATCAAAAAGAACGTATTGGCTTGGCCAAAAAAGTTCGTTTGGTTTTAAGTAAAAGACATTTTTCATTTTCACCAAGAATTTTATTGAACAATGTATTCACTAACCAAATGAACTTTTTGGCCAACCCAATACCTAGGAATAAACCTACCTAAGAAGGTAAAAGACCTGTACTCAGAAAACTATAAAGTACTGATGAAAGAAATCAAAGATGACACAAACAGATGGAGAGATATACCATGTTTTGGGGTTGGAAGAATCAATATTTTCAAAATGACCATACTGCCCAAAGCAAACTACAGATTCAATGCAATCCCTATCAAATTACCAATGGCATTTTTCACAGAATTAAAACAAAAAATTTTACAGTTTGTATGGAAACACAAAAGACCCCAAATAGCTAAAGCAATCTTGAGAAAGGAAAACGGAGCTGGAGGAATCAAATGCCCTGACTTCAGACTATACTACAAAGCTACAGTAATCAAGACAGTATGGTACTGGCACACAAACAGAAATATAACTCAATGGAACAGGATAGAAAGCCCAGAGATAAAACCACACACCTATGGCCACCTAATCTATGACAAAGGAGGCAAGAATATACAATGGAGAAAAGAGTCTCTTCAATAAGTGGCGCTGGGAAAACTGGATAGCTACATGTAAAAGAATGAAATTAGAATATTCTCTAACACCATACACAAAAATAAACTCAAGATGGATTAAAGACCGAAATGTAAGGCTGGATACTATAAAGCTCTTAGAGGAAAACATAGGGAGAACACTCTTTGACATAAACTGCAGCAATATCTTTTTGGATTCACCACTTAGGGTAATGAAAATAAAAACAAAAATAAACCAGTGGAACCTGATTAAACGTAAAAGCTTTTGCACAGCAAAGGAAACTAGACTTGCTTCTTTTTTGCTTAATACATGTTGAGATATTTATATTTTTAAATACCTTTAGGAACCAATTTGGCTATTTTATTTTTAAATCAATGTTGGCAAACTATATTATTCTATGTTTTTTAATAATATACTTTAAATCCATGTGATATTTGTGGATATGTGCATTTATAATTTAGTATAATTATTCTTAAAATACCATGTTAAATGATATTTTAAATAATCTATTCAGGAATTGCATGTTAGGAGACAAAATTTTATTAAAATGTTATAATGGTTACATATTTTATTAAAATGTTATAAAATTTTAAAATGTGAAATAAAAATAAATTATATTTCTATTTTGAAAGAGGCTTATTCACTTTAACATGAACATTGTTGGTACAAGTTTTCATAAATCCTCATAGTACTATTTAAAATTTCATGTCTACCATATTTTAATTCCATTGACCAAGTTTGAGGTAGGTACATCTTCTATTCTTCCGAAATTTGTCATTAAGACTGTGACATTGGTATGACCAATGATTCATATTGTAGTTTACTTTTTATTGCCAATCATCAGGATATATAGAAAGATAACTATGCACATGTCTCTAAATACTCTGCTTTGTAGAGATGTCACCAATAGTCATACTGTGATTTTTTCTTTTGAGAGTGCCATCTCTCTGTCTCTCACACCAACAGATACTAATGTAGTAATTGACACATCCTGGTAAGTAATTTTGAAAATCTTCTAACCTGGAAAGAGTTCAGCATCTCAGTTCCCAGTAAAACTAATTTTGGGGTCAGACATTATATGCCATGTAATAATCCAATATACTTTAGAGATGAACATGATTTTATGTATATACACACACACACACACACACACACACACACACACACACAATCTTACAGCCTTTTGAAAATGAATTCAAGTAAACCTGAAAACCTCACCATAAACTTGCTGACTCAAATCTGTTCTAACAAAGACACGTTTTTTAGATACCTGAGGCACGGTGCTGCTGAATTATATAATCCTATCATTAAATTCCAATATTATCATTTTCTCTATTTTATTGAACAAGCTTTCAGGAATTACCAAGAACTTTCATAAATATTTCCAATTAAAATTTTTACAGATTTGACTCCAACAAAAGATAATGGTTTAAAACCTAAATTCTTTCCTTTTTCTTTATAGGCTTTGATTCTGTTTGGTTTTGTTTTCAAAAATAGAAAATGATATTTACCACCTTCCTAGTTGTTGTATGAAGAATACAAGAAAAAAGTTATTTGATTCTTAGGAAAGTCACAAACAACAATTGCCTACAGTGTGTGGCTGGAAGTGGAATCCATATGTAATGCCTTTGTCGGCAAAGACTTAGTAGAAGGGGCTTTATAATAAATATTCACATCTGCTGCTTTGGACACTCTAATCCATCCTAAGGATCTTTGCTGTGTCAGGCTTTGTTCTAGGTGAAGAAGCTCAGTAGATATAAAGGTTTGCAAATAGGCCATATTTATCATGATTAACTTTACTTTTATAACTTTTCTCTGTTTTAGAGACATTCATGGCAATTTGGGTTATAATTCTTGATTAAATATTTGACTGTGACTTTTATGGCAATATTATTATTGAAATTTTATTATGGAATGGAAAAATTCTATTTTAACAATATATCACCTACTTAACATCTGTCAAGAAGGCATCACTGATAACAATGCTATGCTGGATGTGGAAAAAATGACTAAAACCCCAGGCTCTGGATTCAAAGTGCTTGTGATTAAATGCTAGCTCCCTCCGTATCTAGGGTGTCATCTTAAGCAAGTTACTTAGCCTTTCCAGGACTCTCTTTCTTCACCTATATAATGGAGTTAATATTATTTTCTTTATCATTAGATATTGTAAGGATTATATGGAATTATCAATATATATGTTAGGTACTAAATCTAGTATCTAACGTGTTGAAAGAGTTTAATGAATTTTAAATGGCATTACTGGAATGATAATATTATATGCCTTCTAAGTATGATTAGATAATCCCAGGGACAGTACTAAAGTCATTTATTTAACCCACATACTTATGTAGACATATTCTGTTGTTTCTACTTACCTCCAAATTCCCTGATAGTTTGCTGCTGGACTTCTTTAATAAAAGTATTAGTTAGAATGGGATTGCTAATATGTTTTTCACTTTAAGGAAATTATTAACTCACAAATATATGGGATAAATATTATGAGAATACTCTGTGCTGTATTTAGCTCTCTTATGACACAAAATTTTAGTTTAACAGAATTTTGAATTTTAAATTAGAGTAAAAAACCTAAGACATCTTTGAAGTGGAGGTATTTATTTTCACTTCGACTCCAAAAAAAATTTGTTGCACTAATGAGTACCACAATTTTTAAAGTATAAATGTATATTATTAGTTCTAAGTAGTGATTTAGTATACTAAACAAATTTAATTATAATAAACATTTAAGTTCTAAATTACCTGCTGTGTGTATATATGTGTATGTGTATATATGTATACATGTATATATGTATATGTATATATCTTTGCCTTAGATACATTTTGAATCCTATTTTTTAACACTTTTTTTCAGAAATAATTCACTCGAAGAAGAAAGCTTCATTGCTTAATTGCTTTCAATCTCATCTTCTCAAAATTATCAATCCCAAATATAAGGAGACTAGCAGGGTATTTGATGACCTCTGCATGTAAAGTAGATAGAGCATTTTAAATTTTATAATCTAATCATTGGCATATCTTAATTTTAACTGGAATTATTTCCTATACAGCCAGGAGTTAGTTCATATTTAATGACTGACATCTCACGTAAAATGAATCTGAATTACAGTTGAAACAAAACTGTATATTCTGTTGCTTATAAACTGTGACTGCTTGAAATAAAACTTTGATATTCATTCTCTCTCCCTGTTTCTCCCTCCCTCCCTCTTTCTCTCTGTCAGGTCAAGTTTTAGCTCAGGCAAGTGGCAATGGGGTTATCCATTTGCTGGATCTTAAATCGGGGCAGATCCACAAATTGATGGGCCACGAGAGTGAGGCTCACACGGTCGTATTTTCTCATGACGGAGAGACTCTGTTTTCTGGAGACTCCGACGGCACCATTCGAACGTGGTCTTGACAGTCAGCATATCCCACTGCGGAGGGCATTCCCTTTAAGGCTTGAAAATGCCTCGTATAGTCCAAAACCAGTAAATATCTGGTTAAATATGCCAGCAGGTAACATTTACAATTTGCTTTAAAACATGCTTTGGACATATATTTTAGTGCTCATTACTGTTACCAATAAAAAAAAAATAACTTTCTGCTCATTTATTTGTGTCTGGGTCTTTTTCTTTCTCCTTTTGATAAGAATTTCGAGACAGAGCATCTTTGCTAGCGGTTTGGAAGAAACAGCTTTACAATGACGCCTAATGACAGACTAGATGAATTACAGATTGATTCTGAATGTTACAAAACAAACTGCAGGAGAACCAGGCTACTTTTTAAAAAAAATCAAATCTAAACTGCAGGAAGACCTGAAGTTTAATCATGTAGCACAGGGAAAGTCTTTCTGTAAGCAAAGGGTCAAGTAGAATTGGGGAGCATACATTTTCACAGATTCTTTAACAATGATTATACTTTATCTGTTAATAATAATCAGAGACTGCAGATGGCTTAAGTCTAAATGCTAGGCTCTTCCAGAACTTTCATCTCTGAAGCCCATGGGAGAATGCATTAAGTATAACTACAATAAAAAATGAAAAGAAAAAAAAAACATCGTAATCTCAATGCAAGTAAGTATCTTGCACGTAAAATGCCTTTCCCCCTTTAATGCATGCATCCATTGTATAAAGTGCGACTGCTTAGAGAACGCTCTAGCCTGGTCCAAAGGAGCAGCTCGGATTTCGACCGAGCTCGGCTCAGAAGCCAGTTGTTGGCGCTGTCCGTGGTGCTGAGGAATTCCCAGCTGCCGGCGGAATGAGCTCCAAATCAGCAGTCTGCAAACTGCTCTCAGTGATGCAGAAACCCAGCTAAAGTTGCTCCTTTCCTTCACGTCCACAGTTAGTATTTTCTGGTGTTTAAGAGGGGATTCAAGCAACATATCGTGGATGATGCTGACGGTACTGCCAGCGGAGTGGGCTTTAAGCTACAGCATGCTGTTGCTGATTTTGATCCTCAGAGCCTAGCCAAATCACCTCTACTGCCATATCAAACACTGTGTAAGTGAACTCATGTGTGGAGGAGGCGTAATCAGCCGGGAAATTTCATAGAAGGATCTGGGAAAAGGCTAAAAATAAGTTCAACATGATTCTGCTACTGGGGTCTGGATTGCTACAGGACCAGCATTGCTTCTTGCTTTGAATTCTGAAGACAGATCCAAAGCATATTTCTTATGTGTGTCTGCTGTGTTTCTCTCTGGAAGGGCGGGAGACTGCTTCTTGACTGTGTTTTGAAATGGGAGGTAGAATGGATTGCCTTTAATTCAAGCCTGAAAATGTATTCTTTGGATAATTAAAAAGAAACTGCTTTTCTAAAACATACCTATCTTTTAGTTTGTATTGGTCAATGACCCCCACCACCACCATTTAACCTCCAGAGTGATTAGGTAAGTGTATCTCATGACATGAATTATGTTTGTTTTCTCAAAGAAATAGATGCAGTCATTTAAAATCATATGTAGCAATATGGGGTGGGGGGAAAGTTTAGCTGGGAAGTGATCCTCAGTTTAGCAATGTTTGCTTACTTATTAAAAAATCTTCAGATAAACATTTTGATTTCTCTAATGTTTCTTCTCCTAAATAAATATTAAACTGCACTACAGTAGCTTAATTAAGAAGAATGCTCTTGAAAAAAATAACTTTCTTATACTGAAAAGAAGACCTTGTTTTCTCCATGCAGATTTTAAAATATATTTCATATAATAAAAGCATGCTTAATGTTTATATAAAGTAGGTATTACATCCCTATTTTTACCTTTAAGTTTACATTCACCCTAACCTGACACATTAATGCCTACCTGTAGCTTACAAAGAGATCATTTTCTATGTCCTTTTGAAACAGAATGATACGTGTATTTTATACGGCTTATCTTGCATGTATTGACAGATACTACCAGAAAACTATAAGAAAGCACAATAGCTCCTTTTTCTTCTAAGATAAACTTTCTAAATATGTGGGAAATGTATAAATGCATGCTTTAATTGGAAAATTATGTTTTTTCAGAAGCTTGTATTATGTTTGTGGGCTCTGTAGTAATTTAAGGGAAAAAATGCTTTGTCAAAGGGAGCTTCCACCTTCTCAAGTAGAATTATAGGTTTGCATTATTTTTTATTCTGTCATGACTCACTGTTTTTGACATATTTTAAAAGAAATCCATCTCCTTTATCATTACCTACCCAAAAGGAATTCTAATATTAGAAAGCAGTTTTCTCTTAAAGGAGGGCATGAATATACTCCCTTCCATTTTACTATTACTAGAATCTGCATATCTAACTTAAAATGCAAGTATAATAGTTCTTGAAGTTTTCTAATGCTATCTTTATCTTATTTAAAATTATCTGCATGTTAGACTAAAAATCGATGGTTTATCATTGCTATTATAATCTGAAAATAAACCAATAAATAACATTTATAAATGATCTGAAAATGTCCTATACACAATTTTAGCAATATTGGCATAAAGCCAGCACCATTTAAATAGGCAAATGAACTACTTTACACTTTTCTTATCTATTACTCCCTAAAGTCACAGTTTTCCCAAGGCTTTGTATGAGTTAGTCACTGATAATTTAAATAAGAGCCCACTACCAACACTCCCCACTAAGCACTAATACTAAGTGAAGTGTACAAGAGTCAATAACACCAAATTAATAAGGCATATTTTCTATGAATTGGCAACACCCTATTATTTTTAAGAAACTTCAGTAAACAGTTACACTGGCATTTTTGTGCAAATTGCCTAAATGCAAGTATCTTTGGCATGTCAAAAAAGAGTTATGTTTTCAAGAGTGTGTGAATGTCATTTACTTTATATTGAAGTAATTAATTCAAGTAGTATTTATTACATGAATATTAGAGTCAAGTTGCTGTAAAAATAATTTACAGATACATCTTTCCTGCCCACTAGGAGCTTACTTCCTGAGTAAAATAAAGGTGTGGACAATAATACAAATAAATTTTTAACAAATCCTTTTCAATACCTGGCATTTTCTTATTTATTATTTAAAGTTTTCTTTCTTTTATTCACTGTGGAATAGTTGTGCTATTTTCCTTCTTAACTATGTTTCAAAATCCAGATTCATGTTCACTTAAACAAGTCACCTATATTGAGACCATTGTTCTCCAATTATGGGCATAAAGAAGTAAGAAGACCTTTGTAGTAGCTGCATCCATTGATAATTTACATTCAGCTGTTGGTTTCTTCCCTTTCTTTTAGAAGTAGAATGTCTTCTCACTAATCCCTTGAGTTTTCTTTCAGATGATTGTAACATATATACATTCTGTCACTCATTAGTTTAGTCAGTGAATTCAAAGAGAATGTGAATTCAAATATTCTCAAGTTATTTGTAACTATTAGTAAGATCACCCTTTGAGTCTCGGTAAAACCACTTCTTACAATTTAGACAAAGCTAGACCTTTGAAATTCAGAAGGTAAATTTAAGCTGAAGATTCCTAGGTGAAATAAGTCCATAAAGGACAATTTTAATGCATATATTGCCAAGGATCAACCCTCCAAACTTCATAATAAAGTGTAGATAGTTGCATGAACTTAGTTGATTTGAGGTCTTAGTAGCTTCCAAATAGACCTCAAATAAACATGTTAAGAGCATGGGTTTAAATGAATCTATATTTGCTTTATATATGTCAAATTATTCTTTTTAAATATTTATTTTTCAGCCTACCCCTCTTGTATTCTCATGGAAGGAGCTGAGTATATCTAATATTAGGAGAACATCCAGAATCCTTTGAGGAGGGGGATGGCTCTCCATATTCATGAAGCTTGCATACTTCTGTTGGTCATCCCTGGATTGGTCACCTCTGCTGCCATCAGTCATGAAGACTATCCTGCTGATGAAGGTGACCAGACTTCCAGTAATGACAATCTGATTTTTGATGACTATCGAGGGAAAGGGTGTGTGGATGACAGCGGCTTTGTATACAAGTTGGGAGAACGATTTTTCCCAGGGCATTCCAACTGTCCATGTGTCTGTGCTCTGGATGGACCTGTTTGTGACCAGCCAGAATGCCCTAAAATTCACCCAAAGTGTACTAAAGTGGAACACAATGGATGCTGTCCTGAGTGCAAAGAAGTGAAAAACTCTTGTGACTATCATGGGAAAAATTACAAAATCTTGGAGGAATTCAAGGTATGAGTTACCCTTTTTATTTATTGAATACTAACTTTTTACACCACATACTTAGATTACTACATTAAAATTACAGTTGGAAAAACACAGTTTTAAATTTCTCTTTGATTTACAAAAATATGACTCCAGTTAGCATAAGTACCAGTGTGGTCAACAAATAGGTAATTGGTTTGTTGATCAGTATCTGTAGGGTTTCACAATAACTTTTTCCTTCAGAAGTATTTGGAGCATGTTACCATCTTTTATTTTTGCCCTTAAACATTTTTTTGGTGTTATAAGAAAATATGTTTTCCGAAGGAAACAACTTTGTTTAAAGGCTATGTGTCCATTAAGTTAATGTTTAAATTTTGTGAGTTTTTGGGTGGGTGTGTGTGTGGCTTATTAGCCTGTAGTTGGAGCCATTTAATTATAGTCTAGAATTATCTATTTAGTGTATGGAAATGCAAGTGCTACAGAGACACACTTCTGAGCTGTGGTCTTTATATTTAGAATATACATTGGACTTACTTATTGTAGAGCATGGTCCCCATTCTGTTCTCTGCTCATTAGATTTTTTTTTTTTTTACTTACAGGACCCCAGAGAGAACTGAATTTTTATCATAGTCCCTTGTAAAAGGTAGTAAAAAAAAAAAAAAAAAAAAAAAAAAAAAGACTAATTTTTCAGCCTTTCAGCCTCCATGGTACCATGGTATTTCTTAGTCTTTCTTTTATGCTTGTGTCATATTTTCAAGTAACTTGGAATTCACTTTTATTTCTTCTTGGAGTCTCTTTTCTCTAATGGCTAGTTTTAATTAGTGTTTCCTACAGCCAGGTATGAACCCTTTAGGTATAAATTAATATATCAACATGTCCTCAAATGTAATGGCAGTTTGTGCCTTGGAGTTTCTGTCATACTGATGGCTTGATATAAAGATTTTCATTTCACCTAAGTTCTGTGACAAGGTGCTCAGAATCTTGTAGGCAAAAGAAGATATAGCTAGTTTTCAGTGAGACTGTTTATGTTTGAGAGAAGAAATGTTCAGTTATTAGCACTGACCCAACTTCCTTCTTTACAAGAATCAAATGGTGGAAGAAGTCAATACGTGGAAAAAGGTTTTAACTGATCATGATCAGAGTACTTCCCGTGTATTGGCAATTCATTGCATTTGGTCTATTCCAAGTTATGGGCTCAAACCAGTTCTAATTTACCCAAGGAACCCGTTTATTTTAACTAGATTCCTCAGGACACGAGAGAAATTTTAATGATAATTATCATATTCAACTTTCTTACACATAAGTGTTATTCTAGACTTTTTTTTTCACGTATTATGATACTTTGTTGCACAATATTGAGAAGAGGCTTGAGAGTCTAGTAAAATTACCATTATTGACATCAAATAATAGTTGAGTATCATATATTTATTAATGCCTTTCTGGTCTTTAACATATTGGACACATTTTGTTATTAGCTACTTTTACTCTTAGGATAACAAAAGTAAATGCAAATACTCAGCACGTGATTGACTCTAGACGTGGTTCTAGAATCATGTCACTCTCCTCTAACATGCATATTTATCTAGAGTAGAATGCAAAAAAGACATTTTAAGATAGCCTAGCCCAAATAAAAAGTACCCAAGATAAAATGTGAGATTATTACATATTGATTACCAAATTATATAAAAGAAGAAAAGATACTGACTGGTTTTTTTTTTTAACTTAGCTCACCACTTAAAATGCTATAGTTTTCCCTGTTTTTATTAGATTTTATTTTATCTCAAAGGTAATAATAATTTTACCATGTCAAACAATAAAGACATATCAAGTTAGTAATTCCTTTACTCCAACTATCTGTCCCTGCTATAGTTAATATTTAATCTGTTGATATGCACAACTTTTTCCCTGACTTTCAGTATCATTGATTTTAAATCAATGTGATTTAAAAAAAGAAAACAGATGCCACTTTTTCACAAGGATTTCGTGTTAAGAGCTTTAGAGATCATTAATAAGAATGAAGAACTGAGACCAAGAAAGTTTGTTACCTGTCCAAAATTGTCAAGTTATTTAACCTATTTCTAAATACATTCAAACAAGAAAGCCTATATCAAAGCACTTTGGCTCTAGAGTCAGAAAGACCTGGATTCATATCCCAAATTCATCACTTAGATGTAAGATTTTGGAAGGAGTCCTTAAATTTTGGAGCCACAGTAGCATTCGCTACAAAATGGCCATCATGATCATTACTTCTGATGGGAGGAGATGTTGGAAAGATTTTGTGAGATAATTTATATGAAGTTAGCAGTCTTGTGATGACTGGTACACAATAGATATTGAACAAATGGTTGTTTCACTCCTTCTAAACTCTAATGTCCAGGGATTTACTCTAAATTCTCCATTCCTCCATGTCTTCACCTACATTTTTATGATGGAAGCTCGATTTTAAAAGTCACTCAAGTGAAAGAATTCCAACACCTTTTTTTTAAATGTTCTACTTATCTATGTGAACTATGTACACCTAAGTAAATATCAGCCATCTGATTGTCTTCTAATTTAGTTTCTTGTCTCTTGTAAGCTGATCTTTAAAGCTGTATGCAACTTTCACATAATAATCTTGGCATGTTATTAAGAAGGTTGTATTACAAGATATTTTTACGTTATATATTCATCCAACAAGCATTTATTGGGCTTTTTGATATATGAGATACTGTAGGTGTACTGTACATACATTAGAAAGTAAGGTATCTAGAAGGCAAAATCTCCACCCACAAGGAAGGCATGAACAACGTGGAGAGAGAAGTGGGGAAAAGGAAGTCTAAAGTGTGTGATTGTGAAGGCCAACACCAAGGGATTGTGGTGCCAGAAGCTTATCAACATGGTGTGAGGTTTGGTCAGACAAACTTTCTTTTTCTTCAGGATGGTCACAGATGAGCCTTAAAAAATTAAAATTTATCCAGGGAGATTAAAGTTCCAAAGAGGAAACTGTTCTTAAAATTGTTCTTAAAAAATTAAAATTTATCCAGGGAGATTAAAGTTCCAAAGAGGAAACTGCTTGAGCAAAATCAGAGATTGGGATGAATAAAATCTGCAAGGAGAGGAGGGAGATGAGAATAACAGGAAGCGGGATCTTACTAAAATGCCATTATAAGGAGAGAGACATAAATTTGCCTAGCATTTTTGGAACGTGGAAAGAGGAGCTTGAGTACTGGGCCAAAATATTTAGATTCAGTCTAAAGAATAACAAGGGACAAAATGTAGGTTGTTATACATAGAGATGACCTAGTTAAATATGTTTTTTAAACAAAATGACTTTATAGCCAAGTATATAACTGAATAGAGGTGAAGAGATATTAATGGCTGGGAAGGTGGAACTGTTGCAGAAAACAAAGAATGAGATGACCAGCATGCAAAGGACAAAAACATTCAGGGCAGTCTTGAGGATAAAAATCTAAATTCCCTAGTATAGTCTAGATTCTACTCATCAACCTCTCCAAGTATATCAAACTCTCAGTGACTTGCTTGCACATGCTGTCCCATACTTTTTCACCATTTATACACACCTGTATAAGTCTTACTAGACTGCTTCAGAATTCCATTTAAATCTCATCTCAACTGCAAAGCCCTCTCTGACTGTCCTACTTCTGTATCCTGGGCTGCGTCTCACACCATTATAACAAGGACAATAATCATAGCCAGACACCATTAAGGCCGTTATATGTATTATAGCACATTTCATAATAACACTATGAGGTTACACTTTTATTAGCACTGTTTTACAGACGAGAACACTGAAGCACCAAAGTGTAAGCAGCTTGCCCAACACCATATCTAAAGTAGAAGAACTAGGATTCAAACCCAGGCATCCTGGCTTCAGAATATAAACTCTTCACCACCTTTACCACCTCTGTCACACTGCAATAACATAAAGTGAAAGGACCTGTCTCTCCCACTGGACAGTGAACCCTTTGAGGCTAGGGATGGTGTTTTCTTTTTTCTCCTCTGTTCCCAACCCTAGCCCCATGTAAACCACATAACAGGCATTTAATATATTTTGGTGAACAAAATGAGTCAGGTTATAACTGAACACATAGAATAAAAAACGTTCCTTTAAAATGCCTTCATTTCTTTCTGTTTATGTGTTGACTTCTCCATTTTAATTAGAGAAGCATTCAAGCTTCAGGTAAAGAGTGCTCTTTGGGCCCCTAAAGATGACACGCATTGTTCATAAAGCACATATTTCCATACTGTTTCTACTTTCTACTCCTTCTCCCTACCCCTTCCTGACCAATACTCATCTTGGATTGCATCTCCATCCCAAGTGTTGTAATGACCATCCAGTGTTTTAGTTGTGTGGTCTCACTCTATACAGTTACAGAAACATACTGAAGTCCCTACTTCAGTCTTTTCTGATCACTAAATTTAAATGTAAATCACTATGTTGTACACCTGAAACTTATAACATTGTACATCAACCATACCTCAGTAAAAAATAAACATTTAGTGTGGTTAAAAAAAAAATTGATATACATGTGTCACCTGATGGAAAAAATAATGTTATTTATAAACGGGGTTTTTTTCAACACTTACTGATGCAAGCTTTGAAAATGGATTTCTCTCTACCCTTTTTGAAAACTCTAAAATTTCCAGTGTTCTGGTAATATTGTATTAAGTTAAAGGTCATTGTATAGTAGGTTTTCTCATTTTTCTTTTATGTGTACTCAGGCAAAATGACACTGGAACCTACTTTTTGAGAAATAAGAAGTATAAATAATAAATTACAATAGGATTTCCTACAGAAAAACTTGATTGGAAATGTAGGTTCTATCAGCTTTGGCTCTGTGACAACTATCTCATGCTGAATTTCTTAAATGGAGAAATAATTTCTTATTTTGCTCAGTATTTTTATAACTCTCACTCAGCTAGAATTAGCCTTTTTGGATTTTTTTATACTTTAAAACTTGTACTGTTTTAGTTTTATTTCAGACACTGACAGTTGATCAGGTTTCTGGTTTTTATTTTTAATAGGTTCAGTGTGATTATTTTGCACATTTTGTAAATATGTTATTGCTTTTAAAAAAAAAACATGTTTTCATGCTGTGGTAAGCTGCCTAGTTTTTGCCCTGAATTCTGGATTTACCATTTAAATCTTGAGGAAAGCAGCAAAGAGGACCGAAAATTAATCACTCAGAGTATTCTGCCAAATCATCACACCCATAAAAAATATCGATGCCAACTAAGGTTTAGAACTGACTTGCTCTTCAATGGGTACATTCACAGGAAGACAGGTTTCCCAACTTTCTCATTAATCTATGCCCCCATCATTAATGTCCAATTAACATTAATGGACATTAAATGTAACATTAAATCTGTAAAAGTGAGAAGATTTTTGAATTTAGGACTGGGAGTTTTGTTTTGTTTTTTTTTATGTCTGTTTGTTTTAATACAGAGAAAGAATGGAAAGTAACACATTCTAGGAACTGATAACCAAATATGTGAAAGAACAGGAAAAAATGGAGGGCTGTAAAGAAATCTCAATTGAGGGGACTAATAGTTAACACTTTGCAGAAATACAACTTATTGTACCCCACCCACTCATCTGCCATGGCACCAGCTTCTATGAGAGGCACAGAAACTAAGATGTTTGTACTGGACAGAGGGGTACAGAATGCATCTTTCCAGAGGTATGAAGATTGTATGTATGTATGTATTTTAATGCCACCAAATGGAATCAAATGTGTTATGTCCTGCTGAAATATGAGAGGCAAGGCAGTGAAAGTTTCATCCTAACAACTGGAAGGGTTTTTTTTGTTTTATTTTTATTTTTTTATTTTTATTTTTTGACCCTCTGTATTTATTTTAATAACAGAGAAATGGGTGAATTTTAAGAATATGGGTGGGATTTTTAAAGATATTTTTCCCAAGAGAGGATATACAAGTTCTCAACAAATGATTAATGGAACAAACAGGGGCATTTGTAAGATTTCATCCAAAGAAAGTCCTAGAAAACATCATAATTTCATACAACAAAGATAATGGAGGTCTTTGTTGGGAGACTGAAAAGACTAATTCCACAATCACTGACTCTGCAAAATGCAGTTTTTGTTTTGCGGAACGTGCTGTAGTTTTTAATATTGAAACTGCCTTTGAGTGAATTCAAGAATGGCTTCTCCTTTCAAGTAGCTACAAAATAACAGAGATTAAGTAATCTTAATCAGTAATGACAGTTGCTCCTCTGAAGCTCAGCCCTCAGCCTGTACAACAAACAAGCTCAAAGTGCATAATTCTCAATGGGGAACGTCCATCTTTGTAAATAACTAGGGAGCCTCTGCTCAATTTGTATAATGTCTGACCAGTTTCAAAGATTAGAAGTTAATTTTGTTAAAACTTTATAACGTTCCTCAAACCTTTCTCTTTCTTTTTATGTTGTGCTCACTTGACATGTTTTAATTGTACAAAACTACATTAAATCTAGAAAATAGACCAGATTTTTGAAATAATTTTTCAAAAGCCCCGATGAGAACTGGAAATGACCCTCAACACTTTTTAAAATGAGGGATTAGAATTGTAGGAATAAATGGCTTCCAAGTTAACCCCTGAAGGATGAAATAGTCTGAAAAAGTCTCTTGCTTTAAATTTTAAGAGACTTGATGGTCAGCTGGCCCTTTGATTAGTTATATATAGACTCACCCACTGATTTTTATCACTGTCCTTCATATGGCAAGATGCTGCCGTTAATGGTGATAACTGTGTGATAAGCATGACTACAGAGATTTGTGTATGGCCTTCTGTTCCCTGGGCACACCAGGAGATTGGTGTTTGAGCTGAGGCCACATCTGAGATTTGCGGAGCTTATCACTGCTAGTGACTACCTCACACTAGAGGCCAGTCATGAGCTGGGTGTAGAGTTTGCTGTCCATTCCTTACTGACTCTCCAATACTGTGAGAAGATGCACCTGAAAAGAGAGTGACCTGGTAGTCTCCCCTCCAAACTTTAATTGTACAAGATTCTGAATATGTCAGAAATTTGCTTATTTTTCACTGTGGTTTTACTCACCAAAACATGTAATTAGTCAATGGTGTGATACTAACAAGCATGTTTTTTTCTGTCTCATATCTTATTTCATAAATTAGGTCTACATATTTTATGCAAATTTTGTGTATTAATCTATAATCTATAGTCTAAATTGAAATTGCTTCATACATGCGTTGTATGTGTATGTGTGTGAAATTTGAGGGAGCTGGGAAATGTTCTTACTTTAAGAAAATCTTTTTCTACTCCTCCTTATTCTCCCTGACAATATTTTTGTTTTGTTTTGTTTTCCTATAGCTTGATTTATATATCAGGCAGTGTGTTTTATGAAGGACAGCACAAGAAAAAACTATTGGTCTATTTTTCAGTTATATTTTGCCAAGCTTTCGAGGAAGAGCTTGAAACAAATAACTAGAGGTGATGTGAAGTGATCAGTGGGTTTGCTTATCCCGGTGATCTTTCTCAAGCCTTAGTCATTATTAATTGGAGACTGGCTTATTTTAGAGTCTGTACTTTGGACTATTAATCACCACTGATTAGCATCAGTAATCTCAGTCTCACGTATCACCAGTGTTGATTTCCTTGCTTCCAGCCTGCCATACAGCACATCACAATAAAGCCATCTTTGCAAGAATTTAATGACACCACGAAAAGAGTGAATAAAGTACTAAAGTGACAAAAAAATTCATTTATGTCCTGAAAAAGCTTTTAGATGATATTATTTAATGACTGTATAAATCTGTTTAAAGTGGATACAAATCCACTGAACACAACTCTTAATTTCCTCCCTATTATGTCATGAGACCATGAACAAAACTCAAATAATTTTAATCCTTCTATCTATAGGATGGATACAATAATGTCATCATATGTCTTATGAAGAATTAATAGTATTGGGAATTTGAAAATTAAAGTATTGCATATCAATTTATAATTAACAATTCTGACTGCTCAAAAGTTTGTGGGTTTTTTTTTTTTTAATTAAACATTACTTGGTTGGGATTTTGAAATCATTTTGTTTTAATATTGACCCTTGACTATGATTGTTATTTCTTGGCATGGGATTGGATTTCTAGTATCTGAGTTTATACAAGTTCTATTTATAAAAGGCAAGCATTATGGGTTGTTGGTTTTTTTTTAAATCTAAGTCCTTCCTACTCTTAAGAGCTGACAACAGAATTTTGGATATGGAAAAGAACTTTGAACTTATTTTACAGATGATAAAACAAAGACCAACAGAAACTTAGTAAAAACACCACAATGGCTGGCATAGCTTACTATTTGCAAAGGCAATATAAATATATTTCTTTCCTGTGGTCTTCTATCTACATTTTAAGCCTTCAGGTTTAATGCTCACTTGCATCTTCCTTTCCAATAAATACATTGGATGCAAACATTTATTTCATCCAATTGTCTATAGAAATGTGATATCAGGACCTAGCTCCATGACAACCCAGAGTTACAAGTAGACAAGAACAATAAAATATTGCCATATCTAAAATCTGTCTTTGACACAGATAGAGGACAATTTGCAAAAGGAGCCTAACAAAAAGAGGATCCTTTGTCTAAAAATGAAAAATTCTGTAATTAAACCAAACAATATAGGCCAAAATAAAATTATAATATATTAAACACTGCCTACTTATTTTCACGGAGACTACTTTATACTAGGAAGTAACAAAGGAACTAAATTAGCTGCTCTTGCCATATAGTTGATTTTAGGAACTGAGGACCTGTGTTCTTGATTTTTTTCACTCTGCAAACTCCCACCTCTCACTACATGACAGGAATAGAGTATGAAAAATGGATGGAGTGTACAAAAATCTCTAGTTGCTTGGGATTAGAACAAAGGGATATCCCTAAACTGGCATATGATCAGTACCATCTAAGGCAAGAATGCTGCAAAAATTCACATCCCTTGACCTCTTTCTCTTCAATGCCAACTGAAATGATTTAAATTTATATTTTTCTAAAGTTTCCCAGATTATTCTAATGATCAGCTGGAATTTTTTTCATGGTCAAGTAAATTTGAGAAATGATGCGTCCTTTACTATCTCTTGGAAATGTGCAGTGCTTGAATGTATATATTAATATATACTAACAGTGCTTGAACATTTTTTAAAGCTTTGAGAGTCAGTATGTACACAGTTCAACAGCTAAGAGCTCAACAGTATGGTGAAAACTGTATTTTACAGTAGGTTCTACCACTTACCAGCTAAGTGACCTAGGCACACATTACTTTACCTCTTATGTCTTAGTGCAGACATCTCTAAAATAGAGATAATAGTAAAAACTACTTGGAACACAATAAGGGATTCATAAAAGTTACCTGACATTTTTACTACTATTACTACTTACCTGTATTTAAGTCCAGTATTTCACAGATTTATGTAACAGCAGAATACTTTTTCTCTGAACATCTATTAACATCTTAAAGTTCATAAGCGTTCAATGAAACAGTTTAAGAAGTATTTTGTTAATGACCAAGATCATCCTTTATTCCTTTATCTGACTCTGATGGGCAGTTAATGATAAAAATCTATATATCTCAGCTTATCTTTTATTGCCTGGTCCTTTTTAAAGTTTCCAAAATTGCAGTTAATGTGGTTATTTATGGTAATTTATTAATTTGTGTTACATAAAACAATTTAAATGGACAATGACTTATTCAAAATAGTAATGATGATGCCAGTTACATATAACCAAAAATCTAAGACAGGGATCAGCACACTACAATCCATTAGCCAAATTCAGCTCGCCACCTGTTTTTATAAGTACAGTTTTATTGGAAAATAGCAATGCTTATTCATTATGTATTGTGCATAGTGCCTTTCAGGCTGCAATCCAGCCCTGAGTAGTTGCTCCAGAGATTATATGACCCAAATAGGTCAAAAATATTTACTATCTGGTTTTCTGTAGAAAAAGGTTGCCAACTTCTGATCTAGGATCAAATTCTTCTTCTTCCCTCCCTTTCTACTTCCCTCAAATTGTACTTTCATGTAACCCGCATTCTTCAAAGTTACAAATTCTTTGGGTACTGTTAGGTATAGGTTTTACTTCATTTGTAGGTGGTCTCGGGGATGTCTTTCCACGTGTGTAAATCTTCAAAGGCATCTAAATTTGCCTATTTTAAGTGTATTATACATACTTAACAGCAGACGTGTTAAGTCTCTTTGCACATTTGTCTCCAAGGAGTACGGCTTTGCTCTTTGCATTGATGTATAATAATTTAATAACTTTCCACTTACTGAGAATTCTTGGATGAAATAGATAAGCAAAGATGATAAAAATGTCATATTTTGATATCCCATCTGCTCTCCTTTGACAGTGTGACAAGTAGGTATTTTTCATTTAGTGTAATATAATAGATCTATTTATTATATTAATAAATGAAAATATGTATATTGTCTGCTCACTTATTAAGTTCACTAACATCTTTTCAAGTCAACTTATATAATCCATGGTTTGATTCCATTGGATGTCCTAAGTGTCTCTGACATGTAGAGAGGCGATAGGTCTTGGTGGTGGGTGTACAAAAATGTATAAGACCCTCAAGGTACGCCTAGTCTATCAAAGTGAATAACACAGGTACCACTAATAGCAGATGGCGTGGGCTGATTGCTCTAGGAACTCATATGAAGAAAGAAATAATTCAGTCTGAAAAGCTTAGGAAGGTCCTAAGAGTGAGGATTTCAGCGCACTGAAAACATCTTAGACAAAACAGGAAAATTGGCAAAAGTCAATGGAAAGCACGTTCAGAGAAAAGTGAGTTAACCGAAGTGGCCAGAGCAGAGGGTATAGAGAAGATAAAAAGTGAGAGATAAGAGAGAGAAGGGAGTGTGGCACCCGCTCACAATGTGGATGCCAGGTTCAGGAGCTTGGGGCAAAGCCTGGACCAAGTAGAAAATTACCACATGGCTTGAGTCAGGGAAGTGACACAACCAGATTTGTGCCTGAGGGAAATACAAATAATTGTTGACAATTTTATGAAATATTTTGCATCTTTGTTCCTTCATTGAATGATTTAGTTCTAAGATATTTTTATTCTCATGTTATAAACAAGAAGGGATGCTTCCGACTCTAATTCTAATGCTCTATTACACCTGCCCAGATTCCATGAGTATACTATGGACATTATGAAAGAAATGTGATAGAGATGGCTTATTTTTCATTTGAGTGTGCACATCCTATATTCTGGAATACCTGTTCAATTATAACTCTGAAATATTTCATGTTAAGTCTCATCTTTCTGACGGAAATGTAGTACACTGCTAACATGAAAATTAGCAAATTTGGAAATTTGGAAATTTGAAAATTAGGAAATTCTTTGCCTGCTCCACGTTTTACATGGCTCAATTGGCTTCACTTAAAAACTCCCATGGCAATAAAGAAGGGTGCATCTAAGGTGCATTACTATTTATTTAAAAAAAAAAAAAACAAACCTACATTCTGAATGCAGTAAGGATTGACCAGGAATATTTTTGCAAATTTAGTTATTGTTTTCATTTTAAATTTCTGCATCAGGAAAACAGAAATTAAAAGCAACAACAAAGAAAACGTGGGCCTTGAAAGTGCTTTTTTGCAGCCTTAGAAATACCACAGTCATTGTAGAAACTCCCAGTGGTTACCAAATTCAGTCCTATTTCTATATGAGGAGAGGACAGCCCAGCTCCCTGAAACTCCACTTATTTTCACTGTATGTTAAATAGGACAGAGAAAACATTAAAATTGTTCAGTCTAACTTTAATTTTTTCCCAACATTAAAAATAAAAGTCTGCTAAAATAGCAAACCTTTGACTGCTGAGATTTAGAAAGCTTCCTTAGGGAGAAACAGGACAATCACAGAGAATTTTCCTTTTGTTAATGAGACTCTAGGCCTTTCACATTGAAAGTAGAAGATACTTTAATCAGGACTCCAAAAAATGTGAGCTCAAGTTACCCTGTTGCAAATCTGTTTTTGGCAAGACTCTGATTAAAGATTGAAGTTTCATCGCTGTAAATAAGAATCTAATAAACTATCGAAAAAATGTTGTCCAATGTCATTCTTAGTCTAAACACAATCTGAGTGCAAACATTGCTACATTTTAGAGATGCAACACAGATTGCTCTCAAAACTAAAATATATATTCTTTACAAACTTAATATCTCAAATAATTCATATTGGAAATGATTATGTGATAATGTAATAAAAATAATTTATGATCAATATACTTTTTGAGAAATACACAGCCACTGAAAATGAACAAAGGGAAATTAAAATTAAAAAAAAAAACAAAAAAACACTGGTCAAGTTGAAAGCTATGATGACAATGACAGTCATTTACCCAATGCTGCATAATTTACAAGCTCCTTCAAATATTACATTATTTCCTTTTTGTCTCATAAGAATCCAATGAGGAAAATTAGAGCTCCCTTAATATTATGTTATTATTAACTCCATCTTACAAATAAGAAAACCCAGTGTCAAGTGGGTTTAAATAACCTGTCCAAGGTAATACCACAGTGTTCGATGGCAGGACTTGAGCTCCAAATGTGCCTACTCCACATTTTCCAATAGCTGAATTCCAATGGGCCATTCAGCCCAGTGGAATTGGGCTGAATTCCATTGGTCCGTAGCACTAACAATTTTTATACATGGCTACAAAGTTTTGACTGCTTCTGCTTTACTTGCACAAAAGATACACACTAAAGTCAGGAAGTTTATCAAGAAATTACTCAAGATTTTTTCAATTTCAATATTGTAATTTTCAATTACAATATTCTTTCATATTATTGCCCATAAGCCATCCCAATCTATTTTTGTGGAATAAGGTGTAAGCTATGAATTAAGCATCAAATAGTGTAGTACTAAATACAGTAGGAAATTGCTGTTTGGACTTAAAATGAAAATATTTTAATATTAGCAATTATAAAGCACTTTACTAATTTTTAATTACTCTCTATTTATAACATGGAAAAGAATATTACTAGTAAATGGAAAATGAAGAAAAGATTTGTTAAGTAATAATCTGATTGGCATTCCCAATACAAATGGATTTTTGTATAGTAGTGCCTATAACTCCCATCCCGCAGACCCTGAAAAGCTGTGAATTCAGTATCATCCATGCAAGGCTGGAAGGCTAGAGTTTATGGCCCTCTCTGTTATCACCTTCGCTCAGTGTTTCCTGTAGAATAGAACTGATTGTATTTGTCTCTTACGTGAACTTTCACATTGTAGAATTCTCACGGTGATGTATTCTCCCCCACCCACACATGACCTTATTTTAATGCTGTTGTAGATGATAGGCTTTTAACTGATATCAACAGTTGTCCTTCACAGTGTCAACAGGAAAGTTTTGAAGTTATGCAGTTGCTTACTTTTCCCTTGTTGCATAAATGGGTAATAAATGGAACATCCTTAGCATGGAGACATACAGGCTCTACTTGAAATATTCAGTTCCTTGTCAAAGACCTTTGTACTAAAAGCAATTGTCAATCCAGAGTATCAGTGAAGAACTAGAGACTGCTGCTTTTCTAGACTGTTTCACAAGTATAGGTGTGATATCAATACTTTATCAAAATCTTTATCTTGAATCTGCTAGCCTTTGTCTACACCTTTGGGTTATCCTTTGAAGATCTTAGAGGCAACTAAAACGTCCTTTATTTTCCTCTTAAATACACACTGATATTTCTTCTTAAGTGTGCATTTGCCTACTTAAAAAAATACATCTGTGATTGCAACTGAAGAGTGGTTTTTGCTTACCTTCTCCTTATCTATATTTTATTTTTCTCTATGCTGGTCTTCACTTTTCAGAAAAAGCTATATCTTATTGTCATAAAACTCCTTGAAAATACTCAGATTAAAAAAATGGTTCTATATACCATCAGTTTATCAGAATAGGCAATATATAATTGTAGAGTTGCCTGTCCTTAAAACAAATGCCAAAATATATTTAAATAATCTTTAGAAGAAAATATTTTAGAGAAAAAAAAAACCCATTAATATAATGTCATTGTTGTGTTGCCACTATAATGATGAGTTTTCAAGAATGAGTAAACTTTCTGTACTTGATAATAATTTTAGATTGGGTATTTCATCAACTGTTTTTGCAATATTCTTGTGTTTTACATTAGCTCAGAGTAAATGCAAATGAGTAGAAGGATTAAATAATAATTCTGTCTTCCATTATAATAGTAGCATCAGTTATTCTTATAAATAATCAATTGATTTAAAAACTCAAAACTTATTTTTATAGACATCTAGAGTATCACTATTGCTATTTATTGAGGGAAGGCTAGCTATGGAGTTCATCTTAGTATACCTTATATACATTATCTTGTGTAAATACACATTTAATAAATATGCTGAATAAATAATTTTTAAAATTTATATCATTTCTGAATTTTAGTTTATTACCTACCTAGTTTATTGTATCTACATGGGCAAAGCTATGTGCACTCTTTACAATTGCTTGACTAAAATGTTTGTGTTTTCAACAAGCATGAAGTAGTTTTTGACAGACACCGTAGAAATAATATTCCAGCATATATTATCAAAATACCAACTTCTCAGAAAGAATATCTACTACTTAACTTGTTACTCAAATGATACAATCATACACATCTGCTGACCAATGGAGGTGATTATAAAAAAAAAACTATGTATCTGTTTTTTTATTTGCTTCAGCAGTATTGAAATTCATAAAGAAGTTCCAGCTCTATGTCCATAAATTGATTAGACTTAAAATCTCAGTGTTTCAAATATGCTCCAATCAATAGGACAGATCACTGAAGAGGTCACCACAATCCCATTAGACATAGGACAATGGGGAGCATTTTAATCAGTGACACAATGGGTCTTATTTCAGATGATTGTGAATTTTGGTTAAAATCCATTGGACCCATTGATTATTAGGTGACATCTGCCACATGCAAGTTACTGGCTACAGGATTGGCAGTGGATGTTAAATACTCTTGTACTCTGTAATTTAATGTATATTTTAATGAACTGAACAGTGAGATTTCTGACAGGCATCAGCAACTTTGAAATAGAGTCTTCCAAATTTCTCATAGAGTCTGAAAGTAATGAGATTTGTTCCATAAAGTGATGAAATTTATGCCATAAATTATCTCTAAGAGAAGAGTGCTTCTTAAAGCAGAAACATTTCCTTGGTAGAGATCAGATTTTAAATAGTTGTTTAATAAGACGTTTTTGGAAAAGCAGTCTGCGCTATGTTCTCTCTGAAAATTTTTGCCCGTTATCAAAGAAATGGAGTGCCACGTGGGTCCAAGGCCCACTATCACTTGGACAGAAGGAAAGCCATTGATATAGTTACTGTGCTAAAACTTGGCACTTAGAATATATCCTATCAATAAAGATGCAGACATAGAGAATGGACTTGAGGACATGGGGAGGGGGAAGGGTAAGCTGGGACGCAGTGAGAGAGTAGCATGGACATATATACACTACCAAGTGTAAAACAGATAGCTAGTGGGAAGCAGCCGCATAGCACAGGGAGATCAGCGCGGTGCTATGTGACCACCTAGAGGGGTGGGATAGGGAGGGTGGGAGGGAGGAAGACGCAAGAGGGAAGAGATATGGGGATATATGTATATGTATAACTAATTCACTTTGTTATAAAGCAGAAACTAATACACCATTGTAAAGCAATTATACTCCAATAAAGATGTTAAAAAAAAAGAATATATCCTATCCATTTATGTATCCATCCATTCAGTCTTCAACAGTATTCACAGAGAACTTTCTAGGAATCAAGTTTTGTTTCTCAGAGTATTCAGCATGTGTTTTGTTGGACTTTGTACTTTAACTCATCCTTTAGGAAGAAGGACATGCTTAAAATCAGGGCAGGACAGGAATAGAAATGCAGACATAGAGAACGGACGTGTGGACACAGGGTGGGAAGAGGAGGGTGGGATGAACTCGCAAATTAGGTTTGACATCAATACACTACCATGTGTAAAATAGATAGCTAGTGGGAACCTGCTGGATAGCACAGGGAGCTCAGCTCAGTGCTCTGCGATGACCTAGATGGGTGGATGGGGTCGGGGAGGGAGGTCCAGGAGGGAGGGGATATAGGTTTACATATAGCTGATTCACTTCATTGTACAGCAGAAACTAACACAACATTGTAAAGCAACTATACTCCAATAAAAAAAAAATCAGGGCTTCTTTCTAAAAAATATTTTATAATATACTAAAATTATTTTGTTTAATAAGTAACCATTAAACTTGACACACACTATAAAATGAGGCTAGCTTTTTCTTAGACCCTTTAACAATACCTCTACGTGTATTCTCATCTTAGTTATCATGGTATTTTCTAGTGCAATAAAAGTCTGTAATCATCAACTGCTAGATTGTCTAGTCAGTGGAGTGCTTGAAGATTGACTTAACTGGTGATCCACATGATGGATATTCAAGGAATTTCAAATTACCTATAGAAAGTAAGTTTATTGTTCATTGCCGTAATGCCGAAACCCAAATATTTATTTCCTGACTCATAATCAGAAACCTTTCCCCCTCAAAGTGCCCTTTACAACATTTAAGTAAAATGCAAACATCTTATTGAATCAGAATCCTGTCCATGTATGATAAACACAGATGAAACTGCCCAGAGGTATGGTTTAACAAATAAGAAAACATAGAATATGCATAAGTAATTACGTATATGTTAACAAAGATTTCTTGAGTATCTATTATGTACTAAGATATCTTCTTGGTGCCAAGAATACAGCAACGAACAGTATACTATAAGGAGCTTATAAACTATGGGGAAGGCAGATAAGAATAAACAAATATAAACAAATCAATAAGGCAATTTCATAAACTGATGAGAGCACTGAATGGGCAATGTGTTGGAGAAAGATGATGGAGGAATAGTCGTGTAAGAGCTCCCCGGAGAGAGGGCATTTGAGTTGACACCTAAATGATGAGACTTCAGGAAAAGAAAATAGGTTTGTTGCCTTTCTTTTTTTTTCTGAGTGATTTATAATGGTCATTTTAACCATTCACAATTACTCTTTATCTAGACGCTTCTAATAAGAATTTTTCTTCAGTGTGTTTCTGACATGATTAATTCTATTAGTTCACAAATCCCCCACCAAACCAAGTCCTATAAAACTTTATCGCAACCACCTCTGCAATCATATACTACTTTGAATAAGAGAAATAACCTGAATATTCTTTTAAATACAGTTGGGTGCTTCCAATTTTATATTTTTTGAATTATTTTTCAGAAAGCCATCACTAGCTAAGTATACAAGTGAATTATAATAATAATGTTATATTTCTTACATATTTTATGTGCTTCCCAGTAACTCTGTGAGGCCGGTAATATTGTTATTCTTTTGATTTATAAATTAAGAAACTAATGCACAGAAAGGCTATGTAATTTTCCCAAGATTCACAACTAAAGTAAAGCATCTGAGACTCAAACTCAAGTCCTAAGGCTATAGAGAACTTGCTTTTAACCATGATACCACAGCCACTGAAACGAAGCCAACAAAATGAAAATGTTTTTTCAGTTTTTCCTAATTTAGAATTCCTTAACTTGTAAGAATATTATCTTAAACCTTACCAAATTAAAATAGTAAGCTGAACACTGCCATGTCCCTTGTCACTTTGAGGTTTGAATTTGTATAACAAACCTTACAGACTGTGGCCATTTCCTCCCAGGCACCCTACATGCAAAATGCCAGTAACAGCCATCACATAAATAACAATGCCACGAGGTATTACTGTGTGGACCAAACATCCAGCCTCTCCTCAGGTATGGATAAGTAAGTCTCATTGTATTCAGAGTACAAGATAAGGGTGTATTTTCTATAAACATCTGGAAACTTCCTTGCAACCAGTCTCCAAAAACACGTTCTAATAATCCTATGTTAACGCTTGATGACCCCATTAGATTCCAAATTCTCACAAAGAACATATTTGATTGTTTTTCTGGAGTTATTCAGTCACTCTGCTAATCTAAGTTACTAGTCCTCAGGCTACTTTTTTGCATTTTTAAATTGCGGAGCATTCTACTGTTTCCTGGATTCTGGGATTCTGGAATTCCAATTCTTTTAGAATTCTCAAAAGTCACAGTCAGTGGCATTGGGATTTCAGCTTCAAGGTCTTCAGAAGTGAACCACAGTTTAAAGGATGTGTATTGCCATGTTTCCATTCTAATACCAAGGAGGAAGATTTGAATTCTAGTCACCTAAACCAATATTTTAGAAAGAGCCCCATTTTATTCTATTAATTTTAAAATAAATATATATCTAGCAGGAAACCCCTTGAACTTTAGGAACAGCTGGGACAGCATTTGGATTTGCCATGCAAATATATTCAGTGACAGGGAGAACTACAGATAAAATATATGGTTTCTGCTTAAACAGAGTCCCACGTTAGATATTCAAAAAACACTAAGCTAAAGGCATACAGATTCATAACAGACATACAATATTCAGATCACCTTATATAAACATTAACAAATAATTATTTATTTGTTAATGTCTGTATTAACATTAATAACTTGTTAACAAATTTGTTAACAAATTATTTGTTAATTATTTGTTAAATAATTAAAAAGTAATGTTAATTATTTGTTAATGTTTGTATATATATTGAATGTTACTTTATTTTTCAAAGCTTTCACTGAAATAAAATGCTCTGTGAGATTTCTTAGAAAAAGATTTTCCATGTATAAAATTTTAGGATGGTGTCATTTAATCATCTTACTGTACTGACCAGATCTCTAACCGACAAAAGCCATGTACTGGTCATAATTTCACATGTTCTTCTAAAAAAAAAGCTAGTAAGAATAATTTTTTCTCAAGTACTTGTTCCAGTGTTCTCTGTTCCTCTAAGGATAGCTTAATTGTTTAATCTTTGGTTTTACAGGCCATATTTTCAGATTTAATCTATAGTTATCACATTGAAGAGCCTGATAAAAGGAAATTTGTAACCAGCTCAGTACTTAGGATGTAAAGATTTATTCAAAGCATCAAACCTTTCAGAGTTTTACGCTGTAAGGTGGGAAGGGTTTTTATGGTAACGTAAATAAATGTGAAGGATTTTTACAGTAATGTTAATGTCAAAGTAGCACACTGCTCACCCCTAGGAACTTCTGGCTGTATAAGCAACACCTTTTCAGAAGCACAGTGGGAAGCAGGGGTGGTAGAGGAAGTCAAGCGAGGCAAGAAAACAATGATGTGCAAGCTGGCCAGTTTATGAAAAGAAAGAGACTTGGTGAGGCTGGAGAGGACAGAGGGGGCTTTAGTGTGAGGTCAGTAGATTAAATTTGATAGAGTGTTTGGAGGGGTGGAGGCGGGCACACAGAGGCTTGAGATGAGAAGAAATAGGCTGTTAACAGAGGCATTCTTTCTAAAAACAACTGAATGATAACAAAAGAGGAAATAACATGTTTCTGACAAGAGATTCTGGGCCAGGAAGAAAGAGACTGGTATATGAATAAAGCCAGGTTCAGGGAAGGATTGATTAGAAGTTGCCAATGGCTAGAGTGATAGTCTAATTTTTCTAATTTATGTTTCTCATTACTCAAAATCCCTTTTAAAAATCTGGCATCCTTTTATCACTAAGCCTTATAGTCTTAGTTCTTCCTCAGAGTATTTCTCAGGACTCCAGTGTATACACATCCAGCCTCCACTGATTTCAGGCAGGGGCCCTGGAGTCTTTACTGGACCATTATCTGTTATTGCTTCTCCCAGATAACTACCATGAGTGTAGCTACCAGGTTACAAGACTTGAAGATGCCAAAGTGCCCAAGAACATGAGCCTCATGGCAACCTAACTTCAGCCTGTTACAATTTTCTATGAACTCACATTTGCAAAAAGTTTAAAAGCTGTACAGCTCCATAATAATCTATGCACTAACTACCCTAGTTAGTGAGATTCTCTTTAACAGGAAGTATCTATCCTCTATAAATCAATCATTCAGCTGCTAATGGTTATTCCTATGGATCTGGTCTGCCTGAAGAAGTGTACAACACATTGGACAATAAACTACTCAGATGGGAGTGCACAGAATAGCCATACTTGCTATCATGTGGCAGTACCATATAGCAGTTAGGATGCCTAGATTCAAATCCTGCCCCTTCTCCTACTGCCTACAGGACCTGGGAAAGCTACTGAACCTCTCTCAGACTATTTCCTTATCTGTGAGATGGAGATAATAACAAATCTTCTTTCATAGGGTTATTATGAAAAATAAGTAAGTTGATATAAGTAAATTGCTCTAGCCATGATACCCAGTAGTTAATAATGTTCAAAAACATTGTTTGAGTCAGAATGGTGTTCTTCCTCAGTCTGTGATGGGAATCTAATAATCCAACAAATCTTTCTCAAGGACCACAGTTACTTTGAGGTAGACATTTTGCATTGGAAAATCTAGGGGCTCTTTGGGATTTTTAGTGCCAAAATCAGTCCACTAGATTGCATAGATCAGCCCCTCCTTCAGCAAGAAGGGAAACAGCAAGAACAATCACAGCTGTGGAAGAGCAAGGTGCAGAAACAATATTAGCCACTCCCTTTTTCTCTCGTGTTAGCAATAAATGCAGGCCAAGTCCTTGCTGTACTTCAGAAGCCTGTGCAAAAATATTTCTTTGCAACTAATCAAGAACAGGGAGACACTTCTGACAATTTTGCTTGGGAATTTAAGATATCACAATGGGACTTGCAAAATAAGAGGCAGTATAGCAGCTTGAATATCCATCTCTCACGCTGTTTCCTCACTCAAAATTTCCTTCGTCAAATAATGTGTTGTGGTAACAAATCTTTTCCTTAATTTACTGAGGTTTTCAGTGGAGGGAGCTTCAGGAAACTTCCCGCCCTTGGGATGATCCAGTAGATTTTTCTGGAATACTTAACACAACTCAACCACATGGTAAAGAGCTTAACTGTACTCTTCAATAAACTTACTGACCATGCTAAGAAATAGCAATATTTCTTCCACAGATTCTATGGCTAATTCTCTCGTTTCTACTAAATTTGAAAGTAAAATAGTTCATTGAAAGCTAGACCATCATTCTTCAAGCAGAAAGAGAAAATTAATTTAAAGATAATTAGTTTGAAAGGCTTCCACTCTCACAGACCACCTGAGTCAAGAAACATTGATATTACCCAAACTGTCAAGTTCATGAAGAAACAAGAGCTGGCAGGCATTATGGACAGTGGTCACTGAGATAAAGGCTGTGGACTTTAATTAACACAATTTTGAAGTGAGGCACTGTGGCACTGTGGCACAGAATTGGAGACAGAATTTTCCAGAACAAATGGCTTGTTTTGAGAAGTATAGACCTGTATCACTTCTGAGACCTCTAAGTTTTCATTCCAGAATTCTCAATTTCTGTTTTATGAGAAGGGAAACCTAGAAAGTATAAAGGATGAGATAGTCACAGAGTGGCCACTGCTTTAGATTATTTGTGGTATAGAAAGTTTCTAGAAAGGAAACACAAAACCCCAAACTCATTCTTGGTTGGTAAGTACTGTGAAGACAAAAATTTTCTGCTTTTTAATTTTTTTCTCTAAATTAATCACTGTTCAATTCCATTTTTAGAGTCTCTGACTCTTAAATAGTGACTTTTTAAGTCAATCAATTTTAGTCCATTCATAAAAGCAAGCAGGCAAGATGAAAGGTATTCACTAAATCTTTCAAGAGGAAGTACCTGGATGTTTGGATCTCAAATGCAATCTCCTCTAAAATTCACAATGGAAAAAAATGCCCTTTAGAGTCTAGGTTAGCTTGAAAAGGAGTTTCTACCAAGGGTACAGATCTCCATTTACTATTTTCTTGTTTCTCAGTAAAATAGGAAATAAATTTTCTTTCTTAGGAAATAAAATGAAAAATGGCAAAAACTTATTTCACATGCTCCAGTGTCATTCCTGTTTCCCAGAGGAAGGCAGAGCAATAAGAGCATCTGGAAACCAAACCAGGAGATGACATATTTGTTGTCCAAACCTTTCTTTGAAAAGTAGGAACATAAGACATAAGAAAAGTCATGCATGAGCACTCTGGTTGCTCATGGCAACCTGAGCTGCACATGGCAACCCACCTTTGCTTGGATGTCCAGGTGGCCTTCCATGGGGGAAGAGTGATCATACACATGGTAAATGGAGTTAATACAGTAAAGCCAATATAAACACTGATGTTTTATCTTCTGACAGCATATGAATGTGCAAGCATTAAGTTATAGGAGAAAAGGGGCTAATTTTAGATTTGTTCCTAGCCCTCTCCATGTGAATGGTGTCGCTGTGAGCCCAGCAATGAAGTTCACTGTGTTGTAGCAGACTGCGCAGTTCCTGAGTGTGTCAACCCAGTCTATGAACCAGAACAATGTTGTCCTGTCTGCAAAAATGGTAAGACCGTACTGCATTAGCTTTCAAAGAGGCGTTAGTGCAAAATACAGATATTCCACCACTGCACACCATGCAATGCAAAAGCCCTCTAAGATCTGCCTGTGGTTTTTCAATGTGGGCATGGCCAATTAATATTTTTATCCCATCTTAAAGTGAAAATAAGCCAGCAATGGGTGAATCGTGAAGCTTTCCATCTAGAGAATTAAAGCTCTTATGAGCTGACTTTGTTGTGGTCCCTATTATTTTTTGTTGATCTATATGGAGAATTTTGGAAAGAACGCAGTACCATCTTTTTATAGTGACTGAATTTCTCTCTTGTGGAGGCTATGAAGCAGTTCCTAGTGTATAACCCAGGATAGAGAGTAGGATAAATGCCAGGTATTTTGCTTTGGGCATAGATAAGACTTTAGGCTTAAAGTTATCAAAGAATTACAGAATTCAATTACTCATACACTTAAGTTGAAGTAAGGAAGACTAGAAAGTTTAGGGCTTTTATTCTAGGTTTTTATTACAATGGAAACCTGCTCTCAGAGTAATTGCTATAGAGGGGAACTTGGCTTATAAGTTTATGGGTTCCTTTTGGCCCTCATAGGATGGAGAGGTTGAAATGACTATGGCATGCCAATCACCCAAAATTCAGGTGAGGCTGCAGAGAAGACAATGCAATGCCATTAACCCAGGACAGCATATCAGCAAAGCCAAAATCACACTCTTGCTACTGGTCATATACCAACCAAAAAATAAAGCTTCCCTGTGTAACATTCCACAAATGCCCCCACTTGGCATTAATATATGCTTGAAAAAGTAGTTCTAACTCTTAATTAAGCTGAGGTCACTGTAATGCTGAATCCCTATGCCCTTCCTTGAATTAGCAGCTCTCATCTTCTCTATTACACATTTTTTTTGTCCAGAATTTGGCATTATGTGAGGTCACCTACTAATCTTTTTCTATTGCAGAATTATAATTTGTGAAAAGAGGTATCAGGTTATTTAGCCAAAGAAAAAACACAAGCAACTCTGATTGTTTTTATAATACTTGTAGTGTTTTGGTATCTTCTCAAATGACTTATAAAGAACCCTTATGACATTTCTTCAGGCACAGTTTTTATTATTTCTGATTGTGTAAATCTCTTGAGTCTACTATTACTGCACACTGGGCTTCTCTTTTTCTTCTTATCCCTCTCATCCAACTGACATGTGTCATAGTGCCCATCTCTCTGACTTAGAAGGTGGAGATAAATATCCTCCTGAAGTTCAAGCCGATCTAATATATGCAAAGATATCAAATTTAAGACTTTATATTTTTAAAAGGATATTGAAGAAACTGGAAAAGATACAGGGAAGAAAAATTAGATGATTTAATGGTTGAAAAATAGGACCTATGAGGACAGACTGAAGGAGTTTGCATAATTTGTCCTGGAAAAGAGAAGGCTCCAGGGAGACCTAACTGTCCTAAAGTATATGAATCGTTAGTCTAAAGTAGAAGAGCACCTGTTATTTTTCATTTTCTCCAAGGACAGAAGGAAGAAAAAATCAGCTACCTAATCAATCTTTAAAACTAAGATTGACAAGTCTTTGACTAAAGACCATTGTTTTCTAGAAGCAACTGTCTAAACAGGTCCTTGAGGATCTTGTCTTCCCTGGAAGGCCCTGGTTGGCTATGTTACACATTTAGGGTAAACAAAACTATACTGAAAGTTGAAAACTCTCATCTGGACATACTCAGAATACTCAGAGAATTAAAGCATGCTAGACTGTATATTTAGAATACAGGTTTTACACATGCATCTGCCACGTCATCCTAGGTACTCCCCACCCAAACCAATAGTATATCCAGAGTTGATGTCTGTGTCAAATGTTAAATCAGCCACTACAAACTAGTTACACTGGATTTTATGTCACCCAAGATTATCCTATTTCTGTCACATGCCAGAGTAGAAATCTGTCCTAGAATGAAACTCTCTTTGTACAAAAATATATAATGAATGAACTTTAATTGTTCGATTAATTAGGTAATTAATTAGTAACCCATTAGTATTCCTGAAAAACATATGTTGAGAAAATAAAATATATTAGTTAGGTTTTCCAATTTTTTGTTCATGAAGCACTACAAAACAACCACTTCTGTTTCCTTTTGCCATTTCCAAGCAAACTCTTTTCTTTTTTAAATAAGGAAAATTAACCTGAATTAAAATTAGCCCAAAGACTAATTCTGAATTTAATATAACATTATGACATGTTATCTTTTTTATTATTAAATGCCACTAATTAGTCACTTATGCCCCAAAAGTAAAGTATAATCATTGTCAAAGAAGAGCATATTGAGGACTGCTGGAGAATCCTTATGACCACGTACCAGTATTTTTGAGTGAACAGACTGAGCCCCAATGCTTGCTGACTCTCATTCTTAGTTCAGAAAACAGAAACAGATGACCCATGTGCAGAAGAGCCAGGCGGGAAATAGATGTTTACTCTGACAGAATATAACTAGAACAATTTCTTAAATTTCCAACACATGATAAGACTATCTTATTCTAAATGACAAGATTCATTTGCCCAGTATAGTGTAAACTATTTTTAAAGTATTGTACTATTTTCTTAGATTTTGAAAAAAAAAACAACAAGAAGATAAACATCTACCCTCAGGATTCAAGGTAGAGGCAATAGATCCTAGTTTGTAAACAGTCCTATAATATTTTCTATATTTTCTTAAATCTTCATAAATGTTGAAAAAATTTAGTTTGCACAAATGCAGACTATCTTGGCTGCCAAACTCTTTCTTCATACTAAGGTTGATTTTTCCGCCTTCCTGAATTATAACTTGCCAAGAGCAAGAGACATTAAAGATATAAAATGAAAGTTTAAAGCAATAGAATCTACCACAAACAGTATTCAGCTAATATCAAAATCTTTGTTCTCAGATTAGAGCAAGAAAAAAAAAGGAAGTACAATGATATATATGTAGGTATATGAAGTTTTCCCAGAAAACAGTAGTTTACCAATAAAAATGTAACAATTTCCCTTACAAATAAGTATTTTTAATATTATAAAGTGCAAGGTAATCTGATCCCTAGATAAATAATGATAGCCTCTTTATTCTCCATAATATAATTTGTAAGAATAAATATAAAGACTTATACTTCTAAAATTTTTCTCTAATGATGTAAAAAAAAAGAAAGAAAATTTTTAATTTCTTGGTCTCAATGGTTACCTCAAGCAAGATTTTCCAGTGGTTATCAATAAATATAGCCAAGCCATTAAAAATACTCCATTCTTAATTAAAGTTAGTTTAGCACCAAGAAAAGTCTATTAATTTAGTCTGAATAAAATACAATAGAAACGTTAAGGAAAGATGTGAATGGCTGGGCATACACAAAACAGGAGGAGAAGGAGGAAAGTAATTTTTTATTTGGAGAGGATTATGGTGATTGAAATAGGAATTTATTGTTTTAAACAATTTTATTAAGCATCTGCTTCTCCCTTCTCTATACATCTTCATGAGCTAGCAATCCAAATGCTTTCCTGAAAGATCTAACATTTCTAGATTGTTTTTCTTCCTCCAAGATTGTGTTACTTTGGCCTATCTTTCAGCTCCAGTCCTCTCCATGGGAATTAATATTCTTTATGTTTTTTTGTTTTTATAATATGAAAAATAGATTAGCACAGCACCTACTTAAAGAAAATATTTCTATTTTGGAGTGTCATGTAAATATTTGAAATATTCGGTAACTGACCATTCATTTAACTAGTGAAGTATTTGATCATTAGATCATCCAAATGACTAACTGCATTTTTTTTTACATTTCATCTGTCAGTACATCAGTGAGTTCTCTGTTTTCGTTGGAATATATAGTCAGTCATTATTCATGGTTCGGAAAAAAAGTCACTTCATGAAAAATTGAAATAGAGAGGAACCACCCACAAAATCCTCCATGCACATTAAGTGAGGAGTTTTCATATCCTTTTCAACTAAACTGAAGGTGTCATAAGCCCTGTTCAAATATTTAATTTCATATCCCTTACTCTCTTCCAGTTTAGTAGTGGTACAAATAAAGAAGGAAATAGACTAGCCAAAAGGTAAATGGAAAGAAGACAGCAAAGTGATGGGAAGTGCACAAATAAGAGAGAGGACTTTAGAGCCATCCAACGCCTTCTAAAGGTGCTTGGGTAAAACGCTGCTTTGTGTTGACACATATAATATACAAAGAGCCCCTTGAAATAAATAAGAGAAAAAAATAATTCCACAGGGAAGAAAATAGGAAAAGGGTATACAAAGAAAATTCAGAGAAGAAAACCAAATGTCTAATAAATATATGAAAATACACTTAACCTCACAAGGGATCAGGGTGATAGAAATTAAAACAATGAGATACTAATATTGCATTGATAATAATTTGAGATTGATGATACCTCAAATCAGCAAAGATACTAAGAGTTGAGAAAATGTTGGAACAACTTTTAAGAAATTTGAAGTCAGCAGTTCTACTTTTTGTACTTTGTCCCACATTCATGCACTAAATTTCCACTGCATTTTAAGAGCATAAAGGTCAGAGAAAGGTAATAGTACTTCAATGGAGTAGTGAAAATATATTGCAGCCTTTAAAAAGATCCTACTAACATTTTTCACTGCTGTGTAAAATAAGCAAGGAGTGTATAGTAGACTACAAATATTTTATACATAATATAGTAATGTGTTCTATATATAATTTGTACATTTTAAGTGATATGTAAGACATTTTTATTTTTAACTGATATATAATTTTAAATAGATAGATATTACATTTATATGTACATAGGAAAAGAGCCAAGTGTGGATACACAATAGAATATTAACAATGATTCAATGATTACTTTTAGGGAATAAAAGTGTGAAGGTAAAAGTAGGGGAGACAAGAGTTAATCTCTTTAAAATATTAAATCTTTACAGGTTGATAATAAAAACAGCAGAAAAGTACACAAACAGGCAGTTCGCAAACAAAATACAAATGTTCAAAAAATATAAAAATTATTCAACCTCACTAACAAATTTGCTTTTTATTGTTTAAACCCTTCTTTATTATGTTTGTATGTAGCATAGGGAAAGTTCTGTAAGAACACATGCCAAATTTTTAACAGTGATCCAGTGATCAGAAGAGTAATTAAAGAGTAGAAGTGAGAAGGTAGAAGCAGAGAACTTTGACTTTTTATTTCATGGGCCTCTTTACTGAATGAATTTTCAAAAAACTATTTTTTATAAGTTAAAAGGTTTTACCAAACCTTTAAAGAAAAGATAATTCTAATGTCATTTAAGCTCTTCCAGAGGAGAGACAAGAACAGTTTTTTTCTGAAGTACAATACTGATACAAACCAAAGATTACAAACTAAGAAAAAGTAATGGGGATCTATTAAAATACAAAATCCCCTATCATATATTATATCACCCAATGGGTCTAGAGCAGCATTCTTCAATCAATCACATGAACCTTTCTGCCACAAAATATATGATAATTATACTAAGGAGATGGAATAAATATAGAGTCTCCCATCGTCTCAGGTCAGGTTTTAATCTCAGCTGAGTTTTAGTATCAAAATTGTGAAAAGACGTTGGGTTTTCAGAGACTGTGGGAAAGGGATTGTATATTTGTGTTAGCAAACAGAATTTAGCAGTAGGTTAAAATAATTGTGCATTCTGACAAAGTGGAGTTTACAAAGATAGTTCAAAATTAGGAACTCTATATTAATATAATTTATCCTATTACTTACTAAATTCAAGACAAAATCATATTATTTCTATATAAATATACACACACATATATAAAGATGACTAAAACTCTTGATAAAATAAGACTAAGTGGATATAAAATATATTTACCTCAGCCCCAAAGACAGAATCATGCTTAATAGGTACACATTAAAGGCATTCTTGATAAAGTCAGGAACAAGACACGGCTGTCCACTATTATTCAAAATTTCAGATTGTAGATATGAACTAGCTAGTATAATTAGAAAAGAAAGAATTCAGAGGAGAAAAATTGGGAGCCAAAAGACTAAAAACTGCTATAACGAAAATTTAGTAATATAGCAGAGTACAAAATGAGAATACAGAGCTCTCTCTCTCTCTCTCTATATATATATGTATAGGTATGTATATTATGAAAATTAATTTGTGGCATTGGTACATGATGCAGAGATATCAATGGAATATAAGAAACTTCATAAACAGACCTAACATACATGTGAAAATTGATACATGATAGATAAAATAGCATTTCAAATCAATGGGGGAAAGTTAATTTGTAGAAGAAATGGTGTTGGGACAACTGGATAGTTGTCTGAAAAAAATAATTTTAAAGTCCTACATTATTTCATAATTCAAGAAAACTTTCAATTCAACAAAGATTTAAATATAAGCTATTTTCCCAAACAGTACAAGAAGAAAACCTAGACATTTGATTTTTAATCCTGAAGTTGCTAGATTTTAAAAACAAACAAAAAATCTCCACAAAGCAAACAAAACACCACTGTAAACAAATAAAAAACTAAGGGAAAAATAATCTTATATCGCAAAGGGTTAATGTCTCTCATAGATAAAGATCTCTTTGAAATTAATAAGGAAAAAGATCAATAACTCAATCTTAAAAATGGGCAAAGGACTTCAAAAGTTACTCCACAAAAAACAAAATTTCCTAAAACATACAAAAAATTGCTAAAAGGAAAATGCAAATTAAAATTTGATGCCAGTTTTTTACTTATGGATTGGCCAAATATCCTATAATTTAATAATCTACTTTGTTGTTGATACCTGTGGTAAAACAGGCAGTCTTTCACATCACTGGTGAATGTATGAATTGGTACAATCCCCATGGAAGGAAATTTGACAATATATGTCAAAATTAAAGTACATATATCTTTTATCTCAGCAATTCCACTTCTATTTACAGATGTGTGAAATGACAAATAATGTTGTTCATCTTCTATGTTGTACTTCAGGTTTACTACTAATAAAGAATAATCAGAAAATTTGTAAAAAATAACTATAGATATAAATTTCTTTTTAACATGCTATTAGTTGATAGTCAAAAAAGAGATAATTTCTTTCTTTAAATACTCAAATATTTTTATTGATTTATAATTTTATTAGCTTCTATTTACCTTTATGTTTTTCATCTCATATAATATATTTTAAACTAACTTCAAATGGCTCAAAACTGTGAAACTAATAGAAATCTACTCAGAATCAACAGATAATAGGCTACTTAAAAACATTAAAATAGATATTAATGTGTGGAGGATATATATATAGAGAGAGAGAGAGAGATTAAAAAGTCACAAAACCTTACTAAGAACTATTTTTTAAAATAGTAAGGAGCCATAACTGATTTCTAAATGTGAAAACTGAAATTTGTTAGAATGCTATTTTTCTAATGATAAATGGAAATCTATCAAAATTTCCACGTAATGTAATTATCTTCTGTAAGTTGGCAAAAGTTGGAAAATTTAAATACATGAAAAAGAATGTACTTGGTGGGCTTCCCTCGTGGCGCAGTGGTTGGGAATCCGCCTGCCAGTGCAGGGGACGCGGGTTCGATCCCTGGTCCTGGAAGATCTCACAGGCCACGGGGCAGCTAGGCCCGTGCACCACAGCTAACTGCTGAGCCCATGTGCCACAGCTACTGAAGCCCGCACGCGCCTAGAGCTGGAGCTCCGCAACAAGAGAAGCCACCACAATGAGAAGCACATGCACCACAACGAAGAGCAGCCCCCGCTCACAGGAACTAGAGAAGGCCCCCGCGCAGCAACGAAGACCCAACGCAGCCAAAAATAAACAAATAAATTAATTAAAAAAAAAAAAAAGAATGTACTTGGTAAGTTTGGGGAATTCAATCTACCAGATATATTAAAATAATATGTAAAGGTATAATAGTTTTAAACAGTGTGATAGTGGAACAAAAATAAATCGATAAATAGAACAGAAAATCAGAAAGTAATTCACATTTGTATCACAATTTAGCATACAATTAAGGTGACATCCAAGTATCTGATGAAAGAATGTGTTATTCTAAAAATAAAGGTTAATCATTTTTTACAAAAGTGAAATTACATTCCTGTATTACCCATTATACAAAAGTAACTATCAGTTGGATTAAAGATCTAAATCTAAAAAATGAGATCATAAAGAGATTTGTTTTTAACGTAAACATTAGCTTACTCTTAGGATCAGGATGGTTTTCCTAAACATAAATGCAAACAAAGAATTTATAAAAGGAAAAATTAAAATTCAAATTAGATAACATATAATTTTATCCTTAAATTTCTTAATAAATTAACTTTGGAAAGGTAAGATGCAACAGGCACTCTCAAGCACTACTGATGAGAGTATAAACCAATATATCTTCTCTGAAGGGCAGTAAAAGTGTGTGGCCCTTTGATCCAGCAATGTGGCTTCTAGAAATTGATCAAAAATAATCAGATAAGAATATAAAGATGTTATATAGAGAGGTATTTATTACAGAGTTGTTTATAATAGCAAAACCTTGGAAAACCTGAAACCTAAATATTTGACAATAAGGAGGTTGTTTAAAAAACCATAGTATATCTACATGGACTAACTACTAAAAAATTATTACAAATGATGTCATGGAAAAAAAATTAAGGACATCACAAAAAACAAACAAACAAAAATGCATGTTCAGAGTATATTATTAAATTAAACTAGTAGGCCAGAAAGCACTATTTTTAAAATAATTTTGTTAAAAAGAAAATGTATGTATAGAAAAACACTGGAAGAAAATACTTCAAAATGTTAATGGCACATAACTCTGAATAGTAGTAGGCTAATGAATGATTTTTACCTTTTTTCCCTTTGCTAGCCCCTAGTTTCTAAATTTCCTACAACAAATCTGCATCATCCCTGTGATTTAAAATTACTATTTAAAGGAGAAAATAGAAAAATTCTTTAAAAAGATAATGTAAAAATTTTTCTATTTTTATGATTTAATAATCAATGACGTGCCACTTATTAGAAATTGCACTGATTCCTTGTTATAATTTGTACTCCATAATTAATTAACCAACTAATAATTCTACCACTTGACTTTCAAATCCTTTAACTGTGAGATTCTTTGCAAAGAATTTGGAAAACATCATTGCCCATTTTATGTACCTATTAGGGTAATTGTTAAAATATTCACTTAATCTATGCATTTACATTTTCATGAAGTTATTTTGCAAACTCAGACTTTTAAGTTTGAAAATTAGATGCAAGTCTTTCACCTTAATTTGATATTTTCTCATTTCCTCTTAGGGAGACAATTAGTAACAAATGAAACACAGACATTAAACAAACACACTGAAGATGAAAAATTTTCTGGCACTTGCACATATCCATTGGCTACAGAGCCCCTGAAATAGTTTGTGATGAAAGCATACCCTATGAAGGGCAGTTTCAAAGCCTGCATTTCATTGACTTCATAACTGAAAGTCAGAATTATCATATTCGTATAAAGTAGATGTCAAAACAGAGTAATTATAAATAGCTATTTTAATGAGCCACAATTTCCTATTGCTTTCATAAAGCTTCCTCCAAAGTATGAAAGGAAATATTTTTATTTATGTTGTCTTAAACCAACAGGATTCCCTCTCAATTCATCAGCAAATTAGATTTCAAAAAGATTATTTTACAAAGTTGACACAATGAAAATTAATGCCACATTCATTTCCTGCTAATTGCATCTCTACTTAATTATCGGGGCCCCCAAGTCCTTCAGAAAATGAAGGGAAGAAGGCCAACATCTGCAAAAATGAGAACTTTTCTCTTTTTTCTCCTCAACATATAGAAAATGCTTAGGGACTATTTTTTCCCTATGTAATCATCTAGAATGTTGGGTCTGGTCCTCCCACAAAGCACACACTGCTAGTTGAGAAGAGACATGTTAAGAAGTAGACCTCACTCCTTCGAGTGCCACGTAGTACTTTGATGTTCAGCGCACCACCCCAAAGGGAGCCTAAGGGCCCCGAAGAAGGGTAATGCACACACATGTACTGAATGTCTCATTCTTACACATTCAGATAACCTCACAGATAATCTGGTTCAAAAACAGTAGCTTGGCAGAGGGTTGAATACATCTCCCCAAACTGCCCGTGCATTTCTATTCTTAACCCAACCTTCTCTCTTATTCTTGAGCCTCTCTTCAACTATGTTTTTATAGAATAGTGCTGACTTCTGGATTGTATACAGTAATCTCTATAAAACACCTCTGAACTGTGGATGATGGCAAAAGGGCAATTGGGCTCACTAACATATTTATAGTTGGATGCCCCTCAAATGAGAAAAGGGAAATGGGAAGTTCTTGCATGCATACTTATTTTGCTTACACTAGCTTCATTTGTACAATCCTTAGGAGTTGGATTTGATTCTAAGATTTAATTGAATGGGGTGGGGTCTGACGGGAAAGCCAAGGCATTTGGTCTTGCCAAGTCTTATCTAAGGGAGGCTTGAGTCGTTGGCGTGGGAGAGCCTCCCTGAGGGAGCAACACAGCTGCCCGTGTCAGGGCTATGGAGCTGCCACTCCATAACGACCCCCAAGCTCTTCCTCACACAGTCCAGGCATCCGTGTAGCACTCAGAGGCACCCAGAGACCAATGGGTCACTACCGATGATGAGGGCACAAAGTAAGGCAGAGTTTCCCTTCATCCAAACCTCCTTCCTGAGGTAGGCACGTTAGAAAGTTGCATTCCCTCCTTTACCTCATGTCTTTGCCATGTAGAAACTCAGGCTTTTCAGATGCAGGAAAAACCACGTCCATCCACTGGCACCCCTTTTCCCCTTCACTAATTACTAATGTAAACCTTGTGCAGTCAGACAAAAACAAAACAAGGCTGCCATGCAAATTGTGTTCCCTGATCTGCTTTGAATTTGAATGTCTTCAAAAGCACTGGGCAAGATAAGCCTGGGGGGCCTCGAGGAAGGTATTGCTCTATCTTCCTCAGAAGTTTCAGAGGTCTGAAGCAAGAGCATCTAACAGACTCATCTCTGAGGCACAGATTCCCTTTCTTACAGATAAGACCAAACTTCTTGGGATTCTACATCCCACGTCACTGGTAAAGACGGGATCCAAAATTCTGGGTCCTCTTGAAAAGATCCTAACACCTCCCTGGCCAGCAGTCACAGCCTCAGCCTCATCGTCGGGCTTGAGGCACTTAGGACTGATTTCTCCCTGCTTAGCTCAGACCCCACCAGCAGCCCAGGACCACTAGGTCACCCCTCATCCCCGGGACTCTGATCTCCATATGGTGCTATGAGCTGAGAGGTAACACCCCAAGTCACCACTTTCCAGTCCTGGCCCCTGATTTTTAGTTCTCCATCACACTTACTGCCACCTGAATAGTACATATTTTACTTATTTAGTTGCTTGTCTCCCCTGCTCACAGAAGTACAAAGTTCGTGCAAAGATTTTTGTCTCTTTTGTTCACTGTTGTATTCCCACTACCTACAACACATTGTAGGTGCAAATATATGTTTGTGAATAAATGAGTGAATGCACACCTGTATTGTGCCTTTGGAAGAGCCAAAATTAAATAAGAAAATTGATTCTTTGAGTTCTTTTAGCTTCTCTTTTGAAAAGTCTCAGTCTTCTATTTCACAGAGAAGAGCTTTCAAATGGAGAGCTTAGGAGGCATTGTGTGGTGGGAAGGAGGGTGCTTATCAGATTTTTTTCCTAATTAAGTTTGCTTTAATTTACCACTAGGATTAGTGGTACATACATTGATAGGAGGTGTATCAAGGTGATCTAGTAGAGACAGACTGGTTTCCAGGGGAAACTGAGTCAGCTTGATATTTTACTGCTTTATAACCTTGCTAGGGACACCTAAATCTTCTGTTTCTTAAGAAATGACTGCATGTAATGTATGAGTCACTTCAGTGCAAAATTAATGTAATGCTTTAGCCAGTATTATCTACAATGATGTATTTCATCTAACAATAGGGATTGGACTATTTACGAGTTAAGGAAGCCTCGAGCATTGACTGAATATGTGATTTGTCAGTATTTGGTAAACAGAGTCAGAAAATGGGACTTGATATTAGGGCAGAGGGAGAACTGATTGCAGGGGATAATATTTAATTTTAGAAATCAAACTGTGCAACCGAAAAAGATATCAGAAATATGGCATAAAACAGGGACAAAGGAAACTTGCTAACCAATATCTTTTCTGGCATATAGTGATTGGGAAACTCTCTAAGGATGGCTGAGGCTGAGGTAGGAAGCCCTTGCAGTAAGACCTCTGATGTTTAAATGTAGCTCTGAGCTGCTTCAAATCAAACTATCAGAAACGTTAAACCTCTTTTGAAACATATTTATGGTTGGATGCCCCTCAATTGAGAAAAAGAGAATGGGAAGTTCCTGCATGCATAATTATTTTGCTTACACTAGCTTCACTTGTACAAGGTGATGGCAAATAGCAGCCATAAATGCTGCTGCTGGTCAGGGTAGTAACTAGCCAGGCCTGAGTCCTCTCCTCCTTTCACCCATCACTTTTATGCATTCTGCAGAAAGGTCCATAAAGCAACACACCTGCCTTCTGGAAGACTAAGCTCAGTTCGTTTCCAACATCATTAAATAACAAAATAGTTGGCAGTGTTGTATCCAAATCTTAAAAGCCTGCTCACTCCAACTTGCTGTGTTGGGATTTAAAACAGAGGTAAGATGCAGGGCACTAGGGGCTGATGGCCTGTGTTTAAGATGTGGG
The DNA here is from genome assembly GCF_028564815.1 of Eubalaena glacialis. Lineage (NCBI taxonomy): Eukaryota > Metazoa > Chordata > Mammalia > Artiodactyla > Balaenidae > Eubalaena > Eubalaena glacialis. The sequence goes on from NC_083716.1 coordinate 217,775,522, forward strand.
ATTCTCAGTGTCTGTTTTATCCTACCCGCTTTGATTTGATTTGATGATTTCTTTAAGAATGGAGATAGATGACAGTAAGCAGCAGCAAAGGAAGAAAACTGCAGTGTAGAGGAGGGCACGCGAGCCTCTCAAGCCAGGTGGATGGCAAAAAACTTAACTGGATTCTGTTTTAACTCCCAGTAAATGCAATAGTCAGATCCCTAAGCTCAGTGAAGTAATCAGCCACCATGCAATGTCATCTGAGATGTACTGAAAACTGTTCAACCCATCAAAAATAGTGCCCCTTCTAGCCCGCCAACGTACATGTCCACATACACATTCGTACATACTTTCATGCTCATAATTTCTTTTATTTTTAAAATTTTCATAATTAATGTCACTAAAAACTTGAGAAAAATAGCTAGTACATCAGGTATTAATGATACCAATTAAGTTACATATATTTTTCTTGGGTTTATCAGATGACTAGATCATCAAACATAGGCCCAGTTAGTTTAAATGTGAGGAAGAGTAAACCCGGGATAACAGGGAGACCCTAGGAAGGTACTGGACCAGAGAAAGAGAGAACGCCTGACACAGGTGCCTTTAGGATGAGAGAGGGAGCCATGAACGCTGGGAGTTTGAAATGAACTGACATGTCTGCTGATGGTGCATGTTGAGGGAAATAGTTGCCTTTTTCATATGTTTCCTCAATGACTGATCTAATAATAATAATTAACCTAACTACTAAGAGTAGCAGTAGCTTTCATTTATTGCAGGGGAGAAAACTGAGACTAAAGTATATAAATTACCGTCAGATATACAGCTGGGATTTGAACCATGCTCTATCCAACTTCAAAGCCATAGTGTCTAACCAGTTGTTCTCAAAGTAGCCCTGGGCCAGCAACATCACCATTATCTAGAAACTAGTCAGAAATGCACATTTCTGAGCCCATTCCAAATCTACAGAATCAGAAATTCTGGGAGTGGGACCCAACATTCTGTGCCTTAACAAGCCTTCTAGGTGATTCTGATGCTCAAAGTTTGAGAACCATGGACTTCTTCACAGGTGTCTGTTAGGAAGTCTGTTCTCTTTCAAATAAAGGATGTGTGTGTTGGGGGAAGCTAGGGGAGTAAAAGGTGAATAATTGTTAGTCAGTGGTATCGGAGACAATGTTATACCAGGACAAGAAGTAAGACAAGTCTGGAAAGGAAGGGTTAGACACAAAATGCCCTGGAGTCAAAGCAAGGCTTTGACTTAGAGTTGGAGAGGATCCAGGAATGGTAAACCCCAATAGGGGCAAAGGCAGGTCCCCCAGGCCCTAGAAGTGATGTAGGTGGGACATACCAGGAAGATGATATTCAAGGTAAGCTGTCAAGAATGGTCACACCCAAAGAGATTTCTTAATAACAAAGCCGTGATCATTGAGAATGAAATTCAACTGATTTTTAAAGGCAGCAACAGTCACTAAGGAAGGCACAGTAATGAAAGGAAAGGCAACGTGAGATACTGATCTACTATGAAGTGATTGTTTCAAGCAAATTATTTTCTGAATTTAAGTTATGATAACAATTAACATTTTATAAGTCATAAATATATTTAAGAATATTTTAATCCCTTTAAATAGCTGTGTCAAGGTCTAATTGACATAAAATGAACTCCACATTTTTTAAGTGGACAATTTGATGTTTTGACATATGTATACCTGTGAAACTATTATTATAGTTGGGAAAGTGCCCATACCTGTCACTCCCAAAACTTTCCTCATGTTCCTTTGTAATCCTTCCCTTTAGCTTTTCTCTGCCCCATCCCATCCCAGGCAACCTCTGTTCTGCTGTCATTATACATAAATTTGCATTTCTTAGAACTTGGTATACATGTAATTGTTCAATATGTACTCTCTTGTCTGAATTCTTTCATTCAGCATGATTATTTTGAAATTCATCCATGTAGCATGTATCCTAGTTCATTCCTTCTTTATTTCCGAATGGTACTCAATTATATAGATATACCACCATATAATTTATCCATTCACTTGTTGATGGACATTGGACTGTTTCCAGTTTTTGATTATTACAAATAAAGCTGTCAAACATTCTCGCACAAGTCTTTTTATGGATATATGCTTTATTTTCTATTGTGAAAATACCTAGAAGTGGAATACTAGATCATATGGTATGTGTATATTTCACTATTTTTTCTTTAATGCCAAACTATTTCAGAGTGGCTGTATTATTTGAAATTTCCATCAAAAATGTGTGAGAATGCCAATTCCTGTACCTGTCACCAGTGCTTGGGATCATCAGTCCTGTTTAATTTTGGCTACTCTAATAGAAGTGTATTATTATTCTATTATGGTTTTAAATTGCATTTTTCTAATGCCTAGTGATGTTGAGCATCTTTTCATATGCTAATTTTCCATCTGTATATCTGTTTTAGAGAAATGTCTGTTCAAATCATTTGCCAATTTTTAAAAGTTGGGTTTTTGTTTCTGTATTATTGAGTTTCCAGAGTTCTTTATATGTTCTAGAGACAAGTTCTTTATTAGACATATGATTTGCAAATATTTTCTTCCAGTCTGTGGTATGTCTTTTCATCCCCTTAACAGTGTCATTTGAAGAGCAAAAGTTTTTAATTATGACAAATTCCAATTTATAAGTGTTTTCTTTTATAAATTTTGCTTTTAGTGTTGAAGAAATCTTGGCCTAACCCAGAGTCAAAAGTATTTTTCCTGTTTTCTTCTAGAAATATTTTAGATTTGACATTTAGCATGATGATGCATTTTGCATTATACTGTGAATATGATGCAAGGAATTGAAGTTTTGTTTTTTTTTTTAATATGGATATCCAGTTGTTTTAATACCATTTGTTAAAAAGACTGTTTTTTCTCCACTGAACTGTATTTGTACATTTGCTAAAAATCAGTTGTCTATTTATGCCTATATACATTTTCATCTATTTCTGAACTCTCCATTCTGTTCCAGTAAGGTTATTTTGGCTATTCTAGTTCCTTTGCATTTCTTCCTGAATTTTAGTATCAGTTTATCAGTTTCTACAAAAGAAAAAGTCTGTTTTGATTGGCATTACGTTGAATGTTTTACATCAATTTGAGGAGAATTGACATTTTATCAGTATTGAGTCTCCCAATTTATGAACATGATATGTCTATTTATTTCTTTAATTTCTCTCAGCAGTGTTTTGGTCAGTTTTATTCCAAAGTATTTTATTTTTTTAATGCTACTGTAGTTAGTATACATTTTTTTAAATCTTATTATTTGCTAATATATAGAAATAAAATTGATAGTTGTATATGGATTTTGGATCCTGAAACATTGTTAAACTCAATTATTAAATCTAGTTGGTTTTTTTTTTTTTTTTTTGTAGATTCCATTGGAATTTCTACGTAGACAAGCACGTTACCAGCAAAGACAGACAGTTCCATTCCTTTCTTACCAATCTGAATGCCTTTTAGTTCTCTTTTTCTATCTTATTACACTTGCTAGAATATCTTATACGGTATTGAATAGAAGTGCTAAAACCATATATCCTTGTGCTTTCCAGATATGGAATAAAACTCAGTCTTCCCCAATTAAATATGTTTATTTCACAGATGTCTATATCAGGCTGAGGAACTCCCTTTCTATTCCTACTTTGCCAAGAGATTTTATCAGGGATGGAGACTGAGTTTTGTTAAGAGTTTTTCAGTATCTATAGAGATGATCATGTGATTTTCTTTTATAATTATAAATATAGTGAATTACATTGATTATTTTTAAATATTAAGCCAACCTTCCATTTCTAAGATAAACTTCATTTGGTCATGAAGTACTATCCTTTTTAAATGTTGTTGGATTTTATTTGCTAAATTTGTGTTTAAATTTTTTTTATATAAGTTTATGAGGCATATTAATCGGTAGATTTCTGTTCTTATAATGTCTTTGTTAGGTTTGGGTATCAACGTATTGCTGACCACATAGAAGTTAGGAAAATAGTCTCTCTTTTTAATTTTCTGGAAAAGTTTGTGTAGAATTAGTACTAATTTTCCCTTATATGTTTGGCAGAATTCACCAATGACTTATGAAGTTTTATGAGCTGCAGGTTTCTCTGAGGAAAAGTTTTTAACACAAATTTATTTAATAGATGTAGGGTGATTGGGTTATTTCATCTTGAGTTATCATTGGAAATTTGTGTCTTCAAGGAACATACCATTTCATCTAAGTTTCTGAATTTGTAATCGTAAGATTGTTAATATTCCTTTAGAATTCTTTAATATCTTCAAATTCTGTAGGTATTTCATCTTTCTTATTTCTGATATTGATAATTTATCCTTTCTACTTTTTTTCTGATTAGTCTAGTTAAATGTTTATCAATTTTATTTTCTCAAAAAACCAACTTTGGGGTTCATTGATTTTCTCTAATATTTCCTCTCTTATATTTCATTGATATCTGTTCTACTCATTGTTTCCTTTCTTCTACTTACTTTGGGTTTAATTTGCTCTTCTTTTTCTAATTTCTTAAGGTAGGATCTGACATAATAAATTTGATACCTTTCTCCTTTCCTAATATAGGTTTCTATAAACACCCCAAGCTCTACTTCAGCATCACCTGCCAATTTTCATATGTTGTGTTCACACATTTATTAAATTTAGAATACTTCCTGATGTTCTTTTTAATTTTTTCTCTGAATCATAGGTTATCTAGAATGTGTTAATTTGTTTCCAAATATTGGATATTTCCCAGGAATCTATGTTATTGATTTCAGACTTAATTTCACACAGATGAAAGAACATGTATTTATTACTCAATTTTTTAAATTTTTAATGAGACCTGATTTATGGCCAAGAATACATTCTATCTTGGAAATATTCCATGTGTGCCTGTAAAGAATATATATTCTGCTGTTTTTGAGTATGGATTCTATAGCTATTAATTAAGCCAAGTTGATTAATAGTGTTAAGTCTTTCATACTCTTATTGCTATTCTGTCTAGTTTGTTCTATTAATTATTGAGAGAGGGGTATTGAAACCTCTGACTATACTTGGACTTGTCTATTTCTTCTAGCAGTTTTATCAGCTTTGTTACATATACTTTGAAACTTTTGTGTATCAATATTTAGGATTTATTATGACTTCTTCATAAACAGACTTCTTTCTACTTATTAAATGACATTCTTCATGCCTTTATATTCTTCGCTCAGTAATCTACTTTGTGCTGACATTAATATAGCTTATCCAGCTTCCTTTTGTTTAGTGTTAGATGCTGAGTCTTTGAAGTCCTTTTCTTGTAAGCAGAATAAGATTGGGTGTTGCTTTTTAATCCAATCTGATCATCATTAGTGGTCTATAGAATTCTTGGTTGATGAGTTTGGGGTGTTTTTTTCCCAGTACTTTGAAGATGTTGCTCCACTGTATTTTCCCTTGCATTTTTTGTTCGGACAAGCTGTCAGCTGTTATCTTTATTCCTGTGAACACGTTTCCCTCCAACCCCACCCCCTCACCACTTTTAAGATTTTCTCTTTACCACTGTTTTTGTGCAATGTGATTATTATATATCTCGACATAGTTTTCTTAGTGTTTCTTATGCTTGTGCTTCAATAACTCCTGTGGATTTACAGTTTCGTCCAAATTTGGAAAATTTTCAGCCTTTATTTCTTCAAATATTTTTTTGCTGTCCCCTACCTTTGGGAACCCGAATTAAACATGTATTAGGCTGCCAAAAATTGTTTCACACATCATGCTCTCTTCACCTTTTCTGATTCTCCATTCTGTTTGATTTTCATTTTGTACAGCTTCTACTGTTACGTCTTAAAACTTACTAATCTTTTCTTCTGCATTATCTAATCTGACAATAACCATATGTAGTATATTCGCACTTCGTACTTTTCATCTCTAGAGGGTAGATTTTTTTTGTTGTTGGTTTTGGTTTTGCATTCCTGGCTTCAACTTTTTTTTTTTTTTCAATATATGGAAAAAAGTTATAACTTATTTTTTCCTGCTTATTCTAATATGTGTTAGCTCTAGATCCTTTTCGTTTTTCTTTCTCTTGTTATTGAAATGTCAGACATTGTAAATTTTACTTTGTTAAGTGCTGGACATTTTGCATTTCTATAAATATTTTTGAGATTTGCTGCAGTACAAAGTTAAGTTACTTGGAAATATTTTCTTCCTTTTACATCTGGCTTTTAAGAATTGTTCAGCAGGACCAGAACAGTGCTTAGTCCAGGACTAATTATTTCCCTACTAAGGTAAAAACTACTGACTACTGGACTCAATACCCTGCTAATCATATGATTTTTCAGTCTGGCTGGTGGGGATGGTACTTTTCCCAGCCCTACTCCTTATTAGTTCTTTCCCTGCCTTGGGTAGTTTCCTCACATGCATACACTGACCAGTACTCAGCTGAATGCTTGAGGGAAACCATCTGCAGGTCTCTGGAGTTCTGTCTCTGGGCAGCTGTCCCCTCACCAGTACTCTGTCCTGCAAACTCAAGGTACCTTGGTCTCCACAAAACCTTAGCTCTGTTTCCTCAACACTGGGAGTCACCTGGGTTTCACTACCCAGCACCATGAACTAGAAACTCCCAAGGCAGAAACATAGGGCAATCATAGAACTCCCCTTATTTGCTTCCCTTTTTTCAGGGGTAACTGTCCTTCTTTGCCCAATATCCAGTGTCTTGAAAATGATTGTTTCACATACTGTATTTGTTTTTCATGATTTCTAGTGGGGGTGTAAATCTTCTCAATTACTCTACCTTGGACATAACTGGAAGAGCATAGTTTAATTTCATAACTTGTATTTTTCAACAGAGACCCACGCTTGTACAATCTCTACCTGTCACAACAGTGCTGAGCAATTCATAGTTAAACAAATTAAAATAGTAATATCCATTGCCCTCTCAATAACTGCCAAATGGTTGTCACTCAATAAATAATGAGTACCTACTACGTCTTAGCCATTTTGCTAGATAGTTTACACAAATTATTTCTATTCTTAATAACACATTATGACGTTTTACCTCTTTTTTTATTTTACCTCTTATGTAAATGAGGGAAATTAGGTTTAGGGATGTGAAATAATGCGCCAGATACCCAGTAAGTGATGTATTTAGCTTTCAAATTCAGATGATTCTGATTCCAAGGACTTTTCACTTTCCGTAGTACTGTGGTTATCATTTACCATAAAATAGAAATAGGACATTTAATAATGGATTATCTAATTGTGCTTTCCAGCTGAGGATATTAAAACATTTCTAACTTACCACCTTAAAAGATTTAGCTGACTAGTAGAATTTTAAAAGAGATTTTCTGTAGATCAGCAGGGAAAGAAAATTTATGTTGCAAGAATGAAAGTGATAAAATGAAAAGAATATAAAGTGGGTAATTTTGTTACTCAGATTAATGCCAAACACTAAGAACAAGAATTTGTAGTAGAAGAGAAGGAGGCCCAGAGATTCAGAAATCTGAAGGAAGCCTCAGAAGAGGAAACTGCTCCATTTGACAAACCACCAGAGTACATGGTTGCTGACTCAGCAATAAAACTGTTGGACTTTTTAGAAGCTGTATTATTTTGGTGGCTTACAAACCCCTTCTTAGATGTTGAAGATATGAGCTTTTAAAAACTTAATATTACCAAGTTAAACTTCGTTAAAGGTATCCAATTTTTTCTGACTTAAAAGTATTACCAAAGAATCATGTTCTTTTTATTGAAAGACACTCTCAGATCTTGGTTTAAATATTTTAAATAAATAAAATTTTAATAAATATTTTCAGTACAAAATATAACGATTTTTAAAACATCTATGTTACTGTAACTATTACAAAGCATCAAATGATTGCATTTTACTACTGAATTACCCAATGATGAAAAGTACACAAAATACGGTAAAGCTAAGAAAACCCCATACATTTTGTGCTAATGATGCTATCAAAGAGTCAGGAATGACCAGTTAGCTCCAATGTAACCAATGCAGTCAAGTACAACCCTACATGAGAAGTGGGTCTGCTTCAGAGTCATACTTCCTCACTAAAAGCTCTTAAAGTATCATGGGTACAATGTATATGAGAGTATGAAAAGAAAATGTATATAGCATTTGAGATCTCTATTTCCTCAGGGAAAACTGAAAGCAAAATATCACCTTGGAAGGTATTAGGACACAATAATAAATTTTCTAAAACTACTCTTTATTCATTTCAACTTCTTAAAATTTCCTACATTGAAGTAAAATGTAAACTTTGACTATTTCATTCTTGTTGAAGAGAGACCTAAGAAAAAATCTTGGCTGTACAAATGAATACTCATGATATGATTACTTTTCTTTGTAGCATGGTTGTAAAGAATAGAAATGGAGCTGATTTTCCCTATGTCTCAGCATTCTTCAAGCATCCAAGGAACTTAGAGCTAAATCCTTTAGAGGGAAAAGAAACTCTAATACCTTTAAACAGGGTTTGACTTAAAAAAAAAAAAAATGCAAGGGGCAAAGTGATGTTACATCTAAGTCCTCAGAGAAACTATTAATATATGTAAAACAATATGGTGACAGTGTGGATACAGGTCAAGACCCATTATAGAATAAATATAGTTCTAAGAAGAGGGCTGGACAGCAGACTCTATAAATAAATTTTTCCCCAGTTACTTTCTAGAGAAAATTGAAAATCATAGAAAAATAGAATTTTAAAACTGAAAGAGACCTTGGAAATTATTTGATATAAATCTTTGATTTTGCACTTGAAGAAAAACCCAAGGATGGCAAGTGAAGGTGAAATCTTCGAAGACGAAGCAGAAAGAGCCAGGACTACAACACAGCTTTGCTACTCTCAGGGGACCCATGTTTTAAACTAAAGAAATACATATTCTGTGTGATATCCCACAGGTATTTGTTGGTTTGTTTTTATTTAACAGGAATGCTTGTACATTTTTATGACAAGTATTTTATAGAATTTAATTTGTTTTTATACACCGCTGGGTGTTGAGTGCCAATCAAATGATTCTTAAGGCTATTTTTGATTTTGTAAGTACTTGTGCACCTACAAGTAAAAATTGTGGTTAGAATGTTAATGACAATATTTATTAAAGATTAGGCGATCTGGCATGTTAGTAGATTTGGGAAATACCATGACCCAGGGCCAACTTGAAGGAAGGAAGGAAGGGATGAAAGGAGGAGGGAAAGAAGGAACCCATTTCAAAGTAATTCTTGGGAGAAGAGATGCCAACATTTTTTAGTGGAATGTTGAAAAATGGCTGATGAGAATTCCTTTTTAGCATCCATATCTATCTAGGGGCACATATTGTTATTGTCATGATGAATATATCTTACAGCACAAGAAAATTAAAATATCAACTCTTCTGTGCTCAATTCAGTTTAGCAAGTATATATTGCCCTCCTTCACTCAGTCAACACTTATTTATTGAGTACCCACCACATACCAGCCGTGTTGCTGGAACTGCTAAAAATGCAATGGTGACCAAGATTAGTCCCTACCTTCAAGAAACCTCCAGCTTTAAGGGAAATCTAGGCAAGCAAACAAAAAAGAGGCAATGAATTGTTATTGCAATATGCTCAAAGAAGATTTTAGCAAAAATCTGCCAAAGAGTGCCTAGAGGGAGAAAAAAGCAAACAGAACTTTGTCACTTTGGCTATATTGGAAAGAATTAATTATAAGTAACCAATATGGGGAAATCTACTGATCCTTATGCTTTCCCTTGTACAGAATCTTTGAACTATTATGTCCACTAGTTTGAGCACAGCTGCAAAGACTGATTTCATGTACTTGTAATTTAATGTGTTTAATGTCTTTTTATTGGTGTCTGGTTATACAAAGGATTGACAGAGTGTTAGGAATTTGCGGGTCAAATAGATGTTTGCCCTACTTCCTGCTCTCTACTCACACAATAATAAAATAAAAATAGGAATTAAAGATTAGAGCCCAGGAAACTAAGGAGATACAGATTGGAAAGTCTATTTAAAAAGTTCTGTGAGTTTCTTTATTTTCTTCTCTTTGCTCCCACACCACTTGATATTTCTCAATCATCATTCCTCCATGCCTCTGACAGTCCTAGGTACTTAAATCATCTATAATTACACTTAAAACACCAGCAGGTAAAGAACAATCTAATTCCAAATGATAACATCTGTGACATATTCCTTTAATTCTTAGAAATGGAAAATATTGACTTCCACTATTGTTTCAAGGACTTCAACAGAAAATGCCTAAAGTTGTTTGAAAGACCCCCTATAGGAAAATAAAAGTATTTGCCTTTCAAAGAATAAGCAAGCAGAAATAATAGAACCTCAGTTCATAGCCCCTACTGAGATAAGTGAGCACGTCATGGGGCAGATTCAGACTAGGCACCAACTACTATGTAGAAAATAAATAAGCTACAAGGATGTATTGTACAGCACAGGGAAATATAGACATTATTTTATAATACTTTAAATGGAGTATAATCTAAAAATATTGAATCACCACATTGTACACCTAAAATTAATATATTACTGTAAATCAACTATACTTTAATTTTTTTAAAAAAAATTTAATTTTGTCCAAGGTCATTTATGAAATGTATGTTCTTGATTACAAACCATCTTTTTCTCCACAAGAATTTTTAAAGGTTATTTCAATGATATCTCAACAATTTTTACTGTTCGTACAAATGTCTCAGTAATCTTCCCAGCGTGCAGATGACACTGTCCAGACTGGCCATGTTCTAATCTGCATTACATTCCTGGAAATCTCTTGGGAGAAGAAAAGTTTCAAAGCTTAAATCCTGCCCCCCAAAAGCTTGCAGACTCTTTACTTTGCATCTCATGGGTATGTATGTGAAATTTAAATGGAAAACTAAGGTTATTCATAGAAATTCATTGGAGACTAAAATTGATGAATTAATGAATCATTTAAGGCAAGAATGGGTAAAGTAGGCATTGTTTTATGCACTGTAAGATGAGTAGGTTAGATGAAAGTAAAGCTGTAAAAGGTAAATCTGTCTGTGAAATAGACATTTATTGGGCATCTAGGTCAATTACTGTACACATGTAATCTCATTTAATCTTCCCAACGGTCCTTGTACAGATGAGACTGAGGCTTAGAAACTTACTTATCATTGGGTCACATAGTTGGAAAACTGTAGCACTTATTTTCACCACTCTTTCCTGTCCAAAGCCCATGCCCCTTCCACTAAACCACACAGCCAACATGTACTCTATAAGCAGACTTCCTGGGTGTAACACTGTCATTCATATACTTACATTAATAAAAGGAGAATTGAATGGGGCCTTGGGGCCCTAGAGCAAACTCATGGGACTCTACAGGCTTTAATACTATAGATGCGCTCTGCCCTCTGCCTTTAGCTTCCTTATTTTCCCTGGTTGCTTTGGTGAGCACCTGCTCAGTTGCAAATAACAAAAAACTAGCTCCAGTTGATGTCAGACAAAAAGTTTCACCTAACTGAAAAATCCAAGGGCACCAGCTCTATCTAGACCTAGATGAATCAAGGGACTCAGACAATATGAGGACTTGATTTTTTGTCATTCCTCTGTTCTGCATTTCTCTTGTTGGTTGCATTTTGAGGCCCTTCATGGTGACAAGATGGCTGCCAGCAGGTTCAGGCTTACTTCCTCATATGTCTAGATCTAGTGGAGGATGAAGGAATGGATAGATATTTTATCTAACATTAGTATTTGGTGTGACTCACATTGGCGAAAATAAATTCCTGAACCAATCCCCCTCGACAGAAGAACGTGACACTCAGTTGGCCAGGCTGGAGCCACATTCCCATTCCTGAAGGTGGGAATGAAGACAATACTACTAGAGTCACAGGGTAGTGACAGTGGGTATTTTCCCAAGGTAAATAAAAGTACTATACTCAGAAAACAAGGTTAATGTTTCCTAAATGTCAAAAAACATGACATTTCCATTACAGTTCAGAATTAGAAGAAAATACAAGTATTTTCTATAAAAACGTCTCATGCACAGGCACCAAAGCTATAGGTGTTTGCGAATAACAGTGACATACACATCAAGGATAATTAAGACCAAGCAAACATTGACAGAAAATATATCATGGTCATGCTTCTGCATGTTTAACTCATACCTGATAGTGAGAACCACCTTTGTATACAAGGAATCCTGATGTAGAACATCACCCAAAGACAGGCAACAGGCGGAAGAGACCTAGAACACAGGTCCTATCTTCAACAGACTGGCATTCCATGTCACCATGGTGGCAGTAATCTCATTTGTTCAGAATATCTATTAGCATTTCATGGAACAGAGTTTGAGAAATGTTGCATTTTTATGCCTCCCCCTCAATGAATATTCTTGTAGTAATATATAGAGAACTACACCTAGTTTACACATAGCTTTTTTTTTTTTTTTAACATCTTTATTGGAGTATAGTTGCTTTACAATGTTATGTTAGTTTCTGCTGTATAACGAGTGAATCAGCCATATGTATACATATATCCCCATATCTCCTCCCTCTTGCATCTCCCTCCCACCCTACCCATCCCCCCTTCTAGGTGGTCACAAAGCAGCCTGATCTCCCTGTGCTATGCGGCTGCTTCCCACTAGAAGCAGCTGTTTTACATTTGGTAGTGTATATATGTCAACGCTACTCTCTCACTTTGTCCCAGCTTACCCTTCCCCCTCCCAGTGTCCTCAAGTCCATTCTCTATGTCTGCGTCTTTATTCCTGTCCTGCCCCTAGGTTCATCAGAACTTTTTTTTTTTTTTTAGATTCCATATATAACACATAGCTTTTTGATATGCTGAGTTTGGGAAAGAAAGCACTGAGTTTTACAATTTTGGTGGTATCAAAAAAATAGCTCACTTTTCTTGTCCTTCCTACAACCATCGGGAAACATAGTCAAGGTCAGGGGACAATCTGTATCTATGGACATGAGCAAAGCTACATCATCATCTTGGTCTCATTAACACATGTCTAAGTGAGCTAATCAATTATAAACGGGGTCCCTGATACTATGAGGAAAGAATTTAATCATCACAGACACCTCTCAAAGATGTCATGCCAGTCTGAAAAGTCTACCCACGGCAGATAGAAGAATCTGAGGGTTCAAAATGAACAGATTGCTATATCAGTATAACCCAATTTCCAATAATATTTTTGTTTTATTACCATCTGCATTGTAATATTGATAGAATAATTGAGAAAGAAGAAAATAATTTTATATTGAATAGTTTACATAGAGAGCAGGTCATTTCCCCTCACTTTGTGAGAGGAGAGGCTCTTTCATACATAAAAATTTATCAACGTACTACCTACAAGAAGGAAGCAGCATGGCGTCCTAGGGAGTGACAAGCACGGGGCACATGAGAACTATCGCTCAATTCAATTAGCAGTGTGACCTTGAGCAAGCCATTTCACCTCTAGGGACTCGGTTTTCTCACTTGCAAAATGCAGTCAGTTAAGACCTGGCCTGCCTGCCGCTTGAGTCTGTTGTGAGAGCTAAATGCGTACGAAAGTATTTTGTCAAATATGAATTATAGGAAGACAAAAGAGTGTATTTATAGAGAAATATTGCAACATTTGAGGGGGAAAATACTTTCTATTATTGCGTAAGTAAACCATTCATTTTATTCCCTGATCTTTCTTTTTTAAAACCATTGCAGCCATTGTATTGATATAATACAGTGAAGTGGCTTCAAGCAGAGCCTGTGGCAATAGGGAGACCAACTCCCCAGTGCTGCTTGTGTGACCTTGAACCAGCTCTTTAACCTCCCAGCACCTGAGACTCCCCATGTGTATTGAGGAAAATAATATGTTCCTAATAAACTAATTATGAGGATTAAATGAGATAATGTATGTAAAATACTCTGTATAGCACCTGGCACATAATAGACACAGTAATTTGCCAGCATTTATTATCAGGAAGGGTATGAGATGCTATTTCCCTTAGGCTTGCTTCTGTCGGCTTCCCACCCTGCTCGAGGTCACTCTGATTGCCAAAAAAGCTCAATGCAGTGCCAAGAAGAACAGAAATCGTTGGTTCATTGTGGAAATGAAGGAATATACAGGAAGAAATGGAATCTGGTATGGGAAAGCCATTCTCTCTAGCACACAGCAGTCTCACCGAGGCCCCTGAACTAATGCAAATTGCTTGTAACTGTTCAGCAAGCTACTGTCTGGCCCCCAGAGCCCTTCCTTTGAAAGCTTTACAGCTTGTATAAGCCCTTCTACTGGCTATTAGACCCAGACATCTTCCCAGAGAAATTCTCTCTTTGTTGTACATCAATGGGACATTTAAAAGAAGGCATCTTTTGAGAAGTTTCTTCATGAAGTTATAGAATTATAGCATTTATTCCTAAATGGCCCAGGGATGACAAATTTAAATGCCTAGAGAGAGTAACATAAACAAGTGAAGTAGGGCTCGTATTCTTTCAACAGGAATGCTTTGTTAGCATATTAAAAACAAAGAGATAGTCCGCATTTAAAAAGGAAATGTACTCTTCCCATATATTTTTGAAACCTGTAGATGCCTTGACTTTTATTTTTTCCAAATTAGACAGAGATGGTGGTGGATACTGAAATATATACCCATACTAGAAGAAAATCAACAATAAGCATAGCAAGTGGAACTAGCTTTTAGTCCCTGCATTGGGGTGAAAACAGGGAGTGGTGAAGACTGAGACAAATGGGAGAAGCAGATGCCATTTGAATTGGAGGCACCATTCTGCTCTAGTCTATTCTGCCATGTAAGAATGTGAGGCTGGTATTAAGTCTTCCAATTTTCGAATGGAGGGCAGAAACCTGGTTTTTAAGTGAAATCTCCCAACTTTTGAGTGTTGGCTTGGCTTGGAGAAATTTACAAACAATGCGGGTCAACAAAAATATCTGTAAGCCAAATGTGGCTTTGTGATTGCTGACAATTGCAAGACCCTCCTTTTCAGAGAAGTAACAGATTGCAAAGGAGGCTACGTGACTTGGTCAAGGTCACACTGATATTGGCAAAGCCAGAAGTTGAACCTGGATCTCCTGACCCACCAGCCCAGGAAAATCAGTCTGTTTTTTCACATCTAAACAAGTCACAATATTATTGACAGCAGAATTCATGAAAATAGAACAGACCAGTTAAAAATACATGTTCTTATTATTTCTTCCTCTTTTTTTTTTCAAGAGATTTCCCCGTTTTCTCATGTATTATCTAGGACATGATAAGACCCCCCTCTTCTCCCTTCTTAGTGTGATAATAATTCCCCCACTCACAGAAAGCAATCTTCTGCTTGATAGCTAATGTCTTGGTAGATTTAAGGAAATATACTGCAGCCAATATGCAGAGAGATTTGGTACAAGCAGCACATATTGCATCATTTAAATCAATATTTTCAATGATATACATTCAGAACAAAATCATGCACATTCTAACTGCTAGCTTGCATAGTTTTTAATACCCAGTATGAAATTTAAAGACCACATATCGACATTCTGGTCAAAATGATAGTTTCCATACAGCATAACAATGGCAAAATTACTCATTTGGTTACAGATCAGGGCATCAGATGCCAAATATTAATGAAAAAAAAAATTTTTTTTTACATAGTGTATCTAATTGGTCCAGCCTCTCATGCTCTGATGCACCACAGGCTTAAACTAAAGAGATTACTTGTGGTTACCTGGTGAGCTTATGCCACCCAACCCAAAAGCTATATGACAGCAGGAGCTGAATAGCAAATTATTAGGTAGTGGAAAAACAATGATTAAAACCTAAAGCTGGCCTCTTTACATCCACAATTATTTTTATTCAGCACATTTGGAAGTGAAACCACATTTTTCCCCTGCCTTTTTCATGCTCTCTCTCTTTTTCCTTTTGAGCTATTGATGTATTTTTGTATTTCATCTACTTATTAACAGTGTGGAAACTCAGTAAGAAAAGCTGAACTTCAAACATTTATTTTGTCAATTGGTTATGTAGCTGAAACCAAGGTGTTCTTTCCACATCTAAGGGCACTGATTAACTTCCCTTAAGGTCTAAACCCCTTTTAGAACCCTGTACTCGGAGAGACTGAATTTTATGCTGTGATAAAATCAGAAGTTCTGAAGACAGGAAAAAAAGGAAAAGGCTGCCAAATTTAATATATCTTCCATCTGCTAAAGCTACATGACACCTGCAGCTAATACCATCCCTTCAGAACTGAAGCATCAGGAATACCTATGTAAGGACAAAAATGGATAGACCTCAATAAATTAGAAAATGTCATTTGTGTGAACATTCTACTCCCTAATGAGGCTGTGAACTGAGTTCTTACTGTCCTATATCAACGCTGGAAAATTCCCCAAGGTATGGAAGGGACCAGGATGTTCTCTCCTTCAACCCATCACGTTCCTGCAAGCCACAGCTGTGCTTTCGAATTGCAGGCAAGCCTTGAGAGAGATGCAGAAGTCATCCTTGGTTCAACTCTAGTGGGAACTCGTTGCTCTGGCACAAATCTTTGCTAGGAGATTTGCAACACCCCCTTGATTTATAAGAAAATGTTCTTTGCTTCTCAGACCACAACCTCACAAAAGCAGACAGTCCTGCTTCATTTCATCACTGTCTCTGGAACCATAACAAAAACAGCTAACATGTATAGAACACTTAATATTTTATGGATGAGCTCATTTGATCCTTACAACAAGTTTATGAGGCAACTATAATTATCATTATCCCCATTTTACAGCTGAGGAAACAAAGGCTTAAAATACTAGGTGTCTTGCGTAAAATCACACAACTAGTAAATGATATGGAAGGACTTGAACCTAGGCAGACTTGTTCTTAATCCCTATATGTTATGCTGAAGGTACAATGAAAAGCCTCATCTTGCCCTGAGTTTCATTCATTCTTAGATAATACTACCGCAATATTAAAGGAACTCTTTAAGCTATTTCCCAGCTATGATGTTTTTAGGGTTTATTTGTTTGCTTGTTTTTTCTCTTTTTTATATACATATTTGCATTTTATTTTATTATGGTAAGAGCTCATAACATGAGATCTATTCTCAATGAATTTTTTAATGTGAAATGAATTATTGTTGACTATATCTGTTATATAACAGATCTCGAACTTTTTCACCTTGCCTGACTGAAACTTTATGCCCATTGATTGGTCACTCCCCCAGCCCCTGGCAACCACCAATTTACTCTTTGATTCTATGATTTTACTATTTTAGATACCTCATATAGGTAGAATCATGCAGTATCTGTCTTTCTATGGCTAGCTTATTTCACTTAGCATAATGTCCCCAAGGTTCATTTATGTTATTGCATATTGCAGAATTTTCTTCTTTTTAAAGGCTGAATTGTACGTCTGTGCCATATTTTCTTTATCCATTTATCTGCTGATGGGCATTTAGGTTGTTTCCACATCTTGGCTATTGTGAAGAGTGATGTTATGAATGTAGGATTGCTAATATCTCTTTGAGATTCTAATTTCAATTCTTTTGGATAAGTATCCAGAAGTAGAATTGCTGAATCATGTGGTAGTTCTACTTTTAATTTTGGGGGGAACCTTCACACTGTTTCCTAAAACAGCTGCACCATTTTGCATTCCTACCAACAATGTGCAAGGGTTCCAATTTTTCCACATTCTTGCCAACACTTACTATCTTCTGTGTGTTTTTGATAATAGCCATCCTGACAATTGTGAAGTGGCATCTTATTGTAGCTTGATTTGCATTTCCCTGATTATGACATTGAACATTTTTTCATATGCCTGTTGAATGTATTTGTATGTCTTCTTTGGAAAAATGCCTATTCAAGTCCTTAGCCCATTTTTAAATCAGGTAATTATTATTATTATTATTTTTACTATTGAGTTGTAGGAGTTCCTTATATATTTTGTAGATTAACCCCTTTTCAGATACATAGCTTACAAATATTTTCTCCTATTCCACAAATTACATTATCACTCTGTTGACTGTTTTCTTTCTGTCCAGAAGCTTCTTAGTTTGATGTAGTCCCACTTATTTTGTTTTTATTGCCTGTGCTTCTAGTGTCATATCCATGAAGAACAAGACTAATGTCATGAAGCTTTTCCCCTATGTTTTCTTCTAGGAGGGTTACAGTTGAGTCTTATGTGTAAGACTTTAATCCAGTTTGAGTTGATTTTTGTGTATGGTATAAGTTAAGGATCCAATTTCATTGCATGTGGATATAAGTTTTCCCAATACCATTTGTTGAAGAGACAATCCTTTTCCCATTGTGTATTCTTGGCACCCTTGTTGAAGATTAGTTGACCATACATGCATGGATTTATTTCTGGGCTGTCTATTCTGTTCCATTGGTCTATATGTCTGCCTTTATGTCAATACCATACTGTTTTGATTACTATAGCTTTGTAATAGAGCTTCAAATCAGAAAGTGTGATGCCGCCAGTTTTGTTCTTTCTCGAGATTGATTTAGCTATTCATGGTCTTCTGTAAAAATCTTAGATTTTTTTTTGTCTATTTCTGTGAAAAATGCCTTTGGATTTTGATAGGGATTTCACTGAATCTGTAGATCACTCTGAGTAGCATGGACATGTAAACAATATTAAGTCTTCCAATCCACAACACATTTCCATTTGTTTGTGTCTAATTTGTTTCATCAGTGGTCTGTAGTTTTCAGTATACAAGTGTTTTATCTCAATAGTTAAGTTTATTCCTAAGTATTTTATTCTTTTTGGTGCTATTTTAAATGGGATTATTTTCCTAATTTCCTTTTCAGATAGTTCAGTGTTACTGTATAGAAATGCAAAGACATTTTTATGTTGATTTTGTATCTGCAACTTTACTGAGCATTTATTAGTTCTAACAATTTTGCAGGGGAGGTAGTCTTTAGGGTTTTCCATATATATGCTCATGTCCTCTGTAAGCAGTGACAATTTTACTTCTTCCTTTTGATTTGGATGCTTTTTTTTTTTTTTGCTTTTTCTTGCCTACTTACTTGCTCTGAGGAGGATTTCCAGTACTCTGCTGAATAGAAGTGATAAGAGTGGGCATCTTTACCTTGTTCCTGATCTTAAGGGAAAAGCTTTTAGTTTTTACTGTTGAGTATGATGTTAGCTGTGGGCTTTTTATATATAGTCTTTATTACATTGGGGTAATTTCCTTCTCTTCCTAAGTTTGTTAGAGTTTTTATCATGAAAGGATGTTGAATTTTGCCAAACACTTTTTCTTCATCTATTGAAATGATCACATAATTTTTCTCCTTTATTCTGTTAATGTGGCCTATCATATTAACTGATTTTTATATGTTGAACCATCCTTGCATCCCAGAGATAAATCTCACTTGGTCATGGTGCATGATCCTTTTAAAGTGCTATCAGATTCAGTTTGCTAGTATTTTGTTTAGGATTTTTGCATCTATATTCATCAGGAATATTGGTCTGTAGTTTTCTTTCCTCGTGGTGTCTTTGTCTGGCTTTGGTATCAGGGTGGTGATAGCTTTACGAAATGATTTTGGAAGTGTTCCTCCTCTTCAACTCTTTAGAACAATTTGAGAAGGATTGGTATTAATTCTTTACATGTTTGGTAGAATTCTCCAGTGAAGCCATCGGGAGCTGGGCTTTTCTTTGTTCGGAGGTTTTCGAAATAGCTGCTTTAAAATGTCACTTTTTTGGGACTTCCCTGGTGGTGCAGTGGTTAAGAATCCATCTGCCAATGCAGGGAACATGGGTTCAATCCCTGGTCTGGGAAGATCCCACATGCCGTGGAGCAACTAAGCCTGTGCACCACAACAACTGAGCCTGCGCTCTAGAGCCCATGAGCCACAACTACTGAGCCCACGCACCACAACTACTGAAGCCTGAGCACCTAGAGGCCGTGCTCCATAGCGAGAGAAGCCACTGCAATGAGAAGCCCACGTACTGCAAGGAAGAGTAGACCCCGCTCGCCGCAACTAGAGAAAGCCCACGTGCAGCAATGAAGACCCAATGCAGCCAAAATAAATTAATTAATTAGTTTTAAAACACTTAAAAAAAAATCACTTTTTTTCAGATGATGTTCTGCATATAGTTTATTGATCAAGGCTAACATAGATTATGAACAAATGCAACTTTATTTTTGACGCTTACCTTCTCTTTGAACTTCTTTGG
The DNA here is from genome assembly GCF_028564815.1 of Eubalaena glacialis. Classification (NCBI taxonomy): domain Eukaryota; kingdom Metazoa; phylum Chordata; class Mammalia; order Artiodactyla; family Balaenidae; genus Eubalaena; species Eubalaena glacialis. The sequence goes on from NC_083716.1 coordinate 217,795,562, forward strand.
TGTAAGTTACCTTTCCCAGCGCTTAGATGAAAACTCAGCCAGGCCTTTGGGCACTTAAAATCACAAACATAGCCTCAACTTATTAATTAGAATGTCTAGTCCAAGATATTAATCAAAACTCTAAACCTTATTTAATGTCAACTTTCCACTTCTCTAGCTTCAGTCTGGAAGCCAGAAATGGGGGAGAAGCTGTGGTCCTACTCTGTGATTTTCTCCATGCTTACCTCCTCCACCTACTCCTGAATTTTGGTTTCCATTGAGTTCTCCTCACCTCCATGTAACACTATTAAGCAGAACCCAAGACAACCCCACATGGGTTCACTTTCTCATGTAGCCCACAAGTGTGCAGTGGGAAATACTCAACCCCTCTTTCTTTGACAAATATTTCTAAGCAGCAGCTCTTTCTTGGTTCTGCCACAAAAGAAAGCCAGTCAGCCATTCACTTGCCTTCATTATTTCCCAGTCCCTAATCCCTAAGCGACCTCCCTTTCCCAGGTATAGGTCAGGCATCCGTCTTATATATCTCCCAAAATGCAGGAAACATATTTCAAAGCTCTCAATTAGTCCCCTTCATTAGGCTTGGAGTCAGGAGCTAGTACACCACATATCCCTCTTCCAAAGTGTGGTGTGAGGACGCAGGTAGGACAGCCATTTCCACAAAAGTCTCTTCAGCAATGTCCCCTCCCCACTCTGATCCACTTTCTGACACCCTATAATATCCCTGATCTTGCAGAGGAGCCCAAAAACCATGGAGCAGTTTACTCTCTTTGTAAATTCTGCAGATGGGTAAGGTCATCTCAAACTCATCTTTGTTATCATGATATCACGGAATTCTAAACTGATGGAACAAACTTCCCATTATATCTTTTTACAGATATATTCATAGTATACCAAAAATATTATATTTTACGACTTTACATTAGCTATAAAAATTTCCTTTCTTGTTATGGTTATTGTGTTTTCTTCTCCATGATTGCATAATATTCCTCTTTATTTGTTTTCCATATTTACCTCTTTGTTTCCTGCTGTTGATCTTTTGGATTATAAAACTTTGAATTTTCATCTCTCTTTTTTTTTTTTAATATTTATTTATTTATTTATTTATTTATTTTGGCTGCGTTGGGTTTTCGTTGCTGCACACAGGCTTTCTCTAGTTGCGGCGAGCGGGGGCTACTCTTCAATGTGGTGCGCAGGCTTCTCATTGTTGCAGAGCACGGGCTCTAGGCATGCGGGCTTCAGTAGTTCTGGCATGCGGGCTCAGTAATTGTAGCTCACAGGCTCTAGAGCGCAGGCTCAGTAGTTGTGGCGCACGGGCTTAGTTGCTCCGTGGCATGTGGGATCTTCCCGGACCAGGGCATGAACCTGTGTCCCCTGCATTGGCAGGCGGATTCTTAACCACTGCGCCACCAGGGAAGTCCCTTCACTCTTTTTGCATCTACCAAAAAAAGTAATCAAAAAAAATTTTTTTAACCTATTAAAGGATCTACTTTCTCAAAGAATTGAGTGTTCTTAAACTGTTTTTTTAAATTGTCTGGAAGTAGAGCAAATAGTAAGAACATTAGATCCAATTACATTTTATTAGTTTTCATGTTTTAGTATTTTTAAAAATAATAACTAGCTCCTCATTTTCTATGTTGATAAAAAAGATAGGTGAATTAACAAAATTAGAAAAATCCCAAAGTCACTGATTTTAGTGTTGTATTAAAGTTATAGATGAATAAGTGCAAGTAAGAAGATAATGAGCTTCCCATTCCTGTATGATATCAAAAGAAGAATAGACGACAACTTGATGATGGGTTCAGTACATTCTGAATGGCTGTCTAATTATAAAATAAAAGGAGATATATTCATGAAGTTTATTCTGAAGATAGTGTTCAAAGAATAGTGCTCAGATGATTTAGAAATGTATTTCTCTTTTACATTCTAGAAACCTAGAAGAAATCAGTCCAGAGCTTGTGTAGCATTTCTTGGGGTCAAGGATTCAGAGGTCCATATGCCTAGCTAAAAAAATAGGGTATTTATTTCTGATGAGGAAGGAAATAATGGATTTTGAAGGACAACTAGCAGTCTCTGCCATAGAAGGATAAATTAATTTATTTACTCTTATAACCTAAAACTAAATCCAGGGTACTCAGCCAAGTAGGAAGAAGATTACAGGGACAGGGAGAGATAAAACTCCCAAAGGACTTGGCTTAGAAAACGATGATAGAAGATGCACAATTATAACCCCAACATCCTCCTCTGTACACATCCCTTTTTTTTTTTTTAAATTAATTTATTTATTTATTTATTTTTGGCTGTGTTGGGTCTTCGTTTCTGTGCGAGGGCTTTCTCTAGTTGCGGCAAGCGGGGGCCACTCTTCATCGCGGTGCGCGGGCCTCTCACTATCGCAGCCTCTCTTGTTGCGGAGCACAGGCTCCAGACGCGCAGGCTCAGTAGTTGTGGCTCACGGGCCTCGTTGCTCCGCGGCACGTGGGATCTTCCCAGACCAGGGCTCGAACCCGTGTCCCCTGCATTAGCAGGCAGATTCTCAACCACTGCGCCACCAGGGAAGCCCCACATCCCTTTTTAATGTGACTCTTTCATCCTCCCACCAAGCAGGGGTGGAGTCTATTTCTCTACCCCTTGAATCTGAGTGGACCTTATGAATTGCTTAGACCAACAGAACGAAGCAGAAACAATGTTGTGAGACTTCTGAGGCTAAGCCTTAAGAGACCTCAGAGCTTCTGTTTTCATCCTCTTGCAACACTCCTACCATCACGTGGGGAAGCCCAGCTGGGCTAATGAATTATGAGAGACCGTAGAGAAAAAAGGCCCAGCTGACAGCCAGCACCAGGATCTCAGACTTGTGAATAAGGTTATTTTTAGACCTTCCAGCACCATCTGAGCTGACGGTTGGCTTAAACTTTGTGAGTGAGCTCAGAAGAGGTCCATGGCCCAGTCAATCCACAGAACATGAGAAATAATAAACCATTGCTCTTTTAAGTACGAAGCTTTGGGGTGGTTTGTTACGTGGCAACAGACAATTGATACGACAGTACATTTGAAAATCATCACAAAGAATAACAGTTTGATATCTGACACACCTTGAGATGCTGGCTGTTAAATTTTACACAAACTATATTATAGTCCTGATGTTAAATCATCTCTGTGACAAATACTGAAAATATGAACTTGAATCCTAATTCTGGAGTATGACAGCATTGGTACCATCAAGGCATCACATAAGACTTTACTGGCGTCTTGAAAATAAAAGTAACATAAAGCCTCATTTCCGTATTTGTGCAACCTCTTCCCAGATACTGGTGCCTAGTATAACTTTTTAAAAAATGGTCTTGATTAATAAGGTGAAGAATTGTTCAATACAAAAAAGATAATGCAATAAATGGTGGTGGGGGTCGGGGGTGGGGAGACATGACTAAAAGCAAACCAATTTCTTAGTTTATAGCACATATGCAAGAGGCGCAAATAATACTAGGGTCTGGGATACTGACAACTGAAACATTGGCAAAAATATATAAACAGCTACGTGGACATACCAAACATGGCAGAATGACTACCATGAATAGTCAAGGACAGCCAAAGACCAAAGGGGCAGCCATATAGTCAAAACCTTAAGAAAAGCCTTCAAAACCTTATGCTTTCATCCTCCTCAATGCTCACCAACAGCATTTGATACCCCAGAGTACATGAAAAGATTTTTTTTAATTCTAATAAAGGTTTAAAGAGACCCAAAAGGAGATGTAAGGCTGACCAGATTCCTCCTAAAACATATTACTCAATTCCTCCTTCCTCACAACTCCTTACTGAGGAGGTGAACCATCCCCTACCTCACTGACCCCAGCACCAGCTTGGAGAAAATTTTCTCTATGTCTCCCTCCTCTTTTACTCAAGAGCAATAACTATGTCTGCACGTTGCTCCAAACTGACAAAAAAATAAGATAAAATTTAAATGTTCATTCAACATTGATTTTAGTCTACTTGATGGCCAGGTTTTTTTTCCCCCCCTATTTCTCCCTATGATCTCTTGTCCTGGATTCTGAGCATCTGCACATTCCATGGGCACATAGCAATGTCAGAAGACCATTTGCACTAAAGGCACTTGTGTTCAGTCTATCAGCCCACTCCTGACAGCAAAGCATCTACCCCTCCTTCTCTTTCTCCTTTGATCACAAGCAGCAGTACACAAGCAGTGGGATTGAAGTCAATATACTCTCTCTCGTATAAGAATGAGGGGGCTTGAAATGTGAAGTTCTAACTGACTGGCTGCTTATGTGTCATGTAAACAAAACCTAAGTGCTTCAGTCTCAAATGACATTTCTGGTCACAGAGCCTGAGCTTTCAACTCTACCTTACTCCCGTGTGACTGCAGATTGAGTGCAAAGTAAGAGTAATCAGCTATTGCTACGATGTCCAAGAAGGCAAATAGACGACACCCTAGAGATGAGTTTAGACTCTGATAAGCCATAATATAGTCATCTGAGTTAACGGCTCAACTATTTCTTTTTCTGTTACTTTCACCTTCGATGACCTTGGTAAAAATCAGAACAATGTATCTGGCAATTTTTTTTTTAAAGAGGATTTTGAAAATTGCAACGTGACAGTCAATTCCATGATGATTTAGTACCCAGAATATCAATACTTCTCTTACCCTGACCTCCAATAATCTATTCTTTCTTATCAGGTCTAGATTTCAAGACACATAACACCTAGTAAGTAATTTGTCCATGTTCTATTTCTGTTTGGTAGAAAAGCAAGCAGCAATATATTTACATTCAATTTAAATAGATCACTGCTTCCTATGATGAGATTTAAGGTGATTTACAGCTAATTGGAACAAAAACAACAGTAAGTGTGTTTGTCAGGTGTGAGTGTAAGAGCCGTCAGTTTACAGATTAAAATGCTGCCCTTCATATTTGCAGCTAGGACCCTTAAGTGTACTGACAATGGCAGTACACTTTGGGCTTTTCATCTAGAAGGATGCCCAAGATGAGCCATGGTTAGGCAGAAGAGATTGTATTTGGTTCCTAGGACTGCCATACAAACCAGCTGGCTTAAAATAACTGACCACAAACTGGGTGGCTTAAAATAACAGAAATTTATTCTCTCACAGGTCTGAAGACTAGAAGTTTAAAATCAAGGGGTTGGCAGGGCGATCCTCCCTTCAGAGGCTCTAGCGTAGAATTCTTCCTTGCCTCTTCTACCTTCTGGTAGTTACTGGCAATCCTTAGTGTTCCTTGGTTTGTAATGCATCACTTCAACCTCTGCCTCCATTGCCTTCTCACCTATGTGTCTTTGTGTCTGTTTTTTCATCTTATAAAAACCCCCAATCATTGGATCAGGGCCTACCCTAATCCAGTGTGAACTCATTTTAACAGATTACATCTGCAAAGACCTTATTTCCAAATAAGGTCACATTCTGAAGTACTGGGTGGACATGAGTTTCGGGGAGACACTATTCAACCCAGTGCAGGGATGCTAGAGAGGGATTCAGGTGGTTTGAATTCTTCCCTGAGACTTGTCACAAGCTAATTGTGTGACACTGGGCAACTCACTTTACCACTCTAAGCCTCAGTGCCTTGCCTTAAAATGAAGGGCTTTGAACTAGATGTTCTCTGAGTGCCCTCCAAAACTCTACCATTTGTGACTCTCTCATGTGCTCAGTGTCAGCCGTCCCAATTTCCCCTTATGAACAATGGCACACACTTATCAGCCAGCTGGCCAGTGGGGAGCAACGCTCATGCAACAGAGCAATGGTAAACAGGTAGCTCGGTCAGTGAGAGTGCAAGTTTCCATTTGGCCTTCACGTGAATTCCATTTTAAGATACAGCATCAGATAGAAATCGATGGAGTTTTTACAGCTCAAAAAAATATGCTTTATTCCTAACATGCTTATTTTAAATTCTATGGAAAAGCTTTTCTAAGGCATGGTAGAAACTGAAACGACATGATAACACCTGTTTTGTTTTTTCATAATTGAATTTGGTTTTTGCAAGCTACATGTTCTCACAAATTCTTGGCACCAGAGTAACGTTGATAGAGGTCATTCCATACAATGAACTTTTTAAGCAGCACCTTTTCCTGGATCATCTATATTTTTATAAACATAAAAAATATATCATCATGAAAACTATTAAGGGGCTGTTTGAAGCTGAGATATGAAAAACAAACATTTTCTACCTTTAGAACTCTGTATCTTAAACACAACTTGTTGGAGAAGGAATAGTGTGCAGTCGTAAAGAGACAAGACTGGATTTGATTTCTAGCTCTGCCATTCATTAGCTCTGTGACTTTAGGCAAGTTATTTAACCTCTCTGAGTCTCTTTTTCCTCATCTGAAAAATAAGGCTAAAAAAATATTTTTTCCATAGGGTGGCCATAAGACATGAGAAATAATGTATGAAACTCACTTAGCTCAGTGTCTGGCACAGAGGAGAAAAAGGAGAACCCGACAGCAAAATGTGGTGGGAAGCTGAAATTCACGCCCTTGCCTCACCCCCCCTAGGGCCTGTGTTTTTCCTTCCTCTGTGCCAGCACTACCTTACATACATCTCTACCCACACTCAGAATTTAGGATTGTAACTGTTCTCACGTTTCTTCTCCTTGAAGACAAATAACAACCATGTCTCTTTCATCTCTTCCTCTCTCGTACCCAGCAGAGTCAACAGCCTCAAAATGAATGAATAAGTGAGTTAAAAGAAAAAAGTACTAGGAAAATTATCATTATGTTGGTAGATATTAAAAGACATAATAAAACCTGAAAGAGTTTTTTCATAGAAATAAATTATTAAAGGTACAGTTGGCATAGGCCCTGACCCCTAATAATGAATTTATTTGACCATTTCATCGGAGAATAATCCTGAGAGGTCTTTTTCCTTCCCATGCCATGTAATGTATGAGTGTAGTCTGTGTGTGTGTGTGTGTGTGTGTGGTGTGTGTGTGTGTGTGTGTGTGTGTGTGTGTGTGTGCGTGTAAACAGGAAATAGCCATTGCTATATTAAGGTATATTTATATACTCAGAGCCCTTTTAATTGCTATGTATCACAACAACCTGATGATGAATGACACTGAGACCATCATTTTTTACAGAGAAGACCGTGAGCCATAAAAAGGTTAAGTGGCTTAGTGAGGCGCATGCAGTCAATCAATGGCAAAGCAGGTGTTAGAGCTCGAAGCTCTCGAATCCTCTATTTACCGCTTAGCACCACTGCACGTGAGTTATCACCAGTATTTGTAATAGTATGTTCTTACAAGAAATCTTAGGAGACTGGGGTTGAAAATTGATCTGAGACAGGCTGACACCTCCCCTTAACTCTTCTCATGCCCCAAACAGACTCTCTTGTGCATCTGGCAGCTTCAGAGAGCTGCTCAGAACAGCACTCATACTACTCTGGTAATTATGTGCATATCTCTGCATCAATGAGTAGAAATTATCCATGATGAGGGAGGCAGGGCAGAGGACCCTACTGCCCCTACATGCAGGAAGCCTGGAAGAGATCTTGATATTTGTTGCCCAGGGACTTCGCTAGCTGGGCCTTTGGGTTTTTCTGTTTGTTTGTACTTTGTTTTTTTCTAAAGGCTTCGTTTTTTTCAGAACAGATTTAGATTTACAGTGAAATTGAGAGGAAAGCATAGAGATTTCTCCTATACCTCCGGCCGCCATACATGCATACCTCCCCCATTATCAATATCACTAACCAGAATGATACTGTTTTTACCAAGGATGAACCTACATTGATAGAGCATCATCACCCAAAGTGCACAGTTTACCTTAGAATTCACTCTTGGTGTTGCACATTCTATGGGTTTGGACAAATGTATAATAACATCCATCCATCATTATAATACCATAAAGAGTATTTTCACTGCCTTAAAAATCCTCTGTGATCTATTCATCCCTCCCCTCCTCCCGATGCCTGGCAAACATTAATCTTTATATTGTCTCCACTAATCTTTTATTGTCTTCATGCCTTTTCCAGAATGTCATACAGTTGGAACCACACAGTGTGTAGCCTTCTCAGATTGGTTTCTTTCACATAATAATGTTCATTTAAGGTTCCTCTATGTCTTTGCATGACTTGATAACTCATTGCTTTTTAACACTGAATAGTGTTTCATTGTCTGGATATACCACAATTTATCCATTTACCTACCGAAGAACATCTTTGTTCCTTCCAAGTTTTGGCAACTATGAATAAAGCTGCTTATAAGCATCTATGTGCAGGTTTTTGCATGGACATAAATTTTCAATTCCTTTGCCTAAATTCCACGGAGTATGATTGCTGGATCATATGGGAAGAGTATGTTTAGTTTTATAAGAAACCATCAAACTGTCTTCCAAAGTGGCTTGTATTCCCACCAGCAAGGAATGAGAGTTCCTGTTGCTTCATATCCTTACTATCATGTGGTGTTATCTGTGTTTGAATTTTGGCCATTCTAATAGATGTGTAGTAGTATCTCACTGTTGTTTTAATTTGCATTTCCCTAATGACATATGATTTGGAGCATCTTTTCGTATGTTTATTTGCCATCTGTATGTCTTCTTTGGTGTTTGTAAAAGTCTTTGGCTCATTTTTTAATTGGGTTGGTGTTTTTCTTATTGTTGACTTTAAAGAGTTCTTTGTAGATTTTGGATAACAGTTCTTTATCAGATATGTGTTTTGCAAATATTTTCTCCTAGTCTGTGGCTTGTCTTGTAATTCTCTTAATATAGTCTTTTTACAGAGCAAAACTTTTTAATTTTAATGAAGTCTAGCCTTACCAGTTATTTCTTTCATTATCATGTCTTCAGTGTCTTATCTAAAAAGGCATCACTATACACAAGGTCATCTAGGTTTTCTCCTGTGTTACCTCCTAGGAGTTATAAAACTTTATAAAACTATAAAGTTTTGCATTTTAAATTTAGGTCTATGATCCATTTTGAGTTAACTTTTGTATAAGGTATAAAGTCTGTGTCTAGATTCATTTTTTTGCATGTGATGTCCAGTTTGGGCCTTTTGTCTTCATTTATTTCATAAAAATATTTTGTCTATTTTATTTCTGTAATACATAGCCACATTTTTTTCTTCCAGTAATACTGAGATATAACTGACATATAGCGCTGTATAAATTTAAGGTGTACAGCATGATGGTTTGACTTACATATATCATGAAATGACTACCACAATAAGTTAGTAGGAGTCTATCATCTCATACAGATACAAAATTAAAGAAATAAAAAATATTTTTTCTTGTGATGAGAACTCTTAGGATTTACTCCCTTAACTTTCATATATAACACACAGCAGTGTTAATTATATTTATCACGTTGTACATCACATCCCTACTATTTATCTTATAACTGCAAGTGTGTACATTTTGACTATCTTCATCCAATTCCCCCTCCCCCCATTCCTCACCTCTGTTAACTGCAAATCTGATCTCTCTTTCTATGAATTTATTTGTTTGTTTCTGAAGTATAATTGACCTACAACACTATCTTAGTTCCTGGTGTATAACATAGTGATTCAATATTTCTATACATTTCAAAATTATCTCCACAATAAGTCTAGTTACCATGAGTTTTTATTTTTCATTTATTTTTTCCCTCATTGTCAGCTGCAGCTTCTCTGTGTAATCACCGGGTCTGCTTTAGGCTGCTCTTAGTTTGCTTTTAATCTACTTTGCACTTAAAGTGGAACTCAGAGCTTCTAAGGAAACAACTTACCAAATTTGGTAAGTTAGTGTTATGAGCTGAACTGTGTCTTCATTTGTTGGAGACCTAACCCCCAGTACCTTAGAATATAACTGCATTTGGAGATAAGGTCTCTAAAGAGGTAATTCATTTAAAATGAGTTTATTAGGGTGGACTCTAATTCAATATGATTGCTGTCCTTATAAGAGGAAATTAGGATACACACACAGAGGGAAGACCCTGTAGGGACACAGGGAAAAGACAACCATCTACAACCGAAGGAGAAGTCTCTGAAGAAACCAACCCTGCTGACACCTTGATCTCAGACCTCCAGACTTCAGATTGTGAGAAAATAAATCTCTGTTGTTTAAGCCATTCAGTCTGTGCTACTTTTTTACGGTTGCTCTAGCAAACTAATACATTTAGTAATCGTAATTTTATATTCACTTCTAACTGGCAAGCATTGGCTCGAAGAACTGAAGGTATTCAATCCATCACTTAGTAAGTACCTACTGTGCTCACTACTGAGCACCTACTATGTGCCAGGCTCTATCCAGTTGCTGGGCATACAGTGGTGAACAAGACATAGCTGCTGGCCTTAGAAGGGTTGCAAGCCTTCAAGAGGAGATAGACAGAGGGAGAGAGGATTATCACACAGTGTGATAAATTAGCAATGAAATAGTCATGCCCAGTGTGGTGTATGAGGAGAGACATACAATCCAAAACATGCTGGAGACAAGCAAGTCATCCAAGAAATGTTTGTAACCGTTACGTTTTGGAGAATGAGTAAAAATCAGCCAATGATGAAGGGTCCTGCCATGACACCAGGAGCTGCACTGGAGAATTCGTGTCCCCAAGCACAGTGCATTGGGGAATGCTGTGCAGCCAGCATGCTTAAAGCGTCTGATGTGAATGGAAGTATTAGGAGAGGAAACTGGAGAAGCAAGCAGACGGCAAGTCAGGATGCCTTGTAGACCATGACATCTCTGGTTGCACGCAACCAAGCTTAAACCACACATACTCAGCTTAAATCAAGTGATAAGGCTTTATTAGATTAGGTGGAAGAGTGAAGAAACACAGAAAACATCTCATAATCCAAACCGTCAGGTCTCACCAGCAAAGTGGAATGTTGATCAGCTTGCAACAACGGCTCTCTGCTTATTGATATTCTGGCTACTTTAGCAAAACTCATCTCCTCCAAAATGCGTGTCTGTTACTGTTCCTCTGGGGATTCACTACACTTTAGATTTTACTCCCCTAGGCTTTCGATTCTACTGTGCCTAAACCTACATCTTCTCCCCACCAATTCTTTCCTGTCTCTCCAATCCATGGATCTTGTTTACTGCAGCTTCTATGGCTTCATAGCTTTTGCTCACAGATGCCTTCGTTTGATGCACTTCACTATAAGTCTATTATCTGTGATGCTCTTACTATTTATGTTCCTCTCATGCCTCACATTTAAACCCACTGGATAGAGAGTCTGATTGGGTTGATAAGTCACAAGTCAATATAGAGAAACCCCGTTGGGCAGAGTTGTAGTACTAGGCTACTTCATTAGCTGCTACACACTAATCAGAGGTCCACTGCTGGTTCAGTCTCCTATCCCTCATCTAATCACCTTAGGCCATAATCATATCAACTAGTGCTCAAAGAAATAATTCCAATCAGTCACTACAGAAGTGGGCTATGATAGTGCCCGGTAAATGGAATTTCATAGATTTTATCCAGAAGATGTTAAGGAGTCATTAAAAGATTAAGAGAAATAAAATATGAATTTTTTTTTTAAAAGCTAACTATAGTATAGCAAAAGGAAAGAGTGGTTTGAAGTGAAATAACCTAAAGAGACTAGTTGTAAAGCTTCTGTGGTAACCCAGCAAGAGATGCCAAAGATTAGAACTAAGGCATTGATAGTGGTGATGGCAAGAAGGGGTTAGAATGGAGAGATTTTAAATACGTTAAATTAATAGTAGTTGCCGACCAGCTATAATTGGAAATTACAAAAGATGGAGCCATCAAGCATGATGCTGAGATTTCTGGCTTAATGGACAGTAGAACTTGTGAAATGAAAGAAAATATGTATATTGGTCTCTGCTCTCAGTTCCTAGCACAGAGCTCCTAAAACCCTTATAAATTCCTAAGTGATTAGAGTACTGGGAGCATCCTTTGTTCTATGGGTGCCACTCTGGGTGGGCTCCTGGATGAGGGCTGGTTACCAGAAAGACCAAACCATAATTATAAGTTTGGAATTTTCAGCATCCCTCCGCAAACACACACACTTCTCTAGAGAGGTGAAAGGGGCTGGAAATAAAGTTAATAATTGAACATTCCTACGTGAAGAAGCCTCCATAAAATCCCAATAGCATGGATCTCAGAGAGCTTCCAGGTTAGCGACCACACCCACATAATGGGAGGGTGGGAGAGTGAGGCACCCCAACTCTAAGGGAACTGAAGCGTCTGCACTTGGGGCCCTCCCAGAGATCTTCCCTATGTATCTCTTCATCTGTTCCTCCGAATCCTTTAGCATATCCTATAATAAACCGGTAAATGTAGGTAAGTGTTTCCTGAGTTCTGTGAGCCACTGTAGCAAAGAAATTGAACCCAAAGCTTATGGGAACCTTACACTTATAGCCAATCGGTCAGAAGCACGGGTAATAACCGGGACTTGTGACTGGCATCTAGAGGGGGGTGGGAGCAGTCTTGTGGAACTGAGCCCTTAACCTATGGAATCTGATACTATCTCCAGGTAAATAGGGTCAGGATTGAGTTAAATTGTAGGACACTCAGCTGCCGTCACAGAGAATCATCTGGTGGGGGAAAATCCCTCACACATCTGGGGTCAGAAGTGTTGTGAGTGTGGTTGTAGTGTGAGTGAAGGAGAAACACAGAAGGGAAGGCTGGGTTTTTCCTAACACAGAACCATTCCTTAAGATAACAGGCATTGGAGAGAAAGGGAAGATTATAAATGAGGTTTTAAGCGTGTTGAATTTGAAGTGGCTGTGAGACAACACATTAGTCAGGGTAAATAATCTTGTTACAACTGTTATAGCTAAACCTCCTAAATCTCAGAGACTTAACACGATAAAAGTTTATTTCTTGTTCAAGTGGCCTTGGGGTGGAGGGTGACCCACTCCATGCAATCATTTAGGACCTTTCATCTTCAATATGTGGCTTCAAGGTCATCTTGACAGTGTCCCACACTAGATGGGGGAAGAGAGAAAGTGAAGAAAGCACACCTACTCTTAAGCATCTAAGCCCAGAAGTTAACATATCACCTTCAGTCACATTCTTTTGGCAAGAACTAGTCACTGGATGCAAGGAGGTTGGGAATAGTTTAGCTGCGTGCCTGAGAAGAAGAAACAGCCATTATCTAGCCAGTCTCTGCCACAAATTGTTGAGCAGAGTTTTCAGAGGCAAATGGACATACAGAACAAATTTTGAGCTGATGACATATTTGGGAATGGATCAGTTGGATCTCAAGGGCAGGGATGTAGCCAAACTCCAGGAACAGACCTTGGCTTAGAAAGGCTTTTGGTCAACCATTTTAGATTCACAGGTTGTTATGATTCCTTGTGGTAATTTTTTCTCAACCTCATCATTAACTAGGAAGCTTAAATAACTTTCCCCAAATTATGAATTTTCCTACATGCCCTGAGAACTTTTTCACCTAATGCTAAGAAACAGCATCACATAGAAGAAAGAAAAGAATTTTGTTGCAAGATGGAAATAAGTTTGAATCCCAGCACCATTACTTACTTTGGTCATTTTACTTAACCTTTTGAGTTTTATTCCCACATGTGTAAAATGGGGAAAATAATATCTACTTTTTAGTCACTATAGTTCCTAGCCCAATAATAGGTGCATAATAAGCTTTCTTCTCCCCCCTTTTCTTCCTGCATTCCAACCTCACTTTCTGGTTTCCTCCCAATTATGAAATACTGAAATTTGTAGAAATCTGGCAACTAATAAAGAGTATTATGTTTTTATTTTACATGTATATATTTGCCAAAAATATGAAAGGGAAAGTAATACAACTCAAAATACTTTAGGGCTTTGGGAACATAATATCAGAGGGATAAAAGTAAGCATGATGACAGCTGATCTTAGAAAATTAAACATGAAGAACAAATCAAAGAGGGAGAAGTCAGAGTGATTTTCTGTGTGTAACTCTGGGATGCATGATAGGACATGGGGTAACCCACTAAGCAACATAAAGCCTCTTGGAAGCAAGAGGGCATGATGACTATTCCTAGAGGTAGTCGTTGGTACCAGGGGTGCACAGCATTCAGAGTGTGATGTGTGACAATGGGGAACAGGTGTTCAAAGAACTCCACTGGCCATCAACCATGATCACAAAAGGTTATTACAAAGGAGGTGCAGCTGTGACAAGTGCCTTCTCTTGTGACATTTGTTGGCAGAGCACCTGAGGAGCTGTCAGAACAACAATGCATCAAAGAGATCTACCAAAGCAGCAGTTCAGTTCCATGGAGTACTGTATCTGTGAGACATACAAGAACCACCAGAGCCCAGAAAAGACAACCAAGGAAGAAAATGGAGTTACAATACATTCAGGACTGGGGAGGGCTTTACAATGAATGTGTTCATTTATCTAGTATAAATTTTGATTTTTGTAAATTGAATATTATAATGCACCAGAGGAACTTGTAATTTAGAGAAGACATCCACTGATCCTATGAATAACTGATTTTAAATAATCATTTTTTCGGGCTTCCCTGGTGGTGCAGTGGTTAAGAATCCACCTGCCAATGCAGGGGACACGGGTTCGAGCCCTGGTCTGGGAAGATCTCACATGCCGTGGAGCAACTAAGCCTGTGCGCCACAACTACTGAGCCTGCGCTCTAGAGCCCATGAGCCACAACTACTGAGTCCGCGTGCTACAACTACTGAAGCCCACATGCCTAGAGCCCGTGCTCCACACAAGAGAAGCCACCACAATGAGAAGCCTGCGCACCACAACCAAGAGTAGCCCCCGCTCGCCGCAACTAGAGAAAGCCCGCACGCAGCAAGGAAGACCCAGTGCAGCCAAAAATAAATAAATAAAATAAATTTATTTTTAAAAAGTTGTAAAATAAAATTTTTTTTAAAAATATATAATCATTTTTTCTTAACTTGAAGGTTTTTTATGCCTAATGTACCAGTCAGTGTTTATTAGGTTTCGCTGTTGTAACAAACAAACCCACAATCTTAGGAGCTTACAACAAGCTATTATTTCTTGTTGACATTTACATGTTGGATGTGAGTTGGCTATGACTCTGCCTCTCACAATTTCCTCATTCTGGAGCCTATGCTGAAGGAGCAGTCTCTATCTGGGACCCGTACTTTTCTTGGCAGAGGAGGGAAAAAGCAATGGCGGAAAGAATGAGGGCTCTTATAGGTTCTGATCACACATGGGGCTCATCACTTCCATTCACATTCCACTGGGTCAAAGCAAATCATCTGGCCAAGTCTGTGCTAATGGGGCAGGAAAACAGAGTTGTTTTACAGGGAGAGGAGATAAATAATTGAGAACTATATTAAAATCTATCATAACATATATTCCTAATGTAGAGTATATCTGCATATGTGTATCTGTTAAACTTTTAAAATTTCACTAGTTCAGAAATAATGCCATGTGCAGCAACATGGATGGAACTAGAGATTATCATACTAAGTGAAGTAAGTCAGAAAGAATTATAAGTGGAATCTAAAATGTGACATAAATGAACCTATCTATGAAACAGAAACAGACACAGAGACGCAGAGAACAGACTTGTGGTTGCCAAGGGGGAGGGTGGGGGAGGGATGAACTGGGAGTTTGGGGTTTATCAGATGCAAACTATTACATATAGAATAGATAAACAACAAGGTCCTAATGTATAGCACAGGGAACTATATTCAATGCCCTGAAATAAACCATAACGGAAAAGAATATATAAAAGAATGTGTGTGTGTGTATATATATATCTCTGAATCACTTTGCTGTACAGCAGAAATTAATACAACATTGTAAATCAACTATACTTTAATTAAAAAAAAATAAAGTGCTAGCACACTAAAAAAAGAAAAAATTCACTGGTTCAGGTTAGATTAGATTAGCTTCTCTGAGAAAGCTAGGGAAAATATAACAATACCTTACCACCACAAAAGAATAACTCAGGGAAGAACTTTATGGCTTCTGAGAGGCAGGGTTTAAATGAGTAGTTCAATAAGTATTATTTCTTTTAACCCCTGTTCTACTCAATTAGGCAGCCAACTTCGTGCACATGACAAAACCTAATCCCACGTTAACAAGATCCAAAGGAAAACTATTAGTGCAAAGAACTGAAAAAAAATCTAAGGATAGGTATCGTTTCATGCATGGCTAGACCCAGAGGTCCAGAAATATCTTAAGGATCCTGTCTCTGTCTTTCTGGACTTTGGCACTTCTCTCCTCTCTATTCCCTTCATTCTTAGGCATCCCACCAATTTTTGTGGCAAAGACAGCCACGATCAGTTTTATAACCTACCAACCTAGCAACTGCAGTAAAAAAAAAAAAAAAAAAAAAAAAAAAAAAAGGAAATTCCTTTCTAATAGTTCCGACAAATTTTCTGAAGAGAATTCTGTCTGATTGAGCTTGAGTCATGTGTCCACCTCTGAAACCAAAAAGGAGAGTATTCTGAGCTTAGGCCCTGGTCACCTTCCATCTTAGGTACTAGAGGCAGGGGGCAGGCAGCGGGGGATTACCTGGACCTCATCGACTGAATAGGATTGTTACAGAGATGACAAAGAGGTTGTTGACCAAGGAATTGCTGCACAGAAAGCAAGCAAGCAAAGTACATCAGATCCTCAACTTGTCAGCATTCTGGGGGGAGGTTATTCTTACCCTGTTCACCCACTTTTTTCTCTCATTCTGTCTCCATAATGTACTTGTCTAGTACCACCAGCTCCTAATAGGCTAAAGAACAACTATACAGCCAAATTCTATAATCCTACTCCTAGTTTTCTGAAGTTCAAAAGGACATCAGTGGAGAGGTCCACTCTACTTTGCTAGTTATTATATTTCATGCTAAATGCACCCACCATATCTTCATCAGTACACAGTGAGACTGCAGTCATCTTATTTAGCATAACTTCACCCCCAGATGAACAGGGAATGCTGTAAATTGCTTACCTCAGGTTTTGTCTCTTGCTACAATGCCTTCAATTATTTATCCAGTCCTAGGTATAATAAAATATTATAATGTATTCTCATAGACATGAAGTAAAGTACTTCTCAATTATTCTGATTTGGAATATGTTTTAGCAAAGAAAACTGCTTTCCCATGCAGGCTGAGCACAGGGCTATCAGAATGACTTAAGACAGATAAATATTGCCAACCGCACTGCCAAAAGCATTTTAGCAGCGAACCAAACAATGGAACTCCATTTCTGTGTGTTGCTGAAGAGTTTCCCAGTTGGGGATCACTGGGAACGACTTTGACCTTCACCTTCTTCAGAGCCAGTCTTCTTTGACCTCACACATTTGTGACAGTCTCTTCCATTTCAAAAGAAAATCTCAGCTCATCTTTGAGTCTCAAAGTCTCTGCGTATCAGCTTTGTTTACCCCTTCCTCGCAGAGGTTCTTAAAGTCAAAGCAGAAATGAAAGTTTATCAGAACTAGGCAAGTGTTGCCTGCCTCAAGACTTGAATGTGCTTAAAATTCATCCTTGAAATGTTACACAACTATATTTTCTTATAGCACCAGGTACTTTGTTTTTTAGCTTCTAATTTGGTGTCCTGAGTGTTTTCTTCTTGTTTTCCCTTTCAAGGGCATACTTCAAGTATATAAAACTTTCTGGAAAAGTGACAAATACACTGCTGCTCTCATTTGCCCATTAAAGTTTCCATCTAGAACAACTCTTAGATTTCTAAGGTCTTTACTTCTTTTTTTTTTTTTTTTTTTTAATTAGCTGCTAGTAGCAGGGTTTTTTTTTTTTAATTTTTATTTATTTATTTATGGCTGTGTTGGGTCTTCGTTTCTGTGCAAGGGCTTTCTCTCGTTGCGGCAAGCGGGGGCCACTCTTCATCGCGGTGCGCGGGCCTCTCACTATCGCGGCCTCTCTTGTTGCGGAGCACAGGCTCCAGACGCGCAGGGTCAGTAATTGTGGCTCACGGGCCTAGTTGCTCCGCGGCATGTGGGATCTTCCCAGACCAGGGCTCGAACCCGTGTCCCCTGCATTGGCAGGCAGATTCTCAACCACTGCGCCACCAGGGAAGCCCGGTCTTTACTTCTGAACCATCTTCTAATGCATCATAGTCTTTACAATGCTTTCATAGTGGTCTGGTTTATCTAGAATTTTCATGAACAACTAAGTATTGCATACCTTTACATTGATGACTAGCTTAATGATTTTTGATGTGTTTTACTTTTTTTTTTTTTTTTTAACATTAGTCTGACTTTATACTTATCTGGATTGGAAAAATATTCTGCTAATACTTTGTAAACAACAACAACATACACACACACACACACACAACCAAGAGCCTGACAGTAGTACAGTAGTAAAAACAGAATTTATTCAGGAACCATTGGAATAGGAGGAAAGAGACCTCAGTATAGAACTGGCCTCAACTCTAAATACAACATGGACAAGTGGGGATTTCCAGCCAAGGAAGAGCTTATGGCGGGGCAGGGGCGGGGGGAGGATGGTCAGTGAATGGAAAATTACTAAGAGGTATGTCAAGGGTAAAGGGAGATTTCTGACTAAACAGGCTTGACAGGATTCTTGCTGAAGGCAGACCAGGGTGATGAAATATTACCTGGGAGATATTGGGGAATGAGGAACTGGATCAGATGTGGTGGGTACTCACGACATCCAGGGTGGGGATTCTGCTAAACTTGCTTCGCAAGACTGTGTCAAAAATGGGCAATGCAAAGATGGACACGTAAGTCCAAAGGTCAAGGCCTGGTTGGGAAGAGGGCTCCTAAGAGCCTGACTAAAATTTGGTCAAGGAGGACGTCCTTGTCGACTTTCTCCTCCCGCTATCAAGTCACCAAGGGTTGCAGAAGTGAAAGTACATAAGGTGCTGAGCCTATCCCCACTCCTCATCATTTACTGATCTGTCACTGCTGAACTGCTACCCAACATTTGCCTGTTTTGAAAGTATTTGCCTTATTCTCCCCAGAAAGCTGTGAGCTTCTCGATGGCAAGGATCGTGCTTTCTCATCTTTGTTTCACTTGAAATGCCAGAGTAGCTTCTCAACAAACATATCTTAATTCGAATGATTTCATTTCTGTTTCTTTCAAAGATAATGAACCGGGGGGTCTTTCAGACATCAGCTTTGCTCAGTTGACTGACCGGTATTTGGGAACCACCACCAGAGCACCTCACTGTCCCTCTAGTCTAGTGGGATTACTTAATCTCTTTTTGTTTCAGTTTCCTCATCTGTAAAATGAGAACCAATACACTTCCACCAATACATTTCTAGCATCTACTGCACGGGGCTGTCGTGGGTGTCAAACAAATTATCTCTGTCAAAGTATTTGATAAACTTGAAAACGCTATGACCATTTTTCTGAAAGTATGAAGCACCCAAAACATTCACATTCAAACTCTTATTTTACAGGCAAGAGATATAAACCTGAACAGCAGCATGACCTCTTTCTGAAATCCTCATGACCAGCTTCAAAACATGTAAATTACAAGAAAGGTTTCAAAAAAGCCAATAAGTTTGTTCAGATATTTCATGAATTGAATATCCTACATATTTGAAAAGGAAGATGAAATAGAATAGCTGCAAGCATAGGAAGCATCATCGTCTCCGTGACTTGTTTTTAACCTTACTCAAGCTATCAGGTATCTTCCCACAGACCATGACTCCCGGTGCTATCCTGTATTATTTTACCATATCAGTTATGCCTAGGTCTCCAGACCTGTTCATCTACAAGAGCACTGGCTTTCAGAGCATTGATGAGCCCCTTAATTAATATGCTATTTCTAAGAACAGGTTCACCACTCTGCTTCGTCCACGTTGGAGTTGGATTTCACAAGTACAAAGATGTTTTTAACTAGAGCACCTAATTCCCAAAAGAAGCACAATTGAAGAGACATCCTATGCAACTGTATACGATTGCCTAAAGTTGCTGCTGACCAATTCAATCTTCAATAACTGAGTGATGCTTTAACTTAAAAAGTTATAATTTTATCAACCATTTATTCTAAAAGTGCACTTCTTTGAAATTCTCTTCTCACCAGATACACATTTCTTAGTAAAAACCTGATGGTGAACATACCTAATAAGTATTCATGATATGGCCTGTAGTTAACCATGAATAGAGGTACACTTTTCATGGTCCTTAGTATTAGATGTGGTGATTTGTATGTTTTGGTCCTTTCACCCCTTACTACAATCTTTCTTTTATTTGTGCTAATTATACAGTACCAAAAGACTATATTTCTTTGAGTTGAAAAGATGGCTTATTCCACTTAAGGTGAAATGCAGATTTCCCACTAAAAGGCAAATTCTGCATTTCAAAAGATTGAATAGACTGGTACTTACAGAATCCCAGCTGGTTAAATTTAGAGCATTGGAAAAGATCCAATCCAAGAATAGTCTCCGGCTTTAGGCCTGTAACATTTTCATTTGATAGTGCATTGGAAAGAAAAAAAAAAACATTCATTTTAAGCTGTTGTTTTTCCAACATATTGTTCTTCTGTGAGAGGCGAATTGGTGTTGATAGTGGTGTTGGCCTCAAAACCATTGCTTCCCTTAAATGATCTATTTCACTTTTGCTATGCCGGTTTAAAGGGGCTTCTGTTAACAAATGTTTATACTGAAACTATCCTCTCCTGCCTCTCTAAATGTCAAGTGCTTCCTTTTTGGCTTCACCCCATTTTGCCACCTCATCTTTGAGACCTTCTCCTCCTTGAGAGATGGCAGGGTCATAAGTGCCCAAGTATTAGTACTCATTGCTGCAGTAGGGAACGTTTCTTTGACAATTTTTCCACTTACTCACTGATTTCTAATTCATTCAGCTCATACTTTGGCTCAGGATATAACCGGCTGTCCATTTCCAACCCCAGACTCCCAGCTGCCATTTCTGCAAATCTAGTATTCCTCCAAATGTGCATCAAAATCACCTGGAGTGGGGATTAAAAGGCCTATTTCTGGGCCCCATCCCAAATCTAATGAATCAGAATCTGGAAGAGAGGCCTGGGGATTTGTATTCATAACAAATTCTCTCCAGAAGATTCTGAAGTTTGAGAACTATTGCTCTCTGCTCAGCCAGCTTTCTCTAATGATGGTAACTTCATAACCTCTGTTAAAGCTGTAGCATATGTGTAATTGAGGTAGTGTCCAGTGCTATAACAGTAAAAACCAAAATCTCTGTGACTTAACCCAATAGACATACAGTGAGAGATGCTCTGCTCTAGACAGTCATTGTGGGACTGAGCCTGACAGGCTTCTGCCTCTTCACTCCATGTTTCCCAGGGTCACCCTGCATATCAACATCCAGCCAGCCAACTAGGGAAGAGAGAGCGGAAGACTCCCTAGGAGATGTTTATGGGCCTGGCCTGGAAGTGGCCTCCATCACTTCTGTCTATATCACCATGGCATGAACTTGAGATTCCACCTTGAGGCCTGGAAAGTGCTAGGGAAAGCAGGCCCTGGGCAGCCAATTTCCAGAAACCACTGTGCACTGCACTGTGCACCCCTGAGCAACACTCTACTGGACCCTGGCATCTCTGCCACTAACGCCACCCAGAGGGTAAAGAAACAAAGTGCATAGTTCCACAACACATTAAGAAGTATCGGAGCTCTGTTATTCAAAGACCCCCATTTCCAGAACTTCCTGCTTGAGGAGGAAAACCAGGATCCCCTCAAGGCTTCTCTCTTGAACTGTTTGAATCCTCCATATTTCTTTTTCTTAACATTTCTCCCTGGTTATCTAGAAACACAGGTAGATTTTGTGAAATTTTGCAGATGAGCTATATGAATACTATAATACATAAAAGTTGGTGGGTAAAGCAATATGTTCCTGATATTGAAAAACAAGAAAGTTGTGTATGTGTACAACTTTCCTGTTCACACACATACACTCACATACATATTGTATATATATACACACACATCATATACATTTTCATATACGTACATTACATGTATATCTGCAGCTGGATTTTGTTGTGTAGCAGATACAGTTTTCACAAACATAAACCACTGCTTTGTGTTCATTCTATGACGAAGGAGACATAGGGTGCACCTGCCCAGGAAAAATTAAGCTCTACGTGGCCAAGTCAGCATAAAGGTGATTTACGAACACGTTCATGTGCCTTTTGAGGCTTACATCTCACTGTTCTATTTCTTTCACATAAAATTGAAGAAATCAGCAAAGTTTGAAAAATTGCCTTCTCACTTAAACATTGCTGGTTACACTGAACAATTTTAACAGACACATTATTTTAATAGGCACAGAGCTATCCTGAAGTTTAACAGTATATTTGAAGTTCTCAACCTGAAATGGGCTGTAAGTTCTAATTCTTCATACACACATTGTTTTGTTGGTAGTTTTCTCAGAAAACTTTCAGAATCAAACGTGCATTAGTTGTGCCTTTTCCATTTCCTAAGTCAATTGTTTAACAAATATTCACTGAGCAACTGCTAAGTATAGGACACTCCTCTAAGCACTGAGGGGACAATAATGAACAAGCATAAAGTAAAAAATGTCAAGAGTAGGCAGTTAATAGAATAAAGCTATAGAGTGTGATGGGGCTATTACTACAGGACAGTCCTTTCCGAGCTGTAAACATCTGAATAGAAACCCCAGTGAAGGGAAGGTTGTGCCATGTGAATATTCATGAGAAGAGTATCAGGCAAGGTAAGAAAAAGTGCTAATGCTCTGATGAAAGAGTCTATCTTATATGAGAAATCTCTAGCATGTGCCCATTTAAGAAAATTCTCTTATATGATTTTGAATAAATATGTCACCTAAATGGCATCATCTTTCTTGGAAAAAGCATTAACCACATACTTTTATTTGTCTGCTCTGATAAAATGGTCACTCAGGAACTGTGTTCCACTGCAAAGTAATAGAAACAAACAAACAAAAAACAGGAGCATAAACAAAATAGGGTATTTTCTTTCCTTCATGTCAGTTTAAGTCGGGGAGCAGGTGATGGAGGGCTGGAAAAGGGGCTCCACCATAGCATCAAGGTTTCAGCCTCCCATCTTTTTGCTTTTCCATTCTTAGTGCATGGAGATCATCTTCAGCTTGACTTCATGGTCACAATATGACCACTGCAGCTTTAAGCTTTATGTCTAAATTCCAGATAGGAAAACAAGGGCACATAAGCACCTCCTATCTGAATTTGCTTTCCTGGTCTCTACCCCTAACTGCCAGTTTCTGGAGAACTTTCCCACACCCTCACCTAACCGTTTCTGTCACAAGTCAATTGGTCATATGGCCCCTTTATCTACAAGGAATGTTAGGAGACATATTTTTACTTGGATACACTGCTATCCTCAACAAGATCAGAGTTATATAAGGATGAAGGGGAAAATCAATATTAGTAGACTACTAAAACCAAATAACTATGGCTTCAGTTATAAGAGGTGTAAACAAATGATCAACCTCCATTTGATAGCCAAATATGAGTCTAAAGTTCTCTAATCCTGTCAATCATTTATCCTCCCTAGGTTATAGAATACCTTTCTCAGCATATTCATCACATACTCTTCATTCCTTTTCTTTGAGTCTCCACACATATCTCATCATTTGTAATCTCCTCAGATTGCTATAATCCCTGAGGAAGTCTACAAATAGCATCTCTCTTCCCTGAATTGGGGAAATAAAATAAAGCAGTAGCAGATGGAAGCCAAGTATCATTTTGGTTACTCGTAGAGACCAAGTTGGAAGGTGTGGTTTCAGGTTTATCAGTCAGTAGCTACTACTGAACCCCAAAATAATACAGACCTTCCTACTGGCAACGCTGGACTCCTACAGAAAAAGCTCACTTCCAAGAGGCCAATATGCTGTTATATTTCACAAACTTAGCAATCAGATAAGTCACCCAGTAGTGGAGTATTTCACTGTCACCACCACCTGGAAAGAAATCTGAGGTGTGGCGGAAAAGTTCTCTCTGACACTTGTGGTATCTGGCCTACTTGTGGCCCTAGGGAATCATTCTTCTCAGAATTCAGGCCCTTGTGTATACCCTTCACTTCAATCTGCTTGGACCAAAAGAATGCATCAGCCTTAAGCCTAAAACTTAAAAAGGTCACTTGCTGCTTCGATGGCTTTCTTGAGACCTGTGAGCCAATTTGTAAGAATCAAGCTACCCTTCCAGAAAGGCCATTTAGAGAGGGAGGGGACCTGAGATTACAGAGGAAGAAAGAGAAATCCAGCTGTCCCAGGGTTTCAGCTAAGCCAGGTCCCTACTGATTCACCTGCTTAACTACAGCCCCATGAGTGACCACCCGCGAGGTGAGCAGGACTGCTCACCTAAGTCAGCCCAGATGGCAAGAATGAAGCAAATAAAGTCTTGGTTGTTTTAGATTGCTAAATTTGGGGGTGGTTTGTTACAGAACAATCAATAACCAAAGCAATTACACCCTGTTATTCCTTCTTCTATAATTTTTATACTGTTTCCTTCTTATCTACTCTTGGCTTCAGTGTGTATTCCCACTGAACTTGAAATATTGGCAAGTTCTCAATAAATATTAGCTATTATTATGTAAGTCGCTTTGTAAATGGCAAATGTAAGAGTAAGTGTAAATATTCAGAGTAATAACCATTTTCAAGCATTGTTTGCTGCTAGTTGTCTTCTCGAAACTCTAAAATGATACCCAGTCTTCTTAGGGATCCAAGATTGTCATTTTTATGGTCTTCTATCAGTTGCAGTCTCCCCTCTATTTCTGTACAACATCAGGCGGTCTTTCTTATTTGCTTCCTCTTAGAAGTTCTCATGAGTGCTATCATATATTATGAACTTCCTTCTTATCTACATTTGTGTTTTTCATCTTCCCTTTCTCGTTCCCCCCATTCTGCTGCTTCCGATAAGAAGCTTTTCTAGACTGCAGCCACTGGGCCCTAACAGTTGCTATTCCTATAGCCTAATATTCCATAAACTTGTATTTTATGTAGCTGTCGAATGCATTTGTTAGTATTAACCAGTAGGATGGTAATACTTGGGCAAACTGGTGACCCAGTATTTCCCCCCCTTTTGCATCTGCCAGTATTGAGAAGTCAGTGGAAAGCTTTCTGCTCGCCTTCATATCTAGGCATCCAGCTGGGAGCTAAAGAACAACCTGCAAGTTTCCTTCATGCAAAGTTGTATCCTCTGAACTCCAACAAATTTTGATCTGGATCTCATTGTAATATGTCAAAGACACGTTTAGGATCTACATTTTCAGAATATTTGATTGCCAGTTTTCTAGGTTGACTAATCTTGGATTCATTCTGGGCTCTAGGAGAAACAGGAGGCACAATGTCTAATGCCCACAATACTTTTAGGGGCCAATGAAAATTTTTTTTTTTTTCCCAATCAGAAGAAAAAACGAACTTAGGTTGAAGAAAAAAATTTTAATATTATAATATTAACATATTCATCCATATACTAACATAGTAGTAAAATATAATTTAAAATATTTTTATGGAGGAAGAGACCCATGAAGGCAAAAGTGCCTCGAGCCCAAGAAAGTCATAATGTGGCCCAAGATTTATTAGGCTAATCGTTCTCAAAATTTAGAAGGCATTAGAATTTCCTGTGATCTTTCTCTTATGGATTTTCAGAGACAGTAGCAGCGATTCCATTAAGCAAGGCTAGAATAAATCTCAGGAATCTGCATTCTTAATGGGCAATCTAGGTAATTCTACTACACACTGAATTAGAGGAAAACTAAAGAAGTAAAGCCAGAAATGATGAAAGTTTTTGTCTCTACGGAACAGAGTTGAGGCACGGGACAAATAAGGTATGAGTATGTTGCTTTATAACTTTTCTGTCCTAATTGATTTGTTCTCACCACCTGCGTATGGCAAGTATTAAGCTGTTGGCTCCAAGATCAGCAACTACTTGATATTCCTTTGAAATTCTATCTGTGGGTAGATTATTCTACAGAAGAGGATCACAATTTATTGACTACAAGACAACCACTTCTATCGTACACTGGCAAACAAAATATATCAGATTAGCCTTGAAAAAAGCTGAGATTCCAGTGCATTATACAAATTGTAGCTGGGTCTGTGTACAAATGGGACCAATTGGGTAGAGATTGAAATACTAAGCAAAAAACGAGAAAAATGTACATTTCAAAGCAAGAAGAGAGAAAGTTTCTTTTTGTTCATTTTAAATAGCTTTAGATGATTCCCTAAGATAAGGGTGAAATCAAGATGTACAAGGCAAAGAGAAAAAAAGAGATAGTTGGGTTGGAATGACTGGTGTGGAAACTAGCCACCTGTGATCCCTGCACTCATTGGATGTATCAAAGGTCCTGCAAGAATGGGCTGCTTTCCATGTACGAGTATTTAGAGTCTCCCCCTGATTACTCACTTATGATAGGGTGTGTAACAGTAGCCTATGTGGCTGATGGTTTAGGGACCTGAAACTTATTAAGAAGTTCAACCAGACTGTCCAGCAAAAGTCAGCTTCCAGCCAAGCTGATTATACAGAGGCTGGTAAATTATTCTTTAATTAAGATGAATTGAATAACCACCAAAGAATTTGTCAGGGGTCAGGGCCTAAATAAAGCTAGAAATCCTACCCCATTATAAATAGTAACATCTTCCCTAAGAGAGACCATGATGTGAGCCACAGCATAAACTGAAGTCATTGGTTATTCCCTCCAAGTCCTGGAAAATACAATCCAGTGTTTCGTGATTCCAAAGTGCCTAATAACATGTATTATTTTATCTTTACAACAAGCCTGTTAGGCAGCCTGGAGATATGATTCCCATTTTACACAGGAGGAAACAATCACAGAGAGATTAAGTAACTCACCTAATGTTCCAGAATGAAAGAGGATAGACAAGTCGAATTCTGAGCTGTGAATTTCTAGTGCATCATTTAGCTCATTGCCTTGCCTAAAATCCCAAAATAGATTTGACTGTTCTGAACATTTAAAAAGATAATATAATTAGTTAAATTAAAGATGTATTGATGGACTTGAATGCTATTTCTTATCTGCCCGCATCCCCCTGGACATGGTCTGTGAAATTTCTTTTCTCAAGGACAGTGTTGATTTAATTGGAAAGAATCATGTTCTCGTTTCCTATTTTGGCTACCACAGTACCCCAGCCATATGCACAGTGGCCATCTGGAAAAATCTGTTCCTAACTCCAAGGAGTATTGCTTCAGTTTGCACTGAAACTGTTTACCCACTGGCACTGCTCTTCATTTTCAGAATCAGTGTGATTTCTACTTGGGTTTACTTGAGATTCTGCCTAATAACCAAAACAAACAGTGGTGCATAAGCCTCCATAGAGAATCTGCATATTTAGAGGATACTCCCCCAGTGCTGCTCTATAATTTATTCCTTTTTCTGAGGTTTTTGTTTTTTAAAAAGAGTTGTTGAATTCAGCTTTTGTTCAATGTATTCATGACTACAAGTCTTGGTGGTTTTTTTTTTTTTCTTTTCCTTTTTTCAGACTAAGAAATACTCCAAGTTATAATCAGGTCCTTCCACAGTATTTAATTAGCCATAATTAAAAGACATCTACACAAAGAACAGTGTTTTCAAAGTCTTTTCTTCTGTTACATTGATAATGAATTAAGAAATTAATTGGCAATGTGAGTTACAATAGAAAATGTCAATGAGAAAATCTTAACTGTCTTATAAAACTATCTTCTTTTGTAGATCATGTTCTGTCACTGTATTTAATTCAATGACATTCCCAATCACTAAAATTTTTTTTTAAATGCATAAGAATGGTGGGAGAGGAAGGGCGGAAGAGGTATAAACCCATATTCCAGTAAGATTGTTTAAAATGATCAAATCTCTCAGCTGTGACATTAGATTTTGGAGATTTTTTAAATCTCCAAATCTCTTACAGATAATGGGGGGGGGGGGGATGTGAATAGGGAACAGCAAAAAGTGTTGGAAACATGATGACTTCTTTTCACACCAAGCAATCTGACTCTATTGCTTAATAATATATATGGAAATATTATACATATGGTTAATTCTAACAATAACAAGGTCTCATGAAGGGCAGTTTAATAAAGAATTTGGAAAATATTATCTCATGCTTCCATCTTTAGTCTTTCACAAGACTGTTTTCTATGGACACGCATAAACTTTATCCTTCTACTTTAAATGATGTATAATAGTTTATATTTGGCCAAAAAATAGTAATCAATTATAACAAGTATGACAGATTAATGACACATATGTTTAGCATATAAAAAGCTTATACAAGTCTATAATACAAAAATACCAATGCAGGCAGGCAAGAGGCATGAACAGAATCACATACAAACAATACTGATGACTAATAAACATAAAGTAGGTCAATTTCACTAGTAATCAAAGAAATACAAATCAAAATGAAATAACCCTTGGCAAGAATATACAATGGAGAAAAGACAGTCTCTTCAATAAGTGATACTGGGAAAAATGGACAGCTACTTGTAAAAGAATGAAATTAGAACACTGTCTAACACCATATACAAAAATAAACTCAAAATGGATTAAAGACCTAAGTAAGACTGGACACCATAAAATTCCTAGAGGAAAACATAGGCAGAACACTTTTTGACATAAATCATAGCAATATTTTTTGGGATCTATCTCCTAAAACAAAGGAAATAAAAGCAAAAATAAACAAATGGGAGCTAATTAAACTTAAAAGCTTTTGCACAGCAAAGGAAACCATCAACAAATCAAAAAGACAACCTACTGAATGGCAGAAAATATTTTCAAATGATATGACCAATAAGGAGTTAATATCCAACATATATAAACAGCACATACAGCCCAACATCAAAAAAAAAACCAAAAAAACTGTTTAAAAAATGGGCAGAAGACCTGAAAAGACATTTTTCCAAAAGGAAATGCAGATGGTCAACAGGCACATAAAAAGATGATCAACATCGTTAACCATCAGGGAAATGCAAATCATAACCACAATGAGATATCACCTCACACCTCTCAGAAAGGCTATCATCAAAAAGAACACAAATAACAAATGTTGGCGAGGATGTGGAGAAAAGGGAACCCTTGCACACTGTTGGTGGGAATGTCAATTGGTGCAGTCACTGTGCAAAACAGTACAGAGGTTTCTTGAAAAACTAAAAATAGGACTACCATATGACCCAGCAATTCTGCTCCTGGGTATATATCCAGATAAAACAAAGACACTAATTCAAAAAGATACATGCACCTCAATGTTCATAGCAGCATTACCTACAATTGCCAAGATATGGACACAATCTAACTGATGAATGGATAAAGAAGATGTGGTATATATATATATATATATATATATATATATATATATATATACACACACACACACACACACACACACACACACACACACACACACACAATGGAATACTACTCAGCCATAAAAAAGAATGAAATTTTGCCATTTACAGAAACTTGGATGGATTTGGAGGGCACTATACTAAGTAAAATAAGTCAGACAAAATAAATACTGTATGATGTCATTTACATGCAGAATCTAAAAAATAAAACAAACTAGTGAAAATAACAAAAAAGAAGTAGACTTAGAGATATAGAGAACAAACCAGTAGTTGCCAGGGGGGAGAGGGATGGGGGAGGGGCAACATAGGGGAAGGGGATTAAGAGGTACAAACTATAAGGCATAAAATAAGCCACAAGGATATATTGCACAATACAAGGAAAATAGCAAATATTTTATAATAACTATAAATGCAGTATAACCTTTAAAAAATTGTGAATCCCTATATTGTATACCTGTAACATATAATATTGTATATCAACTATACTGCAATTTAAAAAAATGAAATAACCCTTAACTCCTATATCGTTTTTAAGAATGTCTTAAAATCATAATACCCGATATTTGGAGAGGCTAGGGTAAAACTGATATTTGGAAATGAGCACATACTTTGACTTAGTAATTTTACTTCTAAGAATTTTTTCTAAAATTATTTTCAAAGATGAAGTTAAGGACTTACATAAAAAGTTATTTATCATAACAAATATCACAGTAAATTTGTAATATCAAAAAATAGAAATAATCTAATGTCAACAGTAAAATTTGAAGTATATATTAATCATACATTTACTTGAATATTATGCCAATAAAACTATTTCTGAAGACTATATAATGACATGGAGAATACTTATGATATAATGTTTTGTGGAAAAGAAAATATAAAACTATATTATCCAAATTTTTTTAAACATTATATCTAAGTATACAGAGAGAAGAATAGAAATATATTAAAATATTAATGGAATTATACCTAGGTGGTTGAAATTACTGGAAATTTTCTTCTCTAATTTTTGTAAAATGCCCTACAAGGAATAAGTTCTATTTTATGATTGTAAAATATGAAATTTATTTTAAAAAACAAGGTCAGGATTAATATGTTTTTTTGAAGCAATAAGTACTAGAGCAGAAACGTGTTTTTAAAATTAGACCTGCCACAATTAAACGTAACTGAAAATATTTATAATATTTAATCTGTGTATCTAAAGACCATAAAGGCACAATATTCAAACCATAGATATTTTAACATTATTAAGGAATTCACTAATAAATTTAAAGTGACAAATGTCATTATCTACCCAACATAATCAGAGTTTAATTTCAAATTGAACTCTATTTGGATTCCTTAATTCTGTGCTAAATAATTTGGAAATCCACTAATTAGTGAATCAGATAGAATAATGGCAGGTATAAAATGATCATAGAAAGATTAACAGTCATTAATAATCATGTTCATATACATTACTATATTTTACCCTTATATTTATAAATAGGAATAGTGCTTTTCTGATTAGAGATATGGAGAAATTTGTTAGAGCAAAATTAAGGAAGTTGCCCAAAGTCTCTTGGCAAATCAGTGATAGAACCAAGTTTTGACTTTGTTCCTCTGATTTCTAATCCTGGACCAAAGTCCAGAGTTTGTGCCAATATTCCATGCTGGCACCCTAAAATAATCACTCTCTCTTATCCACTCATGTGATTCTACCAAAAATATTTGCTATTAAAGTTAAGTATATCATCATCTGTAACCGGTGAGTTTGATGAACAACACATATTTGTATTGAACAGCCTTGGAGACAGTCACGAGCCTGAAGTGGGCTCAGATTTCCACTAGATGGCATACAGCCTACTTCTCGCCTTATGAGTGGGTTTCAAAGAATTTGCAGCAATTTGTCCCATTTTTAAATGTAATCAAAATCTTAACAGATAATTACATGAACATTGTTTAAAAAGCCAATTAATGTAAGGGCTTAAATTATCACTACTTTTTTGAACTTTTAAGTGATATACCTTTATTTCTTTTTCCAAAACTATAGAAATGACCTGTGGATTTCTCATTTGGTAAGATGATCAGTGTGTCTCCCCCTTCTTTTCACCCTACCTTTCCCTTTCTACTTCTTATAACTGCCATCTCTACTTTTGCATGATCAAAGGTGGTGACATTTACAATCTGTCTGTCAAGCTTCGTTCATAGGGTGACTTTAAATGATGGAACTAGAAATAGGGTAACAATATAACTGACAACATAATATTTTTTTCACTAACAACCGAGTAGTTTACCATAATCCCACTTCCCTTCCTGCATAACTAGTATATGTTCATTTTGACCTGGAGTTTTCCATCTCCTTTTCCCCCTATTTTTCCTTTTTCTCATAAAATTCTTTGACTTTTCTTCTAATACTTCCATGGATTTTCTTTTTAATCATAATCTTTTTTTTTTTTTAAACCTAACTTGAACCTGCCTTGCATGTGGTGATGTAACTGCGAGTCTGTTCTTTTTTTTTTTTTTTTAATTTATTTATTTATTTTTGGCTGTGTTGGGTCTTCGTTTCTGTGCGAGGGCTTTCTCCAGTTGCGGCGAGCGGGGGCCACTCTTCATTGCGGTGCGCGGGCCTCTCACTGTCGCGGCCTCTCGTTGCGGAGCACGGCTCCAGACGCGCAGGCTCAGTAGTTGTGGCTCACAGGCCCAGTTGCTCCACGGCATGTGGGATCCTCCCAGACCAGGGCTCGAACCCGTGTGCCCTGCATTAGCAGGCGGATTCTCAATGACTGCGCCACCAGGGAAGCCCCAATCATAATCACTTTTAACTTTACAGAAACTGGTCAAGTTTTCTGATTTTACTTTTTATGTAGTATACTCTTTTACTAATGAAGTCTCTTTTTTTTCTCAGCTCTACTTAAGAACTTAATCTGAATTTTAGTTTGGAAGTTCTAACTTTTTTTGTATTGAACAGCCTTGGAGACATGAAGTCATGAGCCTTTCCTTTCTTTCTTTCCTTCCTTTCTTTTCTTCCTCTTCCCTCCCTCTCTTGTCTTTCTCTTTCACTTTCTGGGTATAACAGCTCACAGTATCCCTGCCCTCTGTTTGATCACTCTGTAACAAGTTTTCAGTGTCCCAGAGGTCCTCAGTGAGATTGGGCCCCACTTGTACATAGGCTTTTATCACCTCCTTCCTTTCCTTGTCTCACTCCCCTACTCTCCCACTAGAGTTTCTAGAGATCACCTCCTAAATGAACAGCAGTCCTCACTCAGTATGCGCAGGGGACTGGTTCCAGGACCACCATGGATACCAAGATCTGCGTATGCTCAAGTTCCTTACATAAAATCACATAGTACAGTTTGCCCTCGGTATCTGCGGATTCTGAATCCTCGGATTCACCCCAAGTGGATGCAGAACGCATGGATACCAAGGCCGGACTGTACTTGCATTGAAACGAAGACAGTAAATTTCTAAAGTGTGTCAGATCTTTGACTGTTCATTCACATTAACTGTAAAGTAATTGATTAAATTGTCATAAGGCATTCATTTTGTTGGAAGATTCCTACTTAACCAATTTAGATGTTTTTGCTCTTAAGCGTGAATACCCTTACTACCTGTCATAGCCTCTAGTTCCTAAGACATTGCCCATACACTGCCAAGACATTTGGGTTTTCTTTCTTTAAAGAAAAAATATACTACTTTAAAAACAATTGTTCATTTGCTGCTGATGTTGAATTTGCCTGGGAGGTAAATGTCTTCACTTCTGGATGTTGCAGATTTGGATGGTGGGGTTGGTGTTGGGGAGGGAGGTGGCAAGGAGGATACAATTGATTTGAAGACGACCTTGTTACCTACTTCTTCAGTGTCTCCTCTGCTCTACCCAGTGTATCTGAGAGCTGAATTGCTTTGGGGTTCTGCAGGGCATAGTGACTCTGCTTGGCTTTAACCTCTTATTGCATAATTTCAGCAATAGCTTTCTCTGCTCCACTTTAAAGCTCATTTATTCTCCTTCTTCCAGATCATTGCTGAAATTTCCTACTGAAGATGGTTCATTTCCTATTCTCATGACTGTAGGTTTATACATTTTTATATCAGTCACTTTATGATCAATTTAAGGATGGCCTCTTGAAGGAAAGGAAACAAATGCATGTGATCAGAGTGCCATATTAAAATAGATGCTAGCTGTTTGCATATTATTAATAAAGTTATCAGCAAAATGTACTTTATACCTTATATAACTATGAACTATTAAAATAAGATCCCATTTGTGACTAGAGGATCATAAAATATATACAATTTTGGTGCAGAAAGCACCTGGCTCAATTTTGATAGGCCTTACTTTTTAATTAAATCTCTATTATATCCCAATCTTTATTATAATTTTGTCTCTCTTTCTTCAGAATCAGAAAGCCATTTGACACTCATTCTGGAAACTTTTGAATCCTAATAACTCATTAATGGGATCCAGATGTAAGTTGAATTGACTATCAGAGATTGTGATGATCAATTATGTTTATATTTCTGGGCACTCTCTATGGCTCTGCTGAAATGTTTAGAAATTTTAATTTATTCCTCTTATGCATTAAGTATTATGCATTAAGTACTTAATTCATTCACATGTTATCTAACTCCTCTTTTTGGAGTTGCTTTCAGTTAGTTCTAGAAAGTCTCCTGAGAGATCTATATTATCTCTGGTTCTCCTCCACATCTTATCCTTCAATTTATCCTTCTAGGTGAAGCAGACAAGGTATTTGTGGTTCTGAGATTTTTTTTCCCCCTCTATTTAAAAGGAGACGTCATGTAGTCAATTAACTTCCTCCTAGTATCACCTCTCATAGTTCTGGGAAGGGCTGCTTAATGTAATGTAAAACACTGAAAGAAAGGTTAATCTTACTTGAGACTTTTACTGATCCTTGTAGACACATTCTAATGGCTCCTCTACTCGGTTGGAATTCCACCCTCAGCCATTTAAGTATGCACCCACTGACTATATTGCTTGGCACGCACTCATTCCCTAACAGATAATTACTGAATAAAAGAATGAATCCTAGAATAGCTCTACTCTTGGCCCATATACTAGGCAAAATAATAGCTCCCTCAAAGATAGCCACATCCTAATCCCCAGAACCTATGAATATGTTACCTTACAAAGCAAATGGAGCTTTACAAATGTAATTAAGGTCACTGACCTTGAGATAGGGAGACTACCCTTGATTTGGACCCAATATACTCATCAGTCCTTAAAAGCAGAGAACTTTTCCCAGCTAAAGTCAGAGAGATGCAATCTTGCTGACTTTAAAGATGGAAGATGGGACCATAAGCCAAGGAATTCTGGTGGCCTCTAGAAGGTAGAAAAGACAAGGAAATGGATTGTCCCCTAGAGCCTCTAGAAAGAAATGCAGCCCTGCTGACACCTTGATTTTAGCCAAGTGTGACAGATTTTAACCAACAGAACTGTGATTTAATACATTTGTGTTGCTGTAAGTCACTAAGTTTATGGTAATTTGTTTCAGCAGCAGTAGAAAATAATATGTATTTGGCCTCTATGCCTGAAATATCCTCACTTTTGTTTCTGCTTGTCAAAAAGTCTATCCATCCTCTAGCAACCATCTTAAATGCCACTTCCACATGAAACCTTTTCATGTCTCCTCCTCCCCAAATGAACTGATCTTTCCTTTTCATAAATTTTTAGGGCCTATTTTGACGTTTCTTTTGTGTCTCTTACCCTGTTTTTGCATTGTTAAGTCCCTCGAGAGCAAGAAGCCAATAAGCTTTACTGTAAGATCCTCGAGGTTAAGAATCCTGTCTTACTTATATTTTTACGCACCAACATAACACCTTGGACCTATATGTAAATATTTGTTAAAGTGGCCAGGAAATGAAAACCCACAACTCTGCTGCTGTGGACTGAATTCTGTTATGTTAAAGCCTTGACCTCCAGTGGGACAGGAGATAAGGGTCCTTAGGAGGTAATTAAGGTTAACTGAGGTCATAAGGATGGGGCCCTAATCTGATAGGACTGTGGCTTTATAAAAAAAAGAGAGATCTCTCTCTGCCACAGGAGAACACTACTAGAAGCCAGGAAGAGAACTCTCACCAGAAACCTCCCCCAGAACTTTGCTCTCAGACTTCTCAGCTCTAGAACTGTGAAAAATAAATTTCTGTTGTTTAAGTAACCCAGTCAATGGTATTTTGTCATGGCAGCCCAAGCAGACTAATATACACACCTGGAAAAGACATCACATGGCATTTCTCCATAAGAGGTACATAATCTGGTGAAATCCTGCATAATTTAAACTAAAGATGTAAGGATGTTGAATTAGATGAAATAAAAGGTATATATATGATGGTTTTGGTCTTGCTCCCAAGGGGTGATGAACTTAATCCTTATCTTTGCCATTTGTACTTCTGTTTTTGAGATACGTTATTTACAAACTATCCCTCTCTCACAAATAGACCATCCATTTCACCTGATCTCATCTGATTATAGTCTTCATCTCATTTGATTATAGCCTTGATCTCATTTGATTATGGTTTCGTGTAATGCACACAAGAGGAATTGAAATGAATTTTTCTTTTTACAACAAATTAGCTGGGAAGAAACTGTATTCTACCTGTTCAAGCAAAAATAGGTCAGCAGGTCTTTTGTTTGTCATGTTTACTCCATCTTTATGGCACCTCTTCTATTGAAGTGTGATAAGAGTCATATGCATTTCAAAATCAATCATTATCCCCTTCTAAAATTCTGTTATCAATGTGATAGGCACCTGCTGACGAATAATAGGGTTTATGCTGCAAGCCGAAAACCAGTGCCATCAGGTCAAAATACAAAATTCAAGAGGAGATGCATTAAATCCAACACCTAAGAATTTCAAATCTAAAGGCTGTCAAAAGAGGTAGTTTCCCCATACAGCAGTGATAGACCATAAGAAGAATGTATAATGTGAACATAACTGGAAACTGAATTGTTTATGACTTTATGTATGAAGGTTGGCAAGATGAATCATAGCTAGAAGATGATCGCATAAACTACAGTATCTCAGTAAAATATGTGCTAGAAAGTTCCTCCTGAAACATCAGTGGTTTTCAAGGCTGACTCCTCACAGAATCTACTGACATATGATTTTCAAGGTTGAATGCTTCTAGAATCCACTGTAGTGGTAATTTACCTATAATGTGTGGACAAAGGCAGCAAAGCTCTTTTGAAGAAGAAGCCTGCATCTTGGTCATTAAACTCAGTTAGATAAAAGATTATTGCACAACGACACAAACAAGGGAAATCTTAGAATTGTCCTAGAACTGATGCTAACATCTTAAAAGTGAATGTCATTTTGGTCAGACAAGTGATTCCCTTAAGGTCAAGGAAAGCCATCAGTATCTCCCCAATCATTACGTACACTAGACCTTTAATCTGACCTTCAAGCTTTAATGCCTTTATCTTGAAATTTAATCAGTCAGCCTTCCCAATCAGGAACATCCAACGTTATGCAAGCCAGGCTAATGTGTTTGTGAATTGATTATTAAATGATGCCTAAGATGCCAAAATTACAATCCCGAGTAATGTTTCTGAAGATGTGCAAAATCCCAATTCATTCTTCCATTAGGCCAAGATGAGAGGGAAGAAGGTCCTTAACACCTGATATTTTATCTGCAGTTCAAGAATTACATATGAACACTCATAATGTGGCAGAGAAGGTTCTCACTACTGACGCTCCTCGGAAGTATGACACAGTGGCACAGAATTCAACATGGTATCTGGCCAGATCTGCCATTCATTCATTCATTCATTCAAATATTCAACATATAATTTTGGAGAGCTGCTCAGTGCCAAACAAAAGTTGCTACTGATGGTCTTAATGAGACACATTCTCTCTTTTTTATGGAATAAAGGACAAAATTGGGGGAAAAAAACATGTAAGTTACACAACAGAACCCTCTATCCAATGCAATAGTATCATCTTCAGCACCCCTAGCAAGTGGTCATCCAGTCTCTGGTTAAAACCTTCCAGAAAGCTCTAAAGACAAATTCTCAAATGTAGGAAATCTGCCCCCTAATATGATTGCCTGCAGCTACAATGCTCTCTGCTGCTCACATGGCAGGCTCAGTTCAGTCAGCAACTTGAAGGGCTGTCATTCTGCCAGAAGTGGTCCGCAGGATGACAGCAAAGTGCTGGTGGAGCAAATATCTTTGGCTCTGGGTTTTATTTGTCAGTGAGAACTGATTGATGGTTCAGCCCATATACACACACTCATGCTAATAGCTTCATCTTTACAGCCTGAAATGTAATGCCATGTTAATTTGGATAAACAGTTGTCAAGGTTCACATCAAAGGTTTATTTTATTCTGTAATCATTTACTCAACATTTTAATTTTTCCCTCTCAAACTTTCCAATTTAAATTGTTTAATCTCTGTGTTAATACTAGATGCAGATAGAAAGCATCTATATTGTGTCAAGCATAGGCAAGAGAAGCAGAAAAGCATCAATCCCTCATCTTTAGGTAATACTTTTCTTCTTCTTTCTTGACACCATTTCATGTAACACAGTGAAATATGATATTTCTGTATTCTTAAACTTCCCTTCCCATTCATTTTTGGTCTTTGTCTAGTTAGATAGCTAGACCGATCCATCTACATATGTAGTGGAATAGGTTTTTACAGCTAAAACCCACCCCCTACTTCAGAATATTCAGTGGCTAAAGGGCTACATTTTACCAAATAGATAGTGCTGTAAGAGGAAATCGTGATACTTTTTTGCAATCCTAGGTTCTACAGCGATAGGTTATTAAGTGCCTACAGCACTTCACCCAGAAATCTTTTATCAGGTCAACAACATGCCATCTAGTGATGAGAAAAGGAGGGCTGGATCCTGTAAATACATACACATGTCTGAAAACTGGCAGTTGCTTTTTTGGTGGAGATGTATTATTCCATAATTGGCATAATCACGGTTTCCACCTCATTTATGACCCGCATAAAAAATTGCCTAAAATATCACGCACAGCTGTAGTCAGAAGGAAGATTCAATGTGGGCTTTGTGTAGACTTGACTGGCTGCCAGCACAGTCATCTACATCATCTAAGGCTACATTTAAAAGGATAAAATACAGTTTTAATTCTTATGGCAAATTTATTTTTTAAGAGAGATAAAAATGTTAAAATAGATCATAAAGAGCATTAAGCCCTTCCCTGCTCCTGCCCAGTCCATCTTTTGTTAATATAATGTTAAAGGGTTAGCAAAAGATGGGAAGGCCGTAAAATTAAAGGTTAAGACTGCAGTTCTATCTATCCCCAGAATGAGAAGTTATCTGGTGTGACTGCATACTCCTTTTCATTATTTAGACAGCCTCGTTGAACAGCCTCAAACATCCCTGCTGGTCTCTTTGAGAAATCTCAAAGGCCACAGTGATAGAGAAGAGCATGGGCAAGCTACTGAGGAAAGGCAAGGTTTCATCTGAAACCCAAAAGCACAATGTAGCACACAGTTTTACAGGAGATTTTCTCCACCTCTACGGAGGAGAGGGCTGACTTCCAGCATCCTATATGCTACTGCATCACAGCATCTTCAAACTCTCAAGAGCCTTAAAGGGCCAGCTGCTTCATTTCTCAGAGTCCAAAGAAGCTAAGCGAGTTGGCAAAAGCCACATGGCTAATCATTGAATCAGAACCAGACTGCCATTCTCTGGAAATTTGAATACCAT
Source organism: Eubalaena glacialis (assembly GCF_028564815.1). Taxonomy (NCBI): domain Eukaryota; kingdom Metazoa; phylum Chordata; class Mammalia; order Artiodactyla; family Balaenidae; genus Eubalaena; species Eubalaena glacialis. The sequence goes on from NC_083716.1 coordinate 217,834,350, forward strand.
GTTCCTTCTGTCTCTTCGTGCTGCTTCACTTTATGCTGCTTCAGGAAGTAAGAATGTCCACTGAGCGATACAGGGGAAAACTTTTTCTTATCTGATGGTGTGCCGGAGCCAGTTTTGTACAGACTCTTGAGGGTCTATTGTTCTCATCTCTTCCTGACTACCATTTAGTGACTTCAAGCTGATAGCCTGAAATTAGCCATGGTGAGAGTATTTACACCACAGAAGTGGGCAAGTACTACAAATCAGGGTTCTTCTTTTTCCTAGAGCTGGTTGTTAAATACTTATCAGCACGTTACTCTTACTGTATCACCCCAGGAGTTAGGTCATCAAGGATTAGGTGTAATACTGCTCTCACCTACCAACACTCATCCTCTACCTCAGTCTCCAGCTACCGACTCTCAGTCATTTACAGCCCAGCTTGTGGGAAGCTGCTATGAGGCTCCTTCAAGAGTGTAAGAGATCTTGAGAATTACTTGTGTCAGGGGATCAGGGCTCTAACCAGGACTCCTGAAGCCAGGAGATACCTGAACAGGCAGTTTTGTCACTGACTTAGAGAAAGCTAATATGCTCAATAGTTTCGTCAGAGCTTCAGGTCCCAAAGATTTCTTTCTTTTAATCTAAAGAGTACATTGGTATCTAGTTTATATAGATTGTATATAGTGTATCGTTAAGCAGAATTTTGCTTTAGGAGAAACAGGTTCTTGAAAATAATAAGCTCAGGAAGAAATGCATATACAGCTGACTTAGCTGCAAATAAAAGGATATTTCTTACCAATAAGGGACAAGGGGATATAGTTGCTAAGGGTTTTGTAGGCAGGTAGACTTACATTTGATCCCAGCTCTGACAACTGTGAGCTCTGTGAACTTGGACAAGTTAGACACCTCTCTAAGCCTCACTTTCCTCAAATGTAAAGTGGAAATAAAAATAATATCTGCCTCTTAGTACTGTGGCAAGGATTAAATGAGATGAAGCGCACTAAACCCCATCCCTCTCGCCTACCCAAGAATATTGCCCTGGCGATTGTCTCCCTCTCTCTCCTGAATCATCAATTTTTTGTTTTCCACTCAGGGTTGCATTTCCCACCACTCCAATGGCCTCTGTTGATCTTGTCAAGACTACCAGTGACGTCATGTTACTAAATCCATTGGTCAAGTCTTTGCTCTCATCTTACATGACTTAGCATGTGACACAGCTAATCAACCCCTCCTCGCTCATATACTTTCTTCACTTTGCTTTCAGTACCCCAGACTCTCAGTGCTCCCCTCCTCCCCATGGGCACTACCAATTCCAGGGGGTCTATGGGCTATAACTACATCGTGTTATGACAGATTGTAATAGGGACTTTGAACCCTAGTGAAGGAGGTGAAAATGCTGCAACTAAGATATGAAAAATGAGTAGTAAATGTTCAGACCAGTGTTTCTCAATTTTAGCTGCACATTTAAATAACTTGGGGAGCTTTTGGAAATCTTGCTATCCTGGCCACACCAAGTAAATCAGACTCTCTGGGGGTGAGACCCAGTCATTAGTATTATTTAAGGATCCCCAGGTGATTACAATGTACAACCAACATTGAGAAACACTGATTTAGATGAAGAAGTAGAAGTCAAATCAAATCCCAAGGGGAGGAAACAGTTTATAGAAAGTCTCCATGGGGAAGGTAGGAGATAAGTAAATACCAAAGAGGAGAAAGGTTAGTGATACTGGAGCAAAGAAAGTAAGAATATAATATTTGTACACCAATGGCTATAATACAAGACAATATCATTTGAAAGATGCCATAAAATATATACTTATAAAGTACTAGTACTTAAAAGATTCAGAGCAAATAGAGATGATTTGGGCTTATGATGAATATAAAGATAAAAATGAGGAGAAGTAGTGCTGTGTATCAATTGATAAGGAAACTGTAGTCAAATTGGCTGGATTTAAATTCCTGTTTCACCACTTTCTTTGACTTTGGGCAAGGTGCCTCAGTTTCTTCATCTCTAATATGTACATAACAATAAATGTATCTCATAAATTTCTTAGAGGATTTATTTAGATAATTCATATATGACTCTTAGAGCAGCATCTGACACATAGCAAACACACATTTGATGATGATGATGACGATGACGATGACAATGATGATGATGATGATGATGATGATTACGATGATGATGCAGGCCTTTGCAAAAGTTAGGGGAATTAAGTTGAGAAGTTGGCCTATGATTGCGCTTTCAATTTTAAGAGAACCATGATAGATGCTAAGCTGGGTTTTCTTCCTCCAACCTGAGCTACCGCAAGAAACACTGTGAATCATGAAAAACTTCTCTCTGATTGGTGTGCTTATTCTCTTTTATGTCATTTTCCCCCTTCCTGTCCTTCAAGACCAGTATTTGTCCACTCGCAAATACCTCTCAGAAGAAAATGATCTGATAACAGTACCATTACGGGGATTACTTTTCTCAGTAGGACTCTATCTTAAAGTTTTATCTGAAACTGTGGCATGAACAGCTTTATTCTCAAAGGAATATTAGCCATCAGCAAATTAAGTGAGATAATGTAGATGAAATCACTTTTAATTTATAAACTGCAGTACAAATATTAACCTTCACATTGGATAACTTACTTCTACAAAGCCCTTGAGTTCCTTAGGGGAATATCCTGCTTTATGTGCCACATGCTCAGCAAAGAGAATACTGGATCTTACTGGAAGGCCAATGTTCCTCACTAGCAGCACATTAATGCAAGCTTATAGAAAAAACACGTGACCGCAATGAGCTACAGTGAGCATCATGGCAAAAAGCGGGTTTGCAGGTAGCTTGGGAAAGTTTCTGTTCTTTTAGAAAGGCTTAACATGAACATCATGCTGATTTATTCATAATCAGTGTGATAAGGGAGCAAAGGGCAGAGAGGAAACACAGGGTTACACGTGTCCCTCTCCACTGTCCCTCCATTTGGGATTTCCACTTCGTACCAATGTATTGCTGGTCCCAAAAAAACATTTATGGAGCACCCACTATCCGCCAAGCACCTTTAATTGCACTGGAGACATAAAAATGAGTAAGAATTAGCCTCATTACCCCTGAGATTGCCCCTGAGATGCATGCAAGAGAGCAGGGTATGGAGACCACTTAAGTATATAGATCAGTTCAACATAGAAGAGAAATTGCAAAGATGGAAGTGGGCACAGGGTGCTGTGAGAGCCCTGCCCTCAGCCCACATTGGAAACCATTAGAGCGCAAGTGTGTCTTGAAAGGTAAGAGTCTAGTCAGGCAAAGAAATCTTCAAGGAAAGTTCAATATAAAAGAAAAAATAAAAAAAATAAAAAACATGAAGCGGCCACAGCAGCATGCTGGTTAAATTCTCTCCCAAGAAATAGGTCATCCTCAGAATATCCTGGTCTCCAATTAGAAAAGCCTTTTCCTTCCTTCCCAGAAATGCCACGTCATTTCTCTCCACTCTCTGAAAGGTTGGTCTCATTTCCTCCTTCCTGCTCCTGGAGGTGCATGTCCAGGTGTGTGTATGCACACACCCACTTGTACTCCCCCCAGGTTTGCTTACGTGACCCAACGATGTCTTTGCACCACAAAGCGAATGGTCTAGAAATGCTAACAAAGATATTTATATGCAAAGACGTACACTGCCATTATTTACACATTTTAAACAATACCAAAAAAAAAGTTAAGGACATTATGGTATATCTTCAAAATGAAACACTGTAAAGCTATTAAAAATACATAGTTCTGAAATTTTAAGACTAGTTAATGGCATGGGAAAATTCTCAGGATATAATGTTTGCTTCTGTTTCATATGTGTGTATATGTGCATTTATACGTATATATGTGTGTGTGTACGTGTGTATTTTTCTCAAATTTTCTGCATTGAACACTGGCATTGAATACCTGTAACCATAAAAGGTGAATATGTGTGTGTAAACATGCATGTATGTATATGTGTATGTGTGTGTATATACATACATACATATCTGTTCACCTTTTATGTTTACATAAGCCCACATTCAAAGTAGAAAATTTGAGAAATACAATAAATAACTAAATACTTCAATGAATATCATATATAATCCCAACAGCCAGAGATAATCGTTACTAACATTTAGGCATATATTTTTCCAGGCCATTCTCCATACATGCTTGCTTTTTTAAAAACTAAATCAAAATACTGGGGTTTTGCAGCATGCATTATGTTCATTCCATGCATCATCATATCAAGAACTTTTTCCATGTTATCAATTAGTCTTTGTACATTTTATTTTTATATTTTTAATGTAGTATAATTTATCTAGCAGTTTCCTTATGGTAGGAAGTAATGATTTTTATCCTCCTGTTGTTATAAATGACGCTTCAAGGAATTTCCTTGACCATGAGACCATGAGTTCATATATTCACTTATTTCCTCAGACTGGCTATATAGAAGTAAAATTACCAGGTCAAACAAAAATGATTTTTAATGCTCTTGAAATGTTTCCTAAATTGCTTTTCAGAAAGGTTATACTAGCTGATACTCTCACCGATGATAAACAACAGCGCTTGTAACTCTCAGTCTCAAGTGTTATCTTTTTATCACCAATGCCAATTTGATACATGAAAAACTATCTCTTCTTGATACATGAAAAACGATCTCTTTTTGTGTTAAATAAAACAAAGTATAAAAAACTGTATATACAATATGATCTCAACAATGTAAATGTATGCCTAAAGAGGCTCAAGAGGGAGGGGATATGGGACATGTGTATGCATATGGCTGATTCACTTTGTTGTGCAACAGAAACTAACACAGTATTGTGAAGCAGTTATACTCCAATAAAGATATACTAAAAAAAAATAAGTTATACAATGAGAATAATGCAAGCACTGTTTGAACTCTTGATGAGCATTTTACAAAGAAATAAAACTTTAAAACTCTAAAAAAAAAAAATGAACAGAAGGAAATACATGAAAATGTTAGAATTGTCAGCACTTGGTGGTTGAATATTAAATTACAGCTATTTTCATGTAATAATATTAATAATACTATATGTACTATTTATTCAAAAGCTTGCATGTTTCAGGAAACATGTTAGGTAATTGACATGCAGTATCTCATTTAATCCTCAGAACTCTACAAAGTTTTAATATGCCATTTACAGAAGAGCATAATCAAGGCAAGAAAACTAGATAGAGGCCAGGCCAGGATTTAAACCCAAGCTAAACTAATTCCACAGATCCTGCTTTTTCCTCTTCTTCCTCCTACTTTACCGTATTTTTGCTTTTTTGTCAATGAGTATTTGTTCAACGAGTATTTGCAGTGACATGGATGGACCTAGAGATTGTCATACTGAGTGAAGTAAGTCAGACAGAGAAAGACACACATCATATGATATCGCTTATATGTAGAATCTTTAAAAATGGTACAAATGAACTTATTTACAAAATAGAAATAGAGTCACAGATGTAGAAAACACACTTATGGTTACCAAGGGGGAAAGGGGGGGATAAATTGGGAGATTGGGATTGACATATACACACTACTATATGTAAAATAGATAAGAACCTACTGTATAGCACAGGGAACACTACTCAATACTCTGTAATGATCTATATGGGGAAAGAATTGAAAAAAGAGTAGATATATGTATATGTATAACTGATTCACTTTGCTGTACAGCAGAAACTAACACAACATTGTAAATCAACTATACTCCAATAAAAATTAATTTTTTTAAAAAACCCTTTAAAAAATCATAAAAAGCAGTAAATGTTTTTTACAGCCATTCTCAAATAAAAGGGTTCCTTACCAAAACCGTTGTCAATAAAATTTGACCAGCTTTCCCAGAAAAAGATCTTATCCTCTAGCTCAAGAAGATATGAACATGAGATACTCTGGGTGTTCCACAATGACCGTGGGTTGCCCAAATGCAAGGGATCAGCATTGTTATAACTTGAAGCATCACTTCCTGACACCCCTGAAACTACACTACATTGGGAGTTGCTTATCTCAGGAAACATTAACTGGGCCTTGGCTTCTAACACTGCACTCTGTCCATGAGAAATGCCACCTCTGTGAGCAAAGTGGCTACATTAGGGAGACAAAGTCAGTCTATTTATCTCTTGTAAAAATAAAATACAGTGTGTGTGTGTGGAAAAAAAAAAAAAAAAAAGAAGCCAGCAGAGGTGAGGACGTCTCCCTCCAAACCAGGAGTACCTAAGGAGAAGACCCCCAGGAAAGGCAGCCAGACCAAAGACCAAGAGGGAAAATTGGGCAAGGCCAGGAAGGCCTCCCCACAGCCAGTCAAGGCTACACAGGCCCCTCCCAGTGCCAACGAACCAGGCAGGAAGTCAAAGGTCAAAGGCAGAAGGAGCCGCTGAGATGCCAAGGCCCACAGGAAAACAAAAGCTGAGAGTCAGAGTTCAGAACTCATGGTCACCAAGGGCAAGAATGGAGCTGCTTCCCCAGAAAAAAAAGAAGGAAGCCAAGGTCCTTAAAGAGGTCACTATCCAAGCAGCTGAGGAGGCCAAGAGCCGAGGCTACTGCTCCTCCTAAGGGCAGTGGGTCCAAGATGATGCTTGCATCACTGGCCAGGAAGACAGAGACCCCCAAGGGCCCAAGAAGGCCTGGCTTGCCCAGCAAGGCCTCACTGTCCAAAGGGTCCAGTAAGAAGCAGAAGCCAAGAGCTAGAGGCCAAAGTGGAGAAACACTGAGATTCTGCTTGCATTTTTATTCCCTAACAAACCACCATTCTATTTATTCTATTTAACCTATTTATCAATAAAGACTTTATCCCCCCCCCCCAAAAAAAAAGAATACAAACTATTGTCCTTCCTGTATTAATAGGATGATTGTACTTTCTCTGTATTAGTATTGAGTTTAATAAATTTTAAGAAGATAGAAGACAGGAAACAATGATGTAAATATGATATGTTCTCGTGTTTATAAATGGCAAGTTTGCCTCTATTTTTGTTAAAATCCAGATAACGACTAGACAATTTTTATGGTAGTCCTTAAACATACACACAGTATTTTAAATATATATCACCTACCTAAAAAAACAAAAAACAAAAAAACACCCCTAACATTTGAGTAAATTTTTAAAAACATTTTACTTAATGATTATGAGCTATGAAAATACAAGTTTGCACATAGACAAATACCATAGCTATTTTATAGACTAAGAAGCTACTTTTCCAAATGTTATCTCTGTTTTGGGTTTTATTAAATCTTGATATGTTAAATATTTATACTGAAAACACAACACACAGAACAATAAAAAAGAAATAAAGAACATTTGTATGCAAGGTAAAAGTCCCAAAGCTAATTTTTTTAATATTCAAGAAACACACTGATTGCTTGTAAATGTAATGTATTTCAGACACATCGTCAGACATTACATCCATATAGAAATAAGCATTAACAAATCAGACTTTGTTAATAAACTTTCAGGTGAAAGGAACCAGGTGAACATCTTCTGTTGACTTTTGTCAGAAAAGGAATAACTTCATCATAATTCTATCATTTAGCAGTGACTTCTGTCTAAGGCTACAGTGTCAATGTCCAGGCCTTGTTCTCCTGGTCTCACACCATCACCTCATTTCATTTTAACTCCAGTCATGTCCTAACTTTCTGACCTCTATGACAACAGGAATCAAAGCACAGAAGCCTCTGGGGCATTCACATTCTTGAGAAAAGTGCCACGGAGTTACCTATTTCCTTTTTTTTTTTTTTTTTATGGGTCTGAGTTACCTATTTCTTGTTTTCCAAGAGCCAGTAAAAGCCTGGGAATCTGATAAGTTTTTGCTTTTCCCATTTCCCTACGATGTCCAACACATTTACAATAGTTTGACAAGCTTCTAATTTACCGGTATCCTTTGCATTTTAAATGTGAGGATTCCTCATTAGAAAAGAAAAGTATTTTAGAAATCCTAATGTCTACTTCCTTTAACTGAGAAGCTGAGATCTTTTTTTCAAAGATGGAAAAAGAAATGATTTGAGACACCAAAGAGAAATGAATATGAAATTACTGTTAAAGTCTTGAAGAGACTCAAGTTTTGCCAAATTGCCTGCCTTTACTGGTAATAATTACTTCCTGGGGTTAGCTATGCTTATGAAGGAAAGCATGGTGGATGGAATGATTTAAGGTTAATTTGGGGAGGAAAATTAAGAAATTCATTGTTCATATAGCCATAAGCTTATTTTAAGTAAATCATTGTTTATTCATTACAGGAGAACAAAATGAAAGAAGAAAATTTCAAATAGATTGAACCATACCACATCCTGTTATACAGTCATTTTTAAAAAGCAAATTATCATAATACATGCTTTTTCACCTAACAGCAATAAAATTCACATTATATTGGTCCCTCTTTGTCTGATTTGTGTCTTGTCAACCTCTCAGTTTCCTGGTTCTATCCATCCAAGTTATTCTCAGTTGTTAAATGTTGAAGTTCAATCACATGTCACCTTAACAGTAGAATGAACAGTATCTCAGTTTTCTAAAGGTAACCAGACCTGGTTCTGGAAATTCTTTTTCCGAGAGTTTCTACCTTCTGTAAAATTATTAGATCTCCGCCAAGTTCTGAGAATTTTTCTCCCTTAGTCTGAGTTAGAGCCTAGGTTTTCTCATATATTAAAAATGAAAGGATTAAGCCAGAAGGACTCCCTGAATATTTTGGGCAATAAAATGAAAATTATTCTGTTTCTAAGCCCCTCTGTTTATTCATTCCACAAATATTGAGTGAACACTGCCACGTGCCAGGCACTGTGTTAAGTACCGACAACACAGTGGTGAGCACAGCACAGGGTCCCAGCCTGCACCTCACTTACCCCCTTATGAGGGAAATGCGATGCTGTGTTGTGACCTCCACTATCGCTGTTCTCTCACTCACGTCCTGGTCTCCTCAAGAGCAAGACTCCACTTTTCACAGACCATCTGACCATCAAACTAAATATATATATATTACAGACAGTTATCATGTAATCTTGGCTCAAACAAAGGTTTAGAGGAACACAAAGAGATTTCATTTTCATTTTTTCACTGATGGCTTCAGAGGAAAGCATACTTCGGTTGACTTTATGCTTTCTAGAAATGCCAAGTACAAGACAGAGCCACACACTTATTGAGTGATTTGTGTTTTTAAAAGCCTGGAATTGGAAGGGGTCAGGGAGAGCAGCATTCTCTCTCTTATTTTCTTAACTTTAAATAAACAATGAGCTCATTGGTCCCTCTATACATTCTTTTTACACTAGCTAAAAAGGATTTCATTCTATCAAGTATGTTCCTCTGCAGCGAAAATCCCTGTCTGGGATTCTTAACCATTCTGGGGGTCAGAGGTCCCTTTGAGAATCAGAGGAAGGCAATGAACCTGAGACCTGGGAGGTAGGGGGGCCTAGAAAAGGTGGGCAGTACATATGTGCAATAAGCACATATATACACCATTTTGCAGCTAGTCTTAGGAAGTTCGTGGATCCCAAGTTAATCACCTCCTATCAGAGTATCAAGTTGACTGCTATATTCTACAAAAGACTGCGCTTCATTATGTGTGTTCTACGAAAACTGGTATTACTATTACTTTGAAGGGAAAATGTCTCCATAGTGAATGAGTCTGGAAAATTCTGGACTTAAAATGAGTCTTCAAAATAATTTTTAAAAATGCTTTAGTAAATTAACGTTCACCGCACCTCCCTGAAAAGATGCTGTATGTGGAGCCGTTCCCTGAGTGCTCTGAGCACGGAACCCCCTTTCAACATCCACCCTTGAATTGCCTTTTCTAACTGGTGGTCTAAGAAACACTCTGAGAAATAAGTTATTCCTCATGTCCCTACCACACTCCTAGATCCATCAATGAATCTGGCTGAAGGAGATCATCTCCTATGAGAAAAAAGTCAATCAATAACACTACTAGTGAATGTTGAGACGTAGGTATTAAAAACAGATAAGTGTCCCCTTATTTTGATGGAACTTTTTACTGTTTATCGAAACCTTTGGCCTTTTAAACGTAACGTGAGTGTGGTTAGAGCATGTTTCTAAGCAAGCCTCTCTCTTCTTCAGTTTTCCCACATGTTAAACATGGGTGAAAAATAGTACCTACTATGTATGCCATTACTGTGAGAATTAAATGAGTTAATACATATAAAGCACTTCAGTTAGTGTCCAGCAGAGAAGTGACCAATAAATATTAGCTATAATTTTTATTTTCTGTGGCTACATTAATATATTTTGCTGCTTAAGTATTGCTCGATCGGCTCAGAATATTTTATATAGTCAGAGAGAGGTGATAAGTATTAGTATTTTCAGAAGCAGGCAGTGGCTACTGTTTCTCAGAGTATCTGAATATAAACTGAAATACTTGGGGGGGAAGAAAGTCAGATATTTGGGAAAATATCCATTTTCTATCCAGAGAGTTGGATACATTTCCATTTTGTTCTGTACAGGTACGCAGAACTACATCAACATTTAGATACTTGGTTAAAGAGGCAATAAAGACAGATCAATCTTCCTGCCAGCATTGCCCCATCTTCATACAACAGTTCTTTTGCATTAGTTAATTTTTTAGGGTAAAATGAAATGGATGACACAATTAGGGTCTGAGGTATTTAATGGCAAAACCACAGCCCACAATTTTAAAAAAAAGTCATTATTATTGATATAAGGACAAAAAGCATAAGGATGATAGATGACTCAAGCCTAGCTTAGTTCTCCTTTGTCTACTTAGTTCTACTTAGTTCTCCTTTGACCTGATTCATTATCATAAACCCAACTAGAAGGGACTGGGGAAAGTCTCTTCTTCCTTCTACTGGTCTCCCTTTTCCCACTGCTTTGCTTGCCACTAAAACCCACTTACCACATGATAGCCAGCTTGTTCCCCTACTTATTACTCTCCAGTGACTTATTATGCTTAGAAGGGAATCCTTAACTCAGTCTATGAGGTCCCAGATGATATGGCCTGCTGCTGCCTCTGACCCCTCATTTCACATCACTCTTCCCCATCTTGGCCTGCTATTTTTCTGTTCCTTGAACCGAGCTCCTTCCTGCCTCGGAGGCTTTGCACTTGCCCTTGCCTCTGCCTGGAATGTTTATCCCCCAGATCAAGCCTGACCTGACTTCATCTTACCATCTGAGCTGGTAGGAGATGATAAATGACATGTCTTCCAACAGGCATTCCCTGACCACTCAATCTAAGGTAGCCCTCCTACTCTTCCTCTCCCTACTTAAGTCTATCATACCACCAGTTTTATTTCCCTTAAAGTACCAATATTTATTTGACATTAATAAATTAATATTAGCACAAAATTGTTCTTATTAATTATCTGCACGGCACAAGGGAAATCTTTCATCTGTTCTAACTTTATGGAAGTTATGTAGTTATTTAGTTATTGTTATTGACCTATAAGTCCCAGCCACTAAGATAAACATTAACTCATTTTTTATGACTCAAAGTAAATTGCAAGGTATATATCTCAACATTAATTTTAAAACACTCCTTTGGTGTAGGAATAATGGTAACACATAGAAGAAACTAAAGTTTACATAGTTCATATGCAAAGTGTTTTACAGTTTTCAAATAATGGGCCTCTCTGCTTTTTTGGTTGATCCTGTAACAACCCTGAAAGGATCAAAATTTTATGAAGTCATACAATTTCAGCACTAGAAGACCATGAAAAAGCCTTAGAACCATCCAGTCATCTAATATTTGAATCCCTTCCATAATGTTCCTACAAAGTACTTGTCCTCCATTCATAACGTATTCACAGCCTCTTAAGGTAACCCTTTCTTCTTTGGAGACGTCTGACTTTTAGAAAATCTAAAAAGATGAGATGAGACCGGATCACATTAACTTCTACCCATTGGTCTGATTTCAGTATCTTAAATCTCAGTGGAATAAACCTAATCTCTCTTAAACACAATAGCTTTTTATGTTTCTGAAGACAACTGTAATATCCCCTTAACTTTTCTCTTCTCTGGGATATCATCATTAGTTCTTTCAACTATTCTTAACACACCATTGTTTCAAGTTCTCACTGGGGGCAATCTTCTTAATTTACACCACTGTCTCTAGAGTCCTCTTAGCAGGTGGAGCCCAGAAACGAACCCCTTGCCACAAGTGACCTGATCACTGCAGAATAAAACAATCTGTCAAAACCTATGTTCATGTTGTCAAAACAACAACAACAAAATATATAAAACCACCTAGGAGTTTAACAAAGAGAAGGGAAATAATAAAATGAAAGAATCTGGAAAATACTGGCCTCCCTTTTACCCCCCAAACCTCCACCACTCTCTAATCATTTCCTGTCTCTTTATTTCCTTTTTTTGCAATTAAATTTGAGATCACTATGACAGTCTCTCTAAATTTATAAAGATAAAAAATCCTACTTAGCTCAAATTACATGAAATTGCCCATATGTGGTTATTTTAACTTACAAAAATAGCAATTTTTAAATCAAACCCACAATGAGCTGTCACCTCATGCCTGTTAGAATGACTATCATCAAAAAGATAAGAGATAGGTGTTGGCAAAGATGTGGAGCAAAGCGAATCCTTGTGCACTGTTGGTAGGAATGTAAATTGGTACAGCTGCTATGGAAAACAGTATTGAGATTCCTCAAAACATTGAAAATGGAACTACCATATGATCCAACAATTCGACTCCTGGGTATATATTCAAAGGAAATGAAATCAGGATCTTGAAGAGATATCTGCACTGCCATGTTCACTGCAGCATTGTTCACAATAGCCAAGACAACCTAAGTGTCTGACAACAGATGAATGGATAAAGAAGATGTAGTGTGTGCGTATATGTATATATACACACAATGAAATATTATTCAGCCATGAGAAAGAAGGAAATCCTGCCATTTGTGACAACATAGATGAAACTTGAGGGCATTATGCTAAGTGAAATTAGTCAGACAGTGAAAGACAAATACTGTATGACATCATTATATGTGGAATCTAAAAACTGAGACCAGATGGTGTTTACCAGGGACGGCGGATAGAGGGTAAGGGGGTGTATGTGGAATGGGGAGATGTTTGTCCAAAGGTACAAACTTTCGGTTACAAGATGAATAAGTTTGGGGTATCTAACGTAGGGCATAGTGATGAGTTAACAATACTGCATTATATTCTTGAAAGTTGCTAAAAAGGTAGATCTGAAATATTCACACCACATAAAAGAAATGGTAATTTTGTGAGATGATAGAGTTGTTAGCTAACGATACGTGGGTAATTATTTTGCAATGTATTAGTGTACCAAATTAGCATGGTGTACACCTTAAACTTACAAGATGCTATATATTGATTATATCTCAATAAAGCTGGAAAAAATAGTGATTTCTTAGAACTCGACCCACTATATCATGTATATAAGAACAAAGTACACTATCAACATTGTTCAGGTGAAGAAATTAGTTAGTGGAGGGTAAGTAACTTGCCGGGGATCACAAGCCAGGTAGAGACAAGAGCAGGATCAGAAGCCAGACTCCTGAGCCAAGGCTGCTGTCACCGTATCACACAGTCTCTACCTGAGGGCAGCCCTTCGGATTCCTAGAGACGAAGTGAATGTGTCATACTACCAGGTGGATTCCATCATCTTCTCCACATTGAAAAAATGTAGAAACTGAATCTCAGGGAAGTTTATTACCTTAGCTAAAATCACAAATCAGTGAGCTGGGAATTGAAACACGGGGGCTCTGACTAAGTGTGACAGTTTCATTATTTCACTGCTACCATTTGCCTTTACTATTAATAGTTCCTGGTTGTGAGGGGTTTTCTGACTTTTTTTAACTTGAAAAAGTCAACAGGAGCAAAATGACCAAAATCTGTTTTCTCGTTTTAATGTATGTTTTTTTATAAGTCATTTCTCCCTCCAAGTACACAAGAAAGCCTATTTGTTTTACATCTTTCGGCAGTGGAACCCATGGAGATAACGTGGAAAAGCTTGTGGGGCAAAAAGCACTTGTACCAAAGCCATCGCCAGGTTCAGGTTTTGCTCCATCGCAGGTTTACATCTAAATTATGAAAGTTTTCTACAGACTGGGTTCAGAGGGAAAGTGCTGAGTCATTTCCATTATGCATGGATCCTGCATAGGGCATCCATGTGTGAGGAAGTCAAACAGTCACTCAGGTTTCTTTAATTTCTCTCAGATAGATGGAATTACCAAATCATGTCTGTGCATCTATTAAAGTGATTCATGCTTAAGCTTAGATATTTGACAGTTTTATCCCTGATCTTCTATCAGGTGAGGGACTGGCATTCCAGGAGCCTCCATTATAAAGTCATCCAATTCAGTAAATTCAATAGCATCCTAAATTTAAAAAAACAAGCTTCCTTCCAACTGGTACTTCTTCAGATCTCACAGCACCAGCAGCTGAAATAGCAATAACCATGTCAGAGTCATGAGAATTACAGTAGCTCAGAAAATAACTTAACCATGTGGGGGAAAAAATGAAATTACTCTGTACTTAGGTCTCTATTTTCTTTGCGGAGTACTTTTAAAATGAATTCCTGCCAAGTGGGGCTCAAGCCAAACCTTCTCTTCTTCACAGCTCACCTTTCCTTAGTTAAAATGTGGAAGTCATGACAGCATCATTTCCATGGCTCATGGTGTGTGGGTAACACAGACAACCAGCAATTATTCCATGAGGAGGGCAAGTTAATGCCAAAAGCAGGGGGGAAGGGGTCGAGATTGCTGTTGACTTCAGCTGTGAGTGATGGCAGAGTCCTCATTTTCTAATATTAATATTGATCCCCACTTAGCCATTTGTTTATAATACACAAGAGGTAACATTTATCTCTGCCCCAATGCCATAGCAGCTGGTCCTTTAATATAAACACATTCTTAGCACAGATGAAGCTGCAAAGATAGGCAGACCTTGCCACCCACTCCTGGCTCATGGGCTCATGACCACCTGTGAGAGTAAAGAGAAAAACACCAGAAGAGGAGCCACTTGGGGAATCCAATCTGGAGCTTTCAGGTAGTGAGAGGATAAAGAGGAGATTAGGGATTGAAATCAACTTCAGTAAATTATGCATAACTTGTGCAAGTTCTGAAAGTAAATTAGTTTCAGAAGAAGCTGTTATATGTTTCCATCCTGTAGCAAGTTAATGATGTAAGGATACATAAAATGTATGCATACTCATGAGTAAAGCTTGTTACAACAACAAAAAAAAAACAGCATTAACATGGCACCTGTTAATGCACAGAAACCTCTTGCATTCCTATACAATAATGATGAAAAATCTGAAAGAGAAATTAAGGAAACACTCCCATTTACCATTGCAACAAAAAGAATAAAGTACCTAGGAATAAACCTACCTAGGGAGACAAAAGACCTGTATGCAGAAAACTATAAGACACTGATGAAAGAAATTAAAGATGATACCAACAGATGCAGAGAAATACCATGTTCTTGGATTGGAAGAATCAATACTGTGAAAATGACTATACTACTCAAAGCAATCTACAGATTCAATACAATCCCTATCAAATTACCAATGGCATTTTTTATGGAACTAGAACAAAAAATCTTAAAATTTGTATGGAGACACAAAAAACCCCGAATAGCCAAAGCAGTCTTGAGGGAAAAAAAACGGAGCTGCAGGAATCAGACTCCCTGACTTCAGACTATACTACAAAGCTACAGTAATCAAGACAATATGGTACTGGCACAAAAACAGAAACATAGATCAATGGAACAAGATAGAAAGCCCAGAGATAAACCCACACACCTATGGTCAACTAATCTATGACAAAGGAGGCAAGGATATACAATGGAGAAAAGACAGTCTCTTCAATAAGTGGTGCTGGGAAAACTGAACAGCTACATGTAAAAGAATGAAATTAGAACACTCCCTAACACCATACACAAAAATAAACTCAAAATGGATTAAAGACCTAAATGTAAGACCGGACACTATAAAACTCTTAGAGGAAAACATAGGAAGAACAATCTTTGACATAAATCACAGCAAGATCCTTTTTGATCCACCTCCTAGAGTAATGGAAATAAAAACAAAAATAAACAAATGGGACCTAATGAAACTTCAAAGCTTTTGCACAGCAAAGGAAACCATAAACAAGACGAAAAGACAACCCTCAGAATGGGAGAAAATATTTGCAAACGAATCAACGGACAAAGGATTAATCTCCAAAATATATAAACAGCTCATGCACCTCAATATTAAAAAAACAAACAACCCAATCCAAAAATGGGCAGAAGATCTAAATAGACATTTCTCCAAAGAAGACATACAGATGGCCAAGAAGCACATGAAAAGCTGCTCAACATCACTAATTATTAGAGAAATGCAAATCAAAACTACAATGAGGTATCACCTCACACCAGTTAGAATGGGCATCATCAGAAAATCTACAAACAACAAATGCTGGAGAGGGTGTGGAGAAAGGGGAACCCTCTTGCACTGTTGGTGGGAATGTAAATTGATACAGCCACTATGGAGAACAGTATGGAGGTTCCTTAAAAAGCTAAAAATAGAATTACCATATGATCCAGCAATCCCACTACTGGGCATATACCCAGAGAAAACCATAGTTCAAAAAGACACATGCACCTCAATGTTCATTGCAGCACTATTTACAATAGCCAGGTCATGGAAACAACCTAAATGCCCATCGACAGACAAATGGATAAAGAAGATGTGGTACATATATACAATGGAATATTACTCAGCCATAAATAGGAACAAAACTGGGTCATTTGTAGAGACGTGGATGGATCTAGAGACTGTCATACAGAGTGAAGTAAGTCAGAAAGAGAAAAACAAATATCGTATATTAACGCATATATGAGGAGCCTAGAAAAATGGTACAGATGAACCAGTTTGCAGGGCAGAAATTGAGACACAGATGTAGAGAACAAACGTATGGACACCAAGGGGGGAAAGCTGCAGGGGGTGAGGGTGGGGGTGTGATGAACTGGGCAATTGGGATTGACATGTATACACTGATGTGTATAAAATTGATGACTAATAAGAACCTGCTGTATAAAATAAATAAATAAAATTAAATTTTAAAATTTTAAAAACAAAACAAAACATGGCACCTGTATAAAAGGGAGACCCCCAAATCTCTAAACCATTGCCTAAACAGCCATATTAACTTTGTGTGTTTTAGTTAGAGGCATTGGTAATCATGTTAGGATGAATAAGTAGAATGAAAGCTACAGTAGCATCTGCAAGAGGGGTGGTTTAATATTGCCACCGACAAAGTAATTTTAGTGTTTCCCAAATCTAGGATATTTCTGTTCTCATTCTTAAGTGAACTTTGCTGTGTTTTGGCACTGATCTTGCTACTTCTCTGTAGACTCAATGAGATTGAAAAGCAAAGTGGTTACTCCCCAAGGGCCTTCCAACCGACACCTCTACAAATCTTGGATCATGTTGGGATCACAGAAAACATAAAAAATGCAAGCAATGCAGGAAAACAAGCAAAACAACTAGCAGGCTCTATCTCTCCAGCAAATATACATAGGACTTTCCACATGTCAACACGTTCTGATTGTGTTAGTCAGGACCTATTTTTCTGCTGAGGATGTGAAGAAACAGTGCCAAATAATTATTACTTGGAAGTAACAAATGCCTTTTAGATCAAGTTATTTTTTCCTTAGTCTGCCCTTCTTTCTTCCAAATGCATAGAGGAACAGGTAATTCGTTCTGGCACAGTAGAAAAATGTGGAAATAAAAGAAGCAATTTTGCATTTTCTCTATATTGGAGTATTAGCTCTATTTTGCAGGTAATCAACTTTCCTGGGAGTGAAGTGTTCTGTTTTTTGGGGAGGGTGAACTCTTCACTAGGCAGATGTCGAGCAAAGCCATTTCTTAAGTGGGCTCTTTGCCGAAGTGGCTTGCTTCACATTAAGGCAGAGTCAGAGCTACAAGTGGCCCATGGGACACCACAACCAAAGCAGTTTCTCATGTTACTGACTGTCGGGGGTAGAGCCCACACAGGAATACGTCAGTGGAAGCTCCCACTATCATACTCTGTTAGTGAAACAGAGCCAGTTTAAATGTCAGGATTCAGGTTCCCTCAGTTACCTTACTAGCAGATTAAAAGGATGAGTAGAAATGAAAACTAGGAGATAGCTTCAATGGGGAGGAGGAGTAAGACGTGGAGATCACCTTCCTCCCCACAAATACATCAAAAATACATCTATATGTGGAACAGCTCCTACAGAACACCTACTGAATGCTAGCAGAAGACCTCAGACTTCCCAAAAGGCAAGAAACTCCCCACCTACCTGGGTAGGGCAAAAGATAAAAGAAAAAACAGAGGCAAAAGAATAGGGATGGGACCTGCATCTCTGGGAGGGAGCTGTGAAGAAGGAAAGGTTTCCACACACTAGGAAGCCCCTTCACTGGCGGAGACGGGGGGTGGGCCGGGGTGGGGAAGCTTCGGAGCCACAGAGGAGATAACAGGAACAGGGGTGCAGAGGGCAGAGCGGAGAGATTCCCACACAGAGGATCAGTGCAGACCAGCACTCACCAGCCCGAGAGGCTTGTCTGCTCACCTGCCAGGGCAGGTGGGGGCTGGGAGCTGAGGCTCGGGCTTCAGAGGTCAGATCCCAGGGAGAGGACTGGGGTTGGCTAGGTGAACACAGCCTGAAGGGGGCTACTGAGCCACAGCTAGCTGGGAGGGGGTCCGGGAAAAAACCTGGAACTGCCTAAGAGTCAAGAGACCATTCTTTCGGGGTGCGAGAGGAGAGGTGATTCAGAACACCGCCTAAATTAGCTCCAGAGATGGGCGCGAGCTGCAGCTATCAGCACGAACACTAGAGAGAGGCATGAAAAGCTAAGGCCACTACTGCAGTCACCAAGAAGCCTGTGTGCAAGCACAGGTCACTATCCACACCTCCCCTCCCAGGAGCCTGTGCAGCCCACCACTGCCAGGGGTCCGTGATCCAGGGACAACTTCCCCGGGAGAACACATGGCGCGCCTCAGGCTATTGCAACATCATGCCGGCCTCTGCCACCGAAGGCTCACCCCGCATTCCTTACCCCTCCCTTCCCCCAGCCTGACTGAGCCAGAGCCCCCTAATCAGCTGCTCCTTTAACCCCGTCCTCTCTGAGCTAAGAACAGATGCCCTCAGGCGACCTACATGCAGAGGCAGGGCCAAATCCAAAGCTGAACCCCAGGAGCTGTGCGAACAAAGAAGAGAAAGGGAAATCTCTCCCAGCAGCCTCAAGAGCAGCAGATTAAATCTCCACAATCAACTTGATGTACCCTGAATCTGTGGAATACCTGAACAGACAACGAATCATCCCTAAATTGAGGCGGTGGACTTTGGGAGCAACTGTAGACTTGGGGTTTGCTTTCTGCATGTAATTTGTTTCTGGTTTCATGTTTATTTTAGTATTTAGAGCTTATTAACATTGGTAGATTTGTTTACTGATTTGGTTGCGCTTTCCCTTTTTTTATATATATATTTTTCCTTTTCTGAGTGTGTATATGTATGCCTCTTTGTGTGATTTTGTCTGTATAGCTTTGCTTATCCATATGTCCTAGGGTTCTGTCTGGTTTTTGTGTTTTTTTTTAGTATAGTTTTTAGTGCTTGTTATCATTGGTGGATTTGTTTTTTGGTTTGGTTTCTATCTTCTTTCCTTCTTTGTTTTTTTTTATTACTTTTTAATTTTTTATTTTTAATATTTTTTTATTTTTTATTTTAATAACTTTATTTTATTTTATTTTATTTTTCTTTCTTTCTTTGTTTTTCTCCCTTTTCTTCTGAGCCATGTGGCTGACAGGGTCTTGGTGCTCTGGCCGGGGGTCAGGCATGAGCCTCTGAGGTGGGAGAGCCAATGTCAGGACACTGGTCTACCAGACACCTCCCGACGCCAAGTAATATCAAACAGTGAAAGCTCTCTCAAAGATCTCCATCTCAACGCTAAGACCCAGCTCCACTCAACGAACAAGCTACAGTGCTGGACACCCTATGCCAAACAACTAACAAGACAGGAAAACAAACCCACCGATTAGCAGAGAGGCTGTTTGAAATCACAATAAGGTCACAGACACCCCAAAACACACCACCGGACGTAGTCGTGCCTACCAGAAAGAAAAGATTCAGCCTCATCCACCAGAACACCGGCACCAGTCCACTCAACCAGGAAGCCTACACAACCCACTGAACCAACCTTAGCCACTGGGGGCAGACACCAAAAACAACAGGAACTACGAACCTGCAGCCTGCAAAAAGGAGACCCCAAACACAGTAAGTTAAGAAAAATGAGAAGACAGAGAAACACACAGCAGATGAAGGAGCAAGGTAAAATCCCACCAGACCTAACAAATGAAGAGGAAATAGGCAGTCTACCTGAAAAAGAATTCAGAGTAATAATAGTAAAGATGATCTAAAATCTTGGAAATAGAATGGAGGATAAACAAGAAACATTTAACAAGGACCTAGAAGAACTAAAGAGCAAACAAACAATGATGAACAACACAATAAATGAAATTTAAAATTCTCTAGAAGGGCTCAATAGCAGAATAACTGAGGCAGAAGAACGAATAATTGACCTGGAAGATAAAATAGTGGAAATAACGACTGCAGAGCAGAATAAAGAAAAAGAATGAAAAGAATTGAGGACAGTCTCAGAGACCTCTGGGACAACATTAAACACACCAACGTTCGAATTATAGGGGTCCCAGAAGAAAAAGAGAAAAAGAAAAGGACTGAGAAAATATATGAAGAGATTATAGTTGAAAATTTCCCTAATATGGGAAAGGAAATAGTCAATCAAGTCCAGGAAGTGCAGATAGTCCCATGCAGGATAAAAACAAGGTGAAACACACCCAGACACGTATTAATCAAACTATCAAAAATTAAAAACAAAGAAAGAATATTAAAAGCAGCAAGGGAAAAACAACAAACAACATACAAGGGAATCCCCATAAGTTTAACAGCTGATCTTTCAGCAGAAACTCTGCAAGCCAGAAGGGAGTGGCAGGACATATTTAAAGTGACAAAAGAGAAAAACCTACAACCAAGATTACTCTACCCAGCAAGGATCTCATTCAGATTCGATGGAGAAATTAAAACCTTTACAGACAAGCAAAAGCTAAGAGAATTCAGCACCACCAAACCAGCTCTACAACAAATGCTAAAGGAACTTCTCTAGGCAGGAAACACAAGAGAAGGAAAAGAACTACAAAAACAAACACAAAACAATTAAGAAAATGGTAATAGGAACACACATATTGATAATTACCTTAAATGTAAATGGATTAAATGCTCCAACCAAAAGACATAGACTGGGTGAATGGATACAAAACCAAGACCCATATATATGCTGTCTTCAAGAGACCCACTTCAGACCTAGGGACACATACAGACTGAAAGTGAGGGAATGGAAAAAGATATTCCATGCAAGGAGAAATCAAAAGAAAGCTGGAGCAGCAATTCTCATATCAGACAAAATAGACTTTAAAATAAAGACTATTACAAGAGACAAAGAAGGACACTACATACTGATCAAGGGATCAACCCAAGAAGAAGATATAACAGTTGTAAATATTTATGCACACAACACAGGAGCACCTCAATACATAAGGCAAATGCTAACAGCCATAAAAGGGGAAATCGACAGTAACACATTCATAGTAGGGGACTTTAACACCCCATTTTCACCAATGGACAGATCATCCAAAATGAAAATAAATAAGGAAACACAAGCTTTAAATGATACATTAAACAAGATGGACTTAATTGATATTTATAGGACATTCCACCCAAAAACAACAGAATACACATTTTTCTCAAGTGCTCATGGAACATTCTCCAGGATAGATCATATCTTGGGTCACAAATCAAGCCTTGGTAAATTTAAGAAAACTGAAATCATATCAAGTATCTTTTCCAACCACAATGCTACGAGACTAGATATCAACTACAGGAAAAAATCTGTTAAAAATACAAACACATAGAGACTAAACAATACACTACTAAATAACCAAGAGATCACTGAAGAAATCAAAGAGGAAATTAAATAATACCTAGAAACAAACGACAATGAAAACACCATGACCCAAAACCTATAGGATGCAGCAAAAGCAGTTCTAAGACGGAAGTTTATAGCAATTAATCCTACCTCAAGAAACAACAAACAACTCAAATAAACAACCTAACCTTACACCTAAAGCAATTAAAGAAAGACAAAAATCCCCCAAAGTTAACAGAAGGAAAGAAATCATAAAGATCAGATCAGAAATATATGAAAAAGAAATGAAGGAAACAATAGCTAAGATCAATAAAACTAAAAGCTGGTTCTTTGAGAAGATAAACAAAATTGATAAACCACTAGCCGGACTCACCAAGAAAAAAAGGGAGAAGACTCAAATCAATAGAATTAGAAATGAAAAAGGAGAAATAACAACTGACACTGAAGAAAAACAAAGGATCATGAGAGATTACTACAAGCAACTATATGCCAATAAAATGGACAACCTGGAAGAAATGGACAAATTCTTGAAAAGCACAAGCTCCCGAGACAGAACCAGAAAGAAATAGAAAATATAAACAGACCAGTCACAAGCACTGAAATTGAAACTGTGATTAAAAATCCTCCAACAAACAAAAGCTCAGGACCAGATGGATTCACAGGGGAATTCTAACATTTAGCGAAGAGCTAACACCTATCCTTCTGAAACTCTTCCAAAATATAGCAGAGGGAGGAACACTCCCAAACTCATTCTACAAGGCCACCATTACCCTGATACCAAAACCAAAGATGTCACAAGAAAACTACAGACCAATATCACTGATGAACATAGATGTAAAAACCCTCAACAAAATACTAGCAAACAGAATCCAACAGCACATTAAAAGGATCATACACCATGATCAAGTGGGGTTTATCCCAGGAATGCAAGGATTCTTCAATATATGCAAATCAATCAATGTGACACACCATATTAACAAATTTAAGGAGAAAAACCATATGATCATCTCAATAAGTGCAGAAAAAGCTTTCAACAAAATTCAGCACCCACTTATGATAAAAACTCTCCAGAAAGTAGGCATAGAGGGAACTTACCTCAACATAATAAAGGCCATATATGACAAACGCACAGCCAACATCATTCTCAATGATGAAAAACTGAAACCATCTCCACTAAGATCAGGAATAAGACAAGGTTGCTCACTCTGACCACTATTATTCAAAATAGTTTTGGAAGTTTTAGCCACAGCAATCGGAGAAGAAAAAGAAATACAAGGAATCCAAATCGGAAAAGAAGAAGAAAAGTTGTCACTGTCTGCAGATGACATGATACTATACATAGAGAATCCTAAAGATGCTACCAGAAAACTACTAGAGCTAATCAATGAATTTGGTAAAGTAGCAGGACACAAAATTAATGCACAGACATCTCTTGCATTCCTATATACTAAGGATGAAAAATCTGAAAGAGAAATTAAGGAAACACTCCCATTTACCACTGCAACAAAAAGAATAAAATACCTAAGAATAAACCTACGTAAGGAGACAAAAGACCTGTATGCATAAAACTATAAGACACTGATGAAAGAAATTAAAGATGATACAAATAGATGGAGAGATATACCATGTTCTTGGATTGGAAGAATTAACATTGTGAAAATGACTATACTACCCAAAGCAATCTACAGATTCAATGCAATCCCTATCAAACTACCAATGGCATTTTTCACAGAACTAGAACAAAAAATTTCACAATTTGTATGGAAACACTAAAGACCCCGAAGAGCCAAAGCAATCTTGAGAAAGAAAAATGGAGTTGGAGGAATCAGGCTCCTTGACTTGAGACTATACTACAAAGCTACAGTAATGAAGACAGTATGATAATGGCACAAAAACAGAAATATAGATCAATGGAACAGGATAGAAAGCCCAGAGATAAACCCATGCACATATGGTCACCTTATTTTTGATATAGGAGGCAAGAATATACGATGGAGAAAAGGCAGCCTCTTCAATATGTGGTGCTGGGAAAACTGGACAGCTACATGTAAAAGAATGAAATTAGAACACTCCCTAACACCGTATACAAAAATAAACTCAAAATGGGTTAAAGACCTAAATGTAAGGCCAGACACTATAAAACTCCTAGAGGAAAACATAGGCAGAACACTCTCTGACAGAAATCACAGAAAGATCCTTTTTGACCCACCTCCTAGAGAAATGGAAGTAAAAACAAAAATAAACAAATGGGACCTAATGAAACTTAAAAGCTTTTGCACAGCAAAGGAAACCATAAACAAGATGAAAAGACAACCCTCAGAATGGGAGAAAATATTTGCAAATAAAGCAACTGACAAAGGATTAATCTCCAAAATTTACAAGCAGCTCATACTGCTCAGCATCAAAAAGCAAACAACCCAATCCAAAAATGGACAGAAGCCCTAAATAGACAATTCTCCAAAGAAGATAGACAGATTGCCAACAAACACATGAAAGGATGCTCAACATCACTAATCATTAGAGAAAGGCAAATCAAAACTGCAATGAGGTATCACCTCACACTGGTCAGAATGTCCATCATCAAAATATCCAGAAACAATAAATGCTGGAAAGGGTGTGGAGAAAAGGGAACCCTCTTGCACTGCTGGTGAGAATGTAAATTGATACAGCCACTATGGAGAACAGTATGGAGGTTCTTTAAAAAACTAAAAATAGAACTACCATATGACCCAGCAATCCCACTACTGGGCATATACCCTGAGAAAACCATAATTCAAAAAGAGTCATGTACCACAGTGTTCATTGCACCTCTGTTTACAATAGCCAGGACATGGAAGCCACCTAAGTGTCCATCGACAGATGAATGGATAAAGAAGATGTGGCACATATATACAATGGAATATTACTCAGCTATAAAAAGAAATGAAATTGAGTTATTTGTAGTGAGGTGGATGGACCTAGAGACTGTCATACAGAGTGAAGTAAGTCAGAAAGAGAAAAACAAATACCATATGCTAACACATATATATGGAATCTAAAAAAAAAAAAAATGGTTCTGAAGAACCTAGGGGCAGGGCAGGAATAAAGACGCAGACGTAGAGAATGGACTTGAGGACACAGGGAGGGGAAGGGTAAGCTGGGACGAAGTGAGAGAGTGGAATGGACATATATACACTACCAAATGTAAGAAATATAGCTAGTGGGAAGCAGCCACATAGCACAGGGAGATCAGCTTGGTGCTTTGTGTCCACCTAGTGGGGTGGGATAGGGAGGGTGGGAGGGAGGCGCAAGAGGGAGGAGATATAGGCATATATGTTTATGTATAGCTGATTCACTTTGTTATACAGCAGTAACTAACACACAATTGTAAAGCAATTATACTCCAGTAAAGATGTTAAAAGAAAAAAAAAAGAAATGAAAACTATAATAACATACTCAGTTGCAATATTATTATATTTCCCCTTACACACTAATTTTATATTTCTGGAATGCACAGTCTTTCCTCCAAAAGGAGTTATCTCTTAACACTTGCTATTTCTCTGTAGGCTCAGTAAGATTAGGGGAAGAAAAAGAAATCTCATTCTCTGGGAATTTCCACAAAGCATGGTTATAAACCTTTAGATCACAGAATGCAAAGAGATGCATGGAGATAGGAAACAGACCAGGGACTGACAAAAACCTTCTCTATGATTGACATAATCCACTTCCAATCACAGTGAAACACCTGCACAGCACTTGGTACTAGTAGGGAAGCAATAAATAGCCAGATGTCACAGTAAGGGTAGTAATAATATTAGGCGTATCATCATTACTTCAGATTCTAGATGTGAAAACTGGCAATAAAATCTGATTTCTTGCTTTACTCACATGGATACTGAGGTAAGAATGTGTGTTTTTTGATAAGTATACTAGGAAAAAAAAAATTATAACTCACTTCATTGGATCCACACTAAGAAACAGACCCCACATATGCGACATGAGTAGCCTTTCCACTGACATGTAGGATCAACCAAATTCCCACCATTTCTTCCAATGGTCTAATAAAAATTTTATGAATATGTTGAAATGTCTTTTAATTCCATCTCTATTCTGTTGGTACCAAAATTAGGAGAGAAGGAGATTTTTAACTCCACAGTAATGTTACTGGCTTTTACGAAACGATCGAATTTTTTGTGTGTGTTGCTGTATGTTTTGTTTTTAAGTCACATGTTTCTGAACGTAAGAGACTGACAATGGCAACTTTATCTATTTGGTGGTTTCAACTAACTGGGAATAGAAGGTGGGGTGGGGAGCAACAGGCAGCGTTCACTTCAGATGTCAGTCTACAAATCTCAAACTTTCTCCCACCTGAATCTCTGCCACCTGAGCCTGGATGGGAAGAGCCAGGGGCAACCCCATTAAAACCCATGAGGCTGGCCTGGGGAACTAGATGCCAGAGCCAGTGACCTTGTGCTGGAGGGATTGGTCCTGGTCCCTGGTAGGCTGACTTCCATGTTCATTTTCATGACCCCCTCCCCTCGATCCAAAGTAGTTTCTGATACATATACCAAGTTCCAGAGTCATGGCTCTTTTTATAGAACAAAACCCAGGAAAGCCCACAACCTCTACAAGCGAGCAGAATAGAATTCTGCCTGCCTCACTATACCTGATTCACAGCTCTGCTCACAATTACCTGATAAACCACTTAACCTCACCAAGCTCCAGTTCCTCTTGTAACCCAGAAACACAGAAATGTGCAAATCTACCTCACGGGATTGTTTTGAGCAGTCATTATAAATACATATGTATGTGTGTGCATACAGATATATTTAAAGCACTAGCTTTATCAGATGCTGTAGCAATATTTAAAGATAAAGTCAGAATAACTGAATAAGCCTGCAGCTGTCACAGTCTGCTCTACGTGAGGCTGTTAGTACTGAGCAGTCGACTTAGAGCTGTTCTTGCCAGGTCTCTACCCTCACCCCCGACTTGCACTGTGTAACTTCCACTCTGGATTCTCCCTGCCTCAACACGCATCCTTAAAGCAATCTAGAGTGATGAACTCCCTTAAAAGGCTAGGGAGGGGAAAAAGAAAAAAAGCCAAGGGACTTAATAAGTATTATTGAAAAAAACAGATAAGAGACAGGATATATCCCTCAAATGCACACTTGTTATTTCTATTCATATAAATGCAAATTCAGCCCAAGAGTAAAATCACATGGAATTCTCTGATTCTCTTACTAGGCATTTGTCTAGTAAGTCACAGACGTTTTTCTGGTTTTAACCAACTAAGTGAAAAACAGGAGGTTTTAGGGACTGCCTATAACTTTGCCCTGAATCATCTGTATGAGGCTTCTATAATTTAAATTGTTGGGATTATCTATGGATAACGGCAGGCAGAGTTTAGCCATAAACCTTCCACGTAACCGTAACTTCTTGAGTACCTCTTCGAACAAAGATTTCTAAACTGTTTTCCTTGATTCATTGCCAATAAAATGGATGGAACGCTTTCAATTCTCTCTCTCTTTCTTGGTCGTAGCTTCAGAACCCTAGCGCGTCTTGATTCCCTTCAGTTGCAGATATTGGTGGCTGAAATCAAGGGCCAAGCCCCAGAAAAGGTTCACAGAGGTGACATACTTAGGGCTAAATCGGACCCTCCGATTCACACCTGTATCTCTGAGATGTGTGGTAAGTGTCCGAGATACTGATAATACTGCAGCCAAGATGGTGAAATAGAGCCAACACTGAGCTGTACTGAAAAGCCATGTCGCATCCTAAGGCCCATCTCACGGCACTGCATCCTGCTCAGGTCACCACTGTCCTGGGCGCTGTACATTTTCACTGCACACGCTGCAATTAAAATTTAGGATTTAAAAGAAATTGTTGCATTCCTTGTGTTTCCAGATCATTGCCTAGTACCCCTGGATTCTTTGACAGAAACATTTCAAAACTGAAGTTGTGATATGGATGGAGTCTTAGGGACTGTTTTTGAGCACCTTCCACTTAAACAGAGATAACATCACCACCAACGAGAAAGCAGTGGTAGGGGTTGCAGAGAGTATACGACTTCAAGTTGATGCATATCCCTAAGGGGCACCATTCACTCAGATCACAATGTGAACAGTGCCTCCTGGAGCTGTGCTGTGAAGAAATCCTGCAAGTTCACAGATATCCCTAGGGAAATCCTCCTAAAGAAAAACTGACTCAAATAAATTAGAAATGTCCATTTAGGAGACAAAGGTGCCGGTTCTTCCGCTCTCTGGGTCTTGACTTTTCTCATTTTCAACAAGAAGGTTACATGAGATCATCTCCAGTATTAACTCCAGCTCTTAGACTCATATTATATTCTGAGTCAAGATCAATTCATAAACATCAGGTAATAGGACTGATGCAAATGTTTCAAGCAGTGTTTTTGTAACTAGTGTCATATTAGTGAAAACAGGAAGAAATTCCCAATCATCTTGTTTGTTTTGAAGTAGGCCTTTGGCAAGAGGTTAAATCCTCGGACAGCTGACCAGTTTAGTTTCTCTCACAACTAATGAAAATACTACATAAAAATTAAAGACAAAATGGAATCATAAAGAAAAGTTTCATTGAAGTAGTATAGGCAGTATTTCAAAAATGATTTTAGGAGGTTCATTTCCCCCAAGCTGGAAGTATATTCTTTGAGGTAAATAATGAAATCTGCTTTAAATCAAACACAAACAAAACAACATCCCTGATTTGGGAGAGTGAAATACACACACACACACACACACACACACACATATACAAAACTCTGTTCTTTCCCGTTTTCTCAAACTAACTTTTGCACACCACCATCCAAATGTTTTACTGAGCTTTACAGTCTGTCATTTGATTTATAAAATAGATATACTGAAGATACGTTTTCTGTAAAATTTCCCATGTCCCTCTCAACTCCTCAGGTCCAAGATTCTCACACTGCGTGAGGCCACACCTCCCAATCAAGAGTCCCTTGTATCCACATTGGCCTATTGAAATGTGAGCCGAGTGTGGTTTCCTGATGGAAAACACCAGGTTTATTGCATTTAAGCAGACTTAGGATCCACTTTAAAAACTATAATCTAAGTGGCACTAGGATTGCTTATAAACCATGTGTTTTTATTTTAGAAATATAAACAGAAAGGTGATTCTTAAAATTGTGCAAGTCGTCCCAATTTCAAACATTAGGTATTAGGCTGTCAGCCTAACTCAGGCTGGAAGCAGCTACAAAGGACTGAGCTCAATTCGGTAAATGGAGTTTTATAACAGAAGTTAACAATCATCATAGAAATTCAAACACAAGTCACAAAAATGAAAACACACGCACACACGATATTTTATACCTGGGAACATCCAAGAGAGAAGACAGGGCTCTGACCTTACAAAGTGAGTAACTTATGCCCTTTTCTATAAGAGAATGGGCATACGTTGTCTCAGTTTCTCGGGCTTTCCATCCAAGGTTAATCTTTGCCCTGGACAGTCCCCCTGGCACACTCATTTAAATATTCTCCAGTACCTTTATTGGTATAAGAAAGGAGATGTGTTTATTCTGTTTTCTTACCCATTCATTATTACACTACACTCTGACTCCCATGACAACCTATTTTCATCCACCTTGGAGTACCATTGGCTAGCCTGTTGTATGATACATCGTAAAGGCTCAGTAAATATTTTTTAGATTACTGAAAAAAAGAGTTTTTTTTTTTTCTTTCATGAAATACACATTTATTGAGTAACTGCCACAGGGCCTTCCCGGCCTATAGTAGCACTCAATAAACATGTATCTAAGTTGTAGTGCACTTTCAATTCAAGGTCAGCTTTCAGGATGAGAAAATACCTTAGATGGACTTGAATTCAATTCTTAGACCAGCAGTGCCTTCTATATTCCCCATGATCACCATGAGTAGGACTGAACTTCATGGCCTTGGCTACTTCCTGTACTGTTTGTATTCTTTTCAGCCAGCTAAGAGACGGCCTCCTCCTGGCCAGTACCTACTTAATCCATTATGGGAAATTTCAAACTTTGGTGACATCCAACAGAGGCTCAAAAACTTAAAATTTGTGGGTAAAAATAGAAAAAAGAAACAAAGATTTATCATTTATCTCTTTTATGGAAAAAAATATATACCTCTTCTTACAGAACAAAAATTATTATCATTGTTCTTATGATCCTAACAAAGTGTTTTACCCTCACTGCCTCTTGAGAGTTTTCTAAAAATATATACCTGATCTTTTCATTCCACGCTTAAAATTCCCACAAATGCCTTCAGCATAACATCCAGATTCATGGTACGACTTACCAAAAGCTGGATGATCCAGCCCCTGCTTATTCCGCAAGCTCATGCCCTAGCACTCTTCCCAACAGTAACCGCCACCACCCCCAAAATAAATCTGTAATACTTCAAGTTCCTAAATACATATTTCTTTTTTCTCCCTCTTATCCTCTCTGTATAATAATGCCTCTCTCTCCTAAACCCACAAACTCATATCTGAGACACACACCAGGCTAATCTCTATTCATCTTTTTAATTAGCTCAGGGATCAGTCTTCCAGAAACACATACAAGTCATCACCCAGCACATGTTCCCATAAGCTGGGTTGGGTGGCCCTCTTAAAGAAAACTTTCACTATCATAACTCATCTGTCAGTTCACCCCTTCCCTAGTAGTCTGTAAGTTCTTGGAAGGCAGGGTTTGAGTCTTAATGTCTTTGGATCCCCAGGTTCCAATATAATGCTTATTATTATAATCAAAACTTAACAAAACTTCATGGAACAAAGGAATATATCCATGCCTTTTTAATTTTATACTTCCTCCTGGAAAGATTCTACATGGATTTCTTATTGAACCTATTTACTCAATGAATAAACCCAAACAACCAACCAAGGACAAGCAGATTGCTTCCAAATGGATTGGTGGTGGACTTTCTGGTGGGCTTGCTATGGATAAGATTTTGAACTGGACACTGGGTAAATTTGTATGTCATCATGCATGCCCATCCCCTCTCCCCAGGCAGTTTTCTCCCTTGGGGGGCAAGTGTATTCTTATTGCCATTTTACATGAGAGTACTGTAGGAAATGCGATGATTTTGCTCAGAACTGGATTGCAAGAAGATGCGGCAAACAATGTGAGAAGCATATATCCCAATATCAGAATGACCACAAGAGACAAAATAAAAGACTGAGAGACAGACTGAGTACTATTCATTGACTATTGCTGAATGGCTCCTCATGAACTACTCATTTGTTCACATACTTGGAAGCCGTTATCACTCTAGAAAATTATCAGTTTGATTAGACCCATAGACAGCCTCCTACTCTGGAGGTAAGTACAGTTGGCTCCTTGTACGAGTAGAAAGACAGTGAGATGCTTAGCCTATTTTATGCAAGTTAAACAAATACTATCATGTACAAACATCTCTGATTCAATCAGTTCATCAAAAGTGTGTTGAGCAAGTAACTTTGTGGCTTCAAATGCTGTGGCTGAGGACATACTCTAAATAAAAATATTTTGACTAAAGTAAATATTTTTTATTGGGTGACTATTGCAATGCAAGCTCAAAAATTCAAACAGATCCTTAGAGTTCACTGTCAGTATAATTTTAGTATAATTTAGTATATATACTAGTGTATATATTATATTTAGTATATATAATTTAGTGTAACAGTATACTTTTAGTTAAAGAAATACCTTAATGGAATGTATTCTCCACCTTCTCCCAAGTACATTTATAAAATATTTTACTTCCTGCTACCTTAATTTTAATACTCTGCTTTGTCAACTTTAAGTTACTTAAGAGGTAGACGTTAAGTGGATGAATGCAGGATCACTTCTCTCAAAACCCTCAGTTCTCAGTTATTTGAGAGAGGAATTAGCTATCTAGGCTATTTGCACAACACACATTAAAATTTCCACTGGGGACAAACCCTCATAATTTCTAAACTGAGCACTTTTAAATTGTATCTATAGATCTTCCTTGCATGAATGGATCTCTGGCTTCATATCTAGCAATGCTTGCTGAAATGCCTCCTCATAAAATGAAGCAACTATTCAATCAATTAAATTTTTTAAAAGGCAGTGTGACAGTGCTCTCCTTGGCGACCATACTGCCTCTGATTTGTTTGGGGACTACCATGCTTGGCTAAGAATTATAACAAACACTTGATAACATTGCAAAGGAGATGTAAATCAACTTAGAGGCACAAAAAAGCATAGCCCGGTTGGCATCAAGGAAAACTGTTTATTCCTTAAATGTATTCAGTTCAATTGCTGAAAAGTTTATAAAATTATTTCAGTAGCCCTTTCATTCCTTTTTCCAAAATTTGCCACAATCAAAATGCAAATGCAAAATAAATGCTGTGATTAGTTCACTGTTAGTAAAGTTGTCACTGCCAGCTGAAATCTTTGTGTGTACCTTGTACCAATTAGGAAAAAAAGATCAATGAGAATGAAAGAGACCTT
The DNA here is from genome assembly GCF_028564815.1 of Eubalaena glacialis. NCBI lineage: Eukaryota > Metazoa > Chordata > Mammalia > Artiodactyla > Balaenidae > Eubalaena > Eubalaena glacialis. The sequence continues at coordinate 217,866,725 of NC_083716.1, forward strand.
TTAGGTCCATTACTGTCTGACTACTTATTATTCTGAACCATTAAATCGAGACCCTCTAAATTCCATATTTATCCACAAACTTTGTTAATGAATAACGAAGTTATCCTGACCTTGTTTAAAAGTAGCTAATATAAGCTGAGGGTTTTGCTTTGTATTCTGTATTATCCTGATGTACTGTTTCTTTTTGATAGGCAACTTGTGATTAAATTGCTTAAACTTTTTCCAGCTAGTATTTTAACAAAGATACTAAGTTTCCTGGAACAGACTGTTTTATCTTCATTGAAAATAAACTACAACTTTTAAACATCACTGATATTGGCTAATACAACGTATTGCACAATTTAATTAAAACAGTTTAAATTTCACCTCTAAAATAATTTTGATTTGGGGTATATATTTTTTAATGCTACCTAGGGCTTTTGGTGTGTGTTTTGCATTGGCAGAATTCACAGAAAACTCAAAATATCAGATAAATTAGCTAAAGGAATGAGGTACAAAATTTAGAACCTACCACTTCTGATTCATCCTTCCTAAGAAAGCCTACTTAGAATTGAGTATCTCCCTGGAAGTGTTGACACCTGTTTGGTGAGAGGCTCATATGAAATAGTAGATAATCTCTAATGCTTACTGAATAGAATCTACATGTCCTAAGGATACCACATAAGCCACCTGTGTTGGAAAAAATCAGAAAGAAGATAATAGATTATTACAACAAAAACAATATTTAATGGGCACTTAGTAGAATCTTTATGTGCATTATCTCTTGAATCTTCAATAACCTAAGAGCTGGACATCCCATTTTACAACTAAGGATACTGAAGCTCAGAGAAGTGAGGTAACTTGGCCAAGATCCTACAGGTAGCAAATTCTGGAGCAAGAACCAAACCCAAGCACTGTGGCCCTATGACCCCCACTGGGAACCAGTGTGCAATACCGTCTAAGAATGAAACATTATTTTTTCCCAGAAGAGATGGTTTCTCCTTATATATGGTGGGCACATATTGGAGAGTTGGTGTCTTTATTTCTTGTGTATAACCAACATCTTCTGTACCTGGATGGAAGACATTTATTTTCAGAGTTCCGTGTTTTTCAACATTAAACTTTCACTAATATTTGCATGAGAAGAACCCAGACCTCATCTGTGTTAGAGGAATCCCAGGGAAATTAATTTGCCCCTTGAGAAATGTGTGGTAAATAACAGAGAGCTTTTCTTCTCAAATGCCTAGCATCTGTAAACAACACATTGAAAAGCAAGATGAGAGAGACCTGGGGTAGATTTTATGATGCTGTAACATGTGCCCTCAGCATTGTCAGAATGTCCTCTCCTTTACCAGATAGTGAGCAGATGGGACCAAGCCCTTTCTTTAGACAACACAGGAAAGAAGCCAATAAAGCATCGCACCCCGCCACCAAATATTTCACTTTCTTTTACCTCCTCATGTCTCAAAATTTAGTTTTTCCTCTCCCATCTCAGGTGGCACTTTGTCGTTGTTGGGTTTTTCTGTTTGGTTTTTTTTTTTTTTTTTTTTAACATGCTAGTTAGATGATAATACTTGGGATAAAATCACAGAAAATTGGTACTTCAGCTAGTAAAATTCAGTGTTTTGTTCAGACCAACTTCAGAAACACTTTGGCCCAAAGTGGTGGGATGCTGTGAAAGACAACTACCTGGGTTCGGATGGACAGCAATATGTCCTCTATTCTGCCATCACCTATCAAGGCCATTTGGCTCTTTACATAGCTTATTCTTCATCCCTTTTAATTCCCTCATTTTGTTTCCAGTCTTGGTACCACCCTAAGAGGCAAACAAAAACCAAAACTCTCCCTTGTGTGTGTTCTCCTTGCTCGTGTCTCTGAGTGACATTTAGCTATTTCCACATCAAGCTGAGCGTCTCAGGCACATGTCCTCCTGGGGGCTGCTTATCCCATCCCCAGGAGAGCTGCCTCATTACTCCAGGTAGTGGTGATTCATGGATGAGCTTGCTCCTGGCGTAGAATAGGAACTCAAACAACATTTGTCAAGGAAGTAATTGAATGAATTTGCAATTTATAATGGAAGAATTTTCTGAGTGGTGCACGGATAAAACTAACAGTATGCATCGTGGTGAAGGACTCCAGCTTTGGGGGGAGGGCAGTCTTCATTTTGCATCCCTGCGCTACTATACATTTGCTGGGGACTTGGGCAAGTCACTCAACCCCATCAAACCTTGGCTTCCCCATCCCTAAAACTGGGACAATTAGCTTGTTCCAGGCTCTCTCAGCTCTGTGCCTGACACCAAGCAAATATACAATAATAGCACTGCTTATTTTTTTGGTGGTAAGCAGTTAATGCATTTACCCTCATAATGTGGAGATTTTAATATGAGTCATTGACCCTCCTATACTCTAGGTGAATTTTAGAATAGCATTAGCGTTCTGGGGAAGAGTAAGCACTGTTGAGTCTTTCCTTTTCCTGAGGTAAAAGTGTTCCATCTAATTTAGAACAATAATAAACAGCCACCAGAAGGGAAGTTCAGCTGCAGAAGAGCTGTGTGGTTGTTTTATTTTGCTCCGGTGGGAGAGGGCATTCATTATGGGACAGTGTTGGCTCCCGGGGGCGAACAGAATGCCCATGACAGTCTGTCTGGCTTTAATGGCTTCCTGGCATCTTAGGTGGCTCTGGCGGTAGATTAGTAACAGTCCCTTCAGCTTGTCCTTGAGTGCAGCAGAGTAAAATCTGGGGAAAACAAGCTGTGATCGCTGGGGACGATTTGCATCTGATCACTTGTACACAACCCACCAAGCTTCCAGGCAGCTTGGAAAATAACATCAGCACCTTCAAAACCCGACCAGGAGCGCAGTGCCTCTCAGGAGCCTGACCCAGCAGCTGTGTGCCTGTCTGGGGACGAGCATCGCCAAGTGCCTTTCCAACTTCCAGGCTTGGCGCATCAGTGAGCAATCACTGCCGCTGACAAGACTTGATGGTCCTAACACAGGGGTGGGAGCAAAGTTGAAGTGACTGAAAACTTCTCCTGCTGCTGCCTGGCTCTGATTGACCCTGACATCATTCAGAAATGTGCGGTTAATGCAAGATCCAGATGCCGGTGCTAGAGCTGCGGAGGCCATTCCTATTTTAGCGAGTGTCCACCACGGGGTGACCGGGTGCCCCAGACAAGCGAAAATTGCTGTGGGCATCCATCAAAACAAGCTCCCTGCATCTGATTATCCCCCTAGTGTGTCTCTCTTATGCCCTTTCCAATCTTTCAACCTTCATCCTCTGTCTGCCTTTCCCACTCTAGGAATGGATTTATCCCAGGGGTGATTATAGCTAATGGCCGTACAATTTTCGTACACTTTCATCCAAGACAAGGTTTTATATAAACCTTCCCATTACCGAAACGTGTGCACAATTTAGAAACCATGTGCCAACTTGAGGTTCCTTTATTCAGCAAACATTTCTTGCACACCCGTCCTGCGTTAGACTGTCACTGTATCACACTAAGTCCTTTCCTTTGTAAGTTCCTGATGGTTCTCATTGAAAACTCTAAATCCTGCTCATAGAATGACTCGTACCTAAGAGAATGCAGTATTTAGCGTGCATCTCTCTGACAGATATTCAGTAGCAAGCGCAACCTCGTGACAGCAGCCCTTTGAGGTTAATGTGAAAACTTGACTTCCAAGTTAAATTACAAAAAGACCCCTCCCCATGTTGCGCCAGAATTCTTGAAAAGGTTGAACAGGAATGATTTCATTCAGATGTGTTCAAACATAATTTCCAACCGAGCCAAACTTTGATTCATTTTTGAGGCCTCTCAATTCTCCAGGGAGTTTTCCTTGAAATATATTTGGTTTAACTACAAAAACTATACTGATCATGACAGTAATTTCATGTGGGTGTGGTTCAATTTAATAGAAATTATAGAGAAAACCTAATTCGATTTCACAACTTAAAAAGTTAATCAAGTGAACCAAATCAATATGATCAGGGTCTTCCCTTCTCATTTCTTAAACAGGGGCTTTTCAAGATAGTTATTGAATAACCAACAGAAAGTATTTGTCTTATCCAGAGCACTTTCCAGAAATACAAACTATGTTGTATTTGCTCCCAGAAAACTTATAGGTTATAGTCATCCTCTAGCAGAATACACTGACCAAAGAAAGCAAGAGAAATAAGAGAGAGGAAAATAAAGATGGTTGGCAAGGTCTCAACTTAACTGAATAAACAAGGGAATTCCAAATAGTGTCCTACATGCCCTCTCAAATCCAAACCAGTCTGGCTAATTCCAAAGTGCTAAGTGGTTCCTACAGGGCATTAAGAAATCCTGGCTTTCACCCAGACCTGCCAAATGGCTTCACTTTCACTGTGTTTCTGCGTAAGAGGAAAACCTGGAGTCTTTACGGTGCACCCAGAAAGTGTGATTATTCGCCAATATTGTGACTATGGAAATAAGAATACCACAGCACTCTGCAAGTTATGGGAATGTTTTCTTACTTATTTTATTTGATAAACCTGCAACCCTATGAGGATAAAAATACAGGAATGATATTCCTATCCCTGTCTAAAAATGAGGATTTAAGATTCAGAAAGATTATATAGCTGAAAAGACACAGAACCGAAATTAGAGCTCCTGGCCTCTGATTCCAAGTCTGTTGCTTTGTGTTCATTTAAGGGGACAGGGGAGGGACTCCAGGCATGAACAGCCAAGGCCTAGCATTCAGAATATTCCAGGGCATGTGCCTGCACAGGCATAGAGATGTATCCTCAGAGTTGCTGGTCCATTTTGTAGCTAGAACCCAGTGCTGTGAGAAGATCTGGCTTGTAAAGCCTTCAAGAAGGTAGTAGCTGCCAGCAGCAAGCAGCCAGTTGGAGCCACTGACCCAAACTGGATAGCACAGTGCCTCTCTTCAGCCCCTCTGTAACTTACAAGTTCCTTAGGTCTGGTAACCTTCCAGGAACCCCCCTTACACCTGGGTGTCTTTCCTAGGACATTCCAGCCTAAGACTGGTGCCCCTGATATTCCCTGACCCACCCCCGACTCATAGTTGTGTAAAGACTCTCGAGCCAAGACTTGGTAACCAACAGGTGACTGAATAATGGTGAATGGTGCAGGGATCTGACATTGACCTTTGGGAAGTCTTTTAACCGCTCTGAGTTCCAATTTTCTTGTCTATAATGAGAGATATTACTACATTCTTTGCAAATTTTCTGAGAAGATTACAGAACTTTAATGGACTAATCTCTTAGATTGTACTATGGATCAGGCATTATTTTATGTCCTTTGGCAACCCTATGAGGTAAGTACTAGTACTATGCCATTTTGCAAGACGAGAAAACTACAGCATAGACAAAGTAAGTAACTTGATCAAGAGTATGCAACTAGTAAGTAGCAAAATTGAGATTTGAACCCAGGCTCCCAAATTCACTATGCTATGCTGCTTCCCAATTATCCTGATTTTTCACATACTCCGTGTGACTTAAACTGTAAAATAATGTTTGTTACTTTGGATAGCAGGATGTAAAACGCCCAGTCTCCAGGAATTCATCGCTAAATGCATCTTCTAGCAATGATAGGGTAGCTGCTATGAAGAGTATGGGATGTATGTATTCTTCAAAAGAACTTTGGAGAACTATAAAACAGACGATAAAAGCAAAGTAGTAAAATAGTCAAAGTCAGTCTGGAAAGCTGAATTATCTACAGCACAGGTATTTTGTAAAGATTAAATAGGAAAAAAAACCTACCAGGTACATTAGATGCATTGGCATGTGCTATATCTGTGTATACTCTCACTTTGAAAGCTGTTATTATTAATTGCTCATCCTTAAGTAATATCTCTGCCAACACGCTGAATAACAGTGCTATCCAAGCTGTTGTAGAAAATATAGAATGATCCATGGCTGTTGCCTGGTGGATTAATGACATAACTTATATTTAACTAAGTACCATAGTAGCACATGATCATTGTAAAGGGTGTGTTTTGAACAAGACATCGTTCTGCTCAAAACACAAAACGTATTTGTGACAGTAATACTAAGTCTAAACAAACATTGCATCTTACATGAAACAAAACATTTTTTAAAATAATGTGATATTTCTGTTTCAGAGCTAGCAGAAAGCTAAAAGCACTGATACCTCACCTGAAAAAAATTTCTCTGTGGCAATTTTATAAGGTTGTTTTTTTTTTTAATTTCAGCCAAATTGAAAATATGGTTTAAAAAAAAAACTTTCTTGGTAGACGATCAGAGAAAACAAGAAATTCCATAAACATCCTTGACAGCTATGTTCCAAGAATCTCACCACAAAGACAACTGTGATATCCCGCTGGTCCTCACGATACAATTTGAGGAATACCTGATTTTCCGTACTCCCACATCTTAGAGGGAAAATAATCCGTGAAATCACTTAATCATTCAGCATCAACTGATTCGAATTTTTTACACTGGAACTAACAAAAATAACTGAGGGATGCTCACCAAAAATAATTCTCTTCCTGTAAGCTATTTCTATATTCACTCTCCTCTCACCTCCATCTCTAACCCTACTCACTAACTTTTGGATTTGATTTGCAATCCCATGCCAGAGCATAAATATTAGCCTGCTTGGGGTTGAACGGGGGAGGTAATTTGTATAAACAGGAGAGAAACAACCCTAGCATAGCTCTAGGAAATTAACTGCCCCTAAAACCATCTAGCAAGCTAAGCCTTAATCATCTCTTCTTTCTCGTGATGTTGAATCTTTCATTTCCTCTTATGGTTGGGCCCATTTACTAAGCAGTGAGAAGGAATCGCTGTGGCATTTGGCACAAAGGTACAAAGATGTACAAAACTTCAGATTGATTACCATATGTTCATTGTGCTATTTTTCTTTCAAGCAAATGCTCTCTAGATCTTGTTTGCTGAATCTTTTAGCATCTCCTAGATTCTCCTGAATTCTAACGTTTTCCTTCCTTTCTCAGTAACGTTCTAGTGGGGAACATGCAAAAGCTCTGTTTTATTCTAGAAATGGCCACAGTAGGAGTAATAGTGCACTTCTATGCGGCAGATGTCATTCGTTTTATAAAAATGAAGTGTAGCATTTACAGGCAGGCCAAGTAATTATTGCGAATATCAGATTTTTAACAACAGAAGAGTTCATGCCATGTTTGGAAACCTTGTCATTTGACACATGATCACGTTGGCACATTTGAAATGAATGTCATTCTTCCATCCCTGAAGCTCCAGGTTTTATGAACATCATTTTTAGCAAACACTGAGAGCACTGAATGTCACAAACCATGTAAGTGGCTGAGTGAGAAGGGTTTTCATTGGTAGAGTTGGCATGTTCAAGTGATTCTTTGCCAAACCCAAGAGTCACAGAAGGAATCCCAAGGAGAATGATACCCTATTTTTAATATCAAAGGCAAAACCTCCTTTCAGGAGTACATTTAGATAAATCCTACAATCATTTACTGAACTCCTTCTGTACACTATGCTGAGTGCCTTTGTGATGTTCAAAGTCCAGCATGGACATGAACTTGTAAATAAATACCCTTCTGTGACAGACGCCACAATAGAGAACAGAACTCAGGGCAGGGAAGGCCCTATAGGGAGGATGGACAGTTGGAACTGATGGCATTTTGTTAATTGGGGTCTGAAGAATCCCTTCAATGCCACTATATGTATCCAGCAATGATTGGAGGGCTTGGGTAAATTCTAGGAAAACAAATAGAACTCTTGGGGTTACATCCTCAAACCTTTGAGTTTACACTGTCCTAAAATCCTTGAATCAACCGTAGAACTCAAGCAAGAGTAGCACAAAACAGACAGGTGTAGATGAATCCAGCCTAGAGTAGGCTGGAGAACGTTTTACATACACAATCTGGGACAAGGTAAAATTTACTAGGGCTGACAGCATAGGAGATATTCAAAGATTTTTCACCAAGTGATCTGTGATTCTTAACATCTGTGCTCCTGGCTTTATTTAAAAATAAATGCTACAATTAATTTTTTTAATGATAAATACCAGCCTCAATATGAAAGTTACTGGGGAGTAAGAGACCAATTGAGCAGCACTGGTTGAAGATCATGCAGAACAAAACTCAGCAAAATCTGACCTAGCTTTCTCCCCTAGTAACGGGACTCAATCGTTAAAGTGTTCTAAGTACATTCAATGTCACAGATACCCAAAAGTACAGAAATTCATGGGATGAAAATAAGTAAAAGCACATCCTCTAAGTACCTGGGTTTTAGTGGAAAACAGTCTTGCCAAGACCTCATTCATTCTCAGCTTAGTATGACCATTCTCCCATATTCACAGTTGGAAGCAAATTATTTTGTCCTGAAAAAGCACAGTGCATGATATACAGTAGGCACTGAGTAGAGCTTGTTGAGTGAATCCATAAATACATGAAGGTTTTCCTCTTCTGTATGCATGAGAGTTTTTATTTCTTCTTCCAGCTTCTTTTTCATTGATTTAGGTTTCACACTGAGTCACACCAATTCATTTGAATTCTGCTTTCTTCAATGTCTCCTCAATTTGGAGGCAATGCTAATGTAATTCTAGGGTTGTCATTAAATCTACAAAAATCCTATGACTCATGAATGTTTTCCTCTCTGGGGCTCGTCGCCCGGAGTACACTAGCAGAGCAATTAGTCACTTGTCCTACTCAGAACTTGTTAGTTCTGTTAAGCCATGTGACTCACCGTCTCTCCTTGTGTTATGGTTGTTTCATCACTACTTGACAACACAAGCCTTGTCATTTATAAGCTTAATACATTTACACAAATTTGTAAAAAATGTTATGCCAATATTCTCTAGGATCTGCGTGGGCAATTTTTTTAAAAAACTGCATTTGGCAGAGATGATGTACTTTTGATTTCTGAAAATGAACAGGGCAAGCCAGGGCTTAAATTCATAAATAAATTTTCATGTTTTCCCTACAGGATATAAATACTCTAAAATTCTGCCTGCAAATTCAGATCTGAGCAGGGAATTCAACCAAATCCAGTGGATCAAAGTCCCATTCTGAGAGCATTGAAGAATCCTTGATTTAAGTACACAGAAAGCAGGTCAGGGCAGACAACAAATGCTTCAGTCAAATCTAACCATGTTGTCAACATAGACAATTTGTCAAGTGGCCACCACAATAACCTGCTTAAGAAGGGCAACTTTTTTGACCTTCTGTGTTTAGGGTGGACCAAACTTTTACCCCTCCAGAGATTCTTTTTAAGAGCACTAATAACAGCATTAGTAATCAATATACAGTTTGAAATTCTTTTAAAATCCATTGGGAAATACTGCTTGATATCTAAATTGACCCTTCCTGCTCTAGCATCATCTGCAAGTTGACTCAAGGGGTGGTGTTCTAAAATCAAGGTGTAGGCTGGGCTGCTGCATTCCCCTGGGCATCAGGAAAGACTCTGCTTGCATTTCCTAGCTCCTAGAGGTCACCGGCATACTTGATTCATGACCCCTTTCTCTCATCACTTCAATCTCTTGCTTCCCTAATAACATGTCCTACTACTGTCTCTTATTCTCCCGTTCCCCTCGTACAAGAACAATTGTTATTACGTTGGGCCCATGTGGATAATCCATGATAATCTCCCTGTCTCAAAATCCTCAATTTAATCACATCTGTAAACCCCCTCTGATCACATAAGGTCACATATTCACAGGCTCCAGGGATTATGATGTGAACATTTCAAGGAGGCCGTTATTCAGCTTCCCACAGGTGGTATAGCAAAGAGGACACAGAAACAGCAGCTCCATGTAGGACACTTAGGACATTAAACCCCCCTCAAAAGCATCAGAGAATCACAAATGAAAAGAAGCAATTAGGACACATTAAGTTCTGCCACTGGAAACAAGCTGTATTAAGAAGTTGGCCTAGCCACATATTTATGTTGTGAAAAATTGGGACCTGTCTAGGAATATAGGGTGCATTTCTTGAATCTTCCTTCTTGATTCCTAATCAGGACATCCTTGACACCCCTTCTATTGCCTTATCTTTGTGCCTCTGCTAAGGCTCAGGGAAAAACACTCACTAGACCAGAGACTTTACTTCCTAACCTCTTTCACAATCACTCTGCAAACTTTCTGATGTGAAGAAGTAACAAAATCAGATACGCAAATATTTTTAAAGTGCCTAATTCAGTGTTTAGAACCAAGTTGGCTCAAAAACCTGTGTGTGAAATGCAAGTGCTGCACAAATGTTCTTTATTGGTGAAATGCTCCAGGAAGTACAATCCCTAGGGCTCTGCTGTACCATTTGGAATGAAAATGAGCATCACAGGAAAACTCAGGTGTATCTAAAGGTCAGTGGAATTTCAACCAGATGTTTTGCTTCCCCACCACAGACTTGGCAGTAGGAGTGGTTTATAAATTCCACTTGGGGGAAATAAATGTAAACATTTTTAATAACATGTTTCCATTTCAACCTTGGCTCTTCCTTAAAGTTCAAAACAGTCTCATATTCATTTTTCTTCTAGCGTATTCAACCAATGTTTATTACCATAAGTAAAGTAGTTTAGAATTTCTAAAATTGATCACTCCCCACCTTCCACGTATCATCACCATCCCCTTCCTCTTCCCTGAACCTGTTTCTCTCTCTGCCCATCTCAGTGAATGGCATTACCTGTGTCACCCAATCCAGAAACCGAGAGTGAGCTACAGGCTTCTTCCCTTGTCTCATTCCCCCTCCAAGGTCATTAAATCCTACAATGTAGTATATGAAAACTTTCCTGTCCATATTTAAAGTTATGCCTCATTTCAGACCCTTGTTTCTCAACTGGACGAACACAATGGTTTTGTAACTCACGTCCTTGCTCTCGTCTTACACATCTCTGCTCAGTACCCCACTCTCCGGACTGGACAGCGTGAGCTTCCAGAAGATGCATATCATATCACTTCCCTACTTTACTTTTTAGTGACAGCCTATCTTAGAGGTTAAAATACAAACATTTAATTTTGGTACAAAAGACATTTCCTAATCTTCTACCAGTCGTCTCTCTAGCATACTCTACCCTATTCCTGAACCCTGTGATTCAGTAGAAAACCTTCTCTTTGCTCAGCAATGCAACAAAAATTAGTAAGACAGCTCCTGATATTAACAATTTACCATCTCTTAGAAGGGATGAAACTACTGAGCTATGTTAAAAATATAGAGAGAGACACACACACAGCTGAACCTTGAGCAACGTGAGGGTTAGGGGCATCAACCCTCTGTGTAGTGAAAAATTTGCGAATAACTTTTATAGTTGACCCTCCATATAGGCAGCTCCTCCGTATCTGTATTCAACCAACCATGGATCGTGTAGTACAACAGTATTTATTATTGAAAAAAAATCCACATATAAGTGGACCAGTGCAGTCCAAACCTGTGTTGTTCAAGGGCCAACTGTATAGTTAAATAGTGTCATAAGGGAAGAACAAAGTGCTTTGAGGTTCAAAAATTAAAGAAAAAACAGTTGGGTGAAGAATCAGTGTAATATTCATAAAACATACTTCCAGTATAAATTTTGCAAATAGTTATTTAAAAAAGGGCATTCAAGGTAGCAAAGAATATCATTCTGATCTTTTAAAGCCTTCAGCCAGATCTTACGAGTCTTCTTATTCCCGTTTAAAGAACTGAGAAGCCATAGTCGATATCACAATGAGGATGCTATTTTAGTGGGCAGTTTCAGTGCCTGGAGCAGCCTCAGACTCTAGTTCGATAGGTGACCAGGGGAGAGAGAATAGTGAATGTTTTAGATGTGTTATTTGTAAAACACACAAACAAAAACACTGCAGTGAGAAGGAAGAGCTTTTTTGGATGAGTGGCCCCTGTTGCTGGCAGTGTAATAGTTCTCATTACCATAAATAACTATGATTGACGCCCATTTCCTTCCAGTCTATCAGCTCCCATTTATGTTCATTGACTTCTCTTTCCAACAGAGACCCTGTGGTTCATTCATTCACCCTCTCTCTTGCTGACTCCCACTTTTGCTAAAACTCCAAACCTACATCAACCTAAGTGTCTGCCCGCTCCTATACCAGCCCTAGGCTGTCGGAGACATCCACACAAACGTTCACGTGCAGAGCACAGTAAGCTCAGGGTTTCTTTCTCCATCACTTTCAGTGCTACCCATTCAGACCCCACTAGCCGGCTCTCTTTTACTACGTGCACTGCCCCCTACTAATTCTCAGTAAATCACTTCACTCCCTCACAGCAAAATGACATAACATCATTTTAACTCCCTTCTTGGCCAACATCAAGAAACTTATCTGTCCTTATCTTCCTATCTTCCTATCTCAGGAGAATGTTCTTTCTTGTTAAAAGGTGGATTCTGGTTGCATAAATCTAGGGTAGGGCCCGACATTACTCACTTCTAACAAGCTCTCTGCTGATGCCTTTGCTGCTGGCCCTAAGATCATGGTACTTCGATGAACAACTCCTAGAACTCATCCCTGTCAGAACATCCAGAACTTCCTCTTCTCCGAACCTGCAATTTTCCCTTCACTAGGGGCTTTCTCCTCTAAGCACATAGATGGGCACATCTCCTGATGTTAAAAACAGCAACAACAACAAAACTCAGAAGTTGACTGAATTACTCAATTCCAGCCCGGTAAGTTCTCTCTCTTGTCTTTTAGCCCTACATTTCACCTTCTTTTCAAAACAAGTTTTCTTGAGTGTGTAGTTTACATATTTTTGTCCACACGTCACTCTTAAGCCGGCTGATATCCAGCTTCATCCCCACAATGACGTGGAAATGCTTTTGCCAAGGCCATCCGGGGCCTGCTGGATACTAAATTTAATGGATATGTCCAACCCTTATTTTATTTAACATCCAGCAGCACTGACTCCTTATTGAAATCTTCTTCTCCATTAACTTCTGTTATACCATCTTACTCCCATCTCTATAACCATTCATTCACACACCACTCTCAGAGTTCCATTCCTCTACTCATGACGTAACTGTTAGTTCCTTGGGGTTCTGTCAATAGTAATCTTCCCATTATTTACTCTCTCTCTTCCTAAGAAGCCACTTTCATGTATTCAATCACCATCTATATCCTGAAGACTTCTAAGTTAATTGGTGCTTCCAGTTCAAATATCTGCCATGAGCTCTCAAGCCATAGATCCCACTACTTACTCTAAGCTTTCCACTTGTTATAAGCTAAAGACATTTGAAGCTCAATATGTCTAGAACTGAACTCTGGACCCTCCACCTAAACTTGCCTTAGTTCCTATATTTCTTCTTTCCGTGGAAGATACCACCTGCTAACCAGTACATAAGCAAAAAATATGGACATCATTTTATTTCCTTTCTCTTCCGTATTACTTACATCCACATTCTATTAATTCTCCCTTTAAGATCACCCCAATTTATCCCCTCTTCTCCATTCCTACAGCCACTGGTTCCGTGTGGACTTTCCCCATTTCTTTCTTGGAGCAATCACTGCTCTTGCTTCCACCCGGCTGGGGGCCTTCCAACCCCACCTCACACAGCAGCAGGAGCAATCTGGCTGAAGCGTAAGTATGGTTACAGCCCTCCGCCATTTAAAAATTCTTCAGTGTCCCCACAGTGCTGTAACAGTAAAGTCCATTCTACTCAGTACAGCTTACAAGGTCTTCCAGAACCTGGCCACTGCCCTTTCTTCTCTTCCAGTTTCAGCTATTCTCCTCCTGGGACCCTAAGCTCCAACTCTACACAATTTCTTACATTTTTCCAATGGGCCATAACCCCTTCTTTGCTTATGCCACTAACTTCCCCACTCACCACCACACCGTCCTGATTCTTTACCAAAATTTTTCCCATTCACCCCTCATGATCCACTCAGTCTTTGCATCTCCAGGAAGCCTCCTTCTGCCTCTGTTTTGATTAGGTTCCCTCATACATCCTCCTGTAAAATCCTATTTCTAACTTTGTACTTGCCTCACTCCCGCTAGAGTATACCCCACTGAGACTTGGGAATATGTCTTGTGCTCACTGTATCTCCAGGGATGTGCACAGTCTCTGGCATACAGGAAGGTTTCAATAAATGCTTTTGAATAAATGAATAAATAAACTATCCTTAATAGTTTATTTGCCAAACTGACATCTGTCCATTGGCAATTTCTGGGAAGGCAACAGATTAAGGGGTATTTTTGAGATAAGAATGGTGGTATTTGCACCTGAGATAGACCACCCTGATCTCTCCTCTCTCCACCCTCCCCACCTCTAAATGTCTCCTCTAAATTAAGAAAAAATCATTTGCCCAGGCAAGAATAAAATCAAGATTTCTAGACTCCTAGGGGGGCAGGCCCTAGTCTATAATTGTATTTTATTTATTTGCTTGTTAGCACATGAAACTATTTTCAGAGAGCTCACTAGGATTGTCAGTAATATTTTTACCACATAAAACCTCAATCATTTTCCAACCTGGAAATAAATGTTGGTGTCTAAAGTCCATGTACAATTATGATTAAAGGCCAGGGTCCCAGTGTATGATCTGAGTGACCGTACAGAATCTATTCTTGGAGACAAAATAACACCTTTGAGTGTCTAGGCCCAGCAGCGATGCAGAGAGTTCCTTTTAAATTTCACTTTTGGAGGCTGATATGCTGCAGCAATTCAAGCTTGGGCCAAACTGATTGTTTTTCTGGCTTAAATTGCATTGTGGACCTCAAGAAAAAGAACAGGAAGAGTTGGCAAATGTACAGCCTTTAAACAAAATTGCCTTAACTTGAGGGGATTCCCTTAATATTGCTTCTTATAAATTTTTTTCTTTTCTTAAGAACTTTCCCATTTCACAGGAATTCAGAACGTAAAGTATCACACACAGGATCTGCTTCAAGCTAAAGTTCTCAAAACAGCGACATCTTTTTGATGTAAATTCCTTGTGTAATTGGGTACCAAAGCCAAAGTATAGATGGGAGCTGGAAAAACAGAGCTCAGAAACTGTTATTCATTTTCCATTAACACTCCAATTCTGTCAGCAAAACTAGCGTACTCTAATCTTAGGCCAGGAATCCATACCAGGAGGACTTCCAGTAAATACAAAACAGTCTAGTGATTTTCAGAATCTATGGCTTCACTTCCCTTGTTCTCCAGTTTAACTCCTCATCTACAATTTCAACCACTCTCTTGTTAATATTTCCCACTCCTTTGCTCCTATCATCTCATGCCTGTCAAAACCCCAAAGCTGGAGAATAGCTAACCACTTAATATCCAGGGTACACTATCTACTAACTCTTCTCGGTACTTTATGTGTATTAACTCATCTAATAATCTCAACAATCCTATCAGATGTGTACTCTTGTTATTCCCAGTTCACAGATGAGGAAATGGAGAATAAGTGACTCGTCCAAGGTCACGAGGCTATTCAATGATGCTCTCTGCCTGGGGCACTCTTCCACAATATTGCTGAGCTCCAGTGGGAAGATCACAGGAGCAATGAAATGGGTACCACTGCAAATTATAGTCAGCATCCTCATCTGGACCCTCACCCTGTTCAACAATTCCATTATGCTTCCCCAGGCTGCTATCTCTTTCATTCCTGGAATGACTATGTCAACCCTCTCTCTTCCTCATCTTCTCCCTTCACTCTCAGCAGATTAGTGTCCCTCCTACTTCCCGTAGCTTCCTATTGCCTATTACAATGGAAGAAGTTCCCCCTCTCCCAACTGAGAACACAGAATCCTGTGCCCTCCTGCTTTCTCAGGGACTCTGTTATGTCAATTATCTTCCCCCCACATCCCACCTTTTTACATTCAACTCTTCTTTCCCCCTGAGACTCTCTCACCAGCATCTAAACATATTTCTCTCTCTCTCATCTTAAATATCCTCCCTCAACTCTGGCCTCATTCAGCTACTGACCAGGCTTTCTTTATGTCCACCCCTCCCTCAGCCTTCTGGCTTTTGCCTTTACTACTCCATAGAAAGTGCTCTTGTGAGTCACCAATAAACCTCTCTCAGCCCATATCTCATTTGCCGTCTCAGCTGCATTCAACACTGCTGTCACTGCCCTTACCAGAAACATTTCCCTTCCTTTGCTTTTCTGACGCCACGTACTGCTAATTTTTTCTCCTTCCCCTTTGGAGACGTCATTTCAGTCACCTTAGTTGGCTCCAACTGTCCCATCTGCTGTCCTAGGCCCTCTTTCTTCTTGCCCTACACCAAAAGCTCCAGGGACCCCTCATCCACTCCCCTGGCTTCAATTACCACTCGTTTGCCAGGGACACCCAACTCTTCCTGGCAGCTCAGTCAATTCTATTCTGCTATTCATCTCCATCTAGATGACTCGTGTGCATAAATTCAATGTTTCTAACACTAACTGCATTCTCTTTCCTCCAAATCCTGCTCCTTCATCAGTGTCCCATATCCTTGCTTGCATCAGGAACTTGAGGAGCATCTTCTACCTCATTCCACACATTCGCTCCACCACCAAATCATGTTGATTCAATCTAAATACTGCTCACATCCATTCACTTCTCTCCATTCCCATGGCCACCACCCTAGTCTAGGCCACACTTACCTTTGCCTGGACTAATGTAAGAACTGATTCAATTGGTCTACTTTCTGCAGCAGGGCCCTCACCCCTGCTCCAGCTCATTATTTACATTGAAGCCAGCATAATCTAGTTGAAAAGTAAATCTGATGATGGCATGGTTTCAATGGCCCTCTAGAAGCAATCCAAAACTCCAAATATAGTTTTTTTTAAATACTAAGAAATTGCTCATACTTATGTCTCTGTTTTTATCTTTGGTTCCCCCCTTCCACTGGCTCTCTACTCTGCAGTACCTTAAATGCTTCCCTAAGAGCCAAGCTTTTGTTGCACTTAGGAGATGTTCACATGTAGCTCCTTTGACCTCTCCCTCTCATTATCATCTATCACCTCCTCAAGGCATCTTCTCTGACTTCTAGACCAAATTAAATCCCCTTAATATGTTTACTCTTTATTTTTTACAAATTTTATCCCATTGTTATTTATATTCAGTATCTACTTTTGCCACATCCATACAGGAAGGAAATATGCCCGCCTACTAAACATTATATTTCTAGACTAGAAATATTCCTAGACTAGATTCAGTATACAGTGTGTGGACCATTTATTTTGACTAATCTTGTCCTCATTTCTGTGCCACAGTTATTAGCTATCTACAGACATTGTTAGATGAACATTAAAGAAAATGTCATTTTGTTTCTTAATTTACCCATGGCATGTCTAATAATTCATGACCATGAAAATCATGGAAATGTCAATAAGGCACCTTTGGTCATATGATCCACTAATGAAATAACCTGTTCATCACCTTTTTTTTTTTTTTTTTTTCAGTTGCAAGACATTTTGTGTGTTTGAACATAGAAAATGAAAATGGAAAGTTTTCTGTTTCATCTCCGTTATGAAGTATGCTGTGTGGATAGTGTGTGTGTGTGTGTGTGTGTGTGTTGGTACCCACTTTGTTGACAAGCATACCCCACGTCCCATGCCCCTCCCCCACAGTGAGAATGCTACTTCCATTCTAGTATGTTCACTCAAGCATTTTAAGGAAATGAAAATAGGTTTGCAATTTTTTCATCAATGAGCTAGGCAGTTTTAAAGATGATACTAAATTCGCTGTCAGAGATAGAAAGTTTGTTGCTTAAAGAAATTCTATCTTTTATATGAAAGTTAGATAAAACTCAGTAGTACAATCTTTTCTAACCTGTTTCTATCCCAAAGATAAATATATATTATTTTCTTTCCAGTGATAACCAACTTGGTTGTGGAAAGTGAGGTCATTAAAGCATCTGAAATGGTTTCAAATGCCAAGTTTCACACATGACTCTGATTCTCAAAGCTATCATGTGGATAAAAATCACACTTATCAAAGAAACACAATAATGACAGCTCAGAGGCCGATGCTGAAACCTGAAAGTAATTGAACCATTTAACCACCATTTTCTTCCTCAGAGTTTCTCCTCAGGAATGACCCACTGCTAAAAGCCTATGTAGCATGGTGAATTCACTGCCATTGGGATAAGCTTAGTCTATTTTGAGGCATCTTCTAAAACTCAGACTAACCACGCTATCTTCTACAGCTTTTATCCAAGCTCTGCCTTATCCTAAAGCAAATTTTAGCCTGCATCAAAATCACCTAGAGTGTTTATTAAAACACAGAAACACAGATCTTGGACCCCATACCCATAGTTTCTGATCAGTAGGTGTCTGGTGGGGCTGGAGAATTTGCATTTCAAAGATATTCTCAGTGATACTGTTGATCAAGGGCGCATGTTTTGAGAACCCCTGTCTTAAAGTTACGCCCTTTTCCACAATAGCTAGCATTCCTTCCTCCCAAATTATGTAAAAATTAGTTTCCTCTTGGCCATTCCTAACACCTCTTCATCCTTTTGCAATTCCTTAGGGCCAGTACTGTCCCACAGAAATATCACGTGAGACGTACACTGAGTTTTAAATTCTCTAAACTTAGTTTCAAATTTAAGTAAATTTTCTAAAATTCCATTTTCTAAATTAGCCACATTAGAAAGTAAAAAGATGAAATTAATTTTACTGATACATTTTATTTAACCCAATATATCCAAAATATTGTCACCCAACACATACTTTATATAAAAAATATTAATGAGTAATTTTACTCCTTTTCTCTTACGTTCAAAGACTTACTAATTCCTTGAAGTCTGATGTCTGTTTCTGACATTTACAGAGCATCTCATTTTGGACTAGCCATATCTCAAGTGCTCTATAGGCATATATGGCTAGTGGCTGCTATCATGGGCAGCAGTGCCATAGAACTTTAGAGTCAAGAAAACTGGGGTATTGAGGGCTCTTCATGGTCTGCCCACTTCTATGACTTTCACTACATTTTCTCAGTTTTCAGATGTACCTGATTGTCAGACACATTATCGATTTAACAGATTTTAAGGAAAAAAGGAACAATTACAGCATTAAATGTACACATTGATTTTAAAATGCATGTCAGTCTAAAACTTCTCTTTATTTTTACACATAGAACCAAATATCTCATGATGCACTTGTTTTCCTCCTGCTACGTGTCCTATCCCCATCTCCTCCCCCATCAGCAATACCTTCCCTCCAGCAAGATAATCCATGTTAACAACTTAGTATTTGTGCTTCTTTATTTTTCCTCCATCCTCATATAATTCTATACAAATGTACACACAGAAGTGTGTCTATATTTGTTTTATTAAAATAGGATATTATACCCACTTCTCTGCATAATTCCTTTCTTATTCAATAATAACTCATGAAAATCCCTGCAAGTCAGCTAGAGGTTATAGTTCATTCTTTTTCATGGCTACAGAAGAGTCTATGAAGTGGAGTACCATAATTCATTCATTATTTCTGTTATTGCTGGGCATTTACACCTTATCCTTTTTTTAAGCACTACGAAAATGCTATAAAAAAGCAGAAACCTTTAGATAGATAGGTAGATAAATTGATCAATCCATAGATAGCTATCATTGCCTACTCTCTCTTTAAATTAGCTTGCAGGGACTTCCCTGGTGGCGCAGTGGTTAAGAATCTGCCTGCCAACGCAGGGGACATGGGTTTCATCCCTGGTTCAGGAAGACCCCACATGCCGTGGAGCAACAAAGCCCGTGCACCACCGCTACTGAGCCTGCACTCTACAGCCCACGCGCCGCAACTACTGAGCCCACGTGCTGCAACTACTGAAGCCCACGTGCCTAGAGTCCGTGCTCCGCAACAAGAGAAGCCACCGCAATGAGAAGCCACGCACCACAACGAAGAGTAGCTCCCGCTCGCCGCAACTATAGAAAGCCTGCGCAGCAACGAAGACACAAGGCAGCCCAAAATAAATAAATAAATAAATTTAACAAAAAAAATTTAAAAATAGATAAATAAATAAATAAGTTAGCTTGCAATCTCTTTGTTAGCCTTTACCTTAGACATTTCCCCACCATATTTGGACTCTTTCTTTCCAACAAATGAAACCAGTTGTCTGTACCATCCAAGCAAATCATTTTAAAACAATTTCCTAATGAATTCTTCCACAGTCAACAACTGGTTCAGACTAATATATCTCCCCTTAACTCTCCCCAGTCATGCTGTCTCTATTCAGCTGTTCTCTTCAACTGTCTGGCTTCCTGGTAAATAGTAAACAAAGCTGGGGAAAATCCACATAGGAATGATTTTTTTGTTGTACATCTACTCACTTTGCAAAAAATATTGGTTGACATTAACCATATTAATTTCTTCACTGATATTTTAAAATTAAAAAAAGAAACACAGGCTAGGAATCAAAGGTCCTGGAATCCATAAGCTACCCAAAGTAGCACAGATGGTAACTCAAGTAATAATAATAATGAGAATGATAAATAGCAACAACTAACATTTATTGTTAGTTCATGATAGGCATTGTTCTAAGTACTTTACCTATGTTAATTCATTTCCTTCTTCAAAATCTCCATAAGGTAAATACTCTTATTATTTTAATATTATTCCCACTTTATGGCTGAGGACACCGAGATGATACCTCCAGTAAATGGCAGAAGGACTGAAATGTAGACAGTATGACTCCAGAGTTCTATCTGCTCACCTCAAAATAAAGCGCCTCACCTGGGAAATAAGTAAGCAGTAAATCACCTCACCTCCTCTCTGTTTGAAGCTCAGTGCCCTCAGCTGTAAAATGGGTAGAGTAATACCAGCTCTTCCTACCTTTAGGATTGCTGAGAAGAAACATGAAAATCACTGAAAGCTCTAACAAGGGGAGGTCATCTGGTTTAAGGTTGGAAAATTGGGCTGAGACTATTTCATCATTTGAAGCAAAAACTAACCAGATAGTGTCTTATACAACAGCAAACCAAGCCATTTTCTGACCACACATATTCCTATGAAGGTGAGTCTGGACATACAGGGCCAGCTAATGCAGACTGTGAATGACGCCAGATTCTCACAGCTGCTGATTTGCCTGGAATTAGGAAAAAAGCAGCCAACCTTTACCTCTATTGTGTAGACTGACCGTGTCCTTCCTCTCTCTGCTCCAGTTTCGGACTTTGCTTAATAGGAGCACCATGCTATAAATCTTACATACTTAAGGGCCAAAAAACTCTCCAGAGCCCTCACACTGCAATTTGTGTGGGAGTTCAGCAGTACTGAATTTTCAAATAAAATGATTAACAGGCACCTCTAGGGCAGCCTCTGAGAAAACAGTCCTTCCTGACTTGCCACCTTAATCCGAGGGAGCTTTTTGTTCTCAGGTTTAATAAAATAGTTGGAAGGTAACATAGGGATGAGGGTCTAGAAGCAGGTAGAGAGCGGCACCCCATTCTCCAGTCTGCAAGCTCCCTTAGCAACCTGAACCTCATCTCTGCTCTCTGTCCAGGCCTAAAAAGGCCATTGGAATGTGTTACTGGGGAGGTTTCAGTCACTTAGTTCAATTTTCACTGCAATCAGCTCTAATTACTGGTTGCTAGAAACATTTTCTCCAAGATTTTAATAGTCGGAAATGGGTTCACCTGATCGGAAGCCTATTTGCTTTTTGGTAGCACAATAACATCTGTCAGACTTCATGAAGCAGAGAATTAAAATCAGTTAAAAGGATGAACGTAATCCAATCCAATTCAATCCCAGACTGATGCCTACAAGCCTCCTATTTGCTGAAACAATGATTTAGATGCCCTGCCAAATAAATATAGGATGTTTATAGCCTAACACAATAGGAATCTGCCTCATTTATGCAGCAGGAAGATCGTTTACAGCCAATTTCTAAAAGACACCAAGCATCAATAATAAATTTTCAAATCAAGGCCAGAAATTGCAATACTCAAAAAAGGCCTGTCAAGCAATATGAAATTGTTGTCAGAAGGAGGGTTTTCAGGGACGCCATATACCAGTTTATAATCCAGAAGTGCCTATAAAATGGTCATGACCAGCCTGGCTTTCCAAGTCTCTGGGAAGGAGGAGGCTTGGCTGTAAAGGAGATGTGGGGCAACAAGAACAGGGCTTCTCCTACTGAGAGATCTCAGCGCCAGCCTGGTGGCCTTTGGAGACGATCGCTAGAGCCACACTTTTTCTCAGCTATATCTGCTTCTTGGGAGCAATTCCTGCTTTGCACTTACGGAGAAGAGGCTGAATAATGCTGCTGGAGGGGCTCAATTCTCTGCCCCACAGGGACTGTGTAGCCAGACCTTCCCTTCACTTACACATGTGTGCATGCCCACACACACATACACACACACACACACACACACACACACACTTAAACAGGAATTTAAACATCCTAACCTTTTC
Source organism: Eubalaena glacialis (assembly GCF_028564815.1). Lineage (NCBI taxonomy): Eukaryota > Metazoa > Chordata > Mammalia > Artiodactyla > Balaenidae > Eubalaena > Eubalaena glacialis. The sequence goes on from NC_083716.1 coordinate 217,888,915, forward strand.
CCTCTAATCCATCCCATACCATCCCAGGTGCTATTAAAACTCGCAGGAAATGAAAAGTAGCTCCTACTCACAGGAAGATTGACTTCTGGGACGGAGCCTAGAAAAATGGCTCTGGGTCCCAGCTCAATCACTCACTAGCTGTGTGACTTTGAGAAAGTCATTGACACTTCCGTGTCTCATTGTCTGACCTATAATACACAGCAAATAGTAGCTCATGTGAGGAGGAAATAAGGTTGTGCATGAAAATTCTTAAAAAGAACTCCCAGGGTGTTCACTGAATTCATTGTTGCCAACTGGATCTGGATCTCATCTGAGCTTCCTACAAGAGCAAGCTGGGGAGTCAGGAACAGGAAAGGGTACCATTCTGGCTGACATTTGGAGTGATAGGACACATTAAAAAGCCTCTCCTCGAGGAAAGTAGTCAGAATAAGACAGTTGGTATTTAAGCTCTCCCATTATCTAGCTCTCTGCCTTTTATCAAGTCCCTTAATCTCTATGAGCTTTACTTTCCTCATGTACACAATGGGATTCATGATGACACCTTACAGCATTACGGTGAATATGAAACAAGAAAACATATACGAACATGTTCTGTAAACTCTAACAAATGTTCCCTCCCTGGGTCTAGGCCCTCAACTACACTGTCTTGTTTATTTTCTTCATAGCTCAGAATGACTTGAAATGTCCTGTTTTTCTACTGTTTGTCTGATTCACCCCACTAGAATGTCAACTCCCCGAAGGCAGGAACTCTGTCTTAACAGCTGTATCACTCATGCTTAGAGTGGTCTTTTTCTGAATATTTGTTACCTGATTGCTAGACAAGCATACTGGCAGTCAGCCCCAGAGAAAAAATTTTGAAGCAGATGAAATCTGCCCTCATTGACCCCTCTCCCCATCCATCTTAGCATCCGAAATGAACAACTACCTCCTTCCTGTGACTGGGGAATCCTCTATGTACGAAGAAAGTCTCTCTCTCCCTAGAGAAGCTACAAATACCAGGTACCCACCTCCCAGCCTCCCTTGCAGCTAGGGTGCAGGAATGTGACTGGGTTCTGTCCCCAGGCTCACACACTGCACACTTTCCACTGAAAGCTAGTGACTTCAAGAAGAACTACACAATCCTCATCCTGGCAAGACTGGTCAGGGAGCTAGCTCTGCTGACGGTCCTCATAGCAGCATCCAGGGTCCTGGGTTGGGAATACTGATGGAGCAGGCTGCTATATCTGCACCCAAGGTGTGTCTTCACTGGGTCCTATCTGTGGCATGATATTGGCCCTTGCTCCTGATTGTATTACCTCCAAGCGTGGTTCTTTGGGCTATTCTGGATATTCTCTAGATACAACTTTAATTAGTGCTTTTATGCTTGACTTATCCAGGACTGGTTTGTTGCTTGACTGATAGGATCCTCCAATTCCCCAAACAGCCCAGTATCTCCATCAGATTAAAAGTGACCCTGGTCCCCTAAGAGACTCCAGCTAAACTGTCTTCCTAGCAATTACCTGCTCCCCCCCAACAACCCTTTTCCTTTTCCCAGATCAAATTGCACGTTTCCTGGTGCTTTTTCCCTTAGGACCTTACTTTCTATAAGGGGTAATCTAATCAGTTAATTCAAGCCAATGTGTTAATTGCTGATGCTAATTTAATATTACCCCAGCATTTTAGCAGATACTTTTAATGCCTCAGAGCAAAGGAGAAAGGAATCATACAGTGGCCAGGGCCTGTGAGGGTTCTACTCTTTGTCTGCAATCTCAAAGGTCCTACCTCCATTGAGACATCATGGACAGTCCAAAGATGGGTGCATTGTGGACCAATCACATGGTGACCCTGGTGCAGTTTATGGAATCAGTCTTTACTTCATGATTATAGACGTGCCTGCATATACACAGATGCTATGTGTACGCATACATACACACACACACGAACCCCTACCTAAATACTTCATTGGCTTCCCATTGCTTTTAGAATGAGGAGCAAAATCTTTAACATGCCCAATAATGTCCTGAATCCTGAGCCTTAACCTAGTGATATAAATGATTATATCATTTGGCTCTCAGGTGGGGAGAGGGGCAGTTAAAATCCTGATTTGTAGCATTTGCTGATTTTAGTGGCATAAATACTTCCCAAATGTTAATTTCAAGCTACCAAAATAATATCAACAAGGTTATAAAATTCCTGAATATTTAATAATGGCTCTCTCAAGCCAACAGGAGCCCCCAGCTCCAGAACACCACTGTTTTCCCAGCCACTTCTCAGTACACTCATCATTCTAAACCCATTGGCTTTTCAACTTCCAACTTCCTCAATGGGTCAAATATTTCTATATTATTAGGGCTAGGCCTGATATATATGTAAGGCCAGATCTATAAGTTCAGAAAATAATTTTGCTTCCAATATATAGCTAGTTCATACTATTTCATTCAGTTAGGCAAACACATACTGAGTTTTTAATATTTGCAAGACACAGTATTAGGCCTGGACCATCAGAAATAACAGATACTCCGTTCCTGTTTTCAAGGAACTGACGATTTCAATCTACCTGACAAATGAGACCTCCTGTGTTCTGAAAGATCTCTGAGAGAGAAGGCCTCACCACACTATTGGTAACTGCCACACTCAATTCTCAGTTCGCTGAGTAATTTGTGTGTGTGCTTCTGATTCCTTGAGAATCAATGCATCTCCATATCCTCTTATTCTGGGTGTCAGAAGAAAGAACATTTGGTCACCATTCTTCACATAATAAGCCTTCACTCCCTGAGAGTTATTGAGTTATACCTTTGTATTCTCTTTCTAGATTAAATAATTCCAATCCCTTTAACCTTTTCTCAGAGGTCTTATTTGCCAGCCTTCAGTTTAATCATTTTCACTGCACCCTCTGGACTCTCTCCAAGTCTTCAGCATTAAAATTTGTTGCTTTTGCCATTGAGCTCACTCTTCTAAGCAACTTATTCTTCCACGTAAACCAAGACAAAAGGAAAGCAGCCCCCAAATAAAAGGAAGAGAGTAGATAGAAGGACAGATTTCCTATGTAAGGAATTCATGTAGGACACTCACACGCTGAAAGCAAATAGCATTTATTGTCACCATTATTAAGGAAAAAGGGCCAAGACCAGAAGAATTTCTAAATAGTGCCAACCATTTTGCTTGACAATTATCTAAATTACTTTTAAGCAGACAAGGCTATTAACAAGCAAATTTGGGACTTGCTTTAGTTACACCTGAAGTTCTCAGATGGGTGCTTATAAAATCACTGTTAATGAGATCAAACAGGAGTTCTTGATTCTGTACAATACCTCTGGCTGCCAAGTAGACTGTCCAGAGGTTACTATGTCATTTACAGGCAGCGCCCTTGACTGGTCAATCCTGGCAAAGTGCAAAGGATCTTTCATTTCATTCTGTCAATCAATAGAAATTAATACTTCCTGAGCTGAGAGTGCAGGAATTCTAAATGAGTTTTAAGAAATGATGCACAGAGGCTGATCAAATACATGCTGATCACTGTATGGTACCAACATATGCCAAAATGGGCAGATACGAAAACCAGAGCTCTAGTAAAAACCCTCTTCAAGATAAGCATGATGACTTAGAAATCTCTTTTTACCAAGATCCCTCCCTGCCTTTTTCTCTTATTGTTCCACTAAGATGAACCTGCCCCCTGTGAGCCAGTAGTGTGCCACACACACACACACACACACACACACACAAAGAGAGAAAAAGAGAGAGAAAAGGAGCGGGGGCGGGGGGGGAGAGGGGGAGAGAGAGAGAGACAGAGGAGAGAGAGTGTGTGAAGATTCTACTGACACATTTCCAAATGCTTTCAAGAAGCTGGGAAAACTCTTTCTGGGTAACATTCTACCTGTTCTGTTTCAGGGACTTCTTTGTTTTGCAGCCACTGTTTAGAAAAAATAAATTATTTTCCTATCTGGAAAAGTTAAAAGTATACAATTAGGGTGAAAACAGTTGGTTGGATATGGAGAAGTAGAAAGAGAGAAACTATTGCCTTCTCTGGGCTACTTCTGGGAAAACAGTAGTTAGTGTTCATCTAGTTCAATTTCTGAAGTTAGTATGGCTGTGGTCAGACCCTGTCTGGCTGAGAACCAGCAGGGCTGAGAGAGGTCTGTCAACAGCAGCCATGGGAGAACCAGCTACGTTCTGAAAAAGACTCCTTGCCAAGTTCTCTAATAACAGAACAAATTCATGATTTGGTGTGGAATTTTCTCAGGGAGGTGTAGACCCAAAGACAGTTCAGTCTATCAAACAATGACTTAAATGCTAAGACTTATGGAATTGATATAGTGATCCTTAAATAATCGGCAATTAAGATGGCCAAGAGCTTATAACCACAGCATCTTAAGAAGAAGCACCTCCTGGGCGAAAGAAGACAGTTCACTAAGCTGTTTAATTTATCCGTGTGGACCCATTATATCCCTCCTATTCTTGCTGGCTCTTCACGCCCAGGCACACGCCCAAGGTGTCTGTCCACCTGAGTGAAGGAAAGGCATAGGTATACAAACGCAGTTGGTAAATAAATGCACAGTTGAGCTCCGGAAGCTCAGAAACAATGGTGATTAAAGCTGTAGCATATTGAATAGTTGTGTGTTGAGAAATCGGCATTGTAATGTAATAATTACCATTTTTAGAAAGGCAAGGTTCCAATTATGAAGTGAACTACAAACCACCCCGATTTCATTTATTTCATGGTAAAGATAGTCTGGTAAATTCTTATCAAGTGGTAAGCAAATGAAAGTAGGGCACTGGTGTCAATGTATGTTGCCATGTTACTTTGTAGTGGTAATGGCAAGTGGCCAATAATGTTGGATGAATAAATCACTAGTAGACACAACTCAGTGCTCCCTCTCTTTATCTAAATACGTACCTCAGAGACTTATACCAAATCGTTTCTAAGAAACAGCAATTTCCATCACTCCGCTATAATCCACTGCACCTTGGGAAGCAATCTTTATCTCATTTGAATTTGAGAAATAATATCACCAATACCGAACATGCGCATTTCTACATTGGGAAGGTTGAAAGAAAACAAAAACCAAAGGAAAAAAAAAAGAGAAAATAAAAGGAAAGTAAGGGAAAGGGGAGAAAGACAAGAAGTAAAAAACAGATTGGTGAATTTTAAAAGTCATCCACCTTTAACGAGCCAGTGACATTTTCAGTAAAGCTTTTCTGAATCTGAAAAAGTAAAATAAAATTCCTGCTGACTTTCAAAAGCCAAACCTTTGGGTCATTCTTTACAAAAACAGATAGCCAGCAGATTAAAGGAACTCCATTTACAAAAATCAAATGAACCTCTAACAAAGCTTGTTTGGGACATGAATAAATCATCTGGTCATGAATTATTCATTGTTATCAAGAAACAAGCTGGGATTCCAGGAACTGGGCTTAGGGAAGTGCTAAAACCAGGGAGGGAGTGAGTTCATTGTCTCAAACCCACCATGGGAAGGGAGAGGACAGGCCACAGGGTACTGACAAGTGATGCTGACCATCCTAGATGGTTTCAGGGGACACTTTGGCAGCATTTACACCCCAGAGCATAAAGCAAATAGAGTTTAATCCTTACCTTACTTTAGAAAATTGCATGTACTTAGTAACAGACCATAAGACATTTTGAGCATTGGATCTTTTTGCTTTTGAATGTGCGACATACATGGGGAATATGAGCTGTATGCAAAAGACAGCAGGAGTTAAAAGTTTGCATTTAAGGGAGGTGACTAGAAAATTCCTTAAAGATACACTGTTAAGAGTAGTCTGACCTACTCGTTCATGGCTTTGGGGGTTGGATTCTTTTTATTGGGGTCGGGAAGAAAGAAAGGGAGCCTCTCAGACTTAATCAACTAATCAGCCTATGTATGTGTTCCAGGTCCAAACTGCTTTGCAGGAACTACGATCATTCCGGCTGGCATTGAAGTGAAAGTGGATGAATGTAACATCTGTCACTGTCACAACGGGGACTGGTGGAAGCCTGCTCAGTGTTCAAAACGCGAATGCCAAGGCAAGCAGACTGTGTAGAGCAGATTCCCACCCGATGACGAGCTCTTAGGAGAGGATGCTATGGCTTCTACACCGCACATGTTTAAAACAAGAGAAAACAAACAAACTCCTGCCAGCTACAACAGGGTCACCAGCAAAACCTTTTAGGGTTGACAAAAGTGAATATTTTATTAAGAGGAAATTTCTCTCTTTCTTTCTTGCTATATAAAATACATATAGCATATAGCTATCAAAACTGCTTTTGTAATTATCCATGCTTGATGGTGACTTGACAACTGGATTTCTGGAACAAAAAGAAAGAAATAGCCTTGTACAGGTTTCTTCTCTGGTGACACCTCTGGCCTGCCAGCTCACCATCTACTGACTTTCTCCATCCTTACTCTTCTGTAAACCTGGCATTTTTCTCTTGGAGTAATTTATTTTTTCCTCTTTAGAGTCTAAGGGGCCAGATTTGACTGCACAGTAAGGTTTTGAGTTGTGTCAAATAAGCTTCAGTAAAGCAGTGTCAGGAGTGAGGACCCTCCTGATTAGGAAGATGCAAAAGCATCCAAGCAATCACTCCCCTCGAGTGAATCTTGCCCTGCAGGGTCAGAAGAGAGACATGCACATAGATGGACCCACTGCTGGGCTGGGTGGGGAACTGGGGCTCAGTGAATTATGCGGGGACTCACAATTTGATTCTTACAAACCACACATTTCATTCACAAAATTTTGAAACTGCCAATCAAAAACTAATATGTGAAGAATACCATGAGCTTGACTAACGAATCCAAAGGGAGACAGGTATTCAAAATTGCAGCATCAATCACCAGACTTTCTCATGATGCTGAATTTAAGTTCGGCTTATAACGAAACACATTACACCCACTCTGTCACCTGGCACGATAAATACCAGAACCAGGGTGAATAGCCCCACTGTGAATCTGAATCCTTCTGAACACTTCTGGCCTTTGAGTTCAGATTTGGCTGAAAGCCAGTCACATACACAGGCAGTTTTTCTAGTTCGGGACTGTGTTTGCCATGTTACAGTAACGACCGCTCAGCCCTCTGTCTAAAACATAGATTCAGGACACTCTTTCCACCTCAAGTGCTGATTTAAAGATTAGGGTAGAGTGAGTCTTGCACAATACAATTCCATTTGTTGAACATTTTTTAAAATGTATATATTAGACACTGAACAATTCAAATGAACCTTTGAAGAGTCTCAAGGTTGCCCTGGTAATGCTGCTAGTATAGTAACAGAAAAAATAAAATACACAGGGTATCTGATGCCACCTCTATTCAAGTGCAAATTTAACAATTCTGAAACCACATGGCATAGCTAGTCACTTATTCCACTCTCCTGTCTTGAAAACCCTGGCACAGATCTGGTAGGGTCCTTGAGGAACCTTGAAGGTTGTCTTCATTGCCAATGTTCTTTCCTTTCCTGCTCCCACTCCCACCCGGGCTTGGCCATAGCTCCAGTGGAGTTGCCTCATTCCTGTACAAGGTTTCTCAACCTCAGCGCTACTGACATTTGGGGCCAGACAATTAATTGTCATTGGGAGCTGTCCTGTGCATTTTTAGGATGTTTAGCAGCATTCTTGGCTTCCATCCACTAAATGCCAAGATCAGTACCCTAACTGTAATAACAGAATGTCTCTGGACGTTGCCAAATATCCCCAGGGTGTGTGCAAGGGGGCAGAATTTCATCTGGTTGAGAACCACTGGTCTAGAATAATCAGTACAGAGTGGTTTTCTACCGGGGGGTAAGTACCAGGCAAGGTCTGGCTGGGGCTGTGGCTTTGGGGAGCCTCTGAGCCCTTGCAGACAGGCGCGATCAGCAGCCCCGAGGGGACGGGTCCGTCTCCTCCAAAGGGAGTGATGCTTCACCGCCACAGGTCCACCCTCAGGACACACATCTCTTTAGTCTCATCAACTGGGTTTTCCTTTAAAATCGTCAAGTCTCTCCTCCCTGGAAGCTCCTCCCGTCATCAAGAAAGAGTCGCCATTTCCAAAATGAACGTGTTGACGAGTTGGACCTGACACTTCTCACACACACTGTGCTTGTGTTCTGATACCCATAGTCAGGCCGGCGCCATCCGAGGGAGAACATCAAGCCGCCTTCCCTTAGAACACCAATTCGCAGCAAGGGAGGTGCTTTTCAGTTGCCCCCCTGGATGCATCGTAAAGACAGTCATGAATCATTCATGAACAATTCTGCATGATTTATTCCTGCACTTCAAAGTAAAGGCACTCCACACTTCAGCTTGTTTCTAGACAGAGATGTATTATAGAGCTTTCTTTGCCCTGAGGTTGCCTACTGCCAGCCTCAAAAATCTTCACTCTTGGGAAGAAATAATAATAATAAATGACAGGAATAAGGTTTGAAACCCAGAAAACATCATTAATAGACCCATGTTTCATAGTACCCTATCTATTATTAAGGAGTTACTATGTCCTTTGTAGAAAACAGAAGGCGAGAGCAACTGGGAAGCCAGGTTACAGAAATTTTGCATCAAAGGCTGGGCACAGTGAGAGCCACAACAAGAATTTTCGAGAATGGAGTACAATACCCATCAAGAAACTCTCTCCAGAGAGTTTGCAGAATGAAGGCTGCTCAGCAGCCTCTGTTACCAGCCAGAGAGAGGGATTATTTTATTGTTGTCCTTGGATTTTTTTTTTTCCCTCTCAGAGTCTCACTACAAGCTGTTTCCTTTAAGACTTTGTAGCACTGACATTTCTCCCCCTTTAGGGAGAGATGAACCTATACTGTGACAGAATTTCTCATAAACTGATAAACACTTTACAACTTCCTTCTACCCAGGTCATTGAGAAATCCTTTCCAAACTCTGAACAACAGAGTTCTGGTTTCATCTGTTGTTGTTTTGTTTTTTTTTTTCTTTTGAAAGCTTTGTTTGCAGCTACCCCATCACCTCTACCCTCCTACATCTCCTCCGCCTTTGGTTCTTGGCTTTAACTACAGCTCTGTTTAAATAAGGGATCAACATCCTGATTGTCAGCTGATGCCTGTTAAAAAAAAAATGATTCAGTTTCTAAAATCTTTGAAAAATGGTGTGCCTGAAAAACTAGTGAGAAAAAAAAAAAAACACTAAACACTCAACTGTAAAAAAGGGGATTCTAGCAACAATATTTGATGTGTAAAAGAATATATTATTAAAAAACTATTTTGTTAAATATAAAGTGTGTTAACCAGCAAACACGGTTTGTGGTATATTTTCCTTCCTAAATTTCTCCCTTCTCCCTACTCTTCATTTAATGACTAATTCTCAGTGACTTCTATCATCTGAAAATACATGTGTTGTTAGAGCTATATTCAATTAGAATTAGGCATCAGCTTTAGCATTTGTCTGAGTATATTTTCATTTTTCATAATAGAAGGCAAGGCTGATTTAGGGATCAGAGAGGAACCCAAACCAGCAGTGAGAGGGTAAATGATAGGAAAAATATTTCCCTGACCCAGATCCATGCACACTACTAGTGATCATCTGTAATTTTTTAAGGCTTACTCTGTGGCAGGCCCTGTGCTGTGCCCTGAACCTTTTCTATTCAATCCACACAGCACAGCTAAGAGGCAGGGACTCTTATTATCTCTGCTTTGCTGTTGAGGAAACCAGAATACGAAGAGGTTAAATGCTTTGCCCAAGGTCACAGGATCTTAAGTGGCAAAGCAGAAATTTTTTACGGTAGAAGTTTTCAATCATACACAAAAATTGAGAAGACTGTATAAGGAACCTCCATTTACCCATTGCCAAGATGCAACAGTTCTCAAGGCTCTGCATAATACTTCATCTATTTTTTTCCCTTGAGTATTTTAAAGCAAATATCAGGCATATCATTTCATCCCTACATCATCAAAGAGAGTAATCATCTCTTTGAAAAAAGGGATAGTTTTTACCAAACCTAACAAAATTAATAATTTCTTAATATCATCAATATCCAGTTTATATTCAAATTTCTTAGATTTTTCTAAACTACAGGGGAGGAGGGGTGTTTGCATGATCCAAAGCAAACCATCTGTAATATTGCATTTGGTCGTTATGCCTCCTAAGTCCACAGTAGGGATGTGAACCCTGCCAACAGACAGCTGTTAACTCTGACAGACTCCTGGGTCTGTTGTTGTTATCAGAGGGTTTGTGTTGGGGAAAATTACTCTTTTAAAGTCCATGTTAAACTCCTCCCTAGACTCTAAGCAGGGCAAGCAGTAGGCAAGAGGCTTTCTACCAATAGGGGCAACAAAGCCCCAGACCGAGAACCATTTCCAATGACCAGCACCCAGAGGACGCCGCCTTTTATATGTGTGTAAGCTTTCCTTACGGAGTAAGAGCAAACTGTTATTCTCCTTCTCCTTGAGACAAACATACGGCCTAACAGAGTAAAGCTGAACATTACTTTATAAATTGCCATCGTCTACTGCATTGTTGGAGGAAGAAAGAAAAAAGCCAACCACTAAGAAAACATAAGCATGGCATCCCCACATACACGGTTACACACCCCCGGCTCCACCAACATTTTCTTAAAACAAGATTAGACTATCGTGCTTTTCAGTTTCCCATCCATCCAACTCTCTTTCCCCCTATGGCCCTTGCAAAGGATTGTTTACAGTTCATTTCTGATTCAACTTTCATGGAAGGGCACTTCAAAGCATAGGAGAGAAAGCTATGAAGTGAGACAGTCCTGGGTTTGTTGTTATTTCAGGGTTTATGTTGGTAATATTACTCTTTTAAAGAAAGGTACCTTCATGATTTTGAAGGACAAATGCTATCTCTGAGTTGGCAACCTTACCTATACTTTCTTACCCTGTTTATAAGGGATTTATACCTCCAACTTGAGGGATAGTCTTATCAGTGAGCCTCAAACTGTACTGTCTGGTATGAACACCTGATTCGCCCTGATCAACCTTATAGACCCAGAAGGCATATTGTTCTTTTGATGAGCTAGTGCCTTAGTGCCTCTCATAGGATAAGAGTTAAATACATTGAGTTAAAGGAACTTCTTTAATTTTAAGGATTCAAAATTTGTTTTATATGCCAAACATTTTCAGTTATGGTAATGACTTAATGGTTTTCTCTTTAAATTTGAAAATCTTGAACTCATAGTTCTTTGAAGCCCAAACTCCAGTTTAATTTATCCCAGTGCTTACCTTACTCCCTGGCTTTGAGTAGGGGCCCTTTTTAAAAAGCTGTACTTTTAAAATTAATTTTCAGTTTTAAAGCTTTTCAAATGAATAGTTATGTGAGGTGGGGGAGGAATTCGGATATAAAGTTCAGCTATTCAGCTACCACGTCTTGAGCCCCTTCTGTGCATCAGATACTATATTGGCTACTTTACAAGAGATAATGACTTAACATTCATCAGCTCAACCATTCTGATAACTATCATGAAATCATGAACTAGCATTCCCATTTTGCAGACTGGAACAGTGAGGTTCAGAGAAGTTCAGTCATTTTCACAGGCTCGCCCAATTTTATATCAGGGCTGTAAGTATTAAACAGAATGCTACCCATAAAATAGCTTAGAATAGAGCCTGGCACATAAGAAGAGTCTGTTATGTGTCAGCTATCATTATGAGGTTATGGTATGATAAGAGAAATCTCATGGATAAGGTAACCCTAGGTTTGGATCATGAAGCTTGCGCAAAAGACGGGCAGGAATTTGGGGTTTGCTATTGGCATATTTAAAAATAAATAGTATCTTTGGAGTGTGACAAGCAGTCAGGTGTGATTTGAGTGTGAAGTTGAAGATGGTAGGACATGGTGAAAGATGTGTTCAGGAAGGAAACCTAGCTGTCGGGTGATGGAAAATCATGCTCAGAAAATTGGACTTGGTTCTTATTGATACTGTGGATTAATTAACATCAAAAAGAGGGTGACACGGCCACATGTAAGTCTTAGAATAACAATTCTGACAGCAGAGTGAAGGACGGGATGGGGTCTAGTGAGAGAGAGGTGGGGACACTAAGGAGAAGCAATTACAAGAGTCCAGGAAGGAATAATGAGGATCTGATCTGGTAGTGGCGACACTCGAACAGACTGGTTGGGACAAGACTTCATGGAGGAACAAATGGGATTCAAGAATTAAAATAGCCCACATTTCTAGTTCAGGTGATTAGAAGGATATTGATGCTAATAACAACCACCAAAAGCATGGAGCTCATGCTTTCTTTGGGGGTGGCACATACCCCACTTTAGACTCTACGCTGAAGATGCTGATAATACCAAGGTATTTAGGATTTACCTCAGATACGCTTGTCTACAGGGCAGCCCACTCTGTCTCTATTTGCCAATTCTTTTTTCATCCTGGTCTGAATAATTGCAATTTGAAGAGCCAAAGTCCTCCACTGGTCATACATGTTTTCATAGTATTCTTAAAATGGAAGTCAAAGGTTGGCATCGAAAGAACAACAGAATTCTTTACTAATTTGTGGTAAATATTAATCTCACACCATGGTGAAATAATTTCTTTTGCATAGTATGATACAAACTGCTTATAAATTTCCAACACCTCTCTCTGTTCATGCCCCTTCAGAATATAAATGTCAGTTTTACTTTTACATTATCATTCACCAGGGTTTTGGAAATTCAAAAAGAAAGAACTTTTTCAACCATCTGCTGTGGCCTTCTCTCCTTTTTTTTTCTTTCAGAACATACAGGATTAGGTGACAAATTAGGTCCTGGGGGAGCCTTTTGATCTGAGATTTCCAAGGATATCCACCCTGTTCCCATTACATTTTTCTTGGCCTTTGTTTTTTGGTTTCATAAACTTTTTAATTAATCACAACATTGGGTCAGCTAGATCCATTAACTGCATTTCTCATTTAGACCTTTCAGAGATGCAGTTGCAGATGCAATTTAATTTGTTGACCCATGATCGACAGCAATTAATAACATCTCTTTAATCTTGTTGAAAGGTCTGTCTCCGGCTCCCAGTAGCTACCATCTCAAGGGAAAGGTAGGCACACTCACAGGTTATTTAGCTTCTAGGCAATAGCTGCCCTCACCCACCTACTCTTCTCATGACTTAGTGGCCATTTCAGAAGTCACTGTTCTCTAAGGCCCTTTCAATTATCACAGAAAAGTTTATCCAGACTCTCTTATCTGATTCCTCCACTGCAAATTCATTATGCAAGCAAACTCTGACAAAAAGACTATAAAGTCATTTTTTAATTCAGAAAAATAGATTTGACCTTTTAAAGTGCATTATGTTAATAAAGTAAACGCTCAAGTTTCCTGGTTCTTCTCCATGTTGCCTTGTGGCTAACCCAACCAATGCATCCAGACTTTTCCTTTGATTTGTCATATTCAATAAAGTTTATTCAATTATTCAATAAATAATGTTCCAGCTAGGAAACTAGGCACTGGGGTTAAAACTAAATGAGGCAGGGCTTCCCTGGTGGTGCAGTGGTTAAGAATCTGCTTGCCAATGCAGGGGACACGGGTTCGAGCCCTGGTCCGGGAAGATCCCACATGCCGCGGGGCAACTAAGCTCATGCACCACAACTACTGAGCCTGCGCTCTAGAGCCCGTGAGCCACAACCTGCGTGCCACGACTACTGAGCCCGTGTGCCTAGAGCCCATGACCCGCAACAAGAGAAGCCACCGCAATGAGAAGCCCGCGCACCACAACGAAGAGTAGCCCCTGCTCGCCGCAACTAGAGAAAGCCCACGGGCAGCAACGAAGACCCAACGCAGCCAAAAATAAATACATAAGTAAATAACTAACTTAAAAAAAAAAAACTAAATGAGGCATTTTTTTCCTGCTCTCAAGGAGCTTACAGTTTGGTGGGGCAAATTAGCGAGGCAAGTCCGCAGTGACAGAGAGGGGCGTGCTGTGCTCCAAGCATGAACAGGCATACTGGGAATATTTGCACAAGGCAAGGCATCATCCCAGGCCTGTGGGAAGGCTTCCTGGGAGATGGAATGTGCAATATAAGTTTTAAAAGAGGAAAAGACTAGACAAAAGAATGAGGAAGTATCCAATGCCCTCGTGTAGTATTGATATATAAGGTGAACTTTCTACTGATACAGCTCAGACCATGTAACTGCCCCCCTGTTGCTAATAATGAAATCCATCCAAATCAGTAAATATGTGCCTGACACTAAACCAAGGACTCTGAGCAAATAAATAAACGTCACCTTCCTATTGTGAAGGAATCACTTACTTATCTTGGTGCCATCTGTCCTTTGCTCTATAGTCAGCTTACTGACCAGTGGAATTCACTGTCCTCTACCCAACTGGGGTACCAAGTACACTGCCTTTTATCAAAACTTGTCCTTGCATCTCAGTAGGAATTTGGGTAATGCCATCCTTCCATGGTATTTACATTTTTGGCTTCACCTATTGACTTGTCCTACCTGGTACCAGGCTCAACTGTGGAATGGAAGACTGCGGCCCCTATTAAAGCATCAGAAAGCAAGCAGGAGACATACCGGTGAGCAAGGAGCCCTTCCCAAATGTTCAGAAATGACAATCTAAGGATGACCGCGCACTCTATAAACTCATAAGACTAGCCTTGAAACCAATTGTCAATAAGTTTCCTGGGTTAAAATTTTACAAAGAGATAATTAAAAAGATGCTAGGCAACATCTTATAAAGAAGATTTGTGGTTACTGGATATATAAATATAAGGCATACGATTTCTAAACTGCAAGTAGAAAATGTCGAAGGTGCATATGTGTATTTGTATCCATGTGTTAATAGTACAGGACTGTATATCGATAGAAATTTTAAAAGCTATAGACATTACGGTGGACTGATGGCTGTGTCATTAAGATCACATACTTGCTATGTCTCCATAGAGCTAGGACATTCTCCCACTTTTGTGCCTAACAATTGCAGGCTTGTTTAGCCTACCCTAACTCTTATCCCACCTTTGCCTTGCTGTGAAGCATTTTATTAGTTCTGCTTGTTCATAGATTTAATTTTCCATCCCTAATCATTTGTGTCTCATGTGATACATTGATTTCAGAGGGAGGTTGAACATGAGCAAAGGAGAGTTGCAGAGGGGAATGAAAATCAAGTTGCGTGGAACCTAAAATCATTGCAGTGACAATGAGATATACATATAAAAAAGAAAAGTTTCTTATTAAATGTGTAAAATATTAACATAAACATATAGTTGGGGTTTTGTTCGATTGCTTTTTTGGGGTTGTTTTTTGTTTGTTTCTGTTTTGCAACTAGGCAGTCATTTTTTCTGCTCGAGAGGACATATCTTCCATTTATCTGCTCTGTTTACTATCTCTTGTGGCCCTGCAGGGCAGTACTGCTATAAGATGAACAGAGGAGGACTCCCCTGAGTATCCAGATATGCAGGAGATACCTGCGTGCAGTCAGAGGAGAACGTCCTCCAGGCTGCTTCACTTGTTTACATGAAGCACGCTCCTATCCTGTTGGCTGGGCTGGATGCCACTTTGGGCTCTCCAGAGAACTCAGCAATGTTCCAGGAGGTTCTCACCACTCAACTGCCTGTTTCTCAGCCTGACAAGTATTCTGACCTCCGGAATGTTGACTTTAACTGCCTGAGTTTGCTTTAGATACCCACTTGTATCTTCCAGCTCATGAGTGAGTGAACAGCTCTACGCACGCCACTTTGGATATAAATAGTAGAGGGAGAGGCCCCAGCATCAGTCATGAATGACAGCAGAGACAGCAGTGGTCCATTCCCCACTCCTTTTCTTCCAGCATGTGCTTTTTATCAGCAGTCAGACCACTGGCTACCCAGCCTCCAGAGTCAGCAGCCTATAATAGCTTTATTAAGAGATTCTGACTGGGTCTTTTTTTAAAAAAAAAAAAAAAAAAAAAAAACCTTTAGCTATCCTCCAGTGAGCGGGGATGGCTAGGGTCACAGTAGCAAAGTTGTGAAATGATTCATCCAAAAAGCATAAAGTAACTTAAAAAAAATAGGGGAATGCACAGAATTATGATATTTCATAACACCAATGTAGCGTGCAATGATACATTCCTTCTTTGCACTTGTGGAAGTAAAACCAGAATGTACATCTGTAATCACATATTCCATCCCATTGTTTTGCTCTTACAGAAGATGGAAGGTCAGTCATCCAACTCACATGCCTATTGAAATGATGTCAACTCAGAAAAATATTCTTTGTTTACCATAAAATCTATATTTCAGGACATATAAATCCACTGTATATAGACTGGGTATATAGCACCATACAGTCTTCTTTAGCTGTCTTCCGGAGAAATAAAAGGGCATGTTGGAAATGCATCACGCATGTGGTGAAATACAACCTAGAAACATGTTCTTTTACCCTCAGCTCTGACACACAATGACATACAGATTTTTTAAACTGTTTGCTTAGTTTGAGCAATTGCATCTTTAGCATCATCGGACTTGGGGTTGAACTAAATAATCTAGTCCAAAATAATTTTCTTTGAGAACTGATTTATGGCTACTGAGCTGAACCAAAGAAACTGGATCTTTGTAAAGGCCCACTTCTTAATGGCTCTGTAGATATTGCCAGAACCACGTTTGCAAAGCCAAGTGCTTTCTTCCTTTGTATAAAGGATTCATTGTAAGTGAACATCTTTTAAGCTTCTCATTGACTTCCACTATACATACATTCAAGCACACATATAATACTTATGACATGGGATATATAGGGTGTATCACTAGCACCCCAGAAGTCCCCATGTGCCCCCTTCCAGTCAATGCCCTCACCACCACCAAGGATAACCCCCACTAAGAATGGTGAACTTCCAAACAGCACAACTCACTTTGGCCTGTTTTGAAACTCAATAGAATCAGACAATATGTATTTTTTGAACCTGGCTTCTTTCATTCCACATCTTGTTTGTGAAATTCATCCATATCATTACATTCCTTTATTTTCTTTATGAAAAGGAGATTTGATTTCATTGCCAGAGCTACATCCCTTGATTTACTAGGAGAAATGTAATCATTAATATTAAAAAAACCTAAAATCTCACCTAGAGATCAGAGATGGGGGAAAAAAACTCTTATAAACTTACTTTTTTCTTCTTTTTCTACGGATTTAATAAGATACATTAATTTACGAATGTACTGGACTCCTACATAGGGAGCTGCTTCAAAGCAGAAATAAATGTTAAAAAGCACCAGCAGTCAAGGTCAGTTTCCATTTTTGAAGATGAGGGCTTGTCCTTCATTGTAGTATTTCATCACTTCTAACCGAATTTGTCATTTATCACCACCTCCCTTCATTCATCAGTAAAGTCTTACGCTGGCTTAGAAAGTGAGCTCAGAAAGGTTAGCTCTGAAATAGAGAAGGAACAAGCAGCATGACATCCAAGCTGGGGTCACTGGAGACTAGAGAGAGTGTCAAATATTTCCCAAGGGGGACAACTCATCCTAGCAGGAACTGTGTGCTCTGTAATCTTGGCCTGGCACACCTGGACCCACCCTACCCCCACTCCTTCTCTTTTCCAGCCCTCAGTTCTCAGTGTAAAGGCCACTAGCCTCTCACCCTGATTGGGTCAGGTCCCCAGGATGTTCTTCCCTAGCCCTCTGGACTTCTTTTTTTGGAATATTTATGACCCCATAAGTAACATTTTTTAGCTGTCCCTTCCACCAGACTATATGGAAATGAATGGAAAATCCGGAGAGCAAACACATTTGCTTAAAAAGAAGCATATTACTCCATCTCAGACAAATGGAGCCATGGAGAGTATTAAATGACACCTTTAAAAAAAAAACTTGTAATGCGCATACCCCTCCTCACAGCTAGTGGATCCATTCAGGATGAAGTATTTGGCAAAGAGAGGAGACAGTTAAAGTGCTGTGTGTTTTTATGTTAACCTCCTGTTTCTTCACAGAAATTAGACTTTTTGATTTCTTCTTTCAAGACTCTTAGACTGTGAGGAAATTGACTAAAATGACCAAGAGAGCATGTTAACACAAAGTGCTTTCTTCAAAAGTGATTCAGATGGTCACATGATGGGTTCAGTTTTTGCAGTTATAGATAACCAACAGAACCAAGTGACAGTCTGATTTGGCAGGTACAATAAAGTTAAAACAATTTTTATTCTGACTTTTTTTAGGGGTCAGTTCTTGGAATTCCTAGAACTCCAAAACTGGAAGGGCCTCAGAGGCTGTGAATTCCTTAATCTAATGGGCATTAATTATTACCGATAATTTACACATAAAGGTACTCACATTTCTAAGAATTAAAATGCATTCATAGTACATGTTACTACACAATAGCAACAATCCTATAATCCTGGCCATGCCACCAGTTCCCAGAAACTTTTAGCCAGTATCTTAAAACACTAAGCTGAAACTTTGGTGTATATCCCTTGGGAGTTTCTTAACACAATGCTTGCTCTTAAAACCAGTTTCCAACCTATAAGTGACACAGAGAGTATCTAAATCAAGAATCCTTCCAAAGTTCTTTTCCATAATCTACCCAATTACCTAAAACTTTCAGCCAAAGGAAATCTTATATAAAACTATTAAATGTGTTAATTTTACCCAAAGACAATTTAATGAGCATTTTAAATCATTTACCAAATGGAAGGCACTGGGCTTCATGTTGAGGGTACTAAGATGAATACAAAGTAGTATTTTTCTCAAAAAACTTTATAGCCTAGAGAAGTAGAGACACAAAACTGTCAATAAAATTTCAACATATAGAGGTTTGCATAAGAGGTGATGGAGCATGAGAGAGGATTACTTCACATTGGATTTTAGAGAAGTCTTTCTGGAGAAAAGGATGCTGCATCTGAGTCTCGAAAGATGAACAAGGGCTAACTGGATGCAAAAAGGTTGAGCAGGCTGTTGCAGCCAAGGGAACACCACGAATAAGGACAGGCAATGTGAGGCAGCACTGCAAGTGTGGAGAGTTATGACCAAATCCATGGTACCCTCGGAGTGAGAGATGAAGCTAATAAGACAAGTGTAGACCAAGTCTGGAAGGATCTTGCGAGCTCTGTTAAGAACTTAAACTTCTGTTGGTCGATGTTAGGAAACCACTGGGAGATTCTCAAGAGGGGAGCTATGTGGTCAAATGTGCAAATTGGAGAGATGATTCTGGTTCTGGCTACACCATGAAAATGTATCTGGGGCAGTGACACTCTACTGAAGCAGGATTAGAGGGCAGCTGTACTCAGAAGTCTACACTAGAGCATTGTTTATAGGGATAAAGAGAAATGGATCCATCTGAGCTAAATTTAGGCAGTAAAATGAGGACTTGAGAATTGAATATGGGAGTTGAAAGGAGGAAGCAGTGTAGTCTAAGTGAGAGCTGAATTACAAGGGGAAAAACAGGTTGGGTTTGTAGGAATAGGACTTTCAACTTTAAGCATGTTAAATTACAGGTGACTGTGTGAGATTTCTAAGTCACTTTCTCCAGCAGACCTTTGGATATATGAGTTTGAAGTTCAAGGCCAAGCTTAAAATAGGAACACAGGGTGAAGAGTCCTAACAACATAAAAGACATGAAGCAGATAAGCTTGAACAAGTAAAGACTATAGAGCTGGGAAAATATCAGTTATAACACATAGAAACAAGCCAAATGAAGATACATGGGACGATGATCAGGAGGTCATCCATCTGTACAGCCACACATTCTTCTGTATTCTATTCATGCTAAAGCCCTTAACTCAGTGTTTCCAATGGTCAAAATATTCATAAAATCTTATCACTTATATTTTAGAGAAGCAAAGCCAAGAGCTAATGATGGATTAATGTTGAGCCAAATTTAAGTGGCTTGAATGAAAAGTGATTCTCAGTTATCTCAGAGAGATTCAACATGATGCTTTGGTGTTACCTACCTATGTAGATAAATACATATATTGCTGGATAAAGGGCATGTGAGTAATCGATTCTCATACAAATAATTTTTACCTATATGTGCTGAAATGCTCATTTCTCAGTCCATTAAGTTCAATTTAATGCACAGAGAGCATGTCTAGAATCAATAGAACTTTGAAGGTTTCATTTTTAATTTTACTCAGATGAAACATTCTGAGTGCTGCTTGATAATTCTAGCATCTACACAGCATCGGCAACAGGTCCCACAGGAAGCATGAGGCCAAGGTTAAAGCCCTTCTAAGTCAAGATGCTACGATACCCAAAGAACCAATTTTCACTATATTGCTTGTCTTCGGGTATTTTATTGGTATGCCCAGAATCTGAGAGCAGAAGGGGGTCCTGGGACTAATTTCAGTTGCGGATGTGTAACTCTCAACATTCAATTTTCCTTAACTTTCACAAAATTCAAGGTTACTGCTTTAGCTTATTAGTCTTTAGCTAATTTTGTATCATGTACAAAAAACAAGAGTAGGAATGCTGTTTTCCTCAAAATACAAAAGACAACAATGTGATGGGAGATGTGGGTTCCAGTTTCTGCTAAGTTAACAACTACATGCTAAAGAACGAACAGCTCAACTCACTTTTCCTCGTGACTAAAGAGGTGGTTGTCTGTATACAAAGGGGATGTCCCTCTGGTCCAGTGGCATGCCCTTAAATTGTTTCCTTATTCTTAAACATGAGTTTGCATAGCCCCAGCTATATTTTTTTTTCAAATAAACTTTTTATTTTAATATAATTGTAGACATACATGCAGTTGTAAAAAAAAATAATACAGAGAGATTTCACATAACCTTTACCTAGTTTCCCCCCACTGTAACATCTTGTAAAATTATAGTACAAAATCACACCTAAAATATTGAGATGGCTACATCTACAGCTCTTATTCAGATTTCTCCAGTTTTACTTGTGCTTGAGTGTGTGTGTGTGTTTAGTCCCATGCATTTTTAATTAAATTTTTGTTTAGTAAAATACACATAATATAAACTTTACCAACTTAATGATTTTTAAGGGCAAAGTTCAGTAGTGTTAAATACGCTGATACTGTCATGCAACCAATCTCCATAACTCTTCATCTTTCAAAACTGGAACTCTGCCCAATGTTCTATACAACTTTATCACATGTGGGCTCCTATAGCCACCACCATGGTCAAGATACAGAACGTTTCCATCACCACAAGGATCTCTCCTGTTGCCCTTTTATAACCACACCCATTCACCTCTCTCTTGCCCTCAACCCCTCATCTTAAATCCCTAGCAACCATATATTCTCTGTTTCTATAACTTTGTCATTTCAAGAATGTTATGTAAATGGAACTGTATAGTTCCACTTACAGTTGACTTTCTTAACTCAGCATAATTCTCTGGAGATTCAATCCACGCTGTAGCATGTATCAATAGTTAGTCCCTCTCTTTCTTGCTGAGTAGTATTCCATGGTATGGATGTACCACAGTTAAACAAACCATTCACCCACTCAAGGGCATTTGGGCTGTTTCCAGTTTTGGGGTATCATAAATAAAGCTGCTAGGAACATTCATGCACAGGTTTTTGTGTGAACATAAGTTTTCATTCTTCTGGGATAAATGCCCAAGAGTGCAACTGCCCAGCTATATTTATATCCTCATTTGCAAAATGGCAGATGAGGAATAGGACTAGGGTTGGGTTAACCAAGTGTAGAGTATGCTCATTCTGGCAACAGCTCAAACACAATACAGAAAATATCTTTGGGCAAAAAATCTTCTATACTATTTTACTAGCTTGTGTGCCTTAAACTCAGCCTTTACCAACACTTTATCCCTGGTGATCCATGCATTAGTCTGACCCATTGACTTGCTGAATACTTCATATTTAATTTTATATTTGTGTAGTACTTTGTAATTTCCAATGTGTTTTCAAATATGCTAGTTAACTTTCTATCCCAAGAACTCACTGTAGTGACAGAGCAGCTCTTAGTGTTGCATTATCATTTTGGGGCAGCTGAAGCTCCAAAAGGTTAAATGGTTTGCACAGAATTACATGATTAGTAAATGGTGGAACTGGTCTAGAAGCTAAGTCTTCAGACTTCTAGGCAAACTTTTGTCTTTACTCTACCCCAACATGCAATAAACATACATACATAAAATCGTTGAGGTCTTACTCAGACTATGAAGAGCACCTAGTGTTATGGAATAAAGCATTTTTCTTAGGATTCTTAACTGGCTGGAACAGATGACAATACAGTTGAGAAATGAACTCTGTCTACACCATACGTACCCTTCCCCCAGAGCCCCATTTCTTTACCCATATTTTCACCTTCCAGATCTGGACTTAAGGTTCTCATTCATAGGAAGAATCATTCCCAGCTCTTCCTAGTAAGCCAATACCCCTTGTCCTTCATAAGACACAAATGTGGCCTCCTCTCTAAAGATTGTCCTTATTTCTCCTGGAATCATTCATTGTTCCCTTCTCTAAGCTACCAGAGGATAGCTTTACTGATACATTTTAATGTCACTCATTATATCATAGTTTAATATTTCATTCTATCCCTTTTTCCACTGGACCATGAGTTCCCAAAAGACAAGTATCTATGTTTCATCTTCGTGTCATTCATAGTACCTTGAAGAGTCTTGCATATAAGAGACATTCAAGAGATGCTGGGTCTGTGGATCTGAAAACCTATAGCCTAAAGTGTTGGTAACAATGTACTTGCTCCTTTCACAATAACGGATATAAATGTTAAAAGAGATCTTTGGAGAGAGGTCAAAGCACAAAGTAATGAATCTCACACAATGGAATATCAGACACTGATAGTAGGGGAGGAATTCAGGGACAATGGAGTCTTCCTATTGTTTCTCAAATCATATCACATAGGCAACTTCCAAGACCAATTCAAAGTATTTCGATGGACAAATATTTACCATGGACATCCAACATTCATTATGAATACTTCCAGGGTCCTCTACATATCCTTAAATTCACTATTTCAAAACATTTTGCAGAGTATCTTAGTTTTCTCCATAACCACATTCTACTGAAAGTCACCTGTTTCCTTTCCATATCTAACCAATAAATTTACCTCTTTTTAATTGTTTATTGTCATATATCTTATTTCACCTCTATTTTACACACATTAAAAAAAACAATCAGTTGTGAGCACTTGATGACGACATGCAATAAAGATCACTTGATAAAGAACAAAGGACCACCAAGTCATGTTGAGATGCACTCGCTGGGAGCAGCAAAATTCCAGGGCCCTCTGGAGGTCACCTGGGAAAACTCAAAACTGCAAATGTTAAATCTGCAAATGCCAGGGGTTTCTTGGATAATGAGCGTCTGTCCTAAACATGCTACCTCTATCTTAATCCATACCTCGATCTCTGTTGTATTATCGTTTGAGCTTACATTTTTATTTAACAGAACTTCCTAGAGAAATAGCCTAAAGGCTTCCATTCAAAATGGTGCCTTGAATAAATACCTCAACTTTCTCTGTGACACACACACACACACAGTACTGATAGATGAGATACTTTTAAAAATATTAAAACCACAGACATTTTAAAAAATATATAATTATGCACAAGAGTTGGAAATAGAACAGAAACAGAGATAAGTAGGGGCTACAGCCAACCAGATCAACCAGATTCCAGAATTATTCCCTGTACATGTCTTAGACAGCTCAGGCTGCTATAACAAAATCCTGTAGAGTGGTAGTTTCAACAATAGGACTTTACTTCTCACAGTCCTGGAGTCTGAGAAGTCTAAGATCAAGGTGCCAACAGACTCAGTTCCTGGTGAGAACCCTCTTTCTGGTTTGCATTTGGCACCTTCTTGCTGCATCTCACACGGCCTTGTTTCAGTGCATGCTCTTGGAGAAAGAAAGCTCTTATGCCTCTTCCTCTTCTTATAAAGGCACTAATCCCATCAAGAGGGCCCTACCCTCATGACTTCATCTGAGCCTAATTACCTCTCAAAGACCCCATTTCCAAATACCATTACATTGAGGGTTAGGGCTTCAATATATGAATGGGGTGGCAGGGAGCAAACGTTCAGTCTATATATATATATATACACACACACACACACACACACACACACACACACACACATATATAAATTAATGGGGAATTGAAAACTGGAAACAGCAGCTGAGATTTTTTTATTCCTGTAGAATGTGGGGAAATACCTGAACCAGACTAATTGTATTAAACCAGGGACTTGAAATAAGGCATCAGAAGCATTAAAAAGAAGTTGGGAAAGCTATGCAAATTCTCAGGACATTGGTTCATGTGAAGCAATATACATTGCTGGGGGGAAGTGGGGCTAAAGGAAGCAGAGACAGCCGTGCAGGTGGGACCCCAGCCAGGCTGCCCAAAAGTTCACAATTGGGTCTGAACTTTCTCCAGCATCACCATGGGACAAGAGCACAGAGGCACCACTATGGAGCCTGGCTTGAGATAGGAGAAAACAGAGTCAGTGTAGAAGCCTCTACAAAACCAGAGACAGGAAGGAATGAACAGAGTGTGAAAAGGAACTGTCACTCAACATGAACTTGCAAACTAAAATTTCAAGTATGTGATAAATAACAGAGCGAAGGGAAGAAAATCCAAATAGGAAATGTCAAAAATGACCTTAAAGTAGATATGTTTTATATCTTCAAAGAAATAAAGAAATAACTTTTGTAAAATAAGAACAAAAATTGTGAGACTAAAGCAGTCAGGTATGAATCAAGAATAGGTAGACTAGGACTTCCCTGGTGGTGCAGTGGATAAGAATCTGCCTGCCAATGCAGGGGACACGGGTTCGAGCCCTGGTCCGGCAAGATCCCACATGCTGCGGAGCAACTAAGCCCGTGCACCACAACTACTGAGCCGTCATGCCACAACTACTGAAGCCCGTGTGCCTAGAGCCTGTGCTCCTCAACAAGAGAAGCCACCGCAATGAGAAGCCCGCACACCGCAACGAAGAGCAGCCCCCGCTCGCCACAACTAGAGAAAGCCCGTGCACAGTGACAAAGACCCAATGCTGCCAAGAACAAATTAATTAATTAATTTTTTTAAAAAAGAATAAGTAGACTAGAATAAAAAAGAGCCAATTAGAAGTCCTAAAAATTAAAAATACTGATTTCAATATAGGTTATAAATGATTCACTGGATACAAAGTGAGAAATAATTCATCTGAAGGCAGGTATGAAAGTATTCACCCAGACTGAAGCACAGAGAAATATTTTTAAAAGGCAAGGTATAATAATTATGATGGTGATAATGATATTAAACAGCTTAACATTTATCCTATGATTCAGCAATTTCTTTCCTAGGGCATACAGAGAAATCCTCACATGTATGTACAAGGAGACATATATGACTATATTCAGAGCAATGTTGACTGCCATGGTCAGGAAGTCAGAAACATCCTCAATAGCCATCAAGAGGAGAATGAATAAATAAACTGGGATATGTTTACACAGGGGCATATTACATAGCAGTGAAAATGAATGAACTGGAACAGTAAAAAGGACAGCATCAACTAGATTAACTTAGATAAATCTCACAAATATATTGAGCGAAAAAAAGCAAGTTGCAATAGAATACATAAAGTATAATATATTTAGCATAAATTTTAAAACATGGAAACAATACTATGTTATTTATGAATATATACATATAGATGTACATATATATATATTATATGTCTATATATATGACATTTTAAAATTACAACAGATTGCTAAAAACTTAAAGTCTGATAATACCAAGGTTATGGAGAACTAATTCTCACATGCTATAAGTGGGAGTATGATTTGGTATGACCCACTTGAAGATCAATTTGACAATATTTAGTAAAAATGAAGACGTGCCTACCTGGTAACCCCTCAATTTGGTTTCCAGCTATCTGAATCTAAAGAAAACTCTTGCAAACATACACAAGGGACATGCTCAATGATTTCCACTGAAGCATTACTTTGCGCAGAATTATTTTTACTAGAAAATAAATAGAGTGAGAATATTAAAATATGGACCGAATATAAACTAAATTAATGGCTCTGTTTGCCTATAGGGAGGAGAGGAAGGAGTGATCTATAAAGAGAAACACAAGAAAAATATTCATAATGACTTATGTCTTGAAGAAAAAAGTCTGAAAGAAACAGTAACATGTTAACATTTGTTAAATTTGGATGGCACCTAAATGGGTGTTTATAAGCAGTATTCTTTGTGCCCTTTTAAATTTGTGTTTTTTTCCCTTTTTAAGAAAAGTAATATATTTCCCTTAGCTTCCTGAAGTTGTTTTTCTGGGAGTGGAAAACCCACTGGACTTGCAATCAAATGCCTGGTTTATAATTCAAGCTCTTCTACTAGATAGTTGTGTTCCCGTGGACAAGTCTCCTGAGTTTTAAATGGAAATGTAATGACTACGTCACATGGGATGATTAAACGAGATATCCTGAGTTATAGGGCCTTGGATACTGGCTGACTGTTATCAGTTTGCTGGGACTGCCTGGCTTCAAAAACAGGTTTTTATTGTCTCCCAGTTCTGGGGACTAGAGGTTCAAAGTCAAGGTGTCAGCAGGATTAGATCCTTCTGAGGGCTGTGAGGAAAAGAGCCGGTCCAGACCTCTCTTCTTGGTTTATAAATGGCTGTCTTCTCCCTGTATCTCTTCGCATCGTCTTCCCTCTATGCATGTCTGTATCCAAACTTCCCCTTTTTATAAGCACGCCAGGCATACTGGATCAGGGCCTACACCAATTACCTCATTTCAACTTGATTATCTCTGTAAAGACCCTATCCTCCAAATAAAGTCACAGCTGGAGATACAGGGCATTAGGACTTTAGCAAATGAATTTGGGGAGGACACACCGACTGCCCATAGTCAATACTTAAAATATATAAAGGAAAAAAATGTTTTCTTTAAGAAGTTTAAGCTCATCCCCAACTAAAGTCACTATTTTATTGATATTAATTCATCGGTCAAATATTAGGAGGGGGGCTGAGGAATGATAGAATGAGGTTTCTAAATTCAGCTTCTTCCTTTTCAGATGCGCTATGACACCTGTGTTGGTGAGCTCTGTGGCCAAACAAAAGGCTGGACCTGCCAGCTTCTCATTTGTCACTCTATGTCCAGTGCGCTCAGGGGTTTGGAGGATAATGCTAGCAGCGCCCAAGATCCTACGCGTGATTCCCGTCAGAGCTCATTAGTTCCCTCATCCCTCCACATCATTAGCCACTTAGCTGTTGCCGACTGACCCACGGAACAACTGAAGCCAATAAAAAACAGGGCACTGGCTGTTCACAAAGCCTTGACTTCTGAGTCCCAGAATCTGTAGCCTAATAGCAGGAAAGAGGCAATGGGAGGCTACCTTTATCCCAGTTCAAACAGACTCTCCCATGTTATTTCAGACCTCCATGACCATGTGGTTAACATTGTGCAAAAAAAAAAAAACACAAAATCTTCACAGAACAGAACAGTCTACACAAACCGATGCATAGGCGCAACAAACTCAAATAAAACTATCTGGATGTATCATAGCCTGGGGTTAACAACTCTGTTCTCATGTGACTATTTCTTTTGCACCTAATGAAATAATTACAGGTAAGTTTAAACTGAATAATCATTACTCACAAATATTTTACCCCCATTTATCAACAATTCTAGCTTTCCCTTCTGTAAAAGACTGGGAATTCTACAGAAAAAGCTATTCTAAACTTTACAAAAAAGAAATGTATCTTGTTTCTCTTGTTTTTTGCTTGGTTTGGTCAAATCTTGGTTGTAAATAAAGACAAGGGCTTTCACATTCAGATACAGAAGACAGTAACAACGTTCCAGATTTCTCATGAAAGCATTCAAGATTTCCAAGTTTGTCCACTTTAAAGTGAGAAACTCTTAGCTCCCTCCTGCCTCAGGAACTCTGAGACTTAGAATTGATGTGGATTATAATGCAGAGAAATTGGCTAGAAACACCATGCCTAAGACTCTTCATTACACAGGTATAACTTGGGAGGACTCTATTTGCACTTTTCTCTTTGTTAGTATTCTCAGAATGATGACCACAGAACATGTGTATAAGAGTACTCTTTTGGTTGCAAGTAATAGAAACCCAATTCAACCCAACAAAAAGAAGGATTTTTAACCTCTCACAATTCAAGAGTTCAAGTGTCTGCTTCAGGCATAGCTGGATTCAGGTGCTCAAACTTCAGACATTTGTACCCCACCCCCTCCATCTCTCAGGTCTACTTTCTTCAGATAGGCTCTCCTCAAATAATGACACAAAGGTCCAACAGGAGCTCTCAAATCACATACTACCAGTTTAGCAACACCACAAGAAAAACATGAAACTTCTCTTTTCTAAAATTTCCAGCAAGTATCCCAGGTTTCATGATCACATGACTACCCCTGAACCAATCAGTGTATCTAAGCACATGCTGGGCTCTCATCTCCCATGTCTGGTCCATGTACCCACCCCCGGAGTCTAGGAGAGGGACCAACCACCTCAATCGAATGGATTGAAATGGGTGAGGGCTGGTTCTCCCGCCAACACTGGAGTGTTATTATCAGAAGGGGAAATGACAGGCAAAACCATTGATAGTCATCAAAGGCTTAAGTTGTTATCTCAGAAAAAAACACTATTAATCACAAAGACGGTGAAGTCAAAAAGCATGGCAAGCCCAGTATGAACTCATCATTATAACTGGAAAAAAATTAATTAAAAATCCATTTTCTACTGCAGGAGGGTCAACACTACACTGTCATATGGACAAGTAATTATGGTAAGTAGTAGTTATCACTTGGAAGCTGCTCTGTAGGTACGGGAAAGCAGCAAATGAAGAGTGACACTGAAAGGTTCTTTAACACATCCCCAGCCAGCGATAAAATCACACCTAAGCCTTCAATTTTTGAAGACCCGCAGAAACAAGGTGCTATCATAGTCATTCCGTTATAATTAAATTATTAAGAAAAATGATATCTGCTGCCTTTCTAGGCCTCTCCATGCAAGAGAATAACTCCTTCTGTACATGTCATTAATTAATTAGTTGTAACAATTAGTTTCAGTGCTCCTGCGAGACTCGCTAATCTCTCACCGGGATAAAATGAGGCACTTGGATAAAAGTTGTACTCCTGGGATGCATGAATTTCCAGCCCTAATAATGGCTTTTGGATCAAGATACATTCCCTCACCCCAAAGACTATTCACATGGAGTTCAAAAGCCTGTGAAAGAGAAGATAACCTCACTAGGTGTGCTCTTTCCACTGTCAATGAGGATAACTCCCCTGTTGGAAACTTGACCTCCTTGCATGACCTGTCCAGTGGTAAAGTCGGCCATAAGAATCAGGCATTTTTTGCTCCCATTGTAATACTCTGTTCTATCATAATTAATGACAGTGTCACCCTGCACTTAATGCAAATTAATTCCATGTTTGTCCAAATAACCCAATACAATTTGTTCAAGTTTCATGTGTAGCCAGATTTAATGCATTATCTGGAAGATGGAAAAGACATTCCTTTACAGAGGTTTTTTTTTTTTTCTTTTAGGAATTAAATAAATAAAGGGCTCACCATATGTGCAGCCTGGGACATTGCTTGCAGCATTTAGCAGGGTCAGATTATCAAGTTTTATTATTTGATACATTTTTCAGAGTCGCAAAGAATTGATGGGAGCAGTAAATTCATTTTAAAACGGGCTTATCACTTCATCGGGTATTCATTTAAGCAGAATCCACAGCCTGACTGGGTCTCTTTGGCTCTGTGTGACATGTTTTTCCGAATGGAATGATAATAAGTATAGAGATGTAGTATGTAGTTAAAGACTTCCCATCTCCATGAGGCACAGATATTCAGATGAAGAAATTACTTTCATTCTCAAGCCACTGCTCACTAGAGGATCAATGGCCAGCTGTTTTAGGACCTTGTTAAAAAGAAACCTAGAGATGCCATAATCCTTTTGGTTCTTAGTGAATGAGGCTAACAGCTATGTTTTAGAGACACCATCATAGGATATTTCATTTCCAGTGAGAAAAAATTATAAATTGAGCATTAAATAAACTATTATAATACATTTTCTTAGAGCTGCTAAGCCAGATCAAATCGAGAAATGGCATGAAATTAGTTAAGAAGATAAAATTATAATTCAAAAAATGTTACTGAGAAACTTCAAGCTAGTTCAGATTTCCAGAGCATGGTAAATTATGCATGTGATATGTACACCAATCCAAAGTCTACAATATCCAACTTCTAGTCCAAGATGAAGATTGTTCATTTTCTGAGTTCTTATAAAGTCTTCCATTTAATGAATTCTATCATGATCTCCCCAACATATTAATTGTTGATTTTCCATATATAGACATTATATTTTAAAAATATAAAAATCTATAGGTGGCGTAATGCTATGTACACTTGTTTCATATAACAAAGTCTTCTTAGTTAATAGACTTCATATGTCATCATCATTGGACTACCATGGGCACAATAAACGATGTGTAAAATGTCACCCTTGTTACTGATAACGCGAGAGCATAGCTTAGATCTGCTACCTAAGTGGGTTGACTCCTGCCGCACAGTCTGGACAAGGGGTCCCCAACCCCTGGGCCGCCGACCGGTACTGGTCCGCAGCCTGTTAGGAACCCGGCCACAAAGCAGGAGGTGAGCAGCGGGCAAGTGAGCAAAGTTTCTTCTGCCGCTCGCCAAAGCTCCCCATCGCTCGCATTACCACCTGAACCATCCCCCCCATCCATGGAAAAATCATCTTCCACGAAACCGGTCCCTGGTGCCAAAAAGGTTAGGGACCGCTGGTCTAGACCACTGGTTCTCAACCTTGACTGTACTTTAAAAATACCTGGAAAACTTATAAACTATCCCATGCTTAGGCCAATGAAATCAGAAGACTCACTAAGGACTTGCTCCAGGCATCAGTAGTTTTAAACCCCCTCCAGGTGCTTCCACTGTGCAGCCAAAGTTGAGAACCACTGGATTAGAGCAGTGATTCTCAAAGTGGGACAGCAACCTCAGCATCACCTAGGATTTGTTACAAATGCAAATCAGGGTCAGACCTCCTGAATTAGAACCCCTGGGGGAGATGGGCAGTGGAACAATCCAGGTGATTCTGATGAATGCTGTAGTTTAGGAACCACTGATTTGAAGCACAAACAGAGAAAGTGTGGATCTGCAGGGCAGACACACTTACCTAGAGTTGCCACCTCTCACTTGTCTATAGTGGAAAGTGCAGAAAGCGGGGGTAGATCCAGGCTTTGAGGAGCTTGAAGTCAACACAATTTCAAGGCCTTTTTTAAGGAAAAAAAATACAAGTTAGGTACCAAGTAAATATTCATTTAGAATCAGAGAAACAAATTTAACAAAAATTTAACCCTAACAAGTATCAAAAACTACAAGATAACATAATACTTTTATTAATTGATTTCCTAGGACTCATCTCTAACCCTCCTTTTCTCCATTATTTTTTTCCACTGAGTACTCTGGGTGCCTTTGCATAGGATAAAAATTTTATAATATTTCTACAGAGATAAAAATGATAATTCACTCTTTTCTCTAGAATGATGATTTTTTTAACTGAGAGTTTAGATAAGGTGTCTTCGGGCTTGAATTTGGAAAAACCTCTGTCAAGTTTCATTCACATATGAGCTGTAGGATTTTAGGACATTTTAAGTATTTCATTGCAGCAACTAATCTTAGTCACCCGTTGAGTTGAAGAGGCCCTAACCAGGGCCTTGGAAGTGGTCTGTGCTAAGGAGGGACCTAAGGCTTTTTTTTTAACTTCTTGCTAACTCCACCTTGCACAGACTTGATAAATTAACTTGTCCAGTCAACCCATAACCTAGGTAACTCATTCTACTTCTGTGGGAGAAGGTGATGGTACAGAGAGCTGGAGACTTTAGGAAAAATCCCTTCTGATGGAAACTAAATGAGGAGAATCTTTGCTCCCCTGAAAAAGAAGGACAGCCTTTGGGGTTATCTACATACGGAGAAATGTGTGCAGTCTACATAGGTCACATGGCCAGACTCCCTTCCCTCTACTGCTCTAAAAAGTGTGATGCTATAGCATCTGAAGCTAGAAAGGCCCCATGGGAGTCTAGTGTAATTTTGTAGATAATGAGGTAAGGCCAAGATGCAGACTGTGTTGAGAACCAAAGCCTGCTTCCTACTTTGTAAGGCGTGACTGTTCAAAACTAGAGTACTCAAGATCTTATCAGATACCTCCTGCATGAGAATTATCACTAGGACACAGTTCAAAATGGGTTTTTACTTTGGTTTACTGTCAAATAAACAGAACATGGGATGGACAGAGGACAAAGATACAACCACTGATACAAAGGAATAGCATGGCTTCCTATATCACCTCCCGGGGTGCCACCAGCTGAGACGCAGAGTGAACTAACCACCACTTAAGAGGAGCTCGAATGGTGTGTGGGCTTGCTGTCTCTTACACCCCTGCCCACTTTAGCACCCAGACACACCTTATTTACTATATAAAAACAATTCTGCCACTTAAAGGAACGTCCAGTTCCCATTCTTAACATTCCTGCCTGGCCAGCACTGAGACATCTCTCCTTACACGCATCTGCTCTATGCACTCGGGGGCTTTCCATTTCAGCCCACTCAGGAGCAGAGTACCTAGAACATAGCAGGTGCCCGACAAATATTTGTAAGATGAATGGATGGATGAGCTAGCTTCTAGTTTACAGGATTATAAGATAGAATGTGATAAGTACATACATGTGAAATAACAAAAAAAATGTGCCTGGTACAGTGTTTTTCTTTTAATTTGATAGTTTAATAAATAGCTGCCAAAATGAACACATGTTTACAAGCTGTCTTTTATTAGTATTTGTCTGCTGACGAGCTAAAAAAAAAGAAAAGCGAACATATCTGGTTGGGGAACTCAAGAACAGCTTAATGAAGTGGGTGGCATTTTGGATGGGTCTTGAAAGAATTTGACAGGTGACATATTTCAGGAAGATATTCCAGATGGAACCTCACTAGCAAAAGACACAAAAGCAAGAAAACATGATGTGTGTTGGACAAGAGCAGTAATACAGTTTAACTGCAATGTAAGATGCCTGGAGAGGAGGAAAATGTACTGAACTTTTGGGTCTGGAGGGTCCATCTGGACAGTTGGGGTTTCTTTTAGTAGGAATGTGGACACCACAGAAAGCTGTGACAAGGAGAGTGACATATCAGAACTGTACATCTAGAAAATGACTCTGCCATCACAGGAGTATCATGGTCTAGAGAAGAGAATGACCACAGATCCACGAGATCAGCTAGTTTATTAAAGCAATGATCCAGGTACAAAGGAACAAACCTTCACTAGGATGATAGCTCTGGAAATAAGAAGGGAATGAATTTGAAGAACAAGGTAGAGGAAGGTTTTGCCAAATGTCTCAAGGGAGAGAATTTGTGATCAGGGGTCAATGGGAGAGTAGGGCATCAGGAAGGAGTCAGCCAAGAAAGCTCTGAAGTTTGAAATTTGGAATCATCATAGTAAAGCTTGCTGAGAATGTGCTGTGTAATTTCCAAGCCTTGATCTTAGAGACCGGGCCAGCAGACCACTGGATGAACAGGTCTGGACTTCGGTAGTCACCTGCAGACCTAAACCTAAGTTCCACGAAGACAGAAACTGTGTCTGTTTTCCTCACTGTTGAATACTCAACACATAATCTGGTAACTACTAAGAGTATTTACTTAATAAATATTTCAGTGGGGAAAAGGGGAGATGTTGGTCAAAGAGTACAAACTTCCAGCTACAAGGTGAATAAGTTCTAGGGATCTAATGTACAGCATAGTGACTGTAGATAACAATACTGTATTATATTCTTGAAAGTTACTAAGAGAGTAGATCTTAAATGTTCACACCACAAAAAAGAAATGGTAATTATGTCATGTGATTCAGGTGTTAGGTAACCTATGGTGGTTATCTTTTTGCATTATGTAAGTGTATCAAATCAACACACTGTACACCTTAAACTTACACAATGTTTTAAGTCAATTATATCTCAGTAAAGCCAGGGGAAAATAGTTGTTCGATAAAAGAATAAAGATTATAGCTGAACCAATGGAAAAGACTAGGATAGCAAAGTATAATGATGTAGAAATTAGGGAAATGGATCAAACACTGAACCTTAAATAACACCTACAAATTATACTTTGCAAGAGGAAGAAAACCATCTAAAGGCAGCAGCAATACTACTATGTAGTATATAAAAAAATTTCCAACACTTAGAGTAAGCAGGTTATAACTCATAAGCTTAGAGTTCTCTGGAAGAAAGGCAAGAATTTGTACATAGGATATGTGCAGAACCTGGAGCAAATAATAACTTGTTTTAAAGTTTATTATTAGAAAGGGATGAGGAAGATTAAGTCTTATGGGGGGTTGGGATGTATGAAGATCTTGATGTCAGAACCATCTTTTTATAAGTCAAGCCTGTTACTCCTCAGTTTAAAACACCTCAATGACTTTCCGTTACGCTTAGGAAAAATCCAAACTCCCTAACATTGTCCGCATCGTCTGGCAATATCTGTTCCCTGCCAACATCTCCTGTCCCATGTTATGCCTCCACCTCCTACGACCATGACCCCTCCAAACACACCAGCCATCTTCAGTTTCCCCAAAGTGGCTATGCTTCCTATTTCTCTTTCTGATTGAAAGGCCAGCCCTTCAACCGCACTTCTTTCCCCCACCTACTGGCTTTATCTAGTTAATGTCTGTTCATTCTTCGATCTCAGTTCAAACATCATTTCTTTGGGGAAGGTTTTCCCTTCCTGTTGGTTTGTGTCAGATTCCCCTGTTATATACTACTAGAATTTCAAGTATCTTCACTTTGTAGCCTTTCTTACAGTTTATAATTAGACTTTTGCCTCCTTTTTAATTATCATTCTCTGCAAATTCACCATCATCTCCACGGGGATAGTGTCAGCTTTAGTTCACTTTTATACTCCCAGCATCTAGCAGAGTGACTGGCATATAACAATGCTCTGCAAAAATTTTAATAGCAGCAGCTAACTTTCTCATACACATAATAAGCATTTTCTAAGTCCCAGATATTGTTCTAAATGCTTACAAAAATTGAAGGCAATAGAATGTAGTGTAAAAAACATGGACTTGGAAACTGACAACCTGGGTTCAAACCTCAGCTTTACCATTTATTAAATGTGTGAGGTCAGGAAAACTATTAAGTCCTCTGTACCTGAGCGACTCCATTAATAAAATCGAGATAAGGTAGAATTGTGAGATGATTAGGTAACTGAGAACCAGAGAGACTGATTAACCTACCCAACGTCTTAAAGCTGTAGGGCTGAGAACCAAACCCAAGCAATCTGAATCTGCTATTAACTACTACATCAAGCTATAACAATATACATTATATATGAAAATAACTTATCTCTATAGATAGGCAGAGACATCCAGAAGCACCTGTAACTATCCCTCACACCCTACCCTGCCCCTCCCTTTTCTTCAAAGTATTAAGTAGGCCTTTAGGCCTAGACCCATGAGAAAATATCCTCAGCAGTGAAATTGGCCTAAGATTATCTTTTCCACCAATGCCAGAGTCAAAACTAGAAGAGGAAGACCAATCGCTACAGGTGCCCTGGCGTAGACTGGTAACAAACACAGCTGCACTTGTGCCTTGCTTTTAAGTGGGATATCACTTTACTAACAGATTTCAAGTGTCATTCCTTTGTACAACATACCAATATGCTTCATTTGATATTTATTACTTAATACTTGAAAAGTTACACAAAATCTGTGTCCAATGATCCTTGATGACAAAGCATTAATGACCCAATCCTTTTCCAGACCTAATGATATTGTGCTCCGGAAGCCTCATGTTGTATCTCATATGAAACAAATAAGGCACTCATGCATAAAATTAATACAGTAAGCTCTCTAGGCAGTGATAAATTTGGAAAGGAAACAGGTCCTCATAGTCATTTCATCCCTCTTGAAAGCAGATTTCCTATAAAACCCTGAGTCACCTACATCTTGACCTGTAAGGCTCTTTTAGAAATTATGCTATCATCCCCATGAAACCCAATAGGGCATGTGCAGTCAAGGTGGAAATAGAGGTGTAATGAAGCTGTTGAGAAAATGCTTAGAAATATGCCCACTTCATCTTACGTGGAAAGGCGATTGATCTCTAAGCATTGAGAGAGCTCTCAGCTTGCCCTCTGCCATTAAGTTATCCTCACCAGGCTGCTCCTTTCTGTTTACCTGTGTGTAAATAGGTCCTGAGTTCTCTTGTTATATGTAGGAGAGCTGAAGGTGATCGTATGCCTTGGAAACTGTGATTAGCAGCAGTATCACGATACCAACATGGAAAAGCAGGGTTGCCTTCATTTCTTTAATAATCACTAAAAAGCACCTCTACTTCGGAAAGCATGAATCTCATGAGGACATTCACAAATAAAACCCATGTCACCTAGGAAACATGTCTTAGTCACCAACACAATAAGTCTTACTGCTGAGGTTTGAACTTTTTTTTTTTTTTTAACATCTTTATTGGAGTATAATTGCTTTACAATGGTGTGTTAGTTTCTGCTGTATAGCAAAGGGAATCAGCTGTATGTATACATATATCCCCATATCCCCTCCCTCTTGTGTCTCCCTCCCACCATCCCTATCCCACCCCTCTAGGTGGTCACAAAGCACTGAGCTGATCTCCCTGTGCTATGCAGCTGCTTCCCACTAGCTATCTATTTTATATTTGGTAGTATATATATGTCCATGCCACTCTCTCACTTCGTCCCAGCTTACCCTTCCCCCTCCCCGTGTCCTCAAGTCCATTCTCTATGTCTGCATCTTTATTCCTGTCATGCTCCTAGGTTCTTCAGAACCTTTTTTTTTTTTTTTTTTTAGATTCCATATATATGTGTTAGCATACAGTATTTGTTTTTCTCTTTCTGACTTACTGCACTCTGTATGACAGACTCTAGGTCCAGGTCCATCCACCTCACTACAAATAACTCAATTTCGTTTCTTTTTATGGCTGAGTAATATTCCATTGTATATATGTGCCACATCTTCTTTATCCATTCATCTGTCCATGGACACTTGGACAAGGTTGCTTCCATGTCCTGGCTATTGTAAATAGAGCTGCAATGAACATTGTGGTACATGACTCTTTTTGAATTATGATTTTCTCAGGGTATATGCCCAGTAGTGGGATTGCTGGGTCGTATGGTAGTTCTATTTAGTTTTTTAAGGAACCTCCATACTGTTCTCCATAGTGGCTGTATCAATTTACATTCCCACCAACAGTGCAAGAGGGTCCCCTTTTCTCCACACCCTCTCCAGCATTTATTGTTTCTAGATTTTTTGATGATGGCCATTCTGACAGGTGTGAGGTGATAACTCATTGCAGTTTTGATTTGCATTTCTCTAATGATTAGTGATGTTGAGCATCCTTTCATGTGTTTGTTGGCAATCTGTATATCTTCTTTGGAGAAATATCTATTTAGGTTTTCTGCCCATTTTCGGATTGGGTTGTTTGTTTTTTTGATATTGAGCTACATGAGCTGCTTGTATATTTTGGAGATAATCCTTTGTCAGTTGCTTCGTTTGCAAATATTTTCTCCCATTCTGAGGGCTGTCTTTTTGCCTTGTTTATGGTTTCCTTTGCTGTGCAAAAGCTTTTAAGTTTCATTAGGTCCCATATGCTTATTTTTGTTTTTATTTCCATTACTCTAGGAGGTGGGTCAAAAAGGATCTTGCTGTGGTTTAAGTCATAGTGTGTTCTCCCTATGTTTTCCTCTAAGAGTTTTATAGTATCTGGCCTTACATTTAGGTCTTTAATCCATTTTGAGTTTATTTTTGTATACAGTGTTAGGGAGTGTTCTAATTTCGTTCTTTTACATGTAGCTGTCCAGTTTTCCCAGCACCACATATTGAAGAGGCTGCCTTTTCTCCATTGTATATTCTTGCCTCCTATATCAAAGATAAGGTGACCATATGTGCGTGGGTTTATCTCTGGGCTTTCTATCCTGTTCCATTGATCTATATTTCTGTTTTTGTGCCAGTACCATACTGTCTTGATTACTGTAGCTTTGTAGTATAGTCTGAAGTCAGGGAGTCTGATTCCTCCAGCTCTGTTTTTCTTTCTCAAGATGGCTTTGGCTATTGGGGGTCTTTTGTGTTTCCATACAAATTGTGAAATTTTTTTCTACTTCTGTGAAAAATGCCATTGGTAGTTTGATACGGATTGCACTGAATCTGTAGATTGCTTTGGGTAGTATAGTCATTTTCACACTGTTGATTCTTCCAATCCAAGAACTGAACAACATTTTGAAAGTGGGTTTTGAACTCTGAAAACTGAATGATACTGCATTCAAAAATTCACATTTAGAGGTTTGGAAGAACAAAGAGGGTAACCATTGCTACATGGTTCCCATTAGACCTCCCTGAGGAGAAAATGAAGTGTTTGATCTATTTAGGGAATACATTGTTTATTCACTGTACGTGTCATGTTATACTTGAGTAGCATCTGAGAAAAATAAGGGATTCTGAGTGAAATGATCCTGAGGATGGTGATTGCTGGTTTTACTTCACCAAGCTCAAAAGAGCATCTGTTATGAACTTCAGATGTCTGCTGCGGCATTTTTTTTATTTTCACTGCAACTCCCGTTGTAGGGTGAGTTTTCAGAATGCATGTGTCTCATGTTGCTACTGTACACTCAGTAAGTTACATATGTGGATGTGTTTGATGGATTCCTTTTGACCTTGTTGTTTGCTGTTGTGTCATTTTGAAGAAAATGAAAAAAAAACAAACAATAGCTTCTAAGGTTCTCTTTTCCAAAAGGGGAACTGGCTACCATTTTACCTTTTAGCTGTTCCAGGCTGGGGGTCCTCAACCAGAGTAGTTTACATACTAAATTAATCACTTGAGTCTCTATGGAAAATGAAAGGCAAGCTACAACACACCTCAAGGGGATTCCAAGGTGCAGAAATGTGATCTTGTTTCTATATAACCAAGGCATTAATATTAATAGTGAGTTTGCTGTGCTTGCTTAGCAAGCAACCCTTCTCCCCAGAGTATTCTCACAGCACTGACAATACCCCCTGGTTCTGATTCTGTTTCCTGACTTTGAAGTTCAGGCACCAGGATGTTAGCATTTTCTTGCAGATTCCTCCCTTTCCTTACAGGTCAGAAGGAGCCCAGACTCAGCCTTCAACTGAAATAGAGACTTCGTTCCATAGTTACACAGTGATTTCCCTTCCTCCACCCTCCCTCTATGAAGGGTTATTTTCCTTCTATTTCCCCCATCCTTGTATTATGCTGAATTCCAATAGTAACATTTCCAATAGTAACAGTCCTACATCCTTGAATTATGGGAGATAGGTTTAATTAAATGTTAACTGAAAAGTAATATCTTCTAAGTGCACATATGAAGTTCCCAGAAAAATACAACCCACCAGAAAACAAAATGTATTCTACTCACTGTGATCAGATTTCCTCTCTCATGAGCACAGTTTTGTACCTCACACTTCTGTTTTAGTGGTACACATCTTTGGAAATCTGGAGAAAATAATGTAAATGTTATAATTACTGGCAAATAATATGAGACAGCTTGTTCAGGATGGTAGATTTTTATGTGTTACTACTAGTGTTTATTTGTAAAGCATTTCAATGAACAGTTAAGATCACCCCATTTTGTACACCATAAATAAATCATTCTAAAAAGCTACTCCTACACATTAGAGCTGCCACAGCACACATAGGGTCATTTGGGATTATGAGAGACTGAGTCAGTTTCCTAGCGTCTGTTTTGGCTTTTTGAAGGACGATCAGATCTCTGTGCAAAAACAGACACAAGGATTTTCTATGTAAAAAGACAGGATGTCGGGCTTCCCTGGTGGCGCAGTGGTTGAGAATCTGCCTGCCAATGCAGGGGACACGGGTTCGAGCCCTGGTCTGGGAAGATCCCACATGCCGTGGAGCAACTGGGCCTGTGAGCCACAATTACTGAGCCTGCGTGCCACAATTACTGAGCCTGCGCATCTGGAGCCTGTGCTCCGCAACAAGAGAGGCCGCGATAGTGAGAGGCCCGCACACCGCGATGAAGAGTGGCCCCCGCTTGCCACAACTAGAGAAAGCCCTCGCACAGAAACGAAGACCCAACACAGCCATAAATAAATAAATAAATAAAAACCTTAAAAAAAAAAAAAAAAAAGACAGGATGTCCTCCTATCTCATTTAAAAGCTGCTAACAGGAGTCATTGCTAGAATAATGATCACTGTAAACTAACTTAAATCTACATCACTCTTTTCTTCTCTCCTATAATTGTATCTTATGGTAGGCGTGCACAAATAATTCTCAATATTGGAAAAATAACTATCTGCCTAGAACCCCAATGCACTAAAATGTTAAACCTGAAATGTTTGAAAGTTCATGTTGTTTACCCCAATCATTTTATAGATGAGGAAGTGAAGCCCCAAAGAGAGAGGTTTGCAGAGATAACATAGTAACAGAACATAGTATATAACTGTACAGAATTGGGATAGCTAGAATATTATAGCAGAATTTTCTGTTTAAAATAATGGATTAAACACTCATTTTTATCTCTTCTTTATACCACTAAAATATTAGTATTCAATATAAACTCATAACAGTAAAGAAAATGAGAAATGAGGCAGCCTACAGGGTAGATAGAGGTGTATATGACAAGCTGAAAACAAAGCTAACTTGAAATGCCAGGAAAAACAATTGCTATACAAAAGAAGAGTATAATCATAGTTAGCCGTCAGACCTATCCTAAAACCAGATATTTTAGAACTGGTGAGATAATTCAACTTAACAAGCATCTATTGAGCATTTACTATAGACAGAGAACTGTTGAAGTTACATGTTGAATAAGAAAACATCCTTGTCCTTCAGGAACTTAGGTCTGGTGGGGTAGATGACCAATATGCCAAACATATAGACAATCTAATTATAATGTAAGGCATCCTCATATGCATTCTATGGAATGGGGCAAGTAACTTGTGGTAGTCCAAAAAGAGAAAGACAATTCAGATTGTAGAATCCAGAAAGACTTATTAGACTTTAGCCTTAAAAGATAGGATTTTGAAAATTAAGAAATGATAGTGGGAAAGCCTTTCATGCGGGGAGACTAGGGAGAGCTAAGTTGTGTATGGAAGGTTATGCTAGGAGAGCTAAGTAATGCTAGGAAGGAACACTCATATTTGGGAATGGTGAGTAGATTGGTAAGCGTGAGCATGGGATGAATCAGGAATTGCCACGGAGAATGCATTTGCCAGATCATGGAAGCCTGGAATCCCAGAGAAAAGAATTTGGAAATATTTACAATATTTAAGCAGCATGGAGCCCTTGAATATATATGGTACAGGAGAAAAGTTATCATATGTTAAAAATCAATCTAATAAAGGTATGATTTAAATCCAATAAAATGCACCTGTTTTTTTAAGAGTTTGATGAGTTCTGACAAAAGTATACACTGTGTAACCACCATCCTGATCAAGATACAGAACATTTCCATCACCCCAAAAGTGCCCTCATGACTTTTCCCAGTCAGTCCCTCCACTGCCTACCCAGGCAACTACTGATTTGATTTCTATCACTATAGATACACCTTGTCTGTTCTGCAAATTTATATAAATGGAGTCATATAGTATTTATTCTTTTGTGTCTGGCTCAACTCACTCAGTTTCTTGAGCTTGATTTTGCCTTGCCGTTCCCTGCCATGTACATCAAAAGGAAACCCCTCCATTAACAGAGCTTGCCCACCTTCACAGTCTCTGTTCCAGTTATCTATTGCTGTTTAACAAAACCACCCCAAAACTAAATTTAAAATAGCAATAAGCACTTATTTTCCTTAGGAGTCAGCCAAATGGCAGGACTTGATGGGAACAGCTTATCTATGCTCCACATGGCATCAGTGGGGCAGTTCATCTGGGGTTGGAGGTATTCACTTCCCAGATGACTCAGTAACATAGCTGGCCAGTTAGTGCTGGCTTCTGGCTGAGAGCTTGCCCAGGGCTATCAGTCAGGGGCCTTAGTTCTTCACCATATAGGCCTCTCCTCAGGGCTGCTCAGGCTTCCTCTCAGCATGGTGGCTGGATTCCAAGAACTAGTTTTTTAAGAGACAGGAAGTAGAAGTAGCTGATCTTTTAAGGCCTCGTCTCAGAAACCGGCACACCATCACTTCCACTGTATTCTATTAGTGAAGCAGTAACAGAATTTATCCAGAATCAAGGGGCAGAGACATCAACCATCACCTCTTGAGGAAGGGAATACCAAAGAATTTGCAGCCATTTTTAATCCAACACACCTTCCCATTCAAGGCCTCTTTAATAGGAGATTTATTCAATGGCAAAGGAAACTTATGCTAGCCATCTACAGAAATTAACCTAGTCTTCTTGTCAGACATTGGATGAAAACCAACCAGGAAAGGAGATGACCAAGATGAACAAACCAGATAATAGTGAGGGAATCAAAACTGATACAAATAGTTGAAATAACTTGGTTCCATCTTAAGCTTAATTCTATTTTAATTAATTTGTAATTACCCCCAAAGATAATAAAGAGAATATTACTACATCGGTAAAATAAGCACAGCATTGCTTTTTTTTTTTTTTTTTAAAGGATTCTGAGAACAAGAACGGATTCCCGGAAATTATATATAATTATCAAAATATGAAATTCACTAAAGAGATTGAATCTTAGAATGAATATGGCTGAAGACCAAGTTAGACATCTGAAATATAACAAAAAAATAAATCACTTGAAATTTAAAGCTAAAAGACAAAATGATGAAGCAGAGAAAAATTAAAGCACACACAAGCTCAATCCAGAAGGCACAACATCTGTCTACTAGGCATTCCATAAGGAAAATACAGAGAGAATTAAAAAGGAAAGGTGAGCAAAGAAAAGAAAAAGTTACTAAAAACAAAAAATACAGCATTTTCAGATGGAAAAGTCACCTAATGTCAAGAAGACTGAATGACAAAAGACTCACACTTCGTGGTCTTGGGTGAAATTTTGGAGGTCTGAAATTAAAGAGAAAGCTCTAAAAGTCTCCAGAGAGGTGGGTAAATCTGGTATTATATTTCCTTCTCTCTGGATCTAGACATGAACTTCTTGGTTTAGTTTTACGATGAATACAACTTACAGAATCATAATATGTAATGTTCATTGTTTTAATTTTTATAATTAACCTATGGCAGATCTCAAAATCCTAGAATCTCTCTCAAATTATATATATACATGTGTATATATATATACATATATATATACACACACACAAATACATTTTTCCATATATATACCTATGCGTGCACAAATGACACATAAACACATACTGTACCTGTATATACTATGTATGTCTATATCCTTATACACCTCTCCTCTATAAAACAAACAAGCAAAAAAAACAAAAACAAAAACAAAAAACCCAATAGAACAGCTGACCAGAGGAGTGAAAAAGAGTGGCAGAGTGTAGTTACGTTAATTTCCTAATTTTACATAATTAAACACTGCTTAAAATTAATGGCTCAAAAACCAGAGGTTTAGGTAATTTACAGTTCTAGAGTAATAATTAGAAGAACTAAAAAGAATAACATAACTTAAAAAATCCAGAAGTGAGAAGTGGATAGGACATATATACTAAATTCCTCAGTTTTTCTAGTGGTAAGTATATAGAGGTTAAAGTCATCAAATCAAGAAATAAGTTTAAAAGTATGCCATTTAGCATTACTGAGGTAACCAACTTTTGGAGGAGGTAGGAATGGGAAGGGAGGCCAAGACACATCCATCCTATTGCCCCCCAGTTAGGGGCAGGACCTTTTTTGGAACAGCAGCTCTTGA
This sequence comes from Eubalaena glacialis, assembly GCF_028564815.1. Taxonomy (NCBI): domain Eukaryota; kingdom Metazoa; phylum Chordata; class Mammalia; order Artiodactyla; family Balaenidae; genus Eubalaena; species Eubalaena glacialis. Next base: position 217,932,527 of record NC_083716.1, read on the forward strand.
GCTGAAGGCAAATCCTTGCTAAGCAGCTGGGGACTGAGAACTTCAGTCCTGGAGGGGATGTGGGTGTGGCACCACAGCATCCACTTGAGCGAGCAGCTGTAGTTGTCTTTCATACCTCTGAGCTCATATAAACGGAACTCAATAACTGGGATTTTTGTCATGTAGATATTTCCTAGGTCACTCAGTAATTATGAGGTGGTTCTTTCTCATTTGTATTAAAAATATTATTAGTGTTACAAATGGCATAGAAATAATTTCAAATAATTCCTTCCAACATGAATATCTTTTTGTAATAGACTCTCTCTAGATTCATGTGTAACTAGGACATATTTGCTCAAACCCTCCAGAACATAAGGCATATTCCTCTTCTGATGCAAAATGAAGCCTTAAAAGTGTGTGTGAAAGTCACATCTTATTACAAATTCTCTGTTAAATTTATTCTACTTCTACTCTGCACCATGAAAAGATAATAGCACATATGCAATTCCACCACTTCTTTGCCTATAGGGTACAACTACAGTAAAATTTTGTTAATTCTGTTCCACTAAGTTAGATTTATAATTATTGTAACACAGGATGGATTGACATTCATTTTTTAGTCACTTTTTATATGATTTTTTTAAATTTTATTTATTTATTGTTTTATTTTTGGCTGCATTGGGTCTTTGTTGCTGCATGCAGACTTTCTAGTTGAGGCGAGCGGGGGCTACTCTTTGTTGTGGTGCACGGGCTTCTCATTGCGGTGGCTTCTCTTGTTGTGGAACACGGGCTCTAGGTGCATGGGCTTCAGTAGTTGTGGCACACAGGCTCAGTAGTTGTGGCTTGTGGGCTCTAGAGCACAGGCTCAGTAGTTGTGGCGCACAGGCTTAGTTGCTCCATGGCAATGTGGGATCTTCCCAGACCGGGGCTCAAACCTGTGTCCCCTGCACTGGCAGGCTGGTTCTTAACCACTGCGCCACCAGGGAAGCCCGACATTCATTTTTATTCTATGATTTTTAAAATAATACCTTTATAGTTTTTACCAAAAAATTGTACATATTCATAAAATATTCAACAATTACAGAAAGTATAAAGAATAAGGCAATTAATCACTTAAATCACACCACTCAGAAATAACCAGTATTAACATCACTCTAGATATATCTCTGTACAGATGGATAAGTGGATGGGAGGATGAATGGATGAATGGGTGGGTGGAAGGAGGGTGATAAGACAAGATAGATAACTTTAAAAGTTTATATAAATGGGATTACATGTACATACTACAAATCTTTCTTATATTTACAAGAGAGTAATGACTATGTGCCAAATTCTTAAAATATTTGTGACAATAATCTTGTAGCCCCTTAAAGCATCTCATTAAAAATTATTGTGCTTTGTCATGCACCCCAGTGTTCATTGCAGGACTATTTACAATAGCCAGGGCATGGAAGCAACCTAAATGTCCATCAACAGAGGAATGGATAAAGAAGATGTAGTACATATATACAATGGAATATTACTCAGCCATAAAAAGGAACAAAACTGTGTCATTTGCAGAGACGTGGATGGACCTAGAGACTGTCATACAGAGTGAAGTTAAGTCAGAAAGAGAAAAACAAATATCGTTTGTTAACGCATATATGTGGAATCTAGAAAACCGGTATAGCTGATCTTATTTGCAAAGCAGAAATAGAGACACAGACATAGAGAACAAATGTATGGATAACAAGTGGGGGGGTGGGATGAATTGAGAGATTGGGACTGACATATATACACTACTATGTATAAAACAGATAACTAAAGAGAACCTACTGTATAGCACAGGGAACTCTACTCAGTGCTGTGTGATGACCTAAATGGGAAGGAAATCCAAAAAAGAGGGGATATATGTATACATATGGCTGATTCACTTTGCTGTACAGCAGAAACTGACACAGCAGTGTAAAGCAACTATACTCCAATTTTAAAAAAAGAAAAAAATTATTATGCTTTGTGAACTAGCCTTTTTCCAGTTTCATTTTAAATTAAATCATTTCTGAATTTATAACATTTGTTTTCATAATAAAAGCAAATGCTAACATATAGTAAAGATTTACAGTGTTTGAGACTATGTTAAGCACTTTTACAAGGGCCATCTCATTCAATAATTCCAATACACCCATAAAAAAAGTGAATCTGGGGCTTCCCTGGTGGCGCAGTGGTTGAGAGTCTGCCTGCCAATGCAGGGGACATGGGTTCGAGCCCTGGTCTGGGAAGATCCCACATGCCGCGGAGCAACTAGACCCGTGAGCCACAACTACTGAGCCTGCGCGTCTGGAGCCTGTGTCCCGCAACAAGAGAGGCCGCGATAGTGAGAGGCACGCGCACCGCGATGAAGAGTGGCCCCCGCTTGCCACAACTAGAGAAAGCCCTCGCACAGAAACGAAGACCCAACACAGCCATAAATTAATTAATTAATTAATTAATTTAAAAAAAAAAGTGAATCTGAATAGAGAGGTTAAGCCACGTGTCCCAGGTCACACAGCAAAGTATTGCACTGGATCTGAACCCAGGCGTTTGGATTCCAGAGCCTGCACTCTTAAGCACTAGTCCATACAAAATTAATAAACCCCTCATTAAGATAACGCAGTAGCAAGACCAAGAAATTAATCACATTTTATTTCTCATTTGAATTTCCAGTGTCTTAAACTCATGACAATACAATTCCATATTCAGTAAGTAATTATTAAGAATCTACTAGATATCAGGCACTGTGCTATGGGACAAAGAATTAAGGGGAAAAAAGAGAAAAGGAAAAAAAAAGTTTGTCTAAGGGATTTTATCGTAAAAGAATAAAGTCATAATCAAAAGAAACTGCTTGTCTACTTTTGTAATGTTTATATTTACTGATTGGAAAATGAATTGTGGTTTATTTCTTGCCTGTCCTTTTTCTATATACACAATATGTAAATATGCATTTTCTTATAAAACTGAGAAAATACTTCCCACTTCATTCTGTGGTCTGCTCCTTTTTCACATAACATTGTAGATGAGCACTTCCCATATCATTAAATATTATTTTAAAAAATGATTCTTAGTAGCTCTTTGGATGTAATTTTAATGAGCACATTCTAGCATATGGTGGAGCTATAAAATAGTTTAATTATTCCCCAATTGCTTAATGTTTACGCTATTAAGTTTTTTCTATTATAAAACAATATCTTTAATAAACCTTAGGAAGGTCCTAGAGCAAAAATAAAATACTTCAGCTTTTTCAATTATTCAAGGCAAGAAAAGGAGAAAAGGATGAAAATTTACTGAAGAGATTCTCTGATACTTAGAATCCCAAGATCATCTCCAAAATATGGTTTTTATGCCTAAATAGTATTCTCTCTACTTTTTATCCTTGTATGAAGTAACAACTTTATTTTCTTCTTTAAATCTCTTCCTTGTTCAATGTATTGTTTTTTACAGTTATTTATTTTTCCTGTGTGAAGGTCTCCTCCGACACTGAAAATAGCTGACTAGAAAATATCTAATTTCTCAGAAAAGCAACACTTATTCTCTCATTATTTTACTGTCTCTTCTTTTCCAGTTAACACAAACAGATTTATACAGCACCATTCTGCATTCAGTGGCCCAGTCTGAGAGTCCACCAACACCTCTCAATAAAATTCCAAGCTTTGGTTTAGAAAATTCAAGCACTTCCAGCTGAGGTCCAATTCTCTTAAAGTGATGTGATATTAATGGCTTTGGTTGTTTTCTTTCCCTTAGCAGGAGGCAAATAGTTCAGGGCTTAATTTTTCATGCTCTCATGAACTTAAAAAAAATAAAATTATCCAAAGGCAGTAAATTATTCTTCATGTTGCTTAGTCTTAAATCCCTGGGTAATTTTTTTCTATCAGTTCCACATATACTTTTTCCTGTTCCATAATACTTCAGATACCAGTTAATAAATGTGTGCCTGCGCGTTGATCACTAGGTTTAATCGCATGAATGTTTTTCAAATCCAAGGGACTAATTATTATAAATTTTCTACTGCACGGAGGAGCATTTTGCTGCGAATTGAAAGTTAAAAATGCAAAAGAGCTCTCTCTATGCAAAATGTAAACTGATTTATTCTCACAAGAAAAGGTAGCATGAAAGCTGAAAGAAAATTGGCAAAAGAAAGCAAAATATATTCTAATTGGGTTCCTTAAATTCATTTTTTTTCTTAATAAAGAGTTGAAGAAGGAACCATTTAAAGTAGTTAGCACAGAAAGACTAGAACCGACCATCATATTTGGTACTAAAAATGCTTCTGGAATTCCATCTACTACATTTTGGGGTTAGACATTATAGCTATAGCTATTTGGGTAAAGAAGTGGTAACCAATGTTTAAATCCAGAGCATGACCTCATGTGTATGACACATCTCTCATGGGTCCGTTAATGCAGAACACCTGCCCCAAGGCTTTTACCAGTGTAAATTAAAAACTGACAATGGGACAAATACCAGCATTATGAGTTTTGTTAAATGCCATCGTGCATTTAAAGGATGCAAACTGACTCATGGCCTAGACCATAGATAAAAGCAGTCACAAGTTGAGGGAACATTTGTTTTTGACAACATTGAGCCATTTTTGAGAATACCTATATGCACTTTTGCTGGGTATTAGTGCTGGTAATAGGCCTCAGAGACCATTTTTCCCAGTGGTTTTTAAACTGTATTTCCTAGCATCCTGGGAAACTTCCAGAGAGATGGCATAAATGATGTAGAGAAAGAGGTGAAGCCTAAGCAGGCCCCCCCCCCCACCTTTTTAACCAAAGTTGCTCAGCTTTTATCTGTTTTATAAGTTGGGGGAAAAACCCAAAATTTCATTTTTGAAATGAGAAATAAAATTATTTGGTCCTTCTCCCTCATTTTTACAGGTGAGGAAACTAAGTACCAGATAGATTAAGTGTTTACCCAACTCTGCAATTATCTGGTGGTAAAATCAGATGTACTACCCAAACCTTTTACAGAGCCCAGTACTTTTTTTTTTTTTAATGACAACACTTACATATTCTTAGGAGGCCACTTTGTGGCCAGATTGCTGTCCATTTGATCCAAAAGTCAGATTACTTTTGGCCAACTTTCTTGTCTATAACTTGTTGAATACAAGTCAAGTCAAGCTTGGAAAGAATTATCAACAGGGAAATATTTTATTTCAGTGCCCAAACTTTCCTTTTCTATGCTCCAGGAATCTCTTCTAGGTCTATGACTTTAAGTTATTAAATTTTGTTGTACATTAAAGTCTCTTTTTAAAATAAGAGTAATGTGATAACAACATACTAAAACAACAATAAGATACCATTTCACATCTATCACACCAGCAAAGATAAAAATCTGATGATACCAGGTATTATGGAGAAAATGAAGAGTAAGAACACTCAAGCACTGCTCACTCATGGGAGGGTAATTTGGTTTAACCTTTGAAAACTGTTTGGTAAAGTATAGTAGACTTGACAGCACAGCATCTTATAAACCAGAAATACTACTTCTAGTTATATGTACCTAAGTATCTTACAGGAGACTTATATGAGTATGGTCTTGGTAACACTACTTCCTAAAGTGGAAAACTGGAAACAGACGGCCATCAACAGAAGAATAGGAATGGTGGGTTTCCAGCTGCCCGTTTAAGGAGCTTGCAAGGTCCCCAGTCCGTCCAAACAACAAGTTAAAAGCTTAACAGACTGAAAAAATCAACAACTCTTCTTGCATTCCTAAAGGAGGGGAGGACACAGAGCAAACCTGAGCCCCCAAGACTGAGGAGACAAACAGGGGAACACAGAGAGTTGTGACTTACCAGAGCTGAGACTCTCAAGGAGGGGAAACCGCGGGGGAGCCAGCTCCAGGAAGGAAACGCTGAACTGTAATTGACGAATTCCTGGAGGCTCAGGGCAGACAAGTCACAGGGGAGCCCAGTCACGGGGGGGCTCCTACAATATAGTGAGATTTACCTGCAGGAGCTCGAGCAGAGCCAGTAAATACTGGAGAAAAGTCCCGTCAAGCTTCCAGCAGGGAAAGGGGAGGGAACCATTTTGAAATTCATCAGCGCCCTCTGTTCTTCTTAATAAGGCCTGGCTTCAGCAGAAACTAATTAACAGAGCCTGACCTGGTGGGATAACAGCAGAGCCTGACTAACCTGGGGGAAGGGAAATACCCAACTGTAGTGAGTCCTAGGCATCCATTCCCACCTAAGGAGATAGAAAAAAGTAGAAACACTTGTGAAACACACAGTCCAGAGGTACAGGCTTACTAAAAGCCTGAGACCTAATTATAAAACTACAGAATGCTTCCTCCCCAACACCTCACCACCACATCACTGAAGCCCTACTTACCCAGGACATCATGTCCAGCTATCAGAAAGAAATTACAAGGCATACCAGAAGCAAAAAACATAACATAAACAGATACAGCAAGCATCAAGACTAGGCACTGCAGGGATGTTGGGATTATCAGGCCAGGAATTTAAAACAGCATCATTAATATGCAAAGGGCTCTAAGGGATCAAATGGACAGCAATGCAAGAACAGATGGACAATGTAAGCAGCGTGATGGAAATCCTAAGAAAGAACCAAAAAGAAATGTTAGAGATAAAAAACGCTAACAAAAATGAAGAATGCCTTTGATGGACTTATTAGTAGACTGGACACAGCTAAGAAAAGAATCTCTGAGCTGGAGGATGTATTAATAGAATCCTTGAAAACTGAATAGCAAAGGCAACAAAAACTACAAATAATTGAATAGACTATCCAACGACTGTGGAACAGTTAGAAAGGGTGTAACATACACATCATGGGACTACCAGGAGAAGAGAGAAAGGAACAGTGGAAATATTTGAAACCATAATGACTGAGAATTTCCCCAAATTAATATCAGACTCCAAACCACAGATCCAGGAAGCTCAGAGAACAAGTAGGATAAATGCAAACAAAAACAAACACACAAAATCTACACCTGGGCATATCATTTTCAAACTACAGAAGATCAACAATAAAGAAAAAATTTGCAAGAAGCCAGAAGGAAAAAATACCTTACCTATAGAAGAACAAAGATAAAAATTACATCCAACTTCTCCTCAAAAATGATTCAAGCAGGAAAGAATTGAATGAAATTTTCAAGTATTGAGAGAAGCACCCCCCAACCTAGAATTCTGTACCCTGTGAAATTATCCTTCAAAAGTGAAGGAGAAATAAAGAGTTTCTCAGACAAATAAAAATTAAAGGAATTGTTTCCAGTAGACATTCTTTGCAAGAAATGTTAAAAGAAGTTCTTAGAGAGAAGGAAAGAGTCAGATCTACAGAAAGTAAGAAGAACACTGAAGAAGGAATAAGTGAAAGTAAAACAAAAATTTTTTTTCTAATTCTTAATTGACCTAACAGATAACAGTTTGTTCAAAATAATAATACCAATAATGTATCAATTATGTATGCTTATGTGTATATATATGTGTGTAAATGTATATGCATATATATATATGCATGCTATATATGCTTATTTATATAAGTGGAAGGAATGACAGCAATGATACTCAGAATGGAAGGGAGGAATTAGAATTATTTTGTTATGCTAAGGTACTCACAACACCCATGAATTAGTATAATGTTATTTGAAAATGGACTTTGATTAGTTATAAATGTATATTGTAAACTCAGGCACCCCAAAGAAATGTAAAAAATAAAATAAAAAGAAGTATAACTGATATACTAAGAAAGGGGAGAAAACTCATACTCACACACTCTTAATATGGCCACAGTCAGAAGCAAGGCTATCTGGTCAAATGGCGACCACTTCTCTCCTACCCAGTCCTGTCCTCGTTCCTGAAGGCGTCAACCTTAACCTTCAGCAACACTTGTCAGTGTCTTCTGCCTTCGACTTGAATGAATTCCTTCCAATCAGCAATGTCTCTGAGAATTCTATTTTCCCATTTTCCCAATTTCTCAACTGATTCTTCTCAAGATTTGGGATTTAAAAAAATACATAAATTTCCCAAAAAATGCTAACAAGGAATTCCCACACGGAAACCATAATCTACATATAAAACTTGGATGCAAGAAATATTAACCATATTCACAACTGTGATTACAACTAAAAGGGGCAGGGGGTTGAGTAGAGAGAGAGAAATAGAAGCTTAAATTGTACCTGAAATGTGCTATCTCTTTTTTGAAAAATTCAAGACAAAAGTGATAAAATTAAGTCTGTTAATTCTGGTGGAGGGTATACGTGTATTTGATAAATATTAATTTTACTTGCTTGGGTTTTTTAAATCTTTCCAAAGGAATTGCTAATGCTGATTCCTGGGCCTCACTTCAGGATCCAGAGATCCTGATTCTGTGGGTCTGGAATGGAGACCAGGAATCTTCATTTTCACTAGCTCCACAGAGGACGAGGGGGCTGATGGCGCAACACCAAACTTGGGTGAAAGCTGACCAAATCCAGGGAAACCCAGATGCAAACCAGAGATACCGGCATAGATTGTGGCCAAACAGGATTTGCAAATAACAGCCTGAGGCCAAAGGAGCAAGCCCCAGCCTCAGGAGTAGCTGGGTGTCTTTGCCCTGGGCGGTGTGGTAGGAAAGGCCTCCCGATCCTTGCGACACAGCACCACGTAGATGCCTCTCACACCTCAAGAGCACTGGCGCTGCTGTTTCTGCCAGCTTCCCCCCACCGCTGTTCACTAGTTTCAAAAACACATGCCTGGACGGGGAAGCCAGGGAAGGAAGAAGATAAAGCTCTATACTAAACAGGCAATATTTTAAGAGTTTCCAAAATTATTCCTTTATTTAAAGAAAAATTCCAAGCCACATCTGTGTATTTGCTTTATGATGTACTTAAAAGGCGCTGTCTGACCTCACTGTGTTTCTTCCAAAGCCTTTTCACGGAACTTTACGCTTTCTGATTGCTTGGCAATCACAAACCAGCTAATGATTAAATTACTAGTTTCAAACCCTCATTATGAAGTAATAATGTCAACTTCCTTGTTTCTCTTGATTGCTTGATTTTAAAAATTTTAACTCAGTACCGTCAGTTAGTCAATATGCTAATATTTGAGAAATATTTATGCCATGAGAAATTTATGTATGTCTTATGATCCTACAAAGTGCAGCATAAGCAAGTTTTAGGGCTTATAATAATTAAGAGAAAATAAATCCAGACTCCTGAATTCTAAAACCAATGTGTGCCCTCCCTTCATTCTCTTTGTGTAGACAAATGGGGTCTTGATAAAAATATAGGCATAGATACCTGGAGTTCTGTGTTTGACTTCTCAGAAAAATCCAGGTTTCTACATCAATCCTTAGGCTTCCACCAGCAGAACCACTGAAAGCTTGGTGAACTTGCCCTAAGCTTCTGGGCCCAAACTTTTCTCTTTCCTCCCATTTCCTTCTGGCTTTCATATCCGATGTCAAACTGAAGGGGAACTCTCCCTCCCAAATGCAACTGACAAGGCTCATTTTCATCCTGATCAAAGCTACACCATGTGGAAAGTATTTGGATATATATCCAAATGCCACCAAGTAAGTGGGATGCCATCTGTACAGGGAGTTTCACCGACCGTTGCCGTGACTTTGGCATTTAAACGGTGTTACAAGCTGCTATTGTGGCATGATGAGTCATACCAGCTACATACACACACTTTCAATTATAGAAAAGAATTAAACTTTTTAAAAAAATTATTTTGCATGATTTCCAATTGACAAAGACACCTGCCAAGGAACACCTGAAGTACACACTTCCCACTTTCCACTTAAATTCAGTGTTCACAAGTAACACAGTGAAGACTATCGGATAGCCCAGTGCCAGAATCTGGGTGGTCTCTGCCCTAACTCTGAGGCAGGTGGAGTGAGATGCTGATGATGATGATGGGCTAAGGAAAACTGACCCAGGCTGTGCCTCATGAATCACAGGCAGCATGAATTAAGGTAAGAAGACATGTTGATTTCCTTTACTATCTGTTTCCTGACACTAGAGTTCTATAGTTTATGCCAACCAAAACCCTGGGCAACCACCCTTTAACTGCATGAAAGTACTGTTCTTCAAGACAAACGAAACACTATACTCATGACCCTATCCTCAGCCTCATCTTTTACTATGAATTGACAAATAGTATATTCCAGAATGCAGCCAGGCAGCAGCAAATGTGATAGTGAAAGAGCAAAGAGGAGAGCCACAGAAATAGTCATTGCACCTGTTTACAAGAAAAGTACTGTATGTGGAGGTGATGAAAGGACAAAACCTGCTAGTAATCCCTGCTGAAAAATACTGCTTTTTTAATCCATGGGTATAGAATATTTGAGAAAAATATAGTGGGTATAGGAAAACATGCATAAAGCAGAACTAAATTAGATGAAAGTGCTTTGCATGTATTGTTGCTTTAATTCTTGTTTTAACCGCATGATTTAAACACTATGGGCTGGAAAAGTTAATTTTTTCCTAAAGCAAAGTGGGATCGAGTCCCCAAACACTTTGGAATCCATTTATTAATTTAGCACATATTTATTGCATGCCTACAAAGGCATAGTCCTGCAGCAAAAATCAAACCAGATCAGAGACAGATGGTGCACATGTTACCACATGCTGAGCTCCCCAAATCACAAATAACCAAAATGCAACTGGAGAAAAACAAAAGTGACCAAGGAGAAGTAGAGATAAAGTGTAATGCGCATGTGGAGGAGGGAAGAGGGCACTCCAAAGGAAGGAAATAAGAACTTTGAACTTCCTAGAAGTTTGAGCTGAGTCCTCAGTTATAAGAATAAGGATGAGTAGAGGCTAGGAAGAGCGTGTCAAGCCAAGGTGCTGACGAGAGCTAAGGTGAAGAGCAAGAAACAAAGAAAGAATAAGAGTGAAGAGGTAGAGTGGGAGCACAGACTTGGAGAGCCTTGACTATTCCGCTAAAGGGGGCTACAGCTTTTTTCCACATAGAAAGGTACTGGTGATTTGTGAACAACAGAATGAAAATATCAGAACTGTACTTCAAGAGTCAATAGAAAACAGACGATATATTGGAATGGAAGGAAGGATCAAAGGAAAGTAGGAAAAAAGTCCATTGAAAGAGCCCAAGTGAGATTTAGTGAAAGCCTGATTCAGCATTATGTTACGTTTTATAGATAAGGAAACAAAAGCACCCAGATGTTGAGTAACATGTTCAAAGTCACACAAACTGGTTAATGACAGAGTCATGATCCAAGTCTGGGAAATGTAGTTCCAGAGTCCATGCTCTTGACCATTCTGCTGTAGGACTTCTCAATATTAAGACTTTTCAAAAATATACTGTCCTTCCCAGTATTCCGAAAGCAGAGGGCACAGCCGTGACATGACATTCAATAAACAAATGCTTAAGGTATAAACAAAAGCAAAAATTAAAATATGAGCAATCTAAAAATCCTGTAATAGGCAAGAATGTGGGTATCAATTGTGAAACATATATACCATGGGCATTAAATGACATTTTAAAGAATATTTAATGGCATTGGAGTAGTTTCATAATACGTTCAAGAAAAAATCAAATTACCAACCTAGGCCTATATCTATATGTGCATAGAATCAAACACAGGAATGATTTATACAGAAATATTTACAGTTCTCATTTATCTTGAAAGGAGGATTTAGAGTGATTTTTATTATCTTTATTTTTCTGCATCATATGATTTTTCTACTTGACTCCTGTAACAAAACTGCACAATTTTCTGTGCTAAATAACCAATTCATTCAGGTTTTTCACCTCTCATACATAGTTCTTATGTTGACAGAGACTCACGGCTTCATGTTTGGTTCCTTTCATGTATTTGAGCACAAAAAGCAGGTACTAGACCCTGAGTTAAGTACTGGAGTTACAACTGTGAATAAGACAAATAGAATCATAAACCTTACAGCCTAGTGGAGATCAAGATACAGAACAAAGAAGTTAAAATGTGAAAGCTGTTTCAAAAGGGAAATGATGGGATACTAGGAGAGTACCCACGATTATGAAGAGGCACTGGCTGAGAAAGGAAGTTTAAGATGAAAAGTAGGGCTTCCCAGGTGGCACAGTGATTGAGAGCCCACCTGCCAATGCAGGGGATGTGGGTTCGAGCCCTGGTCCGGGAAGATCCCACATGCCGCGGAGCAGCTGGGCCCGTGCGCCACAGCTGCTGAGCCTGCGCTCTGGAGCCTGCGAGCCACAACTACTGAGCCCGCATGCCACAACTACAGAAGCCCACGTGCCTAGAGCCCGTGCTCCGCAACAAGAGAAGCCACCATAATGAGAAGCCTGCACACCACAACAAAGAGTAGCCCCCGCTTGCTGAAACTAGAGAAAGCCCGTGAGCAGCAATGAAGACTCAGTGCAGTCAAAAATAAATAAGTAAAATAAATAAATTTATTTTTTAAAAAAAAGATGAAAAGTAAACATAAAGTAAATTGAGGGGGTAAGAGTATTACAGGACGAGCAAAGAGCATGCATGATGTCCTTAGGAGAGGGAGTCTGGAGGTGGCAGAAAAAAGACAAGGATTCTGGAAAGACGATAGAGATCCCAGCTGGAATGGAAGGTGGAGGGTCTTGGAGAGATGTTAATTACAGTGGATTTTGTCCTGAAGATAATGGGAAGCCATTGTTGTCCAAGCCTTGCCTGGAGAAGGTCAAGAGACATTCAAGGAGACAAGTTAGGAGGGTTTTCTAGAAAGGATGGTGGCTTGGACAAGGAAAGGAGCAGAACTTAGAAAATTAAAATGCTAACAAGGGGACTTCCCTGGTGGTCCAGTGGTTAAGACTCCACGCTTCCCCTGCAGGGGGCACAGGTGCGATCCCTGGTTGGGGAACTGAGACCCCGCATGCTGCACTGCACAGCCAAAAGGTAAAAATGCATAGAGGGACAAGGCAAGCTATCCGAATGATTGAAGTGGGCTGTGTCTAGAAAAAAATGCGAGCAATGTTAAGTGATAAATATCATATTGCCACAGAGTTGGCAACAGTACAGAGTAGCGGAGACTGCAGCCTTATGGAGCGTGCACACCCTATCCACAAGCAAAATAGCTACTCGGTTGATTGTTGTCAAGCAGGAGTGAGCCTTGAGTCGCCAGCAATTTTGTTTTGTTTTACCTTAAACATTTATGTGAGCCTCTTGATTTGTATATATTATCAATTAATTCAACTTATACAAAAAATGTGTAAAGCAAATAAAACAAGCCTATCCTAGGCTGTCAATTTACAACTGTGATAGAGAAAAAAACCAGCAACTTCGCCAATGTCACACCTTAGTTGAAAGGGGTAGTCCCTTCTGATTATGAATACCTTTAATATCTGGCATCCTCATTTACAAAAAAGTCATGAATCCTTTGCGCATGTGCTCCTGACGACAGAAGGTGCTGGAAAAGCTAAAACTTTGGAGCATAAGACACAAGGCTGAAAAACACCTGTGGCATTGCCAGTCTCTGTAGATGAATCCTAAGTGAATCAAATCCATTTTTTAAATTATATTTCAGCGTTTGTTAGGCAATAGCAGAAGACAAGACAAAATGGAAAATGTGGCCCCTGCCCAAGGGGCATGAAGTCTACACAGGAAAGAAATAAAAATTCTGGAAATAAAAACACCAGCTGGGAAGAAAACATAATTAATGAAATAGTGCCAAAATTGTCTTGCTGCAATTATCAGGTGTTTCTGATACTTCAACAGAGACTGATGACTCGTGGTGAAGGGGGCAGACCAGGGACACACACACTCTGGGTTCGACACAGGACAGAAATGGAGTGTAAAACTCTCAGATACGGCGATGCCTCACTTCTGCCAACAAAATTCAGCCAGTAAAACTAACCGATTTGCAAAGCACTGTAATAGTCCTTAATGATAATCATTCCACAATTACACAATTGCCTTGACCTTTACGGAAAATTGATGGCATTAAAGTGCCTTGCCTCTTCCAGATTCACCCCAATTTGTTTTTTTTAAAGGATTTTGCTATTGTTGTCTAACTTTTTAAAAAAACTTTAGTGAAGGACTAAGGAAAACAGATGGAAAACGTAACTGTAACCAACAGAATATGATCCCAATTTTGTTTTTACAAAATGTATGTAGGCAAAGAAAAGAGGCTGGAAAGAAAGAAACTGAGATGCACTGGTTATCTGTGGTGGTTGTTATCTCGGGTAATTGGTACTCTAAGAGCACGCAGAAACCAGCCATGTTTTCTCAGTGCTGCTTCTATGAATCCACTCTACGAATCTGCTATGCCCTGCCGTTGGATGAAATTTCACAGAGTTTCCATATTTTTTTATGGTGACTCAAATAATAAAGGAATAGTCTTTTCCCGGCTAATACAAAGTCCGGTACAATCTATGAATCACGCAATTCCAGTCAGGCGTACTATTAAAGCTCCAAATTCATGTTCAGTCTATCTCTTTACATATCCTGAGCAGTCCCACTGCTTGGGCCCTCTTTCGACGAAAGATTGCACAGGGGAAAAGGGATGACAGCTCAGCCTCTCCCTTTGCATCCTCCACAGCTTGCTAACTGAAATATGTGCTTCTTGGGGGTTGGTTGAGGGTGAAGCGTGTGGAGAGGTAAAGGTGCAGGGAAGAGCTTTCCAGAATGACGCACTCATAATCCGGTGTTGGTGCCCTGGAAATGGCAGCCCAGAGCTATTTCTTTCATAGGGATCTTCTGCAAATTCCTCAGACATTCATCCCTGGATACCCCTGATTACCGTTTCCTCTTACACCCTCAATTCCTCTCCTCTAATACTCTTCTGACACCCCCTGGGCCCCTGGACTTCCAGCACTCCACATCCAGGCTGGGGTCCTATTGTCCTTTCACATAGTACTCTGGACAGGCTGCTCCTTCCAGTGGGGTCTGGTCCCCAAGAAATAAACACCTTTGTCCCACCTTCAGAGGAAGCTCAGTTCACTCCCAGCATCCCCTGGTCAGTCCTTACCTTAGGATTTCTCCTGGAAAGAAACAGGCCCCAGTTCTGAGTTCAGCAGACTCCAGGGGATGAATATCAAGTCCTCCAAGCAGATCTTCTGAAATCCCTCGTCTCACTTGACTAAGGTGAGGAAGAAGCAACTCACCTTCTCAATGTTCTTACCTCTTCAATACTCTCCAGGTGGGAGATCACTCTATCCAGTCCCTCCATCTCGTCAGGCATCCTGCACAGGTGATACACATCTCACTTTTCAATGTGGGGTACCTGAAACCTATTGTATTATTCTTAGCCTTTGGAGTTTCTGCTGACACTCAACGATTTTTTTTTAAAAGTACCATTTTAACCATATTGCTGCATTATTTTCTTCTGTACGTTTTTCTCTTTTAATTTTCCTATATTCAGGTGAATTAGTTAACTATCAGAGAAAGAAATGAGTATTTTTTAAAAGCGTATCCAGGGCTAATTTTGTCAAAACAATTTAGCAGCAGTTACATATATTTGTTCAACACACATTTTAAATATTATTTTTAACTAAAGTATAGAATCATTCCCTTTATAATTATAAAAATATTTACAAGCTTCTTCTAGAATTTTGCCACATCTATAACCAGAACAAACCACCTCTACAACATGTCACCATGCCCACATCAATGCCACTCCTCTCCTCTCCCCATTAATATTTTCTGTAGTAATTTAAAGAGTTGTGGTGATAAGGTCAAAGGCTTACAAAGGAAAGACTTCAAGAACACCACATCTCTGGTGAAGTCACCATTATCCAGGACTTAATCACGGCTCTTCACAGTCTAGAAAATCAACTTGATTAGGGACTCCAGAATTTCTCAGACTCAGAATAATCAAACAAAATCATCTGAAAGTGACAAATGATTTATATGTAATCGGTTCAAATTTCAGATCATAAACCTAGTTGTTCAAGAAATGTTACTTTATGTTCTCTATCTGAATTAATCTTCTATTCTGAAACATCATGTTGCTGAGTGGAGAAATTTACTCATTTATTTATTTATTTATTTATTTAAATTTATTTATTATTATTATTATTTTTTTTTTTTTGGCTGTATTGGGTCTTCTTGCTGCCCGCAGGCTTTCTCTAGTTGCGGCGAGCAGGGGCTACTCTTCATTGTGGTGCATGGGCTTCTGTTGTTGCGAAGCACGGGCTCTCGGTGCGTGGGCTTCAGTAGTCGCAGCACGCGGGCTCAGTAGTTGAGGCTCACGGGCTCTAGAGCGCAGGCTCAGTAGCTGTGGTGCACGGGGTTTAGTTGCTCTGTGACATGTGGGATCCTCCCGGACCAGGGCTCGAACCCATGTCCCCTGCTTTGGCAGGCAGATTCTTAACCACTGTGCCAACAGGGAAGTCCTGAGTGGAGAAATTTAATATTGGTCGTTTCATGATCATTTGCTGATTTCGGGTCACCTTCATGGATTCAGGATATCCACACAAGACGGGCTGGATGGCTTACATAACCCGGGGTGGGGGCAATCTGGTCTTCCACTGTCCTTGATGAAACACCCCCTTCCTCAGAAAAAAAGCCTTCCCTGCCTCTTTCTCACCAAACTCACTCCCACCTCCTCAAGCACTCACAGGTTGTCATTAATAGAGGTTGGCAGCTACCCCAACGGAATCACTCTACAAAATAGCCTAGAGCCAAACTGTATGAGAAAGAAAAGTATAAACAAATAAATCAGAGGTGCAAGAGGCAAAGCAGGAAAAGTGGGCAAAATGTGATAAGTTTAAAATTTACTCCATTGCCTGTGATTTCAAAAGCCATGATAAATGACTTTTCCATTTTCTAGTTTCAGAGGCACCCAAGCAGATTTAGGGGCTAGTACCAAGAAAGAGCTCACAACCCCTCAAAAGACAGTGTATTGTTAACCATGGGCAATTCATCGTCAAGAAAATAACTAAGTCTGGATCATTTAATAAATTGTAACCCTCATGCACTAAATGGTGCTTCTGTGGCCTGGGGAAGTTCATTTTTTTTTCAAAAGCTCAATAGGCATCCACTGTATAGCTACCCTGGTGGGATCTAACCCAGAAATAATGTTGGATCCAATTCTTTAATAGCATATATTTATTACAAGCCTTCAATAGAAAATACCAAGTCAGATCAGAGACAGAGTGTTTATGGCTGGGTTCCCAGAGAGCACAAATAACCACAATACACAGCAGAAGGTAGCAAGTGCCCAAGGAAAGAGACAGTGGACTGTTACGGGAGTTGAGAGAGGCAAGCATAGAGAAGTTCAAGGAAGGGAATTGGGGACGGCTTCCTGGGGGTTTGAGCTGAATCCTAAATGACAAGGAGATGGATGTGTGGAGGTGATGGAGAAGGGCAGTCCAAGGAACTGGCAAGAGCAGAGGCAAAGAACAGGAAAGGGAGGGATTGTCGAATGAAGAAAGAATAGGTTGAAAAGATAGGTTGGGACACAGACAAGAAGGCCTTGAAAATCCACCTAAATACTTTGGAGGATTTTTTTTGGTGTTTTTTTTTTGGTTGGTTGATTGTTGGGTTTTTTGTGTATTTTTTGTGTGTTTGGTTTTTTTTTGTTTTAGTTGGTTTTTTTCCTATACTAGGAATGCACTTGTGATTATTGAGCAAGGGAGTGCAACTATCAGAGCTGTGCTTCAGAAAATAATGGGAAAGAGGTTGTAAAATGGTTAGGGGAGGGACCGGAGACAGTGAGAAACAGGAGTCTACTGAAATATTCTGGTGACATTTGCAGAAAGGCTCCTCTGGGATGGTGTCACCCTGCTCCTTAGCATCCCAGAACCCACCTCTTCAAGTGCTAAAAGGATGGGATTAAATGATTGTTGAATAAAGAAGATGAGGGAGAGAGTGAATGAGTCCAGTTCTGGTAAAAGACTGGAAAATATAACTTGAGGAAGACAAATGAGTTTTGAGAGGACCACATTGATTCCTACAGATAAATCTAAAACTAGGTGAAAGTTTAACGTCATCTGACAGGTGAGGAGTTAGGGTCACGAATGACTAAAAGGACCTTGGAACTCTCTACCCACTGGATCTCTCACTCTCTCCTCGTAACAGAGAAGAATAATTTAATAGGTATATTCTCTTCCTTCCCTTGTTACTACCTGCTGCAGTCTTAGAATATATGCAGCAAAGCACAAGTTTTTTCATTAAAACACATTTTAAAAACATACTTGATTATATTTTTTCTAGATACAAAAATATCCTCTGTTCACTAAAGGTAAATAATTTAATTAATAACTTGGAAAATTCAGAAAATCACTTGCAAGTTCATCCCAGAGAAGAGCACATTTAATTTGTAAAAGCCTTTCTAATAGATATGTGTAGATATATGGAATGTAAGTCAGTAGATTGGTAGTTGCAGTAGAGTAATATATGTTGCTAGGTAAACTCTTCCTTTGGAGTGATCATCTAATCCATTCATTAGCTGAAACAAATTCCTGTGCTCTTTTGTTATCTTAAAATGTTGTCACTGTTGCTTTTACATCTCGCAGAGCCATCTCAAAATTAAAATCTACATCGAAATTAAAGAATTCTGTTTAGCTGTCTCTTGGACCACATTACTGTCTTTACTTTAATTAGTTATAATATGTATATAGGAATTCTCTGCAAGGGAGCTGGCAGCCCTTGTCAAACTCCAGGAAGTAAATAGGAACTACTTTTAATCTCAGGGCTCAGATACATAAACTCAGGCATCCAGCAGTTCATAATGAGCTCAAGGTCACCTGGTCCATAAAAAGCAGGCCTGGAAATCAAAGCCAGGATTCTGCAGACTGAAACCTTTACCCAAGAATGGAAATTTCTTCATAGAATGTTCAGACTCGTAGATCTGAACCTGAGAGTACAGTTTAACCTCTTCACTTTACAGACATTGAAACAAAGATACAGAGAGGTTTTATGGCTGGTGTGGGTCATGTGGATGGTTAACAACTGACCGAGGTATTTCTTTCCATTGTTTTAAAACTGGACAGTGGGGCTTCCCTGCTGGCGCAGTGGTTGAGAATCTGCCTGCCAATGCAGGGAACACGGGTTCGAGCCCTGGTCTGGGAAGATCCCACATGCCGCGGAGCAACTAGGCCCGTGAGCCACAACTACTGAGCCTGCGCGTCTGGAGCCTGTGCTCCGCAACAAGAGAGGCCGCAATAGTGAGAGGCCCGCGCACCGCGATGAAGAGTGGCCCCTGCTTGCCACAACTAGAGAAAGCCCTCGCACAGAAACGAAGACCCAACACAGCCAAACATAAATAAATTAATTAATTAAAAAAAAAAACAAAACTGGACCGTGTACAGAATTTCCCCCAATCCTGGAGGAAACAAGGTATGAAGGGAGATGTTTTTCAAATTTTAAAAAAAGTTAATTGAAAACAAAACCTGATTAGATTGAAAATTAGAGTTCATTAAAAATAAAGAAAAGATAGCCTATTTTTGACTTGATGAAAGTGATCTAAAAGTGAATTTCATTTTCTTTAAAACTCAGTGTCTAAAAAAAAACTCAGTGTCTATTACCTCAACGAGTTTTTAAATCAAGTTGTTAAGTCAATGTGTGTTTTATGATTTTTAATTAACTTTACTTTTTATACATTGGATCAAGCTTTCGTACACATTTAAAACAGATTCTGTCGATGTGTGATATGATTATTCTTTTTTTTTTTTTTTTTGGCTGTGTCGGGTGTTAGTTGCGGCACGAGGGATTTTTCATTGAGATGTGCAGGCTCTTCATTGCAGCCCAGGGGCTCTCTAGTTGTGGCACGTGTGGGCTCAGTAGCCCCGTGGCTCGTGGGATCCTATTTCCCCGACCGGGGATCGAACCCGCGTCCTCTGTATTGGAAGACGGAGTCTTAACCCCTGGACCACCAGGGAAGTCCCTATTTGTTTTAAGTCTGTGCGTGTGTGGGGTGGGGGAGCGGGGATTGCGTATGCAGGGGTTTGAAAGGTCATACATCAAAATATTAACATTCTATGGTGAGATTTCAGATGCTTTATTTACCTTTTTCTGACCTGTGCTTGCTTATTTTCTCATTTTTCTACAATAAGAATATATCAATATATTTTTATATAATGCAAAAAAAAGATTTTGCCAGTGAATCAATGATCTTCCCAGCCTTTGCGGGAAAATATCCATTTATTGTATTTGAAAAGCAAGGTGCTCTTTGTTCATCGTGGCAGATACTGTGCAGCTTGCCTGCGTAATATCCATTCCAGCCTCTTTCTAGTACAGCTTCCTACACTGCAATGTTTGGAAAGCTGAAAATTATAACTCAGACTCCTTGGCGGCTAGGGTTCCAGATGAGACTTGGGTTCTGCCAATCAGACACCGTCATGTGAGGCTAGAATCTGAAAGTGAGCTGAATGGGAAGGAAGGCAGTCTGGGGGGCACAGACTGAAGCAGGTCACAGCAGAAGCTGTGTGGCTCTGAGGTCCCCACTCCGCAGCTTCCTGACTCTCTAGCTTCTTGCCGCAGTGGTAGTAACTTGCCCTGATCACAAGGGAGGCAGGGTGATTCTGGAGGTGCTCCTGGAAATTCCACCTACCACCTGTTCCTTCAGCTTTTCCAAGAATATTGTAAGCTGTCTTAGCCATAGTAAAAAAAACCCATTCTGCTTAAAACTAGCTCTAATGGTGCTGCTGCTTATAGTTGGGCCCTACCCCGTGGAGTCCTGCTCAAAATGTTCCCATTCGCCCTCCTTCCACTCCTTAAGCTCCACCATTAATGTTTCTCCTTTTGTAGTTACAACAATAATACCTGCTTGGACAGGAATAAAGATGCAGACGTAGAGAATGGACGTGAGGACATGGGGAGAGGGAAGGGTAAGCTGGGACGAAGTGAGAGTGGCATGGACATATATACACTACCAAATGTAAAATAGATAGCTAGTGGGAAGCAGCCGCATAGCACAGGGAGAGCAGCTCGATGCTTTGTGACCACCTAGAGGGGTGGGATAGGGAGGGTGGGAGGGAGGAGCAAGAGGGAGGGGCTATGGGGATATACGTATGCGTATAGCTGATTCGCTTTGTTATACAGCAGAAGCTAACGCACCATTGTAGAGCAATTATACGCCAATAAAGATGTTGAAAAAAAAATAATACCTGCTTGTTGTAAAAAAAAATAAAATTTAAAAAATCAAGCAATACAAAGGTTATTCACTGAAAAATAAAAATCTCTCCTCATGCTCCCTACCCCTTCATCCTATATTCTAAAGGAATCCATGTTTACTAGTTTGCTGTTTCATATTCTTCCAGTTATTTTTTCATGCCTATAGAAACTATGAACACACAGGGTTTGTTTTTTTTTTTTCATTTTTACAATAATGACATATACATAAATCCTGCAACTTGATTTTTTTTAATCTTTCCATATTTGTGTGTACTAAGCTAACTTCTTTTGAACTACCATATATTATTCTACACTGTGGAAAAACTAAAATATATTTCAACATTCTCCTATAAATGGACATATTAACATTTAAAAACAATGTTGTCATAACCATCCTTTATAATATATCTGTGAGTGTATATTTGAATATTTCTTGAGATAGATTCTAAAATCTAAATGCAAGAAAAGTTAAATGTTAGCAGATTGCATTTAGCAATGTGTTTAAAGAAAAATGTCTGTTTTGCTTATTACTGTATCACTGGTGCTCAGCACAGCATCTGCCATGTAGAAGGCACTAAATAAATATGTGTGAAATGAATGCCAAATGAATGATTGAAAATAGATTAGGAAATGCACTAATGCAGTTCATCACATGAAAGGATTAAAGGAGAAAAAAATAAACCATTATGATGGATATCCCCTCAAATTGGGTAAAACTCCACATCCATTCCTGATTTTTAAGAAAAATTATTCATCAAGAAATGGAAGAAAACATCATTAACCTGATAAAAGGACTTATCAGAAACCAACAGCAAAATATATTTCTAAATATTTATAAAAGGATAGTTACTACCTCCAAGGACTCAATTATGAATAAAAATAAACTTACAGACCTGAGCTGGGAAAGGAGGCAAAAATATTAAAATAAGATATAAAATATTAAAAAACCTATAGACCGCCACAAAGAAATGCAAAACAGGTGTAATCAAACAGCAAAATCATCTGCCATACAGGTGCACTGAGTTTACTCTGGTGAAGTTCACCCTGTTGGGGGCAGGCATGGTGGTCCATTTTTAATAACTGGAAAACTATGGGGTCAGACAAGGAAAGATTCTCAGAAAGAAATGAGCAGCCTGTAGCCATTCTGCCTCTTTTCCAGTACTCCTGGCCTCATGAACAGCAACAAAACCTACTCACCTCTTTGCCCTAATGTTCTACTGTATTGGTTCTAAATGCTTCTCATCCCCTAATTGTGGTCATTTGTAGGATACAGACAGGCCAAGAACAAGGAGCTTTTTAACTTCAGGAAACTCTGTGATATAAATTTAAATTATAGGAAACAATCAAGTGTCCCATAATTTGGAATATTATATAACCATTTAAAAACATAGGTAGCTTGAGACTTCCCTGATAGTGCGGTGGTTAAGAATCCGCCTGCCAATACAGGGGACATGGGTTCGAGCCCTGGTCCGGGAAGATCCCACATGCCACAGAGCAACTAAGCCCGTGCACCCCAACTACTGAGCTTGTGCTCTAGAGCCCGCGAGCCACAACTACTGAGCCCACGTGCCACAACTACTGAAGCCTGTGCGCCTAGAGCCGGTGCTTCACAACAAAGACAAGCCACCGCAATGAGAAGCCCGCACACTGTGAAGAACAGTAGCCCCCGCTCGCTGCACTAGAGAAAGCCCCCTCATGTCAATGAAGACCCAACACAGCCAAAAATAAATAAATAAATTTATTTTTAAAAAATCAGAAAAAAAAAACATAAGCAGCTTTATATGTTCTTATATGGAAAAAAACACACTAAGATGTGTTAAATGAAAAAGTAAGGTGGCAGTGTGTATACCATAACTATATATGTGGACATTTTTGTTTCTAACCTATTTTTTGAGATATAATTTACATACAATAAGTTTACCTGTTTAAATTGTACAATTCCATGATTTTCAGTGTATTTACAGGGTTGTACACCTAATCACCATAATCTTATTATAGAGCATTTTCATTATTCTAAAAAGAAACTCTGCGCCCATTAACAGTCACTGACCATTCTCCCTACCCCCAGACCTAGATAACCATTAAACTACTTTCAGTTTCTCCGGATGTGCCTATTTTGAACATCTGATATTAATGGAACCACACAATATGTGGTCCTTTGTGACTGGCTTCTTTCACTTAGCATAGTGTTTTCAAGATTCATCCATATTGTACCATACATCAGTACTGCCTTCCTTTTTTATTGTCCAATGATATTCTATTGTATGGATATATCACATTTTATATACCCAGTTGTTCATTGATGGACATTTGGGTTGTTTCCACTTTTTGGCTATGATGAATAATGCTTCTAAGTGCATTTGTGTACAAGTTTTTGTGTGGACATATATTTTTATTCCCCTTGACTATATACGTTGGAATGGAAATTCTGGGTCATATGGTAATTCTATATTTAACATTTTGAGGAACTGTCAGGCTGTTTTCCAAAGTGGCTGAATTTTACATTCCCACCAGCAACGTAAGAGGATTCCAATTTCTCCACATCCTCACCAACGTTTATTGTCCATCTTTTTTATTATATCCATCCTATTGTGTATAAAGTGGCATCTCATTTTGGTTTTAATTTGTACTTTCCTAATGACTAATGATGTTGAGCATCTTTTCATGTGCTATTAGCCATTCATATATCTTCTTTGGAAAAATGTCAATTCAGATCCTTTGCCCATTTTTCAATTGGGTTATTTGTCTTTTACTATTGAGTTATAGGAGTTATTCATTTATTTTGAATACAAGTCGCTAAACACATATATGATTTGCAAATATTTTCTTCCATTCTGTGGATTGTCTTTTCACTATCTTGATGATGTACTTTGAAGCACAAAAGTTTTTAACTTTGAAGTACAACTTTTCAATCTTCTTTTTTTTATAACTTGTACTTTTGATGTCATATCTAAGAAATTGTTGCCTAACCCAAGGTTTTGTCTACATTTTCTAGAGTACATAAAAACCTATGTGAGCCTATGTGCTTTCTTCTCTAAAGATTCACAGAAATGTTAACAGTGATTAACTTTGTAGGGAAGGACAAGGGGAAGCAAAGAGAATTTCATGTTTCACTTTATTCATGTGTATGGTTGGAATGTTTTACCATCTATATATGTCACTTCTATTTTCAGGATTATTTTTTAATCCAAATTGAATACCAATAAATAACAATTGACTATGATTGGCATTTTGGAAGGCCTAATAAATGACAATCCTCTTTTCTGCCTGAATTCAGAACCAGTTGAGATACAGATACAGAAACCAGAGAGGTGCAAGCCATAATGGCAACCTGATTTCTGATAAAGCCATATTGGAGGGAATGACTTAGTGTAAGAGCCAAATAGATCTGCTAAAACATCCTGCCCCACCCCCACTCTGGTTTATATTTTGGAACAGTCTACCTAAGAAAAAGTTGGAGTCTAAGAGTATACACAATTCCTGAGGATCAGTGCTTAGCACTGTTCAGGGGAAAATAGGACAGCTACAAGGGACAGGATCCTCTATGCCTGAGAACTTTTAATATATTGGCTCCACCCAATCAAAAGCTGTGAATCAATGCCTTTCATCCAACAACAAATTAGCTTATTTCACCTCCATGACTAATGATTGAGGCAAGAGGCTTAGAGCATTTAAGAAAAAACCCTTTCCATAGACTACAGAGAAGTAGAGAAATAAGCAACTCCCCCTAACAATTGCCATGAAATTTTAAACTACAGTAAATAGAAACTTCACCTAGACATTAGATATCCTTATGTCTTGCTCCTGATGATCCATTATAAAACTAGTGTGTACATGCAAGTGATTGGTAATTAAGTGAGAAATTGAGAACCTAAACCAGCTTGTAAACTCCAAGGCATTTGGACAGGCATCATATTTCCTGTGAAGGAAATTTTGGGAACGGAGCTCAAGATTTCAAGATATAGGATTTACATTCGGAAAGCAGAAAACATAGAAAAAGAATATTTAAATTCTAAAGCACAAGAATGGAGCTAGAGAGTAGAAGTTTTTTCAAAACAGAAAAAAAAATCAACAGAACAGTTACTGAAACTGTTAAACTACTATTGAAAAAAAATCTGCATATAATTAGACCCATGAGTTCAAACCTGTGTTGTTCAAGGGTCCGCTGCAGTTACTAAAATCCAATGCAATAAATGCTAAAATAGAAATAAGCACAGAGGAGAGCCTCATCTAAGGTACCATAATCATAGCTTATTGTCATTGAGAAATTACTATCTGTGAAGCCTTGTGGTAAGCAGTTTACAAACATTATTTCTATTGCCCATAAGAACCCTCATTGGTAGGTTCTATTATAATTCCCTTTGCCAGATGAAAAGATCAAGACACAGAAGGGTTAGGTAGCTAAGTTTCACAGCTAATCAACAGAGGAAGCAGAATTTGAATCGTGCTGTTTGAACCCTGCCTTTGCCCTTAAGCACTGACCATCAACAAGTTCAACCACCCAGTCATGGTCAAGGAGAAAGTATTAAAATATGCCGCTGAATAATGTCTCTCATATGCCTTCTCATTTAACTCATGGAACATTTGTTTTCAGTTCATCCTTGCTTGGAACCATCAGGTTGAATGGATGATATTATATTTTAAGGGTCTAAACAACCAATAAAAAAAACTAAAAGCATCACATACACTTCAAGTTAAAGCTCCAAGTTTGATAGCAGCTGAGCATAGACTCATATCTTCATGGGGACAAAGCAGATATACTGTCTTTTTCATCTTTGGGTCCTTAACACAGTAACTAGTACTATAGATGAGGAAGTCAACAGTGTTTGTTGCATAAGTGATTGAATGAACAAATAAACTAATGAAAGAACAAATTAAATAGCTGTTGAATACAAAAAGTAACAGTCACAGAAGAGAAACAAGGACATCTCATGATGTAAACAAAAACAAGTAGTGACTTGATTATCCCAAATGACACAAAAATTATATGAAGATCATAGTTTACAATCTTAACATTAAGCATATCATATTGTTTGAATTCTAGAATATTCCATTTCCAAGAGACATAGAAGATATCTAGTCTGACTCAATTTGGACCTAACAGGATGTCATTAGACTTTCATTTGAATACATCCAATGGTAAAAAGCTGCTTGTGACCAGCTTAAATCACTTAATATAAAAAAATCTTCCCTATCTTGACCCAATATCTGCTTTTTGGTCCTAGTCCTACTACTGGAAACCACATAGAACAATCTAATCCTTCTAGCTCATGATAACCCATCAAATATTTGAAGACATTAATCATGTTTTCTTGTTCACACTCACATATCTTTTCTGTTTTCCTAGAGTACCATTTTTTCCTATAGATTTTATGACATGCGCATGTGTGTTTCAACAGAATAGTGACATGATCAATGGAAAGTAGCCACAATTTTGGTTAGGAGCTTGAGAAGTCCTTTAACAGCACATATTTAAAATTTTATAGAGACAAAATTATGTGCTCCTGAATGGAGACAGAGCTTTCCAGGTCTCCAAATTTCTGCATGGAAGCAATAGGTGTGAATACCACCTACCCCTCTTCTCTGAGTGAGGATTCTGCCAGGCATATAAGCTCATTTTTGCATTTTCTTGGGGAAACGTTATGTCCTCATGGCCTCTTCTCAACCTGCCTATGATGGAGTCTTTGTTTATATACTCAACAGGTGCAAAGAAATAATGTAGCATGAGCCTAAGTGTTTACTGTGTTTACTAAGTGTTTACTGTGAGACTGACTTTTAAAAAGTCAAGTTTCCAGGAACATTCCCCAGCAAGCCTAGGATTCGGGCCTGGCTAAATTTCATTCCTACATACCCAGATTTTTTTCTCACATTCTGATTTTCCTCCTCTGGTCTTAAGTTTTCCAATATCCAGTTTTCCATTCCGGGAGAATAAATGGCCCCCCACATGATATGCTAAATCAATACTGTTATAGAAAAAAACCAATTAGGGCTAAGAATATAAAAACAGGACTTCGCTATTTATACGAACTGTCCTGCAGGAAGTAAAGAGCACTGAAAGAATGAACCAACATATCCAGTTTCCTAACACATCTACATGATAGGCTTTGGTTGGTACCTGACTACAGTCTAAGACCCTCCAAGATTTGCTTTGTAGTCAGCAGGGCAGGGAGGTGGCATGATATTCAGTTAAAAAAAGATGAGAAACCATGGCATTCAATAGGAAAGGATGCAGTGTGTACTTAAACGTTAGCACAGAACACAAAAGCTTTATGAAAGAGGTACCAATAACATACATCGGAAGGAGGTCACAGGATTGTACAAGAGGACATTTAGGATCTATAAAGGGTCACAGTGTTTGTCCAGGACAAGAGGACATTGCAGATTTATAAAAGGGTCTCAATATCTGTCCAGGAGGATAAAATATTAATGATCTCTGTTAGCTGAGAATTTTTTCTTTCTGAAACTGACAGAGTTTTGTGGCTAGTAAATCCTGCTTCCCTCTTCAGTACAGAAGAGGCTGAGAGTCTCATTTTTTCTAAAGGGCAGCACGTCCCTTTCCCTCTCCTGAGAGGAGGCTTCCTGCTGTTCACCACGACCGGAGCTGTTTTGCTCACCCTGTCTCCTGCTCCCACTCACCCTTCAGCCACTGGGGACGTTTAATGTCTTAATGTGGGCAGAGAGTAGTTTCAAACTGTCATTACTGAACTAAAACCCCAATAAAAAAAGAAAAAAAAATTCTCTATCTGGCTCTTTACATTGAAATTATGTTAAGGAATTACTTCTCTTTTTTAAAGAGTCATTTTTTGCCACTTAGTAATGAAACATAATTGCACAAATCAATGTTAATTTATGACAATGAAATAATAAAATATTGATGAAATAAAAATCCCTAGACCTCAGTAATGAGAACAGGCATTAAATCAATTCTCCACACCGGCACCAAAGCAGTCTTTCCAAAATACTAACAAGTTTGTGTTTCCTGCTTAAAATACTTTACTAACTTCCTGCCATTTATAAAACAAAAGTCCAAACTCATCAGTAAGATAAAATGTTTCCTTCTTGTTGACTCTTGCTTTTTGCTCATATCCCACCACTGGATCCAATCTCTTCTTTCATACTACATCAATTCTAAACTACTTACATTCTCCAAATATAATCATTACATTCTTCAAGTATTTAAAGGAACAGCTTTACTGAGGCATAATAGACAAATAATGAATGGCACACACTTAACTTTTCAAATTGATTATTTTTGATGTATGTTTATACCCATGAACTGATCATTAAAATCAAGTCAGTGAATGTTCCATCACTCTTGAAAGTTTCCTGGTGGTCTTTGTAATCCCTTTCTCCCGTCCTTCCTTGGCCCCCATCCCTAAGCAACCACTGATTTCCTCTTTGTCACTATAGATTAGTTTGCATTTCCTACAGCAGAGTTTCTCAACCTCAGCACTACCGACATTTTGGACCAGATAATTCTTTGTTGTAGAGGGCTGTTATCTGCACTGCAGGGGGTTTATCAGCAACCTTAGTCTCTACCCATCAGATGTGTGTGTAGTACTTGTGCTCCAGTTATAACCACCAGAAATGTAACCAGACATTGCCTAATGTCTCCTAGGGGCAAAATTGGCTCTGATTGAGAACCACTGTTCTAGAGTTTTATACAAAGGAAATCACATGGTGTGTGCATACTCTTTCTTGTCTGGTTTCTTTCCCTCACATAATTATTTTGACATTTATCCCACAGGGATCTTTTTCATCAGGCTACCTGATCAGAAGAGTCTCTGAGAGTGAATGTTTTATTGTCCATGGAGGTAGTATACAGAGTATTAGACAATGCAGGAGTCGAAAGTCTTGGGTTCTGAGTCTAGCATTTTCACTCACTGGCTGTTCTATATTAATGACATGAAAATATTTGTCTAGTTCACTTTGCAAGATTACCACGAAGGTCAAGTCTGTATAACATAAAAATACTAGTATTTGCATTCATTTTGCAAAGTCTATGAAAATATATAGTACATGTTTATCAAGTAATCTAAACCGTGTCATCTAATTTATATTTTTTATAGAGTCCTTGCTTCTATAGAGTGTTATATGTACTGTGACACAAAAATTAGTTTGTTCCCAAAGAGCCCACAAGACACTGTGGTTAAATGAAACAGTAGAAATAGGAGAATGACAATGACAAATGACAATGACAAAAAAGTCCCAATGGTATGAGACGAAGTCTCCACAATCCTCTCTAACTCAAAAATATCACGCTTGTGAGAGGGACCATAATCTAGCTTTAGGATGTCATCATGATCTCTTTGATAATCAACATTTCCTTTCCAAGCATAATCCCTGGCAAGGCATGATATATTACCACTTAAGATGGAAAATAATATAGTAGAATTATATGGAAGATTCAGAGTCCAAGTTCTGAGGGTTTGATACAAGGCACAAGGTGTTTCTGTATATTTCAAACAAACCAAAGCAGTACAGAGATGATGAACATACACTTCAACCATCTATCATTGGGGGAAAAGTCTGCTGTTCAAACTAAGGCCCTAGCAAGTGCCCATCAGTGTGAATGGGTTTTCTGGATCCTAGAGAGCCACCTCCAAGAAATGCCCAGTTGTGAGAGTACTGACTTTCGCCTGCCCCCTTTCATTGGTCAGGACTGGAACAGTTAGACAACTGGGTAGAATGCTTAATGAGAATAGGTGGTAAATCTCAACAAAATTCATACAATTCTCTTGTGTTTGGTCCAGCCCATTTGTGGTAGCCAGACTCTAAGATGGCCCCCAATGATCCCACCTCTTTGTATTGACGTCCTTATACAGTCTCCTTTCATATTATACCAGCGTTAATCTGTATGAACAATAAAATACAGCAGAAATTTGGCATGTCATTTCCAATATTGATTATAACAGTCACTTCTGTTTATATCTTGATCTCTCTCTTTATTTCTCTCTCTCTCTCTGACAGGCACTCTGGTGTAAGCCAGCTGCCACATAATGACCAGCCCTATGGAGAACCCCACGTGGTAAGAAAATGAGACAGCTGACCAACAGCCAGCAAGAAACTGAGGCCTGCCAACAGCCATGTGAGCGAGGATACTCCAGCCTGTCAAGCCTTCAGATGACAACTTATCGGCAACCTCATGAAAGATCCTGAGCCACGACCACTCAGCTAAGCCACTTCTGAATTTCTAACCCTCAGAAATTGAGTGAGATAATAATAAATGTCTGTTGTTTTAAGCTGCTAAATTGTGGGGTAATTTGTTATACAGCAATAGGGTAACTAATACACCTACCTACTCCTGAAACGTGGGAGTTAGACGTTGCCTACATTTCGTATATATGTGGTCTTAGGATATCCACACCCCAACGTGAGAACTACTTCTGGGATGGCATCCCAGAGCCTAAAGATGATCCAATATGCTCTTTGGATGATAGAAGAAAAGGAAGAAGGATGTGGGGTGGGCAAAATTGCAGATGTAATTCGATCTGGACTCTCTGGGTCTGTATAAAGATTCTGCGTAAGGGAAGGACATCCCTCTGATCCGGAACAGATACCTGAAGCTGGTTGAGAAGCACAACATGTAGACTTTAACAGAGGTCTTTCTTACATACTTTTTCCAAGCAAACAGACTGAGGGCTGGAACACGATTCATGAGTTAAGTAGAGACTTATTACCAAATAATTCACTTAAAATCTGTACCATTAGAGCCACAGCTTTGGATAGAAATAAGACATTGTCTCCAGAAGACTCCAGTTAAAATGCACATGCCTGGGCTTCCCTGGTGGCGCAGTGGTTGAGAATCTGCCTGCCAATGCAGGGGACACGGGTTCGAGCCCTGGTCTGGGAAGATCCCACGTGCCGCGGAGCAACTAGGCCCGTGAGCCACAGCTACTGAGCCTGCGCGTCTGGAGCCTGTGCTCCGCAACAAGAGAGGCGGCGACAGTGAGAGGCCCGCGCACCGCGATGAAGAGTGGCCCCTGCTTGCCACAACTAGAGAAAGCCCTCACACAGAAACGAAGACCCAACACAGCCATAAATAAATAAATAAATAAAATTAAAAAAAAAAAAAAAAATGCACATGCCACATGGGAGAGGAGCAAGAACTCGCTTCCATTAATATTATGGCAGAAGTAGGGTGGGGTTGTTAATAAGGTTAACTTCCTTTTTTTTTTCTTTTTTCTTTTCTTTTTTTTTTTTGCAAAAGGCACAAAGAGAAAAGAAAAAAACTAGAATAAAGACCAAGGTGGTTTTAACTGAAGTGCTATCAGGGGCAGTTGATTTAAAAATGAACAAGCAACGATAACAAAAACAAAACCACAAAAGTGGCTCACAACCTTAGCTGCGGATGGAAATCATGTAGGGGACTTTTAAAAATCCTGTTGCCCAGAACACACCCTAGATCTATTACCTCAATGTCTTTAAGCATAAGAAGCAAGAACCATGTTATTTTTTTTTTTGAATTTGTGAATTTTATTTATTTTTTTATACAGCAGGTTCTTATTAGTTATCCATTTTATACATATTAATGTATATACGTCAATCCCGATCTCCCAATTCATCCCACCACCACCACCACTCCCCCCCACCACTTTCCCCTCTTGGTGTCCATATGTTTGTTCTCTACATCTGTGTCTCTATTTCTGCCCTGCAAACCGGTTCATCTGTACCATTTTTCTAGAGAACCATCTTATTTTTAAAAGCTCACTGGGTGATTCCTATAGGTAGCCAAGTTTGAGAAACACTGAGCTGTGAGATATGAGACATCCAAGAAAAACAAAGAAGGAGCAAAGAGGCAAAGAAAAACAAATCACTGAATTCAGCAAATTTGTCCTGTCCCCTTCACGGGGATAAGCTAAGTGCACTAGCTGCTGCTGTTTACTTGACAACATAAACTCATCAAGCTATCTCAGTATTGTAGTCCTCATTTTTCACAGCACCAAGCATGCTGTTGACATTCTATAAATGCTAAATAATAACAATGGTTTGCTGTCAGGTTTTCTTTTTTTTTAATAGTTGTCATTACTGTAAAGATGGGTATCAGGGGAGAGGTTTTGTTCAGCAAGTTCCAATTATTTGAACACCACAGTGCTAGTCAAATCATAGTTTACCATAGACCCCAGGGCAGTGAAGGTACAAGTGGAATGTCAACAGAAGCAGTTCCTGGAGTGTCACCTTATTTTTCCCACAACTGCATGGCTCCATTGGCTTTCCAGAAAATCTGGGGCTCTCTCCTCTCCCATCTGGCAGGCACTCTCTATCCCTCCCCAATGCTAACACGTGCTGTGACCTGAACGAATAACCCAGCAGACTGTCTCCCAAAGAAATGGCCCTCTGGCTCTTCTCCCTCCTAACAAGACTTTTCTAAGATCATCTGCTCTGAACATTTTGGGTAGTTGTTGTAAAAGGAACACTCTGAAGTATGCAAGGTCTGGGGAACCCTCCAGGTGTTGATAAGGAAAAAACAATTAAGGATCAAAGCCTTAAGGAAATTACATTTCCAGTGTCCTACCAAATGACCTTTAATTGGCAATAGTTTAGAATTATTCCCCGTCTAGGCTCTCATGTGTCTATCTAGAATCTTTACATTACAAAATCCAACCTTCTGCTTTGTTTTAATAACATCTTTAGGCTTCCACTGCGAATTTCTTCAATACACAAAGATATTAATTGGCGAACAAGAAACGTATTTGAAGGACTTCATGCCCTACAATTATTTTGGGGGAGACTTGGATTTTTCGTTAACATATGAAAAAATAGTTGTGCCTCATCTTCTCAGGGATAACTTGCTGTACCCATAATTCTATCTGCACGAGGCAATCGTCTGTTTTAGAATTGCAAAAAAGAGTTTCCTCTGTCAGAGGTAGCATCCCAAGACAACGTAATGAGAAAATAAAGCAAGAAACATGCAGTTCTCTTGTGACTGCAAACAGCTAATTTAATGAATTACACAGTAGACAAAAAATGAAAATGAAAACAAGATTGACTCGATTTATGCGAAACCCCCCCTCTTTATTTTGCACACACACACGAAAGGCTCAGAGTTTCAAATTTGTTTCTTTCTAATCCAGATACCAAAGAAGTGGAAGCATGTAATTCTTTTCTTAGTAAAAAAGACTTTTACCATAGTAATACCATGTATTATGACACAGAGTCCATTGAGAAGAGGCAGAGGTGTATTACAAAGTAGTGTTCACGTTTTGTGGAAATTTGTGCACCTAAATTTCCTTGTTAGAATAATTTGAACTGGGGATATGCAATTATAATGCAGCAATAAAAGACTATTGTATTTAAGGCTTACTTGTTCATTACTTGGTTTGGGGTACATTTTTATTGCTGCTTTGTACAATCATATGATGGAATCTGTGGCACATGAAAGCACAATGACATACATGCAAGGCTTTTGATTATAGCACTGTTTGTAACCAAAAATAAATGGGGAAAAACTAAATATCTATCAACAGAAAATATTTTAAATAAATTATGACATATCTGCTTAATGAAATCTAGGTAAATATTAAAATAATGATTTATGAAATTCTCCTTAACAGATCTAATTACATGAAATTAAAAAGGTACAGTTTACTGTATATAATACACAATCATTTGTGGGACAAAAAAGGGATTAGATATTTATATATAACTTGTCTATGCATAAGTTGGTAATAAAAAATAATAATCATGCAGAAAAGAATTGAGAGAGAATAAGAATTAGGGGCAGAAAGAAGAATTTTTACCTTTTCTGTGTTGGATGTTGTCTGTACTTTTCTCTAAAAGACTTTAACGTAGATAGTGTGGTATACATGTGCACATTCAATATTTTAAACTTATCCCTGTACCCTGGGGGGTTAGTTAATATTTGAAGTGCCTTAATCAGCTATACACACTTAAATAATTATTAATAGTAACTATTATTATTAATAACTTGTATTTAAAAGTATTTAATCAAAAGCCCGCATCCCACAAATAGGCTAATATATCACATCATCAATCTTGCTTTCTGATTAATAGCAAAGGTTATGCTAGTTTAAAAAAATAAATTTTATTGATTTATTTATGTATTTAAGAAATACTGGGCTTCCCTGGTGGCGTAGTGGTTGAGAATCTGCCTGCCAATGCAGGGGACACGGGTTCGAGCCCTGGTCTGGGAAGATCCCACATGCCACAGAGCAACTGGGCCCGTGAGCCACAACTACTGAGCCTGCGCATCTGGAGCCTGTGCTCTGCAACAGGAGAGGCCGCGATAGTGAGAGGCCCGCTCACCGCAACTAGAGAAAGCCCTCGCACAGAAACGAAGACCCAACACAGCCAAAAATAAATTTAAAAATTAATTAATTAAAAAAAAAAAAAGAAATATTTATTGAGCAACTACATGATAAAAGGCATTTTCAGCACTTGGTCCAAATCAGTGAACAACAACAACAATTTAAAAAAGAGAGATTTATATTCTTGTAGGGATCTAATATATTTTTTGAAAAATTTTTTTCTTGGTAAGATTAGTGGATTTGACTTCTGCTTCCAGCCATGATGGATTAAATAGTACCTGACTTGCCCTGCCCCCAGCACAATCTGAAAACTAAACAATACAAATAAGTGTTTACAGACACTGAAAAACAGGGAGCCCAGGACAGTGAACCCTAAGGGAAGGTAAACAAATAAAGTGAACCCTACATGTTTCCCTCGTTTTCTGCCTGGAGTCACATTCCAGCCAGTAGCACAGAAATTGGGGACCACTGACAAACCACAGTGGTCTTGCTGACTAGAAAAGACAAAGATCAGAGTCATGGAGGCAGCTGAAATTTGTAGGGCAGAGCACTGGAGAGAAAGTTTCTGCACAGAGAAAGAACTCAAAGAAACCTGCTTAGGCATCCTCTTGGGTCAGAAAAACTATAAGCTGTAAGCTGAATAACTTTCACTGCTCACACAGGGCTGGGAGACATCCAAGTTCCAGCGAGCCAAAGTGGAGACATCACTGAAGCACCTACACATTCAGTAGAGACCGCAGAAGGGCCATGCTTTTAGTAATGGGGCTAAACCAGTCCTATAGTAGGGGCTACACAAGACTCACTCAAACAAACTTAAGAACAAGCCTCAAAAGTATCACACTATCTCAACTGCCTGCCAAACAAAATTCAACATTCTTTCTTAGACAACAAAATCTTGATTCTCAATAATTTAACATGATAATGTCTGACATCCAATTAAAAATTATTATACATGCAAAGAAGCAGAAAAATGTGATCCATAACCAAGAAAAAAAATCAATCAAAAGGAAAAGTCACAGAATGTCAGAGATAATGAAACTAGTACACCAAAACTTTAAAACAGCTACTATAAATATGTTCTTGGATTTAAAGGAAAACACAAGCAAAATGAAGAAAGAAATGGAACCTGTAAAAAGGAAGTAATAAGAACTTCTAGAAATGAAAAGTATGAAATGAAAATTCACCATATGTGCTTAATATCAGATAAGACACATACCCTGACTTGAAGTTATGGCAAAAGAAACCATCCAAACTGAATCACAGAAAGGAAAAAAAAAAAAACCTAAAAATTAGCAAACAGTTAGTTATGGGACAGTATCAAGACTTTAAAATATACATGAAATTTAAATATTGAAATTGAGGAATCAGCAGGGGGCAAAGGAAATTAAAGAACTAATGTCCAAACTTTTTAAAAATTTATTGAAAAACAAAAACTTACAGAAATCCAATATACTCAACAAACCCCAAGCAGGCACATCATAATCAAATTGCTGAAATCCAGTGATAAGAAGGCAGTCTTAAAAGCGACCAGAGAAAAACGACATAACACTTTAAGGAAAACATTCCAAAAGACAATAGAATGACGTCTTTAAAGTGATGGAAAAGAAACTATCAACCTCAAATTCTATGTCCAGTGAAATTATACTTTAAAAATGAAGGGAAAATAAAGGCTTTTATCAGACAACAAAAAAAGGGAGAGAATTATCACTAGCAGACCTGTGTGCAAGAAACACTAAAGGAAGTTCTTCAAATTGAAATAAAAGGATATCTCATGGAAATGCAAATGTACATAATGGAATGAAGAGAGCTAGACACAGTTAATGTGTAGATAATATATGACTTGTATTTTCCAAATTTTTGACTTATTAAAAATAATAATAATATACTGTGGGATTTATAACACATGAAAAAATATAATGAAACAATGATAGCAAAAGGGACAGGAGAGAGAAATGGACATAACTCTGTTTAAGACTCTTACATATGAAGTACTATAATATTATTTTAAGTTAGACTCTGACAAGTTAAAAATAGATATTATAAATTCTATAATAGGGAGATTGGTTCAAGATGGAAGAGTAGAAGGATGTGCTCTCACTCCCTCTTGCGACAGCACTGGAATCACAACTAACTGCTGAACAATCATCGACAGGAAGACATTGGAACTCACCAAAAAAGATACCCCACATCCAAAGACAAAGGAGAAGCCACAATGAGACGGTAGGAGAGGCGCAATCACAACAAAATCAAATCCCATAACTGCTGCGCGGGTGACTCACATACTGGAGAACACTTATACCACAGAAGTTCATCCACTGGAGTGAAGACTCTGAGCCCCACGTCAGGCTTCCCTACCTGGGGGTCCGGCAACGGGAGGAGGAATTCCTAGAGAATCAGACTTTGAAGGCTAGCGGGATTTGATTGCAGAACTTCGAAAGGACTGCGGGAAACAGAGACTCCACTCTTGGAGGGTATACACAAAGTAGTGTGTGCATCGGGACCCAGGGGAAGGAGCAGTGACCCCACAGGAGACTGAACCAGACCTACCTGCTAGTGTTGAAGGTCTCCTGCAGAGGCGGGGGGTGGCTGTGTCTCACCATGAGGACAAGGACACTGGCAGCAGGAGTTCTGGGAAGTACTCCTTGGCGTGAGCCCTCCCAGAGTCCACCATTAGCTCCACCAAAGAGCCCGGGTAGGCTCCAGTGTTGGGTTGCCACAGGCCAAACAACCAACAGGGAGGGAACTCAGCCCCACCCATCAGCAGACAGGGGGATTAAAGTTTTACTGAGCTCTGCCCACCAGAGCAACACCTAGCTCGACCCACCACCAGTCCCTCCCATCAGGAAACTTGCACAAGCCTCTTAGATAGCCTCATCCACCAGAGGGCAGAGAGCAGAAGCAAGAAGAACTACAATCCTGCAGCCTGTGGAACAAAAACCACATTCGCAGAAAGACAGACAAGATGAAAAGGCAGAGGGCTATGTACCAGATGAAGGAACAAGATAAAATCCCAGAAAAACAACTAAATGATGTGGAGATAGGCAACCTTCCAGAAAAAGAATTCAGAATAATGATAGTGAAGATGATCCAGGACCTCAGAAAAGGAATGGAGGCAAAGATCAAGAAGATGCAAGAAATGGTTAACAAAGACCTAGAAGAATTAAAGAACAAACAAACAGAGATGAACAATACAGTAACTGAAATGAAAAATACACTAGAGGACAGGTTTTTTTAAGAGCGATTGGTGGGACTTCCCTGGCAGTCCAGTGGTTAAAACTCTGCGCTTCCACTGCAGGGGGCTCGGGTTCAATCCCTGGCTGAGGAACTAAGATCCCACATGCCGTTCAGGTGTAGCCAAAAAAAAAAAAAAAAAAAGAGAGAGAGAGAGAGATTGGTGAAAAATGGCTTCAAATATGAAGAAAAATAAAGCAGAATTCCTACCTTACAACTTAGAGAGGAACTCCACGTGAATTCAAGATATAAGTATAAAAAAACTAGGAAGCTAATGAAAGAAAATGTTGGGGAATAGTTGTGATAT
This sequence comes from Eubalaena glacialis, assembly GCF_028564815.1. Taxonomy (NCBI): domain Eukaryota; kingdom Metazoa; phylum Chordata; class Mammalia; order Artiodactyla; family Balaenidae; genus Eubalaena; species Eubalaena glacialis. The sequence goes on from NC_083716.1 coordinate 217,970,308, forward strand.
AGTGGTGAGGAAAGGCTAAAACCCCACATATCAAAAGGTTAGAAAATGTGATGAATTTAAGTATGTCAAAATGAAGAATTTCTGCTCAATTCAGGACAGATTATAAACTTGAAAAACATAATTGCAATATTTAAAGTTGACAAGAAAAAAAACATACAAAAAAAAAATACACTACAAGGAATCAATAGCAGAACAACTGAGGCAGAAGAATGGATAAGTGACCTGGAAGACAGAATGGTGGAATTCAATGCTGTGGAACAAAATAATCAAAAAAGAATGAAAAGAAATGAAGATAGCCTAAGAGACCTTTGGGACAACATTAAACGCAACAACATTCGCATCATAGGGGTCCCAGAAGGAGAAGAGAGAGAGAAAGTCCCCGAGAAAATATGTGAAGAGATTATAGTCAAAAATTGCCCTAACATGGGAAAGGAGATAGCCACCAAAGTCCAGGAAGCGCAGAGAGTACCATACAGGATAAATACAAGGAGAAACATGCTGAGACACATAGTAATCAAGTTGGCAAAAATTAAAGAGAAAGAAAAATTACTGAAAGCAGGAAGGGAAAAACTACAAATAACATTGAAGGAAATCCCCATAAGGTTAACAGCTGATTTCTCAGCAGAAACTCTACAAGCCAGGAGGGTGTGGCATGACATATTTAAAGTGATGAAGGGGAAGAACCTAAAACCAAGATTACTCTACTTGGCAAGGATCTCATTCAGATTCGATGGAGAAATCAAAAGCTTTACAGACAAGCAAAAGCTAAGAGAATTCAGCACCACCAAACCAGCTCTACAACAAATGCTAAAGGAACTTCTCTAAGTGGGAAACACAAGAAAAGGACCTACAAAAACAAACCCAAAACAATTAAGAAAATGGTAATAGGAACATACATATCGATAACTACCTTAAACGTGAATGGATTAAATGCTCCAACCAAAAGACACAGGCTCGCTGAATGGATACAAAAACAAGACCTATATATATGCTGTCTACAAGAGACCCACTTCAGACCTAGGGACACATACAGACTTAAAGTGAGGGGATGGAAAAAGATATTCCATGCAAATGGAAATCAAAAGAAAGCTGGAGTAGCAATACACATATCAGATAAAACAGACTTTAAAATAAAGAATGTTACAAGAGACAAGGAAGGACACTACGTAATGATCAAGGGATCAATCCAAGAAGAAGATATAACAATTATAAATATATATGTACCCAACATAGGAGCACCTCAATACATAAGGCAACTGCTAACAGCTACAAAATAGGAAATCGACAGTAACACAATAATAGTAGGGGACTTTAACACCTCGCTTAAACCAATGGACAGATCATCCAAACAGAAAATTAATAAGGAAACACAAGCTTTAAATGAAACAATAGACCAGATAGATTTAATTGATATTTATAGGACATTCCATCCAAAAACAGCAGATTACACTTTCTTCTCAAGTGCACACAGAACATTCTCCAGGATAGATCACATCTTGGGTCACAAATCAAGCCTCAGTAAATTTAAGAAAATTGAAATCATATCAAGCATCTTTTCTGACCATAATGCTATGAGATTAGAAATCAATTACAGCGAAAAAAACGTAAAAAACACAAACACATGGAGGCTAAACAATACATTACTAAATAACCAAGAGATAACTAAAGAAATCAAAGGGGAAATCAAAAAATACCTAGAGACAGATGACAATGAAAACACGACAATCCAAAACCTATGGGATGCAGCAAAAGCAGTTCTAAGTGGGAAGTTTATAGCAATACAATCCTACTTCAAGAAACAACAAAAAAAATAAAAAATTTAAAAAAATTAAAAAAAAAGAAACAACAAACATCTCAAATAAACAATCTAACCTTACACCTAAAGGAACTAGAGAAAGAAGAACAAACAAAACCCAAAGTTAGTAGAAGGAAAGACATCATAAAGATCGGAACAGAAATAAATGAAATAGAAACAAAGAAAACAATAACAAAGATCAATAAAACTAAAAGCTGGTCCTCTGAGAAGATAAACAAAATTGATAAACCATTAGCCAGACTCATCAAGAAAAAGAGGGAGAGGACTCAAATCAATAAAATTAGAAATGAAAAAGGAGAAGTTATAACAGACACCGCAGAAATACAAAGCATTCAAAGAGACTACTACAAGCAACTCTATGCCAATAAAATGGACAACCTGTAAGAAATGCACAAATTCTTAGAAAGGTATAACCTTCCAAGACTGAACCAGGAAGAAATAGAAGATATGAACAGACAAATCACAAGTAATGAAATTGAAACTGTGATTAAAAATCTTCCAACAAACAAAAGTCCAGGACCAGATGGCTTCACAGCTGAATTCTACGAAACATTTAGAGAAGAGCTAACACGCATCCTTCGCAAACTCTTCCAAAAAATTGCAGAGGGAGGAACACTCCCAAACTCATTCTATGAGGCCACCATCACCCTGATACCAAAACCAGACAAAGATACTACAAAAAAAGAAAATTACAGACCAATATCACTGATGAATATAGATGCAAAAATCCTCAACAAAATACTAGCAAACAGAATCCAACAACACATTAAAAGAATCATACACCATGATCAAGTGGAATTTATCCCAGGGATGCAAGGTTTCTTCAATATACATAAATCAATCAATGCGATACAGCATATTAACAAATTGAAGAATAAAAACCATATGATCGTCTCAATAGATGCAGAGAAAGCTTTTGACAAAATTCAATACCCATTTATGATAAAAACTCTCCAGAAAGTGGGCATAGAGGGAACCTACCTCAATATAATAAAGGCCATATATGACAAACCCACAGCAAACATCATTCTCAATGGTGAAAAACTGAAAGCATTTCCTCTAAGATCACGAACAAGACAAGGATGGTGTGATGAACTGGGAAATTGGGATTGACATATATACACTAATATGTATAAAATGGATAACTAATAAGAACCTGCTGTATTAAAAAAATAAATAAAATATTCAATAATTCAAAAATAAATAAGTAAATACATTTTATAATAGCCATTAAAAATTCAGCAGACATAAATCTAAAAAGCAAAATACTATTAATTTAAATAATTTATAATTTATATACTTATATAACATAAATTTATGTATGAAGAAATGTCCAAAGAGTCAGGCAGGATATTATATTATTTGTCTGAATTTTTTACTGTTTGTGATATCTGTCAGCTCCACAAAAACTGAATAATTTTTTTGTGCGATTTCTTTTCTCTTTCTAAATATATACTTATTTTTACCAGTAGTTTTGAATTTGGAGTTTTGTACTTTTTTTTTCTTAAAAAGCGCTCTCAGGGACTTCCCTGGTGAGGCAGTGGTTAAGAATCCGCCTGCCAATGCAGGGGACACAGGTCCAAGCCCTGGTCCAGGAGGATCCCACATGCTGCAGAGCAACTAAGCCTGTGCACCACAACTGCTGAGTCTGCGCTCTAGAGCCCGTGAGCCACAACTACTGAGCCCATGTGCCACAACTACTGAAGCCCGCATGCCTAGAAACCTGTGCTCTGCAACAGCAGAAGCCACCACAATGAGAAGCCTACGCACCACAATGAAGAGTAGCCCCTGCTCGCCCCAAGTAGAGAAAGCCCACGCGCAGCAACGAAGACACAACACAGCCAAAAATTAAATAAATAAATAAATTTGTAAAAAAGAGCTTTCAGAAGTATTTAAGCTTTGGGCCACACACGATCTTTAAGCAAGGTGCTGCCCGAGGGCCTGTAAGAACAAAGAGATGGCTCTCGATCAAGGTTTCAGAACAGGCTGCATGACTGTTTTTGTGCCTGCTTGTTAATAAAAGTTTTTATATGTGACAGAATTGGGCCCAAGACTTGTTTCCAATATAATATACTACCTGGTAAGGAGGTTGTTGGGGAGGAGACCAAAGCAGGGTAACCATATAATTTATCATCCAAGCAGGGCACTTTTAAGAGTGCTAAACTACTAAACTGAATGGGACACTAAAATAACAGGCACTAATGGAATCTGGTCCAAGCAAACTGAACCAATAGCCCCTCACCTTCTTTTATCTACTGGATGCCACAGATAGCTTCCAAAAAGGACTTTTGACAGATCAAGTGGGCTTAGGTCAGTTCACGACAGTTTGAGTGTATATATGTATGTGTAAATACAGATAAATGTACATATACTCATGTATGCATATATGTATATACAGGTATATATGTACATATGCATATGCATCTATACGTGCATACATGTATGCATACGTGTATATATGTATACACATATACCTGTGTATATACACATATATATATATGTATTTTTTTTTAGTAACGATCATCATTTCAGATACATAGACTCTTTGGGAACAATTTAAGATGTGTTTTTAATGTCACTTTGTACTCAAAATACACAGCAATCCAAGAACAAAATGAGTGACTTTTTTAAGGGAGAATAATTCCGCTACTTGCGCTATTTGTCTTCCTTATGGAGTCCAGTTCTTCATTATGAGGGACAGTAAGAAAACCCCAGACGTCAATGCTTTCTCAGAACCCCATTAAGGCAGAGGTGAGAGTGCGGAATATTTAAAGGGCTCTGAAGGCAGGAGCTACATTAAGTGTTTCTGGGTGTCTGCTCTCTACGTATCTGGTCCCCAAACCTCCCTCTTTATATGTAACTATCCTTAAAAGAAATATGCTACTGGAGCTGTATGAAGTTCCTGTCATTATAATCTCATGAAAAAAGTAAATATGACTAGAATTCTCACAGTCTTCTATTTTGGTCTGACTCCCTTAGACTCTAGAATTTGAAGCCAAACAACTGTGTAAAAAATCATCAGATTTTTGCCATGTTGTTTTGTTTTTGAAAATCTCAAATATTTCCAACTGATGCTCTTTGTCTATTTCCTATTTGGAAAGAAATCTACCATCTCACATTTCCCAAAACCGTCGCCAATGGGCTTTCACCAGAAGAGGTTCTGAGCCCATGTCAGTCAGTACCCAAGTTTCCAAATTCAAGGTGATGGCAGAGTCATTAGGAGAAAATACACTTGGTGTGACTTCACACTCGAGTGACTTTTCAGTTTCTCATCTGATAGCACATTAAAGACAGTGAAAAGCCAAGATGGGCAACACAGAGAAAATAAAACACCCATTCTTGGTGCCCATGATTAAATCAACATTTAGGTTAAGAACAGTTTTCAGAAAATAGATTCTTCTGCCTATGACTTTAATTTTAAAAAATTCAAAAACAGTGCACTTTTAATAGAAGTTGGAATATAGTCAGCAGAATTGTATGATTTTTTTTTTAGAGGCTTTAGTAAAAAGGGTATTGGGTTTATTTCCTGTTTTGTCAATATTTCTAATGCTGTTTGTACCAAGTGTAGCTGTTGTCATTGCCCCCAATTTCATCAACAACAAGCTTGAAGGAAATTACCTATGAATTGGATGAATGAATTGAAAGGACTGTAGAAGTTTAGGGAATTATAAACTGATGATTTGCTGGGCCAGTCAGTGCAGTATCTGGATTTTGACTCAAAGTCCCCACTCCACAAGGTCCCTTCATGCTGTTTCACTCTCTCTCCTGCTCTTCTGCTCTTCTTGTCTTTTCTCTTTATTTTCCTTTTTTTTTTTTTTTTTGGTCTTTATTTCCTTTATCTTAGGTACACACAATTAAGATAATGAGGCTCACCTCATGGCCCACCATCATCACTAGCTATTCACTTTGTTTCATTTTATTTTATTACATATCTGCTTTGTCTCTGTCCCCATCCCATTCCCTTTCTCGTCTCTAGTCACCTACTTTACTGTATTTAAAATATACCCCTAATATACCATCTTTATGTATATTAGATAAACAGGTACCCTTAAAATATTTTTGTGTTTTATAAAATTTCATAAATAATATTAGATTTAAATCTTAGTATTTATTAAATTTTTCTGGTTACACTTTTCTTGAGTTCTAACCCACACTGTGGTTAATCTAGTTAATTAATTGTGATGGTAGTATAATATTGCACCGTGTGGTTTTACCACAGTTTGAATCTGATTCCCCTAAAGAACATCATGTATCAAGGACCAAGTTTTGCCCAATAAAAATGCAGCTGTAAGCTTCGTCAAACACATTCCCTCATGGGTCTGTGCCAGTTTCTCTGAGGTATATACACTGCAATGGGCTTGTGGGGTCTACAAGTACATCTGTATTTAATGTCACTAAGCACAGGCAGGACATTCCCCAAATGACTGTATGTGATGCTTCCCTTGACCAGGGCCTCCCCACTCTCATCATGACTTCCTCAATTTTGATGTTTGTCAAAGTAGTGTTATTCATAAATTTAAGTTGCATCTCTCTATTTACTGAAAAAAAGTGAACATCTTTTCATATACTTCTTAGCCATTTGGTTTCCCTTTCTCTGAATTACCTATTCACTGTCTTTGCCCAATTTTTGATTGGGTTTCCTTCCTTTTCCTTGTTAATTTGCAGACATTTCCTCTATGTTCTAGGTTTTAATCCCTTCTTATATTTTAGAAATTGAAAATATCTTCTCTCAATCTACCATCATATTTTAACTTCATTATGGTAAACTTTGTTAAACAAAAAAAGTTGATTTATGATAAAAGTCAAACATGAAGTTTTACCTGATGGTTAATGCTTTGAGGAATCTGATTTTTTCAAAAATCCTTCCATAATCCAAAGTCACAAAGATGTTCTCATATGTTTTGTTTTATTAACTTTAAAATTTTATCTTTACAGCTAAGGTAACTATCAACAAAATGAAAAGGCTACCTACTGAACAGGAGAAGATATTTACAAATGATATATCCAATGGATTAATATCCAAAATATACAAAAACCCAAGCAACTCAACACTAGAAAAAATAAACAAACAACCTGATTAAAAACTGGCCAGAGGATCTGAATATATATTTTAAAAGACATACAGATGGCCAACAGGCACATGAGAAGATGCTCAACATCACTAATCATCAGGGAAATACAAATCATAACCACAATGAGATATCACCCCACACTTGTCAGAATGGCTATTATCAAAAAGACAACAAATAACAGGTGTTGGCAAGGATGTGGAGAAAAGGGAACCCCCAGGCACTGTTGGTGGGAATGTAAATTGGAAAGCCACTATGGAAAGCAGTATGGAGGTTCCTCAAAAATAGAACTACCATATGATCCAGCAATTCCACTCTTGGGTATTTATCCTAAGAAAATGAAAACACTAATTAGAAAAGATATATGCACCCCTATGTTCACTGCAGCATGATTTACAATAACCAAGATATGGAAGCAACCTAAGTGCCCATCAATAGATGAATGGATAAAGAGGATGTGTGTATACACACACACATACGTGCATGGACGCGCACAATGGAATATTACTCAGCCATAAAAAAAGAATGAAATCTTGTTGTTTTAGACAACATGGTTGGACCTAGAGGGTATTATGCTAAGTGAAATAAGTCAGACAAAGACAAATACTGGATAATTTCACTTATATGTGGAATCTAAAAAACAAATGAACAAACATAACAAAACAGAAACAGAGTTATAGATACACGGAATAAACAGGTGGTTGCCAGAGGGGAGTGAGGTAGGAAGAGGAAAGAAATAGGTAAAATTAAAAATAGGAAATTAAGAGGTACAAACTTCCAGGTGCAAAATAAATGAGTCACAGATATGAAATGTACAGTGTGGGGAACACAGTCAACAATTATGTAATATCTTTGTATGGTGGCATAATTAGACATATTGTGGTGATCATTTTGAAACCTATAGACATATGGAATCACTATGTTATGCACCAGGAACTAACATGGTGTTGTATGTCATTTATATTTCAAAAACAAACTCAAAGAAAAAGAGATCAGATTTGTGGTTACCAGAGGCAGGGGGTAGGAGGAGGGGAATTGGATGAAGGCAGTCAAAAGGTACAGACTCCCAGTTATAAGATAAATAAGTACTATGGAGGTAATGTATAATATGATAAATACAATTAAAACCACTCTATGTTATATATTAAAGTTGTCAAAAGAGTAAATCCTAAGAGTTCTCATCACAAGAAAAAATTGTTTTCTATTTCTTTAATTTTGTATCTCTGTGAGATGACAGATGTCACTAAACTTATTGTGATAATCATTTGATGATGTATGTGAGCCAAATCATTATGCTGTATACCTTAAACTTATACAGTGCTGTATGTCAACTATATCTCAATAAAACTGGAAGAAAAAAATAAATACATTGAAAACAAAAACAAAAAAGCTGGTGATTTCAATAACAAGGATTGGAAAAAAAATTATCTTTACCAGTTTAAATCTTTAACTCATCTGAGGTTCATATGGTATTAAGTAGTAATCCAATTTTATTTTTTCTCTTTATAGAAGGAGAGTTTCTCCAAGATCATCTATTAATAATTCACCCTATACCTACTGTCATATACCAAATACCCATATATATGTGGATCTAACCCTGGGATCTTTACACTCTTCCATTAGTCAATTCTCTTTTCCTGAACCAGTGCCATCTTGTTTTTATTTCTTTGCACTAGATCCCAAGGGTTAATAGGACATAGTCCTCAATTTTGTGCTTAAAAAGAGTTTGTTTATTCGTAGACTTATTTTTCCATATAAATTTTAGAAAGCCAGCTTCTCAAATTTCATAAAAGAATCCTCTAGGAATTCTAATTGGAATTGCATTGAATTTAAGATTAATTGGGGGAGAAACTAGGTCTTTACTATATCATATAATCTCATCTTTGAATACATTATATCTATTGACTTATTTGTCTTCTTTTTTTTTTTTTTTTTTTTTTTTTTTTAGATTTATTTATTGATTGATTGCTATGTTGGGTCTTCGTTTCTGTGCTAGGGCTTTCTCCAGTTGCGGCAAGCTGGGGCCACTCTTCATCACAGTGCGCGGGCCTGTCACTATCGTGGCCTCTCTTGTTGCGGAGCACAGGCTCCAGACGCGCAGGCTCAGTAGTTGTGGCTCACGGGCCTAGTTGCTCCGCGGCATGTGGGATCTTCCCAGACCAGGGCTCGAACCCGTGTCCCCTGCATTAGCAGGCAGACTCCCAACCACTGCGCCACCAGGGAAGCCCTATTTGTCTTCTTTTACTAACTTAACAAGCTTAAAAAAATTTTTTTTACTGAAGATGTTGTGCATTCTGTTATTTTTATTCCTCAGTATTTCATAGTTTCTGTTGCTCTTATGAAAGGCATTTTGTTTTCTTATATTTTCTACTTGGTTTTTATTCTCTTTTGCAGAAGAAAGTTATTGACTTTTGTATGTGAAACTTGTATCCATCATTATTTACTTAGATATTTTCTCCCTTCCCTTTTTTTTCTTTCTGAGATTAATATTAAAGAAGTGTTGGCATTTCTACATCTAGCTTTCATCTCTTTTCTTTCATTCTTTCCATTTTTTTAAAAACCCTTTTCTGATGCCTTAAAAGAAAGTCCCTCAATCGGATCTTCCAACTGACTAATTCCTACTTCGATTGCATTTTCTCTTCACTCCATCTCATTCATCGAGTTATTTCAACAGCTTAAATGTTAACTGAGGACCACTGATTCACCCTCACTGATGCCACATGGTGTAAAAGAATCACCTGGGTGAGCTCTGACCTAATCTCTGATGCACAAGATTGTGAGATATAATAAATTTTTTTCTTAAAGATGCCGCTAATTTTGGCCCGGTTCACTACACAAAAACTGATAACCAGATCGTCATGAGATGGTGGTAAATGAGGATGCAGCTTTGAGAGACAGATGAATCAAATCCCAGTCTAGATTTTGAAAAGAAAACAAAAATAACCTAAAACTGGTTTAATCTAGACTTTAAAAGGAAAAGAAAAGCTGCCCAGATTGGTCCCAGTGCAGACGGTCTTTTCCCTGCTCTTACCTCTTAGTGGTGTCATGGGAGTCCCGGCCTAGTAGAAATGTCAAGCTCTCAGGGGGCTTTCACATCACTAGATTCATCTGTGTGGACCACTGTGGGGGCACTTCTATTCATAGTGCTGTGGCCTGTTTATTAACTGAAGTAGCTCACCTCATTATGAATACATCAAAATGTGCTTGTGTTTGCTCTTTGGATTCTCAGAGTGATTTTTAAAACAGCATTTTTATAGCTGAGAGCCTCTAATGAGGAAACCATCAATTCCAAAAAACATTAGGCTTCAAAAGGAACAGCTAACTATCCTTTCTGCTGTTAGTTTACAGCCCACGCATAGGGGTTGAACAATAGGTTGTCATTCATCTAAAGAAGACAACCTACCACAGATCTTGAAAAAACATGTATTTGCTTTTAATTTGCATCAAGTATGTAAAATTCAAAAGTCACTTGCCCAAGAGAGAACACTGAGTGGCTGTGTGAGGGGAGAAGAGCTGTTAGATATAATAAACCCAGTGTACCATGTGGAAAGAGTAGAAAGGTCCTCAGGAAAGTTGTTTTTTGTTCTTGTCTTTGTTTTTCCTACTTAGCCTCAGTTTTCTCACTCATAAAAGGAAGATAATACTACTCATTCTCAGGGCCAATGTGAGAATTTAGTGAGAATTTATATCTAAATTGCCTGAGAAGCACTCAATAAATGGTAGCTGTCACTTTTATTGTTACCATCATCATTATCATTAAAAAGGGAGGAATGAACCTCAGTAATTCAGAGCAGGGTTAAAACCTAGAGAGATCATGGAAAGAAAGCATTTTGTCAAGATGTCACTCCAAAACCAGTGAAGCTTTAGATTAGCTAGAAAACCAGCAGAAGCACCAGCATTAAGTCACTTGGGGGTGCTGGACCACAGCCCAAAAAGTCAGTTTAGACAGAGTACTCAAATGGAATCAAGAGAATGAAGACCTCATGTAGAAAGAAAATTTTTGACCCATATAGCCCATCCCTCTCTCTATGCCATTTTTAAAGGGCAGTATGCCTTGATCAATTCCCATCATAATGTTCAAGAGCAGGAAAGTCTTCTGGTGAAGGGCAATAAGGATAAAATAGGAGAGAAAGATGTCATCAAGAATTCCCCTTGGAAAGGCAGTCACTATTTGGAAAGAATACTTTGATAGGGTAGCAGACACTGTCAGTGTCCAGCCTACATCTTCTTGGGTCCCTCATTCTGTTTCTTTGTGCACCTTCACCCCAGCTTCCACGTGCACTTGCCCCTCAAGGCCCATGGTAGTACCTCTTCTTTGAGGGACTGCACTTAGGCTCCTGGAATCCTTTGCCTGCACATACAGAGAGCCTCAAATACATGAGAGTTTATTACCCTTACGTTGGCCCTTGGCCAATGACCGATGGTGCCAGCGCATGGAAGCCCAGTCTTCTTGCCTTAAGTCACAAACTATGAGGTGTAGTTTGTATCACAGCATCATGTCAAGGGTAGGGTTTCGCCTGAGGTTACACCTTTGCTTGGCTTCTTCCTCTTCTATGTTCTGCTTCCCTCACTTCTTCTCCAATTTCTCCTGGGAGCATCTGAAATAAATCACTTGCACTTGACTTCTCATCTGAGGGTTTGCTTCTGAGAACCCAACCTAAGACAGTGAGCCACTTCAGTGTTGGCTGCAACAAGAAAAGGATGCATAGGTAACAAAAGGCAATCTGCCCTCTGAAACTGGCAGAGCCTATTAACTGGAGAGCCCTTTCTTTCAGTGGATTTGAGAATTTAAATTTTGCTGAGACAGAGCTGGTATTTGTGTGATATAACCACTCCCCCACATACACACATATTCAAGTCATCTCCTCTGTAAAATATCAAGTAATGTCTATGTCACACACTAAGATGTTCACACACATGAGTGGATTCTTTTGAAGAACTGACCACGTGCTGAGTTCCTCATTAGGAGAGGCAAAAAAACAAATGTCGAAATTGCCCTTGTGAACCTATACAGGTCCAGAGATTTAGGGTGCATTTCACTCTGGTTACACATATAAAATACAAGATTTTAAGTTGTAACAAACAGACGGAATGGGAAAACAACAGCAATATATTAGTCTTATCCTAATCTATTTGTTCTCCTCTTTCCTTAACACTTTAGTTATATAAAATGCTTAACTCATCTGTGCCAAATTTCTCATTCTGTTATCAAAAGTCGAACATAATTATAACATTTGCTTCCCTCCTTCCTTCAGTGATCAAACACTACTCTTCACCCTCTCAAGTCCTCAGCAGCTCTTTTCCCACCTTCCCCTGTCTCCTTCCTCTGGGTGTCCTCCCACCTTCCTGTAACAGAAGAGTGATGTCATCTTGAAGGAACACGCAGTCTCTATTTTCAAGGGCTCTGTCATCATTGCAGCCGTCTGACATCCTGTCATTGCCCATCTCTGTCAGTTAATACAGAAACACAAACCTTCAGTGACATTATGCAAATGTGTCACGTTCCCTGGAGAAATTCTGCCTGGATGCCATTGTCTAGGTATAACTGAAATAACACGTTGTCTACTTAGACAGCTGTAACCTACTCTACTGTGTCAGAAAAACAAATAAAAATTATCTTGACCTCATTTGCTAAGGGAATCTACAATTTCTAGCATGGAGTAGCCTTCTAGACTAAAACTCCCACAAGGAAAAAACGCTTTAGCAATCCACAATCCATGTCATCTGGGAGGAGCCCTCGATAGAAGTCGAATTTAAAACTCACTGAGTAAAATTTCTTCTCCTGGGATCCAACAGGCAATGTAGGCTTTTCAGGATCCATACCACACCCAAACTGAAGGGGAAATCACTCCATTTTAATCGTGTTCTCCTCTCCTTCAGGTTCATCAGGCCAATGCAAGTAACCTAGATGCACTAACCTTTCAAGATACTAAAGCATATAAACTCATGTTATTTAAGCATCCTAATCGACTCGCTCACCGACAATTGCTTCTCATGACCATTTTAGCCACCGACATCCTTAGTCTTCCCTTTCACTCAACAAATAGTCCTTAACTATTAACTGTGTTCACACACTCAGTAAGTCCTGGGAAAAACACAGCACTCAATCACCAACGGCCTGTTGTCAATGAGCTTGGAACCCAGAAGGGGAACTAAGAAATATATACACATAAAATCAATGAGAGATTGTGCATTGTTTTGAAAACCCAGGAGTGCTTCAAGAAGGTAACATTTATAAGTAAATATAGAAAAGAAGGTTACAGTGATTTTCTAGTTGCAGCTGTAACAAATGACCACAAGCTTAGTGGCTTAAAACAAAACAAATATTGTCTCATAGTAAATACAGTTTCTGGAAGTCAGCAATCTACCGTAACTATTAGAGAGCTAAAATCAAGGTTGTCAATAGGGCTGGTTTCTTTTTGAGGCTCCAGAGGAGAATCCAGTCCTTGCCTCTTCCAGCTTTTAAAGGCTACCTTGGCATTTTTTAACTCGTAATAGCATCATTCCAATCTCTGCTTCTGTCTTCACATCACCTTCTCCCAATGTAATCTTCTGTGTCTCTCTTATAAGGACCCTGTGCATATATGGTGCACACCTGGATAATACAGAATAATCTTCCCATCCCCAAATTCTTAACTAAACCACACCTGCAAAGTTCCCTTTTCCATATAAGGTAACATATTCACAGGTTTCAGAGATCAGGATGTGGATATCTTTGGGGCAGGGGAGACATTATTCAGCCTACCACGAAAGTGTTCCAGGCCACAGAAGTTTTCTGATGAAAGGCATGGAAGCAGGTGGGGATACCACCACTGGAGGAATGGTGAGGAAAGGGTTTATGCAATGGAGGTAGGAGATCTCCATTTAAGTGGTAGGACAAAATGCTACTAAGGAGGCTGAAAACTATTTGAAGACAACTAGAAGAAATCAAAAGTGTAGAACAGAAGAGTGTTTTTAAAAATCAATACAGACAGTATTGTACAGAATGATTTGGAATAGGAGTCTCAAATATAAATGGTCTAGGGGCCAATCAGTTACCTTAAGTGAATGAAATGCTCATAGCGTAAAGAGAACCCAGCTGTGGGAGGAAAGGAGACCACAGGCTCCCTTCTAAAAAGGCCAGCACTGGGCAGCCCGAGCCAGTTGCGGCCCTGACAGATGCAGACCCAGTGGTGTCATAGCATCAGATCTTTCAAAAGAAGTGAGAAATCAGGATTTTATATAACATCTCTCATTTTGTAAATATTAATAACTATTCAGAAAATTGTTTTCAAAAACATTGTAATACTGAAACAAAGCATGTCTGTGAACTTGACACACCCACAGCTGGCAGTCTGCGGCCCCTGAATGAGAAGGCAAGAGGAGTCATTCAGTGCTCAGGGCCAATCTCTGCTCTGTACATGGAAGTGTGACTGGGATTAGGAACAAGGTCATAACCTTAAACCCTAAATTGTCCTTTTGCTGATTTCCACATGTCAAAATATTATCCACCACCATTATCTAGTTGGGGAAACAGAACGTAGACATGAGAGGATAATTAACTCCAAAAGTTCAGATATGCTAAGTGTCAGTGAGTATTATATCAACTGTTACTTCAGAAATCAAAAGGACACTGGTGGTTCGGCCCGACAAAAAGCCTTTTGGATAGAATATTTCCTCAAGTCTGATCTCAGTTATTTGGTTCCAGTCAATACATGTTCAATCAAATATCTTCATTCCTACAGCAGTTGTACTTGTGGCCTAATCAATAGCCAATCCCATCTCTGACTTCTTGCTAACAAAGTCTTGATTCTGTGCAAGAATCTGTATCCTCGTCTTTAGTGGAAGCTGGGCCCCTCCCCAGATCTGTGGGAAAATCTTGTTTAGTATAAATCTATCATGGCAATTCCATTCCTCTCCCAAGTGACTGGTTTCAGAATTGGTCCAACAATTCAGTTCTGACCGCTGAGATGAGAAAGCAATTCTGTTGATGTAACTTGTAGGGGAGTCTTCTTTGCTCTTATAAAGGCACAGACACTCTTCTAGACACGGGAGATTGCTGTGTGATGTCTGGAGCTGCTGCAGCCATCTTTGTCCATGCTGGGGCAAGCATGAAGCAAGATCCATCATGCTGAAAGTGGTATGGCCAAAAGATGAACCAATATCATTGGTGATATTCGCTGCTAAAGTTAAACATGGGAACACCACAAAAGATGACGTGTGGCTGGCTGGTTCAAGAACCATAAGGAAGGAAATCCACAAACACTTATAGCAATGGTTAAAATCAGGCCTTTTCAACACCAAAGCCAGATGGGTGGGAAGAACAACACAAATATTAAGAAAGAAGAAAACAGATGAACACAGTAAAGGGTCAAGGGAGCAATTAAGAGCAGAGCTGACTGTAGAGATTCCAGATGTAATAATACAGTGACAGCAGGAAGATACCAAGCAGGGCAGCAGGGGAAAGGGACAAGCTACACCCACTTCGGACCCTGCGGCCTTCACTAAGAGCACGGGTGTCCAGCCAGCCCAGCAATCTAGAGAGTGTTTAGTAAAACAGAAATAATTTTTAAAGAAAGATTTCAATAACTGCATAAAGAATTTTAAATGGTACCACTCTGAAACCTTACTACACAGTAACAAAACTTGGGGGCAGTGAATGGGCAGTTTAATTTCTACTCATTTAGTAGCAAACTAAATTTTATCAACTCAAACTGAAATAACTGAGATTATAGGGACTAATATGTGCAATATGATAAGTTAAATGATAAGGAAGTAAGAGCAAAACAATTGGGTGTATAAGTAAATGCACAAAGCAAAAGAAGCAAAAGAATGAAGACAGAGAGAAGCAGAAAAAGCTACAGTCATCCTAAAAGAGGAAACATGAGATTGTTATGCAATTTAAATAGAATAATGTAATTAGAAAAGAATTATCAATAAAATATAACTCTATGGAAGTATGACCTAAAGATCAGAAAACAAAAGCTAGTTAAACTTATGAAAATTATGAAAACTATGAAAATTAAGGCAATTATGGTCAAATAAAGCTAATAAATTAGCTGTTAGAAACAATTTGAGCATCTTGACATTTTTTGAATGAATCTCAGTAAAAAAGTAGAGAGTAATTCTCTATCCCTGCTTTTTGATAAATAAATACACAAATTAATTTTTAGTAATAAATGTATTATTTCTGAGTCATATGTATTTTCTGAAGGTGCTGATATTGTTGGAAAACTCAATATAGCTTTAAGAAGCTACATGTATTTTAACAGGGAGAGTCAGCAAATTATACCTGTTAAACAATTTTCCAAATTCAAAGATATTTATTAATATTTATAAACATTATTAATATTTAATACTATTTCACAGGTTGGAATGCAATCCATTTCTTTTTAACACCTTTATTGGAGTATAATTGCTTTACAATGGTGTGTTACTTTCTGCTTTATAACAAAGTGAATCAGCTATACATATACATATATCTCCTATCTCTTCTCTCTTGTGTCTCCCTGCCTCTCATCCTCCCTATCCCACCCCTCTAGGTGGTCACAAAGCACGGAGCTGATCTCCCTGTGTTATACGGCTGCTTCCCACTAACTATCTATTTTACATTTGATAGTATATATATGTCCATGCCACTCTCTCGCTTCATCCCAGCTTATCCTTCCTCCTCCCTGTGTCCTCAAGTCGATTCTGTACGTCTGTGTCTTTATTCCTGTCTTGTCCCTAGGTTCTTCAGAACCATTTTCTTTTTTTTTTAGATTCCATACATATGTGTTAGCATACGGTATTTGTTTTTCTCTTTCTGACTTACTTCACTCTGTATGACAGTCTCTAGGTCCATCCACCTCACTACAAATAACTCAGTTTCGTTTCTTTTTATGGCTGAGTAATATTCCATTGTATATATGTGCCACACCTTCTTTATCCATTCATCTGTCGATGGACACTTAGGTTGCTTCCATGTCCTGGCTATTGTAAATAGAGCTGCAATGAACACTGTGGTACATGACTCTTTTTGAATTATGGTTTTCTCAGGGTATATGCCCAGTAGTGGGATTGCTGGGTTCTATGGTAGTTATATTTTTAGTTTTTTAAGGAACCTCCATACTGTTCTCCATAGTGGCTGTATCAATTTACATTCCCACCAACAGTGCAAGAGGGTTCCCTTTTCTCCACACTCTCTCCAGCATTTATTGTTTGTAGATTTTTTGATGATGGCAATTCTGACAGGTGTGAGGTGATACCTCATTGTAGTTTTGATTTGCATTTCTCTAATGATTAATGATGTTGAGCATTCTTTCATGTGTTTGTTGGCAATCTGTATATCTTCTTTGGAGAAATGTCTATTTAGGTCTTCTGCCCATTTTCGGATTGGGTTGTTTGTTTTTTTGATATTGAGCTGCATGAGCTACTTGTAAATTCTGGACATTAATCCTTTGTCAGTTGCTTCATTTGCAAATATTTTCTCCCATTCTGAGGGTTGTCTTTCCGCCTTGTTTATGGTTTCCTTTGCTGTGCAAAAGCTTTTAAGTTTCATTAGGTCCCATATGCTTATTTTTGTTTTTATTTCCATTACTCTAGGAGGTGGGTCAAAAAGGATCTTGCTGTGATTTAAGACATAGAGTGTTCTGCCTATGTTTTCCTCTAAGAGTTTTATAGTGTCTGGCCTTACACTTAGTTCTTTAATCCATTTTGAGTTTATTTTTGTATGCAGTATTAGGGAGTGTTCTAATTTCATTCTTGTACATGTAACTGTCCAGTTTTCCCAGCACCACTTATTGAAGAGGCTGTCTTTTCTCAATTGCATATTCTTGCCTTCTTTATCAAAGATAAGGTGACCATATGTGTGGGGGTTTATCTCTGGGCTTTCTATCCTATTCCACTGATGTATATTTCTGTTATTGTTCCAGTACCATACTGTCTTGATTACTGTAGCTTTGTAGTATAGTCTGAAGTCAGGGAGCCTGATTCCTCCAGCTCCATTTTTCTTTCTCAAGATTGCTTTGGCTATTCGGGGTCTTTTGTGTTTCCATACAAATTGTGAAATTTTTTTGTTCTAGTTCTGTGAAAAATGCCAGTGGTAGTTTGATAGGGATTGCATGGAAAATGTAGATTGCTTTGGGTAGTGTAGTCATTTTCACAATGTTGATTCTTCCAATCCAAGAACATGGTATATCTCTCCATCTATTTGTATCATCTTTAATTTCCTTCATCAGTGTCTTATTGTTTTATGCATACAGGTCTTTTGTCTCCTTGGGTACGTTTATTCCTAGGTATTTTATTTTTTGTTGCAATGGTAAATGGGAGTATTTCCTTAATTTCTCTTTCAGATTTTTCATCACTAGTGTATAGGAATGCAAGAGATTTCTGTGCATTAATATTGTATCCTGCTACTTTACCAAATTAATTGATTAGGTCTAGTAGTTTTCTAGTGGCATCTTTAGGATTCTCTATGTATAGTATCATGTCATCTGCAAAGAGTGACAGCTTTACTTCTTCTTTTCTGATTTGGATTCCTTTTATTTTTTTGTTCTCTGATTGCTGAGGCTAAAAATTCCAAAACTATGTTGAATAATAGTGGTGAGAGTGGACAACCTTGTATTGTCCCTGATCTTAGAGGAAATGGTTTCAGTTTTTCACCATTGACAACGATGTTGGCTGTGGGTTTGTCATATATGGCCTTTATTATGTTGAGATAAGTTCCCTCTATGCCTACTTTCTGGAGCATTTTTATCATAAATGGGTGTTGAATTTTGTCAAAAGCTTTTTCTGCATCTGTTGAGATGATCATATGGTTTTTCTCCTTCAATTTGTTAATATGTTTTATCACACTGATTGATTTGCATATATTGAAGAATCCTTGCATTCCTGGGATAAACCCCACTTGATCATGGTGTGTGATCCTTTTAATGTGCTGTTGGATTCTGTTTGCTAGTATTTTGCTGAGGATTTTTGCATTGATGTTCATCAGTGATATTGGCCTGTAGTTTTCTTTCTTTGTGACATCTTTGTCTGGTATTGGTATCAGGATGGTGGCCTCATAGAATCAGTTGGGGAGTGTTTCTCTCTCTGCTATATTTTGGAAGACTTTGAGAAGGATAGGTGTTAACTCTTCTCTAAATGTTTCATAGAATTCTCCTGAGAAGCCATCTGGTCCTGGGCTTTTGTTTGTTGGAAGATTTTTAATCACAGCCTCAATTTTAGTGCTTGTGATTGGTCTGTTTATATTTTCTATTTCTTCCTGGTTCAGTCTCAGAAGGTTGTGCTTTTCTAAGAATGTGTCCATTTCTTCCAGGTTGTCCATTTTATTGGCATAGAGTTGCTTGTAGTAATCTCTCATGATCCTTTGTATTTCTGCAGTGTCAGTTGTTACTTCTCCTTTTTCACTTCTAATTCTATTGATTTGAGTCTTCTCCCTTTTTTTCTTGATGAGTCTGGCTAATGGTTTATCAATTTTATCTTCTCAGAGAACCAGCTTTTAGTTTTATTGATCTTTGCTATTGTTTCCTTCATTTCTTTTTCATTTATTTCTGATCTGATCTTTATGATTTCTTTCCTTCAGCTAACTTTGGGGTTTTTTGTTCTTCTTTCTCTAATTGCTTTAGGTGTAAGGTTAGATTGTCTATTTGAGATGTTTGTTGTTTCTTGAGGTAGGACTGTAATGCTATAAACTTCCCACTTAGAACTGCTTTTGCTGCATCCCATAGGTTTTGGTTCATCGTGTTTTCACTGTCATTTGTTTCTAGGTATTTTTTGATTTCCCCTTTGATTTCTTCAGTGATCTCTTGGTTATTTAGTAGTGTATTGTTTAGTCTCCATGTATTTGTAAATTTTACAGATTTTTTTTCCTGTAATTGATATCTAGTCTCATAGCATTGTTGTCGGAAAAGATACTTGATATGATTTCAATTTTCTTAAATTTCCCAAGGCTTGATTTGTGACCCAAGATATGATCTATCCTGCAGAATGATCCAGGAACACTTGAGAAGAAAGTGTATTCTGGTTTCTTTGGATGGAATGTCCTATAAATATCAATTAAATCCATCTTTTTTAATGTATCATTCAAAGTTTGTGTTTCCTTATTTCTTTTCATTTTGGATGATCTGTCCATTGGTGAAAGGGGGTGTTAAAGTCCCCTACTATGATTGTGTTACTGTCAATTTCCCCTTTTATGGCTATTAGCATTTGCCTTATGTATTGAGTTGCTCCTATGTTGGGTGCATAAATATTTACAATTGTTATATTTCTTCTTGGATTGATCTCTTGATCATTACGTAGTGTCCTTCTTTGTCTCTTGTAATAGTCTTTATTTTAAAGTCTATTTTGTCTGATATGAGAATTGCTGCTCCAGCTTTCTTTTGATTTCCACTTGCATGGAATATCTTTTTCCATCCCCTCATTTTCAATCTGTATGTGTCAGTAGGTCTGAAGTGGTTCTCTTGTAGACAGCATATATACAGGTCTTGTTTTTGTATCCATTCAGCTAGTCTATGTCTTTTGGTTGGAGCATTTAATTCATTTACATTTAAGGTAATTATCGATATGTGTTCCTATTACTATTTTCTTAATTGTTTTGGGTTTGTTATTGTAGGTCTTTTTCTTCTCTTGTGTATCCTGCCTAGAGAAGTTCCTTTAGCATTTGTTGTGAAGCTGGTTTGGTGGTGCTGAATTCTCTTAGCTTTTGCTTGTCTGTAAAGGTTTTAATTTCTCCATCAAATCTGAATGAGATCCTTGCTGGGTAGAGTAATCTTGGTTGTAGGTTTTTCCCTTTCATCACTTAAAATATGTCCTGCCACTCCTTTCTGGCTTGCAGAGTTTCTGCTGGAAGATCAGCTGTTAACCATATGGGGATTCCCTTGTAGGTTATTTGTTGTTTTTCCCTTGCTGCTTTTAATATTTTTTCTTTGTATTTAATTTTTGATAGTTTGATTAATATGTATCTTGGCATGTTTCTCCTTGGATTTATCCTGTATCGGACTCTCTGTGCTTCCTGGACTTGATTGACTATTTCCTTTCCCATATTAGGGAAGTTTTCCACTATAATCCCTTCAAATATTTTCTCAGTCCCTTTCTTTTTCTCTTCTTCTTCTGGGACCCTTATAATTCGAATGTTGGTGCATTTAATGTTGTCCCAGAGGTCTCTGGGACTGTCCTCAGTTCTTTTCATTCTTTTTTCTTTATTCTGCTCTGTAGTACTTATTCCACTATTTTATCTTCCTGGTCACTTATCCATTCTTCTGCCTCAGTTATTCTTCTGATTCCTTCTAGAGAATTTTTAATTTTATTTACTGTGTTGTTCATCATTGTTTGTCTGCTCTTTAGTTCTTCTAGGTCCTTGTTAAATGTTTCTTGTATTTTCTACATTCTATTTCCAAGATTTTGGATCATCTTTACTATCATTACTCTGAAGTCTTTTTCAGGTAGACTACCTATTTCCTTTTCATTTGTTTGGTCTGGTGAGTTTTTACCTTGCTCCTTCATCTGCTGTGTTTCTCTGTCTTCTCATTTTGCTTAATTTGCTGTGTTTGGGGTCTCCTTTTCTCAGGCTGCAGGTTCATAGTTCCCGTTGTGTTTGGTGTCTGCCCCCAGTGGCTAAGGTTGGTTCAGTGTGTTGTGTACGCTTCCTGGTGGAAGGGACTGGTGCCTGTATTCTGGTGGATGAGGCTGCATCTTGTCTTTCTGGTGGGCAGGACAGTGTCCGGTGGTGTGTTTTGGGGTGTCTGTGACCTTACTATGATTTTAGGCAGCCTCTCTGCTAATGGGTGGGGTTGTGCTCCTGTTGTGCTAGTTGTTTGGCATAGGGTGTCCAGGACTATAGCTTGCTGGTCATTGAGTGGAGCTGGGTCTTAGCATTGAGACGGTGATCTCTGGGAGAGCTTTTACTGTTTGATATTATGTGGAGCTGGGAGGTCTCTGGTGGACCAGTGTCCTGAACTCAGCTCTCCCACCTCAGAGGCACAGGCCTGACACCTGGCTGGAGCACGAAGGCCCTGTCAGCCACACGGCTGCTGGTGTTGGAGGGGTTCCTGCAGAGGCAAGGGGCAGCCCCTGTGGCTCACCATGGGAACAAGGACACTGCAGCAGAAGTTCTGGGAAGTAGTCCTTGGTGTGAGCCCTCCCAGAGTCTCTGAAATCCATTTTAAGGACTACTTTACAAAAGTTCTACCCTAGCAGGGGCTAGTGAATTACATTCTTAGGGAATTTCAGCAGTACCAGGTAACTGCTTGCCTAAATACCAATGCTTCAGGTGTCTCATAAAATACAGACTTACACATGTATAAGTTTTTATAATGTAAAAATTATATTTGTGTCCCCAGATATGTTTTTTAAAGTATAGCTAATTTACAACGTTGTGTTAGTTTCGAGTATACAGCAAAGTGATTCAGTTATACATATATATGTATATCCTATATATAAATATAGGATATACATGTGTGTGTTTTATCCTAATTGCCTACATCAGTGGTTCTCAACACTTTTTTTTTCAGCTTTAACATATGTAATGGACAATGTTTACAAGTTCCATTCCCTTGGTTACACACATTTTGCTGACACAAAGAAAGAAATAGCTGGGACCTCTGGATGTAATGCAGAGTTATAATTCACATTTTTATTCATACTTTCTTTATCCTTACGGTCTTCCTTACTGGTAAAACTAAATAATAATAATAATAATTGCAACTTATTAGGATTTAAATGATTCATAATCTCTCACATATTATCAGTACATAAGTAGCAGTTGCATTTCAAGGACAGGCTGTGAAATATGAACATTTCCCACTTAGCTAATGAATTATAACTCAACCCCTTTCCTCCCATATCAGAAAGCACGTAAGAGAGAGAATCTTGGGTATATCTTAATTTTTAACAAAATGTAACTAACTCATTTATAAACTTTGGTACTCTTGTTAGTAACAAACGACCTATACCTGGGTTCACAACCCATTTTTATCACAGTTGCGTAAGTGTGGCTTGACATCGTTTTGAAGAACTGTTAGCCTGCTAAATGCAAACTAAAGTGTCTGTAAAGAAAAAATTCAATTTCATATGTTGTGTCTTCAGAGGGAATAAAAAAGACATAGTAATTCTGGATCATTATAGAACATGCATTTGGAGAACAGGGTCAGTGTATATTAATAATTTTTATTATTTTCTCTCTCCCAAGGTCACAGCCTTCATTCTACCTATGGACCAGAGTTTAATGAAAACATGAAATGTTATCATAAAAGAAACAGCATAAGAAAATTCATCATCATGCAGATCCTATGCAGATTTTCAAAATCTCATTATGACCTTAATATGCAATTTCTAATGTTCCTTGTGCCTGGTGTGACATGATGGTGAGGGAGGAGCAGCAGGGAAGAAGTGGCTTAAAGTATTTAGGAGTCTGAGTTGATAGTAAAGCTCAGTATGAGTCAACAGTAGCAGGAGGCAATCAAAAACTCTCACACATTCTTTATTAGAAACGTAATATTCAGAACGAGTTCCCTGCCTCACAGACTATGCCTAGATTAATATGTGCTATTTGGACCTCACCTTCTTGAATGGGATGTGGAAAAAGAAGAGAAAATTAAAAGAAGAGTGACTGGGATGGGTTTGAAATCCTGTATAAAAGAACTGCCTTGGGACTTCCCTGGTGGCGAAGTGGTTAAGAATCCGCCTGCCAATGCAGGGAACACGGGTTTGAGCCCTGGTCCGGGAAGATCCCACATGCCGCGGAGCAACTAAGCCCGTGCGCCACGACTCCTGAGCCTGCACTCTAGAGCCCGCGAGCCACAGCTATTGAGCGCTCCTGCCCTAGAGTCCATGCTCCGCAACAAGAGAAGCCACTGCAATGAATGGTCCACGTACCGCAACGAAGAGTAGCCCCTGCTCGCCGCAACTAGAGAAAGCCCGCGTGCAGCAACGAAGACCCAACACAGCCAAAATCAAATAAATAAATTAAAAAAAAAAAAAAAAAGAACTGCCTTGAGGACATGCTAGGTAAGATAAGCCAGTCACAAAAATTTTATGATTCCACTTCTATGAGGGTCTTAGAGGAGTCAAATTCATTGCGACAGGGACTCAGGGGAAGGTGGCATGTGGAGTAGCCATTTTATTTTATTTTATTTTTTGCCCACGCTGCACGGCTTGTGGGATCTGAGTTCCCCGACTAGGGCTTGAACATGGGCCACACAGTGAAAGCCCAGAATCCTAACCACTAGGCCACAAGGAACTCTGGAGCTGTCATTTTTAATGGGTATAGAGTTTCAGTCTTGTAAGATGAAAAAGAGCTCTGGAGATTGGTTGCACAACAATGTGAATGTACTTAATACCATGGAACAGTTGACTTAAAAATAGTTAAGATGGTAAATTTTATGTTATGTGCATTTTACCACAATTAAAAGCTTAAAAGGAAATCTGCTGAAAGAACAAAGATTGTTTAATCAGGAAAAGAGAAAGACTCAGGGTCAAAAGATAGAAGAAAGAGGTCAAATCTATTAATGAAGAGTCACTACATGGGAAAAAACAAAACAAAACACAACTTATTCTTGTGACCTTAAGAAAAAGCCAGCACCAACTGGTACTAGCTACTGGGCTACAAATTTTAGCTCAACATACATAAGAACAATTCAACAGTCAGAATGTAGGACAGAAAGATAGAATAAATGATTGATACCTATGATTCATGATATTAGTGACCCTGAATAATACATGCCCCAGGAACCAGTTAGTAGCAGTGATGTAGTATACAGAGCATTGGGGAAGGAGTCAGACGATCTAAGTGTATGTAAGTCCACCTTTGTTACTAAATAGCTGTTACTATCTTAACATACTTTAATGCACCTTAATGTCCTTATCTGTAAATTAAGGGCTTGGAAAGGACTTCCAAGTCAAATGGGAACTGAGGTGGGCATTTAACTCCACACCACACTGATTTCTACTCAAATAATCAAAAGAGAAAAAAAATTGTGTAGCTATGTCAGAAACGAGGAGATGTGGGGCAGATATAGTGCACATAGGTCAGACCAAAAGCAGACACCAAGATGCTATCTGCAACTCTTACCAGTGAGAGAGCATCTAAAGATTAGAAAGGATCTTGGAGCATCACGTTACAAACCTGATTATCAACATAATTTAGAGGAGTCAGAAATCAATTCATGGCTGAGCCTGGGGAGAGATGAAAAACATCCGTTTGAATCACTTTGACACTGCAGAGCATCAATTGATCAGCTGTTCTAGACTGTGGTTTGACTTTGTCTCCTCTCTTTATTGAACCCCATTCAAAAGATAGTAAAGGATAAAAGTCCTCTAAGACTAGATGGAGGCCTTCAGCAGATGGGCTGTTTCAACATATTTCTAGAAGAGAAAAAGCAGATGGAAGAGGGCTGACAAATGAGATAAAATTGTGGAAGCTGTAGTCTAGAGTTCAAACAAAGTAGGATTCAGGGCAGTAGAGAGATAATCAAGTCTCCAACTTAAGACCAAGAACAGGTAAGACAAAGGACAGGAGGGGAGAGGGAGCAGACAATAGGGTAGTTGATTGCCGGTCTGTGTGTACCGCAGAGAAGTTGATTCACTTGACCCATACTGAATGGCCCAACCCAGTCAAAGCTACAGATGTCTGAAGTCCCAGCTGATACCAGGTAGAACAGAACCATCCAGGTGAGTCCAATCAAGCCAGAGGTTCATGAAATATAACTTTTAAGCCACTAAGTCTTGCTATACAGTAATATATAACTGACACACACACCCTCCCATGTTAGACTGATGATAAAATACACAATTTGTTTTCATCTGACTTAGACTTAAAATATT
Source organism: Eubalaena glacialis (assembly GCF_028564815.1). Taxonomy (NCBI): domain Eukaryota; kingdom Metazoa; phylum Chordata; class Mammalia; order Artiodactyla; family Balaenidae; genus Eubalaena; species Eubalaena glacialis. The sequence goes on from NC_083716.1 coordinate 217,995,973, forward strand.
TGTTGTCTCTTTAAAATAATGATTCTTAAACTTGTTAAATCATCAGGAAAAGACAATTTCTCCTCATGAATCAAAAACTATGTCTTATCTTTAAGTCCATACTGTCTTGAGCAGTAGTATACCTGGTCATTTTGTAAATATTTATTTAAGATATGATGCTTTTCAAGAGATATACATTTATAATGTCAAAACGAAATGGGAGGGGTGGGATAGGGAGGGTGGGAGGGAGGGAGATGCAAGAGGGAAGAGATATGGGGATATATGTATATGTATAACTGATTCACTTTGTTATAAAGCAGAAACTAACACACCATTGTAAAGCAGTTATACTCCAATAAAGATGTTAACAAAAAAAAGACTAAATGGGGTGTAAAGAATGAAAAGTTTTTGATAAGTAGCATAAAAATCTCAATAAAAGACATTCTTTTGGAAATTATTTTGAGCATTTAAAGGAGAATGATATTAACAGATGGAATGCTTTCCTTCAAAAAAAAAAAAAAAAAGGAAGGAAAAAAAGAAAATAACGTTTAGTAATCTCTCTGTTGGTCATATTGAATTGACCTTTGGTTTCTGATTACTTTTGAGAACATATTTCCTGTACTGTCACGTAGAGTTTTGCAAGTTTTTAAGTTCAAAGCCAAATTTCAAATTCACATATTTTTACTACACTGTAAAGAACAAAAATACATGCATTTTTAAAGATACCTCTCATGTGATTACTTTGCGATTTCAATAGTCTATGCCACTAAAGTTCCCCTTTTTAATTCTTGAAGGTGATGTTGAATATATGCGTGACTGAGAATCCAATGTAAACATTAATCTTGGTTGCAATTTATGATTATTTGATCCCAGTGAGAGTATGTAACTATGAAGAATAGCTCAAGAAGATATACTTTCTATTCTGTAAGGTTAAAAAAAAAAGAGGATTAGGAATAAAACATTTTTATTTGAGAATATCTCCTCACTTAAGAATGTAATTAACCTTTTCCAAGAAATAACTTACTACCTTAAATATGAAGGAAGGATAATAAATAATCTGAATTGAATTATTATCAGAACTGCATGATAATTGTATCTCGGTAACAAATAATGTATCTGTGATTTTGACAGAGTGTAAACCATTTATTTGAAAATATCATTGATTTTATTTACCTTTAATTACATGACATCTATAAAATATTTCAAATTTAGATAGGTGGCTAATATTCTGACAATAATATTACAATTATTGCAATCCTATATCTTGAAACTAGAGAGCATCTGGAGGTGTTATCCATCTCTAAAATATCATACCTGTTTGATGTCAAAAACTCTTCCCATTTCTCCTGACAGCCAATAACTTTGCCTGCCTGGATCAAGTACATCTATCAGTAAATTTCTTCCCTTGATAGAACAAACCCTGAATTTAGAAAGGCTAGTATGGTGTTAAAAGACTCTTAAATTATAATTTCTTATATCTATAAAGGACCTAACAATTTACATGCACATTATTACTTGATGTGCAAAGCAACCCCATGGGATAGCCAAAGATGATTATTCTTGTGGTACAGGTCAAAAAAAGGAGACTGTGAAAAGCCTTGTCCAAGTTGACAGTTAGTATATGGCACGGTGGGGACTCAATCCAGGACATGCCTGGTTTAATGCACTTGCTACTGTATCATGCTGTTTCCAACCACACAATATACTTTAACTTGAGGGATTGAGAGCAGAACCTACAACTGTTGACTTAAAAAGGAAAGCGTACATTTATTTTATGTTGTATTAGAAATTACAGAATATTGTAAAGGACGGGGACATAACGTGCGGTTATTGTCAAGAAGAGCCTTTGCAAAAACAGTGCCTCAGCAGAACATATATTTCCTCCCCATGTGTCTTCTGATTCACGTCTGCTTAGCTTACTCAGAAAACATAAATGTTTTACTACCACCCCTTCTGAGGAAGCAATCTTGCTACAGAAGAGCAAAATGCATGCTATTCTGTATTCATAAATCAAAAATATAGCTGGCTAAATTCTGATTTCAGAGTCACCATTGTTGGCAATGATATATAAGCCAAAAGAAACTTTCTTTGTTAAAAAAAAAAAATGGTTTCAGTGCTATGTTCTTAATATATAAAATAAATACAAATATTTGGCAAAACGTTATATTTGAACCCTGTTTCAGAAATACTTGAATTTGTCCTGATAGAGGCAGAAATTCTTGACATCTTAATTTCTGGATGTGAGACTGCGCTCTGATGTAAGAGTGGCAGTTGCAGATCTTATTATCAGGAGATGGTGATTTAATTTCATAAATCCTTGACTTTTGTGTGGCAGAAATATGTAGCAAAGCTCCAAGAAATTGAGAAACACTGTACTGGCCCAATCATGCCTAGCAGTGATTTGAAATTAGGTAAAGCAGAATCCTTCAAGCCAGAGAGAGTACATCGACATAAATAACAGGAGATTCTGTGTGATTGCATCAGCTCTTATCTTTATAACGGCAAACACCGAGCAGCTGAAGCCAGCAAACTCCATCAACGCCACAATGAAATGGGCTTGACTCATAACTGCAGGACACAAATATGCCTATCTTCCTCCAAGGGCAATGACGACTCTTAAACACTAAAGGCTCAGTTCTGGATTTTCTGGTAAGATCCCAAGACAGCCCAGCACTTAAATATATCTCCAATTTTTTAAATGTTTCTTTTTCACTAGATGGGACAAATTTTGCCTCTTTTCTGCATTCTTTTGTTACTAGTACATTTTGCCTAACAAGCAAGAATCTTCTCTGAAATAGCCTATCTTATGAAAGGGTAAAAATGAATTTTATCGGACCAGAGGCGAAAGAAATGTATACAGGTCACTGTCCTCTCTCAAATGCAGGCATATTAAAATCACATTACCTTCATATTTTAAAGCACATAGGGGAAAAAAATCATAGTTATCTTTTTCAGCCAGGCTGTTTCCCAGCATTACTATATAAGAAATTCACCATTAACAGTGAACCTGGGCATTATTCTTCATGGGTTGTATTTCTATCTGTTCCATCCATCTTGCATTGGCACTCTTGAAGATTCCTTTATTTAACCCATTACATATATGGCTAAAGAAATGTATGTACCTGTTGTTTATCATCTTAGCTATTAAATATTGCCAATTGAATTATTTGAGTGAAACTCAGTATCATTAAAATTATTACCCTGTTTTATAGTTACAATTTCCTTGTTTTAAATCAACCTCAGAAATGTGCTTGGCATAACTGTATCTGCATTTACCCTCAGATGAACTTAAGCCTCGTCAAACGAAAAGACACCAAAATGTCATCTAAATATAATCTGATCATGTATCCACGGTTAAATTAACCTTTGATTATATAATTGTTTTGAGCAATGGAGCCTCAGCATTGAAAGTATTTTTCATTACAGATCAATAAGGCTAATGAAATCAACCATTTGCAGGGCAAATGTCAATCCACTGGACCATGTTGGTAAGGAGACCTCCAATGTGAAAATGTCACTCTAGAAAAGAATACAGTGTGCAGTGGGCTGATGACAAATGGGCCCCTTCTGGTGGCCACAAAGCCCCAAGCCAACCACGTGCCTTCTATCACCACAGACCACCTCTTGTCCTTTAGAGCAAAGATGATGCTATCAGTTCATTATCTACTGAGTGGATGTTTTGTGGTTTGGGTTTGCTTTCCCCATGGGAGAGAAGATAGGTTGAAAAAAATCTACATTCATGACTGTCTGGACTACACTCATTTATGAGAAGGTTGGCCAAGGACAGACGATAAGGGGGCAGGTAATTAATCTCTGTGGAGTTCAAGCCCAATACAGAGGCTTTGTGATAACTCTGCCTAACCAATTAAGGTAACTTCTTAAGACGTGAATGTGACCTTTATATATATATAAAATGGCATCTGCACACCATTCTTTTGCAAGGGTCAAGCTCATTTTTTTCTGTCTTAATATTTTAATGTTTGTAGCAGGAACATCCTTTCATTCCCTCTCTAACTTATTTCCCCCGGCTTCTATGAGGTGTTGCTCCTTACGTTTGCTGCTGGCTATAGCTGTTACTGCTCCAATTCTTCCCTAGTTTTGTGGTAGTTTGTTCTTTCTGCTATGGCTTCTGGTACATAACACACACATGTAAGCGCCATGTATAAATACACATGCACACTCACATACCTATGTTGCCTAGCTCCTGCTTCGTTGCTAACAGTTCCATTTTCTTTTGTTGTTGTTAAGGGTCAGCACTTTGCAGATGGGGTGATCATGTGACTTTCTGATCAATGAGACAGAAGAAGCAGATTTTAGGTGTGGTTGACAGAGCTGGTAGCTCCCTGGCTCTCTCCTTCCAGTCTAAAATGCAGATGAGATGGCCAAAGCTATAGTGAACACCTTTAACAATGCTGTAAGGTGGAGAATGGGACCCACTGTACCAGCCTTGGACTACTTGCCTCTAGATTTTTTTGTTACATAAGATAAAAATAATTCCCTACCTCATTTAGACCGCTGCCTTTCAGATCCATGTGACTGATCTATTCCTAAGACAGATTCCATGTATAATTATTACTCTATTCATGCCAAGCACTTTATATGTATTAATTTAATCTTCATGACCTTTCAAGACATTTTTGTCCCCGTTTTACAGATGATGAAACTGAGTGTCAGACACAAATCATTTAAGTTAACTTTATAATTTAAAGTTAGTCCGTTATTAACCACTACACTACGTCCTCTTTCACACTGCTTTTCCGAGTTCATCCTCTTTAGAGTTGTTGCTTCAGTGAGCTTAGGGACTGATTCTTTGCACTAAAAACTCTTCTGGAGCCACATGTGGGTTCCAAGATGTTGTGGAGGGCTGAGGTAGTAAATAGTTCATGCCCTTGAGTGAGATTATCTGGATTCAAGTCTCAGCAGGACTAAAGCTATCTGTAAGGCTTTGGCCAAAGTACTTAAACTTTCAAAGCCTGTTTGCTTATCTTTAAAATGGGACAAAAATTGTACCAAGGAAATGAAAGCTGTTACAATAATTATGTAACACTTGTAAACCAATGAAAATGATGTTTAATCATGGTAGGCATGCAACAAGAAAGCATTCACTGCTTTGATTACTATATAGTCCTGACTTTTAAGGAGCTTATACAAATTAGGTCATGGTTTCTTTAGTAAGAGCCAAAAGACCATTGACTTTCACCAGTAACTGGAAATAAAAGTTTTGGTAATTTTCTGATAGCTACACTGAGTCAATGTTGAAGTAAAACCCAAATTCTGGAGAGAAAAAAAGAGAGAAAGAAAAAAAGCTAATAATTCATAAGGCAAAAAAAAAAAAAAAGTAGTGTTTTATTTACTGAAGTGGGTGAACCTCTGATGGCTTTATAAAAGTAGACAATTCCAAGAATCCTGTGGAACCTTGTTTCCTCTTGGATGACAAAGCTAGAAAATCACTGGGGAGCATGGAAACAGACTTTTTGAGACTGAATGCCATTGAACAGTCAATGAGCGGTAAAAATACAGAGAAAGCAGGAGAATGGTGATATGGGGGGAATGGAAGTCTAGCTGAAGCCAAAATAAAAAAGTAAACCAGAGACAATGCAATCAGTCTTCTGTTCAAGCTGTAGATGTAGGGCAGAGGTAGAGGCAGAGACCTTTCTATTAAGGAAGAATGTATTAAAAATATCAGGTGGTAGAACTGGCAATAAGAAAACACTCAAATATAAAGTGGAGAAAAATGGGGGAAAAAAAAAACCCTTAGGTCCAATTCTGTAGCCTTTTAGTTTATACGTGATGTAACATTTTAAACAAGACAACTGAAGCAACATGCTATATTTAGTGATCCTTAGATCACCTACAAATGGAAATGATTTATAATGGGACAAAATTTTGGAACAGGTTCAAAACAAGAGAAGAAAATGGCTCAGGATCGAGATTCTAATTCACAATTTCCTGAAACTCAACACAAGTTGACAGTATTACTAGGGATGATCCCATCAAGGACATGTTGAACTCTGAATTTTTTTTTTGTTGTTCTATGGATTCCTTTCCTTCAAAAATTATTATATAATATTAAGATATTCTCCAGAGATAACCACCTGAATATATTTCTATGGATTATTTACCACTCATAGCAGGGTAAGAGGTTTATTGCCCTAAACTCCCACAATGTACAGATATATTGAGAATTGAATGACTATATTTTCTTACAGATGAAAAGCCACAAAACCACAAGCTTACCTTTGAATGAAGAGGTGTAGCTTATCTGCCAATTCTTAAGAAATTATAGTATAATTTGTTTATTTATTAAAGCAATTATTATGCATGCTTCATTTTGTTTATTCTTTCTTCCTCTTTCCTCAACCATAGTTCTAGGAGATTGATAGACTTTCTACTTGGCATTCCACCCTCCAAAATGTCCAATTGGTCATCATCAATTGGCCTTATCTTTTTGTGTCATCATTACCTGATAGCTTTCTCTTCTTATGCCCTTTTAAAATCCCCATCACCTCCCCTACATCTAGATGACTTTCATTTCATTTCAGCAGATCTCCTGTGAATACTGCCTTTACTTTTAGGCTCTAAGATTTATAAATCTCAATAGCACTACCTAAAGAAAAGCATGCCTGGTCAGGAAACATTAGGTGGGAAGGCTTGCTGCTAAAAAGATTAACCATGAATATCATGATAGTTTGTATACAGAATACTACAGATGGAATCAGTGGGCTTTTCTGGGCAAAGAATGATTCAGCCATTTAAAATCACCATTCAAGGGCCCAAATCTCACTTGGAACTGTTTAACTAAGTTCAGTTAGCAAGTTGCTCCAAGCCCCACATGACTAGCCTGCCTTATTTGGTCAAACATTACTCTAAGAGGGCCAGAGAACATCATTTTAAACAAACTATGCCCAGTTATTTCCAAATGACAAAGTAGTCCAAAGCACTGTTTTATTAACTATATATAAAAGGTAAAAATTTCTGGTTTTCAGAAGAATGAGTACAGATGTTAAAGGCATTGTTCCGTTGCTTGCCCTTTTCTCTGCCTGGAAACCACACTGCAAAACCCAATATACGGTGGATGAAAACAGTATACAGTAGATGAAAATGACTTCGTAGATGGGAGGAAGGTCAAACCCCAGTGCCTGCAGAGGGAACACAGACGAGGAGGAAGAAGTTGACTCACCCCTTAAAACCCCACTCTGAGGGAAAACCATTACCACCTAAGAATTATTTACCAAGCCAAATGTCAGTGGTGATGGGAGAATAAAAACATTTTTCAGACAAAGTATTTAGAGATTGTATTGCTTCTCATGAAGCTGCTGGAGGATATCTTCCATCAAACTATCGGTGTAAAGCAGAAAACAGGGATTCCAATAGAGGAGAGAAGCAGAGGGGTTTCCCAGGACCCAGGAGAGAAGAGAAGTCGCAGGATGAAAGCTATGCAGCAGATATTACCGGTGAGCAGTCCACACTGGAGAGGGGAAAACAGAGGGCTTAGGAGGGAAGTGTCCAGAAAAACACTGAAACCAGTCTATTACCCAAACAGGTTCATCTTGGAGAAAAATTATATTGTGAGACCTTTCTCAAAGATGTCAGGAAGTAGTGGAAGATGTAGATATAGGTTCAAACATTTGAACGTAAATTTTAAAAACTAACAAAAATTCAAGAAAAACAAAAAGGTTTGCAGAAAGGAAATGCAATCACTGCAAATAACTTGAAAGAGCAGGGAATATTTCCACAGTCATCATGGTGAAAACCCTGAAGAGAGATTTAAGTCACTTATTAGGAAGATTTGGAGAGGAAAGGAGACAGAATCTCAGACTGCCAAGATGACCATGTACCATAAGAGGAAATCAGTAGGTGTCTAGAATGGATGAATCAAGAGAATGCAGGGCACACATACATACTAATGGAGAAGGCAAATACCAAAGTAAACTGCTGAAAGTGTGCAAAATGATTGTTTCTGGGGAGAGACTGAGAGAGAGATTCAGGAGACTGATGCTTTTCCATCTAAATCTTTTAGTATTATTTGACTTTTAAACTATGTACACAAATTACTTTGCTACAAAATGGAAATTATTTTAAATGCCAACAATCCATATAAAAAGCCTTTCTTACATTAAAAAAAATCCCTTCTTAATGACTACATCTGAATTCATAGAAAACCAGCATGAATATTAAAAACATGCATTTTTTGGGAAAAAAGGTAGATGACATAATCTGGATAGCTTTAACTACTGTTTAAATTATCTTGAGATTAAATGTGATAACTTAGCAAATTAAACACTGATAGCAAAACCTCATTTCCTATTCATGGCTTCAGCAAGCTACATTTCCTATTTCTGACTTGACTTTCTAATTAAAAATAAAAAACCTAATAACATATTGATAAAATGTCATTCTTAGAAATATCACTCAAGGGAAATCAAAAAATGTTTTATGGTGAATATTAATTCATCTGGTCCTAAGAATGAGTCCTAGAAACCTTTTCAGAACATACCTGTCTATCCAGAGCAAACGCTGGTTGGTCCTTCTGCCAAGTCAGTCACGTATGGCTGTGTGTGAGGAAGCCTTCTTGATGCCCCAACATAGAAATGCCCACTAGGGTACAGGTCTCCACCACGGTGTTCTTCCTGCACAGGTGACAGGCGCCAGCCTTGCCAGAAACAATACCACCTGTGCAGTCATCTGTCTACTTGTTGGCTCTCCTGCTGGAGTGTAAGCCCCTCGAGGGCTACGGCCATGTCTTATTCACCTTCGTTGCTCCAGCTGAGCAACAAAGCCTGATATTCAGCAGTTTCCAGATAAATATTTGATGAATCAATGTACAAAGTAGTGAGGGAATCAGTATCAGACTCTTGTTCAACCTCCTTTGAAAACGTACATCAGATCTATATTTTTCAAACGGAAAAGGATAAAATGCTATGTGTAATTACTAGTGAATCTTTGCATAGCACTTGAAGAGGATACTTACTGAAAAAGTCAATTGCCTGCCCTTTGTGCTTCTGTCATATCTGCAAAAAAAAAAAAAAAGTCAATGAAAAATAGCTTCACACTTCATTTACTTTTCACAATGTATTAATTCCTTTTTAAAATAAACATGATACTTATTAATCATTACTTCCACAGCCCAGAAAAATAATATGAATTTACCACCAGGTATCAGAACTCCAGCACTCACAGAAAAAAGAAATGATTATTATAGTGAGAATGATGATTTTAAGGCACATGCATCAACCACATTCTGTAGCAAAAACCGCATACCTTAGCTTTAGAAATGCATGTCTTGAGGAATCAGATATATTACATACACAATATAGAGTTACATCTAGTCAAATACACACATGCACATTTTGCATTGCAATAGGTTCCTGAATCAGAATACAATCTCTAAATGGTGTGACCACATCACAAATACATTTCCAACAATAAATAGTACCAAAGATGTAACTTGCACTGTGGGAAGTGCAGGCATTAAAATCACCTAGAGACCTTTTTCAAACCATATTCCTCCTTCCCACTTTCTCCCTGTCTTTGAGCTTTTATCCCCCTTCAACCCTCAACTAAGAGGGCATGGCCTCCCAGTTGAGAATCACTTCTATACTGAGCCACAATTATTGACTGGAATAGGTCCTATACTTCCCGTATGCTGTGGGGAAAGCAATGCACATATAAAGATTCCTTAAGTTTTTCAAGCATGGCTCAGTTTAGTGATGGTAAATACATCCAAACTGATAAACCAACTTGACCAGTTGGTTGTGGCTGCCTGAAGTAAGAGTTGAGAAAGATTTTAAGACCCTTTTTGATCTCAAAAACAGAAGTAATGATTAGTAACGTCTGCTGAGGTAGAGGCGGGTGGGGGTCACAGCATGCAGGGGATGGATGCCATCTACTCTTCTAGATGCTCTATATCAGCTTAATAAGTTCTTCTAAGTAGAAGTCAGATTATAGGCTCTATAACAGCGAGTGCTTTGGATTTCTTAAAGAAGCAATGTACCCTGGAAGGTGACATGGCAGAAATAGAAGAATGCATGCTTTTAATCTGGGCCCAGCCAACAACGAGGTATGTGATCTAAAGGTCTCCAGGCCCGTTTCCTCATCTTAACACAAGAGCTCCTCACTGGCAAGATGACCCGTAAGATCTCTACCAAACAGCCTAAAATTCCTTTTCTGCTTCTTTTTCTAATTAGCTTCTAACCCATAAGAGCTGGAGTGTTCTGAACCTTACATGTAAAGCCTCATCAACTCATGAAAATCATTGCAATCAACGAAGGCTCATTTTCTAATTTTTATATTTTAAGCATAACTATAGGTCTTAATTTAAATATGTAGGGTGTGCACTGCATTTTATAGAGATGGTAATGGTAGATACTGACTTGGCTTGACATTTTAAAGAAAATCTCTCCCTTCCCCCAGGACCAAAATGTATTATAAAGATGTTTATACAGCTTAATCTGTAATGGAAATAACCGAAATATTCAATAGCACAGATTTGATAAATTATACTACATGTTGTTGATAGGTTACTACACAACTACAGGAAATTACATTTAAGAATATTTAATTACATGGAAAAATATGGGAAGTATTTTCAGGGTTTAAATCCTTAGTTATAAAAGCTATATGTGTGTGTGCTTGCATAGAAGAAAAGATAAGAATGTTAATAGTTGTTATTCTGAGCTGTGGATTAACTCAATATTTCCAAGGCCCAAGTAAATGAATAAAGTAGAAGCGGGGTAAGACAGTAAGGAGTGATGGGGACTGTGGAAAACAGAAGCATACATGACCTTTCAATAGCATTCAATCTATTTTTTTACATTATGAAAGCCAAAAACCAATTTGTCAGTTTATGGTCCCTGAATTTGGCTATTATTTTCTTCCTTGTGTTTTTGTATATTGCAAATTTTCTACAGTAACTATGTAATACTTCTGTAAGAAGAGTTATTAAAAAAGTTGAAGGTAGCCACATTGGTAAAATTTAGAAAAAGACCTATATATTTCACTGATGGAAGAATATTTTGGCAATATTATTTTAGCCAGCAGGCAATGGGGAGTGATTTTGAAAATTTTGTAGTATTAATAATGAAAATATGAGTTTCACAAGTTATAAACCAAAGGCAGCAAAAAATCAACCTTTTTTTTTTTTTTTTAAGAGATGTGTAAAGTAAGTTTATCCCAAAGTCATACAGCAGAAGGGTTGAGGTGCCCAAAAGGGATTGTGACACAATGCTGACAGGAGAAGTTTGGCCAGTGCTTTCTAAGGGGCATATATTAAGTATGGAAGGTGAGTAGTCTTGGTACCCAAAGTACATGCATTCAGGGGATGAAAGCCAAACAAAATCTTACCTGAATGGGTAGGAGAGGCTACACAGCTGGCGAAACTTCACTCACAGCTGGGGAGAGAAGTCAGATGTGAGAAATTAGCCAGACAAGCCAGGTCCTGGATGTTGTTAAGGCTAATGTCAGTAAAGTGAAGATAGGACAGCCAGCAGCTGAGCTGGGGATGGGGACAATAGCCAGGATGATTCAGGACCAAGACGAGCTGTGCTACCCAAAGCCACTTTTCAAGAGCTGCTTTTAGAGATGTCTCTGATCCATCTGGCTCACATAGGAATGAAAGGTGACCCTGTGAGTGCCTACAAGGTGCTCAGTGCTTTCATCCACCTTGACATCCATGTGAGACAGACAGTATTATCCCAACTTTATAACTGTACACACAGGTTAACTAAAGTAGTAAAGAGATGGTAAACAAACCCAAGTCCAATTGACTTCAAAGCTTGTGCAGGAGGCATGCCCTTCCTGGGTCTTTAATCCAATCTTCAAGCCTGATGTTAGGCTCACTGACCTTCTCAGAGTGGCTTGCGCAGGCAAACTGGAGCACTGGGACCAAAGGAATCCTTATAAGTGCTGGGGTGTTAGTCACAAACCCTTTAAGCCAGGTCAGAGTCAGAACAGTTCAGTGTTTTCCTCACTTCTCCCATATCACCATTCTAATAGAAACTTCCAGGTATAGAAAGGTGCACTCAGAGCCTTAGAAAGCTACACAAATAATCAACAATCCCTAATTCATAAGAGAGTATGCAGCTAAGTAGCCAAACATAATACATATCAGTTGACTGGGAAAAAAAATTAGAACTGCTTAGTTTTCATTTATTAGTTGCTTTGATGTGCATATTCTTGAAAAGGGCTGACTTATAAAGATATACATTAAGTTCACAATTTCTAGTTCACTCCGTCTTCAAATAAGATTGTGGCTTATCGTTATCAAATAAAAACATTATTTCCTGCCACATTTAGAGAATAGACATTTGTGACTGTGATGAGGTCCACAAACCTTTAGAACATCATTGACTCTTTTTTTCTACCCCAACTCATGGAGGCAGTAAGAGCTAACGTGTAATGTGGTCCCCCTCTCTGCATCTTATTTCCACAGGAAACATCAAACCTTCCAAAACACAATCTTCATCTATGCAGAGGTCACTTAATTGCTGAATTCACAAAGAAGGCTCAAAAGAAATCAAGAAAGATGAAATAAATGATAAGTCTTACCTATGAAAATTTAAGTATCTAACTCTTAGGTGAATCATTAAAACTCTCACACATTGTTGATTTATCCTTATTTCATCCATAATTCTAATATACTTCCTATCTGGTTTCCATTTCCCAGAAAGTCAAAAGAAAAAAAAATTAACAAATTAGATAGGGTAATGTATTCATGGAAATAGATAAGTAGCTATAAAGTAGCAGCTGTCAAGGGGAAAACTGCAAAATACAGGTAGAACTAGAACTAGAAAACAGCCATGTGTAACACTGTAGAAGAGCTCCCAACCCTCTGACTTCAGTAGAACCATAAGACTCTGACAGAGGTGATTCAAGATGGCGGCATAGGAAGAGGCTGAACTTACCTCCTCCCACAAACACGACAAATACAAAACTACATTTGGATCAATTCCTTCTGAATAGAACCTGAGAACTAACTGAATACTTGCTCCACAAGAAAAGATAAAAGGACATCGAGATGGGTAGGAGTGGCAGAGAAACACTCTTGCCAAAAATCCCACCCACACCTGGTGGCACACAATAAGGAGGGATTTCACCAGGCAGATGCTTCTCCTGGAAAAGCGTGGGGTTGCGGCTCCACATCAGGCACCCCAGCCCCTAGGATGTATACCAGAGAGACCAGCCTCAAAAATGTCTGGCTTCGAAAAGGTCCCAAAGTGCTATAGGAAACTAAGACTTCCCTCTTAAATGGCACACATGTGTTCTCTCTCGATTCAAGACCCAGCTAAATAACACCAGTTTGAAAAGTGCTAAGACTGTGTAAAAGAGAGATATTTGCAAATCTGAAAGCATCAGCTGGAGGGGCTGGGATGGTGGAAACACTACCCAGAGATTGAGCTGCTGGGAGAGGCCATTGTTGCACTCCCCACCTAACCTGCTAGCACAGGTGGGCCAACCCGCCCAACGAAACTACACAGACAGCAGACTGAAACACAACCCATCTTCCTTGTGAAAAGCCTATTTACTTAGCCTGGAGCTTGATCCTGAGGGGCAGGCTTCAGGATTTCCACAGATGTAGAGTTTAGGGGGCACCCACAGGGAATGTAAGCAGGGGACACCACCCTTATGCACCTCCTTGGTCTTCCTACAGCTCAAGGAGACTCCCCATAAAAAAGCTTATACACTCATCAGGAGCCCTAATTTTTGCAACTGTTGCTCAAGGAACACCTCTAGATCCCCTTGGAACACTGACAGGTATTAGCACACCCTGAACAACAGAGGCCTATCAAAAATAAATTAGGCAGTATAGACAACCACAAAGACCCAAGAGACAACCAAGGGCTAGTGCAGGGTTGAATGAGAAGAATCAGCACCTATACGAGGCCACTCCTTCAAGACTGAGAGAAGCAGAAGTTTTGCCTAATACATAGAAAAAATACGGAGAGCCAAGAAGAGTGAGGAAACAGAGAAATATGTTCCAACCGGAAGAACAAGACAAGACCTCAGAAAAAGACCTTAATGATACAGAAATAAGTAATCTACCTGATAAAAATTAAAAGTAATGGTCAGAAATATGCTCAGTGAACTCAAAAGAATGAATGAACACAGTGAGAACTTCAACAGAGTTAGAAAATATAAGAGGGAACCACTCAGACTTGAAGAATACCATAACTGAGATTAAAACTACACAGATCAGCAAAAGAAAAAGAACAGCGAAAAGAAAAAACGGATTAAAAAAAATGCGAATAGCTTAAGGGGCTCTAGAACAACATCGAGCCTGCTAACGTTCACATTATAGGGGTTCCAGAAGGAGAAAAGAGAATGGGGCAGAAAATTTATTTGAAGAAATGATGGCTGAAAACTTCCCTAGCATGGGGAAGAAAAGAGACATCCAGGTCCAGGAAGGACAGAGTCCCAAAGAGGATGAACCCAAAGAGGTCCACACCAAGACACATTATAATTAAAATGTCAAAAATTAAAGAGAGAATTTTAAAAGCAGGAAGAAAAAAACATCTAATTACATATAAGAGAACCCCCACAAGACTATCAGCAGACTTTTCAGCAGAAATTTTGCAGGCCAGAAAGGAGTGGCATGCAATATTCAAAACACTGAAAGGAAAAAACTTACAACCAAGAACACTCTGACAAGGGTGTCATTCCGAATATAAGGAGAGATAAAGAGTTTTGCAGATAAGCAAAAATTAAAGGAAGTCATCACTACTAAACTGGCCTTACAAGAAATGTTAAAGGGAATTCTTTAAGCAGAAAAGACCATAAATAGAAATAAGAAAATATTGATATATGAAAAACATAAATCTCACTGGTAAAGGCAAATATATAGTAAAGGTAGTGAATTAACCACTTACAAAGCTAGTATGAAGATAAAAAGACAAAAGTAGTAAATCAACTATAACTACAATAAGTAATAAAAGAATAAGCACCAAAAAGATGTAAAATATGATGTAAAAAACATAAACCTTGGGGGGGATGTGGTGTTTTTATTTTTATAAATTTATTTATTTTGGGCTGTGTTGGGTCTTTGTTGCTGTGCACAGGCTTTCTCTAGTTGCGGTGAGCGGGGGCTACTCTTCGTTGAGGTGCGCAGGCTTCTCATTGCAGTGGTTTCTCTTGTTGTGGAGCATGGGCTCTAGGCACATGGGCTCAGTAGTTGTGTCTTGCGGGCTCTAGAGCACATGCTCAGTAATTGTGGCGCATGGGCTTAGCTGCCCCGCAGCATGTGGGATCTTCCTGGACCAGGGATTGAACCCATGTCCCCTGCAGTGGCAGGTGTATTCTTAACCACTATGCCACCAGGGAAGTCTCTAGTGTTTTAAACTGTGCTCAAACTTAAGCAACTATCCACTTAAAATAGATTGATTTATATATAGACTGTTATATATGAACCTCATGGTAACTACAAACCAAAATTTCTAATAGATATATCAAAAAAAAAGAAAGGAATCCAAACATAACATTAAAGAAAATCATTAAACCACAGGAAAAAGAATAGGAAAAGAAAATAGGAACAGAGAATTACAAAAAACCGAGAAAACAATTGACCAAATGGCAGTAAGTTCCTAATTATTAACAATTACTTTAAATGTAAATTAACTAAATGCTCCAATCAAAAGACATAGGGTGAGTGAATGGATAAAAAAAAAAAAAAAAAAAGAAGACCTATCTATATGCTGCCTACAAGATACTCACTTCAGATCTAAGGACACAAACAGGATGAGAATGAAGGGATGGAAAAAGGTATTCCATGCAGATGAAAACAAAAAGAAAGCTTGGGTAGCAATACTTATATCAGATGAAACAGACTTTAACCAAAACTGTAACAAAAGACAAAGGACAATACATTATGATAAAGGGGTCAACCCAACAAGAGGATATGACATTTGAAAATATTTATGCATTCAACAGAGGAGCACCTAGATACATAAAGCAAATATTAGCAAACATAAAGGGAGGAATTGACAGTAATACAATAATAGTAGGGGACTTTAATACCACACTTACATCAATGACTAGATCACCCAGACAGAAAATTAATAAGGAAATGTTGACCTTAAATGACACATTAGACCAGATGAACTTAAGAGATATACACAAAACATCCCATCCAAAAACTGCAGAACACACATTCTTTTCAAGTGCATATGAAACATTCTCCAGGACAGATCACATGTTACGCCACAAAACAAGTCTCAATAAATTTAATAAGACTGAAATCATCATCAAGCATCTTTTCCAACTACAACAGTATGAAACTAGAAATCAATTACAAAAAGAAAATTGGAAAAAACACAAACATGTGGAGACTAAACAACATGCTACTAAACAATCAGCCAATGAAGAAATCAGAGAGGAAATCAAAATATATCTTGAACAAATAAAAATGGAAACACAACTTTCCCAAATCTGTGGAATGTAGCAAAAGTAGCTCTAAGAGGGAAGTTCAGAGAGACAAGACTATGTGAATAAGAAAATGTACACTTGAAACTAACACAATATTGTAAATCAACTATACCTTAATAAATTTTTAAAAAATAAAAATTAAAAAAAAGAAAAAAGAAAATTTACAAATAAACAATCTAACTTTACACCTAAAGAAACTAGAAAAAGAAGAACAAACAAAGCTTAAAGTTAGTAGAAGGAAGGAACCAATAAAGATCAGAACAAAAATAACTGAAATAGAGACTAGAAAAATAAAAAACAATAGAAAAGATCAATGAAAGTAAGTGCTGGTTCTTTGAAAAGATAAACAAAATTGATAAGTCATTAACCAGACTCATAAGGGTGTGTGTGTGGTGGTGGGGGGGGGAATGGAGAGAGAAAGAGAAGCCAAATAAAGTTAGAAATGAAAGAGAAGTTACAACTGATACCATAGAAATGCCAAGGATAAGAAATTACTATGAACAATCATATGCCAAAAAAATCAGACAACCTAGAAGAAATGGCTAAATTCCTAGAAACACACAATCTTCCAAAACTGAATCATGAAGATAAAATCTGAATAGACTAATTACTAAAAAAAATTTTGGTAGAATTCCCATGGGAGTTTTTAAAGTTAATACTTATCCTTCTCAAACTGTTCCCAAAAGTTGAAAAGGAACACTTCCAAACTCATTTTCAAAGCCAGCATTACCCTGATACCAAAACCATACACCAAAAAAAAAAAAAGGCAAACCAGTCATCAACAATACATTGAAGGATCATACATCATGATGAATCATAATGAAATAGGATTTATTCCAGGAATGCAAGGAGGGTTCAATACCTGCAAATCCATCAGTGTGATATACCACATTAACATTAACAAAAACAAAGGATAAAAATCATATGATCAACTCAACAGATGCAGAAAAAAAATCTGACAACATTCAACATCCATTCTTGATAAAAACTCAATAACGTGGGTATAGGAAATGTACCTCAACATAATAAAAACTATATATGACAAATATACAGCTAACATCATACTCACTGGGGAAAAGTTAAAAGCTTTTCCTCTAAGATAGGAACAAGACAAAGATGCCCACTCTCACTACTTTCATTCAGTGTAGTATTGAAAGCCATAGCCACAGCAATCTGACAAAAAAAGAAATAAAAGGAATCCAAACTGGAAAAGAAGTAAAAATGTCACTGTTTGCAGATGACATGATACTATATACAGAAAATCCAACACGCCATGAAAAAACTACTGGAATACATAAATTTAGTAAAATTGCAGGATACAAACTATAGAAATCAGTTGCATTTCTATATACCAAAAACAAGCTATCAGAAAGTTAAGAAAACAGTCTCATTTACAATTGCATAAAAAGAGAATAAAACACCTAGGAATAAATTTAATCAATGAGGTGAAAGACCTGTACTCTGAAAGAATCTGAAGACAACATAAATAAATGGAAAAATATACCATACTCATAGATTGGAAGAATTACCACTGTTAAAATGTCTACACTACCCCAGGCAATCTACAGATACTATGCAATCCCTATCAAAATACCAATGGCATTTTTCACTGACCTAGAGCAAAGAATCCTAAACTTCGTATGGAATCACAAAAGACCCAAATAGCCAAAACAATCTTGAGAAACAACAAAGCTGGAGGCAAACCATAAAACTCCTAGAAGAAAACATAGGCAGTAAGCTCTTTGACACTGGTCTTATCCATATTTTTTTGAACCTGTCTCTTCAGGCAAGGAAGGGACACAAAAGCAAAATTAAACAAATGGGACTACATCAAACTAAAATGCTTTTGCATAGCAAAAGAAACCGTCAACAAAATAAAAAGGTAACCTACTGAATTCATAAATCATATATTCCATAAGGAGCTAATATCAAAACTATATAAAGAATTTTTACAACTTAATATCCAAAAACAAAACAAAAAAACCCAACAAACAAAAAAAAACACCAAAAAAACCCCATAAAAACCCTATTTAAAAATGGACAGAGGACCTGAAGAGACATTTTTCCAAAGACATACAGATGGCCGATAAGCACATGAAAAGATGCTCAACATCACTAATCATCAGGGAAATGCAAATCAAAACACAGTGTTTATCACCTTACACCTGTCAGAATGGCAATGATCAAAAAGACAAAAAATAACAAGTGTTGGAGAGAATGTGAAGAAAAAGAAACCCTTGTACACTGTTGGTGGGAACGTAATTCATGCAGCCACTATGGAAAACAATATGGAGGTTCCTCAAAAAGTTAAAAATAGAACTACCATATGATCCAGCAATCCTACTTCTGGGTATTTATCTGAAGAAAACAAAAAGTCTAACTTGAAAAGATATATGCACCCCAATGTTCACTGCAGCATTATTTACAATAGCCAAGATACAGAAACAACCTAAGAGCCCATCAAGAGAAAATGGAAAAAGAAGATGTGACTTATATGTACAATGTTTATATACAATATCAACAAATTCAGCCATAAAAAAGAATGAAATCTTGCCATTTTCGACAACATGGAAGGACATAAAGGGTATTATGCTAAGTGAAATAAGACGGAGAAATACAATTTCTCTATGATTTCACTTATATGTGGAATCTAAAAAACAAAACAGAAGCAGTCTCACAGATACAGAAAACAAACTGGTGGTTGCCAGAGGGGAAAGGGGTTGGCAGGTTGGGTTCAGGCAGAATCAGTGAAGGGGATTAAGAGGTACAGACTTCCAGTTATAAAATAAAGTCATGGGGATGTAATGCGAAGCACAGGAAATATAGTCAATAATATTGTAATAACTTTGTGTGGTGATAAATGGTAACTAGTTAACAAGGTGACCATTTTGAAATGTGTATAAAATATTGAATCACTATGACGCACATATGAGACTGATACAGTACTACGTCTATTACACTTCAGTTTAAAAAAAAATGAACCACAAGGGAATCACTGTGTAATAAATGACAGTCTTAATGATGATTCCAAACTACCAAGGTTACACTGCATTCAAAAAGGTTTATTTAAGTAATAAAGTACCTAATATACTTCAGAAATACAGTGGTCAAAAAGACAAGCTTTTGTCAGCTGAAAGATTTCCTCACAAGTCTTGCAGAGGCTCGTTCTTCAACAGTGCAGAGTAAGTCACCTCTATAGAAGAAACAGAGATGTGGAAGCACAAAGAACTTTAGTGATTTATGGTAAATAAAAAGGAAGCTTGAATCTATGACTGAAAAATGAAAATAATTACAAGTATATCTATACAGAAAATACAAGTTTCAAGAGCTTAACATCAATTAACTGCTGCCAAAATAAATATTTAAAGAAACCAAAAACAAAACTGCTTAATAGTGGGACACAAAATACAACAAAGAGGGAGGAGGACAAACCAAGAAAGTGAATGAAGGAAAGCGAGTAGCAACTCCCCAAAGTGTTTTTACAAACGGGGATTCAGATCAGAGGAACAAACACAAACCTGTCTAGGAATATGACCAATGAGGCAATAGAAAGTGACTACAAGTCAGTTATAAATCAAAAATGACAACCAAAATCCCAGAGTCTTAAATTATTTAATCCAGACATTATCTAACCCCTCAGATTTGCTTGGTGCTATGTTGTTCATCATTCTCCATTTGAATGAAATGTGGAACAAACACAATACTGGTTGGAGAGAGTGTTTCAGAGCTAATTCACCCTTGAAGGTCAGGGTCAGCAGTATTATTGTGTTCACATAATTTATTTCTTGATATGGAAAAATAACATGTCAAAGAAGGAATTAAAGTAAATTTTATTTTGAAATAATCAGCCGAATCTCAAACTTCAAATAAATGGATCTTAAAATGTTCACGAACTTCAGAATCTCAGTATTCTAATCTAGTGGTTACCAAACTATTCATTCCCTTTGGCCCAAAAGGGACCAAACTGGCAAGTCTCAACAGTAACACCCTTTCCATGTCTTTAATATTATAAGTACATTAAATTTCTAGAAAGACTTATTAAAGAATTCTACTTCTTAGAAAATGTTTTAAAATGATCTAATCTACCTCACTGATTCACAAATAAGAACACTCAGACCACAGTAACCTTCCCAGGTCTCCCCATTCTCAGGTGACGTCCTGTCTACTATTCTGCAGCCTTGATGGTCCTGGTATTATGAATAAGTCCTCTTCACTACTACCATTAAACTTACTGTCATAGCCTTTTGTATCACCTGGACAAAAATCTGTTCTAAATCAAGTAATCACCAACTTCTGCCTCCCCAGCAATCCAAAAATGAAAAACAATTTATGAAGAAATTAAGACCTACAGAAAAAATTATTTTAGCAATACGTAAGGTCTACCAGAAAGACTGCTCCCTAATTTATTTACATTTGATTGACAATGTCTCTAAAATGTGTTAGAGAAAATGTTCTACACATATATATATATTATTAACACAGTTATAAGTTGATTAACAATAAGCAAATATATACAACAAAAATATATATCACGAGCCCAATGTTGACTTTCACCAACATAGAACAGTAATGTTGAGATTCAAATCATGATTTCCTGATTAAGAGACAAGATTTTTTTTTAAAAAGGGAACAAAAATGTAGGAACAAGTAAATTATAAGTAGCAAAATAAATACAACTGTAGACAGGAGAAGAATTTAACACCTATGGTGGCACATTTAGACCAGGTAATCTATTTTCATTATAACAAAGCCAGAATAAATTATTTGACAATGTTATTTGCTTACTAAACGAAGGCAAGTATTTTTGCTGGTGGCAGGTGTGGATTTTTTTCATCAAAGAACATTAAAAGGGTGAGACATAGTGATACCACTTGTGTGTTTAACCAACAGTTCTGATCCCCTCATTAATCTTTGAGAGCTGATAATGTGAATAGAAAGACATGATGAATCAACACATATGCCAGTTTTAAAAAGAAAAATCCCTTAAAGCAATCTCTGCATCTAAATGGTAAACATAGAATGAATTCATAATCTGGCAAACAATTTGTTTTTTTTTAATTCAAGGGAAAAAAAATGTATGAATGAGTCTACCTATTTGTAAAAATGTGAATGATCAAAACAGTGCAGTCACTGGGCTCTCACACTGTGTAAGTTCAATTTGAAATGTACATCTGGTATAGGATTCAGCTGTCAAGAGGGAGCAACTCAAAGGACATCACACAATCTATAAACCAGCTGGAAGGAGCCATCCAGACTTTGCCCTGCCGAACTCTCTCTGGGCGATGATTAGACAAATCCTCATAGATGATATACTGTGTGCAGAAGTGCTGATCAGAATCAGGTTTGGCATGGTACGCGACTGTATTGATGGTTTGAGTCACGTCACTGTCTGGCTTGGGCTTTCTACTGAGGATCTGTCCCCCAGCTGCAGTGACAAGCTTAATAAGGTTGTCCTTTGGATGGTGTTTGAAGGTTCCCCCAAAATAGAAATAGCATCCATCAAACAGCTTTGGCAACTGAAAAAACAAAAAAAAAAGCTCATTAAAAGCAGACCAAAATATTTAAAAACACTGCATATGAATAGGGAAATAAAAATAAAAGTCACAAGCAGTTAAGAAGCTACTTAATGAGGTGCTAGGACAAGTTGTATTTCAAATAAACCATTTAGGTCAAAAAAAATACTCATGCAAATAAAGGTTTCCTATACAATTTTTTCCTTAAGACTCTGGTGCTTTTCACTCTTCTCACATTTTAGGTGTGCTCGGTGTGTGTGTCTCTGTGTGTGTGTGTGGTATACATACACATAAAACCTGTTCATCAAGCGTCTTATATCAGAATATTTATTCATATTTCATGGGACTTAAAGCCCCAAGAATTCCTTCCTAGGGTATCTGAAACATGCTTCACGGATACCAAGCTAAACTTAATTGTAAGAGTAACAGCTTTTCTAAGGAGTTTCCAATTCTGCCCATCCATGTTTAGGTTCCTATATACTACCAATCTAAGGTCGCCAGGGCAGTGACGTGGGAGTGTGGCCTCCAGGATTCTAGAGATGTTTTCCTTAGAACACAATACATTATAAGGCCATGGCTAGGGATCCAATTAGATATGAAACACACTTCTGTGAGCTTTACAGAAAAAGTTTCACAAGTCCCTTCTACAAAAACTTTTCTTTGGCATTTTTAATATACCTATATGTCAACAGGGTAATGGAATTTTATCCATTAAAACTACAATATGTGGTAATAAAGACATGATTAACTAAATCCGAGCAGTAGCTCTAATTCTTCTCTCAAGCTACTTCCTCTATCTGAGACTCACCTCAGATTCTGAAAGGTTTATGGGAATGTTCAAGATGCCCAAAATCTAGTAACAGTATGAAATTATTACCTTCTGGTTTTTACTGCTCATTGTGATCATCTCTCAGAATCAAGTGCTTGAAATAAGCACAATTAAAATTTTAATCAGTCACCTGTACTTGTTGAAAGGGCAGGAGAAGTTTTTCCTGACGGTAATAATAGTATTAAGTTATAATAAGAACAATAAAAGTAGTATCAAAAGGAAAATACCAGCTGTTCTCTGTTGAGCCTGCTTCTATGTGGTCCTTCAGGAATTTCATACTTTTCTTCCTGTTCATATTCTTTTCTTTGTAGACATGCTTTCACCCCTGGGAAAAAAACGAGGATAAAAGCAAAATAAATATCAAGTGAGCATTATTTCTTTCACATTGAAATTATGCCATTTACCTAAGTGATTTTTCTTCTTCATGGTTAAATATTGCTCTGAAACAGAAAAAGAAACCTTACTTATGCCAAAACAAAATGTAATAAAACTGGTTTTCCATATAAAGAAAATGTAAGAAATCTTTCCTTCAGAGGACTGAGCAATGAAGTAGTACTGAATACAAATTTTAGTTTTCTTTCTGAAAAACCTAAATCAGTACATTATTTCATGTACAAGAATAAAAATCTAAATTTTAATTTATAACCATTATCAAAATTAAAGTGAATAAAAAGTCCCAGATCCCACAATGATCTGACCCTGAGGTCTTGTCATCTGCCCCACTCATTCTGGCAGTCCTATGCCTAACCTCCTGTTAGACTAAAAGTGATCTGACATTAAGGAAAGTACTTGAGTCCAGAACACCTCGCTTATTAAGCTGGTCAAATAACAGGGGCTCTACAGCACTTGTTAAAATAAACAGTAAAGCAGAGTCTGGGACGTGTTTGGAATTGACAGGTACACACTGAAGTCACCAGTCTAGAGATGACTCGGTGAATATTTCAAATGTTTTTAGAGCTGCTTCAATTGAGATATTCCAAGACACTGTGTAATATATAAAAGTTAGAATATCTTAATGACTGAATACATCTATCTCGCCAAAAGCAGAGCTTTGTCAAGGGACTGAATTTTTTAACTTGGGACTATTAATGCATATTCCAGTTGAACACTCAACCCTGGCATATCTATAATTCCCTATCATGTGATTCTTAATTTTTTGCTAGTTTTGCCTGTGTTTTAGTCCCCAGTGTTTTCAATACAAGGATCATATTTAGCTAAGTTTGCTACGCTGAATTCTACTCTTCTCACTAACTTATCATAAATATGATGGTTTTTATAAAAAATTGTTGGTTTTTTGCATGTAGTAAAAATTATATTTTAAAAATAGAATTTTTAATAACTACTCACAGGGTATAAAAAACTATCTTTCCAATGAAGCTAATACTAAAATGTTAACTTTACTGTATACTGAAAATGAGTCTCAAAATAAAATTTTTGACTAGGTCAAAATCATACGAGAAACACTGACAGTGTGCTTACATGACATCACATATTGGTTCTACATTAAACACCAACGCAAAAAACATTACCAATCTAGCCAAATCATTGACTTACCTCAAGCTCATTATTTCACATATAAATTATTACTTTTACTTTTTATCACTTAAGCATGTAACCCCCTTCCTAAACCTCCTTTCCTGATGATATCTGAAGAGCATTTATACCAGTATCTTTAGATGAACTGTATATGCCAGCATATAAAGCCAAGGACTGATCATTGAATACTCCTATAATATCAAGTAACTGTAACAAGTAAACAGCTAATGTCTAACTACAGAAATAAATAAATGGGCTGTGCCTATGCTGGCTGCTTATCCATTTTATGGGTTTATTTGACTGGTTATTTAAACTATCAAAAAAGCATACTAAAATGGTTTCAATTGATCCGGGCCAAGATGCCAGCATTAGTCAATCAACAGAATGTAGTCTTAACAGATATCAGAATGAGATAAGCATGGCATCAAGAGAAATGAGATGGCAGACACCAAGAGGGCAGCATGGCAATACCAGAGGAAGATGCCAGTACTCTTTCAGTGTAAATATGCCTCAAGTCACAAAACTTTCAGCCTTATAGCAATTGTTCAGTAAATTTCTGTAAAGGCAGAAAGAAAAATCCAATGCTCTAATTACAATTACTGAGCTAAATGAAGAATGTGCTCCTCTGATATCCTTTTATTCCAAGTAACAATTTGCCAACTCTCTCTACCACTTAATATCAGCTAAAGAAGGAAAATACAGCTTCCCCCTGAAAACTAAGGAACAGTTTCTAGGTCTATAACAACCCGTGAGAATTGCCGTTGTAGAACAGAAAACATGGAGAATTTTTTGAAACTCGGGTGTGACATCTAGTCCAAAGACTGTAACTCAAATGCCTACAAGGGCCATTCAAATTACATAATCATGTGG
Source organism: Eubalaena glacialis (assembly GCF_028564815.1). Lineage (NCBI taxonomy): Eukaryota > Metazoa > Chordata > Mammalia > Artiodactyla > Balaenidae > Eubalaena > Eubalaena glacialis. The sequence goes on from NC_083716.1 coordinate 218,021,116, forward strand.
GGAACCTTGTGTTAAGTGGTAGGGAGTTATGGAGACTGTAACAAATAGGAAAATGTACATCCTACCTAAAGACACAAAAATTAAATGATTATGCTGAACTAAACCACATAAATTGTATCTGTTTTGGACTTAGATTGCCAATTTGAAACTCTTGATGCTTGTCTAATCAACCTCTTCATTTCATAGATAAGGAAAGCTAAATCCTAAGAGATTTAAGCAGCTTTCCCAGTGATACATGTGAGATGAGAACTCAGATATCCTCCAACTTCTAGATCAGTGTTTTTTTACCTTTATTAAAAAAAATAAAGCATCTTAGGAAATGCCAGGTATTCTCTACTCAGATTTAATATATTGTTATCTCAAAATAAATGACATAACCACTTAACAGATGACTAAATAGGAGGATCCTTATTTTTAAGAGATTAGCCAAAAAGTATACCAAAATGTCAAAAACTGCTGACTACCTGGGAGTGGGGGGTTGGAGGGGGGAGAACAATGCATTTGGCTTTGTCTTCAGTGAATCAATGAGTTTGTTTAATCTGACTGATGCCAAAGCTGCCACTCTCTCATTTGTACCCTCTGAGTTTCAGAATGTTCATACTTCTCAGTAGACATTTACGATAATTACATTTCATATCAACTTCCTCGTAGATTTCTTTGGAGATAAACCAACTGAACTGATTTACCAAAACAAGAATGAAATGCTTTAAACTTTCAGCAACCTAAATGCTGATATATTAACATCATCAATGAAATGGAAGAATCTACAAGCCAAAATACTACCTAATTAACAAACCTAAATAATAGATAATATTTTAAGGTTTTAATTACTCAACATAAGTTAGTTAAGCAAACTGCAGCAAGAATTGTTAAATCTATTTTCCATGTTAAACAAACTATCAGAACTTTCACAAAATTTCTAGTCATAAACTCATCTAAAGTATAATATATACTGTAATCCTTAATCTCTATAAAGATTTTAAAACAGGTCATTTTCCACCAATTTAAAGATACTTCCTTACTGTATAGCACACAGAACTATATCCAATATCCTGTGATAAACTATAATGGAAAAGAATATAAAAAAGAATGTATATATATGTATAACTGTATCGCTTTGCTGTACAGCACTAATTAATACATTGTAAATCAACTATACTTCAATAAAAAAATACATCCTAAAACTCAACCAAATTATATTTTGTATTTGTACTTAATAAAGTCCATATTATTCCATTATCTGCCAATAAAATAGTTCAGCAGAAATGGATTCTTGTGAAGAAATATGCATATGCAAGATCACTAGTTAACTTTCTCAGCTAAATAGGAGGATCTGAATCCAAACTGAAATGACTATACATGAATAATTTATATTGTTTATGTAAACACAGGAGATTTCTGAATATGCCAGAATGATATATACTTTAAAATGTGTCAAGCCACTATCCTTGTAAAATGTATGCTTTATATCATCTTTCTTACTTTTCACATGTTCTATTATATTTTAAGATTTTGACGAAAGCTATCATTTTTCAGAAATACAGGAATCAACTACCTATCTTATTAAAACTAAGATTCTTTTCAGCGCAGATGTATTCCGGATCATGTCTACCATTTCAGGTAAGCTTTCCTTTTGCCCTGATTTTATTACTTTTTTATATAGAGGTAAGCAGCCCAATTCCCAAAGTACTGCTTAACTGAAAGTCATTAACTCAAAGTCATTAAGGTAGCTCTGGCTACCTAAGCAAAGTCTAGAATCTGTATACTAATGCAGCTTATGAATTCTGGGATATGATTTTTTTTTTTTTTAAAAGAAGCTTGTACCCTCCAGAAATGTATTCCTTTATTCTGAATCTCTAGTAGCCACTCTTGCCTCCTACCTCATAAAAGCACATATATCCATGGATGTGTATTTTCATTTCAGCTGCATGAACCACTGATGATGTTCATTAATCTATATTAAGCTTAGTCACTTTTCCTAGTTTTAGAAAGAAAAAAAGGATTGCACAAACGGGAGGGAGTACAAAAAAGGGTTTCTGAATCTACAGCTACATACAAATGATTATAGAATACAATGAAGACAGAATGAAGCGTTAAAATGGAGATCTGTTAAATGCCCAAAATTCCAAATGTCCAAAGGGGAAAGTATCCCTCCATGAAGACCACAGAATGTGCTTACTCTCTTCAAAAGCTAGAGCAATAAATAAATTCCTAATTTAAAGAACTGTTATTCTTCTGGAGCCACTGGCTATTTGTAACTGAAATAGCACTGAAAATCAGAATTAAATATTACTCTTAGCCAACACTAAATGTTATCCTAAAAAAAAAAAGAAAATACAGAATCAAATATTTTATGTCAAAATCAAAAATCCTAATAAATATATGTCATTAGATCCAAACTGGGCACTTATGTAACTCAAGAAAACCGCATATTAGCAAAATAAACACTGAAGAATTTCCTTTCTGATTGTATTGAAAATGAAGACCCAAGTTGTAAAAACAAAAAAAATTATTTTTAGATGCTTTTCTAGTAAGCTTTTTAGTCAAACAGGCTATGATATCACTAAACTTCAGACAAAAAGAAATGGTTTTTAAGAGGAAACTTTTTACAACAATGACAAAAATGGAAAAACAACTTTCACTCTCACTGTAATTTTTTAAAAAATTGGATGGCAAGTAAAAGAAGAGCTAAGCCCAATACTATGATATTCCACAGGGAAGAGTGGAAGGACAATAAAATGAAGGCTGAAAATGTAAAATAAGAGGTAAATGCTCCTCTAGTGCCATCATAAACATTTAGATTTAGGAAATCAACTGTCACAGATCATTAGATTTTGTGTTTTCAAATAAATACCATTGAACAACTGTTTATTTTTGGCTACTTTTTAAGCCAATATTCTAAGCATATGTATACATAAAAATCCATTTCCTCATAGGATAGTTTGCTAAATTTATTTATTTTACTTAATGCATATTGAGAAGCAGGTCAAATTCTATCACAAAAATATATTACTGTATCATAAAATTTGCTTGGGCAAAATCTGGGTATCAATTCTAAAACCTTGTATTATGAATAATAATATCAAAACAATCCTTCTCTTTATAAATGTGGTTAAAGACCAAACTCAGCCTAATGTCCAAAATTTTTCTCAATAATTTAAAAACTCATACTTGGTGTTCTTTTTTAGTCATATATTTAAAACTGAAATATTTATGTAAGACTTCCATTTTTCTTGGACAACAACCATGTTAAAATGTATCTGCTTGGTCTGCACAGCAGGTGTCAACAATCTGGTGTACCAGACGGGAGCAATATACATACACAGGTTCTAATTTCCCTGATTAAGAATGAAACCCTTATCCACCCAATTAATTTTTAGAAAAGGTCAAAAAGAAGATCTAATTGTTATTAGAACTTGAGAATTTGAACTTCTTCGTAAAAAATTTGAATTTAAGAGACATACATTGATTTTAAAACTGTTATAAACAAACAGACCTCGACCTACCAATCTACAACTGTTTTGTTTCTTTCCCTGTACATATTCACACATTTATATACTGACAGTGAAGATATAATTGTTTTATGCTCTTTAAAAAATTTAAACAAATTTGTTTTTTCATATTTCACTCCTACTAATTATCATATAAAAATAAAATTTTTTTCAGAAAACACCTTTAAGCACTCCAGAATGTTCTTTATTTTTTCATATTCCGGTTATTTCCCCCTACTTCTTGTTATAAGAAATAACAATGCAAATCGTTTTTTTTCTTTCTTTTGTATTACTTGCTTGGAGTATATTCTCAGACGTAGGACTATTATATCAACAGATGTTAATTTTTTTTTATTCTTAGACAATCTTTGTAAAATATTTCTCTAAGCATGAAGTTGCCTAATCAATCTTAGCTGACAGAAATGCTTTGGTATACTTATTTTTTGATAATTAGCAAAATATGACTAGTAAAAACTACCTGTATTTTTAAAATTCCACAGCTCACTCAACATCCATTTGAAGAAATAAATTTTAATAGAAAAGTATAAGTTTATTAATCTGATCATGAAGTCATTTACAAAATGATGATATAATGATTGCCTCTTAGGCTCCATCTTCCTCATCTAAAACAAAAACAAAGAAACACCGTATCTGGCCCTTCCTCTCCTCACAGCACAAGTCCAGTGCAAAATGTCTGGCACATTCCCGCAGCAATTCCCTTAGGTGCTGAGGTCTTTCAGAACTTCTATAGCAGCAATTTTATTTAAACTTAGATGAGAGTGGAGAAGAGGAAGAGATTACGAAAGAAAAGAGGACAGCCATCTGCTCTCCCCTTCACAGTGAGATGAGAAATGAAGAGGCAGAATTAAATTTTTTTTTAAAAAAGGTTAGGCTAGAGGAGATTTTGAAAGCAGTGTACTGAAAGAACAGGTCAGTAAAATACATTTTCACTTTCTGAAGGCTAGTTTACATCCTTAGGATGCAATTCCACCTTTTTCATTCTCTAAGAGATGAATAAAATGGCATATTTATATATCTTCTAATCTTCATTCTAGTCACCTCTTTAATTACCAAAATTCACCCTGTACAGGGATGGTTATTAGTTGCCTGTGAGGAATTAGCACCAAAACTAGGACTAAAGCAGAATCTCAGGCACAAATTTAATCTTGAAGAAGGAACTTTCCTAGCTGTATCTCCCATTTCTGTAAAATAAAGATAAATACCATTTGATAAAATATCTGTAAAATAAATATGATGAGACAGAATGGCTAGTACAATAGTATAATTATGCCCTATTCTTAGAATGTTCATTCAAAGTTCATTAACTATGACACTGTAAGATGCTCTCTATATATATAATATAAAAAAATAAGAGATATGAACCAATTAAGACAAAATAAGTTTCAACAGAAGACTTCCAATAGTTAAATTTGGATCCAATGGATCCAGACTGTTTTGTATAATTCTTTTTGTTACTTTGTTTAAATTTGCTTAAGTTTTTAAATAAGACAGTTCTCTACAGAGAAAGTTGAGATGAAATTTCCTCTTTAATCTACTTGGTTTGTGGAAAATGCCATAAAAAGTTGATACTAAACTTTCTATATAGTTCAGCCAGTAAAGCTTCTGTCTACCAGGCAAGCTGGTGGATATACTCAAACACAAGATCTAGTTTTAATAAGTCATAAATCTTTATGATTAATTTTGAAAGCTTTGGTCCACCACATCTTTCCTTAATATAGATGGTTTTCAACTAGTTTTGAATAGCTGTGAACATTTCTTTAAAAATCACACTAGGGCTTCCCTGGTGGCGCAGTGGTTGAGAATCTGCCTGCCAATGCAGGGGACACGGGTTCGGGCCCTGGTCCGGGAAGATACCACATGCCGCGGAGCAACTGGGCCCGTGAGCCACAATTACTGAGCCTGCGCACCTGGAGCCTGTGCTCCGCAACAAGAGAGGCGGCGATAGTGAGAGGCCCGCGCACCGCGATGAAGAGTGGCTCCCGCTTGCCACAACTAGAGGAAGCCCTCGCACAGAAACAAAGATCCAACACAGCCATAACTAACTAACTAACTTAATTAATTAATTAAAATAAAAAAAAGCAATGTTAAAAAAAAAAAAATCACACTAAGTTGCCTGACATTAAGAACAACACAGAAACCATAGAAAAATGTATTAGGATAGAAAGTATTTGAGTGTTCTTGCTTTCTTTTTATAAACCCAGCGGCTATTTAAAGTAATTGTCTCAAACCCTAAACGTATTTCTCAAACCTATTTGAACATATTAGACAATATGGGGATATGAACTTCAGTAAGAGATTCCATCCATCTTTTATACTAAAACATTGATATTAGAGTATATTATTCACTACTGTGAAAATCACCAAGCAGCACGCTATTAGGTCAGCTTGAGTCCATCAGTGATTCTATAAAAATGACATGACCAAGCCATTAAAGTGACAAAACTTCCATTTCTTAAAGAAGGCAGATATTATGGAAATGAATCATGTAGTCTGTATACGTAACCAGATGCAAGTTTGGCAAATTCACAAGAACTAGACTTACTGGGTAAGTGGTAACTGTCTTAATATTCAAAATTTCACATGGCTTCTTTATTACTGAGACCTTATTATTATGAAAATCCATTCCTTCCTATAACCACAGGCAAGGTTTCTGGCACAAGTTCAGTACAAAAACATCTATAATCATGGAACCATTTTAAGTCATTTTTTTAAAATACTGAGGCCCAATAAGACTTGCCACAGATTAGAAAAGGAAATGAAAATTCAAAAATAAGAGACATAAAGAGAAACTTTTTTTTCTATGTAAATGGCCAATCAGTCCAATTGTTTATCATACTTGTTTAACTGGTTGACTGGCAGAGTCTAGTAACAGATACTGACGAGAACAGATAGAGTAGCATTGCTAGTCACAGGTGACTCAGACCAAATCAGTGGAGACTACCATCACAAGAAAAGTGGTAGCTGTATTTTATAAAGACGTGAATATCAGTTGCTAAAAGGAAACTTTTTTACAAACCAAGTTAATTTCAAACAACAGATTAAATTAATAATATAAAGATTTTGACTAAATCAAGCATCTCTGCCAAAAAACCTTCAAAACACAAAGCTATAAAACAAAAGATTTTTTCAAAACTAATCCATCATTTGCTTCTTACAAGGAAAGTTTCATTAAAAATACTCACTATTCTTTTTTAACTTTTTAATTTGAAATAATTATAGATTCACAGGCGGTTGCAAAGAAACATACAGGGAGGTTCCATGCACCCTACCTCCAATGTTAACATCTTACACAACAATAGCACAATTATCAAAAGCAAGAATTGGACACCGACGCAATCCAAAGAACTTATTCAGATTTCATCAATTATACACGCTCTCTTTTGTGTGTATGTGTGCGCGCATGCGCACGTACATCTGACATTTAATCACATGTGTAGACTGTGTAACATAACTACCACTAGGATCAAGATACTCAACTGCATCATAACAAGATTCCCTGTGTACCCCCTTTATAGCCACTATTCTTTTATAAACAATTAGTTAGCAAAAAAGGTCATTTCACTGTCCTGTATTAGCCATCATATCACAAGTAGATACTTTAGTGATTGAGGAGTAGAAAATAACCTTGCGTGAGCTTTCTTTTTATTTTGTTAAGTCCTAGGTGAATCCAAGGTTAAGAAAAACAAACAAGTGAGAGCTGGGAAGGTGAGAGGCAGCTCCAAAGGTAGTGGTGTTTGACTACGTAACTAGAAAGGGGTAATGGGGACACATTTTCATCAGAGGTTTAGAGACTACCTAGTGTATTCGCCCCAAACCAGGTAGTACAGGGCAGTCTAAATTGCCAAACAGCTTCCTAAAATATACCATATTAGCTAAGAGAGCAAAAGAGAGTTATACAGTTAAGTTTTTAGGAATCAAAAAGGGAAAGCAATAAACTACTTTCATTTCATAGTTGTATATTTAAAACATGCATTTATTAAGTTATATATATCATGTAATGGTAATACAGATTGTTTAAGCTTACAGGTCTATTACATAATCCATTTACTCTTGATTAAAATAGTTGGTACTGTAGAATAAAAGATTTTGAAACCAGGACATACTTGTGGATATTTACTAAGAACATCTAAATGATACCATTAATATGAGATGCTTTTTCAAAATGCAGTGACTAACCAGAGGTAAAAAAATTAGCATAAGGTCCTTAAATAATTATTGGCAGTCGTGCATTATAAAAATGAAATTAGTCAATTTCATTTTATTTCATTACTTAATTCCTTTTGTAACTCTCCCAAATCCAATACTTGCATTCAAATTTTAGGATCCAGCAACCACTGAGAATCCCAAGCATACATTTCAGGGTGCTTTGAACTGTATCACCAGGAACAATGACGTGAGTTACTGGAAAACAAAAAAAGCAATAAGAGAAACAGAAATATAAACCGAAATAATTTTTTAACCAGTCTGCTTTTTATAACCAGTTAGTCTACATTTTATAAACTTATACCTGAATTTTCTTGAAAGGCAACAATTTTTATACTTAGGTATAAGACTTCTTTTATTTAGTTTCATTCTCTATTCTGGCTACCAACATGAAAAACCAGATCATAAACCATATATCTTTTTTTTTTTTTTTATAAACCATATATCTTAAAGCCACAGTAGCCAAAACAAATTTTTCTTTTCTATTTCAAATTATAACTAAGGAATTAAAGCATTATGCTGCATTACAATTTATTTGACATTAGCAAACTCATAAAATTGCTCTGACGTATTGTTCTGTCTTAAAAATAGGTGTAAAGCTTTAAACTTTATATTTCCTAACTAAATCAAGACTTGTAAGTAGTTTATAACTGTAAAAACATTTTAGAATTATTACCAGAGTCAAAGTATATAGTCAGATCCCAATGGTTAAAACATATAAATTATCAAAGGGAGCTCTACAATGGAATTACCCATTTAAAAATTTCTTCAACCAAAAATAAATAAATAAATAAATAATCCTCACCTGTACTGTCAAACTCAGCACATTTTTTAGCCTTAAGAATTGCTGCAAGCTCACTGAGCATTTTCTGTTGTTCTGAAGAAAGTCCACTGCCTATAAGTACAAGAGGCCCATCCCTGCGCTGACCAGTGTTTACCTGTCAATGGAAGAGGAGATGCCACAGTGTTAAAAACATTTAAAGATTAGAGAAAAATTAAACTAACTTTCAATTGATACAAGCTTGGATTTCATTCCTTAGTTTATCTAGTAATTCCCCAAAATTTCCATTGAACCTTAATGCTCAATGCATTTGAATAGCTGTTTTTCTATTTCTTTACCCCCTTCTCCCAATAAAACACTACTTGGGCTAGCTGTCTATACCCGGGATGTCTTGTTTCCTTGATTCTATTTTTTTTTTTAAATAAATTTATTTTATTTTTTATTTATTTATTTTTGGCTGCACCAGGTCCTTGTTGCTGCACGGGGGCTTTCTCTAGTTGCGGCGAGTGGGGGGCTACTCTTTACTGCGGTACGCATGCTTGTCATTGTGGTGGCTTCTCTTGTTGCGGAGCACGGGCTCTAGGCGCAGGGGCTTCAGTAGTTGCAGTGCGCGGGCTCAGTAGTTGCAGCTCATGGGCTCTAGAACGCAGGCTCAGTAGTTGTGGCGCACGAGCTCAGTTGCTCTGCGGCATGTGGGATCTTCCCGAACCAGGGATCGAACCTATGTCCTCTGCACTGGCAGGCGGATTCTTAACCACTGTGCCACTAGGAATTCCCTCCTTGATGCTAAATTGGGTCTCTCTAGGGTTTTACAACTTCATTCTGTCACCAGTAAGCACTCCTCCCTTTTTTTAAAGTAACCCAAAATACCCACTTAAAATGATCAATTCTCTATCTCCCCCCCACTAACTTATTCCAATAGAATTAAACTCAACTTGGTCTTTTTAATTTAAACTGAGATTACATAAAAAATTAAAGAAAACTAAGGCTTCTAGAACAGCACTGATCTCAAAGACAGAAAACAAAATTTTAACACTAAAACAGTTACCTCTCGAAACCAAGAAAGTGAAAACAGACAAAGGAATACCAAAGTTACATCAGATCCACCAACAGTAGTAAGTCAATGCAGCTTATGAAAAGGGAAGTGAACTAACAAAGACTAATATTTTCATTTTAATAGGAAGACTTAGAACTTACAGAAGACAAAAAAGACAAGAATAAAAAGGAGGCACCAATGGACACCGTTAAAGATTAGACATGAAAGATTCAAAGAAGCAACGGGACAGTGTTTTCAATAGCAGCCAACAGAAATTTAATAAATGAAACTGGAGTGAGAGTTAGCCAAAAGCTACCTGATAAAAGAAAAGCAATGACCCAGCAGATAAGAAAGAAAACGTAAATCAGCACTACTGTGTTACAAGATAAAAAGCCAAACACAATACTTTAATTTTCAAACACCATACAAAGGGTCCTCCTACATGTATGAGTGTATGTGTATTCTGGACATCTGGGCTCTCAAAAGTTCCACAGAACATGAGTAAAACACTGCAGGTATAATTACCAGTATAGTTCAGTAAGTAGATGGGAGAAAATTGGTATTTAAATATTCACTTCACATATCTGAGTAGCGATAATTTATCCAGTCTGATGCCATACAATATTACACATAAATTGTTGGCTACAACTGTAAACAGACTGATCTCAATAATTCATTCACTCAAAATACACTAAGTAAGATTCTACTATGTATTTAAGTGTGTATTCAAGACATTTTAAAAAAGATTTCTATAAAAAGTTTTTTTAATGGCAATATTCAACACTTAAAAGTTCGGCTTCCTGAATTACTTCTTTCTCTAAGGTTCAAGTTGCAAAGGTTTTCCTGGATATGCTGTGCACACACCACACACATACTGACATCACATTTCTGTCCACTTATCTTTCCTATTCACTAAATTATAAGATGAGGTAACCATGCCTAACCTAAACACTGTAAACACTCCATAAGATGAAAACAGTTCAGTCTACTTTATCAATCATTCAATTGCTATACAATGATAATATTAAAAAACAGCATTTCAAATATTCTTGTCAGTTATACAAATAAGTGCCATAAAATAGCTCTAAATGGAACACATTACTTTTCAATTTATATAACTCCACTTCAGCTAAAGTAGTTCTCTGCACGAAATAAAAAATGAAAAGATATCAATTCTAAATATAGCATATGATACTATTTCCACCAACCTCAGGAAAGCACCAAAGTGGGTCAAGCATTTTCCTATCCAGTTTCTAAATTAGAATAAAAAATAGAAACTGGCACTAATTTTTCATAGTTAAGGAAAGCTCTTTAAAAAATTAATAAAATAAAGCAAACAGCTATCAAAGCCACATGTGTGATGTGGGGTGGGAGGTGGGAGTGGGGAAGGCATCTGATTCGAGAGTAAGCAGAGGTCTCAGAACCAGGAGGTTCAGAAGATGTTCAGAAAACATCCAAAAGTTTCAATACTCTGCTTTTAGAGAGATTAGATATTATGTACACTGGCATTAAATACACTCTTATTTAAGGAATAATTAGATATGAAACTTTTTCTTAGAAAAATTAGTTATTCTGAATTTATCAAAATTAATGACTTTATCAATAATAGGACCTGAAAAACTACACAAAGAGTCGAAGGGAGTGAGGAAGGATGCCATGTGTACATCTGGCTCCCTACATTTGTTCCTGGTGGAGAAAACAGCTCATGCTAAGGACCTGAAATGGGACCGTGTTTGGGGGGGATTCAAGAAACAGCAAGGCAGCCTATGTGGCTGAAAACGATGAGTGAAAGGGAGTCTGATAGTGGCTGGGGAAGCAGATCCCAGAGCTTGATTTTAATGAGTACACGTAAAGAAACAACCCTTTCAACTTAAGGACTTGTTACCATTCATTATCGTTTCCTTAGCCAAGGATCTACCATTAAGATAGTAAATAACGATATTCACAGGCTATGTCCATGTGACATGAAGAAAGTATAGGTTTCTTACATTTAAAAAAAACACGATAGTAATTGGATAGTTGAATTAAAAGGAAGATTGCCACTCTCAGATTCCGATAATACCATAAAGATATCTTTATTTTTGACATATCTAAAATAATCCTTTCCCAGATTTTACATAAAAGAAACATTGGCAAATGACAACTTAGTTATGTTATGTTCTGCCAGCAGAGTTCAAGTCCAAATGAATAAAGCAAGTGCCAATTTATAGTTAAGTATGATGGGACTGAATGAATACTGACCTAAGATTTAAGAAATTTAAGTTCTAATTGATCCATTAAAAAAGTTTTTTTTCCTATGGCTGGTTAACCCTGGGCAAATCACACTACATCTCAGTTTTCTCATTTATATAAAATGAGGATATTAAACTGCTAATTTCTAGGTTCTCTTCCAATTCTATAGATGGGGCACACTTAAAAGGCTGAAGTCTGGAGCAGGACATTAAGAGTTTGCAAAGTATAAGGGTAACCAGCCTGTGACAGCACCTATGACCACCTCAAATTATAAACACTTTCGGTTACCTCCTTATCTTAAACAATGGGGTCAACCACTACTCCACTGCCCTCACTAGACAAGAAGTCTTCTCTGAACAGTTCTAGATCTCAGCTCATCCTTTCCTCTCATTTTCCCCCGTCTGAGCAGTTGCTAAGATACAGTGCGTCCACCATCCCTCTCTCTCTAAAACCCCTCACCTCCTCTCCACACACCTGCTCCTTCCCCCGCCACTTGTAGCTGCAGTCCTCACCATTGCACACCTGGACCCCACTTCAGTAGCCTCCTAACCAGTCTTCGGTCCCGGCCTGCCCCCAGCTATCCCCTGCAGAGTCCCATTGCACTTAGAGACACGCTAAAGGTGCCCCACTGACTGGGGAATAAAGTCTAAACTCCTCCACAGGGAACTCAAGGTCTTTCACAATCTCTTTACCTCCAATTCCTCTTTAACGCACCTCATGCTCCTCTCACACTAAACTCTAGTTTCTCAAATTTCTAAGGTCCTTCATGTCTCTGTTTCTCTGACTAGCTGTCCCTTAGATTTGGCCTGCCATCCCTGCTTCGTACACCTGATTGCAGGAAGCAATCAAAATCCATTCCTCACTCCCTCCACACTAAGAGAATCCTAATTTTGTTCAGACACCCACTCTTCAAGGACTGACCCTATCTTCAACCGTGATGTATGCCAAAAACAATTGTGTGACCAGTTCTGACCAGTAAGACATAAAGGGGAAGTCCACTGGAAGGCTTCTGGGAAAGGTTTTAGTCCTAATGCTGGACACTGTCACATCTGGAATTGTGGCAATTATCCTGCAGCCACTAGGAGGGAGATTAGTGAGGACAAAGCCACCAAGCGGAGGATGGCAAAGTAGAACAACAGAAAGAATTTGGGTCTTTGGTGCAGCCATGTAATTGCTAAACTAACCAAATTAAGAGCTATCCTATATTGGGATTATCTTTATATAAGATAATACGCTGTCTTTAAGTGTTTGAGTGAACGTTTTCTGTTATTTGCAGCCACTAGCACGCTACTAGATACCTTGCAAAAAGTTGTACCTTTAAAGGCTTACTTAAACACCTTGTCATCTTCTCTTCTGATCCCTCCTAAAGTCAGCTTCTTCCTTCATGATTCTACTGTACATTTTCTATGGCATGTATTACAAATTCACTGCAGTGTGTAACAATTTTTTTTACATCCATATTCCCCACTAAGCTAGAGGTTCCTAAGGAATAGGCATTCTTTCCACAAGGCAGTAAATGGCACCACCATCTTCTCCACTATTAATTCTACTCCTTCTCCACACTTTGTATGTAATCCATCCAAAAGTTCTGGTGGCATTAACTCAAAAATACATACTAATCTCATTACTTCTCATAATCTCCACTGCTGTTACCTTAATCCAGGACGGTATCTTTCTCCTGTCACAAAGAAACAGTCCTAAGTGATCTCCCTGCTTCCACTCTTGCTGCCACCCCATGTCTCTTGATTAGAAAGCAGCTAGAGTGAACTTTCTAAAGCATTAATCAAATCATACCATTCCTTGCTTTAAATCCTATCAATGGTTTCCCATTACTCTTAGACATGCCCTATTCACTAGCAATAATGACTTTCTCTCTAATCTTCAAATACACCAAGGTCATCCACTGAAGGGCCTACATACTTGCTGTTCCCTTTGTTTGGACACTCGTCCTCCAGATATTCACCTGGATGCCCCCTCATCCTCATTCAGGTTTCAGACCAAGTATCGGTTCTTTAAAGGCCCTCCTCGATGACCCAGCTAAAACAGTACCTTTTTTGGAGTCCACTTTCTCCACTCCGTTACACTCTATAAAATCTTCTTCAAAGCACTCATTTATAAGTTTCCGAAATTATTTTATTTATATTAGTTTATATATTTACAGTCTTTTTCTTTCCTAGCTCTCACTAGAATGTAAGCTTCTTGAGAATAAGAGTTCTATCAGTCATATTTATTGCTGTATGAGTGCTGCCTAAAATATAGAGGGGGCAGGTCAATAAATATTTGTTGATTTATTCTGATTATGTCTTTGAACTTGAATTCACAATAGCTACTACACAGAAAGTGCTCAATAATTGGTGAATGAAAGCAGTTCGCTAACTGGAAATTTTGCCATTATGTTCATTTTATAGCTGATTTCAATAAAATACATAAATTTCCCAAAGCTAAAACCATACTCACTACTGAACAATGGCTAGTTGATGATGATTCATTCTTCTCTGGTAGCAGCAACAGCGATTTCATATTTTCACTGTCTGTATAATCCACAGGCCGCAGACCAAATATGTTACTGGTAAAATAAGCACAGATGGGTTTAAGTAAATAAAATGTGTGATTTGATTCTTAACTAAATGAATACACTAGTGGAACAACTTTTTCAACTTCCTTAATAATATACAATTTTTACTAAAATAAATGACTCAAGAATTCACATAAGGCATAAGGATCAAGTACCACAAGCTGCTGAATAGAAAAAAGATATAAAATTTCAATTTGACACCAGACCATTATAGGGAGTATTTCTAACTGAATATATTGTTACTTACACATGAATTTTTTCACAACTCTGTATTCTTGTGTATTCATACTCATATTTTAAAATATAGCTTCATAATCATTAATCACTATGGGGTGAGATGCTTTCAAATGCAAATAAAAATCATTTACTGTAGCTATTATAGGCTCCATAGTCTATATAAACAAATACAGAAATTAGATAAATTCACAAGATAGGAATTTAGATCCACTAGAAGGAAAACTATGCCACATGACAAACAATTTAATAAAGTAGTAAACAGGGCACTTTTCAAATTAATTTTACTATGTATGTACACTATAATCTATAATAATCACAGCCATCACAGAGCAAACTGATGTGATGCAGAGAACATACTGACGCGGAATTCCCAGCATGCAGTAATTCACGAGTCACAGAATATTATACTGGAAGAGACCTCAGAAACATGGTACAATGGTTATTTCATAGATTAGAAAACAGAGAGAAAGGTTCCAATGACTTGACAAAGGTCACATTTTCCTTCCATTCATTCCAACAATATTCCATATGGCCCATGACTAGTCTTCCAATCATAAATAAATTGTTAAAACTACAGCACTTTGTCCTTTATTCCACTTCCTTACATATGGTTTCAAAATGATTTTAATTTATTATACCATGGCAGAAAAATTTTCTAAAATGAACATTTCTTTTAAAATCTTCTATGGCTTTTTAAGATTACAGAATATCTATATAATGGTCATTAATGTTCATGTAAAAAAATGCAATGTGTTAAACAGGATATAAAATGATAAACCTGGTACAATACCAGTTTTTAAATTTGTATTAAATGTATAGAAACAGATCTGGAAGGAAACAGAGGGAAACATAAGGGGAAGAAGAAGGAAGAAGGTGTCAACTCTGATGCTGCCTGGAGGGCACAGAGATGAGGGATGCGAGCACCTACTGGGTTTAGAGACAAGGTCATTAATGACCTTGGAGAAAGCTGTTTTGATGGCAGAGTAGGAAAAGAAAGCTAACAGATTAAGAAATGAACCACAGCAAATGTTTCCCTAATGACTGCTATTCATGACTATCAGGTTCAGTCACTCTTTCTTCTTGGGAAAATGCTATGTAAACACTGATCAATGCTTTGTGAGCACCTAGAGGGGTGGGATAGGGAGGGTGGGAGGGAGGAAAACACAAGAGGGAAGAGATATGGGGATATATGTATATGTATAGCTGATTCACTTTGCTATAAAGCAGAAACTAACACACCATTGTAAAGCAATTATACTCCGATAAAGATGTTAAAAAAAAAAAAAAACACTGATCAATGTGTATTCTCAGATTCACCTATATGCCCAGGTCCTATAACCTGTTACTTTCTTCTGGCAACAGTTTTTCTCAAACTGAAGTACAATACAATCAATTGTATTTCAACTTTCTGATTTACAGCAAAGTGACACAAGTTACTGTACTGGAAATTGGGTCTTCCCAAATTCCCATACATTAAAGCAGACAAGCTCACCTTATTTCAAAAGGTAGCTGATCTCATCCACTATACTTGATACTGCGCAATTTCATTCTCTATTATGCCCATGTACCAAATATACAAACTCCTCACATACATATGCTGTAAGTATGTATCAAAAAGGAATCAATACTCTAGATCTTAAATCACCAAGTGCAAAAATGAATAAACAAACCAAAAAAAGGTCACTACATGCATCAAAAAAAAAACACCAAACAATCAATGCACACGTAAGGACTTTTTCACAAAGACAAATGTAGATTTCTCCAAGGAAATAAAATTTAAGAGCCCAATCAGTGTACTTTAATGCACAGTAACTACAGCATAGATATTTTACACAAATACAAATAAAAGTCCACTATGACAACATTTAAAAATGTTAAGTGAAACTACTTCCCAAAGAACGACCATCAGCTAACGAGGACTTTAAATCAAAAAATAACCAATGAAACAACTGTCTTTAAACAAGTAAGATGCTTTCACCATCTAAAGAACTGCTTCATAAAATGACTAGCAAGATCCTAATTTACATTTAGAGTCCTTCATACAAAAGCTTACTATCTGATATGGCTTTTAACCATGTGGTTTCTCCACTTGGATTATGGATGGCTTCTGCTTATACACAATTTGCTAAACCCTTAGCCCTCCTGCATTGCTAATGAACTGGAGAACGGCACATTAAAAATGCTACAGATTGAAAATAATCAGTAAACCCTTAGTCCTGCATCGTGAGAGATGGAGCCTATTAAACCCTGTCATGATTCTGCTTTGCCGTGGACCACTGAAATTTGGAATTAGACACAATATTTTATGTGACACCTTCAAAAACCATAGCAAGAGAAGACAGAGCATACGTAAGACTTCTCCTTTATTATGTGGGCACAAGAAAGTCATTAAACTTTTTTTCTCATAATGATATATTTGAATGGAATAATACTTTGCTTACAGATTTATGTGAAAAATCAGTTTAAAATATATATTTTTAGATTTATTCTTTTTAAAAAAATAGGTAATACATGGAGGACAAGTCACAAGGGACTATCAATGTGACTATTTTTTTTAATTTATTTATTTTTTATTTATTTATTTTTGGCTGCGTTGGGTCTTCGTTGCTGCCCGTGGGCTTTCTCTAGTTGCGGTGAGATGGGGCTACTCTTCGTTGTGGTGCGCAGGCTTCTCATTGCGGTGGCTTCTCTTGTTGCGGAGCACAGGCTCTAGGCACATGGGCTTCAGTAGTTGTGGCTCGTGGGCTCTAGAGCGCAGGCTCAGTAGTTGTGGCGCACGGGCTTAGTTGCTCCGCGCGGCATGTGGGATCTTCCCGGACCAGGGCTCGAACCCGTGTCCCCTGCATTGGCAGGCGGATTCTTAACCACTGCGCCTCCAGGGAAGCCCTCAATGCGACTATTAATTGAAGACAGGGATAAATCAATTATTCCCCATCTCTACATAAGGAAGAAGTGTGTTTTGTTTGTTTGTTTTAGATTTATTGCAACACCATGGACTCAGGATAAACATCAATAATTTAATTTGCTATTTTATTAGAATGGGTTACTAAGGGAGCTTATAGAATGATTTTTTTCTAAATGTTCTTAAATAGAGCATGTTCCCTATTTTCTGACATACTTTAACCTAAAACCTTAACCTTAAACTAGGTATTTTGGAGGGATACATAAGACTTAGAAAACACTGTCTTTGCCTGTAATCCTACTGAGGACAAATACTCATTCAAGAGATAAGTATAAAACTGATAAGGCATAAACCAAGGCACAAGTAATGAGGCAAAATGTGAGATGGATTTCAGAGGAGGTTAAAAAAAAAAAAAAAAACGATACACATTAGCAAATAAAATGACCTCAAACTCAGGACTAGAAACTAGAATTTGGTAGATGAATGTGAAAGGCCTGTAGAGGGAATAAGCGATGTGATTGTTGAAATGGATGGAATTAATGGAAGAAAGCCTTCTATCAAGGCTGAAGAGTTTAATTACTGTATGCTCATGTGTCTGAGCCAAACACAATATGGAGAATTGATGAAATAATCAGGCATAAAGCAACAGTCATTAGAGACAAAGACAGTATGTAGCTGTGAAAACAGAGAAGCATAATTGTCTACTGGCTAAACTATATGGGTCAACGCAACACCAATATAATTAAAACTATTTTCAGAACACAGGAAAACATCAACATCTTCACTGCTGAATTTACATATAGTACACGACAGTATATTAATAGCTTTCAAATGTACCACTTTTGACAATTCAGTTCTCTTAATGACCTTATCAAAAAAAGCCCTTTATAATTCAGTGAATTGCAAATGATTACATACAGATATACTTTATCAATCCTAAATCATAAAAATTGGTAATTGAAACATTTTATATAGTCACTAACCAAGAAGGTATCTCTGATTCCAAATTTTTTTTTCTGTTCCTTCACAACACAGTACATTGGCAAATTTTACCAGTTTTTTTCCATCTGATATATTCGTGCTCTATTCCTTTAGCTGTGATTTTAAATCATAATTTTAAAAATATTTCATATAAAATTTTTGAAGATATGACTTTTGAAGATCTAAGTGCCCATAAGTTATTGCTTTTTACTATCAAAATGTTACTAAGAAATAGTGAAGGATCATCATTACTGATACAGATTAATGGATTCAACATAAAAACGCATGTATATATTAATATGCATAATATACATATATCACAACTAGTAATAATCATTTATTTATTTAACACACACAGAATGAGTATATGTGTATACAGTCAGCCCTCCGTTTCCACGGGTTCCATGTCCACGGATTCACCAAGAGCAGTCAAAACATTAAAAAAAACAAATTTTTTTTTTTAGGAAGTTCCCAAAAAGCAAAACTTGAATTTGTCATGTGCCAGCAACTATTTACATAGCATTACATTGTATTAGGTATTATAAGTAATCTAGAGATGATTTAAAGTATATGGGAGGGGACTTCCCTGGTGGCACAGTGGTTAAGAATCCGCCTGCCAATGTAGGGAACACAGGTTTGATCCCTGGTCCGGGAAGATCCCACATGCCACGGAGCAACTAAGCCTGTGTGCCACCACTGTTGAGCCTACACTCTAAAGCCCGCGAGCCACAACTACTGAGCCCACGTGCCACAACTACTGAAGCCCGTGTGCCTAGAGCCCGTACTCCACAACGAGAAGCCACCGCAACAAAGAGTAGCCCCCACTCGCCGCAATTAGAGAAAGCCCATGTGCAGCAACGAAGACCCAATGCAGCCAAAAATAAATAAATAAAATATAAATAAATGTATTTAAAAAATAAATAAAATATATGGGAGGATGTGCATAGGTTATACGCAAACACTATGCCATTTTATATAAGGGACTTGAGCATCCATAGACTTTGGTATCTGTGGGGGGCCCTGGAACCAGTCCTCTGTGGGTACCAAGTGGTAATTGTGTACATATAGGGGAAAAGCTACAAACATCACTTTGTACTCAGTTTGACAGTCGTTCATTCAAGTACTTCTAATGACTCTTTTAGTCACTAAAGAACCAATGAGATATAAGGTCTGCACAGAGCTCAGTGGGGCAAAAGCAGAGGAAAGAAAATAGGAAGAACTTAAAAGCCTGGTGAAGCTGCTTAGATGTGAAAGGAGAAAGAATAAAAGGAGGTACAGAAGTAGAATAAGTCTCCCAGCAGAGAGTAAAGCTTGTGCGAAGGCACTGCAGTGAGCTAGTGTGGCAAATGAGAAACACCAAAAAATTTAAAAACAAAGAGAAGAGCAAGAAAGACAGAAGAGAAGAAGGGGGAGAAAGACAGAGAGAGAAGAGAGAGAATGCACAGAAGAATGGGGTGTTCTGGAAATGTAAGCTGTGACCAGAAACAAAAAGGATGGTACTGAAGAGGTGGACTGTCTCCTTAGGGCACAAGAAACTCTGAACAGCTCCCTAGACGGTTGCAAGCAGAAGGGATATCATCAATACAGCACGGTAGCTAAGAGCTAGGGTTACACAATCAGACGGCCTGAATTTAGATTCCAGCTCTGCCACTCAATAGTTGTACGACTTTAGAGGTATTTAACCTCCTATGCCTCTGTTTCCTCATCTGTAAAATGAGAATACAACCTACTTTGCAGGATTAATGTATGTAAGGACCAAATGAATTAATGTATCAAAAGCACTTAAAACAGTGCCTGGCAGATAGTAAGTGCTCAATAATTGCTTGCTATTAATATTATCAGATTGGCATTTTTGGGGAGACAGATACAAAATGAAGATATAGGAACATAAGTTACATCTCCAGTGTTGACCTCTTCTCTTCATTTTCTCCAATTTTATGACATACTTCATGTAGGCTTTGTAATGACAATTTAGATGTACACTAAAGGGAAGGACAGAAGCCTGGTTTCTTAGCAACATTAAAATAGGAGTAGATTTATGTTTTCCTATATGGTACAACATAAAGATAAAAAGCATGAATGGTACAATGTAAAGATAAAAAGTATAAACTAGGGGCTTCCCTGGTGGCGCAGTGGTTGAGAATCTGCCTGCCAATGCAGGGGACACGGGTTCGAGCCCTGGTCTGGGAAGATTCCACATGCCGCGGAGCAACTGGGCCCGTGCGCCACAACTACTGAGCCTGCGCATCTGGAGCGTGTGCTCTGCAACAAGAGAGGCCGCGACAGTGAGAGGCCCGCGCACCGCGATGAAGAGTGGCCCCCGCTCGCCGCAACTAGAGAAAGCCCTCACACAGAAACGAAGACCCAACACAGCCAAAAAAAAGTAATTAATTAATTAATTAATTTTAAAAAAATGTATAAACTAGATGACTCTGAAAATTCCTTTCCTCACTAGGATTCTTTTTAACCACTAAGGCTAATAAAAAGGAAGTTTAACACTTCAGCTTTTTTGCAGGTGTTTAACATTTTGGCTTTACCCCAAAGGTAGAGTTCAGAATATAGTATAGCACTTCAATGTCCTTTTCCCCTCAAGAATGATAGAATAGACACCCACCTACAACTGTGCCCAAGATAAGTTTTACCACTAGTAGAAGGAGAGATGGGCAAATTTAAACTTGCACTTGCACATATAGATCATTCAATCCCAAACACACATGCAAAAAGGCTTTTTTAGTAATGCTAAACCTATCATGCATGACAGAATACCAAGACGGTCCATGATGAAATCCTTTATGAACAACTATGAAATTGCAAACATAGATTTTAAGTTTTCAAGTCACTTGAATTGCGGTGAAGCAAGAAAAAGCAGAGAAATTCAAAAGAGCAACATGTTTTTCTAAAAGCTATAAAACATAAATTATCTGTTATAGATTAATTTTTTAAACATTAACTAGGGCAGTGGAATAATTAATAAGTCCAATGGTCTATATACTATTCTAATTAAGAATTCTACATCCTTGCAAGGAAAACTCTGTTAATAGCAGACAAAGTACCAAATCCTAAACTCTGTATTTCTGTTTAAAAAAAAAAAAAAAGCATATGATATTCTCCAAACACTCAAAATAGTTCTGATGTGACTGGAATAGCGCTGGTTTTAAGTTCACACTGGGATGCACAGAAGGCAGTGCAGATGGATAGCCAATGAGGTTTTGAACAGTTATCAATATAAATATTCTTGAGCAACAAAGAAGTATAGAAGATATGAGAACCTTATTCTCATATCTGAAGTTAATATAGAACGAATTTTCCTTCTTAGGTAATGGACTCTTATTTTAGTCCTTAAGAAGTAAATTTCTCATGCAAAACACAAGTAAATTCAGAGTTAAATGAATTAACACTGTATTCAAATGTAAGAGGCATTTAAAAAATGCCAAAGTTTGCGCAGCAAAAGCTCAAAGCACGTAAGAAAGTACTCTAAGCAAAATGTGACTTTAAGAAAACAGTAAAGTATTAGAATATTAAAATTAAATCAAAATAAAAGATAAAGTCAGAAGTACATATATGGGCTCAGATAAAATTATAAAATAGGTAAACTTTGTATTATAGTCCACAGGGACGATTTCAGAATAAATTTAATGGGATAACAAAAAGTCAGTTTCTCTTTAGTTCCTGTACTCTATTATTAATACATTAGTATTTCAGAGTGATAACAACTAGTAACCAAATTGAGAGAGATCTCCAAATATTGTACAGTATGAAAGTTATCAAAATAAATAATGTTATATCAGGTTGGAGACAAGGGACAGGGGATGGAAAACAGGAGGTAGGGTGGGAATTATTTCTGTAAGATACTCCATTCACATCCCCCAGACCAAAGAAGGTGGAAAGCATCCTGATTATTTTTAAGAAGCTATCAGTATGATTTCATATCAAAATCTGAGGGCAAAAAACCTAAAACAACAAACCATTCTAACTTATACCTATAGATGAAAAAGTCTTAAATAAAACCCTAGCAAACTAATGTATTTGTTTAAAGAATAACACAATACACAAAGTCAAGTTTATCCCAGGCATGCAACATGGTGTAATATTTTAAAATGTGTTAATGACATCAACAGGCAAAAAGTCTAAGATCATCTCAAAATCATTTAATAAAATAAAATACAGTCTTGTTTAAAAATGGTAAAATAACTGGGAAGAAGATCTTTTTTTTTTTTTTTTTATTGAAGTATAGTTGATTTACAATGTTGTGCTATTTTCTGGTATATAGCAAAGTGATTCAGTTATACATACATATATATACACACATATATATATATTTTTCATAGTCTTTTCCACCATGGTTTATTATAGGATATTGAATACAGTTCCCTGTGCTATACAGTAGGACCTTGTTGCTTATCTATTTTATTTATAGTAGTTTGTATCTGCTAATCCCAAACTCCTAATTTATCCCTCACCCATCCCCTTTCCCCTTTGGTAGCTATAAGTTTGTTTTCTATGTCTGTGAGTCTGTTTCAGTTTTGTAAATAAGTTCATTTGTATCATATTTTAGATTCCACATAAAAGTGATATTATATGGTATTTGTCTTTCTCTGACTTACTTCACTTAGTATGATAATCTCTAGGTCCATCCATGTTGCTGCAAATGGCATTATTTCATTCTTTTTCATGGCTGAGTAATATTCCATTGTATTTATATGTATACCACCTCTTCTTTATCAATTCCTGTCAATGGACGTTTAGGTTGCTTCCATGTCTTGGCTATTGTAAACAGTGCTGCAATGAACATCAGGGTGCATGAATCCTTTCGAATTATGGTTTTCTCCGGGTGTAGGCCCAGGAGTGGGATCCCAGGATCATATGGCAGCTCTATTTTTAGTTTTTTAAGGAGTCTCCATACTGTTTTCCATAGCAGTTGCACCAATTTACATTCCCATCAACAGTGTAGGAGGGTTCCCTTTTCTCCACACCCTCTTCAGCATTTATTACTTGTAGACTTTTTGATGGTGGCCATTCTGACCAGTGTGAGGTGGTAGGTACCTCACTGTGGTTTTGATCTGCATTTCTCTAAGAATTAGTGATGTGAGTACCTTTTCATGTGCCTGTTGGCCATCTGTATGAGAAGATCTTTACTTTTAATATTGATTTTAATAGTGACTTATAAACCTACAGTCAATATCTTTTAAAAATGAGAAAACAACAAGCATGCCAACTATCAATATTATTTTATAATATTGTTCTGGAAACTGTGACAAAGGCAGTAAGAAATAAAAGTTAATAAATGACCATTAAATCCTTCAAATTAGGTGTTGGCTAGGTATAAGAGAAACACACTAAAGTCAACAGCTTTCCTCTATATCAGGAATAAGAAGTTATATTTATTAACAGAATATCCACTTCACCAGGGCAACAAAAGGCTCAAATACCTAGGAAAATCTCAATAAATAGTTAGCTGCATGTGTATACAAACACACATATATAAAACAGATTAAAAACTTGACTAAGATGTATAACAGAAGACTTAAATAAACAGAAACATACCATGGTCCTGAGTGAGAAATCAACTTTATTAATCCACTATAATCTATACACTTACCCAATTTTAATCAAAATCATAATAGGATATTTTTGAAACTTAACATAGTAAATCAAACTTCATGTGAAGGAATAAACTGATAAAAACAGCCAATTTCCCCTCCACCCCCCACTGCTACTGTCACCACTTTAATTCAGACTCTCATCACTTGTCCCCTAGATTATTGGACACACCTCTGCACTGAACTTCCTGCCCAGTGTGGAGGTGAAAGTTTTCAACTTAAAATTTGAACTCTTTAGCACACAAGGCCTTTCACTGCTTCTGCCCACCTTCTCTGGCCTCTCATCTCATCCTCCTCCCTCCCTTCATTCCAGTCTTGTATCAGCTCCTAGAAGTGAACCAACAAGCAGTCTGGCCGTAGTACCTTAGCACCCATCATCTTCTTTCTGAAAAGCCCATCCTCCTATTCTTTTTCTTCAAATTCAGTTGAAGTGCTACTTCCTCTAGAAAGCCTTTCATGACGTCCTCTAGTCATATTTCTAGCCCCTATGCTGGATTTTCATAGAATCTTGGGGCATTGAGCTATGAAGGCCTGTATCATACTGTTCTGTAACCACTAATATAACTGTCTGTTCACTCCTACTAGAATACAAGTAGCAGATAAAACAACTGGGGAGATGAAGAAGTAAAGGGAGTGATGGAGAAGAGAATGAGAAAACCTAACAGCATTTCATTGGAAACCCAGGAAAAGAAGGCATCTAAGTAGAAAGAAGACTTCAACTTTGAGATAATAAAGATTGCCAAAATGTCTGTTCTAGAGCTAAAGAATGCCATTTAGAAATTTAGAATAAGCAAAAGGACCCTACTTATCTACAACTTCAATCAGTCAAAGTACCAAGGCCTAACGAAGGAAAGATAAAAGAATAGTTTTTGCCCTTTCTTCTACTCTTTCTTCTGCTACTTTCTTCTACTCTAAGAGTAGGGAGAAGGTCCCTACTCTTCTCCCAGGGATGGAAAGAGTGTAGTCCTGGTTATTGAGAAAAGAGATACAGTAAGAGTAACAGAGAAAAAAAAGAAAAGCATGTTTGCCAACTCAGAGTCTGGAGTCTGAGATATTAATGGCTTAAAAGGAACAAGAACTTCAGGCAAAAAAAAAAGAGTAGTAAGAACCCTATAGAGTCCCCATGCCCCGCTCCCCACGCTCTGCTTAAGGGATGGAGGAAGGCACAGGAACAAACTTCACCTATTCTCACCTGGAAGTACTTAACTCTAGAAAGACAATAGACAGAACACTGGCAGAAAGAAAAATAGACCTTAAAAATGCCAAGGCTGGAGGAATTACTTTGGGAAATTATTCTGTGATCCCACAAAAGGTAACATGGATGCCTAATGGGCAAGAGACTAACAATTCTGCTCAGGGAGCCCACATCATTTACTCTGACATCTACCAGGAACCCTTTCTACCGGCCTAGACAAGGTGCAGCTTATGGAAACTTGGTTTTAGACATTCTCTTCACAATTATAGTCAAGTTGGGAGCAGAGGGAAGCAATTCCTATTTTCAGCTCATCAGCCCCTTTTATCAAGAGAGGAAAAAATATACCATCTTTCTATGCATTCGAACACTTACTAATTCACTCTACAAATAAATGTGGGTACGGACTACGTTAGGCACTCGGCAGGGCCTGGGAGAGCAGGCACGATCCCTGGTACCTAGCGCATACTACCTAATGAGAAGATAGTAAGAGGCAGAGGCACTACCACCTCTGGTCTATGACTGGGAGGAAGTGTCACACACAGACAAAGGATTCGGGAAAGCCAGCCAAAAAGAAATGATACCTAAGATGGAACCCAAAGAATGAGAAAATGACCACCAAAAACGAATACTCAGGACAAAGGGAAAGCATATTTAAAGGTTAGGAAGCAAAACAGCTTGGCACATTTTAAGGAAATAAAAATTTAGAAGTGCTAGTGCAAAAAAAGGCTGAAGGAGAAGGGGGCAGGAGGAACTGCAGAGAGACGGGGCTGGAGGGATGAGGAGAGCCAGACCGTCTGGGGCCCCACAAACCATGTTTTGAAGTCTGACTTTTATTGTAAAAACATTAAGAGGTGCCAGTGAAGGGTTTTAAGCAAGTAAGTCATTTGACCAGAAGTGCATATTTTTAAAGTTCTTGGGCTGCTTTATGAAAAGTAATCTGAAAAGGAAACCAGTTAGTAAATGGCAAAGCCAATCAGGTCAACAACTACCACCACAAAATAAAACAGAAAGCAGAAAACACAGAAAATACTTAAGTATAATGACCAATAGTCCACAAAATAAGGATGTTTAGAAACAGCTCCCACCCTGTTACACCCTAGACTAAATCGACTCTTGCATTTGCCCTATAGTTGCCTTACTATCCTCTATCCAACATCATTCCCAACTTCTGTCACCAAATAAACCTTCCTTCCCTACTATCCTAACTATATCAACCAGCTCTCTGGAATGCAGTAGCCACTTGGCATATGTGACTATTTAAATTAATTAAAATACATTTTAAAATTTATTTCCTCAGTAGCAATAGCCACATTTCAAGTGTTGAATAGTAACAGATGTCTAGTAGCTACTGAGTGCCCAGCACAGATATGGAGCATTTTCATGAATGCAGAAAGATCTACTGGACATGCTGGCCTATCGATGTACCTAAAACTGCCACTTCACTATGTAAGCCTATTGAGAACAACACAGCTATCTGAGAAGGCACCTGTGAAGGCAGACCCGCTCACTGTCTCAGGCCCTCACCTTGTGTATTAATGAGCTTCACAATGTAGTGAAGAATCATGGTGTACACCCCATAAGACAGGCCCTGTGTTTTGGCTCATTAATCCTCACTATGCTCTGAAGAAATAGAAAAGCAGCCGGCATCATCCATGTTTTATAGGTAAGGACACCAAGGCACAGAAACTAACCTGCCTGAGGCTATAAAGTCAATAATGGAGTCACAAATAAAAGCTGGAATCCCTAATGCCCTGACCAGTGTTCCATTCATTAGAGTAGTCATGGCTGATTTAAGAACCCGTGAATAGAAACTATCCTGTTTCACCTGACCCAAGCAACCACTTGCTCTATCAAATGGATTGCTATGCCCACAGGAGGGTCATATCTGTTAGATATGTATATATATGTATATACACACACACACATACATGAACACATACCGTGTACGTGTATGTGTGTGTACGTAAAAAAACAGAAAAATTTAAAAATATAAGATATGTATTCCCTGAGCTTGCCCTATCTTATTACATGTGATGGGAAATAAAGGATATTAAAAACACTTACCAAAACTAACAGCACCAAGGTATGGTACATTCCTGTGTTATTAACTTGTTTTTCAATTACATTATATGATTACCTATAAAAAAATTACAACCTAGAAGCTCTGCATTTTGTAATCCTTATTTGCCTCTGTAACCAACGTTAAGTCCTGACTTTTGTGTGCTCCTTCCAAACCTGTAGAAGTAATGCTGGCACAGAGAGGCAATTCTTGCATTTTCATTTCAACTACCTCATTAACTGAAAAGAGTAAAGTAATATACAGGGAGACATGAACCAAGTTAGAGATTAAAGATATAAAATCCACATACAGCATTTGCTTGTGACACTCTTGACAACAGCAATTTTAAAATGCAGCCGCCAGCATTCACTAATGTGTCTCTCTGCCCTAACACTGCAAAACAATTTACCCAGAGCTCGTTTGAATGATGTAAAAAAATCTAAGAAATAATTTGACTGCACTTGCCTAACATCTGAATTCTTACATATTTTAACTGTGGTTACACTAAATATGCAAAAAAAAAAAGGAGAAAAGGCACAGAATATTTAAAACAATTCTAAAGTATTGGGAAGCATACAAAGTAGTAATATGCTTCTAATTCTTGCCTTATTAATAAGTATGAATCACTTTATATAATATAAAAACTAAGTGAATTTTTCCAGAAAGTCAAAGCTTCCAAAGTTAACTTGACAACTGTTTCTGAATTAAAAGAGCAAATCTCCCTCAAATATGTAAGTATCATAAAGGAAAAGGGCATGAATGCTGATATTAAATCCAGAATATAATGGCCACATCTAAATTTAGTTGTGAAAGAAAACAGAGCCATCAACTTGGGTAGTAAAGTCTGTTTCATCACAGACCTTGATTCAAGAATAAGTCAGTGAAAAGAACAGTGTTTAAGTTGAACTACTTACACGGCGTTCCTGGAGGCTCCATAGGAGAGTAACAGCTTGACTATATCCACATGCCCATTCTTGGCTGCGTCGTGAAGAGGTGAGTCGTTCTGATACCCAGTGGTGTTCACCAACGCCTTGTGCTGGAGCAGCAATTCCACCACCTTCAGGTGCCCGTGATTGCAGGCTTCGTGCTAATTAAAGAAAAAGAAGAGTGATGAGGAAGAGCAATGAACAGTATCATAACAAAACCACACTTTAGAAAACTAAATGTGAACCTCGATCAGTAAATTGGTTCTTACCTAAATACTCATACTAAACCATAAGTTCTTGACAGA
The DNA here is from genome assembly GCF_028564815.1 of Eubalaena glacialis. Taxonomy (NCBI): domain Eukaryota; kingdom Metazoa; phylum Chordata; class Mammalia; order Artiodactyla; family Balaenidae; genus Eubalaena; species Eubalaena glacialis. The sequence continues at coordinate 218,049,660 of NC_083716.1, forward strand.
GTAAAAGCCACTATTAATAGTCTTTATGGTAAGATGCATGGCAATCAAGATTTATGCAATTCATGGAAAAAGATTTTTTTCATTTGAGCCTTGGGTCAAGCGCTCTTAATTTGGAAGAAAATATAGCTTTGGGCCAATTATGGCTCCTAAATTGTTCTACAGTAAGAAATTTAAAACAAGACAAAAAAAAAAAACATAGAAAATATTTAACAACCAGATCATGCATAAAATCTGAAATCCTCCAAGGCTGAATAGAACTCACCAAATCAGGGGCTTAGCCATAAGCTAAGCGGTGCACCTGCATGTTTATATAAGCGCCCAACAGAGTGAATATCCTAGAATGAGTATTTATAAGAAAAGCCTCTCCAACTGCTGAAGCTACAGATACTGTATGGCTGGTGCCAATGATAACAGAAAAAACACAGAGTAGGCACTCAAAAAGAGCTTACTGAATGAATGTTCAAAGATGCTTTACATGCACGTCTTTCCTTATGTTTAATGATCTGCTAACAATGCCACTATGTTGTATTATTCTAATAAACCTCTGGCATGCCATACTTTTTAAAGGCATCAGGTCCTCTAAATCACTCACCAACTTCTACTACAGTTTGTCTTAGTGGCTTAAAAGAAAAATTAACCATTCTTTGAAAAGGTTAGCCAGCCTGTGGAGTCCAAACAACAAAGTGACTCTGATCCAGACTAAATACTCCCAGCTTAAAAAATTGGCAAGGAGAAGTCATTATATACAACTTTAAAACCTTTTTTGCACCTGTTCTAATGAGACTCTCTCAATTTCTGTGAATTTACAGTTCACAGAATAAGGGCATCCACCTCATCTCTTAACACTTCTATGGCTGCATTCAAGCCACATGCTACTGTCCTAATGTAATTAGCCGATATAGCACTTGTTCCCATGTATTTGTACCATTCTTTTTCCAGACTATCCTTCACACTTTTTTTTTAGTAATAATAAGCAAAGACTTTAAAAAATGTTTAACATGAGCAAAGATTTCTACTGCCTCTGTGTGTTATACCCTGGATAGGGTATAAGTGAGCCTAAGACAGATCCTCAATAAGAATCACTGCCTTGTGATACATTCCTACACCCAGTTCCTCTGACCTCTCTTTGTTCCAAGAAATGTGGTTCCAATGACATGCAATGCTGCAGAATGGAGCCTGATGTCAGCTGTAGCAGTTACCTCTCCATAAATGAGCTAAATTCAGCAATATGGTGTAATTGGATTCTTAAATCTAAATGTAGTCAGTCAAAAGGTAGCCAATTTTTCGCCCGTCACAACAGAAAAGCTAGATAAAACATAATCATTTACTCTTATTTGTTGAAAATGTAAGTTCTTCAGATTAAAAAGAGATTGTATATGTGGTAGAGGATGATATATAGATGACTACATAACTATAAACTATAATAACTATAAAACATAAACAGAATGATAATAAAAACAAACAACTAGAAAACTACCAATGGTGTCCATCCAGCATGGTCTTTAACATTCGGGTCACTTCCATTTTGTAAGAGGTATTCAACAGACGGTATGTCGCCCTAGTAGAAAAATGAAAAGGTAGAAAGAAATTAAAAATCATCAAGGAAAGAAAAAAAAAATTAAGATTTAAGATTTTATCTTCAAGATAAAATTTAAATCTTTTCTCTTCTATGCCTATGGCTCATGAGTCAATAAATAGTAAGCTATGTATGCATGGATTGTTCTGAGGTGCCAACTCATCAAAGCCATGTGGTCCATCACTGAATACAGAGTACAAAATCTCTGCTATTAGCAACCTGTATCAAAATTCATTTCAAAATACCAAGGACACTAGCCAAAGATCACCTGATCAAAATGAAGTTCTTAAAGTCACCATTTCGTTTGTGAAAAACATCCTTTCTGAGCATACATGAAAATGGTTTCTGATTTCTGTTTAAAACAAAATTAAAGCCAAGAGGGCTGCTCAGTGAAACCAATGTTAGAAAGCCAAAAACTGTTGTCTTATTGGCAGTTAATCCACTTATCCTTGATATTAATTTAGTTTATATTCACCTTATTTGCTCAAAGATATTTTTTAGGCAAAAGCAAAGCTTATTTTCTCCAAAATAACTGACAGCTTCCTCTGAAAAAGGCTGAATAAATAAAAGTTACATATGACAAAAGTTATACATGCCAATGTTGTGTTTTGAGAAGAGCTTCTTTAGGGAGAAGGACATCTCCTCTCTCCTACCACTCCCAGCCCCAGCACTCTTCTGAAATGAGTTTTTCTCTATTGGTTTGAAAAATGTAGAAGTCAGTAAGTCCCCTAAATACAGTGACATTTGCTTTTATTGGATTGTTTCAGACTACCTCTCAAATACAGCAAATCTTAAAATGGTAGCTTACTCAGTTTTCTAAAAAAAACAAACCCGCACACAACATATATTTTTAAGATCCTAAATTAGCAAAATGACCTTAAATATTAAATGGGCCTAAAAAAACAAGTATTCTATATGTTTCAAATCAATTGCCCCACTTCCAATAAAAAAAATATTTCCCATAGTTCCTTAGAGGTACAAATTCTACACCTCTAGCGCAAGTTAACATACACTTAGCAACTTTTGCACTATATTCAAGTCAGTTCCAAATGAGCTCAGGAAAATCTGTCAAGATACAAATTTGATTTTTTTTAAATGATCCCATGAATATTGGGGCAGATGAACTGCCAGAACCACGCACATTCCTGACCTTCAAAAGGAAGTATCCACAAAAAAATACATGTAAACCTTCTCAAAAATGTCCTCAATCTAATTCTACATGGCAATCACAAAAACATATTAACCTAAAGAAGCCTGTAAAATAATATAAACACAACTATGGAATGGAAAAGTCCCATGGAAGAGTCACAGAGACAATTAGTGACAATTTAGAAGCTAAAAGCAGAATCTCTTTTCAGGTTGCTAGCCAGTGGTATTTTTCTTTCATGTCACCTCTTCATATTATCAAAGGTGTCTTCTGTTAACATTTTACCCCTATACTTCCCTGAAATGTATAGCTGATTTGCAAATTGCTTGCTTTTTATACCCGATCTGCTTTTTCCTCCCTAGTACTTAAAAGTTTGTCATATTTTCTCCTTCTACTTTATGTAAATTTAATGTCATGCACATAAATAAAATTATGATAATTAGATAGGGTCCACAGTAACTGCGTAAGCTTGAACCAATATAAAGTTTCCAGGAAACAAATTAACTTCTGCTTCTGATTGCTTTAAATTACTTTCTTCTCAAACAGAATATTTTCTGAGTAATAAGCACTCACTTTTAGGCTTCTCACAACTTAAAAGAATAATTGAGATTCTCTTAAAACCACAGGGGGGGCTTCCCTGGTGGCGCAGTGGTTGAGAGTCTGCCTGCCAATGCAGGGGACACGGGTTCGAGCCCTGGTCTGGGAGGATCCCACATGCCGCGGAGCGACTGGGCCCGTGAGCCACAACTACTGAGCCTGCGCGTCTGGAGCCTGTGCTCTGCAACAAGAGAGGCTGCGATAGTGAGAGGCCCGCGCACCGCGATGAAGAGTGGCCCCCACTTGCCGCAACTGGAGAAAGCCCTTGCACAGAAACGAACACCCAACACAGCCATAAATAAATAAATAAATAAATAAATAAAATTAAAAAAAAAAAAACCACAGGGGGGGAAAAAAACATCTAAGAAAAAAGTATTTACCAAGGCTTATAAAAAATTTTAAACAGACTTGGTGTTTTCAAATAAAACCTTAAAGGCAGAAAATAACGGAACATGAGTGTCACATTGAATTTTCTTATTGCTAACCTTTCATTCAAAGGAAATATTCTTCATACATGCATATGGCAGTAGTATAAGTTAACTTTCCAAAAACAAATACACACACAAATAAAACTCTTTTTCCTTATAAAGGTTAGCTCTTCTAAAATACTATTAAGAATAAATATTTTTATAAAAATAGTACAGGACATTACAGTTAAATACAATAATGATGACTTACCCAAACGGTTAAGCTTTTCCACATAAATGAACTAACCAGGTACCTAAAATTTCTCCTTTTAGCAACTAGGTGTTGTTAAAAAAAAAAAAAGTTTAGTCATCTGGAACGGAGCTTTAAAGTTTATTAAACATTTTCTGAGTGTCTTAGTTATTTACTGAATAAAATAATTTCACAGATGACTCGGACAACCTAGCCATCGTGACAGTAAGTTATTGGTATTACAAAGATGGTGGGTGACAAAGGGAAAAATGGAGACTGACTCCAAGAGGTGCTCTAGAAATTGAAATCTTGAAAATATCACAGATGCCAGTTTGCTTTTGAGTCCTTTGTTATTGTCTGAGGAAGCCAGTATGGAGGGTAAGTAATAACATGATTTTACACACAATATAACATGACTACCTTAAGGTATAATGAATGGTTACTAAGTCAAACCCTAAAGGAGATGCCTCACAAGGGATTTTCTCTCTACCTAAGAGATCCTCATCACCTTTGTTATGCTGTTAGGCATACCATCCCTTGTAAGTTGCCTTCAAAATATTATCTATTATGTCTGCACCTTAAATACATCATGGCATGTCAACTTCAAGCCATTCTTCTATTTCTAATACATTCACTGCTATGGCAATGAATTATGAGTAATCATTACCATTTGAAGAATCTGTGCTAGAGAACTTTGGGGCGGTTTATTCCAGCATCAACAAATTCTCAAGCAAAGGTGAAAAAACAGAATAACAAACCAAACTGTTCTCTCTGTATAATGAAATGTCAAATACTAAGATTCTTCTTATTAAATCAGAAGAATAAACAATGAGTGTTTATCTTAGTTTCTATGCAGGCATAACGCTTCCTCGTAAAATCTCTTGTTCATAACATAATGTTCTCAAAATCACTTTAGCCATAGGTGACATAGATATTCAAGTACAAACATGGGGGCATGAAGAGAGCACAGTGAATCTCAACTTTTGTTCTGGTTGAATAAGGATACTCACAACATCCCAGACACAGTATTAATAAATATTCTGCCTGAAATTCAATAGTGTAAGAAAATAAATGCATAAATAAAGAATTCAAGAATAATCCTGTCTAAGGTATGCATTCAAATGTCACTGAATGTCCAAAAACTAGCTGGCTGGCCTATAAGCCCATGATCCTGAGGAGAAAAGGATCTGAGAACTGAGAACATAAACATTATCTGCTGATGATATAGTAACTGTCTACATTCAGGCAGCCTGATATTTAGGCAGTCTGGATATTTAATAAGAGCCTTCTACTGCCAAGTACGGACCGTTTCAAGATAAATAAGGTTAACAGATGCTTTACATTAACCCAAAAGTCCCACTTCTAGGAACTTATCCTAAGGATATACCTGCTCACGTATGAAACAAAGATTGCTCACTGCAGCACAGTTTATAAAAGCAAAACAATGGAAACACAGGCATCCATCAGTAAGGGACCAGTAAAATAATAAAAATTCACGGAACACTATGCTACAACAGAATGTACAGAAAGTGTGTACTAATATGGAAAGCATTTACTTATATTTGTATAAAGAAATTCACAAAAGATACACAAGAAAGTAAGAAAGGGCTTGTTCAGCAAGAGGGTGGCTGAGGACAGAAATGGGAGTGAGGCTTTCCACTGTAAATACTTTTATTCTTATTTTTGAAGCATGAAGTTATTACTCACATTTTGAAATTACATTTTAAATGGGGAATAAACTCCACATAACCACAAAGTCAAATTGAGGAGTCATATAATAAACAGAAAGCTAAAAACATATAAATGCAAACAAAACAATGTCACCATAGAGGAAAAACCAACTCTGGGAATTCCGAAAAAGACTGATTCAGAAGGCAGGCTATAAGCTAGATTTTGAAGGTTAGATACAAAGGATCATGAGGGAAAGGGAAAGATGCAGAGGAAAGGATATAAGAGGCAGAAAAAAGAACATGTGCCAAGTATTGGTAGCATTAAAGTTCAGTGTCAGAAGAAGAGGGTTCAGATCATGGCTAAGTGGGAAAATCACTCAGTTATTCAACAAATATCAATCTATTACATACCAGGCAATGTTCTAGACACTGAAGACAGAACACTGAACAAACAACTCTTTCTCTCATTTTAAACAGAAAGACAGGAAACAAAGAGATCTGCAATAATGATGCCAAGAAATAATAATAGGAAGAAAAACAAAACAAGCTAAGCATATGGCAGAGACTGCTATTTTAGGTAAGTTCAGAAAAGTCTCTCTGAAGAGGTGGCATCTGAGCAGAGGTCTGTATAGGCCATAAGGAGGACTGTGGATTTTATTTTAAGTGAGTCGGGAAGTTATTGGTAGGGCAGCACAGAAAAGACAAGTTATGACTTTGGTCAGATGACTTTGGCTGTTATACAGAGAACTGAGTGCACTAAGTACAGAAGAAAAGCAGAGAAGGTAGTTCAGTGATGTGCATGAAAACTGACAACACCCACACTGCCACCAACAATGTCCACGTTCTAATCCCCAGGGACGTGTGACTATGTTACCTTACACAACAAAAGGAACTCTGCAACGTGATTAAGTGTACAGACCTGGAGGTGGGGAAGATTATCCTGCACTGTCCTAGTGGCTCCCATCTAATCATGGGAGTCCTTAAAAGCAGTGAACTCTTCCTGGCTGGGGCAGAAGGATGGAATGCCAGGACTCCACCTGCTGCTGCCTGCTCTGAGTACAGAGGAAGAGGTCCACACACCAAGGAATGCGACAGTCTCTAGAACCTGAGAAGGGCCCTCAGCTATAAGCCAGCAAGAAAACAGGATCTCAGTCCTACAACCAGAAGGAAGTACACAGTTCCTGCCAACAACCCAAGTAAGCAAGGAAACGGGTTCTCTCCTAGTGTCTCCAGAAAGTAGCATAGCCAACGAACTGATTTTAGTGTGGTGAGACTCATACCAGACTTCTGGCCTACAAAACTGTAAGAAAATAAATTTGCCTTGTTTTAACTCACTACATTTGTGGAAATTTGTTATGACAGCAATAGGAAACTATTGCAAGTGGTTAGGACAAGAAAATACAGGTAGCTTCCACTAGGGTGATAGCTATGGCCAACAAAGATGCCCAGAGGTAGGTCTGGGGCAAGATATTAAAGAATTTTATTAATGATGTGACCAAGTTCAAAGATCATTCTATAAAGCCATCACTGTAGCAAGGGAAGCTAGCTAGCCCAACAGAAGAGTAAAACTACTGTGGGGCTCTCTGCCCTCAGCGCATCCACCAGGCATGCACAGTGCAACAGTGCACACTTAGGATCTGGGGGAAACGTGGAAAATGTGGACATTGCATGTCTACAAGATGTTTCAGGGGAAAATAACAACTACAATAACAACAACAAAATCTACCTTAGACAGCAAAAAACCTCATTTGTTCTGGCTACCTGCAAAGTCATCAGGTCTGTATTCATGACTCAGCTGCAGTAACTCTTTCCTTTTCCCTGCTCCTCGTTCCATGTTATAGTACAGCTGACCCTTGAACAACACAGATTTGAACTGTGCGGGTCTGCTTAGACACACATTTTTTTCAATAAATATACTGGAAAGTTTTTGGAAGATTTGCGACAATTTGAAAAAACTTGCAGACAATCCAGGTAGCACAGAACTATCAAAAAAATTAAGAAAAGTTAGGTATGTCATGAATGCATAAAATATATGTAGATAATAGTTTATCCTTACATAGACATAAGGTGACATTTAATATAAAATTAATAATGTGTTAGTCTTCTTACTGTTTTATAACTTTGCTCTCAAAGAATTACATTACCATACAAGATGCCTCTCTGTACAGCATGCCTCTCTCTTGTAATTGGAGAAACTGCCCATTAGCCTATCATCACAGGTAAGTGGTTTTTAAAAAAAGTAACGATGTTTCCAATACTGTAATATGAATATGACTGTAATACTTAGGCCATAAAATTTTATGATTCATTTATAGTGTATAGCTAGGCTACAGTGATGCAACTCTATCAATTACACTAGTCTACCATAAAGCAATCACATTGCTGCTTCTTATCAATGTATGATTCATTATACCTGTAAATAAATATGAATTTCTCTTTCACAATATCTTTACATTTTTGATGTCTAGTGTTAGTAATACATATACTAACTACAGTGTTTTGTATCATGTAAGACAACATTGATGCATGTACTGACAGATGATTCATCTTATAATCAGATGACGTAAACTTATGCTATCTAAATGCAGTACAGGGCTTCCCTGGTGGCGCAGTGGTTGGAAATCCGCCTGCCAATGCAGGGAACACGGGTTCGTGCCCCGGTCCGGGAAGATCCCACATGCCCCGGAGTGGCTAGGCCCGTGAGCCACAACTACTGAGCCTGCGCGTCTGGAGCCTGTGCTCCGCAACGGGAGAGGCCGCGACAGTGAGAGGCCCGCGCACCGCAATGAAGAGTGGCCCCCGCTCGCCGCAACTGGAGAAAGCCCTTGCACAGAAACGAAGACCCAACACAGTCAAAAATAAATAAATAAATAAATAGATAGATAGATAGATAAATAAATAAATAAATGCAGTACAGTACCATACATGTATTTTCTCTTCCTTATGATTTTCTTAATAACATTTTTCTCTACCTTCCTTTACTGTAAGAATACAGTATATAATACATATAATATACAAAATATGTGTTAATCGACTTTGTTTTATCAATAATGCTTCCAGTCAACAGTAGGCTATTAGTAGTTAACTTTTTTAAGAGTCAAAAGTTATACGAAGATTTCGACTATGTGGAGGTCAGCCCTCCTGACCCCTGCCTTGTTCAAAGGCCAACTGTAGCTTTAACTTTAGAGCCACCTCAAATCCTTTTTTGAAGTAGGTGGATACAAAGCATAAACAAGACAGCAGGATTGCAGCATTTGGTTTTCAAGTATGCACAGATTATTCATTCTTGGTTGCAAACAAAACAATTAGGATAGAAAATGAAATGAATACTATTTATAAAAGGATAAATATACTGATAAATCCTTTGATTTTTCTTCAAGTATTTGTTTGATTATTAAAATCAAGCTGAGATGGGGACATGCATTCAACTTATAATAAATTTGTAAAAGAGAACATTATTGTTAAATAGGCATTTTAAAAAACAATAGAAATCAATTAACTTTTCTTAAATGTACTATATCAGAATCTGCCAATGAATGACGTATAGTATTTGATAAGTTCAAGAGAATCAAAATGAGTAATTCTAATTCTGGCAAGACAATTGTTAAGTAAAATGACAATCTGACAAAACTTGTATTGAAGCAATCTTGAACATATCAATGGAGAAAATTCACCAAGATGGCATCATGCCACCATTTTTTCCTGTCTTAAGATTCCACTGGGCTTTTTTCCACAGCCTACGCCAAGCACAGATAAACTATGGCCTGTAGGCCCGACACCTAATTTCATGTGTAAAGTTTTATTGGTTTACATATTATCTATGACTACTTTTGCACTAAAACAGAGTTGAATAGTTAAGACTATATTCCTACAAAGCCGAAAATATTTACTCTAATTGCCCCTTTAAGAAAGATTTGCCAAACCATGGCCTAGACTCTAGGTCCTAGAGATCCTCACTAATAAAGATAAATGATTCTTACGACTGAGTGAAAAATTCTCTACCAATGAAAGCAGATGCTTAACTGCTGGTCTGAAAATAATTCCCAGTAAGCAAAATGTAGAAACTAAAGCAGTCTACATGTATGTATTAGCCAGAAAAATGAACAAAAAATATTTATTATTATGCTAGCTACTTATATCTATGAAGCATTAATAACATTATAATGTTAGAAGTATTATACCTTATATATTATATAATACACACACAAACACATATATTTAAATAAAACAAAGAGGACAAAAAATATAGTCTGCTTTTTAAAATCATGCTTTGCAAAAATCAGACTAAAACGTAACCAGAGCCAACTCCAAAAATTCAAGTTGTTCAAAGGATACGAAATGCCTAGAAAGTAGTCATGTTGCAGGTTCTCCCCTTACTGGCATCAGGCGTAGAGATCCTACATTCATCATTTATTGGAAGATAAAGCAAGAAAAAAAAAAGCGTTGGAAGAAACTCACTTTTGTGCTTTTCCCTTTCTCCACAGAAAAATACGGGAATCCCTGGACTCAATGCCTACTCCATGTTCTTCCCAGACATTTTTTATGTTGCTCACCAGCTTCATGTTCAGGGTCTCAAGGGGCTCTTTCCAGACCTCCCAAAGTTCCCTATCCATGCAAAGGACCCAAGGGTTTCCCCGTAAATTTACTGAAAGATCATAAAAGCTATGCTAATTTAGTACTAATCTCTCCCATATTGTATTTTCATAACACTTGCATGAATTCACAGACCAAAGTCTATAAAGCTATGATGCTAACTGCTCCCCTCTACGTGCAGCACTTGTGTCAATTTCAAAGATTAACCACTGCAAGTACATACACCACATGCTCAGCAAACTAGCCAGCTTCCAAAAAACGAACACTGCCGCATCCCAGGTGTAGAGGCAATAAAGGTAACTCAGTGAATAGGCTAGTAAAAGGAATGGGCTGACTGTGGGCCCCAGAGAAGCCCCTTTATGGTGAACCACAGGAGCCATTTCTGACAATCAAATTTTCAGGTCATTGGAGAAATGTACAGACCACGTCTTGCAACCTCCCAGATTCCGGCAGTACCCACTAGGAGTGTCAACAATACAGAAGCTCTCACACTGCCCCTGAGCTCTGAAGTTAGGTAATAAAGATGTGTTGCCAGCAGTAACTTGGTAGTTGTCTGTCTATATCCATAAAGCATGAGAAGAATGGGTAAACAAAATGGTGAAAACTGAAAAAAAACATTATGGAATAGACAAAAATAAAAGCGCTTGGCAAAGCTGAAGCTGAAATACGGAAATACTGGTTTTCTCCTGCAAGATCACGCTCCTCAGGACCAGGGGCCACTGCTCTGAGGTAGGGATACAGTCCCTATGAATTTTTGCTTCTCTGCTTCACAGGAAGTATCACATCTGGTTAGGTTAATTAGCCTAGTAATCTTATATCATTTTCCACAAACTCCAAAGAAACTGTTTTATACTGGGTCTCATTCTGAAGCTGTATTTTCGAGTAAGCATCCTACCTTAATTGAAGCAATATGGAGCAAAGTCTCTCCTCGATGATTTCTTTTCATAGCCATAAGACTACTGGGCGATAGCTTCATTGCTGAGGGACTACACATCATTCGTCTGTAACTTGGACTATTCAGTGTAGAAGGGGGCGTACCTGGTGAAAGGCTAATGGATTCATCTAATATATTACTGCTTTTCCTCCTCACTGTGTCACCAACTTTAAGTTTCTTTGAAGGTGGTGAAGAACATCCAGGCAATGGCATGTGTTTTGAGAGCACTGTTTGCTTAACTGAATTTCCACTGGTGCTCGGACTGCTGCTTCTACATCTCTTAGAAACAGGACTGGAAAGTCTGTTGCGACGCCCACGTTTCCCATTATGACCTGATGGCAAGGATTTCTTAGATGTAAGATCGTTTTCACAGAGAGTCTTCTCAGGAGTCACTACTTCATTCCTGCTCTCAATTTCTGGAGACTCTATTTGCTCAGCCAATGGTAAAGAGACTTCAGTTAAGCTTCTAAAACATTCAGATTCTGTTACAGAGCCACTTGCTAGTAAGTCTATTTTACCATTTATCTGCGGACTAGCAATAACAGATGGTTGGCTATAGAAGGATACTAGCTTTTCCTTAAATTCCTCTTTGGAGTCAAGTTTACCATCTTCTTTTTCTGCCTCTAAATTCCATTTTTGGTTGATTTCAGCCAAAGTTTTCTTTTTCTGTTTTTTTCCAGATTTTGTGGAAGCCTTCTTAGCCCTCTCAGAAACATCCACTGGAGGGCTTGTAGAGACAAATTCGTACATGGAGGCCTGCTGAGCATTTTCATCGCTTATCACAGGAGGCTGAGTTTGCACTGAAACTTTACTCACAACATACCTGACCTTCTTACTTCGAGGACTAAACCACATTTTTATTGAATTCTTCTTATATTCTGCATCACTAAATAAACGTTTCCTAGATGTTTCTTCTTTCAAATCTGATAGGAAAAAGGAAAAGAAATCTGTTACGAGACTTAATCTCTCCCATCTTGAGCTCCCAAAGAATTTTGTTGACAGTTCTCCTAAGGTGTATCACCTTTTATTTGTGTACTTCTTCCTTCCCTCCTAGATTCTGAACTCCTTGAAAGCAGATATCCTCATTCAACAAATATTTACAGAATCCTACTTTATTTCAGACAATGTTCTAGTGGCTGGATATACAGCAGGAACGAAACATGGGAAAGACAAAATATACAAATAAATATTTGTATATTTATTCCACTGGGAAAGACAAAATATACAAATAAATAAGTAGAACATACAGTCTGCTGTATGGTAGTGATAAGAGTCATGGAGAAAAGCTATACTAAATAAATAAACAGACTGATAGGCAGGTATGAGATTTAATAAGCAGTAGTCAAAAAAAAAGACTTATTAACTGATGCTTAATTTAAAAAAAAGATTTTTGAAAATCAATCAATATAATTCACTGTATCAACAAACTAAAAGAAAACCATGTGACTTTTCTCAACAGATATAGAAAAAAAAAAATCTGGCAAAATCCAACATCCATTCATTATTTTTAAAAAGGTTCAGCATTAGGGATAAAAGGAAACTTCTTCAACCTGATAAAGGACATCTACAAAACTACACACCGCTAGTACCATCCTTAATGAAGAAAGACTGGAACTACTGTTTTGTTCCTATTATCTTGTTCCTGTCATCAAGAACAAGGTGAAGAAGTCTGCTCTCACCATCCCTATTCAACGTCATACTGAAAGCCCTGGATAGCACACCAAGATAAGAAAAAGATAATAAAAGGCACACAGATTGTAAAGGAAGATATAAAACTGTATCTATTCACAGCTGACTTGATTGGCTATATAGAATATCCCAGAGAATCTTTAAAAAAAAATTAATAAAACAGGTGACTGTAACAAGGTCACAGAATACAAGGTCAATGTACCAAGTTCAACTGCAACTGTATTTCTGTATACTAACAATGAACATGTAAACTGAAATTTTTTAAAAATCTGGTACTGTTTATAATAGTAGCAAAAAAATACTTAAGTACAAGTCTAACAAAATATGTACAAGCTCTGCTTGCTGAAAATTAACAATATTTATGAAAGAAATCCTATACAATTGGAAAGACATACCGTGTTCATGAACTGGAATACTCATTATTGTTAAGATGTCAATTCTCCCAGACAGATTTATAGACTGTAACATAATCCCAAGGAAAATTCCAGTATGTTTTTTAAAAAAATAATAGACAAGCTAATCCTAAAATTTACATGGAAAAGCAAAGTAACTATAATGTGGAAAAGCAAAAGACCTGGATGGCCAACACAACACTGAATAAGAACAAAGTTGAAAGGACTACGCTACCTGATTTCAACTTACTTCAGACAAAATGAATCTAGGGAATTAAAGATAATAGTCACAACTCTTCAGGTACCATCTAATATAACCTCGAGCTACATAAACGAAAAACTAACAAGAATGAATGAACTATAACTATATACTCAAACGTACTCTTGAGCAAAAGAAGCCAGATATAAAAGAGTACAGAGAAACAGCTGTAACTAATCTAACGTGTCACGTCAGAACAGTGATCATCCCTATGGGGAAAGGAGGCAGTGACTGGAAACAGGCAATGAGAGGGGCTTCTAGAGTACTGTTTATTCTGGGTAAGTTCAGTTTGTGAAAATTCATCAAGTTATACACTTACGATGTACGTATTATATACTATAAAAGAAAGTTTTTAAAAAAAAATACGTATTTATAATCAGGAATTAAAACACAAAGATTCGGTAGAATTTTAAAGAAGAAAATAACCATTGTCCCTAAGTAGACAAGGTGTGACATTTTGTGAGTGAGCAGTCTTCTGCACAAACACCTGCTGCTTCAGCTCAGGTCATGAAGAAAGGCCTCTCTGAGGAGCTCACTTGTAAGTTGAGACCTAAATGACAAGAGGGAAGCAGCCACTTAAGGATCTAGGAAAGTGTTTCCCAAGCAGAAGGAAGAGTAAGTGCCAAGGTCTTAAGATGGGAACAAGTTTAGCCTATTCAATGGATAGCATGCCGTTGTGGCTGGAACTTGGAGAAGGAGCAGAAAATGGAAGGAAATGAAGTCAGGCAGGTAAGCAGAAGCATTCTATAAAAAGCTCAGTCTCGGGTTTTTTTTGCTGGTACTCCTCATTCCACTAACCTCTGAAGTGGGGGGGATCAGGACTTTATCTGCAGTCTCCCCCTTAATAATCATATATATATATAACATACACGCAGTTATTTATGTATACACTGGCAACTCCAAATGTATAAGTGCGGCCCAGACCTCTCCCCTGGACTCCAGGCTCCACTATTCAACTGCCTACTTAACGACTCTACCTGCATGTCTACTCCTAGTAAGTATCTCACACCAAGCATGACCAAAACTGGGCTCCTGGTCCACATCCTCCCAAACTTGCTCCTCCTACAATTTTCCCATCTCAGTAAATGGCACATCCATCAGTCCAGATGCCTTAGAACAAAACCCTTAAGAGTCAAACTTGTCTCTGTTCTCTCTGTCACATCCCGTATGCAAATTGCAAGTTCTATCAGCTCTACCTGAAAAATACATCCAAAATCTGACTACTTTTTGCACCTCCACTCTTACCACCATGGTACCATACTGTCTCACTAGATTACTGCCCCACCCTCCTTTGTCCTCTCCCTGACGATGTCTTTGCCTCCTCCGCTCTAAGTCGATTATCAACATAGCAGTCAGTGGTCCTTTTATAACTGGTCAGATCCTGTCACTAAAACCCACCAAAGACTGTCAATCTGACTCTTAATAAAAGCCACAATTTTAGTCTAAAAGGTCAGAAATAACCAGACCCTCCATTTCCTTCCTGATCTCACCTCCTGTTCTTTCCTTCCTCACCATTCCAGCCACTGGGCCTCCCTGTTGTTCCTCAAACACACAAGGTATGCTTCTGCCTCAAAGCCTTCACATTTGCTGACCCTTTGCCTGGAGACCTCTTCCCCAAATATCTGCATGGCTCAC
This sequence comes from Eubalaena glacialis, assembly GCF_028564815.1. Taxonomy (NCBI): domain Eukaryota; kingdom Metazoa; phylum Chordata; class Mammalia; order Artiodactyla; family Balaenidae; genus Eubalaena; species Eubalaena glacialis. Next base: position 218,064,809 of record NC_083716.1, read on the forward strand.
TCTCTCACCAACTACAGGTCATTGCTCAAATGTCACATTTTTTGTGAGATCATCCCTGACACTCTATTTAAATTTACAAATTCTCACCTCCTACTTATTTTACATCTCTTTTTGTGTCTTGTCTGTCTCGTCCTATCAGAATAGAAGCTCTAGGAAGGCAGAAGTTTGTATCTCTACCCTGCCATTCCCCAGTGTCTACTCAATGTCTAACACATAGTAGATGTTCAATTAATACCTCCTGCTAAATGAATGAAATTAATGGGATCATATAATCCAGCTAAAGCAAGCTGGATCTCATTCAGACTCAATTCAGGGAGAATAATGTTTTATGCTTTAGAATGATCACTCTGGCTGCTATTGAGAAGGAACTTTAGAAGAAAAGAATGGACACAGTGACCAATTACATAGCTATCATCCACTAGAAAGATCACAGTGGCTCTGACAAGCACTGTAGCAGTAGAAATGGTAAAATACAAAACCTAAAAGGCTACTAATTAACTAAACAAATAGGCAGGGGAGAGATGATAAAATGCTTAAAGCCCAGTAGCAAGAGAGCGTATGATATATTTCAGTAACTAAAAGACAACCAGTATATTTGCCTTGCAGAGAGACCAAGGAAGAAAGTGGTTTAAAGATGAAGACTTTATAGCCAGACTGTGCAGATTCTTGCTGGCAATGTTAAAGACTTCGATACCTATGCTAAGAGCAACACAAAACCAATAAATTGCTTTATATGAATCAGGTGGCATGACTACACCTGTGTTTTTAAAAGATCCCTCTTGGCTTGAGTGTGGGAGAATAGGTCGGAAGAAGGCAAGAGTGGATGCAAGAATAATCATTAAGAGGCCGAAATAGGAGTCTAAGTAGAAGATGACAGCCTGGGGAGGTGATAGTAGAAAAAGAAAGAAGTAGAATTATTTGAAAAATATTTAGGAGATAAGATTTACAGGGTTTGGTGATGAAATGAATAAAGGAGAAGGTGACAAAAACAATTCATATGTTTCTGGTTTATACCACTGAAGGCACCTAGAGAAAAAACACTGATGCTGGAAGAGACAGGCCGCCCGCGCTCCTAAACATCCCTACACACTCTTGCAGGATGTACCAAGAAGGCAAGGCCCTGGCTGCTTTTTACCCAGGCCATTTCTCAGGGCTGTGTTTGCAGCAAGCCACTGTGAGGGATGCAGTAGTGTCCCCCCAGGGGAAAAAAAGCACGCCTATTTCTGCTTACTATAAAAACAGTCAGTTCCCCAAAGCTCAGAGCTCCTTTCCTGTATCGCAACCCCCTGTACGTGCAGGAAGCCATGATAGGCCCTTTGCCAAGTATCATCAAAGATGCAGCACTGCACTGAGGAATTTCAGGGGCACTGTGATAAAATATTTGCAAATTTTACATGCACATGCTCTTTCACAAAGCAACTTTACCTCCAGTAACCTATCTTACAAAATATACAAAATATTCATACATGTGCCTGCCTGCAAACATAGATGTGTGTTAATTGCAGCCATATTTGTAATAGCCCAAATTAGGAAAAAAGTCAGTGTTCACTCACTGGAAATCAGTTAACTATTGTTCATCAACTGGAAATCAGTTAACTATGGAGCATTTATATTACAAAATCTTATGTAGCCGTGATACATGTCAATTAACATGCAAACATCCTCAAGACACTTTAAGTGTAGCACAACCCTATTTACATTTTAAAAATTCTATTGTGTTTATGTCCAAATATTTTCATAAATTCGTAAAAGAAAGACTAGGAAGGTTAAACAATGAAAACAGTACCTCTGAAAAAGATTTTGTGTTTTTTGTTTGGGGATAAAGGGTGAAGGGGGGACTTTCACACTTTACACACTTTTATATTGCTTAATCCGTTGCTAAGAGAATGTTCTCTTATATTTCTTAGGTAAATTAAACAAACATAAAATAAAACTTGCATGAAGTTATATACCTAATTGGTGATAGAGCTGGCATTTGAATTCATATGTTTTCACTAAGTAAACATTCAAAAGTTTCACTAAGTACACACTATATGTGATATTGTGATTTACAAGAAATATATATTTGGTCTTTGTCCACTATCCCAGGCACATAGTTCCTAAAACCCTTGTAATTTCCTGTATGAACCACAGGGGCATCTTTTGTTATACTTAATGGTGTTCCCAGTTCCCAAAATAGCTCCAATGAAAAAGGTGAAATGGGTGTCTTTTATTATTCATAACAAGCCCCGTTTCAACCACACCTCAGTTTATGTTAATGAGGTGACTTTTGGAAAGCCCCTAATGATGGGGGCTTGTTGCCAAGGGAACCAACCTGGATTATAGGGTTAGAACTTTCAATCCCACCCCCTGACCTCCAGGAAGAGAGGAGGGATTGAGGTTGAGCCAATCACCAACGGCCAGTGATTTAATCAATCATACCTATGTAAAGAAGTCTCCATTAAAAAAAACCCCAAAACAGGGCTTCCCTGGTGGCGCAGTGGTTGGGAATCCGCCTGCCAATGCAGGGAACACGGGTTCGTGCCCCGGTCTGGGAAGATCCCACATGCCGCGGAGTGGCTAGGCCCGTGAGCCACAACTACTGAGCCTGCGCGTCTGGAGCCTGGGCTCCGCAACGGGAGAGGCCGCGACAGTGAGAGGCCCGCGCATCGTGATGAAGAGTGGCCCCGGCTCGCCGCAACTGGAGAGAGCCCTCGCACAGAAACGAAGACCCAACACAGCCAAAATAAAAAAATAAATTTATTAAAAAAAAAAAAAAAAAAAAAGAACCCAAAACAGGGTTGGAGAGCTTCCAGGTTGATGAACGTGCAAAGCTGCTGGGAGAGCGGCACACCCAGAGGGGGCATGGAAGCCCCTTGCCCCTTCAACATACCTAGCCCTGTGCATCTCTTCCGTCTGGCTGTTCCTGAGGTATATCCTTTTATAATAAACCAGTGATCTGGTAAGTAAAATGTTTTCCTGAATTCTGTGAGTCACTCTAGCAAATTATTCAAACCTGGGGAGTTGACGGGAGCTTCCAATCTATAGCCAGTTGCTCAGAAGCACAACCTGGACTTGAGACTGGCACCTGGGGGCGGGGGGTGGGGAGTAGGGGTGGGGGTGGGGAGTAGGGGTGGGGGTGGGGAGTAGGGGGGGGCGGGGGGCGGTCTTGTGGGACTCTTAACCTGTAAGATCTGACACTATCTCCAGGTGGACAGTGTCAGAATTGAGTAAACTGTAGGACACCCAGCTGATGTCACAGAATGGCATGATGTGTGGAAAACCCACACATCTGGTGTCATAAGTGAAATGGTACTGTATGTAACACAGTAGTGTGAGTAGAGGAGACACAAAGGAGAAGTGAGTCTTTCTCTACACACATATAGTATAATCTTTGTATGTACTGTATTTTTTCAGACCTACCGATCTTGCCTGTTAACAGATGCTCCAGAAAGAGTGATGAACTGTACAGTTTTCCCTTTCTGATTCTGGCAGTGATCCCTCTTCAGGTTCTCTTGCTTTGTTTTTGCCTTTAAGCCCATTCACTTTTCTTTAAAAAATATTCCCTTAAAATTCTCTTCTCTCGCCCCATACAGGCAGGTAAAACCAACCCAGGTCAGCCCAGCACAGAGGTGTGCACATAAATCGTGCTCAGAAAACATTGATGAACTGATGAATAAATTATCTGATATCCTCTCTTAAATCTTGACAGGTATTTATACAAGGGAGGTTAGAATTCAGTTTAAGGGCTAGAAGAAGTCTTGAGGATCACCTGTCCAATTCTCTCATTTTAAATATGAGGCATTAAAGTTAAAAAGGAGAGGAAGGGAGTCTCCTAACTCCCAATCCAGTGCTCTTCTCTCCACACAAACTGGATTATCAAGAGGCCATTTCAGGTACAAAAAAGAACACCAGAAAGGCAGGGAAACTGGAAAAAACTCCATCACCATGACCACCACCACCGGACAGGATTGACAGTGACTAACAAATAATTTCATATTGCCTGATACTCATTCTCCAAATTAACACAGACTGAATCTCCTATAGCCAACTAGGACAACTGAAATATGTTTTATTTGTCTTATTTTTTTAAAAAGAAGGAAAAAGGACATTATTTGAATCATGTTTTTCTCCTGAGAGGTCACTCCTCATTGAAGCTGAAGAGAACTCTGTATAACAGTTTTCTTACATTATGGAATCAAGAGGAAAATTTTAATGAACCAAGTTCTAACACTAAGTTACTTTAAGAGGAAAACCAACAGCCACCGGTGCATCTTTCGCCTAAGGACAGGTAACAGCCACTGTGTGGGGAATAAGCGTGTCTGACGTTACTACAGTGTTTCATAAAATTGTCAAGTGTGCTCTTCCTACAAAGCTTTCATACTTAAAAGAGACAACATAATTTTAATTTCATTTTTCTTATTGTTTCTGGGAATATATTTCAACATTTCTCATGTCTTAAAATATTAGCAAAAGAAAAGGAAGTTATAAAATATTATTTTTTGAATTCCTTTTAGATATTCTTTATTCACACAGAACACTTTATTATTTTATCAGTTTAAAATTATTAATACACAAGAGGATTAATAAACTAAAATCTCAGATCTTCTCTAAAGTTCAAAATCTCTTTTGCCTATTCTTTCACCTCATGTTTCTTAAGTACAAAAGTCCTATCTTTATAAATAGATCTGCCAAGTAAAAGACAGCACTTTAAACAGACAAGAAAGAAATGAAACAGTGGATTTTGAAAAACAATTAGCATTTATCTCTGTAGAAATTTCAGGGATATGATCCCTGCTAAGCAAAAGAATTCAAACTCCACTCCACTTCAAAGAAGCTATCCCTTCCTCCTGGAAATGGAAAAGGAAAGCACTGCACTGAAAAGTCAGTAAATGATAAACCCAGCTGGAAGGAGGAGTGGCTATCCAAATAAGAGCAGACCCTCTGTCACCCTTTTACATCCGAACTGAACATCACCTGCTCAGAAAAGTGCTGTTAGGACAGGATCTTGGAAATAAAAACAATCAGAATGAGGATCCATTCACACAGACTTCATGTCTAAATTCAACAAGGTCTTTTCTCTGCAGTGACAAGTAGATTTCAAAACCAAGTCCTTTCTGACATAATCTCGAGACTAGAGAAAAGGTCAAAATGAAATGTTATCAGGATCACTTTTTAAGAAAGACTCAGGATTACAAAGACTTAAAGGTTAATCCTCTGGTAGTCTGTAAAAACTCGTACTTGATTTTTTAAAATTTATTATTAAACATAGCTGATGACATTTTCATTTAAAAACAATGTCGAATTCTGAAGTCCTCCACACTTACAAAACTTTCAAAATGTAGAATTAGGCATTTTAAAGGAAAATTAAGGCTTGTAGGTAGTAACAACACACTCAATCAACTAAAAAATCTAAATCTAAAAAGACAACAAAACTTCAAACTCAGGAGCACATATTTCCTAACTTACAAAGGAGTAAATGCAGAGAGCATATATTTATGTAGTTTACATGTACACAATAATCTCACTAATCATCCAGTAATAAATTTACTTAAGAAGATTTTGATTATGCATCTTGTCCTAACTAAGCAAGAACCACTACAGCAAGCATGATTTTAAGTTCTGGATTTTGCACAGTATAGCTAAGTTAAGACTGTAAAAAGCAAAAACACCACCACTGCTGGAACATAAATCATACTACTAACAGCTACAACCGTTTTTACGGGTGAATGCTTCTAAGCATGATAAATTATCATACTCATTTCACGAAGAAAAATATTGGTCCTTCCTCTACATAGTAAATTTCTTAATGATGACATTTTTAAAAGAATTCTACTCTCTGAATTTAAATATTTCTGAGTATACCACAAAATATCGAGGAACACACACACACATGTTGCTAAGGAGCTGCTTAGCCAAGTGTTTTTCTTAAAATTTAGTAATAAACTATAGAAAAGGGAGGCAATTAGAAAATGTGATTTAGCTATCATTAATCTACATCAAAGGATTATAATGATGTACACTGTGTGCCTTTCAAATTATTCTCTATTATAGGTTTCACAACAGAAGTTGAGAAATCTCTTTGACAAACTAGTCCCTTATTAAAAATCAAAGGAAAGTACTTTGCTACCATCTGTGCAACATTAACGCCTTCACTAAAGAATGATTATTTTGTAAGTTAAGAAGTATTCAGTTCTATTTAAAACAAAACAACAGCCACACAGCTATTCAAATGCTCATCTTCATCTATTATAAAAAAGTCATAGCATATATGAAACACTATGTAATTCGCTACAGAAAGACCAGGATCTCTCCCAAAACCAGAAAACAGAAAGGAAAGTTGGGATCCTATGAAAGCATAATCAAAGCATTTTTTTTAATGTCACCAACACCAACATATGCTTCACAAAACCTAACCAGCACCTGCAAGGTCTGATTTAATATGATAGGGGGCAAGAGAAAATAAAAACTTCTAAATTTAACGCCACTGGTAGAAAGCAGACTACGTTTTAAAGAATAAGGTAAAATTATCCATAAATGGTTGTCAGAAAAATTTATGACAGACAACCTCTTCTCTTTAAAGTACACTGAACCAACAAAAATTTCTTCAAGTATTTAGAAGTTCATTTGAGAAAGTATTACTATAAATCAAGCTTCTTTATCTCCAGTATACTATATACTATGCCCACGATTTAACAAGTTCTTCCTAATTACCCACCTTAATTATAGTAATTATATATTTTATAGTAAATGAAAGTAACAAGGTTCATTTGGAAGACGAATTGTGAACTACAGGTTTAAAAAAATAAATATAGAAAATGTGGGAGATGTCCAACCATTCCGCTTAATTCATCATCTTCAGCACTTGACTATTTAACAGAACCATATGATTTTGGAGCTAGAACTCAGGAATCACTTAATCTAATACCTTTATTTTATAATGATATCATTTTCCAATTTCCTCATTATAAAGAGGATCAACCATTATTCGTCCCCAACTATTAGTTCCCTCTACGTATTCACCTAGTTTGCCTTATACTTTAGTTTTAGAAGTACTTGCTAGATAATAAACTAACATAAAGGTATATATACATGAAATATATTGAATAGATAAACTATAAGGAACCAAGGGATATACTGAAAGAAAACACCTCCAATGCCCTTCAAGGCTAAATTTGTTTTGGGGGACCTTAGGAGGAAAAGTTGATAACAATGCAACTTACAATAAGTAGAAAACGCTTTGTACCATGGAAATTACAGATCCAGATAGAAAAGTATATGTTTATACTCTAGACTTATTTCATCTTCTCTAAATGTAGCAAAGGATGATGTCACCATTATAAAATGGATTATTGAAACCAAAACCTAAGAGTTTGTTTTAAAATCGTTTTAATTAAGTCTCGTCTCTAGGATATGAATTAGTCTTAACACTGCCAATTTTTCTCCAACACAATTCAACAAATAAAACAAATGCTCACACTTCTAACAAAAGCACCGTGTTAAATGATAAAACAATAAGCAAGAAACTGACAGCATGACCACCCTGCTTAACCTAGGCCCTCAATTTCCTCACCTACAGAATAAAGATCCTAAAATTCTGATTATAGGTTAGGCAATCAGTGAAATTTCAATTCATCTTAAAATAAGTAAAATATTAAAGTCAGCACAGCTAAAGTCTGGTAATGACTAATGTAATTATTATTCATTATAATAAGGAAAATGAACACAAAATGGCCTTTGGAAAGTGAATCACCATAATTCTCTCCCCAAACTCCACCTCTCCTCTGAGATGAGAAAGACAGCATTCCAAAAGGCCTCAGGTCCCACACAAAAACTTGTTCTCAACTCAGCAATTTTCCTAAATATCTTTTTTAATGATGAAATATTAAGGCATTTCATATTCCATGGTCCACAAAATATGAAAACCATACTGATAGTTCAAACATCACTAACTATAGCAAAATTTCTTGAGGAGTCATCTAATTCTTTGCACCACATGGTACGCAGTACCCCGGCATGCGATAACTGACTACAATCAACCCACTGAAGGTTATTCTGCTCCCCCATTATCACCATTAAAAATGTCACATTACTTGTTTATGGGTTAAACTGTGTCCCTCCCAAAATTCATATATTGAAGTCCTAATCCCATTACCTCAGAACATGACCTTATTTGGAAACAGGGTCATTGCAGATATAATTGGTAAAGATGAGGAAAGTGGGGCTCTATGCAATATGAATGGTGTTCCTACAAAAAAGGGAAATTTGACACAAACACGCATACATGGAGAACGCCATGTGAACATGAAGACCGCCTTCTACAAGTCAAGGAGAGGCCTGGAACACACGCCTCCCTCACAGACCTCAAAGTAACCAAACTCACCTAGCCCTTGATTTAGAACTTCTCACCTTCAGAACTGTGAGACAATAAATTTCTGTTGATAAGCTACCCAGTCTGTGGTACTTTCTTACAGCAGCCCTAGCAAGCTAATGTATTACTCTACAGCAACTGAAGAAGAATCAAACATCATGACAGCCACAGACAAAATATAGATAACACCCAAATGTCAATGCATGGCCAACATTCCTAACAGACCACACATCTTTAAGAATCTGAGGAAAGCCACTTTCACATAGACAGGAACATTTTTCATCTTGCACACTTAACTCAAGAGACTCGCTAATTCCCCCCGACTTTAGCTAATTCACTGCTAAAGATGCATGGATTCTTAATTAAGAACTCCTGTTTTAATCGATGGTAAGGGGGTGCGGGGAGGGGGAACGGATCATACACTAATCTGTTTTAAACAGAAAATAAAACACTATCAGCACTGTCTTTGATAAAGAAGGAAAACAATAGAGGAACTAATAAAACTTTTCCTCACTGTGCTGTTAAAGAGGTTTACTACATATCATTTTTTTAAAGTACTTTTTAAAACATGTGCATATATAATTACATCTGAAAATCAGTAAAACTTCATCACCATAGCACATTTTGTCATGGAAGAATGGAGTCTAATACAATAATCAGAAAACTAGACGAAAACTTTTCTTAGGTAAACTGCGATTTAAATTCTTCTCAGAAATATGGACCTTGTCAATAAGACTCAAAGTAGTTGCCTTATTTCTTTATTTTGCCCAATCAACTTCACCTTTAGTAGCTGACAATAACACATCATGTTGGAAAACTAAGATCAAAAGTTTTCAAAACAGAAATTCAACCATTTTATATGAGCTTTATCAATCATTCATGGCATCCTGCCAGTCAAGAAAAGGTTCTCCCATAAACACAAGCTAAAATGATGTTATCTGGTCAATAAAAAGACAATTTCAATATCTGATTATGAAGATACAAAACACTTTGCTTGCTTTCCACAGCTAATTAGTTCTCAGCGGAAAGCACAATGGGAAAATATATAGTTAATACACAGAGTGTAAGAACAATTTGAAAAACATTAACCTCCATTTAAATAGAAAAGAAAATGAATATTAGACTTTTGCTCTTTCAAAAATGTGCAAAATTAATCTAACTAATTTGTAGAAAAGTGATACCCAAAAGGTTGTATTCTATCTTGTGAAATAATAGTTAACTGAGTTTAAGGACAAAATCACTATTCCATATATATTATACAGAAATTATTATAACTGTAAAAAGCAGGTAGTATAGGTGGTAAAAAAGTCTCTGGACTGACAATCAGAAGAAACGGGCTCTACTTCTCCTGCTCCTGGTACTAACTGCATGTGTGACTTCAGGCAAGATCATTTAACCTCTCTGGACCCTGGTTTCTCATCTATAAAATAAGGGAGTCAGACCTAATTACCTCTAAGGTATCTGTCACCTCTCAAAATGATTCCTAACACTATTAATCTTAACATCTGAAATATGTCATTCATATTTTACATACTTTATGAAATCAATATGAATTTATCAGTTATTTAACTAAGAGAGACAGTGAAATTTCTCACCTGAAAAATCAGTGCCATGTAGCAAATTTCGAAGCTTACTGCAAAGCTGGATCATGCTGTCCAATTGTCTATTTATCTTCACATCTTGTATCCAGGCTGGGGTGTAACACACTGGACATGCGGTTCCAATGCAGTCACTTACACAATTACTTAAAAAGGATCAAAAAATATATAGAGATCAATACATTCAGCAGGATCTGAATTGAAAAAAATAAACAGTTTGAACTGAAGTAAATGAAGCAGAGGCTGTTCTAATAAACAATGGTCAATTATAAAATATTAGTTAAAACAGTGTTTTTGAAAGAGTATGACACTGACACACAAACACACACACACCCTATCTAAATCTAAAGTTGCTTATGTAATTTGCTATGTAGAGACTACACTTGGCCAGACAATAGTCTGCATAATTTTTCCCTGCAAATAAATCTATAGTTTCTAAAGAGTGAGAGTACAGAGGGAGATATAAAAAAAATATTTAGTACCTAATGCATGTAAGCCATGCATCTCAACCTTTCCTACTCTAAACCTAACACTGTGCTTCATGGAGATACCTAAAATTACTGCAAAGAAATGGGGAAAGGTGTTTTTTCTTTTATTTTTGTACAAGTGTCTAAAGGCTTTAGTTTTTGAGAAAAGATGTTTGGTTCCTTCAGGTACTTTTATAACCTGTAGACTCAATTAAATTACCCAGGTTATATGTCCAAGAGTTACAGTCTCATAGTTAGAAAGGTTTTTCCTAACTTTGGGGATTACAAACCCTTTGTGACTCTGATGAAGATGTGCACAAGTGTTTGTTCACAATCCCCCCTGAAGCCTATCTGTGAATCCTGAAATAAGAAAGCTCTAAATCCACACCTCCCTTAGCTTCACCAGATGGGCTCTAGCAGGACTGGGTAATATAATAGTCGTAAAAGCCACATCTACTCCAAACACTACATCCCTTTTCATGTGACCCTCTCGTTTGTAGGGCCAGAGGATTCTTACAATGGAGCGCCCTTCCAAATATGTAACCTGTCTTCTACTCAGCAAAATAAAGAAATCTGCAAAAATGTAAAAACAGTGCCACTCTTCTATTTTTTTTTAGTTTGCAAAATAGTTATTCCTCCTTAAAAAGTGTTATTTATGTTATTATGTAATGGGTTTTTTACTGTTATTTTTAAATGAATTAGTATTTTTTAAATGTCTGTTTTATATGGGAAATACACACACAAGTAAACAAAATCTCTTTGGGGTCATCAATTTTCAAGAGTGTAAAGTGGTCTGAGACCAAAAAGTTTGGGTCCCCCTGCCACATGACTTAAAGACTTTTTTTTTTTTTTTTAAACTTACGTCTTAAAGAGAGTTCATGGACTACTTTTATTAGGGATTGGCATGAAAGTATTCTGAAGCTAGCAGAACATGTCAATAAGATAAAAATCTGTGTTCCCTCCAACCTCCCCTTGACTCCAATGCTTCAGTTGCACTGCGACATATCAAAACCATCTTTTAAAACTGCATGGCAGGAGTTCCCTGGTGGCCTAGTAGTTAGGATTCTGGGCTTTCACTGCCATGGCCCGGGTTCAATCCCTGGTTGGGGAACTGAGATCCCGCAAGCCGCACAGCGCGGCCCCCCCCCAAAAAAAAGAATAAAAACAAAACTTCATGGCATTTATAACACTGCTCAGCAGCTTTACATATCTCCAAATCTGCAAAGAATACGAACAGCTACCCTAATTCTTGGCATCATATAATGAAAATGAACCAAAACTACACTGAATCAATTCTTTCCTCTGTTCATATACAGATGACCATTTTCTCTTTTAAGATGTTCTCATGCCTCTCTTAATCTTTCATTGGCCATTTTAAGTCACAGACCCCTTTAGAATCCAATTAAATGTATGAAACACACACACATACACAAGCTTTACATACAATTTCATTACATACAATTTCAAGTTTGTTATGTTCCAGATTTGTCACTAATCTATCATATACAGTGAGTACAACCCCTGAAACAAATCTGCTTGCTCCAGAGTGAAGACAGGGAGTGGCCAAAATTTTATACAGGAATAATGGGAGGCCTCTTGGAGGAGGTAATATTTGAGCTGAAATGGAACTGATGAAAAGCTAGCCTCACAAAAATCTGGCAGAAGTACATTCTAGATGGAAGGAATAGTAAGTGCAAAAGTCCTGGGGCAGGAGTGAGTTTGATGTGTTTAATGCATTAAAAGGAGAAGGTGGCTGAACAGTGTGAGCCAGAGGGATGTGCGGTCCGAGAGGCAGGCAAGGACTGGGCCCTGCACAGGGTCTCGTGGGTCTCAGTGCAGAGTTTGGATTTCATTCTAATTGTAATAGGAAGTCACTGAAGGACTTTAAGAGCCGTAATGATACGAACGTGATTTACATTTTCAAAAGATCTCTTGTGAGATCACTCACAAGAACGTAGAAAATGGGGAAGCGAACCAGCTATGAATTTTTGACAATAGTCTGAGGAGAGATAATTTGATGGTGGCTTGGACAAAAGTATAAACAGTAGTAAATATAGAGAAAAGTGGGAAAATTCACGATTTAGGGCACATTTTGAGGTGAAACTGACAGAACTTAATGACGTAGGATAAGGAAGAAAAATAGCAACCAGGTATGACTACTGGTTTTTGCTTTGAGCAACTTTGATACCATTTATTCCAGTGGCACCAGTTACTGCTATGAAGATTACCAAGGCAGGAACAGGGTAAAGGGGAGGATGATCAACAGATCTGCTCTGAACATATCAAGTCTGAAATCCCATTTCGTCATCCAGATGGAGACATCAGGTAGGCAATAGATACTATTTCCTACCCCAACCTCCTGCTGGATATGCCCTATGTAACAGACCTATGTTTCTAGAAACAAAATTGGGACCCCAAGCATAGCTGCCCTCCACACATCCCCAGCCCACTGAAGTCATACAGTAAATTACTTCCACATGTGCTTAAACTTCATATTGCAATCTGTGCATGCCAGATAATCACAGTCATAACTTGAAATAATTAAAAGATTGATTCAAAGGAGGATATATTAACCCTGTCTCAGACAATTAAACTATGACATTCACTCCTTTAATTGATTCCTCCTGAATAAGAAATAAGATGAGATGAAAACCTAATATTCTAACCTCTCAGCCAGGGCTTTAATGGATATAATTTTATAATAACTGATATGGCTTAAATTGTGTCCCACCAAAAGATGCTGAAGTCTTAAACCCTAGGACCTGTGAATGTGATCTTATTTGGAAATAGGGTCTTTGTAAATGATCAAGTTAAGATGAGATCATCAGGGTGAGTACCCTAATCCAATATAATTGGTATTTTATAAAAAGAGGAAATTTGGACACAAAGACAAACACGCACACAAGGGAGACTGCCATGTGAACATGAAGGCTAAGATCAGAGTGATGTATCTATATAAGCCAAGGAAAGAATGCCAGAATCCAAAGATTCTCCACCAGAAGGTAGGAGAGAGGCATGGCACAGATTTTCCCTCATCGCCCTCAGAAGAAACCAACCTACCTGACACCTCGCTGTCACACTTCTAGCCTCCAGAACTGTGAGACAATAATTTCTGTTGCTCTAAGCCACCCAGTTTTTGGTACTTTGTTATGGCAGCCCTAGGAAACTAATCCAGTAATGATAAGAACTAAAGTTTCACAATTTGCAAAGTCTGGATTCAAAACTAACTGGAAAAATAAGAGAGACATATTTGAATTATACAACAGATATTAATTTTTCCCCAAAACTTAGCAAAGCCACTTACTAAGCTTTGTAACTGTCAACAAGTCATCCTCTTTGAGCTTTTAGTTTCTGATTTGTAAATTAAGACAGTTGAAAGGACCAAAATGAGATAATGTACAGTAAGTCACTTTGCAATCTATGAGAGTTACACAACATAAGGTAATACTAGTATCAACATGATTACATGACTATTACCTAGTAAAAAACATAGTTACACTAAATTTGTGTGTATGTGTGTGTATCTATCATAAACCATAATTACTTACCTACAGAAGATGTGCTCACATCCTCCTAAACACACAGGCTCCCTCAGAATATTAGTGCTGTTTGAAGAAAGAAAAATAATCAAGACTTAGGTCGTTGTTAGATAAACATTTTTTACTCAACATTTCACAAGTCCAAGGCCCAACACTACCATATTTCTTTCTCAAAACAGAAGATATTAAGGATGTATTCATTTGAAAGGTTGTTACTCCCTGATTAAATATTGTATCATCACACACCTGCTGAATTCAAATAGCAACTACCAAACTCAGTTCAAATTGTAACACTTTTTATAATGCATATACTGTGAAATCATAGAAAGAAGCAACGTTGTTCAATATCTCTGAACCTCTTACAGGCAAAACCAACCACTGGCTGCTTCTTTCAACTAATGATTCAAAGTGTAGACCATAAATCTCAAAATGAGACCCACAAGTAGAATGACTATGTAGTGTATTGTCCAAATGAGAACACTTCTGAGAGTGAAGGGGAGTGATAACTAGATAGAACAGCAGGACTGCCACAGAAAAATAGGACATCTGGTCACTTTGACCATAAGAATTTATGGTTTCCCATTAAAAAAAAAAAAATTTGGTTTCCGGTTGTTGTCAAGTACCCACCAATTTTTTACAGATGTCTTATCAAAAATGCAGCCATTCTTTCATTTTACAGGAAGTTGTTTGTTTTCTTTAAAGCAACTGCAAATGGGAATCATCAGGTTGGCTGTCTGCAGACAATTAAGTATTCCCAACGTTTCCATCAAAAAACACCTGCTAAGTTTGATAATCCTAAGAAGGTAATGCTACTTAACTAATAAACACATATCAAGTCATTATATTCAGAGGGCGTAATAAGGCACGAGCAAACAGGAGAAGTAAAGCTTTTAAAGAATGAACATTTTTTGTGCTTGGTTTATTATACTAACGCTAGGACCTGTAGGTATTTACACCATTATTATCCAATTACCTCTGTACACATACCATGTATCAATAAAAATAGTTTTCCACACTTCTTGAAAGATCAAAAGTATCACACTGCACATTTTAATAGATATGAACATTAAAGTGAAATTCAGCTTTCAGAAAGAGTGCTAAAAACAGAGCACACCCACAATGTTATACTCAAGTTATCGAAAATGGGGCTCACTGACATTATAAAACCCATCACTTTTTAAAAACTCAGAATATCTGATTTTTCTATCACACTACATAGAACATGGTGATAAAAATATGACTTGCGATGTGCCAGCCACTTCTGTGACTCTGGCAGTTCAGAGGATCCTTACTACAATGCTCATGCTGGCCCTATAATTTTTGTTCATTACTTGACCTACCAAACCTAACCTCTGATCTCGAATCAAGTGTGCTGAATTCTACTTCATTACGAGCTCTGCCTCTAAGATCCCAAAAGTGGTGTGATCTCACTTCCTCCTATCATAATATCCCCCTTCTCTTTTATCCCATCACCCTGACCAAACCTCCATATTCAGTTTGCTTTCCACATGGAAAGACTTCCATTCAGTATTAGCTCCTTGGATTCCCTACCAGCCCAGGCCACAGAGCTAACTTGTTCTGGGCCATCTTCACCACCACCCTAATTCTACTAACCTCTTAGACATTCAAGGATGCCAATCTATTGATAAAATGCTAGACAGGCTCCCCAGTCCACTCCCGTGCCTGCTCTCGGGCTCTGAATAACCATTACAAAAAGACAGGAAGATATACAAACTTGTCTCTATAAACTCATTTGGTAGTTTCCTCACCTTTGTATCTCTACCAAAGTGATGTAGTAGATGTTCTGCGGGTAAACAAACAAATGAATAGACGGCTATACAAAACAATCCCCAGGCCCTAAATCCCATTAACGTTACTGAAGCCAAGCAGTGTGAGCTTTTCACCACCAGACTCATTCCTACCTCTCCACCCATAATCTTACCCCTCCCTCCAGGCTCAGAGGAAAAGAACTCCTTCAGTCATTCTTCCTTCGTAAAATGTGCTGCTCTATTGTCCTTAGATCCCTTACCTTCTCTGCTTTCTAAGAGTCTATTCTCATCATTACAGTCACCTTTCATCTTCCATCTGCATCTAAACATGCAAAGGTAATCTCTCCTGCAAACTAAAACAAACAAACAAAAAACCCTTTAGACCAGCAGTCCCCAACCTTTTTGGCACCAGGGACTGGTTTCATGGAAGACAATTTTTCCATGGACGGGGGGCGGGGTGGGCACGGCAGGACAGAATCAGGCAGTAATGCCAGTGATGGGGGCGATGGTACAGGTGGTAATGCAAGCGATGGGGAGCGAGGCAGATGAAGATTTGCTCCTGCTGTGTGGCCTGGTTCCTAACAGGCCGCGGACCGGGGCTTGGGGACCCCTGCTTTATACCCTGCCCCTCACTCTACCGTCTGCCCCAGCTCCTCCCTTTCTTGCGGATGTAAGTTCTTGTAAGTTCTCTGTAGGTGCTCTGTACCAGCTAACTCCATCTCCTTTCCTTCCTAGCTTTAATTCCCACCACTCTGCTCAAACTGCTCACCAAAGCATCTTGTGGTCCTCTTTCTCCCTGACCCTCTGTGAAATAACATCGACCTCACCCTTTCCTGAAACCTTCCCTTCCACTGAGTTTTAATTTCCTTATAGCACATTTATGTGCCGATTGCAGCTCGTCCTTAGCTGCTTCTTTTCCCATCTCTCCATGTAGGTTTACCCCCAGGATGCAGTCCACAGCCTTCTGGCTTTCTCTGCCAATACCTGACTCAGTGCCTTGATTCTATTTCTAAACTTAAATTTCCATCCTAAGATGACTCTGTACCCCTTGATCTACAGTTCTTACCCTTCATCCTAGCAACAAGATGCTACAGTGCAAGTAGCAATGAATCTAGTACTACAAATAATTGATCAACTGTAATAATTATTCTAATTAGTGACCTAGAAAATACTTTTTATTGCTGTTAATAGATGAGAAAAGACACTGGGAGAGTGAATGAAAAGTATGTGCACGCATGTGTTGGGGGAAGGAGCAGAGAGAGAAGTGTTATAGCCAAAGGTGGGAGACGGTAGTGCCAAGTTCAAAAGAATTTTAATGGAAGAGCTCAAAGAATAGATACACTGCACAGAGGGTGGCATGGATCTTTGTCAAAGCGAGACTTTCTGAAAATGTCTAGAGCTTTGCTGAGAAGACACTCTGGAATAAAAGAATTATTACAACCAGACAGTATCTATCAAAATTTTAAATGTACCAAACTTTAACTCAACTATCCTACTGCAAGGAATTTATTCTTCAGATAATCTCAGATGCTTGAAAAATTGAAATTTCAAAACACTAAAGATATCTATCTAAACAAAATACCAAAAGCTTCCAGGAACTAAGAAATAATAAAATGTCAGATACATATGTGTGTGTGTGTATATAAATATATATATATAAATATATATATATATATATTTTTAAAGGATTCAGAATAGCATAAGACATCTCACGGGTGACAAGGAACAAACATTTGGCCTTCACAGTAATGACTGAAAATTATTTTGTACTTTGAATTCTATATCCAGTCATCTTCCATAGTAGAAAGTTGATCATTGGTAATTTAAAAAAACTCATCTTTCAGAGTAGGAAGTTAGGAAGTTAACAAAAAATGTCTAAAATGGAAAAAATAATCTAGAACTAGCAATAGAAACACATTTGGTAATGTGGAAATTAAAGAATTAAAAGAGATGAAAGAGGTTGTATCTGGAGTATAGAACTCAAGGGTGATAAGGGATGAGGCAAAAGAATGTTTTCATTATAATCTTTGTCCTATTGACTTTGTCAACTGTGTTCACGTATAATTCTAATAAAAAAGTTTTAATGTAAAGGCACATGGACAAGGATATTCACTCCAGCATAAGTCTTGTGTTTATTACAGCACAAGACTAGAAACAATCTAAATTTCTACCAAGGAAATGGTTAAATAAATCATGATACATCTACCTGATGACTGCTACCCTCTCATCTGAGGTACAAACATAGAGAACCTCTTAAAGGATACACAAGAAACTGATCAGAGTGGGTTCTTGAAGAAGATTCAGACTTACTTGTCATTCATTTAAAAAATATTTAATAACCGTATACCATGTTATTTTAATTCTTTGGCATATAGATGTATTACTTTCAATTTTTAAAAACTTAATATTAAAAAGTTCTTCACAGTCTGGTTACTCCAAAGCCAGGCAACCTTTGTTCTCACTGCTCCTCAACAAAAACTGCTCTTATCAGGCCAGTCAGTGTCTGTAACATTTGTCAAACACCTTATGACCAATTCCAAGCCTAGTACTGCTCAGACTGTCCCCAGCCTAGAATATACTTCCTCCTCCCACAAAACTATTCAAGCCGAACACATTTTCCAAATACCATCCAGGATGATACAATAAAAATGACACTAAACAAAGAAGCACAGAATTTCTTGGAATTTAGTTTCCATGCCATCACTTGTGCAGAATCTGTACCCTGCAGGAGACACATACAAAGGACACAAAGTTGACTGCATTACACTCTTTCCTAAGGGGCTTATAATCTAGCTGGGTAGTTTTATAAGCCAAGTTAACATATGACTTAAGTACAAAATGCTCTAAAGTTCCAGAGATGGCATCAAGCTGGGGCTCTGGAAATCAATGTTGAAAACTAAGTATTTTGTATTTTATCTGCCTGATTCTTTCTTTTCTTTTCTTTTTTTTTTAAGTCTCCAAATAGATTGTAGTCCTACAGACAAGAGATCTTGGACTTTCAATTCTTCTGAGCTCCCCAACACACCATTACCTACCTAGCATGGTGCTATGCGAACAGCAGGATTTCAATAAATCCTTAGTGAACGAACTAAGTGGAAGACTACATACAAAATGCATTTATATTAACAATTCTATTTTATCCTTACCCTATTTTTTGTTTGATATACATATATATTAGAAGGGAAAAAAATCCAGAAGAATAACAAAAGACATTTGCATGGTAACAGGACTTCTGTACCTTGAAAATTCAGCTACTTTATTTTTTTCCATCTGCAGTCATACTTCTGTTACTTTATATGTAGTTGATTTGGAAAGACCGGTACAGTCAGAGGATTATAACTTAGGGAAGAACTAAGTAGGGAAAACAAACTTTTTTTTTTTTTCTTTTTAAAGGTCCTATTGAGAGAAAATTTTCTTTGCAAAGAAGAAAAGGAAAGTAAATTCAGTTGAGATTACAATACAGAGGCAGACCTATTTCTTAACTGAATGACTCCCTAAGCTTCCATGAGATATCAACTGCTATTTAATATTAGGCAAGATAGCTACTACAGTGCTCTTGCGTTTTAGAAAATTCCCATGCTATTTTTAGGTGTGGACCAACACATTTAACACCAAAATGCAGAGGCTCCCCAAGCCAATTAAACAATTGGCTTTATTTTTCTTGAGAATAAATAAAATTGTTAACAAGTAAGGGATATGGATAATGACATGAAAGTATCTTATTTTGTATAGTTATTTTGTATGCCATATTAAAGTAAATCACATGGGAAAAATAGTAACTCATGTCTAATTGTTCAGTGTCAAATACTGAATAAATCAATGAGTCAAATATCCTCAAAATCAAAGGGGTAATAGAATTCTATCTATTAATGACTATTTATAATAGAATCTACTATTAGGAGACAGATAAGCCACAGAGAATATCATGTATACCCAGCTCAAACAGTTTTGGTTATTTTGTCTTCTACATTCCCTTTCCTCCAAAGCAAAACAGTATCTAAGTAATTGCTGATATTCCTGTCCTTAAAGCATCACTTCCTCCACCCGATGTTCAAATATTGAGTTTCCAGGCTCAGACATAGGCATTCACCTTTATACCCTCTTCCCAGCTCACTTCCAGAAGTATGCCTTCAATTGCCACATGTACGCAGATAACTTTCAAATTTGTACTCTCGGCCTGAAAACTGTCCTCTGGGCCCCAGACCTGCATAACAGTAACTTCACTTGTAATTCCATCTCCTCTGCTATGGAGGACAGTACTA
Source organism: Eubalaena glacialis (assembly GCF_028564815.1). NCBI lineage: Eukaryota > Metazoa > Chordata > Mammalia > Artiodactyla > Balaenidae > Eubalaena > Eubalaena glacialis. The sequence continues at coordinate 218,084,794 of NC_083716.1, forward strand.
AAGGGTGCTCAATGTGTCTGGTGAGTCTCCCTGGCAGTCACAAGCCCTATATAACACCAGGCATGTGTAGCCTGTAACAGGACTGTGCATGTCGTGGTTCTAGCTCTTTCCCAGGGGGAAAGACCTGCACCTTCTACATCTGCCCTGAAACTTTAGTCACTGTTTACTACCAGGAACCTATGGAGGATTCTTGGCAATTCAAATGAATTAACCAGGTCCTCTGGTATTTCCACCTGCAATGTGATCCTAACTTAACCTAAATTTTCATGTCTTAATCTAACAAACACTAAGAAACTATGTGTCCAGCACTGTGACTGCAAATGTGAGCCTGTCTTTATGAAATGCGCAGTATAACTGAAGGAGCAGGTGTCAATCAAAGAATCAAAATACCACAAAAGTAAATAAATCCCATAATTTGGAGGGACATATGATACGTGAACACCAATGATTTGTGCCCTTTTCTATGTGTATGTCAAACTTCACTAAAAAGTTTTAAACAATATTTTGCATCCAAAAGACACTAATAATTCCAGAATCTGTGAATTGGAGAGAGCCTGAAAAATCAATTCATCCATTTTCCTCATTTTACATATGAGGACACCGGAGTCCCAGGAAAGTTACACAAATTGCTCTCCTCAGGGAGTAACTATGTGAAACAATGTTAAGCTTCTAACCCTAGGATCTGACCTTGTAACACTGCCCACCTGACTCACTCCCCCTGTATTCTACATACTTTTTAGCATATTTTTATTTGCTATAACCCTCTACCCGGCTCACCTATAAAAATCTCTCCAAGCCCCAGTTCAAAAGTCCAGGAATCTTTCCTCCACTGGTCCCACCCAAGTACTCTTCTCTGCATCCCCTTGGCCTTCATCCTAATTTATCCTGAACTGTGTGTACACTTCATCCCTTATAACTAAGGATAGCTCCTGAAGGGTGGAAAGCCTCACTGCATCACCACTTCCACCACTTACAGGGCCTCAGGGATTGTTTGCAGTCCTAACAATGAAGGGAGTAATCATCCCATCAAAGGATGAATGGCCTATAAGAATGCCTCTCAACATTCCAAACTAATGAAGAAAGACAAAGGCTAACGCTGGAGTCAGGAAATCTACCCTTTATTTTACAAGCATTCATATAGCACTTAGAACATAGCACACACTGCTCTGAGTACCTTACAAATTAACTCATTTAATTCCCCTAACAAACTTATAAAGTAGAAACTACTACTAACTCATCGGCAGGTCAAGAAAAGGAAGCATACAAAGATGAAATAATTTGCCCAAAATCACTGAGCCAGGATTTGAAGCCAGGGTCCAAAATCCATTCTCTTAACCACTAAGCTATGCAGCCTCAAAATATAAGAGAAAACAATCTCAATCACCTTTACTAAAACGACAAGAGATAATTTAGAAAAATAAAATCACCTATCTTAAAAATCACAAGACTGCTTTTTGACTTTTTACTAAAAGTTGATTAAAAAATCACTAGAACAACAAGGTCCTACAGTATAGCACAGAGAATATTCAATATCCTGTAATAAACCATAATGGAAAACAACATAAAAAAATGTACATATATGTATAACTGAATCACTTTGCTGTACACCGGAAGCTAACACAACATTGTAAATCAACTACAATTTTAAAAGTCACTAGAGGACTTCCCTGGTGGTGCAGTGGTTAAGAATACGCCTGCCAATGCAGGGGACACAGGTTTGATCCCTGGTCCAGGAAGATTCCACATGCTGCGGAGCAACTAAGCCCGTGCGCCACAACTGCTGAGCCTGCGTGCCTAGAGTCCATGCTCTGCAACAAGAGAGGCCACCACAATGAGAAGCCTGTGCACCACAACGAAGAGTAGCCCCCGCTCACCACAACTAGAGAAAGCCCACGCGCAGCAACGAGGACCCAATGCAGCCAAAAATAAATAAATAAATAAAAATTAAAAAAATAATAATAAATAAATAAAAGTCACCAGAACTCCGAATTAAAATTGTGGTAGATGCTAAACCCCAGCCCCCATCAAAAAACAGATCAAGAGGTATCTAATTATTTAAATTCCCAAAACAGTGTCATGCGACACCTGGGCTTTTTCACTACAGCTCCCATTTCCTGCTTCCTTTAGGAACCCATTATTCTCATGCTTCCTGTCTCATTTTCCCAAATCTTTAAATAGCTTCTGTCTGGTTGTGAGGCTTGGACCTAACACATATGTCACATCTGGCCTCTTGAACAATTTCATCAGCTTCACCTTGGAGTCATACTTATGTTAAAGGTCAAGAAAAGATGCCCTGGAATGGAGCCAATCCACCCTCACTCACAAGTAATGCTTGCTGGAAAACAGATCCAATGTGCTACACAGGACAGGTGACAGCTGGGAGCACGAGATGGATAACAGCTGCAAGCTGAATGTGAGGGTAACTGGGGTAATCACTAGCCCACTGGGTAAAACTTTGAAGCTCTGTAAAATGGACAGACACACTGACACACAATTTCAAATAATATGACACTGTTTTGAACGACGGGTAGCAAAAGCAAGAAGCAGGCCATCCTGAGTTGCTCCTTTGGAGTAATGATGTCAGGCAGCTACTAGGCAAAGCACAGGAGGGTAGAATGGGTTGGTTTTTTCCTATGCTTTACTCACTAGAGACAATGCCAAACGTGCAGTGACAGGGAGAGGAACACTAATCATTTCTAAACACTAAACCCCATGGGACATTAAATTTTACACCAAAAAGGATTTTTAACCTTAAGATGTTTTACCTGTTAAAACAGTTTTGCAAACTACTGCCTATGCACCAAATCAAGCCAGTAGCCTATTTTTGTACAGCCCTTGAGCTAAGAATTTTTTTTTTATGTTTTTAAGGGTTGTAAAAAAAAAACAAGAACAGACACTGTTTGTGACAGCAAAGCCTAAAATATATACTATATGACCCTTAACAGAGAAAGTTTGCAGAGCCCTATGTTAAAATATGCACTAAAAGAAACAGCTGAGATTTAGTTAATCCATCAGTGGTTTGTATATTAATTTTTTTTTTTTAATCACTGGAGGGAATTCCCTGGCAGGCCAGTGGTTAGGACTCCTCGCATTCACTGCCAAGGGCCCGGATTCAATCCCTGGTTGGGGAACTAAGATCCCACAAGCCGCATGGCGAGCTGCGGACCAAAAAAAAAAAATGTTTTTTCATAAATAAACAAATCACTGGAGTTCAGTATCATTAACCATCCACGACGGGTTGTATTAAAAGTCTGGACCTAGTTACTGATGTCTACTTTCAGTCTTTTGGCTCTTACTGTCTGCTCACTTCAGTTAGAAACTGGAAAAATACTGGTAGGGGATAAAAGTGAAACTGGCTTTATTAGATTTCAGGACGAGCTATAAATTATTCCTCTTTTGTCTCCCCCAAACCATTCAGCAAGCAGACTGTATTTTTGTATTTTCATAAAACACCTGCTGCTAATCACTTATTCTATAACAATCACCACATTCACCACTTTACATGTATAATTTCATTTAGTTTCTTCCCTCCCATAGAACGTTAGCTTCATAAGGGTTGGGGTTTCTGTCTGCTTTGCTTACTAATGAATCTCCAATGCCTAGAGTAGTCTGGCACTTGGTAGGTGTTCAATAATATATTTTTTTTATTATTAATGAATCCTCACAGGAGGATGAGCTGAGCACTATCGTCACTCAGATAAGGAAACTGAGGCACAGAGATGTTGGATGACTAGGGCCATTCAGCAGTAGCAAAGCTGGAACCTGACCCCAGCAGTCTGACTCTACGGTCTACGTGAGGCATCCCGCTGCCGCCCTAGTGCCTCCCATACAGAAATGTGCCATCTGAACGTCTAACTTTCGTTGACCTATGAAGGTGTGACTACAATTGCTTCTATTATAGCAACCAGCAGAGCCAGTTTTAAATTTCTTAGTCTCTGATGGATGACCCTTGTGCTATGGGAAAACACACACAACATCAGAATGTCTTCATGGACAAAAGTGCCACTTTTCTAAGGAGGGTAATGATGTCATTTTGTCACAAGGTTTAAAGTTTTTGTAAAACAAAATATAAGTGCGAAACTCTGAGAGTTACATCCTTTCCATTTTTAAAGAAAGAGTTGCTATGTTACTTACGCTTTACGTACAACAAAGTTCTGCAAGTTGGACATCAGAGGGGGGGAAAAAAATCAAAACAAAGTCCAAAAAAGAAACAGGGTTGAACAGCTACGAGCAGAGAGAAAACCTGCCAGAGTGATACTGATGCAGAAATACCGAGCTGTGCACACAGCAGGCGCTCAATAAACGCTTTTGGAAGAAATGAAAAGTGAGATAAGCCCTTCTTGGGTTTTATAAACCTTCTTTATTTCTGTACTAGGAGGAGCTACAGGAAAAGAAGAAGCAAGGAGGACCAGTCAAGAAAGTGATGTCTTCAGATGGAATGAAAACCTTGAACTTAAAGGATTCCCATGGTGTAACAGCATGAAGGAAAATAAGAAGCAAAAAGTAATAATAAACAGCATCTCTTAAGAGCTGGAACCCCAAGCCATACAGTCTTTGATCAAACCAAGGAAATGTGATATTGAATGAGAAATTGGCGGTGTCCATCACACCTCCATCTTCAATCTACCTCCCAAAAAAGTCCCCCAAACTCTCCTCCCTCCCCAAATAAGGCTGCGACGGAGAAAAGGTCAAAGGGTCCAGCTCAGCAAACAGTGACAGCTGCTTCAAATTTAGTGGGCCTCTTCAAACTTAACAGCCCTCGGCCTAAGGTTCTGGAATTACCCTGGTCACAAGAATCACGGGCCCGGTGAACCGTGCAGATGCCCCAGCGCTACAGATTCAAACTCTGGAGGCGGGAACAGGGATCCGCATCTTTAGCCACGCCTCTAGACTCTTAGGCCCGCTAAAGTTCGAAAACTACCATCTTAGTTGGGTTTGGTGCAAGAAAGGCTAGAAAGCCGCCCAGAAAGGGTTGAATGGGGGCCCGGAGTGGGGATAAATAACACCAGATCCCTGGTCAGGTACTAACTCTGCTCGGCGGCCCAACTGCTGGGGGAGGTGGGGAGACGGGAATGAACGGAGGAAACCGGAGGTTTGAAAAGACTCCTGCCCCCGCCGAGGCCCTCCCGGCAGCCCCCTCGAGGGTCGGTCTTTACCAACGCGAGCAGCGCAGCAGCTTCTCCAGACGGTAGAGCGCGGCGCGGCTGTGGGCCCAGGCCCCGCGACCTGCCGGCTCCATGGCGGGCGCGGGATGTGGCTCGTTCCCGGAGCGGACCCTCGGCTGCCGGTTCCCCCGCATCGCCCCGCCCTCGCGGAGAAGGCTCCTGGGAGAGCGGGAGGCAGGGCGAACTCGGGCAATCACCCAGACAGCGCAAGCCTGCGACCTGACCCCCAGCCCCCCGCCCCAGCTGTTCCCGCTTCTGTGCCGGCGGGACGCCTAGGGGACGGGGCGCGCGGGGTGGGCGGGGCATGGCCAAAACGCGCCAAAAGTCTCGGCGCGCGGGGCGCGGGGCGGGGCCTCGGCGCGGGGCGGGGCCTCGGCGCGGGGCGGGGCCTCGGCGCGGGGCGCGGCCTCGGCGCGGGGCGCGGCCGCGGTAGGACCCCCGCTGTCGGCGGGAAAGGGGGCGGGGCCACAGGCTGCCCTGAGGCGTAAAGGCAAGAATGTGAGCAAGTCCTTGCTTTCCCAGAGCGCGGATTCTAGGGACCCTTGGCCGAATTTAATCAATGGAAAGTCACAAACCGAGAAACTTTTTAGTTGAGCATGGTCTATAAGGAGTGCTGTTTCGACTACTGCTGAGCTTGGAAACGCTTTGCTCGTAACATTGACACTCTTAATTCCTAAGAAAGTAACTTTCTTTTCTCTCCCCACGCCACGCCCGGCTTTTCATTGATGGCCATATATACAGATACACCTACTACGCACCCCTTCACCCTCCCCATCCAGTCCGCTGCCAAACCCTTGCATTTTTTCCCCCTTACTCTCAAATCTTCCCACTTCTGTCTTCACAACAGGCCCAGTTGTATCATTTTCACCTGGAGTGTTCCCATAGCCTTCTAGCTGATAACCCGGTGTCCACCCAAGTCCCGCTGAGTCTTTAAGCTACACGGCAGCCATCTAAAACATTTCCAAATAAACACGTGGTTAGTAGACGCAGAACGAGTAAAACTAAATAAGATCTTACAGGGTGTTTTACCTGACCTATGATAGCACATGAAATTAACCAAATATATATAAATATATATATTTAACCTCACAGGTAGCCAAGAAGTTAATCCTTGATTTTTTTAAGCCATTGCTTACCCTTTGCAGAGAAATCAAACTCTAGAGAACTTAAAATGTTAAATGAACTTGGAGAGATGCTATGGTGTATAATGGAGTTAGCTGGAGACTTCAGGAGCCGGGAAGTCCTACTTCTAATCCCACTTCCTCCACTGAATAATTGTGTGATTTAAGTCAAGCCTTAAGTTCTCTGAGCATTTGTTTCCTTATCTGCAAAACCGGGATAATAGTATTTATCCTGTAGATTTGTGGGATTACAGTAAATGTAAAAGCACCTACATCATAAGTACTCAAAACTAATGTGAAGATGATCAGTACTGTGAATGCTTTACTTACCACAGAATGACATTGAATATTTTTATCAGATGCTTTTTTTTTATTAGGGCATAATTTAACTGTGATCAGAGTAAATGAAAATTTCACATTTTGGTCAAATGCTTTGAGGACCAAACAATTGTTACTGGCCTGTTCGTACAGGGCTATTAAATGACTTATGATGCAGGTGCAATGACTTCTTTCTCCTATTAGTTTCCTCTTCCTTCCTTCTACCATTGCTCCATTAGCTCTCCCCAAACTCACGAAATTCTCGGCAGCTGTTTCATGGTGGCCATAGTACACTGGTCAAGAGAATAAGCAAGGTTACTCTTCCGTCTGCCACTTCCCCTTCCATTTGCTTCCTCCCAGCCCTGCAGTGCTACAGCTCAGGTGACTGATGCTTAGCTTTTAGTGGAGATGGGATATGTGTTTTTGAACCAACTCTTCCTCGCAGGCCTGGATCCTGAATTTCAAGAGCCAATTCTTTCTCCCATGTCCATTATGTGTGCAAGTAAAAGATGGGTGACCTACCCAGGATGAGGTACACCAACAATGTGTGAAATCCTGAAATTCTGTTCCCAGAAAAAACTTCCCCAGGGAAATACAGTCCAGCTATAGGGTCCTGGTAAAGCCTTAGCTTAGGGCATTAACAATATCCCGTCTCCACTTTAAAAAGGGATAAATGGTATCTTATTTCCCTTTCCGTTTCCCTGCAAGGACCTCCTGAGTCCATCAAGTTTAGGTTTGTTGCTCCATTTCACTCCTAGTCTATCCTCCTCTTCTTCCAGTTAAGCAGTATTCCCCAGAACCTTAGAACCTTCAACCCTTCCAAAATGATTCATCCTACCCCAGTGTAACTCTCCGGTCCCAGGAGGGATTCTGAGGCATACAAATTGGCTTGCTTTAGCCTATTTACCCATTCTTCTCTTTCCATGCCCTGCCCCGCATCACTTTGATTACCATCTGTAATTCTACTGTACTCCAAAGGCATCTCCAGCCTGGATCTCTTTCCCAATCTTTAGGCTCAATATAACAGTTTGTTAAAAACAGTCTAAATGCTATTTTTTTTCTTCTGTTCTGTTGTGAAGTATTTTACAAGTAGTAAATCTTCCTCATATTCACTTGGATAAACATATATAACAAGCAAAATGGGACAAGAGTAACACCCAGACTCTCAGCCCGTGGAATGTGAAGCTATCTCACAAATTCAGCACGTACACTAATTCTTCTCTGGCTTTGAATTATGGTGTCATGCAGTGAAATCGACCACCTCAATTCTTTTGAGTGCACTCTCTTTGACAGATATAAATTTTGTTTGTAAGGACCTCTATGAAACCTAGAGTTACCCCCAGAAAATGCAGTTTGAAAACAATTGGTAAAGAACAATTGAATGTGGTAATTGATGGAGTGGAACAAACCTCCACAGCATCTAGGAGTGTGGTGTCTGCTCTCTGCGTTTGACGGAGCTAGCCTTCCTACGTGAAAATGCCATTAACCTAAGTTAAAGTCATAAGCTCTGTGCCATTTTTTCTGGAATCCAATGTGGTATAATGATTAAGTGCCATAGAGCTCTGGAGTCAAGCAGAACTGGGTTATAAACCGACCCCTGCCATTTCCTAGAATTGCGCCCATGGGCCCGTTGTTTAACCTATCTTGGAACTTAGTTTCATCTTTTGTAAATGTCAGATCAATGTATACCGACCTCTCACAGGGTTGCTGTGAGAAAGGAATTACAAACTATGAAACTGTTCTAAACCAGGAATGCAGCACAACCAATGCAAATCCCTTCACAATGGACTGTCCTGAACTTTAATACATATAGTGAAGCTTAAGTCACAGCGCACAACACATTTTCCCATCTTTAGAACTGGTTTTAGCATTGTTGAGTTGCACTAAGCCAGTTATGCTTGCTTTAAAATTCTCTTACGAAAGAGTACATCTTCTGAGCTAGAGGGAGCTGCTCAATTCCGTGACTATGGAACAGAGATACTTGCCGTAGCAATTCCTTTGCAAATATGGTGCAATAACTCTGAAAGGAAGCTTGAATTTTGCTTAATGACCATAATCTCTCTTAGTATCATCGCAAATGAAGTTATCTACTGAATTCCTAACACCATCCTTGGCAAACCCTTATAGTTTTGTTCAGTTAACTTGGAGATCTTTTATTTATTTTGTTCTTCCTTTAAGAGCAAGGAAACCTCAACAATTAAAAACAGTAATTTTGCCCTATGTACTATAGACAGCTTATATGAAGCAAACAAAACAGTATGGCCAAAACTAATCAGTACCTACCACCCACAGACACCATATGATGAATGTGGACCCCTACTTGGGCAGTACAGTTGTACACACATGTATTGATCAAGTTAGTGGCTACAGTCTCTCTGAGTTGCACATATAGACACAGTCTCAGTGTCATGTAGACCTTGGCATTTACTGAAAAATTACCTAAGTCACTAGAAGCATCTAGATATTTTGAAATGGTTTTTGAAAGGATGTTAACCCCATTCTTGACCTGCCAAATTTCTGTTACAGAATCAAAAGTATGTCGTCTAAGGACATAGATATATTATTATGTCCCTTCAGCAATGGTTTTAAAGGTTTTGGTATCTTCTGTATTTCCTGATCATTTATCAAATTCAGTCTGACACAGATATTTCACTGGTCATTGTTTTTGGTTCAACAGACTTCAGAGTTCAGCTCATTCCACTGCCTTTTATCGCTTGCTGTTTTTAAGGAGAGATCTCAGTAGAAACCCCCTTTTTCTGTACAGTGTAATTACTGAAGCACATAAAATGGTTATAGCAGGAATTTATCACTTTCAGGTGGAAATACTCCCAGCCAAATAAAAGATAGAGTAGGAATGCCAGAAGCAATTTATAACACGCTCATTGACATTTTGTGTTGAGAAGCTCTACCACTGAATAAGTATTAAGTCATAAATCTCTGTAAATGTGATTAAAGCCAGCAAGTTATTCTTTGACGGGACACCATAATGAAAGAATGTTGTGATGCAAAGCAGGAAGATTCTGTTGACAAAAATCACCAAAAACAGCTGTTTGTAAAATTTACAAACAGCTTGTTTTAAATTCTGTTGAATTCCAGCAGCTGTTTGTTTGCACATAAAATGTTCATTTAGGAAATGAGCATTGACCCTAGTTTGGGTTCCATTGTGTTTCAAAATTTTGTAATCAGTGCAATCAAAATTCATACAATAATTTAAATTTCTTTCCAAGGACACGTAAGAGGTAACCAGTATATTTAAGTATGGCTTGGACACGGTATATGTTCGATAAATAGGGAAATGAGTGAATGACTGTATACCATTGTCCCTGAAAGCAATGGCCAGTTACCAAGTGCATTTCAGCTTTTTTTTTTTCCATTCACATATACTGTTTTGGAAATTATGCCTTGTTCATATTGGATTCATTTTGCTAGTATTGATAATACCCCTTAATAGGCCTTTAGAAATACATTTTGGAGTTTAGAATATTGAATTAAAATTTAGTTACTGTTGTAAAGTCACTCTCTGTGACAGAAAGTTTATTAAATCTCTCCTCAATATTTTTGCATTGCCTTCATTTAGTTGCTTTTCTCGCTATCTCAAAAGATAGCTTATATATTTTTTCATCTGTGAAGTAGGGACAATAGAAAATACCTCATTGCTGTTGCATGGATAAAATAAGCTAATAACCTTAGCAAAGTCCTTGACACACAGTAAGTTCTTAATAAATGCTGTCACTTATTACTCTACAAACCTACTCTACTCTAGGTTCAAGAATAATAAAATGGGGCTTCCCTGGTGGTGCAGTGGTTAAGAATCTGCCTGCCAATGCAGGGGACACGGGTTTGAGCCCTGGTCCAGGAAGATCCCACATGCCGCGGAGCAACTCAGCCCGTGCACCACAACTACTGAGCCTGCGCTCTAGAGCCTGCAATCCGCAACTACTGAGCCCGTGAGCCGCAACTACTGAGCCCGTGAGCCACAACTACTGAAGCCCAAGCGCCTAGAGCTCATGCTCCACAACAAGAGAAGCCACCGCAGTGAGAAGCCTGCGCACTGCAACGAAGAGTAGCCCCCGCTCACCGCAACTAGAGAAAGCCCACGTGCAGCAATGAAGACCCAACACAGCCAAAAATAAATAAATAAAATAAATTAAAAAAAAAAAAAAAGAAAATGATAAGAAATTTATTCTTAGATAATAAGAACAATATCCTCTTGGATAGTCAGGTAGACTGCAATCCAGTATATTTCAACTTTTAAAAATATCTGTTCCCCCCAGCCTCAAAATAATATTATATATATATGCAATTTTTAGGTGTTAATTGGGAGATTGGGAAGTTACCTCAACAAATAAACCTTATCTTAAAAATAACTATAACAACACTTTTCATTGTTAAGCCAGACATACACAATGATAGTCTTTCCTTTACATGAATTAATCAAATCATTGAGAAAAATATACAGTCGTTCCTCAGAATGGGACAGGGGCCAGGGGGGTAGGGAGGGGGTGTTGGTTCCATGACCTATCACGATACCAAACTCCAAGGTTGCTCAAGTCCCATGTAAGCCCTCTGTATCCGGGGTTCCATATCCAAGGGTTAAACCAACCTTAGATCATGTATTAAGTTTGGGATCCATGGTTGGTTGAATGCGTGGATGCCGAAACTACAGATATGGAGGGCCAACTGTGTTTATTGAAAAAAGTCCACGTATAAGTGGACCTGTGCAGTTCAAACCCCTGTTGTTCATGGGTCAACTGTATCCGTTGGTTTTAAATTTCCACAAAGAGTCTATATAATTTAGACTTACCATATAATCCTAACCATCACCTGAAGATAAAGAGGTCATTATCTATCCAATTGACAGAAGGGGGAAAGGGGCTTCAGGTTGTTTAGTAATCATCCCAAGGACACACAGGTTATAAGCGGCAGAGTAGGGAAATAGATTCAGGTCTGCCTGACTTCAAAGCCCAGATTTTAAGCACCTGCATAACCTAGTTTTAATTAACTTCCAAGGACTTTAAGTCCAAGTCAGTTTAAATGTGAGGGTGCATACTGATTTTCAGCACAACTATGCATTGTATGATTACAGAAGAAGTTTAACTTATAGTCTTTCCTCTCAGAGAATTTACTGTCTACAGACAAGATTAATATAAGAAACAATACAAATAATATGATATGAGACAGGTTATAATTAAGTGTTCAATTATGTGGTGCACATGTAAGTATCACAAAAGGTCAGGGAAGAGAATGCTTAAAATTGCTTACAGGGTCCTGTTGGTCCAGTGGTTAGGACTCAGCGCTTTCACTGCTGTGGCCCAGGTTCGACCCCTGGTCGTCAGGGAACTAAGACTCTGCAAGCCTTGTGGCCCGGCCAAAAAAAAAAAAAAATTGCTTACAGAAGACTGTGGAGGACTTCCCTGGTGGCACAGTGGTTAAGAATCCACCTGCCAATGCAGGGGACACAGCTTTGAGCCCTGGTCCGGGAAGATCCCACATGCCGTGGAGCAACTAAGCCTGCATGCCACAACTACTGAGCCTGCGCTCTAGAGCCCACGAGCCACAACTACTGAGCCTGCGTGCTGCAACTACTGAAGCCCACACGCCTAGAGCCTGTGCTCCGCAACAAGACAAGCTACCGCAATGAGAAGCCTGTGCACCGCAATGAAGAGTAGCCCCCGCTCGCCGCAACTAGAGAAAGCCTGCATGCAGCAACAAAGACCCAACAGATCCTAAAATAAATAAATTTATTAAAAAAGAAGACTGGGGTGATCGTGGATATCTTTGTGGAAGAAGTGAAAGCAGAAGTTAAGTCTTAGAGATAGAGAGGTTTAAAGTAGTAGAAGGGTGGAGGAAGATTATTTCAAATGGGCAAAATGATATAAACACAGAGACACAAATGATGGGGGAACATCGGCACCAGTTTGACTAGAGCAAAGACATTAGACTGAAGCATATGAAATTACTGTTTTTGTAGGTCAGAAATGGTCAGGTAACAGCAATTTCATCTGGCTCAACCTAATGCATATTAGATAGTAGGGATTACATATAGTACATAGATGAACGCAAAAAGGAACTTCTGGAATTTGGGGAGGAATTAGTGAAAAGTCACCTTCTTGAGAGGGAAGCTAGCAGGAATCAACAAATAATGGTTGAGATTATTATTTGCTCATTTATGCATTGTAAGAGAGATTTGGAAATAGGTTGCTTAGAGATTCAAAGAAAAGCCCCAGTCCAATCAAAACAAATAAAGTAAAATTAAAGGACTGAATTTTTTTTTAACTTGCCCTTTCAGGGCAACTTGAGCCTGAGAATAAAAATTGTCACATTATTAATAATAACAATCTACATTTACATAGTTTTGGCATCTACCAGTGATGTGTGCTAGCTGGTTTATACAGGCTCATAAGAGCCAACCTTATATTTGTAGGAATTTTACTAGCTATTTGTTAAACATAGCCATTATTAAAAACCATATTGTGTAAACTTAGAATTAAATAATTTCTTAAAACAAAAGTAATAAATATTTAAAACTCATCACTTCCTAAATGTTTTACTACATTTTTTTTTTATTATCTAACCTCTTAATGTGAATTACATTTTTAAAAAATGTCTATGATGGACATGCCATAGTATATAATGGTATGCCCTTGCACATTTCTTGCCAACTCCACGTTCAGTAACATCACCTTGGTAGCTCGAAATCTATGGTAATAATACAGATTAATATGTCATGTCTATAGCTCTTGTATCATGAATAGGTACAAAAAATTGATGATTTATTTTTCCAGTATTCAAAACTGATTGAGCAAACAATTCACTCACATCACTGACAAACAAGTTTCACTTTTATGTTACTCATGAATTGAACACAAATGTCAGTGAACGTGTGTGGGAATTACTCTCAGAAAGCCAGTTGTTCAACATTTACCTGTACACCAGCGCATCTTCCTGCTGTGTTGGATCTGGTGTCTCCCCCGCACCCCCCACCCCCAACCCAGTGGAAGTCTTCAGGCTATATTTCACGTTTACTCACAAACACAGTGCTATTGGCTACAGTATTGGCATCTAGATTTTCCCTCTTCCTAGGCTTTGATTCTGAGCCCTGCAGTGATTTCTGCTGCCTCGGCTCAGAAGCCTGATATGCTCTGAGATGGTGAGATTCTTACTTCTTTGGACTCCACAACCCCTCCAGCTCAAAATCATCTCTAGCTGCTGCCTTTGGAAGGTACTCTGGGTCAACACTGCTTTATTAGAATAGGGAGATTTCCTTTTCCCCAATCTTGTACCTACTCTGTACTAATTATGTTGCCTAGTGCCTTCAGTATCTCCCAAAAAGGATGTATGAAGTTGACGCTTCTGGTTTTGCTGTGCTTTTATGTTCATATCACATGCCTGTGAGGGGCTGGACTGGTTGAACACTTCCTACCCTATTTTACCTTCTCCGTGTGCTTCTGGCGGGTATCACTAGCTAATACATTATATATTTAACTTACATTTATCTAATTTAGTATCTGTGTTTCCTCATGGAATGTAAGCTCCAGGAAAGCAGGGATTTTTGTCTACTCATTGCTATAACCGCAGCACACAGAACAGCACCAGGAGCTTAGTAGGTATTTACATGAATGAGTGAGTGAATGAATGAGGACAAAGCGACAGATACGCTGTAGTCAGAATCAGCTTGGCCCTTTGATGCTGGGGGCATTATTTCTGGACCAAACTTGCTCTACTTTCTCTTTAATTAAGATAAGTTTGTTGTTGTTGTTTTCTCTAGACATTCCTAAATCATTTGTGCCCTCCAAGTTCTCTAAAGATGATTAAATTCTCCTCGGTGGGTACTGCTTAGATTCCTCTCCCCACACCATTCCCTAGTCATACATGAAGTCGTAACTGGAACGTTGTAATGTAATCTAACTGAATGAAGAGAAATAAAACCTATGAGTGTGTTAAATCAGAATGTTAAAAAAAAAACAAAACCATTTTCTTAATGGTTCAGATTGGAATTTCTTTTGTGAGATGGTTTGGGAAAATTCTTGATAAGGTGCTTGGCTAAGAGGGATATTAGCAAAAGCCAAAGCATCAACAGGCAGTGTTTAAACTACTTTCCATGGACAAGAGAAATTAGGTTTGGGGCTTGGGAAGGAGGAAGGGGAAGAGAGGGAGAGGGACAGAAGGAGGAGGCGACAAGATTGTCACGAGATGGGAACTGCAACAAGAAAAGGCAGCCAGTGAAGAGTCCCAGGAGTTGGGTGATTGAGAACCTTAAGAACAAGTCCTAAACTATGGAACTCTTTTAGCTGGATATAGGATTACTGTGGAAACAAACCGGAAATCTATGGATTTATGGGGCCTGGCTGCCTGGAAAATGCTATGGATGCTGTGTACACTGAGTGCAGAGGTGATAATATTTCATGTCTGAACAGGTAGGTCTCTTGTGCAAGTGAACTGGGTGAACACATTATTGCTTACAGATCAGAGTCAGAGCACATCATCATGTGGCCAAAAAAAAAGGTAGGAGCTGGCTGGCAATCTGGGACCTTGAAATGATGAGGAAAGTATGAAATTGTTAGCAAAGACGGTGAGAGCTCAGATTTGCACCAGTCTGGTTTGAAATCTAATCTTTTGTTTTATCTCAGCAGGGCTGGGTAAGAAGCTTCTGGTTTTTGTGTTTTTTTTAAATATCAGATACTTCCTGCCCCCAAGGGGAAACGGTTTGCTACCAGAACAAGATGGACAAAGGCCGTGGTGCTGGAAGATGTTTCAGGCTTTTATCGTCTCACTCTCAAAACTGTCCAAACAGCCCAGCAAATGAAGGCTTATCCTGCCAGAGGCAAGAAACGACAGTCCGTGTGGGTAAAATATATTACCTGAAATTTTTTCTGATCATATTATCTTCTCCATAGAGTTCTATTTTCACACTCAGTGACTTGATGTCAAAGATTTTCACATCTTTCTGGCTTATTACTTTAGGTGAATGTGGATGCTGTGATAGCAGTAATTATCAAACCCCAGAAAGAACAGGAAAAGGAAAAAGACCCTTTGTTTTCCAGCTCTTTTTAATGGTTAAGAGTATTTAAAACTAAAAGGAGAAATATACTTTAAAAGTATACATATTTGTAAGAGAATTCATGAGCATCTCTTGGGGAAGGAGCAGGCAGGAAAAAGCAGGAGAGGTGGGATGACAACTAATGAATAGGCAAAACAAAAACAAAGACAGGACATTGTCCTTGAAACTATAAGATACATGGTCAAGCCCTGGCCCTGCCATTTGCTAATTTGTTTTACCTAAGCCATTTAATGCATCTTCCAATTATCTCATGCATCCGATGGTTCTTGAGTGCTTACATACCAGTCACTATCTTAGGTGTTGGAAGCCCAACCTGACCCCCTCATCACAGAGTTTACAATCTCTGCTTCCCTTTTATTAACTCTACAATGGGAAAAATAATAATTGCCTTCTCATAGTGTTTCTGTGACGATCAAATGAGAATACCTTACGTAAAAGCAGTTTGTACGTAAAATAGATAGCTAGTGGGAAGCAGCCGCATAGCACAGGGAGATCAGCTTGGTGGTTTGTGACCACCTAGAGGGGTGGGATAGGGAGGGTGGGAGGGAGGGAGACGCAAGAGGGAAGAGATATGGGAACATATGTATATATATATAACTGATTCACTTTGTTATAAAGCAGAAACTAACACACCATTGTAAAGCAATTATACTCCAATAAAGATGTTAAAAAAAAAAAAGCAGTTTGTAAACTATACACGTGAATGATTATCCTTATATTTCTCTTTATCCAAACTCAAAATAAGAGGTACTCAGCCAACCCTACATTTGTTAAAATTAAAACAAATTTTTAAAACTTCAATCATCAGTGCACAATGGCCTCTGCCGAAAAAAAATACCTTCTTTTAAAAAAATCTATCAAGATTTTGTGCAACTCCCATTATGATCAATAGACAATGTGGCTTGCTTTGAAATGTCTCCTCTCCATTTCATTTCTAAGTAGGAATTAAATTTCTTTTCTTGAATTATAGGGTGCCAGAATAAATGATTGAAGCATTGGGGGAGAATCACAAAATCGCACTCATTCTGTTCTGATATTTGAACCACAGACAAAAAAGAAAATCCTATAATTTGAATAGAGATATCCTCAGACTTAGGTAGTATTTAATTACACAACATTAGTACAACATAGTTTAAAAAAAAAATCTAAAGATCATTTTTTAAAATACTGAATTAAAGTAACAATTTAATCTGCTTACTCAGAGAATAAATTTAATATCAAATCAAACAGAACCATAGCCCCACATCCTCTCTTATTCTCATTCATGCGCTATATCTCTTTAAATAAAATTACAGCACTAACATGGTCACAGGTCGAGCAATCTTGACAAGCTCAGCTCTGCTTAAGTGTGTTATAATTATTCAAAAATTGTTAAGTATTACTTGAAATGAGTATTTCTTGTATTTTAAGTATTACTTGCTGACAAGCATACCAGTTTTGAAATAGTGGTAGTACCTACTTTAAACAGTATTTGATCCATTGATCTTCTAAATAAAGACGCCACTAACTTTTGAAAATAAAGGTTACCATAAGACAATAAAATAGATAAATACATCACCTTCTTTCCTACAAACTGAACTATGTTTGCAGCCTTTGTCAATAAATCAGTATGTGTATTCATTTCTCTGTTGTGCTTTACTTAAATTTACAACCAAGTAAACACAGAACAAACCACTACATATACAACTAAGATCAAATGCATACAAATGTAATAGTACATACATACAAATATATTATTGTAGTAGGATATAAGATTAAACTGACTCATTCTTAAATTCATAAGGTTAAAGAGTTGCAGACTCTAGAAATATAGGAAAGAGTTTATTCTGCAGTAAATTATTGCAGACAGTTGGACATTCCAAAGTGCTAACAACTGGGCCCAAGCAAGCATAAAGAATAAACAGATCACTGAATTTGGTTTATGCAATATTTAAGCACAAGCAATGCAGTTTTCGCCTTTATAAGGCAAATGTATTTTAAAATCAATTTGTAATGTGACAGAAAGACAATAAAATAGTTTCAGTAGTCGTGTGATACACTGTGATGGTTTAGTTCTGTGCAAACATGAATCAAGACATCCATATCCTGTCAAGGCAACAAAGGACCTAACCTTGCTAAGAGAGAGCAATATGAATTCCAAACAATGCGCTTCTTAAAGGAAACATTTAAGGAGAAAAATGGCACCAAGCTCTTTGGAAGAGAAGTACAATCTTATTCCAAGTTGATTGTACTGCAGCCTCTGTATTTTAAAGTAGCTTCACTTGTTATCTTCTTTGTATACTACTTAATACATAGAGTATATTTATTAAAATTCCTAATGAAAATTTGAATACAAATACAGTACTCATTACTTTACAAGGTTTGGCATGTTTTTTAATACAGTAAAAGTTAAAAATATTCATGTTTGTGAAAATCAATATTTTAACTCACTGAAATGAAGTATAAGAAGAAAAACTTTACAATTGTGAATTTGTTTTTAAAGTAATAAACTTTCTTTTGTAGTTTTCCAACATGACTTCGGAGGGGATAACAGCTCCTTTCTATGATATATTATTCATATTCTGCATAAATGAAATGAAGAATATCATGAAACAATTTATAGAAGTTTATAATCAGTCAATGAACTACATTTTACTTAATAACTATTTACATGAAATATAATAAAATCCTGTATAAATCATGTTTTTATAAGGCATAATGATTTCACATTTTATGTTGGAGCTATGTCACTGGTGAGATTTTCTTTAAAATAATCTATTAAGATCAGTTGTAAGGTATCTGAAGAAAATAAATTGCAAATATGGACAGCCTCTTAAGATTCAAACTCAACCTAAAATTTATGCTTAATATTTTTATTGGGCATCTATACTAGAACTAGGGGTGACCAAAAGACCCAGTACCAATGACCTATGGTTCATTAGAAAGCACTGGGAGGGTAGGTACCCATGGTTCTTATTCCTCACTTGTATGGATCCTCTTGGCTGAATCATAATGAGCAAAGCTGTTCAGTCATATCCCCTTTTTCAATTACTCAAGCCGGGGAGAGACTGAAAATTTATTCTGGTGATGGTATTCTCTGATACTTGGAATTAACAAAAAGAATACATTGAATAGAAAGAGATTCCGTTTCAAGTCCAGAATGAAAGGGAAGGATGTGAGAGATTTGTTTCCACACGTTGCAGAATAGTAATGCAACCAGAATGGCCTCCTCCTGAGACTGTGCATGTTGTACCTGTTCGATTTGTTGAAACTTGATTTCCATTAGAAAAAAAATTGTTTTGGTCAGACAAGTATTTAGAAAGATCTCTAAAATGTCCCTGTTTACCACATGGTAAATAAAGCATTCCAAAAACCCGAGTCTCGAAATCCAGGACATTCAAGGAGAAAGTATTGAGGAAGAGGGACAAGAACCTTAGGGGACTGATGACATTAGGAGGCAGGAGAAGCAAGATGATGCAGATTAAAAGAAAGAATTCAGGTATAGAGGAAGCATCACTTAAGTTTGAAAAACTTATTTTGAAGAAGAGTTTGGGATTGTACGTGAATCAGGTGGGTGCAGGGAGGAAGAGACTGAAAAACATCGCGATCACATTCTTCTCTTTAAAAAACTCTCCTCCAGCGCTGAGAGGTCAAGGGTTGAGAACTGGGAAAAGGCCACCGATTTTGGATATTCTACCCCCAAAGGCCACCGATTTTGGATATTCTACCCCCAAAAGATGATGGCATTCCAGAACAAGTGTTGTTACCTATGTCCCAAAATGCCTGCTCTTTCATCTTTTTCAGAATATTGAGATCTGAAATGGCTCTGGCTCATTCCTTTTTCTGTTTTTGCCCAGTAGGTCCCTGGGATCTGACACTATTTCGCACTGGGAAGGTCCACTTGAGGTGGGAGGTGGGTCCTCTTAACCCCGGGGCAAAATTTCATAACAAATATTAAAGTAGGAGAATGAAAAAAAAAAGAGAAGGAAGAGGCGATGGAGAAGAACAAAGAGGAAGATAAAAGAGATTTGATGGATCTTTAGCTTAAAAAATGAAATTTAAATTGTGAAAATAAATTATCTTATTTAACATTTAGGTTATAACTGCAATTATGTGTTCATTTTTTTAAAAATAAATAAATGTATTTATTTATTTATTTTATTTTTGGCTGCGTTGGGTCTTCGTTGCTGCGCACGGGCTTTCTCTAGTTGCCGCGAGCCGGGGCTGCTCTTCGTTGCGGTGCGCGGGCTTCTCAGCACGGTGGTCTCTCCTGTTGCGGAGCACGGGCTCTAGGCGCGCGGGCTTCAGTAGCTGTGGCTCGTGGGCTCCAGAGCGCAGGCTCAGCAGCTGTGGCTCATGGGCTTAGCTGCTCCGCTAATGTGGGATCCTCCCGGACCACGGCTCGATCCCATGTCCCCTGCATTGGCAGGAGGACTCCCAACCACTGAGCCACCAAGGGGAAGCCCTTGTGTTCATTTTTAGAATGAACCAAGAATGAGCCAAAAATTCATTGGTTTGAGGTGTAACATGGCAAAGAAATGTTTTTGATAGTTGGACATGGCATTATGAATCCACTTTTTCCCAAGGGTCTCTCTTAATCCTTTGATAGTCAAATAATTCTCTTTTGAAGCTCCTACCTTGTCATCATTGCTACTGCTTTCTTTTCTCTTCTCCAGTGGTTGAGTGGTGAAATTCTCATTTGCTCAAGATTCTAGAAACTGTCCATTGTCACTTTCAGTGACTTCAAGAAAGTTTGCATCTTATGCAATATTTGTATTTTTACTTTGAATTTGATTTGCATTGTATTTATATCATATTGTCCAGATGCTGATGCTTTAAGCAACAGGGAGTATACAATCTAGTGTTAGGCATAGAGAATTCTGTGTTGACTGAGTACTAATTTTATAAATGGCCAGTTTTGTATTATGTATTTATAAGTATTTTGTATTTTCTTTCCTATACAATCTTGTATAAATCCAGGAATTTGATTATGAAAACTCAGAAGAAAGACCTCTCTGATCTCTAAATAATCAAGAATGGCCTGTCTTCCCAAACGTCCTATAAATGACTTGATTTTTATATAAATGAAATGTAATCATTGAGAAATATCATTTTATATAAATGAAATGTAATCATTGAGAAATGATTTCTCAAATCATTGAGAAATAAATTGAGAAATATTATTTCACCCTCAGAAATCTTGTTATGCTATTCTCATGTCATAATAATATATTTTGGGAATATATGCCCAGTCTTTAACAAGTTAATTGTTCATCTCAAAATTTAACTTAAAAAAAAGCAGAAAAATAATTGCTTACCCACTGTCTGACCGGTGAGCTGTTAACAAACAAAAGATTCTCTATTTTAATTGCTTTTCTCTGTGGCAGTTTAAACTGGTAAAAAAAATGATTAGTCAGAGTGTTAGGTTTGTCCTTAACTTTGTTAAGTTGTATATATAAGGAAAAGATAACTGTAAATTATGATAATTTGAAATGCAATTATAATCTTATGATACAATGCATATTCACAGTCAGAAAAATACAACGTTGGAATGAGACTTGTTGCTAGGAAATGAAGCTCTCTCTACCAATTAGCATTTCTGGAAATTTTCACTTAAAGTGATGTATTGCTTCATTTTGAAAGTTTCTCTGGATAAATTTGAATTTTCAAATCAGGTTTACATAAGGAACTAAGATGATAAAAAATGTAAATCAAACTTAAATCTATCCAATCCTTTTCAAAAAATAATTAAGAATGGGCATTCTGGCAAAATCCCACATATAATTTTAAATCTCCACATTCTATTTGTACTAGTGATTTAGGAAAAATCATCATAATGCATCATAAAATTCACTTGTTTGGCTTTCCAAAAAAAAGATTTGCTTTTGGAAGAAGCACTTTCAGTGCCCAAATTGTTTTGCATTTGGTTGCATTAGAAACCAAGCCATTATTGGCCAACAGATATTCAGTAAATGCAAAGATTCAGTAGAGATGCACCTCCTTTTTGCCATCTTTAATGCTTGTCTATTCTAGTAATTTGGTCTATATCTTGCCCTTTTTGAAACATCCTTTTTTTTCAGTCATTTCTTTATTTAGAATCCTGTGAACCTTCTCATTGCTTTAAACAATGGGGACCACTTCTGACAATACACTGTTGATTCCACTTTTCCCCCATTGTCAGCCACAAACATGCTCTAGTCATTATTAGAAATGACCAACCAATTTCCCTAGGACAATGGCCATAAGATTTGTTTTTAGAACTTGGTCCATGGCAGGAGCAAAAGAACTCTGTCTCATATACACTATTTCTCTTACTTTCCAATGAGTAACAAAGAAGTAGCATCCTATAAGAATAGGTCAGGGAAATAATATAAACAACAATGATGTCTTAGCATGATTCTCAATTATTGTTAGTCTTGTTTTGAATAAAATTCTTCAATAAACTCAATCACACAGTAATTTTAGTTCATGCATATCAAAATTTAGTAAGTTCCTAGAAACTTAGCAGTACATAAAAATTACCAAATGATTTAAATTTCCCAAGGAGGTCTAAAAATTATATATTACTGTGAGAGGTGCATGAGAAAAAATAGATTATAAAAATGCTAGACCATGGTAACTGCCGTGCCTTTCTGCCCAACAATCTCTATGGAAACTATAAACATCATCTGTCATTTTACTCTACCTCTCTGAAGCTTTCAAATTCATGACAAAATAAATGACTGACATCAAATTATGGTAGAAGAACCCTAAATTGTGGGTCTCTCACTCACTAGAGAAGTCATAATACCCATAAATTTAAGCTTCTATTGCATCCCCTCATCTGCTTTGCTCCAACTTAATTTGTTTGCTGAAGTCAAACAAATTGCACCTTGATCTTTCCTATGTGTTTCTCACACTTTTACTTTCTTCTGTATTTATTCCTGCACTGAAAGTATTTTTCCCTTCCTTTCTTCCAAAGAGAAGAACCTTTCTTCGTGCAAGAAATCAATAAAGATATAACAACTCTTGGACAGTTTTCTCAAATTTAACCCACCTTCCTCTTCACCCTAAGCACTTAGCAATCCTTTTAGCCTTGTATATAGCTGTAACTGATAGTGAAAAAGATTTCATAAATTTGGGTATTCTTCCTTGAATTTATCATATCTCCTCAACTGTAGCAATTTAGTGACCCTCATTACTGCATAGGCTCTAGAATCACGGAATCCATTCCAATTTTACTAAAGAAATTATGCAATTAAACTTGCATTTAGATTGCCCACTTCTGAGAAACTGCCTACCTTCCCCAGAGAAAGTGCTTTATGCATAACTGGACCTGCTGATGCTTATCCCATAACTGTTAGCCCGGGCTAGGCAGCCTGGCACAAAAGCTCTGTCCAAAGGAGATAACCTATTACAAATGCTGCTGGGCAAACCAATTGAAACCTCACCCTGGGGAAGTCAAAACTCAGGCTCAGAGGAGCTAAACTGCCATGATGGTAGACAAACAGACCAGAGAGATTTTATGTGCTGAAAAATGTGATAGTCTGAAAAAATAAGCCGATTCATGCATGGATCACTGGGATGGCCACCAATCTCATGCTTGTGTCTACACTGCATTTACATTTTATGTACCAAGTTAAGGCCAACTAAAATCAGTGCGACTTTCCCAGGAATGGAACTTGAGAAAAGTGTTGGAAATATTGAGTGATCACACAACATGCTGAGTTCAAAAAAGTCTTCACCACAGTACAACCACACTTGCAAGGAGATTGCGGCAGGCTTATAAGAGGGAGGTAGAGGGAGACTTGACTACAGAGACAGAAAAGGAGAAGGTGGTGTGATGGTGAAGCAAAGACAGATCTAAAGATGGAGGAAGGAGCCATAAGCCAAGGAACACAAGCAATGCAGCTCTAGAAGCTGGAAAAGGCAAGGAAACAAATTCTCCCCTAGAGCCTCCTGGGGGAGCTTGGCCCTGCCGACACTTTAGTCCAACCCAGTGAAACCGATTTTGGACTTTTGACTCCAAGAACTGCAAGATAATAAATACATGTTGTTTTATGCCAAGTTTGTAGTAATTTGTGCATCAACCATAAGAAACTAATACAGAGATGTATGTGCATATTCCGGCTCTGTATTTGGTAAATAGAATCATAGATACACATTAGAAATTTTTTTTCTTTTCCTCACCACTAACTGGAGTTAGGTACCTATTTAATGCAAATTTCAATAAACTGACAATCAAGGGTTGCTCTGGACAAAATTTAGTTAATTACAAGATCTGATTATCTTCAAATAGCAAGCAAATTCTTAAAATTATTAATACTAATGTGAATTAGCATTATTCATATTAGTATTATTGAGGTTAAAAAATGTACACATATTTTAACATTATAAGATGGGGTTGAAATAATACTGTAAGAAGTGGCAGGTAAAGATGGTAGAAAACAGAAAAATATAATAAAGGTCCTTGATTGTCACAGTGGTTAAAAAAAAAAAGTATACATAAATATAAGACTCGAGTCTGTATTTTCAAATCTTTCTATTATTTAATTATTTTATCCAGTCTTTTATTTAGTTGTCTATTTAATTTTACTGAAATAGTAGCATGAGACATAGTTAATGTTTTCAATTTTTTTTTTTAATTTAATTTATTTATTTATTTATGGCAGTGTTGGGTCTTCGTTTCTGTGCGAGGGATTTCTCTAGTTGCGGCAAGCGGGGGCCACTCTTCATTGTGGTGCGCGGGCCTCTCACTATCGCGGCCTCTCTTGTTGCGGAGCACAGGCTCCAGACGCGCAGGCTCAGTAATTGTGGCTCACGGTCCCAGTCGCTCCGCGGCATGTGGGATCTTCCCAGACCAGGGCTCGAACCCGTGTCCCCTGCATTGGCAGGCAGACTCTCAACCACTGCGCCACCAGGGAAGTCCCATGTTTTCAATTTAAATTGCATTAGACTTATACTTCGATTTATATTTAATTTGCAATTTTGTTGATTTTATTTTTTATTTATGTATTTATTTTAGTTTATAAGAGCTATTAGCTTAAGGAGTTTAGGCTTAGTCTTACCTTTGTATATATATACATTTTTTTTTTCCCTTTAAAAGCCACTATTTTTAAAGCTATTTTAAAAGCTACTTGACTCAGAAACATTATCCAAAGTTTCTGTGAGGCTTAGCTAGGCAATGGCTTTCTATTCCTCCATACTTGCCCAACAAACTTCCAGGAAGAGAGTATATCTCTCAAAGCCTGAGAAACCTTACAGCACCCATACACACGTGTACCTTATTGTTAAAGATATTCCCAGATACCTTTGCTCTGGGATGTAATTTGCTAAATTCAATCTTTATAATGAATTCAACAATTAGGTGAGTTAAGCATAGTTTTCAGAATAACTACATACTCTGGTTGGAACTCTTGTAGTTTGAATATGCAAAGTTTCAGTTAAGGTAATACTGTTCCTTAGATGACAGTTTACATGATATAAATTCCACAAGTAAGGAACAACGGACAGTTAATAGACAATGGTGATAGATGTTAGAAATGTGAACTCCTTAGATCTTACTCATCTCTGAAAACTCAGCTGCTTTGTCATTCCCCTCCAGAAAGGCTTCCTGGGCCACCAGGCTCCAGCAATGGGCCTGGTGCTGCTCCTCTAGACTCTCAGGGTACCTATCCTTGCTGTGCTGTTTCCCCACTAAACAGTGGAGAAAGGAAGGGGGTAGGTGTTGGTCTATTTAATCTCTGTATTAGATAGAAGGCCTGTCTCAAGGCCTCAGACCAGCATGCCTTGTGTATAGTAGACCCTCGATTAATGTTTGTTGAATGAG